>NC_053040.3:318683266-319933266 GCF_002575655.3 Aegilops tauschii subsp. strangulata
GGCACCCCAAAGACACACAAAAAAGTTTCTGTTAGCCGTGTGCGGTGCCCCCTCCACAGAAACACACCTCGATCATATCGTCATAGTGCTTAGGAGAAGCCCTGCGCCGGTAACTTCATCATCACCATCACCACGCCGTCGTGCTGACGGAACTCTCCCTCGGCCTCAACTGGATCAAGAGTACGAGGGACGTCATCGAGATGAACGTGTGCTGAACACGGAGGTGCCGTACGTTCGGTACTAAGATCGGTCGGATTGTGAAGACGTACGACTACATCAACCGCGTTGATATAATGCTTCCGCTTTCGGTCTACGAGGGTACGTGGACACACTCTCCCTGCTCGTTGCTATGCATCACCTAGATAGATCTTCGTGATCGTAGGCAAATTTTTGAAATTACTGCGTTCCCCAACAATTTGTAGATCGCCGCCCAAACCTCCTCCTCGGTGAATGGGTTATCGAGGCCGGCCGCGGGCAGGGTCGACAAGTGGATGGAGTCCCAATCAATGGTGCAGTTACGAGGCGTCATCGTCCCCAGCGTGGACTTGAAGTGCTCATGTATGATCCGTTCCTTGTCGCCGTGGGAGGTGGCAATGGAGTCACGGGCATAGAGGGCATGGATGAAGTTCTTCTGACGCCTGGAGTTGATCTTTGCCTGAAAAAAATGCCATCTTGGCATCGCCCGCGCGGAGCCAGGTGACGCGCCACGCTTGCCGCTTCCGAGCTCTGTTGATCGCTGCGAGGCCGAGGATGCGTAGCTTGAGCTGTTTCCGCAGCTGGATCTCGCCGTGCGACAATTGCTTGCTCTCCTGGGCGATGTCGAGACGCAGGATGATCTCGTTTGCAATGTGCATTTGGAGCCTTGTCTCGCTGAAGAGACCCTTTGCCCAAATCTTTAGGTCTTTAGCCGCTCTAGCAAGCTTTATGTTGAGACGCTGTAAAGCGCAGCTGGAGGCGACCAGACGATCCCACGCACACTGGATCGTGATGTGGAACCGAGGGAAGCGCGGCCAGAAATACTCAAAGCGGAAACGGGCCGCGCGGTGAGGCGCGGCAGCTTCCGACAGCAGCAAAGGGCAATGGTCGGAGCACGATGTAGACGCTGCATGAAGGAGGTAGGACGGGAACATGGAGTTCCAAGCTCAATTGCGGAAGAACTTGTCTATGCTAACTAGGGTTGGAGACGCGCGTTCGTTGCTCCACGTGAACTTTCTATTTTTGCATTTGATCTCCTCGAGCCCCGCTATGTCGATCGCAGCCCGAAACTTGCCCATGATCCTATGATTTATATTGTTGTTGTTCTTATCTCGTGCTTTGTATATTAGGTTGAAGTCGTCGTTGATGAGCCAGGGGTCGCTTGGGGCCGGCGATGTTCGTGCTAGCTCGGCAAGGAAATCGTCTTTCCTCCCGTCGTCGACAGGCCCATACACTGTCGTCATCCAGAATGATGTCGTTGATGCTGCGAGAGTGATCTTGGCTGTGATGGAGAAGCGTCCAATGGTGTGGGATTGCACCTCTACGCGGCTCCTGTCCCAGAAGATCGCCGCACCTCCCCTAGTGCCCGTGGCCGGGAGGACGACACAGTCAGCTAGTCTAGCTCCGCACACCTCCCTTACTAATGATCTGCTCCATTCACCGATCTTTGTCTCTTGGAGACAGAGAAGAGCGAGCTTGTGTGTCTCCGCCGTCTCGTTCACTACTGCTCGCCAGGCCGGTGAGTTGAGCCCTCGTACGTTCCAGCTCATAATTGGGCAGTTTGTGTCAATCATGGGGAAATAGGTGATTGCTCCGACAACTACTTCTACTTGAAAAGAAACACAAGTACACCACCATCGGTCCGGGGGGGGTCGCCGGCGACCACCAATAGGCCCCACATTTCGCCGGCAATCGAGTACGCCTCTACTGCAAGAGATTCCTAGACTGTTACAACACATAGATGGACCTAACTCTACCCAGCCGATCGCTGGGGGTCGCCGGAGGCTAAAACTACTAGGGAGCGCTAACATGGGGAGGCGATGGCCTGAGAGGCCTCTCCGTCTGGTCCATGTATGCCCCAGCGATCCTCAGAGCCGCAACATCGAGGTTGGTGAGCTTGGCGATGGCCTTGATGTCAGAGTCGGAGAGCGGCTCGTCAAAACAGCGGATCAGCGCCTCTCCCGCCTTGGCCGTCATGGTCTCCTTTGGTCCCAGGATGCCAAGGCCATGAACGATGCGCAGCGTGGCCCTCTGGCTGACCGAGACGCTGGATGGGTTGCTAGCTTGGCGAGCACTCTAGCGAGACGGGGTTGCGGCAGGTCTTGTGTGCTTCAGCGTCTTGGCGCGAGCAGGGGCTTTCCCCAGCACAAACGGCGCGGCGCTAGCGAACAGCTGACCCGGAGCGCCGCTCCCACCAGCTTTAGTGATCCGCAGGTGGCACACCTGGGAGGTGACCAACGAGCTGCAGGGAGTGCATTGTGGCCACCCTAGGGGTGTGCCGGGCGAGGGATAGGGCCGGGCCCATGTCGATGTCGTCCTCATTGTTGCTGACGGTGTCCGCGTTTTCCGCGAAGCAGAGAGGCTTGTCCACGGTGGCCGCGGCTGCCTTGTCTACCGCGGCCGCCCTTGGGTCCACCCGCAGCGGAGGGGGCAGCTCCTTGCCCACCTCGTAGAAGAAGGCCACCACCGGGTCGTCCTCCTATGCAGCCCCCGAAGCCCTGGGCAGAGGCCGGGGCGGTGCCAGCAGCGGGTTGGTCGAAGACGTGCCACGGGAGCGGCTGATGTCTACTACACAACCTTCTTCTTGTAGACGTTGTTGGGCCTCCAAGTGCAGAGGTTTGTAGGACAGTAGCAAATTTCCCTCAAGTGGATGACCTAAGGTTTATCAATCCGTGGGAGGCGTAGGATGAAGATGGTCTCTCTCAAACAACCCTGCAACCAAATAACAAAGAGTCTCTTGTGTCCCCAACACACCCAATACAATGGTAAATTGTATAGGTGCACTAGTTCGGCGAAGAGATGGTGATACAAGTGCAATATGGATGGTAGATATAGGTTTTTGTAATCTGAAAATATAAAAGGTAGCAAGTGGCAAAAGTGAGCGTAAGCGGTATTGCAATGCTAGGAAACAAGGCCTAGGGTTCATACTTTCACTAGTGCAAGTTCTCTCAACAATAATAACATAATTGGATCATATAACTATCCCTCAACGTGCAACAAAGAGTCACTCCAAAGTCACTAATAGCGGAGAACAAACGGAGAGATTATTGTAGGGTATGAAACCACCTCAAAGTTATTCTATCTGATCAATCTATTAAGGAGTCCATAGTAAAATAACACGAAGCTATTCATTCGTTCAATCATTCCTAGAGTTCGTACTAGAATAACACCTTAAGACACAAATCAACCAAAACCCTAATGTCACCTAAATACTCCAATGTCACCTCAAGTATCCGTGGGTATGATTATACGATATGCATCACACAATCTCAGATTCATCTATTCAAACCAACACAAAGTACTTCAAAGAGTGCCCCAAAGTTTCTACCGGAGAGTCAAGACGAAAACGTGTGCCAACCCCTATGCATAAGTTCACAAGGTCACTGAACCCGCAAGTTGATCACCAAAACATACATCAAGTAGATCACGTGAATATCCCATTGTCACCACAGATAAGCACATGCAAGACATACATCAAGTGTTCTCAAATCCTTAAAGACTCAGTCCAATAAGATAACTTCAAAGGGAAAACTCAATCCATTACAATAGAGTAGAGGGGAAGAAACATCATAAGATCCAACTATAATAGCAAAGCTCGCTATACGTCAAGATCTTGCCAAATCAAGAACACGAGAGAGAGAGAGAGAGAGAGAGAGAGAGAGATCAAACACATAGCTACTGGTACATACCCTCAGCCCCGAGGATGAACTACTCCCTCCTCATCATGGAGATCATCGGGATGATGAAGATGGACACCGGTGAGGGATCCCCTGTCCGGCAGGGTGCCGGAACAGGGTCCCGATTGGTTTTTGGTGGCTATAGAGGCTTGCGGCGACGGAACTCCCCATCTAGGTTATTTTCTGGAGGTTTCTGTATTTATAGGAATTTTTGCCGTAGGTGTCACGTCAGGGGGGTCTCCGAACCGTCCACGAGATAGGGGGGCGCGCCCAGGGGGGTAGGGCGCGCCCCCCACCCTCGTGGGCAGCCGGGGACTCTTCTGGCCCAACTCTTTTACTCTGGGGGCTTCTTTTGGTCCATAAAGAATCATCAAAAATTGGCACGTCAATTGGACTCCGTTTGGTATTCCTTTTCTGTAGAACTCAAAAACAAGGAAAAAACAGAAAACTGGCACTGGGCTCTAGGTTAATAGGTTAGTCCCAAAAATCATATAAAATAGCATACAAATGCATATAAAACATCCTAGATGGATAATATAATAGGATGGAACAATCAAGAATTATAGATACGTTGGAGACGTATCAAGCATCCCCAAGCTTAATTCCTGCTCGTCCTCGAGTAGGTAAATGATAAAAACAGAATTTTTGATGTGGAATGCTACCTAACATATCTATCAATGTAATCTTCTTTATTGTGGCAAGAATATTCAGATCCATGAGATTCAAGACAAAAGTTTAATATTGACATGAAAACAATAATACTTCAAGCATACTAACAAAGCAATCATGTCTTCTCAAAATAACATGGCCAAAGTAAGCTATCCCTACAAAATCATATAGTCTCGCTATGCTCTATCTTCATCACACAAAATATTTAAATCATGCACAACCCCGATGACAAGCCAAGCAATTGTTTCATACTTTTGATGTTCTCAAACTTTTTCAATCTTCACGCAATACATGAGCGTGAGCCATGGGCATAGCACTTTAGGTGGAATAGAATGGTGGATGTGGAGAAGACAAAAAGGGAGAAGATAGTCTCACATCAACTAGGCGTATCAACGAGCTATGAAGTTGCCCATCAATAGATATCAATGTGAGTGAGTAGGGATTGCCATGCAACGGATGCAACTATAAGTGTATGAAAGCTCAAAACGAAACTAAGTGGCGTGCATCCAACTCGCTTGCTCACGAAGACCTAGGGCATTTTGAGGAAGCCCATCATTGGAATATACAAGCCAAGTTCTATAATGAAAGATTCCCACTAGTATATGAAAGGGACAACATAGGAGACTCTCTATCATGAAGATCATGGTGCTACTTTGAAGCACAAGTGTGGTAAAAGGATAGTAGCATTGCCCCTTCTCTCTTTTTCTCTCTTTTTTTTGGGCCTTCTCTTCTTTTTTCCTTTTTTTGGCCTCTTTTTTTATTTTTATTTTTTTTCGTCCGGAGTCTCATCCCGACTTGTGGGGGAATCATAGTCTCCATCATCCTTTCCTCACTTGGGACAATGCTCTAATAATGATGATCATCACACTTTTATTTACTTACAACTCAAGAATTACAACTCGATACTTAGAACAAAATATGACTCTATATGAATGCCTCCGACGGTGTACCGGGATGTGCAATGAATCAAGAGTGACATGTATGAAAGAATTATGAAGGTGGCTTTGCCACAAATACGATGTCAACTACATGATCATGCAAAGCAATATGACAATGATGGAGCGTGTCATAATAAACGGAATGGTGGAAAGTTGCATGGCAATATATCTCGGAATGGCTATGGAAATGCCATAATAGGTAGGTATGGTGGCTGTTTTGAGGAAGGTATATGGTGGGTGTATGGTACCGGCGAAAGTTGCACGGCACAAGAGAGGCTAGCAATGGTGGAAGGGTGAGAGTGCGTATAATCCATGGACTCAACATTAGTCATAAAGAACTCATATACTTATTGCAAAAATCTACTAGTTATCGAAACAAAGTACTACACGCATGCTCCTAGGGGGATAGATTGGTAGGAAAAGACCATCGCTCATCCCCGACCGCCACTCATAAGGAAGACAATCAAAAAATAAATCATGCTCCGACTTCATCACATAACGGTTCACCATACGTGCATGCTACGGGAATCACCAACTTTAACACAAGTATCTCTCCAATTCAAAACTACTCAACTAGCATGACTCTAATATCACCATCTTCATATCTCAAAACAACCATAAGGAATCAAACTTCTCATAGTATTCAATGCATTTTATATGAAAGTTTTTATTATATCCCTCTTGGATGCCCATCATATTAGGACTAAATTCATAACCAAAGCAAATTACCATGCTGTTCTAAAGACTCTCAAAATAATATAAGTGAAGCATGAGAGTTCATCTATTTCTTCAAAATAAAACTACCGTCGTGCTCTAAAAGATATACGTGAAGCACTAGAGCAAATGACAAACTACTCTGAAAGATATAAGTGAAGATCAATGAGTAGCCGAATAATTATGCAACTATGTGAAGACTCTCTAATATTTAAGAATTTCAGATCTTGGTATTTTATTCAAACAGCAAGCAAAACAAAATAAAACGACATTTCAAGGATAGCACTCATCATGTGAAGAAGCAAAAACTTAGGCCCAACCGAAACTAACCGATAATTGTCGAAGAAGAAAGGTGGGATGCCTACCGGGGCATCCCCAACCTTAGATGATTGAGACTTCTAGGAATATTATCTTGGGATGCCTTGGGCATCCCCAAACTTGAGCTTTTGTGTCTCCTTAATTCCTCTCATATCATGGTTTCCCTAAATCTTAAAAAAACTTTATTCACACAAAACTCAACAAGAACTCGTGAGATAAGTTAGTATAAACCAATGCAAAAACCTTATCATTCTCTACTGTAGCAAATCACAAAAATTATTATTCAGCATTGCATACAAAATGTCTCTGCATATTTAATACTCCTATCCATAAATAGAATCATTAAACAAGCAAACATACGCAAACAATGCAAACATAACAGCAATCTGCCAAAACAGTACAGTCTGTAAAGAATGCAAGATTCATCATACTTCACTAACTCCAAATATTATGAAATTCTACCACACTGTAGAAAATTTATCAGAGCATATTATGCAAAAAGTTTCAACATTTTATCATATTCTGACTTTTCTAGGGAATTTTTGCAACAGCGATAAACTTTCTGTTTTGAAACAGCAACATGTATACTTGCAAAATAAGCATGGTAAAGGCTATCCTTGACATTTTTATTGAAAATAAAGATTCAAAACATTAATTTAAATAACAGGAAGCAAATCCTAACAAAATAAAATGATGCTCCAAGCAAAGCACATATCATGTGGTGAATAAAAATATAGCTCCAAGTAAAGTTGCCGATGAACGAAGACGAAAGAGGGGATGCCTTCCGGGGCATCCCCAAGCTTAGGCTCTTGGTTATACTTGAATATTACCTTGGGGTGACTTGGGCATCCCCAAGCTTAGGCTCTTGCCAGTCCTTATTCCATAGTCCATCGAATCTTTACCCAAAACTTGAAAACTTCACAACACAAAACTCAACAGAAATCATATGAGCTCCGTTAGTATAAGAAAATAAATCACCACTTAGGTACTGTTGTGAACTCATCCTAAATTAATATTGGTGTATATATACTGTATTCCAACTTCTCTATGGATCATACCCTCCGATACTACTCATAGATTCATCAAAATAAGCAAACAACACATAGAAAACAGAATCTGTCAAAAACAGAACAGTCTGTAGTAATCTGTATCATTCATATACTTATGTAACTCCAAAAATTCTGAAATAAATTGGTGGACCTGAGGAACTTGTCTATTAATCATCTTAAAAAATAATCAACCTAATAGCACTCTCCAGTAAAAAATGGCAGCTAATCTCGTGAGCGCAAAACTTTCTGTTTTTTTTACAGCAAGATCGCAAAGACTTCACCCAAGTCTTCCCAAAGGTTCTACTTGGCACAAACACTAATTAAAACATAAAACCACATCTAAACAGAGGCTATATGAATTATTTATTACTAAACAGGAGCAAAAGCAAAGGACAAAAGTAAAATTGGGTTGCCTCCCAACAAGCGCTAACGTTTAACGCCCCTAGCTAGGCATGATGATTTCAATGATGCTCACATAAAAGATAAGAATTGAAACATAACGAGAGCATCATGAAGAATATGACTAGCACATTTAAGTCTAACCCACTTCCTATTCATAGGGATTTTGTGAGCAAACAACTTATGGAAACATGAAACAACTAGCATAGGAAGGTAAAACAAGCAAATCTTCAAGATTTTCAACACATAGAGAGGAAACTTGATACTATTGCAATATGTAGAAGCATATGATCCTCTCTCATAATAATTTTCAGTAGCATCATGAATGAATTCAACCATATAACCAGCACATAAAGCATTCTTTTCATGATCTACTTGCATAGAAATTTTACTACTCTCCACATAAGCAAATTTATTCTCATCAATAGTAGTGGGAGCAAACTCAACAAAATAACTATCATGTGAAGCATAATCCAATTGAAAATTAAAATCATAATGACAAGTTTCATGGTTATCATTATTCTTTATAGCATACGTGTCATCAAAATAATCATCATAAATAGGAGGCATGCTTTCATCATAATAAATTTGCTCATCAAAACTTGGGGGACTAAACATATCATCTTCATAAAACATAGCATACCCAAGCTTGTGGCTTTGCATATCATTAGCATCATGGGTATTCAAAGAATTCATACTAACAACATTGCAATAATGCTCATCATTCACATATTTTATTCCAAGCATTCTATGTAATTCTTCTTCTAGTACTTGAGCACAATTTTCCTTCCCATCATTTTCACGAAAGACATTAAAAAGATGAAGCATATGAGGCACCCTTAATTCCATTTTTTTGTAGTTTTCTTTTATAGACTAAGCTAGTGATAAAACAAGAAACTAAAAGATTCGATTGCAAGATCTAAAGATACACCTTCAAGCACTCACCTCCCCGGCAACGGCGCTAGAAATTAGCTTGATGTCTACTACACAACCTTCTTCTTATAGACGTTGTTGGGCCTCCAAGTGCAGAGGTTTGTAGGACAGTAGCAAATTTCCCTCAAGTGGATGACCTAAGGTTTATCAATCCATGGGAGGCGTAGGATGAAGATGGTCTCTCTCAAACAACCCTGCAACCAAATAACAAAGAGTCTCTTGTGTCCCCAACACACCCAATACAATGGTAAATTGTATAGGTGCACTAGTTCAGCGAAGAGATGGTGATACAAGTGCAATATGGATGGTAGATATAGGTTTTTGTAATCTGAAAATATAAAAACAGCAAGGTAGCAAGTGGCAAAAGTGAGCGTAAACGGTATTGCAATGCTAGGAAACAAGGCCTAGGGTTCATACTTTCACTAGTGCAAGTTCTATCAACAATAATAACATAATTGGATCATATAACTATCCCTCAACGTGCAACAAAGAGTCACTCCAAAGTCACTAATAGCGGAGAACAAACGAAGAGATTATTGTAGGGTACGAAACCACCTCAAAGTTATTCTTTCTGATCAATCTATTCAAGAGTCCGTAGTAAAATAACAAGAAGCTACTCTTTCCATTCAATCTTTCCTAGAGTTCGTACTAGAATAACACCTTAAGACACAAATCAACCAAAACCCTAATGTCACCTAGAGACTCCAATGTCACCTCAAGTATCTGTGGGTATGATTATACGATATGCATCACACAATCTCAGATTCATCTATTCAAACCAACACAAAGTACTTCAAAAAGTGCCCCAAAGTTTCTACCGGAGAGTCAAGATGAAAATGTGTGCCAACCCCTATGCACAAGTTCACAAGGTGACTGAACCCGCAAGTTGATCACCAAAACATACATCAAGTAGATCACGTGAATATCCCATTGTCACCACAGATAAGCACATGCAAGACATACATCAAGTGTTCTCAAATCCTTAAAGACTCAATCCGACAAGATATCTTCAAAGGGAAAACTCAATCCATTACAAGAGAGTAGAGGGGGAGAAACATCATAAGATCCAACTATAATAGCAAAGCTCGCGATACATCACGATCGTGCCATATCAAGAACACGAGAGAGAGAGAGAGAGAGATCAAACACATAGCTACTGGTACATACCCTCAGCCCCGAGGGTGAACTACTCCCTCCTCGTCATGGAGATCGCCGGGATGATGAAGATGGCCACCGGTGAGGGATCCCCCCTCCGACAGGGTGCCGGAACAGGGTCCCGATTGGTTTTTCGTGGCTACAGAGGCTTGCGACGGCGGAACACCCCATCTAGGTTATTTTCTGGAGGTTTATGTATTTATAGGAATTTTTGGCGTAGGTGTCACGTCAGGGGGTCTCTGAACCGTCCACGAGATAGGGGGGTGCGCCCAGGGGGGTAGGGCGCGCCCCCCATCCTCGTGGGCAGCCCAGGACTCTTCTGGCCCAACTCTTTTACTCTGGGGGCTTCTTTTGGTCCATAAAAATCATCAAAAATTGGCACGTCAATTGGACTCCGTTTGGTATTCCTTTTTTGTAAAACTAAAAACAAGGAAATAACAGAAACTGGCACTGGCACTGGGCTCTAGGTTAATAGGTTAGTCCAAAAAATCATATAAAATAGCATAGAAATGCAAATAAAACATCCTAGATGGATAATACAATAGCATGTAACAATAAAAAATTATAGATACGTTGGAGACGTTTCAGCGGCCCTTGCCCGCCCCGTCCCCGGAGCCGCGCCCCATGGCGACGTGGCCCGAGCGCCTGTCGTGAGGGCGGCCCTGGCTGCGGCGCGAAGTGGGGGTGTGGCTACGGTGACGCTCCGTCGAGGGAGGGGAGCGCGGCCGGCTCCTTGCCGCGACTCCGCCTGAGGAGCGTGTCCTTCCAGGATCTCCTCTGGCTGCCGCTATCGTCGCCGTCGTGGCCGCGCCTGTGGCCCGCCGAGGGCATGCCCTTGCAGCCCGAGGATGCCACCTGCGCGGGAGGGCGCAGGCGTGGCCCCTGGTCCTGCGATGGCCTGCCGTCCTCCACACCAGACACCCAGCCCCCCGCGTGGGGGTAGCGCGGGTACGGGCGATCGTCGTTGTTGGAGGAGGGGAGGACGCTCTGCCTGGAGTGGGAGGAGCGGGGGGACAGGGGCGTCCAGTCTTCAACGCGGTCGATGTGCACCAGAACGTCCTAGCGAAGCAGGTTGGGTGGTGGCGCGACCGCCCGGCTCGGCGGCGAGAAGCCGAGCATCTCCTCCACCCGGCCAGCGCCTCTCGTGTGCTTCCACAGCGTCCGCTTGGTGGGGATGTGGTGGAGCTGCCACACCCACACCCAGACGGCGAAGAGCTTCGTGTCCGCGCGCTCGAAAGTGCGGCTGTTGAGGCGGTCGATGACGACCTTGTCGCCCAGTGCGTCCTTCGCGCCCTCTAGGGTCCACAGCTGCATGGGTAGCTTCTCCATGACGACGCAGACGTGCAGCATCCAGGTGTCATGGACCGCGTGCATGTCCTCCCTCCAAGGCTCCAGCAGGAAGGAGACGCCATCCACCGTGATCGAGCCCCGCCGCACGATGAGGTCCTTGTGCGCTGGCATGGTGAAGTGGATGAAGAAGTCCTCGGGGTCATGGCTGGTGACGCGGAGGAGATGCGCGGGGATCTGGAATTCCCGCTCGATGGCCCGGCTGATGGAGAGAGGGCTGGCAGCGTGCAGCTTGCTCACCGCGGTGACCACCACCGCGTGCTGCTGCTGCAGGAAGATCTGCTGCTCCATCTCTGGAGTGGAGGCGATCACCTTGTGGCTGGTTCTCAGCCGGCGCCCGTGGTCGACGCAGGGGGCGTTCGCCGGGGCCATCGGTGGTGGGGAAGGGCGGGCAGGGGTTGGGAACACCAGCCGATCACACGCCGGACGGGCTTGCGGCCCGCCCTCTCTCTGGTTTCTCCGGTTCTTGGGGCAAGTGGCCTGGGAGCTTGCAGCTGATGCAATGGAGTGGATCGTGGCAGTCGACGCGGCGGTGGTAAGGGCTGAGGCAGCGAAAACAGATGCCCTTGAACTTGCTTAAGAAGGCTTCGCGCCCCGGCGAGGGGGGCGGCGCCCAGATCCGGGCCCGCGGCGGTGCCCCGAGCTGCCCGGCGGATTTTTGCTGGCCTTCTTGCCCCTGCAGAACTGATATTGAGTCCATCCCTCTTCAATGATTGTCGGCTCCGAAGGAGGCGGCGGGGAGGGCACTACCACGATGGATCGAAGCCGGGGTTGCTCAGGCGAGGGTGGCAGGCCCAGAGCCAGCGGTCCGGGCGAGGAGCTGCCCTCGAGGTCAGCACCTCGCTGCAGGATTTGCGGGGGCATCCCCCACTCTAGCACAGCCGGGGAGCGGAGGGAGGTAGGCGCATCGGAAGAACCAGGGGTTCCACATCTCCCCCCGGGCCTAGGGCATTGAAGGCTGGCCGGTGGGGAGGCGGGATCGGAGACGGTGGATCCGTGTGTTGACACACGAACACGTCACGTGTACCCTCGACGCCGGGGGTGATGTACCACAACTCACGTCGAAGGAGACCCGACCGACAGCGCGATACGCAAGACAGTCGGCGGGCGCTTTTGCAAACCCGAAACCCCGCGCACCCGGGAGGGACCCCGTCAGGGATTGCGGCGGCTATGGGCTGCCCTAGGTCGATTCACTCGCTGCTAGAGCCTCGGGATTCGCAGCTCTCAAACTTGAGGAACAGCAAAGAACGAGAGAGAAAAACGGTGGAGAGATAAAACGTAGATCGAAAAAGTAGTATATTGATTTATTCGATTGTGTGTTGTTCAATCGACCGTCACCGCCAACATATATAAGAGGCGGCTGGACTTCCCGTACAAGTAAAGGATTCATCTAGGCTTTCCTTACAAGAAAAATTACATCAATTCACGTCCTAGAGTCCTAGTTCTATTCCAACTCGGATTCAGTCTGAATCTGGCCCAAACTCTGTCTTCCTTCTTGCGCGGGCCGCCGAGCTTGCATATGATCTCCGATCAAGACGGCCCAAATATCAAACTTGTGTGCCTCGATGATGCGAACAACTCTCATGTTGATCACTATCTCAAATAAGGCCATCTTGAATATTTTTTGATGTCATCTTTACCTTCCATTCGGACTCGGTCTTGTAGCATCTGGATTGTCCAAGTCTCGTAGTGAATTTACATGCCATATACTATCTCTGATGATGATGACTCCAAAACCAAAGTTTATCGTTTTGACGATACGCACAACTTCTGTATCGAACACTTCTCCATCCGAGGTCATCTTGATAAACTTTCGGGCACATGTTCAGTTTCACTCGGATTCGAGCTCATCCACTCGGATTAGAGTCATTCACTCGGATCGTCCGACTGGACTTTTTCACTCGGATGTTAAAATCTTTCACTCGGAAGAAAATTTTCACTCGGATGACCATATTTCACTCGGAAGGCAATCTCTTTACTCGATTGGCAAGTTTTCATTCCGACGGTAATCTTTTCACTCGGATGATTATATTTTCACTCGGAAGACAATATCTTACTCGATCGGCAAGTTTTCATTCCAACGGTAACAGTTTCACTTGGATGATAATAATTTCACTCAGACGGAAAACTTTCACTCGACCGGTAAGTTTTCACTCGGATGGAAAACTTTCACTCGACCGGTAAGTTTTCACTCGGATGCTAAGCTTTCACTCGATCGGTAAGTTTTCCTCGGATGGTAAGCTTTTCACTCGGATTTTCCGACTGAAAACATAGCCTGATCTTGATTTGTCTCTCCATGCCTCATACGACCTCGGATTGAGACGAATTATATATGCAAATCGATCGGCTCGACGAGAGGAAACTTTTCCGTGTTGAAGGTTTTTCGATTCAAGGCCATATTGAGGGCCCAGTTGCTCACGCATTGCATCAGACACTCATCAACATGTGTCTGGTGTCAAGCGTAATATTTTGGTCTCTGGCTTGTCCAGACCGTATTGACTATAACTTTTGCATATGAACTCGGATTAAGATGATTTATATATGAAAATCAATTGCCTCGACGAGACGAAGACAATTCCTTTAGAGTGCTCCTTCATCCGAGGTAGTCCTGAATGCATAATTGGCCGAAAAGCACTCGGAACACTAAATTCTGTCACTCGGAGTACAGCTTCGGCCCCTAAGATGAGGTCCGATGTCAATGTCTTAAACATCAAAGTTATTCCATTCGACGACGCGAAACTTTTCATGCTGAAAATCCTTTCACTCGAAGCCATCTCATTTTCTTTTTATGCCGTGCCAAAATCTGATGTCAACACATGCCCCCCTGTTTTTCGGCAAAACTTGCACGCAGAAAAATAATATGCACGGTGTTTGTTCTAAGGACGATGTCAACACTCCATCGGCCATTTATTTTCTTAGGGCAATAATTATGTATCGGCCATGTTTGTGCTAAGGGCGATAATCGTATATCGGCCATTGCCTACTTATGCTTCTTGCCACACACTCGGGTGGTATTTCTTCAAGTATTTGCCATTGAGAGCTCTAGGTAACACCGTCCCTTGTATGGATTCCACCAAATATGAGTTTTCGGGAACTATTCTTGTAATCCTAAAAGGATCTTCCCAACTCGGAGACCACTTCCCGAATTTCCTATCTCTTGAACCAATCGGTAGAATCACTCTCCAGACGAGATCACCAACTTGAAAATTCTTCAACTTGACTTTCTTATTGTAAGCTCTTGCCATCCTCAACTTGTCTCTCTCTATGGCCTTCAAAGCAGCCAAATGTTTATCGACAACCTCATCAATATTTTCCATCATCAAGTTATAAAAGTCTACTGCCGATAAATCATTTTGTTTGGCTATTCTCAAAGCATTCAAATTTACTTCCACTGGTAAAACAGCCTCTTGACCATATACTAGCTCATATGAAGTCACCTTCGTAGCACCATGCCTTGAAATTCTATGTGCCCACAAAGCTTCAGACAACAACGCATGCCATCTCCTCGGATTATCCTCAATCTTCTTCTTGATGAGCTTGATTAAAATTTTATTGCTAGACTCGGCTTGTCCATTAGCTTGGGCATAATACGGAGAGGAATTGAGCAACTTTATATTATAAGATTCGGCAAACTCTCTGACTTGGTGTGACATAAAAGATGAACATTGATCTGTAGTTAACGTTTGAGGAATACCGAATCTATGAATAATGTGCTCGGTTATGAATTGAATTACCTCCGTATGTGTCATGTTCTTGAGAGGTACTACTTCAGACCATTTAGTGAAATAATCAGTTGCCACCAATACGAACCGATGCCCTTTTGAGGAAGACGGATGGATTTCTCCAATGAAGTCTAAACCCCAACCTCTGAAAGGCCACGGCTTGATAATAGGATGTAACATAGCAGCAGGAGCCAATTGAATATCACCAAATTTTTGACAAGCTTCACACCCCTTATAATATCTGAAGCAATCATTAATCATAGTCGGCCAATAAAACCCAGCACGTCGCAATAGCCATTTCATTTTGGGAGCCGACTGATGAGTGCCACAAATGCCTTCATGTACCTCTCCCATAGCAACTCTTGCCTGGTCCTCGTCCAAGCACTTTAGAAGAACATCATCGACTGTTCGGCAATAAAGACCGTCATCTCTCATTGTATACTTGAAAGCCATACGCCGAACAGACCTATCCACCCTTTCACTCGGATTGCACAAGTAATCAACAATGGGCTTCCTCCAGTCGGTATTGTCACCTGCACTAGATTTTTTGAAAGGGCCGAATCAGTTGGTTCTGGTTCGGCCTCTCCTATATTGGCAAGACAAGACATCGGTCTTTGAGAAATATGAAACATGCCATGATCAACATGATAGTCGGATGCTTGCTGTGCCAACTCATTTGTTCTCCAATTGTCATGCGTGGATATATGAGCAATGCTAAAACAATCCAATGTAGAAATTATATCTAGACATTTATCAAGATAAACATTAAGTGATTCGTCCAAACACTGAAAGACTTTGGATATTTGCTGCACTACTAGTAACGAATCACCGTAAGCCTCAATATGTGTAACACCTATAGCAAGTAACATCTCTAGGCCGAATAACAATGCTTCATATTCGGCTTGATTGTTTGTGCAAAAATATTCTAAGCGGCACGAGGCTTCGAAAACAGCACCATGAGGAGATATATAAACAATACCAACACCTTGGCCATTGCTACAAACTGAACCATCAAAGTATAATCTCCATGGTACTAATGAAACAAGGTTCATATCAATATCATGCTTGTCATTAATCCGATGTTCAACAATGAAATTAGCAACAATTTGGCCTTTCATGGATTTTAGAGATTTATAAGCCAAATCATATTCAATCAAAGCATAAGCCTACTTGCCAATTCTACCACTAAAAAATGGCCTATGCAACATGTATTAAATGACATCGGTCTGACAAGCTACTACACAAGCACTCGGCACTAAATAATGTCACAATTTTGTGCAAGCATAATATAAGCATAGACATATTTTTTCAATAAATGTATACCTTGTCTCGGCGTCCAATAAGCGCCTGCTCAAATATGTAATAGCATGCTCTTTTCCTTTGGTTTCTTGAGTCAAAACAGCACCAATAACACCTTGCTCTGCTGCAATATAAAGCTTAAAGGGCTCCCTATGTTTGGGTGCTTTCATCACCGGAGGAGTGCACAAATAATTATTGATCATATCAAAGGCTTCTTGCTATTTTGCCCCTCAATTGAAATCAGCATCATTCTTTAACCGAAGGATAGGAGTAAATGCATCAACTTTCCCTGACAGATTAGCTATGAACCTTCTGAAAAATTGACCTTACCAAGGAACTTTTGCATATCTCTCTTGCATGTTGGAGCCTCCACTTTCTGTATGGCCTCTATCTTTTTGGGATCAATCTCTATGCCATCTTCATGAATAATGAAACCCAAAAACATGCCAGCTGACACGCCGAATGCACACTTTAAAGGATTCATCTTCAGTCCATACTTTTTCATTCTTTCAAAAGCTAAACGCAAATCGGCCAAGTGAGATTCAAAAGCATCCGATTTGACAACAATATCATCAATATAAACTTCAAGTATGACATCGAGTAAATCATGAAAAATCAAATTCATAGCCCTTTGATATGTGGCGCCAGCATTTTTTAATCCGAATGTCATCACTATCCACTCGAATAAACCAAGGAAACCAGGGCATCGAAAAGTTGTCTTGTACATGTCCTCTTCGGCCATAAAAATTTGATTGTAGCCGGCATTACCATCTAGAAAGCTAATAACCTTATGTCCAGAAGCATCATTAATAAGCATATCGGCTATTGGCATGGGATACTCATCTTTGGGTCTAGCCCTATTCAAATCTCTGAAGTCAATGCACACCCTCAACTTGCCAGATCCTTTCTTCTCCACTGGGACAATGTTAGAAATCCACTCTGTTGGAAATATGCCCTAGAGGCAATAATAAATGGTTATTATTATATTTCTTTGTTCATGGTAATTGTCTATTATTCATGCTATAATTGTATTGTCCGGAAATCGTAATACATGTGTGAATACATAGACCACAATGAGTCCCTAGTAAGCCTCTAGTTGACTAGCTCGTTGATCAACAGATAGTCATGGTTTCCTGACTATGGACATTGGATGTCATTGATAACGGGATCACATCATTAGGAGAATGATGTGATGGACAAGACCCAACTTAAGCATAGCATAAAAGATCGTGTAGTTTCGTTTGCTAGAGCTTTTCCAATGTCAAGTATATTTTCCTTAGACCATGAGATCGTGCAACTCCCGGATACCGTAGGAGTGCTTTGGGTGTGCCAAACGTCACAACGTAACTGGGTGACTATAAAGGTGCATTACGGGTATCTCCGAAAGTGTCTGTTGGGTTGGCACGGATCGAGACTGGGATTTGTCACCGTATGACGGAGAGGTATCTCTGGGCCCACTCGGTAATGCATCATCATAATGAGCTCAATGTGACTAAGGCGTTAGTCACGGGATCATGCATTGCGGTACGAGTAAAGAGACTTGCCGGTAACGAGATTGAACAAGGTATTGGGATACCGACGATCGAATCTCGGGCAAGTAACATATCGATTGACAAAGGGAATTGTATACGGGATTGATTGAATCCTCGACACCGTGGTTCATCCGATGAGATCATCGTGGAACATGTGGGAGCCAACATGGGTATCCAGATCCCGCTGTTGGTTATTGACCGGAGAGGCGTCTCGGTCATGTCTGCATGTCTCCCGAACCCGTAGGGTCTACACACTTAAGGTTCGGTGACGCTAGGGTTGTAGAGATATATGTATGCGGAAACCCGAAAGTTGTTCGGAGTCCCGGATGAGATCCCGGACGTCACGAGAGGTTCCGGAATGGTCCGGAGGTGAAGAATTATATATAGGAAGTCCAGTTTTGGCCACCGGGAAAGTTTCGGGGGTTATCGGTATTGTACCGGGACCACCGGAAGGGTCCCGGGGGTCCACCGGGTGGGGCCACCTGTCCCGGAGGGCCCCGTGGGCTGAAAGTGGAAGGGAACCAGCCCCTAGTGGGCTGGGGCGCCCCCTTTGGGCCTCCCCCCTGCGCCTAGGGTTGGGAACCCTAAGGGGGGGGGGAGTTCCCCCTTGCCTTGGGGGGCAAGGCAACCCCTTCCCCCCCACTTGGCCGCTGCCCCCCCTTGGATCTGATCTCCAGGGCCGGCGCCCCCCAGGGGGCCTATATAAAGGGGGGGGGAGGGAGGGCAGCACACAACAGCCTTTGGCGCCTCCCTCCTCCCCTGCAACACCTCTCTCTCTCTCGTAGAAGCTCGGCGTAGCCCTGCGGAGACCCGCTACATCCACCACCACGCCGTCGTGCTGTTGGATCTCCATCAACCTCTCCTTTCCCCTTGCTGGATCAAGAAGGAGGAGACGTCGCTGCACCGTACGTGTGTTGAACGCGGAGGTGCCGTCCGTTCGGCACTCGGTCATCGGTGATTTGGATCACGGCGAGTACGACTCCGTCATCCACGTTCATTGGAACGCTTCCGCTCGCGATCTACAAGGGTATGTAGATGCACTCCTTTCCCCTCGTTGCTAGTAGACTCCATAGATGCATCTTGGTGAGCGTAGGAAAAAATTTAAATTATGCTACGATCCCCAACAGTGGCATCATGAGCCAGGTCTATGCGTAGTTACTATGCACGAGTAGAACACAAAGCAGTTGTGGGCGTTGAGTTTGCCAATTCTTCTTGCCGCTACTAGTCGTTTCTTGTTTCGGCGGCATTGTAGGATGAAGCGGCCCGGACCGACCTTACACGTACGCTTACGTGAGACTGGTTCCACCGACTGACATGCACTAGTTGCATAAGGTGGCTAGCGGGTGTCTGTCTCTCCTACTTTAGTCGGAACGGATTCGATGAAAAGGGTCCTTATGAAGGGTAAATAGAAATTGGCAAATCACGTTGTGGTCATACGTAGGTAAGAAACGTTCTTGCTAAGAAACCTACAAACCACGTAAAAACTTGCAACAGCAATTAGAGGACGTCTAACTTGTTTTTGCAGCAAGTGATATATGTGATATGATATGGCCAGAAGATGTGATGAATGATATATGTGATGTATGAGATTGATCATATTCTTGTAATAGGAATCACGACTTGCATGTCGATGAGTATGACAACCGGCAGGAGCCATAGGAGTTGTCTTTATTATTTTGTATGACCTGCGTGTCATTGAATAACGCCATGTAAATTACTTTACTTTGTTGCTAAACGCGTTAGCCATAGAAGTAGAAGTAATCGTTGGCGTGACGACTTCATGAAGACACAATGATGGAGATCATGATGATGGAGATCATGGTGTCATGCCGGTGACAAAGATGATCATGGTGCCCCGAAGATGGAGATCAAAGGAGCATGATGATATTGGCCATATCATGTCACTATTTGATTGCATGTGATGCTTATCATGTTTTTGCATCTTATTTGCTTAGAACGACGGTAGCAAGTAGGATGATCCCTTACAATAATTTCAAGAAAGTGTTCACCCTAACTGTGCACCGTTGCGAAGGTTCGTTGTTTCGAAGCACCACGTGATGATCGGGTGTGATAGATTCTAACGTTCGAATACAACGGGTGTTGACGAGCCTAGCATGTACAGACATGGCCTCGGAACACACGCAACACACTTAGGTTCACTTGACGAGCCTAGCATGTACAGACATGGCCTCGGAACACGGAGGACCGAAAGGTCGAGCATGAGTCGTATAGAAGATACGATCAACATGGAGATGTTCACCGATCTTGACTAGTCCGTCTCACGTGATGATCGGACACGGCCTAGTCGAATTCGGATCATATTTCACTTAGATGACTAGAGGGATGTCTATCTGAGTGGGAGTTCATTAAATAATTTGATTATATGAACTTAATTATCATGAACTTAGTCTAAATCTTTACACTATGTATTGTAGGTCAAAAGGCCTATTTGAATAAGTGTTTTTCAATGAAGGACCTTGGAGAAGCTGCTTATATATTAGGCATCAAGATCTATAGAGATAGATCAAGACGCCTCATTGGTCTTTCACAGAGTACATACCTTGACAAGATATTGAAGAAGTTCAATATGGATCAGTCCAAGAAGGGGTTCTTGCCTGTATTGCAAGGTGTGCAATTGAGCACGGCTCAATGTCCGACCACGGCAGAAGATATAGAAGAGATGAGTGTCATCCCCTATGCCTCGGCCATAGGGTCTATTATGTATGCCATGCTGTGTACCAGACCTGATGTAAACCTTGCCGTAAGTTTGGTAGGAAGGTACCAAAGTAATCCCGGCAAGGAACACTGGACAGCGGTCAAGAATATCCTGAAGTACCTGAAGAGGACTAAGGATATGTTTCTCGTTTATGGAGGTGACGAAGAGCTCGTCGTAAAGGGTTACGTCGACGCTAGCTTCACACAGATCTGGATGACTCGAAGTCACAGACCGGATACGTGTATATTTTGAATGGAGGAGCAGTAAGCTGGTGCAGTTGCAAGCAAAGCGTCGTGGCGGGATCTACATGTGAAGCAGAGTACATGGCAGCCTCGGAGGCAGCACAGGAAGCAGTCTGGATGAAGGAGTTCATTACCGACCTAGGGGTGATTCCCAATGCGTCGGGCCCGATGACTCTTTTCTGTGACAACACTGGAGCTATTGCCCTTGCGAAGGAGCCCAGGTTTCACAGGAAGACCAGACATATCAAGCGTCGCTTCAACTCCATTCGTGAAAGTGTTCAAAATGGAGACATAGATATTTGTAAAGTACATACGGACCTGAATGTAGCAGATCCGTTGACTAAACCTCTCCCTAGGGCAAAACATGATCAACACCAGGACGCAATGGGTGTTCGATTCATCACAATGTAACTAGATTATTGACTCTAGTGCAAGTGGGAGACTGTTGGAAATATGCCCTAGAGGCAATAATAAATGGTTATTATTATATTTCTTTGTTCATGGTAATTGTCTATTATTCATGCTATAATTGTATTGTCCGGAAATCGTAATACATGTGTGAATACATAGACCACAATGAGTCCCTAGTAAGCCTCTAGTTGACTAGCTCGTTGATCAACAGATAGTCATGGTTTCCTGACTATGGACATTGGATGTCATTGATAACGGGATCACATCATTAGGAGAATGATGTGATGGACAAGACCCAACTTAAGCATAGCATAAAAGATCGTGTAGTTTCGTTTGCTAGAGCTTTTCCAATGTCAAGTATATTTTCCTTAGACCATGAGATCGTGCAACTCCCGGATACCGTAGGAGTGCTTTGGGTGTGCCAAACGTCACAACGTAACTGGGTGACTATAAAGGTGCATTACGGGTATCTCCGAAAGTGTCTGTTGGGTTGGCACGGATCGAGACTGGGATTTGTCACCGTATGACGGAGAGGTATCTCTGGCCCCACTCGGTAATGCATCATCATAATGAGCTCAATGTGACTAAGGCGTTAGTCACGGGATCATGCATTGCGGTACGAGTAAAGAGACTTGCCGGTAACGAGATTGAACAAGGTATTGGGATACCGACGATCGAATCTCGGGCAAGTAACATATCGATTGACAAAGGGAATTGTATACGGGATTGATTGAATCCTCGACACCGTGGTTCATCCGATGAGATCATCGTGGAACATGTGGGAGCCAACATGGGTATCCAGATCCCGCTGTTGGTTATTGACCGGAGAGGCGTCTCGGTCATGTCTGCATGTCTCCCGAACCCGTAGGGTCTACACACTTAAGGTTCGGTGACGCTAGGGTTGTAGAGATATATGTATGCGGAAACCCGAAAGTTGTCCGGAGTCCCGGATGAGATCCCGGACGTCACGAGAGGTTCCGGAATGGTCCGGAGGTGAAGAATTATATATAGGAAGTCCAGTTTTGGCCACCGGGAAAGTTTCGGGGGTTATCGGTATTGTACCGGGACCACCGGAAGGGTCCCGGGGGTCCACCGGGTGGGGCCACCTGTCCCGGAGGGCCCCGTGGGCTGAAAGTGGAAGGGAACCAGCCCCTAGTGGGCTGGGGCGCCCCCTTTGGGCCTCCCCCCTGCGCCTAGGGTTGGGAACCCTAAGGGGGGGGGTTCCCCCTTGCCTTGGGGGGCAAGGCAACCCCTTCCCCCCCACTTGGTCGCCGCCCCCCCCTTGGATCTGATCTCCAGGGCCGGCGCCCCCCCCCAGGGGGCCTATATAAAGGGGGGGAGGGAGGGCAGCACACAACAGCCTTTGGCGCCTCCCTCCTCCCCTGCAACACCTCTCTCTCTCTCGTAGAAGCTCGGCGTAGCCCTGCGGAGACCCGCTACATCCACCACCACGTCGTCATGCTGTTGGATCTCCATCAACCTCTCCTTTCCCCTTGCTGGATCAAGAAGGAGGAGACGTCGCTGCACCGTACGTGTGTTGAACGCGGAGGTGCCGTCCGTTCGGCACTCGGTCATCGGTGATTTGGATCACGGCGAGTACGACTCCGTCATCCACGTTCATTGGAACGCTTCCGCTCGCGATCTACAAGGGTATGTAGATGCACTCCTTTCCCCTCGTTGCTAGTAGACTCCATAGATGCATCTTGGCGAGCGTAGGAAAAATTTTAAATTATGCTACGATCCCCAACACACTCGGCATACCTGCAAGGTCGAATGAAATTAGCTTTAAGTAAACGACCGATCTCTTCCTTGATCCGGTCATATGTTTTTGGATTAAACTTTCTGGCCGATTGTTTGTAAGGTCTAAAACCGGCCTTTATAGGTAATCGATGCTCCACTAGCTCTCGGCTTAAACCTGGCATCTCATGATATTCCCATGCAAAGCAACAAACATATTCTTTCAATAGCCCGATTAACTTAGCTTTACAATCGGCTCTCAAATTTTTGTTTACAAACGTCGGTCGAGTGACTGAACCATCTCCAATATCTATCTCTTCTAATGGATCGGCCGATGTAAAACCTTGTCCAAGTTTATCCATATCATCTAACTCCTCTATAGAATCATACATATCGTCCTCGCTGGACCGATATTTTACAAGACGTTTCTGTAACCACTCGGAACTAGAATCCATTTAACATATCATACCTTGGAGCCGATTGCATTCAGTCGGCTTTAAAGAGACGGGCACGAAACCATTCTTGGTCGCGCTGAGAAAATCGAACTCTGACAAGTCACGCCCCGTCAAGCAAGTAGCATTGGGGTGTTGCCAATCCACCGATGCATCGGCCAAAGCAACACAGGCCGAGTTATCCGCATGAATTACTTCCACTTCTTTATCAACCCATTGGATCAAAAACTGGTGCATAGTGGACGGCACGCACTGGTTTGCATGAACCCAATCACGGCCTAGTATGACGTTGTAGTTACCTTGCACCTCAGCGACAAAGAATGCATTAGCCAAAGTTTTGCTTCCGACTGTAAGCTCCACATACATCACACCTTTGGCTTCAGTTTTCTCTTTGCCTTCAAATCCATTGAGCACCATATTGGTCTTGATCAATTCTTCATCAGGCAAACCCAATTTCTTGAAGACCAAATAGGGCATAAGATTTACCACAGCACCACCATCAACAAGCATCCGAGTGAGCGGCGACCCATTGATATGACCTATGAGATATAATGGTTTCAGATGCGTTACTGGTTCTTTTGGCTTCTCGAATATTGCGTTTTTAGGGCCAAAATCCAGCTGAGCCACCTCCCCTTCCTCATCTACAGCACGAAACTCAGCAGGTAAGTAATACACCATATTGATATCCATACCTTCATGAACCGGCGTAGACTCATAGTCCAACATATCAGCCTCCTCCTCGAGTGCATCCACCGATTCTGAAATTTGTCCGAGTGAAGAGGAAGCAATAGGTAACGTAGACGATGCAATGATTGCATCGTCTAGTGTAGGTGCTGCTGTGATAGGTGTAAAAGCCACAGCATCTTGTATTTGTTTGGGCCTCCACACTTGTTTTGTAGGTACCATAGGCCGAGTGTCATTGAACAACTTATCCCTTTGCTTCTCAGCTTCTTGTTCTGCCATCTCTTGACTCCTTAACCTTTGTAGTTTCTTTTTTTGTGTCTTTGTTAGCCCTAGAGGACACCACTTTGGCTGAGTGTATTTAGGATCTCTCGTTTTTACCTGGCTGGTGCTTGCTTCATGGTCATTAGCCGAGTGCTTTGGCACGATAGCAAGTATCGGCTCAGTCGGATTGCTATGCATAATCGGCTGCTGTATGGCGAATGTTTCGGTGCCCAAGATAAGTGAGTCGGCATCCATTTTCTCCTTGCCTTTTCCCGACTCAACTGCTGCAACACTTGGTGATTTAACACGCCATTCTTTTTGACTTTCCAGATGCATGAAATTTCCACTCGGGCGCACCTTTTTACTCTGATGGAATCCACTCGGATGGATGTCACTCGGATGGAGTCCACTCGGATGGAATTCACTCGGATGGAATCCACTCGGATGGAATTCAGTCGGATGAAATCTACTTGACCACATTTTTTCACTTGGATAGCTTCCATCTGGGTGCATTCTTACACTCGGATAATTTCCATCCGGTCACATGTTTTGACCAGCTGACCGATAGTTACCGATGTTCAGTCGGCCATTATATGAGTATTCAAGTCGATCCCAAACAGTTTGCCTTTGCTCTTCTGGAAACAACGCCTTTGGTCCACTCGGTTTCATATACCGACTGAACATATCATCACATGGTGACCTTGGTCGCTTCAACTGTGACGGCTGGTTAGAGCTGGAACCAACCGACTGATTGGCATACTTGAACAGCAACATATCAAAAGTTGGCTTGATGCGCTTGCGTTGCACTTTAGCTTCATTCCTCTTCCACTTGCCAACTTCTGGACTCTTGGGTTTGATAAATTTAACTCGAGTATTTTCTTGCACTTGCGGTTGCCCCCCGAGTGTAGGATTCTTGATGGTGATTTTGATCACTTCCTTGCCATCGGGCTGCTTATCAAGCACAACATGTCTCCCCAAGACTGTGCTGCCTTCCTTGTCTTTCCTGGGCTCACCAACAATGATATTAGCTTTATTAGCAGATTCGGCTACCTCCGGCCGAATGAGTAGCTTCTTCCCCTCCAAATCCATGGTATTCATTGGAAAAGGTTGTTTATCAACTTGCATCTCAGAAAAGTTCAATCGTCTGTCATTAATGGCCGATTGTATCTGTCGTCGAAAAACATTGCAATCGTTAGTAGCATGAGAAAAAGAATTATGATACTTGCAATAAGCACGTCGTTTTAGCTCTTCAAACGGCGGTAAAGTATGAGATATTCTAATAATCTTAGCCTGCAGCAGAGCATCAAATATTCTATCACACTTAGCAATGTTAAAAGTAAACTTCATCTCTTCATCACGATTCTTATGAATCGGTTTCAGATCATTGCAAGTAAAGGATTTGGCCTTAGATGGCCAAACAAATTCAATAGCAAAAACATCACCCTCATCGTCCGAGTGATAACTATCATATTCCACCATATTCATCTTTGGACGATCGGCTTTGTATCTATGCACTTCTTTGAGGTCTTTGCTTCGGCTTTCCTGAGCCAAAGCCCTTTGTAAGACTTGGTTGATATTTAAGAACTCATAGCCTTCTAGCTTTTTTCTAATGGGAGTTCTCAAACCAGTCAGCACTAGGTCCGCCAAGTCCCTCTCGGTCATCACCAAACTAAAACACCGGTTTTTTGTTTCTCTGAATCTCTTGACGTAATCGGAGACCGATTCATCATGCTTCTGTTTAACCGATGTCAGATGTGACAACTTGAGTTCACTGTCGCCGCTATAAAAGTGATCATGAAACTTCTGCTCTAGCTGCGACCAAACCCGAATGGAACGATGTGGTAAAGAAGAAAACCATGAAAATGCGGTACCAGTTATGATAAAGGAAATAAACGCACTTTCAATTCATTCAATGAGCCTGCCTCACCCAATTGTGCTAAATATTGACTAACATGCTCCCATGTGGTTTTTGTGCCCTGTCCATTGAACTTAACAAAATCTGGAATCTTATATCCCGGAGGGCACTGGATGGCATCAAAGTACTCGGGGTATGGCTTTTGGTAAATCCGCTTCCGAGGTAACTCAACTCCAAAAATTTCTCGAAGCATCTTAGCCATCTCCTCTCTAAGATTAGCTAGACCATCATCCATAGTGGACGATGAAGCTTGTGGCAGTGACATAGGAGGAGTAGGGTTACTAGCTGTAGGTAGGAATTGTGGCATGTATGTCGACCCATAATTTGGTAGTGGTCGAGTGGTTGTAGCTGTAGGTAGGGTTTGGTTCGGCATTGCCACCGAACCTGGCATGCTCATAATAGGATTAATGGGTGCAGCCACAATCTGATTTGTTTGGGTAGGATAATAAGCCACCGGCGCGGGAGGCGCCGATGAAATAGGTAAAGCCAGATTAGGGTGTTGCACACTAGCAGCTACACCATCATTACCACTAGACGATTGAGATATAATCTTCTAAGCATTAGTATTTTCTATGAAAGTTTGATAGACTAGATTGTTACCATCAGCAATACGACTCTCAATCTCAGCCCACTGCTCAGGAGAAAAGGTAGTACTCACAGAGGGTTTAACCTGCTCGGCTTGAAGAGGAGGGAACTTGATTTCTTCAATCGGAGTGATGTTGCCTTGGTGATCCTTCTTGAATTTTGCAAGGAACTCCTGCAAATCCTTCTCTTCACGCGCCTTCTTGTACTCCTCATAAACTTGGCGATGATCGGCCGATATCTCATCAAGACTAGGCTTAATGATGTTATCGGCGTCAACCTCAGATGGCTTGGGAAGATCAAACATGGTGGATGATGACGATTGATCTTCAGTCCCCAGCGGAGTCGCCAAAAGGTGTGCTGACACACGAACACGTCACGTGTACCTCGACGCCGGGGGTGATGCACCGCAGCTCACGTAGAAGGAGACCCGAGCGACAGCGCAATACGCAAGACAGTCGGCGGGCGCTTTTGCAGACCCGAAACCCCGCGCACCCAGGAGGGACCCCGTCAGGGATTGCGGCGGCTATGGGCTGCCCTAGGTCGATTCGCTCGCCCCTAGAGCCTCGGGATTCGCAGCTCTCAAACTTGAGGAACAACGAAGAACGAGAGAGAGAGAAACGGTGGAGATAAAACATAGATTGAAAAAGTAGTATATTGATTTGTTTGATTGTGTCTTGTTCAATCAGCCGTCACCCCTAACATATATAAGAGGCGGCTGGACTTCCCGTACAAGTAAAGGATTCATCTAGGCTTTCCTTACAAGAAAAATTACATCAATTCACGTCCTAGAGTCCTAGTCCTATTCCAACTCGGATTCAGTCTGAATCTGGCCCAAACTCTGTCTTCCTTCTTGCGCGGGCCTCCGAGCTTGCATATGATCTCCGATCAAGACGGCCCAAATATCAAACTTGTGCGCCTCGACGATACGAACAACTCTCATGTTGATCACTTTCTCAAATAAGGACATCTTGAATACTTTTTGATGTCATCTTTACCTTCCATTCGGACTCAGTCTTGTAGCATCTGGATTGTCCGAGTCTCGTAGTGAATTTACATGCCATATACTATCTCTGATGATGATGACTCCAAAACCAAAGTTTATCGTTTTGACGATACGCACAACTTCCGTATTGAACACTTCTCCATCCGAGGTCATCTTAATAAACTTTCGGGCACATGTTCAGTTTCACTCGGATTCGAGCTCATCCACTCGGATTAGAGTCATTCACTCGGATCGTCCGACTGGACTTTTTCACTCGGATGTTAGAATCTTTCACTCGGAAGACAATTTTCACTCGGATGACCATATTTCACTTGAAAGGCAATCTCTTTACTCGATCGGCAAGTTTTCATTCCGACGGTAATCTTTTCACTCGGATGATTATATTTTCATTCGGAAGACAATCTCTTACTCGATTGGCAAGTTTTCATTCCGACGGTAACAGTTTCATTCGGATGATAATAATTTCACTCGGACGGAAAACTTTCACTCGACCGGTAAGTTTTCACTCAGAGGGTAAGCTTTCACTCGATCGGTAAGTTTTCACTCGGATGGTAAGCTTTTCACTCGGATTTTCCGATTGAAAACATAGCCTGATCTTGATTTGTCTCTCCAGGCCTCATACGACCTCGGATTGAGACGAATTATATATCAAAATCGATCGGCTCGACGAGACGAAACTTTTCTGTGTTGAAGGTTTTTCGATTCAAGGCTGTCTTGAAGGCCGAATTTCTCATGCATTGCATCAGACACTCATCAACATGTGTCTGGTATCAAGCGTAATATTTTGGTCTCTGGCCTGTCCAGACCGTATTGACTGAACTTTTGCATATGAACTCGGATTAAGATGATTTATATATGAAAAGCAATTGCCTCGACGAGACGAAGACAATTCCTTTAGAGTGCTACTTCATCCGAGGTAGTCCGGAATGCGTAATTGGCCGAAAAGCACTCGGAACACTAAATTCTGTCACTCGGAGTACAGCTTTGGCCCCTAAGATGAGGTCCGATGTCAATGACTTAAACATCAAAGTTATTCCATTCGACGACGCGAAACTTTTCATGCTGAAAACCCTTTCACTCGAAGCCATCTCATTTTCTTTTTACGTCGTGCCAAAATCTGATGTCAACACCGTGATCCAGTTGGGCAGCCTTTCATCTCTATCAAAATTAAGGATTCGTTTATACTTATTAATAGTACCACCTCACTGATTTACAATAAATTCCCCCAATTTATATATGTCAGCAAGTACAAATCAACAAGCCCTTCCGGAATTGAACAGAACATAGGGAGGTGACTGTCCCCTTTCTAAGAAGGAAGGAATTAACTTGGTAAATTTGTGAGAGACCCAATAAATAAGGACATGCATGGCAAAAAATAAAACAGAGGCCTAATAAAGATGGGATATGCGCTTTAAAAGAAATAAAAGGGAGGGCGTATTACAAGAAAATCCAAGGAGAATCCAATAAAAGATGGGATGTGCCTATTATAGGACAGAGGCCCGGTAAAGACGGAATGTGCGCCCTCTATAAAATAAATAAAGAAATAATAGTGAGAACGCATGGCAAAAAAATCCAAAGAGATCGGATAAAAGATGATGTTCTTAGGAGAAATAAAAGATCACATAAAGATGGAATATGCAGTATAAGAAAAAATAAAGACACGATAAGAAATAAAAGAAAGACCCCATAAATATGGGATGCGCACCATAAAGAAATAAAAGAGAGACCGGATAAAGATGGGGTGTTATGGCAAGAAGTAAATAGTGTTGATGATAACTAAAGAGTGTGTGATATTTTTTCTCACGTTGCAACGCATGGTCCTTTTTGCTAGTAAATAAATAAAGGGCAAATGTTTCTACCCATACATCGTTGAACATTATTTTCTATCGTGGTAGCAAGTTGTTTTCTATTAGGCTTGCAAGGCCCATTATTTCTATTTGGCCTGTAGACGCACGGGCCATTTTGCCATTTTGCTAGTAAATAAATAAAGGGCAAATGTTTCTACCTCTACGTCGTTGCACGTTATTTCCTATCGTGGTCGTAAGTTATTTTTTATTGGGCTTGCAAGGCCCGTTATTTCTATTGGGCTTATAGACACACGGACCCTTTTGCTAGTAAATAAATAAAGAGCAAATGTTTCTACCCGTACGTGGTTGCACATTATTTCCTATCGTGGTTGCAAGTTATTTTCTATTGGGCTTGCAAGGCCCGTTATTTCTATTGGGCATGTAGACGCATGGGCTCTTGACTTTGCATGGTTACTGATGCATGACTTTGACTGTTAGCATATACCAGAGTACATGGATTAACACATGCATAAATAACATCGCCATATTTTATATTTATCTTGCAAAACAATTTTATTTCATAAGTCTTTGTACTAATTGTATTGACATAGACATACAATAATTGAAAATTATAGTCAAAGTTGTGCAACAAAGATTAGAAAAATCGAAAGAAAATATTAGCCTAGACCCAATGAAAAAAAAATCATGTCCTATGAATCAAATGATAGCTCTTCCTCTATAAAATTTGAGATACATTTCATCTCACTTCCTGCGCTTTTTCTATTCACGAGATACTCCTATTATATGAACTAAAGGAGGCCTAGGGGTCATTTATACTACTCTCTCCTTCCCAAAATGTAAGACGCCCATGACTTTGCAGATCGTTGATGAACAACTTTGACCATTAATATATACCACATTACATGGATTGAATATGTATAAATGACATCGTCGTATTTTTCTTACAAAACAATTTTATTTTGTAAGTCTTTATACTAATTTTATAGACATAGACATACAGTAAGTGAAAATCATAGTCATCGTGCAACAAAGACCAGAAAAGTGAACCGCGCCTTATATTTTGGGAAGGAGGGAGTAGTACTGTAGCAATATACTGAATTTACTAAGAAGCATGTATCAGTGAGTAGGTAAAAAAAATCCACGGCAATTTCAACTGAATTAACGAACTGTCGTGATGCCAAACTAAACATGTAATTCCAACTTTAAATCTTACTCCTACTCATCATAACTGAAATTCTCTTCCGCTAAAACCAGCAAACGAGACAGCCGTGAAGCAAAGCATTACTATTTCCTTCCGTACGAACCCTAAATACCGGCACGCACCGGCCGTGCAACCCCCCTCCTTTGACGAACACAAAAGGCTTCTCCAACCTGTGTCGATCACACGCTGCTTGGGTCGTTGCTGGGCACATGATCCAAGCCGATCGAGCGTACGTCCCCTCCCCCGAGGCGCCACCTACCCATCCCTCAACCACCTCGGATCTACGCATTTGCGAGGGTGTCGATCAAGCTGCCCGGACGGCCTGTATAAAGCGCACGCACGTTCGATCGCCACCTTATCAGTTTCCTAGTGCGCGCGTAGCCTGCCTAAGCCACCCGTGCCGTGCATCTCTATTCTCTCCAGGTCTCAAGCGCACGTACGTCGCGAGCAGATGGGCGCCGCTCTCGTTCCTCTCCTCGTCTCCGTAGTGCTCATGGTGGTGGCGGCGGCGCGTGCCCCGGCGGCGTCCGCGGCGCCGCGGGCATTCTTCGTGTTCGGCGACTCCCTCGTCGACAACGGCAACAACAACTACCTCCTCACCACGGCGCGCGCCGACGCGCCGCCCTACGGCATCGACTTCCCGTCCCACCGCGCCACGGGCCGCTTCTCCAACGGCCTCAACATTCCCGACATCATCAGTAATACTACTCCTACAATACACTGCATGCCGTCTTTCGCCATGCATGCATCTCAATTTCAGATAGGAAAATGCTGCTCTGTTGAGCTCGAACCGGAGCACGGCATGTCACGTACTGACGCCGTCGTTTCAGGTGAGCACCTCGGGGCGGAGCCTGCGCTGCCGTACCTGAGCCCGGAGCTCCGAGGCGCGAAGCTGCTCGTCGGCGCCAACTTCGCGTCGGCCGGCGTCGGGATCCTCAACGACACGGGAGTGCAGTTTGTACGTGCTCCATTTCCCTGACAGATTAACATGCATTGACGGCTTATGTATGATGATGCATGAATGATTGGTCGAGCAGGTGAACATAATTAGGATGGGGGATCAGCTGCGTTACTTCGGGGAGTACCAGCGCAAGCTGAGGGCCTTCGCCGGCGAGGAGCAGGCGGCGAGGCTCGTCAGCGGGGCGCTCGTGCTCGTCACGCTGGGAGGCAACGACTTCGTCAACAACTACTACCTGGTGCCCATGTCCATGCGGTCTCGCCAGTACGCGCTCCCCGACTACGTCCGCTTCATCGTCTCCGAGTACAGGAAAATCCTGGCGGTAAGTCTGCCGATGAATTTACAGTTGATGTTGCTTCCAAATTTGTGCACACTGCGCTAGGTAATTAGGAATTAGTAAAACGTAGTAGTACGTTCAACTGTTTGTTGCTTAACTGCAAACTGACATGGCCATAAGAAGTAAAGGGCATGTGGCACCCGTCATGACACACATGAAGAAGAGAGTGACAGATTTGGTATTTTGATTTATGCACGGTGCAATAAAAATTTTGTGAATGTATATTCGAGTTGTTGCTCTAGCTGCAGGCTGACACGGCCGATTCGTGCATGCACGCTGCAATAGAATTATAACAGAACTGAAGCCAGAAGGAAGATCTCTACATAAATGGATGCCAGATTGCGACTACAGTTCCAACGATCGAGTACTGCTCACGAATTAAGTTTGAGCACATGAAAAAACATAGACCAGGCAGCAGCACTTGATGACCTACCAGTCAAATCAACTGGCGCAGCATGAATACACACACATTTTGCCCAAGCTGTAAAGACAAGTATAAATGGAGCCAGCAAAGGGTGCCATACGTACAGGGTAAAGACAGCCGTATACACATGGCGACCGATGGAAGTTGCAGCATTCACTCCTGGCGCACTGCAGCACGTACAATGCATGTGCTGTGCAGTGCAGACTGTGCAGCAGCTTCTCGAATTCACCCGCCTTCCATCCCGAATGAGACCGACGAACTGACACCGCGTGTACGTTCAGAGGCTGTACGAGCTGGGGGCGCGGCGCGTGATCGTGACGGGCACGGGGCCGCTGGGGTGCGTGCCGGCGGAGCTGGCGCAGCACAGCAGCAACGGCGAGTGCGCGGCGGAGCTGAACCGCGCCGTGGACCTCTTCAACCCGCAGGTGGTGGACATGGTGCGCGGCCTCAACCGCGACGCCGGCGCCGACGTCTTCGTCTCCGCCAACGCCTACCGCGCAAACTTCGACTACCTCGCCAACCCGCAGAGCTACGGTAACTACGTGCTTGCAGCTTGCCGCCGGCCGGAGCGACGGTCGAGCCTGCAGAGCGCCGCCGTGTGATCGTTGTTACTAATTAATTGGTGCTTGTGGTTCGTGCGTGCAGGGTTCACGAACGTGAAGGCGGCGTGCTGTGGGCAGGGGCCGTACAACGGGATCGGGCTGTGCACGGCGGCGTCCAACGTGTGCGCCGACCGGGAGGTGTTCGCCTTCTGGGACGCCTTCCACCCCACGGAGCGGGCCAACCGCATCATCGTCGGTCAGTTCATGCACGGGTCCACCGACTACATGCACCCCATGAACCTCAGCACCATACTCGCCATGGACCAGCTGCAGGAGGGTCCTCTTTAGCTAGTTACCAGTGCTATGTATTATTAATCCTCCTGATCGATCGATGTCACGTGTGCTTGGCTAGAAGTAGTTTGCTCCTAGGGCAAGGTGTGTGCATGTGCGTTTATAGGAGTGAGTGTATTTGTGTATGTGTTGTGTTTAAAAAAGATAGTTGGCCAAGTAAAAGCATAATGTTTCAGTACCTTTTTGTGCTGCGTACAAATGGCACGGATATAATGCAACAGTCAAAATAATGCATTCAGTGCTATTTTTCTGTTCTGCGTGCAAGATTCTGTCCAAAAGAAAAGGTCATGAGTGAACATTCTATCTCGATGGTCACAACCTGAAGGATACTTGTTACTGAATTAAGTTTATACCTGATTCCTTTCTGATGAAAATAACCAATCTTCTTTGGAGGAGGGAGAGTCATTGAGCACCGCTTAAGAAGAATGACAAGCGTGATCAAAAAACAGTTTGGTTTCATGCCTGGGAGGTCGACCATGAAAACCATTTTCTTGGTACGACAACTTATGGAGAGATATAGGGAGCAAAAGAAGGACTTGCATATGGTGTCCATTGACTTGGAGAAGGCCTATGATGATACCGCGGAATGTCATGTGGTGGGCCTTGAAGAAACACAAAGTACATTACCCTCATCAAGGACATGTACGATAATGTTGTGACAAGTGTTCGAACAAGTGATGTCGACACTGATGACTTCCCGATTAAGATAGGACTGCGTCAGGGGTCAGCTTTGAGTCCTTATCTTTTTGCATTGGTGATGGATGAGGTCACAAGGGATATACAAGGAGATATCCGATGGTGTATGCTCCTTGCGGATGATGTGGTGCTAGTTGACGATAGTCGGACGGGGATAAATAAGAAGTTAGAGTTATGGAGACAAACCTTGAAATCGAAAGAGTTTAGTCTTAGTAGAACTAAAACCGAGTACATGATGTGTGGTTTCAGTACTACTAGGTGTGAGGAGGAGGTTGGCCTTGATGGCCAGGTGGTACCCCAGAAGGACACATTTCGGTATTTGGGGTCAATGCTGCAGGAGGATGGGGGTATTGATGAAGATGTAAACCATCGAATCAAAGCCAGATGGATGAAGTGGCGCCAGGCTTCTGGCATTCTGTGTAACAAGAGAGTGCCACAAAAGCTAAAAGGCAAGTTCTACAGGACGGCGGTTCGACCCGCAATATTGTATGGCGCTGAGTGTTGGCCGACTAAAAGGCGACATGTTCAACAGTTAGGTGTGGCAAAGATGCATATGTTGAGATGGATGTGTGGCCACACGAGGAAGGATCGAGTTCGAAATGATGATATACGAGATAGACTTGGGGTAGCACCAATTGAAGGAAGCTTATCCAACATCGTCTGAGATGGTTTGGGCATATTCAGCGCAGGCCTCCAGAAGCTCCAGTGCATAGCGGACAGCTAAAGTGTACGGAGAATGTCAAAAGAGAGCGGGGTAGAACGAATTTGACATGGGAGGAGACCGTTAAGAGAGACCAAGAGGATTGGAATATCATCAAAGAGCTAGACCAGGAGGATTGGAATATCATCAAAGAGCTAGCTATGGACAGCAGTGTGTGGAAGCTTGCTATCCATATGCCAAAGCCATGAGTTGGTTGTGAGATCTTATGATTTCACCTCTAGTCTACCCCAACTTGTTTGGGACTAAAGGCTTTGTTGTTGTTGTTGTAGTAGTATATTGATGCACGTCCTAGAAAACTGCTAAGAACGGAGTGAATTGATGGGATGAACCATGGTACATAGAAATGAAATTTGGCTTTAACAATTATTTAATACAATAAATGAGCAACATTGTGGCCATCAAAATTAACAATATACAAAAGTTGGGACAAGCTGCATATTGTCCGATGTTTCAGCTGAGTCATATGATCAATTTTCCCCTCCCTCCTCCTATGCATGCTTGCATGCTAGGAGTAAAAATGCAGGAAGAAACTTGTGCAGCATTCCGACGAAATTTGAGGCTGCTTCGCTGCTTCCCATGTTTATTAAGTCAGTGGATTAACTACTACACATTTACAAGTGTATCTATGTAGAGCTCTAGAGGAGAGCAAATTAGCCCCATCAAAATTTTACTAATCAAGCACTGAGAAGACTGGGACACCCTTGGCACTGAAAGTGTCGCATTTCACAAGCACTTCCTCTCCAACCTCAAAGTTGTTCTGGCTATTTTCCTGCAAAAACATTCACCCGAATTTCAGTACCAAAGACCAAAAGATGGCATTACCACAACGGGTTCAGAAAATTGAACAATGTACGAAATACTGCGTGCGGCAGCATTAACCAAAAGAGAACACCAGAGAGCTGGGTAGGAAATTACCACAAACTTGTGCATTCCACGAACTCCATCACTCAGCTCAAGTACTAATCCATAGGCCCGTATTTGGTAGACCTTTGCAGTAACTACATCGCCCAGCTTTATAGAACCTGAGCGGAAGTTCTTGGGACTCGAATGCTTCAGGGTGTTGCTTATTTCCTGTTCTGGAATGGCATCGAGCCCATTACTTGCAGAATCATCAGCCTTCCCTTTATCGAGTCCATTACTTGCAGAATCATCAGCCTTTTCTTTCTTATTTTTCTTGGCAGTTGACGTAGTTGATGCTTTCTTAGGGGTAGCTTTCCTAGCCTCCTGCTGTTCTTTGGTTGGTTTTGATACTCTAGGGGATGGCTTTGCAACTTTAGAACTTGCCGCCTTTGAACGTTTCTTAGTAGGACCATTTGCAACATCTTGAGCATCGCAGTCAGCAGCACTGCGAATTATAACTGCAGGAGTAGAAAATGCAGGCGTCTCCTCAGTTGTGTCATCTTCATCTTTGCTATTGGATGACTTGACATCAGCATCCTTGCTGGGCATGTTCTCCACGGCAGCCCAACCAACAAGGTCTTGATTTGGCAAAAGAGTAGCATCCTCACTTGCTAACTCCTTTTCAGGCCGATGGGGATGGGGTAGGTTTGCTTTGAGTGAAAGTTTAATATTACCCCTCACGTCCTGTCCAATGCATGTCAATGAGAGCGCTTGACCAACAGATATAATATCCGTGACTTTTGAAACCTGACGGAAGAAAGGAAATAAAACAAAATAAACAAATAATAGTTAGAACTAATTAAAAGCTGCTTTGCCAGTATATAGAATACAATGGAGAACTTATAAATGCGATGTAGAAGGTAACAAAAACTCTGGTTCATGGTTTTTCATGGCACAGTATCATTGCTCCTTATCTATTATAGTTATAGTGAGTCAAGGCAGTAAAGGAGGGGCATCGCAAGCACCACTTTCATTCAAAAGGAGAGAGCAAAGAGGAATCTCTATTAACAGAAAAAATAAAGCAGGAGTCTAAACTAGGATTGGTGGTGGACCAACCCAATCTGTTCTTCAAACCAAGCAAGAAAGGCTTGAACCAACGAGACCAACCCAATCCTGGAACCAAATATCCTCTTAAAGAATTCAAACGGTATCCGCAAACACTTTTCAACTTGAGTACCACATATCCAAAAATATTCATGCACCCTACGTTAACAAATGTAAGATGTTCTGGTTATTTTAATATAGACTACATACGGACTGAAATGAGTGGACAAACACACTAAAACAGTAAAATGTGTCTATATAATCCGATTCAGAAAAAAGTTAGAACATCTTATATTTGTGAACAGAGGGAGTATATTCTGAAGGAATGGCACTGAATTATTCAAGGCAAAGTAAAAGAATCAAGCTAGTCAGTCCTATCAACCCTCTACAAAATTTCATGATAAAAACTGGTCCATGAAACAACTCAGAAATGTGAAGCAGAATTTCAAGAGAAATACCGGTTCATGTGATAGCTCAGAAATGTGAAGAAGACCTTGCTGTCCGCCATTGAAATCCACAAAAGCGCCATACTCCTTTATTGAGGAAACAATTCCTTTGTATGTCTTGCCTACTTCAATTTCACGACCCACAAGAAATTCAACCTGCAAAGACATAGAACAGGTTAAACGTTCTCATGTAAAGATTCTTCCTCCCAAACACTTGCAAGGAATGATAAAAGAAGGTGATGTCATATCTGGCTTAAGCAACCTGCATTGAATAACTGATACATACCTTCTCAATAGCCTTATCCATAATTGGCTGAGTTTTAGCAACAATAGTGACTGTACCATCACTAACAGATACCCGTGCACCTTGAGAAAATGGAAATTAATCACAAAGTTAGCTGCCTAAAATTCTTACAAAATACAGAAGGGATAGCTAAATGAACTACATACATGGATTCAAATATACAAGTTACGAAACAGAATGGTGACAAATTATGCCCATATTCAGTTTCTTTTAGAATACGTCCATATCCAGTTAATCCTGAAGGGAATTTGAATTTTTGACTTTGGCTTATCACAGACATGCAGGTCTAGACCTCCAGAGAGTGACAGCTAATAGCAAAACAAAGCAAGTAGAAACACAGCCCAAAAGCAAGTCTGTAGAAACACAGCCCAAGGAGTATTAACATCAAAGAGCGTGGTTTTATTTTTACACCCCTACTGCTTCCGGGCAGATGATGATGACGTCACCCCAAGCTACTTGACCATATATCAGGACTTGAAATGAATAAACCATTACGTGATGACAGAATCAAGATTGTATCGCCCCTGTTTTAGACATGACAGTAACGTACACTTGGTTGTTTATTAGGGTGTGAAATGTGGATGCGCTCCATTTTGGAAAAAAAAATGTGTATGCGCTACAGTGAAAAGATAAAAATATGTGAATACCCAAGCACGAACTGACATGGGATCTACAGGTGGTATGTAGCAACATATGTTCCTATCATCAAATGAAACAATCTGTATCAGTATTTTATTCTTATTATTAGTCCAGGTTCTGCAACCATAAAGAAAAAACTTCAAATTTTAAAGAATTCAACCCTGCAATCAGTCAATGCTCAGCTGAGATTAATCTTTTAGTCTTTACAAATATTAAAAAGTATTCATTTCATTTCATGAAGGGGAGCCTTGGCGGGTTCGAGTCTTGGAAACAGCCTCTTGCAGAAATGTAGGGAAAGGCTGCATACTATAGACCCAAAGCGGTCGGACCCTTCCCCGGACCTTGCGCAAGCGGGAGCTACGTTCACCGGGCTGCCCTTTTTTATTCATTTCATTTCATCTAGGCAGAGTCGATGATGGTTCTTAGTGTTGCCTTCAAAAAATCAATTCAGTTTTTTACAACGAAAAAGAAAAGTGCAAGCAGGATCCAAATAAGTTGCCAAAAATTGAAACACATGTTATCAATCATCAAAATAATTTGTGGCACAGCAGACAATTACAAAATTCCACAAACAAGTACTCCCACTGTCTCATAATATAAGACGTTTTTTGACACTATCATAGTCTCAAAAAACATCTTATATTATGAGACAGAGATAGTAATATTTAACCCTCATGTCAAATGTGACATGAATAATGTCTTAAAGAAGAGCTTAAGAAAAGGCATGAACAAAAATCAGGTAAAAGCTAGCTTTATACCTGTATCTTGCTCAATTTTTTTCCTGTGGAAAAGCAATTTCCTGACAGAATCACTGCTGAAGCTCAGTGTGGCTGCAAATGGAGAGGCAATTGTGACATCAACAAATCAACCTAACCTAAAAGGGAACAGTGAAAGTGCATCAACAAACCTAATCGAGGAGAACTTCCATCATTGATAGCACGAGCAGAACTTATTTCCTGATCCATGCGATCAAGGATTTGATTACGAGCCTTTCGTGCAGGCTCCAAACTTTCACATACTATGTCCAATGGTATTCCAGCAGGTTTTATATCCAGCTGAATAGCAGTAATACCTCTCCTTGTTCCTGCAATTTTGAAGTCCATGTCACCCAAGTGATCCTCAAGACCCTGAGTACGTCAATGGCCATGATTAGTTCAGAATGGACTTTTTTGCTCTAGCAACATATATAGTCAAATTGACTAAAAAGTAGGAAATGGTTCTCCCAAAAACTGACAAGGAAAATGAAGAGTGTCTAAGACTTACTAAAATATCCGTTAATATACGGTAACTAGAAATATCTCCAGTAGTCGGGTCTGTTTCACTGACAAGACCCACTGAAACACCAGCAACATGCTCCCTTACAGGTATCCCAGCATCCATTAAAGCCATGCTTCCTGTCAGTCACCATTTTGAAATGCATGAAAAGCAGAATTTATAATATAAAAAAAAAACTTCAGAGCAGTTCAAGGACATCACATTGACGCTGGAAAGGCAGTTTTATACCCAGATTAACAGATGAACCCTAGAAACCTATTAAACTCAATACAAGATAAAGTCATTTTAGAGGTCTCTTGGAAGTGTTACACTTGCTAATCATTTAAGATATTTCTGCATTATAGACATAATAAAGGCAATTGTAATGCCTATCATGGCTTTGCTACAGAGCGAAGCATAGACCCTTGATTCATTTTTACATCAAAGTGCAGGACATGATCTTGCAAATAACGTGTTTGCAAGTGAATGGCATTCCATCACCAAACTATGGATGAAGGTCAATCAGATAAAATGGCATTTAGTTCTAATAAAACAACATCTCCAAGAGTTCCATTTTATGTATAATAGTAACACTAAATAAAGATGCGTACCTCCACATACTGATGCCATTGATGTTGAACCATCAGAGGCCATGACTTCTGAATTTACCCGAACAGTGTATGGAAAGTCACCTTCTGGAGGAAGAACAGCAAGTAGTGCTTTCTCGGCAAGAGTGCCTGCACAGTAGAAAAACAAAATTGCGAAATTGGTGGTATTCATTTTCCCTCATAAAACTTTTAACACAAACTAAGGCTGAAATTAGAAAAGCTGAACAGAAGGAGAAAAACAAAGGAAAACACAATCACGGATCAAGAACTTAAATATTGCAACAGATGCCTTTCAGCATATTGTAGAAACCCAAGTATGCACACAACAAACCAAAAGTCTTCTTTAAAACATGGTACTACACATATCTCCTTAGGGACAATAAATTCTTTAAACTGCAGCTCTGCACCAACAATGAAAAATATGTACCATGTCCAACTTCACGTCGATTCAAACCCCCACGTTTGGCAACTTCGTTTATTGAAAATGGTGGAAAACTATAATGAAGCATGAAACGCTTTGTTGGTGGGCCAACAATTGAATCCAATCGCTGGGCATCACCAGGAGCACCAAGGGTAACTGTACATAAAACCTACAAGCAAAATTCGGATTATTCATGTGGTGTGTGCATATAATAACTTGATTGAAATACATTATAAAGTTCCTTCAGATTTAAACAGACATCATTTTCTGGTGTGCCATTATGTGTGCCTCTAGAGAGAGAGAGAGGGAGAGAGAGAGAACCTGAGTATCTCCACGTGAAAACAGTGCAGAACCATGCAATATCGGGTATGTGCTTGATTCACAGTACAACGGCCGCACCTCATCAAGTCGTCTACCATCGACTCTAAGGCCTTCTTTAATTATTCTCTTGCGTATGACCTGCACAAAAGAAGGGCACAACTCTTTATGAACTGAAATAATATAAGTGATTCTACACACACAAAATTGCACTGAATGAAATGCTATCAAGTGATGCCAAGGATAGATGGTAGCTCCTCACAACTTTCATATTGATATTAAAAGCTAATGAGCCCAATACCTCAATATAATTTGCACAAGTTCTCAGAGTTTTCCATGTACTACTGGAACAGAAAAATTATCCTGAATTCAGAAATAGAGGTATAGAAGGATAGAGCAAACAATAGGTCATGTGAATGCATAGGGACCAGAGCTTTCGTTTACCAATTATAAATTACTCATGCACATGAGTGGAAACAGAGGTTTGGTACAATGGCTGCAAGTTTGCCAAATGTTAAGAATTCGCTATTATAAAGAGATCAATGTGCTCTGTTGTTTCTATTGCACATACATGTGTGCATTGAACAGATAAGATCAGCAGATGTTACATAAAGTTCCAGGTTCCAGTGTGTAAAATGAGATATGAAAATCATTCATTTAGGCACGGCAAAAAATATGATTAAAACGTCATCATTGGAGTTAACATTCCTCACATGCACTGAAACAGGATACCCATGAGCTACTAGTAAATGTGTACGTGCAATGCACGTTGTTATTAGGCAGTCTATTAATTGCACGCTCATATTAGGTTGGATATTAATTGCGCGTTAATGACATGATTAGTGCTGCTGTTCATATTTGGTACGGCATTAAATGCACGTTAAACATGTTGAGCACTCGCCATTGGAGTAATCTAGGTCGTTGGATTGACATGGTTTGATGGCCTAGATTAGTTGGATCTGCCCCCTCAGGTCTTTTTTATATTGGTATAGATATAGATGCATTTGTAACAACAAGAATGTATTTTCCGCTCATCTATTGACAAAGCCCACACTTGTATCTATATTTTCCAGTTTCCAGAGAAATCAATGTGCTCTACCTGCTTTCTCACAGTATCAACTGCTTTAGGAAGGAACTTCAAGCTTTCCTCGTCACATTCTTCTTCAAGCTTCTCTTTTACAGATTCTGTGATTTTTTGCAGGGCTTCTCCACGCTCAAACTGCAGCAAATGAAAATATCCAATGAATTCATGGTGCAAGCAGAAAACAAGAACAGATTTAACTTATTACTGGATGACTCCTCCAAAAAGGTAGAGGTTGATTTTTGATTCTTCATGGTTTTCATGGTTTTTGATTCTTCATGATATAGTTGAAGCACAGTCAAAATATGGTTTTTTGGGCAAACTTTGAACATAGTTTTCATCATAATATACTTGCAAAAGGAAATGAAAATGATATTCTAGACAAATCTAATTACATTACTTTCATGAAGTCAATCTTTATCTTCCAAACATATTATTATTCAAAGTTTATAAAGATTGACCACACAAAATCCCAGGGCTGGGCAACTTACATTTAGGGTATGTTTAGTTTGTGCCAAAGGTTGCCATACCAAAAAGTTAGCTAGACACAAAATTGGTTGGAGATTTGCTTGTCAATGGATTGGCCAACATTGGCTAGAAAAATGTACTAAAGTTGGTACTGGAGCATTGGTATGTCAAAAAGTTGGTCATACTCCAAACAAAAGCCAATGTTTTGGCCCTGACCAAAAAATTAGCAGGGCTCACTTTGGTCACAATCCAAATGCACCCTTAGAGACGGAGGCAAAAATCTTTAAGAAAGTTCACAATTGAAGATTTCCGCTTTTAACTCCACAAACTAGAAAGGAAGAACTTCAACTAGAAAGGAAGACCTGCAGTCAAAAGAGAATACCCAACACACCTTGCCGTATGATTTATCTGTGAAGACTTCCTCAATTGGTGCTTCTGATAATGTTCTGATTTTCTCGTAGTTTTCATCTGAAATCATTGACAGCTTGTACTCTCTTTTCTCTTTGCCAGCTCGCTTGGCCAATCTAATTTGAGGGTCGATATACTTGACTGCCTGAGAATCAGAGCCAACTGCATGAGAATATAATTATAATGCATCAACTAAAATAAGAAAGAAATAATACCTCAGAGTGCGCAAGCTTCATTCCTGCTTGAAGATCCCTTTCAGTTATCTCACGAGCTTGTACATCTATCATTAGTGTTTTATCCCGTGAGCATGCATAAACTAGGTTGAGATCACTCAAACCTAACTGCAAGTCACAGAGAAATATACAGAAAATATTAGTAAAGTGAATGAAACCACAATATTTACAATGGATGTGAAAACCACATATAAACTGATGTTAGTTATGGTGCAAATAACAAAGAAATGGAATAGGCACCATGAGCCACAAAACGCTCCTGGGAAATGTTATATCCACAAAGAGTGCAAATGTACACCATCATGGGTACAATTGAGGCACAGTGGAGGATACATAAAAATGATTACATACTGTAGCACTTGATCGATATTACCTCATCCACTGTTGGGTTCAACACGAAATTCCCATCAATTCTTCCAACACGTATTACTCCAATTGGCCCATTCCAAGGTACATCAGAAAGCATGAGAGCAGCTGAAGATGCATTAGCAGCCATAACATCTGGGTCCTGCTTTCCATCTGAGGAAAGTACATTTACCGTGATCTACAAAAGCAGGATGCAAATCCATCAATGAGTGATAATGCTTGTGCAAACTTCACAAATTTCAGGAATAAAATATTAAACAGAAAAATCACCTGGACTTCATGGTAAAAGCCACGAGGAAACAATGGCCGTATTGGTCGATCGATTAAGCGCCCACACAGAAGTTCTCTTTCCTTAGGGGCACCTTCCCTGCGCATATATGTTGTGGGAATAACACCTTGAGCATATTGCTTCTCTTGATAATCAACCTACAGCCGACAAAATAACCAACATGCTCATCATGGGAAAGATGCAGATAGCAAATAAATAGTGTTGCCTTGAAAATGTGAAGACAAACATATTCCATTCTTCCTTTTCGGTTAAGCATATCCCCAGTAAGTTCAATTGACAATGAGAGAAGTGAAGTACACAATGGGCCTTTAAGCTTGTCCAGGGTGGTCAAGTAGGTCCCTAAACTAGAAAACTGTAGATTATTTAAGTGCTTCAGAGAAGTTTAAGGGTCGACAGTGTATTTAACTCTATCAAATTATACTGCAGGGTAACAGCAGCTGTAAGAAACAGCTTGAGAATACTAAAATTATGCTTCATTACCATGTAGCACTGAACACTGCCTGCCAAAATCAAGCGTGATAATCGGTAAATAACATCGAGTTAGGCTCAGTTTGCAGTTGATTAACTGTGCTGCCTTGTACATATTTTATAGTGCGCTGTTGAAAATTAGCCACGACAGTAAGCAAAAGCTGGTCAAACAAACACCAAAATAGGCAAAAGCTGGTTGGGCAACCGGGATTATGACAATCCACTGCAATGCCACACACAGCCTTAATTTGAACAATCTCTTACGCCAAACTGGTAATTGGCACAAATGAACGCATAATAATTAATAGTACTGCAACCAAACCGTGCTTGTGAACCATATCGTGCTAACAAAAAAGGAAAAACATGTTGACAAATCAAATGGTGTAGCTGGAAAACAGTTAAAACTGCGTCAAATGGAAGTATGTGTATGTGCAGATTAAATTGCCACATGGGAGGAGAAGGGCGAAATTAACACGTCACGTCAACAGAAGGGGAAAAACGATCCTTACGGTTAGAGGGAGGAAGTCCCGGACGGGGTCCGAGGACTTGGCGGCGGCGACTGTGGACAGGACGTTGGTGTCCTCCATGGAGATGACCACGGAGCCGTTGGCGAAGCGCGCCATCTTCCCGGTCTCGAAGGCGATGAGGCGGCCCCCGATCTCGAACTCCTCGCGGAAGCTCTCCAGCACCTTCCGGCCCGGCGGCGGCGGCGCCGCCTGCGGGGCCTCCTCCGCCGTGTCGGAGAGGAATGCGGCCCGCGTGCCGGGGACGGCTAGCCGGAGCTGGTGCCGGCGGCGCGCGAGGAAGCGGAGCGAGGCCACCGCCATCGACATTGTGGCGCTCGGGGACTGGGGAGGAGCGGCAGGAAGAGGAAGAGGGGTTTGGGCCTGGGTTTAGGGTTTAAGCGGCGAGGCGAAATGGTTGGGCCTCTCGACGTCTTGGCTCGGGTCCGTGCAGTGCAGCGGTGGATCGTGGACCCACTGTCAGTGGGCCAAACGAACACAGCTTCTCCGGTTTTACGACCCTCACGAGATCTGGACCGTACGAGGAGCGACCGACGGCTCAGGACGCCCGTGTCGTGTCGAAAGAAACCCCATTTCTCTCTCTCTCTCTCCCGCACTGATCGCCAGCCGCCGCCGCCGGGAAGACGAGCTCCGACTTGAAACCACCCAAAACCCTACCGCACCTCCTCCCGTCCTCGCCGCCGCCGCCCTCGCTCTTCCGGTATGCTCTTCACATCGCCCTCTCCTCGCCTCGCCTCTCCTCCCCTCCCCTCTGACCGCTGAATTTACCGTCGGGATTCGTAGGAACGATGCCGCTGGGGCTGATACTGAGCTCGATCGGGAGGTCGATGCGGCGGAAGCGGACGTCCTCGCTCAACATCCTCTCCTCCAAGAGGGCGCCCCGGGACTACTACAAGGGCAAGAACTGCAAGCCCACCGGGTTCCACACCCGCAAAGGTGACAAGTTAGACAGTAACTCTGATTTGAACCTAGTTGTCTTCTCGGTATCTTATGCCCGCTGTTCGAGACCACATCTCTTATCACCTTCTGCTTCGATGCGTCTTTTACATTCAAAGACGCAGGCCATGATCTGATCGGTTGAGAAATCTAAACGATTTTGAATCAGATAGTTAAAATAACATGGCACAGCGGATCAAATTGGCTCTCAGTTCGACATATGGGAACTAGTATTTGCCCCATATTAGGAACGAATGTTCCATATGGGATGTCAAATGTGAAGTGTGTTGTTCTGGGTAAACCATTAAACCGTATGTGAACCAAGTGCATGCTTACTTGGCATTTGACATCATAATAATAGGGTAAAGTTTGGTGAGTGGACAAGGTGCAAAACATTTCAATCTAGGCGGTCTATAGCCATTGGGGAGGTTCATGGGAACTAGTATTAACCATGGGTTTGTAAAAACTAGTACCAAGTATTTTCAATCGTTGTTCATGCATACACCATACGGCTAGGAAGAACTGCAACTGTGGAGAGCAAATTCAGCAATTTCACCAAAGAAGAATATAGATACTTCTTTGGAAAACATACAAGAATTCCAGTCATGTGCCACATCAATCTCTCTATCATGGCCACAAAAACTTACTTGGAGTTAGGAAAAACAAGGCAGCTTAGAAATAGCAGAACAGTATTGTGATTATATGGCAAGTGAGAAGAGATGTTTTTGGTCATGCCTATGATGGTAGGCTTGTCTTATATTTATATTGCTGTGCAGGCATACAAACAGTCATGATCACTAGATCATGGATACAGTTACTGATTCTAGTGCTACAAAACCATATGAGTTACAGAAACGAAACAACTAGGAACTGAACAACTAGTGCCTAGTATATACAAGAGTTAATATGCCCCCGCAATCTCAGCCACTATGAACAAGGTTGAGATTGGCTACGTTGCAACATCTGCTTCGTTGATGGCTTGGTGAAGACGTCAGCGACCTGATCTGCTGACGACACAAAACAGACTTCCAAAAGCTCCAAGTGCAAACCTTCTCCCAAACAAAGTGGAAATCCACTTCAATGTGTTTAGTGCGTGCATGAAACGCTGGGTTTGCGGTTAAGAACTAGCACCCAGATTATTGCACCATAGAACTGGAGGTCTTGGCTGAGGAACATGAGGTTCTTATAGAAGCGACTGAACCCAAGAAGCTCTGCAGCACCATTTGCCAGGGCTTTGTATTCTGCCTCAGTGTACGATCTGGAAATATCAGGCCGTTTCCTAGCACTCCAAGAGATGAGATTAGGACCGAAAAAAATTGTGAACCCGCTGGAGGATCTCCGATCATCAGTGCAACCTGCCCTCTGCGTCTGTAAACATGCTAAGCAATGTGTTCTTGGACCTCCAAATATGTAGGCCAGTAGCTATTGTACCCTTGTCCCTTGATGAACCGGAGAATCCTCTTGACTGCTTCCCAAGGAACATTTGTTGGCTGGGAGAGATACTGACACGCCTTGTTCTCAGCAGAGGAGATATCCAGCCGAGTCAATGTAGGGTGCGTTTGGTTCATGGGATAGCCCTCATAGGACAGGGATAGCCAGTTTTTAAGTGAATAGCAGGTGTTTGGTTCGCTGGAGAGGTGGGATACCCAGGGATGAGGGCAGCCAAGATTCCTGGTATATTCCTCCAAAACTCCGCTCCGCTCGTCCGTGAAAATCTCGCGGATATGGGCAGCCTCCTTCACAGCCTGAATCGTTACGCGAGTCAACGAACAGAAAACTCACCCCTCTCTACCTCTCTCTCTCACCCGCACCGGCATGGATTGGGGGGGGGGGGGGGCTGCACGAGAGCACAACGGCAGCGAGCCGACGATACGTTAGCCGGGCGTATTGGAATCGGAAAGGAGCGGCAAGGAGACGGAGATGAGCCTGGCATCTTAGTCGTCGGACGCGAGGAAGAAGACGACGGGTGCGAGGCTGCGGAGGACAGTAGGAGGTGCCAGTGCCAGGGACAAGCTCGCCTCGTTGGTGCGCACATCCTGGCAAAGGGAATCGCCCGAGCAGCCTGAGAGAGCAGGACGACGGCGGAGGCGCTACGGCCGGGCTCAGAGCAGTCAACACAAGCGTCGGGCATTGCTGGCAGCCTTGGCAAGGTGGCGCGCGCAGGGCCGAGGCCGCGATCTTGAATAGGCAGGGGACACAGATGCGCGGAATGGATTGGATTTATTGCTCTTTTGAGAATTGATGGGTTACAGATGCGCCGGTGAGCTACTAGTCCCGTAGCTGATGTGTGTTGCATAGATGTGTTAATCCATTGCTGGTAGGTGCATAGATGTGTATTTTTTTTCTGGTAAATTTTAGCTTTTAATAGGCACATGATTTATTTTGTAGAAATATATGATTTTCAAGTTTGGTTATCCACCCATCATTCCTCAAACCAAACAAACAAATGGCTATCTCTAACCAGCTGACATCTCACCCAACCAAACAAAAAAGAGGCTATCCCCAGCCAGCTGGTTAGGGATACGCACATCCACTCAAATCTATCACTCGAACCAAACACATCCGTAAGGTACTGCAGTGCACCGACCATGCTCTGGTAGGTATGAATGTCATCTTTGCCAAGAGGAGTGCCAAGGTCACGGGACAACTTCTCATGAACACACATGGGCGTAGAAACTGGCTTACAATTTGTCATCTGAGTGTGCTCAAACAGATCAAGAGTGTACTTTTGCGCGACGACAATGCCCCTGGAATTGTGAGCCACTTTAATGCCCATGAAGTACTGAAGCTGGCCGAGATCTTTAACCGGGAAGGTGGCAGCCAAATGGCAAAGAAGATGATCTGTTGCTGCAACAGAAGAGCTTGCAATGACAATATCATCGACATAATAAACCAGCATATAGATGGTGACACTGCCATGGGAGCAGATGAACAAAGATGTGTCCGCAACAGATGTACTCAAGCCAATAACTCAGACGTGAGTACCAGACTGTTTAAGTCCATAGATTGCTTTGTGCAACTTGCATACATGCGTCGGATGAGCACGATCTTCAAAACCCGGTGGCTGCTGCATATATGCATCCTCTTGGAGAACATCATGAAGGAGCATTATTGATTTCAAACATGACTAACTGCAAGAGACAACAAGCGACGCATGGTAGCCGGTTTGACGACACTACTGAAAGTGCCGACATAGTTGATGTTGTGTCACTGCATAAAACCCTTGGCAACGAGGCGAGCTTTATACTTGTCGATTGAGCCATTGGGTCGTTGTTTAACTTTAATCACCCACTTGCAACCAATGAGATTCTGACCAGGTGGAACCAGCGACCACGTTGAATTGTGGCGAAGCGCCGCAAACTCGTCTTCCATAGCCGAGCGCCACTGCGGATCACCTCGAGCAACAAGGTATGAAACAGGCTCGGCGAGAAGGCGCGTCGATTGGGGTCATAGCAGATGGTGCCATCCGTCGGAACCACTTGCTTGACGACGCGACCACCGCAGGTGATCACAGGCCACACCGGTGTTGCTATAAACGGTCCAGGAGCATGAGCCGGAGACGGAGGAAGCCCAGCAGGAGAATGATCGCCAACATGAGGCGAAGTCAAGTGCTGGGCTGGCCCATCAGATGTTGCACCATCTGCATGGCTACGCGTCGAGCACACTCGATGTGCTCGACGAGGTGGCATGATCCGTGTAGCTTGGGGTGGGTCTAACACGCGCCAGCGTGGAGGGTGCCGGGGGTACAGGGCCAGCCAGAGCAGGGACATTTCCTGGGTTGTTCACTGGAGGGTCAGCGATCAGCCGAAGACCTGGACCTGCAGCAGGATTATGAAGCAAATATTGCAAATCATAATGTCTCATACTAGCATTCTGAACGGCCGGCTCGGAGGAGGGAAACAAAACGGGCTCGGTGAGTAAGGAAATATCAGGGGCGACATTGGATGCAAAGGGAAAAAAAACTCTTTCATACTCCCTCCGTCCCAAAATAAGTGTCTCAACTTTATACTAACTTTAGTACAAAGTTGTACTAAGGTTGAGACACTTATTTTGGGACGGAGAGGAAGTAGATCACATGATGAGAAATGAAAGAAAAATCAGTGGACCTATCCAAACACTTATCGCCTTTGTGATAAGAGCTATAATTCAACCTTCTTGGAATTGTACATATTTTGCATACCCTAGAACAGGATTGTGGAAATCGTGGAGAACGCCCCACCAGTCAGTGGGTTACCTTTGGGGGGAGCGGGGGGGGGGGGGGGGGGGGGGGTTAGATGAAGCACCAGTCCAATATTTATAGGAGTGATGATCATGATGATGATGTACAAGAATAGTGATACAGCCTTGCACTAAGAAATGCAACTATATGTGCATCCAGCTACTACGAATAATGCTATATTGCTGGGTCATTGTGGAGTACACATGCTGGATAATGCCAAGGAATAATGTACTGGTGATGGTGGGTATTTAGCTGAACTTAGAATCTGGGTAGATTTCGGAACATTGAAGCATTGTGTACGCGTTAGATAAGATAATTGTTGTATTGATGTCAGCTAAAACTTAACATGGGTTTCAATGAAACAAATTCAAGATACTATGCTTAAGTTTTTTGTCCATTTGATTTGATTGTAAGTTCGCTCTTCGTCCAAAAGCTCCAAGTACCTTGGGATCGGTTCATTATCTCTGGTACCCTTGTGTAGATGTGACTCATCTACTGAAAGTCTAATACACTATGCTTCTTTGAACCGTAAACTGTTTACATATTTTAGCTGCAATAGATTAATTTGATTATGTGTTGCATGCCTATACTGTTATACATAAGTATCCAGTTCCTCGGATATTGTATTCTTGAAGTTGCTTGCTTCAAGTAAACATATGCAATCACTTTCATGCTACTGTACAACTACAAAAATCACTTTCATGTTAGGATATGATTATTCTACTATAAGTGGGTGGTGACATAACTGTTGCTATGACTTCCATGTTTTTTGTATGGAATTCTTTCATGAGAGGGAAGAGTTTTACTATTTTTGAAATGTTGATGTAATTTTGTAGGTGGCTATGTGATGGTGGATGCAAAGTTACCAAGATTCGTGGTCCCTGACTTGACTGATTTTAAGGTGACTCATATTTTTGGGGTTTCAATATTTGGCACAGTTTTCACGCTCCAGTTACATTAAGTACCAAAGTTACCTATATGTACTTTATTACAACCTCAATTTCGTGGGAAAAGATGTAGAATATTGGAATATTAGCTCTTTTACTCAGAAAAATAGAGCACTATAAAATAGTAAAAATAGTTGGCAGTACCTACAAACAGAAAATCACAAACATATCTTAACCGAAGCTACGAAACTATTCCAAATTTAGCCAAGAAGAGTTAATGTTCCAAATTTAGCTAAGAAGAGTTAATGTTCCAAATTTAGTACCATTGCATTGTTTAACCTATAAGCCAAGGTGGAGAAACTGGAAGTGGATGATTCTACGTGTATTGCGCAAGAAGCTCCCTATGTGATTTGGCCGAGAGAATCATCTTTCTCTTCATTTTACGCCTTTGTGTTGTAACTAATCATTTTCCACTTGCTTCAAATAACTGCAGTTGAAGCCATATGTATCACAATGTGCCAGGGACGAACTCGGAGCCTCCTCAGCTGAAAACAAGAACTGATGTTTCTAGATGCTCTAGTTGTTACTTGTTTTACAAGAATGCAATGCAGCTTTGCAATTATGTTTTCTCACGGTGCCCATGTTCAGAGCATCTAACCTCGTCAAGATTGGTCCTAGTGTACTAGTCGTAATAACAAACTTTGTGCCTCAGCATGAATTCGATTTTTTTTTTACCAATGTTGATTTACTCTGCGTTCACATGTTTTCTAGCATTTGTGATGTTCCATTCTGAAGCAAGTGATGCTACAATCTGCTTGACATACATGATACTTGTACTGGATCTTATATAGGTGATCCCCAAGGAGCATGGCGTTTGTGTGCTTGGGCTTAAGTCAGACCGTTTTTAAAAAAAATTAATGCATTTCAAAGTTCAAAAAATAACCCGGAAAAATATACATATTCATATGAATGTATGCTGCATGTGAAAAAAATTCATGATGTAATACTACTTGATATGTGAGCTACACAAAAAAGGTAAAAAAGCAAAATCATTGTTTTTTTATAGTGAACAGTACACATTATTCACTGTTGTCAAAATCACGATTTTGTCTTTCTTTTAGCTCGCTTGGCAATGTATTTCTGTATGAAACTTTACACACAACATTCATATGAGAACGTGAGATTTTTTATTTTTTTTTGTTACTTTGAAATCTGATTGTTATTTCCTTCGCGTTGCTTCTTCCTCAATGTTGTTTTCCGGGGTTACCAAATATTGTTGCTGATTGAATTCTTGAGGAAACTTCATCTCAACACCACAGTACAGTAGATACAGTAGAGTCATTGCCCTTCTTTTTTGTAAGTTGGCGGACCTTTGGGTCTAAATTCCAGGGATAGAGTTGTATCATAACCCAACCTTGAAAGCTATGACATTACGGGCCACAACGGATGAAGTAGAGGAGCTATAGCTCTTTAGGAGGTTGGTGTTCGAGAAAGCTGCAACTGTAATTAGTGGCATCCACTTTTCTTCAAGCTCGGGATTGGCGAAACCATGACCGGAAAAAGAAGAAGCTTCTCTGAAGGAATAGAAATAGGACAGACGTATCTCCTGCCAGATCCGCAATCATATCAGTTTTTGTGCCTTGCATGAATGTCTCGGGGTTCGAGTGGAGGGTATTAGACCAAATAGGTGAGGAAAGTCTCCACCGACTCTCCCATAATGATGACGATTCAGGAAGCTTAAGCTTGCATGTGACATCTCCAATGCGCAGCAGCTATGAAGATTGAAGATCACGGTGTCCACTTTTTGAAAAAGCTTTGAAAACAGCTCTGGTTCGAAGACATACTTGTTCTAACTCCTAGCTCTAGAATGACAGGCCGATCCGCCTTTTCACTCTAACGCAACTACTAAACCACTTTTGTGAACTCTTTCCACTTCCAAAGATTCATTTGGCTCTAAAGTCGTTTCCATCCTTTGCAATAGCGGTGCTCGGAAGGATCTTACTGATGCATAGCAAACCCCAGGGCAGCTACCCGTTATTCCATTGACTCTTCAACAGGTAATCTAGCCCCAGATTCAATAGAATAATAGGGAAAAGCTTGAAGCCGAGCAGGCACAAAGTTGTATCAAAATATCAAGAGGAAGTTCGATTGGATTGAAATGTTTCCTTGATTTTCTGCATGGCATGTATCCTATCATTTCACAAGCTAGGATCATTTGAGTCCCTCGTGTAGTTTCTTGTTTCATATTTGTGTATCTAGCTTATCCCAGTGCTAATCTCTGTAGAGTTGTTGGGTTTCCCTAAAAAGGAAGGGTGAAGTAATATAGTAGCAGATAGTATTTTTCTCAGTTAAGAACAAAGGTTTATCGAATCAGAAGGAGACGACACACAAACAACGTGAACGGTATCAACACACACACAAAGCAAATGCTTGCACCCAACAAAGGCAAGATGCTTGTCAATCCCCTTGTTCTCACCAATTGCTCTCTCTTTCTTGTGTCTTCGTCATGGTCGGAAGCTCGAGTACGGTTGGGAGCTCATGGTTGTCCATGGCGACACCATTATCGACATGCCCTTGTCGCATGTGAAATCCTAGCCATGTGTGATCTTTAAGTGCTCATATCACGTAGTAAGCCCTAAATCAGTTTGACATTTGCCTCTTATCCTATGAAACCGAAGTTATTGTTTTCTATCGTTGGTGCGAGTTTGTTTTCTTTGTCGATTTGGCTAGAGTGGAAGGGAGAAATTGTTGGATGTAATCTATATTTAAGAGTACGTTGAAATGATATTGGCACGGGAGGAGCTTGACTACATTGCAATGTTAGCTAGACAACATTGTTGCACTTAGGCAATTGAGCAAGGATGAGAAGGAGAGCAAGATGGAGATGGGTGACAAGAAGGACCAGGAGGAAACACAGTGATAGGCAGAGGAGCAATGAGAGTGCTCTTGTTGAATAAAAAAGAGAATTGAAGCATGTAATGATTGTGCTTCCTGGCTTAGTTAAGATATAATGTGTCCACATGGAATGTTTATTAGGGATGTGCATGTGCACTGTTGCTTTGTAATCGATATCTATGCAACCTTGAAATAAGCATAATCAATGTAGTATTGAAATTGAAATTTGTATGGCTGATTGAAATGCATGTTTTAAGTTTGTATGTGAAGAAAGAATTCATGTTTGAAAGTTGTTCAGCAAATCCTACTAGAACAACATCCATATAACATGCACATCATAACATCCAAAACAAAGTATATTCACAAAAACGGCTAACATTTTTTGTCTCTGGTTCCGGTGCTTGCGGAAGCAAATGCCATGTCTTGCTTATCGCGAGACAAAAGCATAGCTCACCTACAGTGTCTCGCGAAGTGGTCTGGCCCAACAACATACCCAAATGGTTTTTGTGAATCTTCCATGAACCGTTTTGAAATCCTTCCATGGCCGGTTTTAGAAACCACCCATCTAGTTTTACAAAGGTTTCGTTCATTTTTTCTGTTAGTTTTTTTTTACATTTTTTAGATATGTGTTGACCTATTTTAAATACACATTGACCATTTTATGCATATAGGTTGAACATTTTCCAGATACACGTTGAACCATTTTCAAATACCGCCAATTTTATCCACGGGTGCCGCCAAAGTGCATCTGTACGTCTAATCACCTCGCTCAGGATTTGAGGAAAACTGCTATTTTTTTACAAATTCGTGCGAAGTGAGGGAAAAGCTGCTACTTTTTTTTTTAAAATGGAAAAGCTGCCACTTTAGTGCTACTAGCAAAATACATGTGCATTGCAACGGGGTACATATTATTATTACGGTTCAACGTATAATTTCTTGATTTATCGCTGCACATTTCAAGTTTGTATGGAAAGAATTATTGCATCTTTGAAAGTTGTACGGGTTCAGATGCTTGCGGAGCCCGTATTTGTTCCGCACCCGGAAAAACATGTCTTGCGGCCCATAGCAGCAGACTGGCCCATCGCTGTAGGGCCCATTAGGGTTTTGCTGCGCGAAGGCAGCGGCGCGCGTCGCTATAAATAGCAGTCGCCTCTCCCCCTGTTTACCTCATCACCGCCGCCGCCTCCTTCGCTCGTCCTCGGCACCCGGCTGATTCGCTTCTTCGTCCTCGTTGTTTTTTCTCTCTCGATTTGTTTTGCTGTTCTTCGTCTAATCCCCATTTTTCGATTTGTTGGTGCTTCGTCATCTGGTCATTGGGATGAACAGTCTCTCGAGTCTGATCGGTTCCCAATGGACTCGTTCCCTTGAAGCAACATCGTCCCGTTGTATCCCGAGTTCGCCCCTCTCGTGTGCCCTCCGAGCTTCTCTCCCAGGGCACCGGCGGCTCTTACATACATTTAAAAAGTTCACATCGCTCTCTTGTTTCTCTCTTTCGATATATCTTGATTTCGACAACTGTGATGAGCCAATTTTGCAGTTACAGACCTGTAATGACTCCTGCGGAAATGATCGCATGGTCAAAGAACATCTAAGGGACTGAGTTGTCTTGGAAATCATCATGATTCCTAGTATACTATATATTGGATCTTTCTTTGCTGCGTGTTTTGATCTGCTGCTTCTCTTAACAGTATTCGTGTCTGTGAACTAATTTGTATGGTTCCCGGGCAGTGACGAGACGGGAAGCAGAAAACAATTGTTCCTCTCGCTATCCAGTGCGGAAATTTTGTGATGCGATTGGACGTCGAGGAACTACACTGCCTTATTTGCTGGATTATTTATGTTTGGCATTTGTTTGTTTATAAAATGTTTATCTTTTTTTTCCACGTAGTCTGAGAATTGAATGACCAGATCAAATCGATGGTAGAACGAATGAACAAATGGAATCATGTGGACGAAGGATTTGCACAGGCGTTATGGAATGTTATATGCGGCTGAACTTGATTTGCTCGGTCTCCTAGCCAGACAGATGTTCTGCAAGCGCTGCATCGACTAAAATGTCCGCCATAGGTATGTTGATAGCTTTGTGAATACCTATTGTTAAGGTGCAACCAGAACTTGTAAGTTTCGTTCAGAAATTCAAGGAACCAGTATCCTAAAGATCGAATCAGGAAAGCACTTAATCTAACCTGGTTGTATTGGCCTCATAATTCCGTTCAAACTTTCTTTCTTGGAAGGGAAGTAACAAATCTAAGTATGGTCACATCTAAACACAACATCAGCAAAAAACAATTTAAAAAACATCAGCAAAAAACAATTTAAAAAACATTTTGTACAAATCTTGAAGCCCCTAATTATGTGTTTAACTACTTAGACATGACATCCTTAATAAACATCTATATGTGACATCCTTAAAAAACATCTAGATGTGAATTAGTCATTCTGAAGTAACAATGAATGAATTACTTTAAGTAACAATGAATGAATTACTTCCAAACTAGTGATCTTATTGTGTGTGACGGGGGGACATCCGAGTCCTTCTGCCTGATAAGGAGCAAACTATCTGTGTTTGTATATTCCTTGGCAAACGTCACAAAACAAACCTTTGAATGTTAATATTCCTTTGGAATTTTTCCGTCGAAGGTGGTCTCATATTCCATTGCCCTTGATAGTGGCGTTGCTGCAGTTAAACTTTGGGACTTGCCATGAGACAATCAATATTTATATTTAAACTGTTCAGTGTTTCTATATTCGTTAGTTGGCTTTAGATATTGAGGTTTCCCTACCTCTTGTGTTTAGCGGCTCTCAATATATTTTGTGTCTGAGGAGTTAAGATGATGACATGAGATTTCACAAATTTCCACCGCTCCCCTGCACCAATTGCTACTCTAAAGAAACAAAGTGGAATATAGTGGACACAATTCTTAACTTCGCTGAATAAGTACATGAAGAAACATGAGCTGATTTAAATTAAATTTTCTTGGAATTGTTAAATACAAGTTGAATTGAATTAGCTGGATGCTAGTATCCTGAATTAGGCTTCCAGTTAATTCAATTAACTGCACTTGGAGACATCTGGAATTGAACAACAGGTTTTTTTCATTGCCTGAAAGAAAGTAGTATATTAGCGAGTCTCGCAGGTGACCTAGCCCAAACAAAAGACGTTTCGTCTGCTCCAGACGAGGTAAGAGTGAATGATCCCCAAGAAAGAGGTGCAGAGGTGGAATTCAATAGATTTAAGCAACTTCAGTATGCGGGTAGCGATGCTTTTTGGAATCCAAGAGAACTTTGAATAGGAGGAACCAGCATGTTGCTCTACAGATAGAGATGAGGGCACGTCTCTTTTTCCAGAAGCTGGTTGGTCAACCAACATGTCTCTTTTTCTAGACGAGGGCATTTCTTCTTTGTTCGGTCGCAAGGCAGGGAAATGGAGGATTTGTTTCACAAGGCAGGGAAATGGAGGATTTGTTTCTACTTTGTCCTTTACCGCATTGATGGATTCAATTTCAGCGATCGAAAACTGCACAACCAAAACAACTTGAAACCGCCCATGTACTTTTTGCTTTTTCTGATATCGTCCCTTCGGGTAGTTGGATATGAACACATTCAAATTGGAATTTTTCTGATCCCAGATGACCCCCGTAACTTTGGGAGAAGGGGTGCTCTCCTATCTTTTGATTAGGAAAGTGTACCATCAAACTAAAAATGTTGAATTAGTAAGATTGTTTTAATCAAATTGAATGTTGTGATTTTCTATCGGGTCTTATTTCAGTTCCTACATTCACTTGTGCATGCTTTGGATTTCGCAACGAACATTAATCGGAGAAGTTTTTTTATTTCCTGCGGGTTTTTATTACTACCACCATACATGATGAATTTAAGATTTTAGCTATGGATGTATATCCAGATGGGCTATTTTTTTTGTCATAGTTACTCTGATAGGGCATTTGCTGTATCTTTTGGTATATGCCATTGTTTTACTGAATTACTGATTTGATACAGGAGAAAGAATATGGCAATGATGTTACATTTAAGGATTGTTTCTCAAAACATTCACAGTTGCCCATGCATGAGAGCTAATGCTGCTAATTCCTTCCTTGTGTCTGTAGCTTGTAATTTCCCCTGCAACAATTTTTTCCTCTCTTTTAGGACCTTTTGATTCATAATATGAAAATGTAGAAATGTTCTAACCATAATTAAAACTTAATCTTACATTTGCTTATGTTTAAGCCTTTCTTTGACTATTCTTCTATTCCTTGTCCCATCGTGCTGCTGTTTGCCAGAGCTCTTCCGGCTATTGGTAGTGCGGGGAGGTGGCAGTGCGGCGGTAGTGCGGTGGTCGGTGGCGGGCAAGTGAAGCGGGCCTGAGTGCGGTGTGGTCCTGCTGAAGGTGCGGCAATCGTCGTTGGCTGGCTTGGGAAGGGGAGGCAGCCTAAAGATTGATTGGACACTCATATATCGCATTTTCTTTCAAATAGTCCTTTTCAATTGTGCATGCCATAGTTTGAGTGATGTTTCTTCAAACAACCATTGTATTTATCATCTAAATGTACCATTGTTAGTTTTGCATTCAAATTCATTAGTCTTGGATGATTTATGGTTCTATTATGAAGTAATATGTGTAATATTCATATATGAATTCAACGGGTACGCATTTTATGAAATGGAGGCAATGTAATCATACGAGGTAACACTTTTAAGTAGCGGACTACAATATCCATTTCTTTTGTGGGACTATTATATTCATTTTTTTTCTATGCCTCTATATTAAAATTAACATGTCAATGCATTATCTTTAAAATAAATAATCAGTGGCACTAAATTATATATTTACACGAGAAATACATAGGCTGAGCGTTTGATCTCTTTCTTTGTGAATGCGCCTCACCCGTACGATTGGCCGTGCCCGTGTGAACGTCCAAGTTATTGGCGCATCATTCCGAGTTATTGTCTTTTTTTTCTGGGTGGACTACATACTAGTTCTTAAGTGCTGACATGTGCCCCGTGTACACAGTCTCGCATGACCTTCTCGCTAGCACTGTCCAAAATTAGTTAAAACTGGATACGAACAATCCCGCGGACGGCAAAATCTCCCGTCTCCTTCTAAAATTTCCGCCACCAGTCTTTAGCATGTGAAATTCCTCTTCTGTCCTTGGTGCACGTAGAACAATAGTTACAATACGACCCTCATTTACATAATAGGTTGGGGCTGCTTTGGTAACTTCCGGTTCCCCCCACCACACGACACCTCCATTTCCTCTCCCCCTCCCACAAAAACGACTACTCCACAGCACCAGAGCATCTTACATCACGTCGTCCGTACTTCATCGGCCTTACTAGCCCTCTCGAAACCCTAGACTACTCATCCACCGGCGTACACCTCGCCAGCGGCGTCCACCTCGCCAGATCTGCTGGCCGCATCTACCACTCCCACCTCCCCTAGAAACAAGTAGACTGCTCATCCACCACTGTACCACAACCCATTCGGTGTCGGCCTTGTCCACGGCGCCGGATCTACTTCGCCGGTACTCTCGTCAACCGTAGCGCATCTGCAGCGGCTTCTTCATACTCCCCACAGGAGACGCTTCATCCACACCCCCGGAGCTGCCCCACCGACGCCTCCGTCGACGGCCTCTGATCCTCTTCTCCGACACCTTCCTCAACCCTACCGGAGCCGCTTCGCCGACACCATCCTCAACCCTACCGGAGTAGCTTCGCCTATAACATTCACAACCCTACCGGGACTGCTTTGCCAACGCCCAAGTCCACGGCCTCAGATACGTTTCGTCACACCCTCGTCCAACCTACCAGAGTAGCATCTGACGCCCCGTCCACGGCGGCAGATTCGCATCATCGGCACCATCTTCAACCCAACCACCGGAGCAGCTTCACCGACGCCCTCGTCCACGGCCTCAGATCCGCTTCGCCCACGCAGTAGTCCACCCTACCGGAGCCGCTCCACAAACACCCTACTCCACGGTTCTAGATCTCCTTACCGGACCCCGACACCCTACTCATCACCCTTGACGTTTCTAACCTGATTCCCGCCGGTTGGCAAGATGCCAAGCACCCGCCGCGGCCTGGGTACTTGTCACCTTTAAACCCGTCCAACATCATGATAACCCACAAGTATAGGGGATCGCAACAGTTTTCGAGGGTAAAGTATTCAACCCAAATTTATAGATTCGACACAAGGGGAGCCAAAGAATATTTGAAGGTATTAGCAGCCGAGTTGTCAATTCAACCACACCTGGAGATTAATTATCTGCAGCAAAGTGGTCAGTAGCAAAGTAGTTTGATAGTTTTGATAGTACTGACAGCAGCAACGGTAACAGACAGTGATAGCAGTAATTTGTAGCAAGTGTAACAGTGATGATAGCAATAGTAACGCAGCAAGATCAATAAGGATAAATTCGTAGGCATTGGATTGGTGACTTGTTGGATGATATTCATCATGTGACAGTTATAACCTAGGGCGATACGGCACTAGGTCCAGTTCATCGATATAATGTAGGCATGTATTCCGTAAATAGTCATACATGCTTTATTAAAAGAACTTGCATGACATCTTTTGTCCTACCCTCCCGTGGCAGCATGGTCCATATTGGAAACTAAGGGATATTAAGGCCTCCTTTTAATAGAGAACCGGAACAAAGCATTAACACATAGTGAATACATGAACTCCTCAAACTACGATCATCACCGGGAGTGGGCCCGGTTGTTGTCACTCCAGGGTTGCCGGATCATAACATGTAGTAGGTGACTATAACTTGCAAGATCGGATCTAAAACATGGATATAATGATGAATTCATAAACGGTTCAGATTTGAGTTCATGGCACCCGTGCCCAAAGTGACAAGCATTAAGCATAGCAAAGTCATAGCAACATCAATCTAAGAACATAGTGGATACTAGGGATCAAGCCCTAACAAAACTAACTCGATTACATGATGAATCTCATCCAACTCCTCACCGACCAGCGAGCCTACGAAGGAATTACTCACTCCTGGTGGGGAGCATCATGGAATTGGCGATGACGATTGGTTGGTGATGACGAAGAACGAAGATCCCCCTCTCCGGAGCCCCAAACGGACTCCAGATCTGCCCTCCCGAGGAAGAACAGGGCTTGGCGGCGGCTTCGTCTCGTGGATCGCGATAATTCTTTCTCCCTGATATTTTTTTTCTGGAAATATGTGATTTTATAGTATCAGGGGGATCGTCCGCGGGGCCACCAGGTGGGTACAACCCACCTGGGTGCGCCATGTGAGGGGGGCGCGCCCTGGTGGGTTGTGCCCACCCAGGGGCCCCTCTCTGGTGGTTGTTGGCTCCAAAAATCCTCTTGTATTCCATAAAAAATCCTCGCAAAGTTTTGTTTCATTCTGAGAACTTTTATTTCTGCACAAAAACAACACCATGGTAGTTATGCTGAATACAGCGCCAGTTCGGGGTTAGTTTCATTCAAATCATGCAAATTAGAGTTCAAAACAAGAGGAAAAGCGTGAGAAAAAGTAGATACGTTGGAGACATATCAACTCCCCCAAGCTTAAACCTTTGCTTGTCCTCAAGCAATTCAGTTGATAAACTGAAAGTGAGAAAGAAAAACTTTTACGAACTCTTTTGCTCTTGTTTGCATAAATAAGCTTAAACAGCACCCAAGTTTTCAGCCAGCATTATAACTAACCATGTCAACAATAACATTTAAAGATTATAATGATTCATATCAATGAGATAATCAGCTAGCGAGCAATAATAAGATATCTCAAACAGCAACACGTTGTCAAAACAATCATGATATAATATGACAATAGTGGTATCTCGCTAGCCTTTTCTGAGACCGCAAAACATAAATGCAGAGCACCTCCAAAGTTCAAGCAGCGAGTAAACATTGTAATTCATGGTAGAAAAGATCCAGTCATGATGCACCCAACATTAGCTACACACAATGCATAAATCATGACAGATGTGCCCTACTTAGTTTCTGGCGCTTGTTTTAGAAGGTGATGACACAACATAAAAGTAAATAGAAAGTCCCTTCGCAGAGGGAAGCAGTGATTTGCAGAGGTGCCAGAGCTCAATTTTTAAAACAGAGATAAATGATATTTTGAGACATGTACCCTTCTTATTCACTTCACGACCATCAGTTATCAACATCTTCCATGCTAAGCACGCTAGTGGCGGTTCCCAAGCGGTAAAAGTAAAGGTTTACTCCCCCTCCACCATCAATCACACTTCACGGCTTGTCCGAAACAATGGGTGTCGTCCATACCAACATCAGTCCCGGGGGAGTTTTGTTTAATCATTTGCATTTTTGAGTTCGGGACTGGGAATCCCTATTACCGCCCATCTCCTCGTGCGATGGCAAGTGAATAAACACTCGACCTGAGGATAACATGCTTAGCACGGAAGATATCGACCACCTCCTGGCGTTCCATGAACGATCCAGGCACATAAAAAGGATAATTTTTAGAAGTTTTTAGAGGTGGCACATGCAAATTTACTTAGGATGGCAGGGTAATACCGTATATAGGTAGGTATGGTGGACTCATCTGGAATAACTTTGGGTTCAAGGTTTTTGATGTACAAGCAAAATTCCCACTTAGTACTGGCGAAGGCTAGCAATTTAGATTGAGAAGCGGCCAGCTAGAGAGCAACAACGATCATAACCAGGCATTATGCATAAGTAACATTGGACACTAGCATGAGTAGGATATGAACACCATGAACATAAATATCATAGAGGCTATGTTGGTTTTGATTCAACTACATGCATGAACATGTGCCAAGTCAAGCCACTCGAACATTCAGAGGAGGATACCATATCATCATACTACATCACAATCATTTTAACGCTATGTTGATATCCAAGATAAATCATTATCAACTCCCAGCTACTTATGCATGGCATGAGAAACTATAATCTCTAATTGTCATTGCAAACATGTTTAATCATAATGGGCTGAAGCATGGGTACTAGGTTAAACATATTTACACAAACAGAACAAGTCGAGTTCATACCAGTTTCTCTTTGCCACGGCTAGTTCATCGAATATCGTCATTATTGCCTTTCACTTGCACGACCGAACGATATGAAAATAATAATAACGCAAGAATGCCGTGGACTAAGCTGGAATCTGCAAAACATTTTATTCAACAGGAGAAGGCAAGGTAAAATTTGCCCTTATTAGTTCAACAATTATTCATATGAGAGCCACTCAACATTTTCATCGTGGTCTTGTCCTCGGTAAGACTCGAATAAAAGGGAAAGAAATTCAGAGAAACACACTAAAATATTTTTGGAGTTTTTGGTTTTCTTGAACAAGCAAACAAAAGGGAAAAGCAAAAACGAGAAAAATATTTACACGGGAAAGCTCCCAACAAGCAAAAGAAGAACAAGGAAATCTTTTTTTTGGTTTTATTTTTAATACTACTACTAAGCATGGATAATACAATGAAAAAGTGTTAACACCGACAGATAGAATGATATGTGAACATGAATATAATGTCGGTGAGAAGCACGTAGTCCCCAAGCTTAGGCTTTTGGCCTAAGTTGGTAATCGATCAGTAGCCTGGAGGGTAGTAGGGATCCTGAGGAGCGGGCATCCACACATCCCACTGCTGAGGCTCCTCCATAGCCTCTGCAACAGCGTGAGCGTTCCAGTAGGCGATGATGTCTGCAGGCATAATCCGGTATCCACCCTTGGCAGCAGAATCAAACAAAGCAGTCGCAGGCAATGGAATAACATCACGAGTTTCAACGCTATAGACCAGGTTATAAGGAATGGCAATGTTAGGACGATCATGTGCAAGAAGTGATGATGTAACATGGCTGCACGGTCTAGGTAAACCTTAGTCAGAGGGTAATCATGAGGGCGTATCTCAACCTTGAAGTGAGCCGCCAAACGAGTAGCAAAAATCCCACCATTTATTTTACCCTGAGATTTATTGAGATGGAGGTGACGAGCCACAATAGCTCCCAAGCTATAAGTATTGTCGCCCTGTAATGCACGACGTAAAACAACAAGGTCTGGTGAACTAAGTGCACCCACCTTCTCTCTAGCAAGCAAGCATTTGGTAATGAAGTATGCAAAGTAACGAACAACAGGAAAATGTAAGCCACCGACAGTGATGGCTAACACTCTCCTCTCATCACCCACTGTCAAAGTGCGACAGAAGTCCTCAAACTCAGCCGGCCTAGGCTCAGCCAAGCTCCCATCAGAAGGGATCATGCATATGTTACAAAACTCAATAAGTGGTATCTGATGGTTTTCAGCATATAAGTCCAAGCTCACTTCAGGAGGATTATTTCTAGGCAGGAAAGTAAAACTTTGAACAAACATGTTTGTGAGGATTTGGTGTTGGTCACACTCATCTGCGATGAAGTCGGTGAGACTGACATTGGCAATAAATTGCATGAAATCCTCATGAATTCCAGCCTCTTGCAGGAACGGGGTGTGCGGCCATTCGCACGGCTGTACCTCTGCCAACCTCCAAGGGTGGAGATCACTGTCAGAAGACTCCCCAATAACACCCTTGGAGTTCTTCTTAGAGCCAAACTTCCTGAATATATTCATCTCCGCGTACAATTTTTCTTATGAACAAAAATCTGAATTTTTAGTTCACAAAATTTTACCAACAAAACTTCACAAAACTAATAGCAACTACTCATAGGGATACATAGAGGCCATAGCAAGCATTCAAACTACTTAGAACACTAAGAATGGAACATGCAAGCACATCTACAGCAGCACCAAGAGTAGCTAATTATTCAAAGTATAAACCATTAAAACAAAAACTAATTGGACAAATGGTGGAGTCACATACCAAGCAACAATCCCCCGAAACAGTTTCGGAAACGGAGCTTCGAGCAAAGAGATCGAAATCCGTGGGTTTGAGCTCAAGAACATGGGAGAGAGAGCAATGGGGATTTTTTTCTGGAGGTAAGTGATCATGTGGGCTAAAGAGATAAGTGAGGGGGCCCACGTGGGGACCACAACCCACCAGGGCGCGCCTGGGGGTCTTGGCGCGCCCAGGTGGGTTGTGCCCACCTGGTGCACCTCCCTCTGGTATTATTTGCACCAAAACTTCAGGAATATTCAGAAAAATAAAATTTTCAGGGCATTCCGAGAACTTTTATTTTTGGGTCATTTTTTTATTGCACGGGAAATTCAGAAAATAGACAAAACATGGCATTTTATTTTATTTAACTAATAAAAATAGAAAACAAAAAGTAAGGACAAAAGGTAGTGCTTACTAAATTCATCAACTTCATACCGCTCAAAACTGATTCATTAATAAGGTTGATCAGGTCTTATTAACAACCAGTTTCGATTAGCATGAAACCGAAGAAATTTCGTAAATCACTAAGTTACCTCAATGGGGATTTACATCTCCCCAACAATAAGCATTTCATATTTCTTTTTGACAGTAGGTAGAGGTATTTGAAAACTTCCAATAGTGATTGTCGGAGACTTTGCAATAACATTAATACCATTCACTTGGAATTGTTTCTTCGAAAAGTGCACCGTATGCTCATTACCATTGATATGAAAAGTGACCTTGCTTTTATTGCAATCGATAACAGCCCCTGCAGTATTCAAGAAGGGTCTACCAAGGATAATCGGCATATTGTCGTCCTCGGGCATCTCAAGTATAACAAAGTCAGTCAAAATAGTAACATTAGCAACAACAATGGGCACATCCTCACAGATACCGATAGGTATGGCAGTTGACTTGTCATCCATTTGCAAAGATATTTCAGTAGGTGTGAGTTTATTCAAGTCAAGTCTTTTATATAAAGAGAAAGGCTTAACAGTAACACCAGCTCCTAAATCACACAAATCAGTTTTCACATAATTCTTTTTGATAGAGCAAGGTATAGTTGGTATTCCCGGATCTCCAAGCTTTTTAGGTACTCCGTCTTTAAAATTTTAATTAGCAAGCATAGTGGAGATTTCAGCTTCCGGTATTTTTCTCTTATTTTTCATGATGTCTTTCATATACTTTGCATAAAGATGCATTTTCAAGATATCAGTCAAGCGAGTACGCAAAAAGACTGGCCTCAGCATTTCAGTAAAGCGTTCAAATTCTTCATCATCATTCTTTTTAGTTGACTTGGGTGGAAAAGGCATAGGTTTTTGAACCCACGGTTCTCTTTCTTTACCGTGTTTCCTAGCCACAAAGTCTCTTTTATCATATCTTTTATTTTTAGGTTGTGGGTTATCAACATCAACATGTGGTTCTATCTCAACATCATTATCTGGTTCTTATTCATTATTTGGTTGAGCATCTTCATGAACATTAACATTGTCTTTTTCATTGTCACTAGGTGAGTGTTCATTACCAGTATGAGTTTCAGCATCAGAGATAGAAGTTTCATTTTCATTAGCAGGAGGTTTCTCTTTTTTAGGTTCACTAGAAGTATGCAAAGTCCTATCATTTTTTCCTTTTCTTTTTCTTTTTAGAAGGACTAGGTGCACTAGTGTTCTTTCTTTGTGAGTCTTGTTCAATTCTTTTTGGGTGTCCCTCAGGATAATGTGGTTCCTGAGTCATTTTACCTCCTCTAGTTGCAACTCTAACAACAAAGTCATGCATATTATGATTCATTTCATCAAGTAATTCTCTTTGTGATTTAGCAACTTGTTCTAGCTGAGTTTGAACCATAGAAGCATGTTTTCCAACACCTCTAACATCATTTGAGATTCTAAATCACAAGTCACTCAAGCGAGCAATCATATCAGAATTGTATTTCAATTGTTTCATAACATTTGCATTGAAGTGATCTTGTTTTCTAATGTAGTTTTCAAACTCATAAAGGCATTGACTAGGATACATATTGTGAGGATTATCATTTTCATTGAACTTCATAAGAGAATTTACCTCTACCACCTTAGGCATTGGTGGTGTATTAAGCCCATGTATTTCTTCAATAGGAGGTAGATTTTTAACATCCTCACCTTCAATACCTTTTTGCTTCATAGATTTCTTTGCCTCATGCATATCTTTAGGACTGAGATATAATATACCCCTCTTCTTTGGAGTGGGTTTGGGCGATGGTTTAGGAAGAGTCCAATCATCATAATTTTTCAATATGTTATTCAATAATTCTTCAGCTTGAGCAATAGTTTGTTCCCTGAAAACACAACCAGCACAACTATCTAGGAAGTCCCTAGAAGCATCGGTTAGTCCATTATAGAAGATATCAAGTATTTCATTTTTCTTAAGAGGATCATCAGGCAAAGCATTAAGTAACTGGCAAAGCCTCCCCCAAGCTTATGGGAGACTCTGTTCTTTAGTTTGCACAAAGTTAAATATTTCCTGTAAGGCAGCTTGTTTCTTATGAGCAGGAAAATATTTTTCAGAGAAGTAATATATCATATCCTGGGGACTACGCACACAACTAGGAGCAAGAGTATTGTACCAAGCTTTAGCATCACCCTTTAATGAGAAAGGAAATAATTTGAGAATAAAGTAATAGCGAGTTTTCTCATCATGAGTAAAAAGGGTGGCTATATCATTCAACTTAGTAAGATGTGCCACAACAGTTTCATTTTCATAACCATGGAAAGGATCAGATTCAACCAAAGTAATTAACTCTGGGTCGACAGAGAATTCATAATCCTTGTCAGCAATAAAGATAGGTGAAGTAGCAAACTTCGGATCACATTTCATTCTAGCATTCAGAGATATTTCTTTATACTTGCATAGTAATTTCTCTAGATCATCTCTATCATTGCAAGCAAGAATATCTCTAGTTGCTTATTCACTCATAATATAACCTTCCGGTACCTTAGGCAATTCATATCTAGCAAGGCTAGTTCTAGCAGGTGTTTCAGGAGTTTCAGTTTCAAGCTCATCATCAGATTCAACAACATCATGTTGTATTACTCTAGCAATTTGTTCATCAAGAAATTCACCAAGTGGCACATCATCATTATCAAGCAAGGTACTAGCATCATCATAAGCATTATCCATAGCAGAAGTAGCATCATCAATAACTTGCGACATATTAGAATTCATAGCATGTGGTGGTGTTGCAAGTTTACTCATAACAGAAGGTGAATCTAAAGCAGAACTGGATGGCAGTTCCTTACCTCCCCTCGTCTTTGAGGGAAATATCTTAGTCTTTGGATCCTTCAGATTCTTCATAGTGATAATATGATAATAATCCCAAGTGACTCAACAAATATAGCTATGCTCCCTGGCAACGGCGCCAGAAAAAGGTCTTGATAACCCACAAGTATAGGGGATCGCAACAGTTTTCGAGGGTAGAGTATTCAACCCAAATTTATAGATTCGACACAAGGGGAGCCAAAGAATATTTGAAGGTATTAGCAGCAAAGCTGTCAATTCAACCACACATGGAGATTAATTATCTGCAGCAAAGTAGTTTGATAGTTTTGATATTAGTGACAGTAGTAACGATAACAGTAACAGTGATAGCAGTAATTTTGTAGCAAGTGTAACAGTGATGATAGCAATAGTAACGCAGCAAGATAAATAAGGATAAATTCGTAGGCATTGGATCGGTGACTTGTTGGATGATATTCATCATGTGACAGTTATAACCTAGGGCGATACGACACTAGCTCTAGTTCATCGATATAATGTAGGCATGTATTCCGTAAATAGTCATACGTGCTTTATTAAAAGAACTTGCATGACATCTTTTGTCCTACCCTCCCGTGGCAGCGGGGTCCATATTGGAAACTAAGGGATATTAAGGCCTCCTTTTAATAGAGAAGCAGAACAAAGCATTAACACATAGTGAATACATGAACTCCTCAAACAACGGTCATCACCGGGAGTGGGCCCGGTTGTTGTCACTCCGAGTTGCCGGATCATAACACGTAGTAGGTGACTATAACTTGCAAGATCGGATCTAAAACATGGATATAATGATGAATTCATAAACGGTTCAGATCTGAGTTCATGGCACCCGGGCCCAAAGTGACAAGCATTAAGCATAGCAAAGTCATAGCAACATCAATCTAAGAACATAGTGGATACTAGGGATCAAGCCCTAACAAAACTAACAAAATTACATGATGAATCTCATCCAACTCCTCACGGACCAGCGAGCCTACGAAGGAATTACTCACTCCCGGTGGGGAGCATCATGGAATTGGCGATGGAGATTGGTTGGTGATGATGAAGAACGAAGATCCCCCTCTCCGGAGTCCCAAACGGACTCCATATCTGCCCTCCCAAGGAAGAACAAGGCTTGGCGGCGGCTCCGTCTTGTGGATCGCGATAATTCTTTCTCCCTGATTTTTTCTGGAAATATGTGATTTTATAGTATCAGGGGGATCGTCAGCGGGGCCACCAGGTGGGTACAACCCACCTGGGCGTGCCAGGAGAGGGGCGGCGCGCCCTGGTGGGTTGTGCCCACGCTGGGGCCCCACTCTGGTGGTTGTTGGCTCCAAAAATCCTCTTTTATTCCATAAAAAATCCTCGCAAAGTTTCGTTTCATTTTGAGAACTTTTATTTCTGCACAAAAACAACACCATGGTAGTTCTGCTGAAAACAGCGGCAGTCCGGGGTTAGTTTCATTCAAATCATGCAAATTAGAGTCCAAAACAAGAGGAAAAGCGTGAGAAAAAGTAGATACGTTGGAGATGTTGTCGGCGTTCTGGGAACGGGGGTCCCCAGACTTGCCTGCCTGCGGCCCACGGCGTGGCTAAGTCAGCGGGCCGTGCGGCCCATCTTCATCAACAAGGCATCCAAGACCCCTGCGAGGGGCCAAGCCTCGCGAGGCAGGCGACGCAAGACCTCCTCAGGAGTGGCCTAGCCAGGCAGGCTCACGAGGAGCGGAGATATCAAGGCGGGGCAAACCTCACGAGGCTTTCGTGACGTGAGCCATGACGATCGAGACCAGGCGGGCGCCAGGCGGGTGCCAGCGCGCGCAGCGTCCTTGTTTCGTCTTTGGTGCTAAGGAGGCAAGGGCAGGCAAGGAGTACCGAGGCATCAGGAAAAGGTTGCCATATCGATGCAACGAGACCAAGACCAGAAGGACGGCAAGACGGAGGTCATCGTGGAGCCCAAGACGGCGTCACCACCAGAGCCTTTAGCAGGCGAAGACCGCTTTTTGTCAGGATAGCTTGTACTAGTTGTCCCCCTTCAAATTTGCCCGCCGTTGTTAGCTCCCTTCCCGCTCAATATTTGGGGAGAGGACCAGGCCTATATAAGTAGAACTAGCCACCACAGTAGGGGCATCTCAGCTTGATCTGATCTGATCAAGAGCCTACCCTAGCCACAAGAACACCTCAACCTCAGGAGGCTGTTCTTCCCCTTGTACTGTTTATCATCAGACCAAGAGGCAATCCACCACCACCACACTGGAGTAGGGTATTACACCACAACGGTGGCCCGAACCAGTATAAATCTCGTGTCTTTCTGTGTTGCGAGTTCGTCCGCGAGATCTTAGTGAGCTAGGGCGTGGATCGGTAGGAGGGAAAGACTTCGCGCGCACCCCAGAGTTCGAACCTTAAGGGTTTTCCGGAACCCCACAGCCGACATTTGGCGCGCCAGGTAGGGGTGCGCCGTAGCTTCCCTTCCGTCGGTTCGTCGCTCCGTCGCTCCGACGTCTCCATGGCGGACGCTCGCCGTGCTCGAGCTAAGCGCCGGGCTGCCCTCACCGCCCGCGTTTCTCAGACGGCTCCCGTCGGCGGGCCACCTCGTCGTTCTCCGTCTCCCGCTGCCAACGCAGCCACTGGCCCGGCGGGGAACGAGTAACAGGCGTCCTAGCTGCATCCACCGGTGCGGCAGGACGGCCGCACCGCCACTCCGTCGCTGACCCTGGCCGGTTCTTCGTCTCATGCACGCCGCGCTCCTCGCGGCGAACGAGCTCCTGCGCTACCGCCCAGTCGACAACCTCTACGAGGAGTGGCTCGACCGCGTCGCCGAGCTCGTCCGCGCCGCAGGAGGCTCCCTGGCGGCGTCCCTCTCTCTGCCTCACCCTCCGCCAGCCACATGCGACGTGACTCATGGCGCGCCTCCACCACCTCTGCCCCAAGACCGCGCCTTGGCGCCAAGGCGCGCGGCCCCACGGCGTGATCCGCCACGTCCAGTGCCCGCGCGCGAAGAGAGAAGCTGCCAAGAAATCCCTCGGCCGCGAGAGGCTGCACCTGCGCTCCCCGCGCCACCTCGTCAAGACCGCGCGCCGCCAGCGGTGGCGCCGCGTGGACCTCATCAAGACCAAGCTCCACCTCCGAGGCGGGCCCCGGCAACCACGGCCGGCTGCCGCGTCTTCACCCCCGAGCTGCGTAGCGTCGCCTGGCCAGGCAAGTTCAAGCCCGATATGCCTCCCCGCTACGACGGCACCTCCGATCCCGCGGAGTTCCTGCAGCTCTACGAGCTGAGCATCGAAGCGGCCAACGGCAATGAGAAGGTCATGGCGAATTGGTTCCCTATGGCTCTCAAGGATGGTGCCCGCTCCTGGCTCCTGAACCTGCAGCATGGCTCGATCTCCTCCTGGGATGAGATGCGCGACCGCTTCGTCGCCAACTTCCAGGGCACCCGCGACCGCCGGCCGGCCGTGGGTGACCTGCGCTGCATCAAGCAACAACCAGGAGAGACCCTCCAGAAGTACATCCAGCGCTTCAACAACACTCGCCTCAAGATCCCCAAGGTCACGGATGAGGCCATCATCTCCGCGTTCTCAAACGGCGTCCGTGACGTCAAGATGAAGGAAGAGCTCGCTATCCACGAGGAGTTGAGCACATCTCAGGAGCTGTTCAACCTGGCGACCAAGTGCGCAAGAGCTGAGGAGGGGCGCCTTTCCCTCCTCGAGCTGCCAGCTGCGGCTGCAGAGGAGAAGAAGGCCAAGGCCAAGGACGTGAAGCGCAAGGAGGCAGCTGTGCTCGCAGCGGAGCCAGACACCAAGCGGGGCAGGGATCAGCCCGAATCGTCCAAGGGCAGCCGACCGTTCTGCGCCTTCCACAACCTGAACACCCACAACACAAGTGACTGTCAAGAGCTCAGAGCCATCCGCGAAGGACGCTTCTGTTGATGCCCCGAGCGTAGCGACCGGGGCTACGGCCGTGGAGGAGGACGTGGAGGCGGACGCTGGGACGACCGTGGTCCGCGCCAGCAGTAGCGCGACAGGCCTCGTGAGGACCGCTGGCAGGACCATCCTCGCGAGGGCGCCTGGAGGGACCAGCCTCATGAGGATCGCCCCCAGGGCAACGCCGGTCTTCCCCCGCTGCCGCCACCAAGAAGGAACGACGATCACCATCTGGATGAGGGGGCTGGGGGTTCCAGGAGCCGCGTGCAATCGCCTGCATCTTGGGCGGCGCGCAGGCCCCAACCTCTCAATGCATCTTCAAACAATTCGCTCATGAAGTGAACGCGGTGCTCCCCAAGCTCGAGGCAACGCGCCCGCTCAGGTGGTCCCAATGTGCCATCACTTTCAACTCGGCAGATCAGATCAAGTGCGCAACCACCACTGGCGCTCTCCTGATGCTTTGTTCACCAGTCATCAGCAATGTGCAAGTTACCAAGACCCTCATCGACGGCGGCGCAGGGCTCAACGTCCTATCCGTCGACACGTTCGACAACCTCCAAGTGCCGTATGAGCAGCTTCAGCCTACCAAGCCTTTCTCAGGAGTGACCGACGGCTCCACCACACCGATAGGGCAGGTCCTCCTGCCTGTCACCTTCGGGGAGCGCAAGAACTACCGCACCGAGCTCATCGACTTCGACGTCGCGCACATTCGCCTGCCGTACAACGCCATCCTCGGGTATCCAGCCCTGGCCAAGTTCATGGCAGTCACCCATCACGGCTACAACGTCCTCAAGAAGCCGGGAAACGGCGGAATCATCACGGTCCCATGTGAAGAGAGAGATGCAGTGTGCTCCCTCGAGCGCGCCTTCCAAGCTGCAGCAATCAACGACCCCGACAGCAAAAGCGAGGGCCCTCCTGAGGCCCTCCCCAAGAAGAAGAAGCAGTTGCACCGAGCAGAATCTCAGGAGGGCGGCTACGCAGCTGGAGCCTCATCAGGATCAGCGCCCGCTTCAGGGGCACCCCCTCCACCGCATAGGAAGGCGCGACCGGCGCCCTCCTCGGGCAGGGCTCGGGGGCTCTCTTCTGGAGGGCCTCAGACCTTGCCAACCTCACGAGGGAGGCGCTTGGGCACCACTTGGAGGCGTGCTTCGCGGCACGTTTCCCTCAGGAGAACACAGGGCAAGGAGTGCCCACCACTCAGGAGTTCATCACCAAGACCACACAGGAACTGCAAGACGCAAGGGCCATGCGCAGTGACAGCCGCTCACCAGGCGCAGCTCCCCATCCAGGCGAGGATGCTGGGCTGCGCGTCTGCATCGACGTCCCAGGGCTCAACAGGGCCGCTTCTCAGGAGCGCTTCTGGCCTTCACGTGTGGGCCGTTGCGAGGGTCCGCCACACAGCTACGTTCGCATGCCCTTCGGCTTGCCGAGCGTGGCGTCAGCCTATCAGCGCAACATGCGGCGCGTCCTGGCGGCTCAGGAGGCCAGGTACCACGCCGTCTTGGAAGAAATGGAGACGGTCTTCAAGGAACCTCCCGGCCCCCAGAGCCTCCCGAGGCTCAGGGCCTCGGTGGCTCGTGAGGAGCCATTCCTTCAACGCACGCCTTCAGCTGCACCAACTCTACTTCATCTACAGAACCAGGTGACATTTTCCAAGCTCGTTTAGCTGGGAGCGCCCCTCGGGCTGCATTATTCCCAGGCCGCATGGGTCTGACCCTGTGGCATGTATCCCTTTTGCTTATGTCTTAGCTTACCTTGCTGGGGGCGCCCCTCGGGCTGCATCATCCCCAAGCCGCTCGGGCCGGACCCAGTGGCATGTATCTTCCTGCATTTACCCAAGTTGATTTGCCTTCCATGCTTAATCTGCCTATGATTACCGCCTGCTCGGTTGCCACCCGCCACGGGTCCACCCCTCTGTGGTGCAGTCCGCTTGCGCGTTAAAAGGGGGGCTCTTGAGCATTGCTACTCAGGAGCTCTTACTGGCTCTCCAGCCCTCACCCCTGGCCTTGACCACGGCATCACGACCTGGCATACCAGCGGCGGCTGAGCTCGCTCGAGGGCTGGGACCTGAGGACATAGAGCGCTTGCACCTAACCGTCTCGCAGGAACACACAGCCGTTGAAGACTCAAGACCAGGCGCAACCCGCCTTGAGGTAGGGCCTCGTGAGTCCCGCGCTGGCTCACGAGTGCCCAGATACACCTCGCAGCCCTGTCGTGCAAGCCATGTGTTAGGGCGGGGCTGTACACGCCCCGAGGGCCCCTCCGGGGGGGGGGGCCCTCCCACGCACGAGTGGAAGCACCATGCTCCGCGCTGGCCATCGACACTGCCGAGGAGCGGCTATGCCCGTGCACAAGCGGAAGCACTATGCTCCGCGCTGGTGATAAACAACTGAGGGCGGCTCCACGGTCGTACCAACCTTAGGGAGCCCAGAGCTCAGCGTCCGGCCTCACCGCAACGCCTCCCCTCGGGAGAGCCGCACGAGGGGCTGGACACGGGGGCTACGCTCGGGTCACGCCCAAGCGTACGCCACCCAACCAGGCCTCTCGGGCCTAGGGGCTGCTCTCGGGTCACGCCCAAGCGCACGCCGCCCAAACGGGTCTCCCGGACCCGGTCATCGCACGCCCCTCCCGAGGCCTCGGCGAGGGAAGGTATGGAGATTGTTTGCACGTCAAGGGGGACTCCTGAGCATCGCGACTCAGAAGCCTAACTGGTCACGTAGCCCCTCACTCCTTGGTCCGTCCTGGTCTCCGGTCGGCCCAATGGCGGTTGAGGTATGCGCAGGGCCGGGCTCTGCCGACGTAGAACATTAGTCTATCCTCGCATACTCTCCCTATAAGTTGTTTGCGCGTCAAGGGGGACTCCTGAGCATCGTGACTCAGGAGCCTAACTGGTCACGTAGCCCCTCACTCCTTGGTCCATCCTGGTCTCCGGTCGGCCCAATGGTGGTTGAGGTATGCGCGGGGCCGGGCTCTGCCGACGCAGAACACAAAGCAAATAGGAAGGGAAGCACAAAATCTCGGAGCAAATATTACAAACATGTTGTCCTCACAATACCAAATGAAAAGTCTAAACGCCTCCACAAGGCCTGATGCATGTTGCAGGGACGAAACAGGAGAATAGCCGCAGGTCACCCCTGGACACCGCCATCGCCTGCAGAAGGCGCTCCTCCGTGGGTGACGTTGTCTTCACCTTCACCGCCAGCCACAGGATCGGCGGCATCGCCGGAAAAAGGAGCGGAGACAAAGCCGCGAAACTTCTTCAACAAGGCCTCCACTTGACCTTGTACAACTGCGGTGGCGGCCTCACACTGATCTTCAGCCACAGGCTCCAGCAGATCATCAAGACAAGCGTTGGGGTCGCGAAGGTGCAGGTGGCTGAAGACGCGGGTCAATGCAGCTGAAGACAGGACGCGAGCTTCTGCCTCCGCCATGGGACCGAGCCTTAACAAGACATGCGTTCACCAAATTTTCATAACAGGGAAGATGAGCGCGAAAAACATTACAGACCCTTTACACGCCCCCGCGGGGTACTTCATGATTCTTCGCAGGGAACAAAAGCTGGAACTAAGAGGGATCCTATCTACACCCTCCCGTGGCGGACGCCATCACCAACAGTGGGCCACGGGAGGCCGGCGCCAATCCCATCCAGATCAGTGGCGGCGACGGCCGGACGCCACGGCTCTGCTCCGAGCACGGCGAGAGCTCGGGGGCATAGCTGTCGTCGCTCGTCTCAGGAGTCTCGTAGAGCTCAGGAGAGCTACTGGACTCCCAAGGGTTGCTACTGCTGGAGTGGCCGCAAGCGGAGCGCGCGTCAGCCTGACGCTCCTCTCCGGAGCAGCACTCTAGGCGGTGGCCCTCCGCATCAAAGACCTTGAAGAAGAGCGTGGAGGCGCCATCGTACTCGAAGTGGATCGCGAGGGCGCCCCTCGCACGGCAGACCCGCGCGACCTCGCCCCAGCCGCGAGTCATGAAGATCTTGCCGGTGGGGACCGCTTTGATCTCTGCTCCGGTCGCCGGAGCGTCGCAGTCGGCGTGCTGCAACCAGAGCTCGAGAGGCCCCCTCGGCGGCATCACGTCGGAGAAGAACCGCGGGAAGTGGATCCAAGAGCTTGGAGGCATCGGCGCCCATAGCACAAGCTCGTGCGAGGAGTTCGTGGCATGGATTCCAAGGGTGACAGCGCGTGTCACCGTGGCGCGGTGACCACGGGCGCGGCGCAGGTGACGCCGCTCGTCGCTCCGTCCTCCTGAGCCCTCGGCTCGGGCATACAAGGGTAGCGAATACCCTGGAGGAGGCCGCTCACACCAAGGCCTCGTCACCACCTGCATCGCCGCTCCATCATGGCGGTGGACCGACCTCTTCTTCGGCGAAAGCGGCCCCGGATCATCGCGCGGGGCCTTTCCCTTCTCTTTAGTGGAGAACCTTCTGATAGGCGCCATTGTCGCTAGCAGTGGAGCGAGGAGGAAGAAGCAAGCAAGCAAGGAAGAGATGGGCGACGGGGGCTCCGCCCCCTCCCCATTTATAGCAAAAGAAGGCCAACCGGCGCCCCCCACGACCAGAGGTAATGATGGTTTTCCTTGCATGTCACAGGGACATGTCAAGTCGTGCAGTTGCCGAAGTAGCATGGGGCAGCAGAGACGCCCACGTCCAATCAACCGCCACACGTCAACCGAGGCCGCAGGCTTTTGGGGCTCGCGGCGCTTCGTACTTGACCCTTGGCTTCGCTGCGAAGCCATGCCCGAGCGCACCTTGGGCCCGGGGGCTACTGTCAGCGTTCTGGGAACGGGGGTCCCCAGACTTGCCTGCCTGCGGCCCACGGCGTGGCTAAGTCAGCGGGCTGTGCGGCCCATCTTCATCAACAAGGCATCCAAGACACTCGCGAGGGGCCAAGCCTCGCGAGGCGGGCGACGCAAGACCTCCTCAGGAGTGGCCTAGCCAGGCAGGCTCACGAGGAGCGGAGATATCAATGCGGGGCAAACCTCACGAGGCTTTCATGACGTGAGCCATGACGATCGAGACCAGGCGGGCGCCAAGCGGGCGCCAACGCGCGCAGCATCCTTGTTTCGTCTTTGGTGCTAAGGAGGCAAGCGCAGGCGAGGAGTACCGAGGCATCAGGCAAAGGTTGCCATATCGGTGCAACAAGACCAAGACCAGAAGGGCGGCAGGACGGAGGTCATCGTGGAGCCCAAGACGGCGTCACACCATAGCCTTTAGCAGGCGAAGACCGCTTTTTGTCAGGATAGCTTGTAGTAGCTGCCCCCTTCAAATTTGCCCACCGTTGTTGGCTCCCTTCCCGCTCAATATTTGGGGAGAGGACCAGGGCCTATATAAGTAGAACTAGCGACCACAGTAGGGGCATCTCAGCTTGATTTGATCTGATCAAGAGCCTACCCTAGCCACAAGAACACCTCAACCTCAGGAGGTTGTTCTTCCCGTTGTACTGCTCATCATCAGCCCAAGAGGCAATCCACCACCACCACACTGGAGTAGGGTATTACACCACAACGGTGGCCCGAACCAGTATAAATCTCGTGTCTTTCTGTGTTGTGAGTTTGTCGAGTTCGTCCGCGAGATCATAGTGAGCTAGGGCGTGGATCGGTAGGAGGGAAAGACTTCGCGCGCACCCCAGAGTTCGAACCTTAAGGGTTTTGCCGGAACCCCACATCCGACAGATGTACTTCAAATATACTAACAGGTCGCTGTTACATGTTATGCAGCTGGCAAAAACTACAAGGACGAAGTTTCTTCTAGATCTAATAGCTTGGCCAACCATGATCCTGGACTGAGGCATTGCTACGATCTTGTAAGTGCGTCTCTCTCTCTCTCACTTGTATTGTTGTGTGCCTGCCAGCGTGCTTTGCTAGGATTTTCGACCAGTAATCCCTTTGTGCAAACAATGATTTCCACTACTGGCTGCTAAATTAGAGTTGTAGATGTCATACATGATACTCCCTCCGTTCCTAAATATAAGCCTTTTTAGAGATTCCACTATAGACTACATACAGAGCAAAATGAGTGAATCTACACTCAAAAATGCATCTATATGCATCTGTATGTGGTCCATACTGGAATCTCTACAAAGACATATATTTAGGAACAGAGGTAGTACATTACACAAAATCGTAGGTGGCATGTAGGAATTCTAGTGCACTACATTAGGCTCCCTTAGAGTGCCTGCTAGTCTAGTACACAGAGTTATGGCTAGTTTATGCTACGCACACAATCGTTAATTGGTGGTTTAAATATGCGCAAGGGATATGCGATGTATTATCATGTAGAGATATCTGAAATTAGCCGTGTCAACTTGCAGTTAGGGTTACACAGAGAAAGTACAAGATTTCCTAGTACAAGATGTATGTGGCAATTTCATGGAACATCGCAAAAAAAGGAGAGGCAGCGGTGAGCCTATACACTGTGCTATGGTAGGTCACTCTTCATTGCAATCATCGTGACATGTTATTTGTATGTCAGTGCTGTTGGCCAAGTTTCTTAGGGACAATTATTTCGAGTTATCCTAAGAAAATAAGCACCTTTGAATATAAGCTCCAGATAATAAGCCAACCAGTTTGTCGGATCACGGGTTCCGGCAAAACCCTCAAGGTTCGAACACTGGGGTGCGCACGAAGATCTCCCCCTAACGATCCACGTCCTAGCTTTGCTAAGATCTCAAGGACTACTCGACGAACTCGCAACACAAGGGACACAAGATTTATACTGGTTCGGGCCACCGTTGTGGTGTAATACCCTACTCCAGTGTGGTGGTGGTGGATTGCCTCTTGGGCTGTGGATGAACAGTTACAAGGGGAAGAACAGCCTCCTGAGGTTGAGGTGTTCTTGTGCTCGGCGTGTGGCTAAGGATCGGCCCAAGATTAGATGTCGCCTACTGTGGTGGCTAGTCCTATTTATAGAGGCCCTGGTCCTCTCCCCAAATATTGAGCGGGAAGGGAGCCAACAACGACCAATTTGAAAGGGGACAGCTAGTACAGCTTATCCTGACAAAAGCAGTCTTCGCCTGCAAAAGGCTCTGGTGGTGACGCCGCCTTGGGCTCGATGGTGACCTCTGTCTTGCCGTCCTGCTGGTCTTGGTCTCGTTGCACTGATATGGAAACCTTTGCTTGACGCCTCGGTACTCCGCGCCTGCGCTTGCTTCCTTAGCACCAAAGAGGAAACAAGGACACTGTGCGCACTGGTGCCCGCCCAGTCTCGATCGTCATGGCTCATGTCACGAGAACCTCGCGAGGTTTGCCTTGCCTTGATCTCTCTGCCCCTTGCGAGCCAACCTGGTGAGGATGCTCCCAAGGAGGTCTTGTGTCGTCCGCCTCACGAGGCTTGGCCCCTCGCGTGGGTCTTGAGTACTTGTTGGTGAAGATGGGCCATACGGGCCCGCTCGCAGAGCCACGCCACAGGCCGCAGGCAGGCAAGTCTCGGGACCCCCGTTCCCAGAACGCCGACAGTAGCCCCCGGGCCCAAGGCGCGCTCGGGCTTGACTTCGAGGCGAAACGAAAGGTCAAGTGCGGAGCGCCACGGGCCCCAATAGCCTGCGGCCTTGGTCGACGCGTGGCGGTTGATTGGACGTGGGTGTCTCCGCTTCCCCACGCTACCTCGGCAACTGCCTGACTTGACAAGTCCCTGCGACATGCAAGGAAAAACCATCATTACCTGTGATCATGGGGGGTGCCGGTTGTCCTTCCCTTGCTATAAATGGGGAGGGGGGCAGAGCCCCCGTCGCCCATCTCTTCCCATCCGCTTGCTTCTCCTCCTCTGCTCCATCGCCGACACCAATGGCGCCCATCCGAAGGTTCTCCGCTGCGGAGAAAGGAAAGACTCCCCTCGACGGGCCGGTGCCGCTCCCGCCGAAGAAGAGGCCGGTCCACCGCCGCGACGTGGAGACGATGCAGGTGGTGACGAGGCCTTGGTGCGAGCGACCTCCTCCTGGGTATCCGTTACCCCTGTACACCCAAGCAGGGGGCTTAGGAGGGAGAGGCGACGAACATCAGCGCGCGCACCATGGCCATGGTCGCCGTGTCGTGGTGGCGCGCGTCGCCACCCCTGGTGTCCACGCCACGGACTCCTCGCGCGATCTCATGCTGTGGGCGGCGATGCCCCCGAGCACTTGGATCCGCTTCCCTTCCTTCTTCTTAGCTGAGATGCCGCCGAGGGGGCCCCTTGAGCTTTGGCTGCAGCACGCCGACTGCGACACGCCGGGGACTGGAGCGGAGGTCGAGGCCGTCTCCTCGGGGAAGATCTTCATGACCCGAGGCTGGGGTGAGGTCGCCCGAGTGTGTCGCGCGGAGGGCGCCCTCGCGATCCATTTTGTGTACGACGGCGCCTCCACGCTGTTCTTCAAGGTCTTCGATGCAGAAGGCCGCCGTCTAGAGTGTTTCCCCAGGTGGAGTCATCAGGCTGGTGCCGCAGCTGGGGCAGTGTCTGCTGCCCGCATCGCCAACGGCTCTTCTAGAAGCCGCAACGACACTTGGGAGTCCAGCGATTCTCCCGAGCTCTACGAGACCCCGGAGACGAGCGACGACAGCTACGTGCCCCCAAGCTCTCGCCGAGCCCGAAGCAGGGCTGCAGCGTCTGGCCGCCCCCGCTGATCTGGATGAGGTTGGCGCCGGCCTCTGGTGGCCCACTGTTGATGATGGTGTCATCCACAGGGGCGCGCGTAGATAGGATTCCCTAAGTTCTTGCCTTTTGTTCCCTGCGAGGAATCAAGAAGTGCCCCGTGGGGGTGTGTAAAGGTTTTGTAATGTCTCTTGTCAATATTGTCCTTATTATGAACTTGCGCGAGCGCGAGTCCTACTTCAGCTCGGTCTCCCTTTCCGACCTCGCAACGACTTGGTGCTCTATGCTGACAGGTCCCGGTCCCCAGGCAGGCTGCAGCCGTCGCTGGTATGCCAGGTTGCGTGTCGTGGTCAAGGCCAGGAGGTGTGCGGCCCGAGGTCCAGTAAGAGTTCCTGAGGCGCGATGCTTAGGAGGTCCCCTTTAGCGCTCAAGCAGCCATCGAGAGGTAAGAAAGGGGGGTGACGTTACTGCAGCAGGGCTGCGGCTAGTACGGTTCATAATCCTTAGCGGTTTAGCCAACCCGGGCTCGGGACTTATCTTGACGGTCCGGGGTCGATTCCTCATGATGCGCCAGATTCGTGCATAGGCGTCCGAAGCATAGCTAAGACAGGTCCATGTGAGCCTCCCCCCTTCTCCACGCTCTCCTTCGTGCTCTACATCCTCAGGTCCCGGCCCTCGAGCAAGCTCAGCCGCCGCTGGTATGCCAGGTCGCGTGCCGTGGTCAAGGCTAGGGGGTGAGGGCTGGAGAGCCAGTAGGAGCTCCTAAGTCGCGATGCTCAGGAGCCCCCCTTTTAATGTGCAAGCGGATTGCATGGGAGAAGAGGGAGCTCGCGGTTCCGCCTGCCGGCATCTTCAGGAGATTCATGCGAGCCAGCACAAGGAGAGACACAGTTTGCCATTATGGTTGCCGGTCTGCTGCCGGTTGCTCCGCGAGGAGATGAAGGCACTGAGGGCCTGGTGAGGTGATGTGCGCGGGGCATGCCGCGAGTCAGAGCTCGACCGCTCAGGTTTGTCGATGTTGCAGGGACGGACCCGAGCACAAGCGTCGTGCCAGCGTGAGTAGCCCCCATGGCGGGTGAGAATCAAGCAGGTGATAATCATAGGTAGATTAAGCATGGAAAGCATACTAGCTTAGGTAAATGCAGGGAAGATACATGCCGCTGGGCCAGGCCCGAGCGGCTTGGGGATGATGCAACCCGAGGGGCGCCCCTAGAAGGGTAAGCTAAAGACATGAAAAGGGATACATGCCATAGGGACTGACCCACGTGGCCTGGGAATGATGCAGCCCGGGGGGCGCTCCCAGCTAAATAAACTTGGAAAATGTCACCTGGTTCTGTGGATGAAGGGATGTTGGGGGCAGCTGAAGGTACGCGACGAAGGGGTCGCTCCTCACGAGCCACCGAGGTCCTGAGCCTCGGGAGTCTCCAGGGGTCCCAGCGGTTCCTTGAGGACCGTCTCCATCTCCGTCAGGACGGCGTGGTGCCTGGCCTGCTGAGTCGCTAGGGCGCGCCGCAAGTTGCGCTGATAGGCGGACGCCACGCTCGACAGGCCAAAAGGCATGCAAACGTAGCTGCGCGGTGGGCCCTCGCAGCGTCCCACGCGTGAAGGCCAGAAGGGCTCCTGAGACGCGGCCCTATTGAGCCCTGGGATGTCGATGCAGACGCGCAACCCGACATCCTCTCCTGGATGGGGAGCTGCGCTAGGTGGGCGGCAATCGCCGCGCATGGCCCTTGCGTCTTGCAGTTCCTGAGAGGTCTTGGTGATGAACTCCCGAGCGGTGGGCACTCCTCGCCCTGTGTCCTCCTGAGGAAAATGTGCCGCGAAGCACGCCTCCAGATGGTGCCCGAGCGCCTCCCTCGTGATGTTGGCAAGTTCTGAGGCCCTCCAGAAGAGAGCCCCCGAGCCCTGCCCGAGGAGGGCGCCGGGCGCGCTTTCCTATGCGATGGAGGGAGGCGCCCCAGGTGCGGGCGCCGATCCAGACGAGGTACCACTCGCGACGCCACCCTCCTGAGGTCCTGCACGGAGTAGCTACTTCTTCTTCTTGGGGGTGGCCTCAGGAGGGCACTCGCCCTTGCTGTCGGGGTCGTCGATTGCTGCAGTTTGGAAGGCACGCTCGAGGGAGCACACCGCGTCTCTTTCTTCGCACGGGACTATGATGATTCCGCCGCTTCCTAGCATCTTGAGGACATTGTAGCCGTGGTGCTTCACCGCCATGAACTTGGCCAGGGCTGGATACCCAAGGATGGCATTGTACGGCAGACGGATGTGTGCGACGTCGAAGTCGATGAGCTAGGTGCGGTAGTTGTTGCGTTCTCCGAAGGTGACGGGAAGGCGGACCTGCCCGATCGGGGTAGTGGAGTCGTCGGTCACTCCTGAGAAAGGCTTGGTGGGCTGAAGCTGGTCATACGACACTTGGAGGTTGTCGAACGTGTCGACGGACAGGACGTTGAGCCCCGCGCCGGCATCGATGAGGGTCTTGGTGACTTGCACGTTGCTGATGACTGGTGAACATAGCATCGGGAGGGCGCCAGCGGTAGCCGCGCACTTGAGCTGATTTGCCGAGCTGAACATGATGGCGCACTTGGACCATCTGAGCGGGCGCGTGGCCTCGAGCTTGGGGAGGACTGCATTCACTTCACGAGCAAACTGTTTGAAGATACGCTGTGAGGCGGGGGCTTGAGCTCCGCCCAAAATGCAGGCGATGGCACGCGGCTCCTGGAAGCCCCCAGCCCCCTCGTCTTGATGGTGGTCGTCATTTCTTCTTGGTGGTGGCGGTAGTGGAGGAAGACCGGCGTTGCCCTGAGGACGATCCTCACGAGGCTGATCCCTCTAGGCGCCCTCGCGAGGCTGATCCTGCCAGCGGTCCTCACGAGGCCGGTCGCGCCACTCCTGGCGCGGGCCACAGTCATCCAAGCGTCCGCCACCACGTCCTCCTCCTCGACCGTAGCCCCGGTCGTTGCACTCGGGGCGTCGACCGAAGCGTCCTTCTCGAATGGCTCTGAGCTCTTGACAGTCACTGGTGTTGTGGCTATGCAGGTTATGGAAGGCGCAGAACGGTCGGCTGCTCTTGGATGACTCGGGCTGGTCTCTGCCGCGCTTGGTGTCTAGCTCCGCCGCGAGCACGGCTGCTCCCTTGCGCTTCACGTCCTTGGCCTTGGCTTTCTTCTCCTCCGGGTCCGCAGCCGGGAGCTCGAGGAGGGAGAGGCGCCCCTCCTCAGCTCTTGCGCACTTGGTCGCCAGGTTGAATAGCTCCAGGGACGTGCACAGCTCCTCGTGGATGGCGAGCTCCTCCTTCATCTTGACGTCGCGGACGCCATCAGAGAACGCGGAGATGATGGCCTTGTCCGTCACCTTGGGGATCTTGAGGCAAACGTTGTTGAAGCACAGGATGTACTTCTGGAGGGTCTCTCCTGGTTGTTGCTTGACGCGGTGTAGGTCACCCACGGCCGATGGGCGGTCGCGAGTGCCCTGGAAGTTGGCAACGAAATGGTCGCGCATCTCGTTCCAGGAGGAGATCGAGCCTGGAGGCAGGTTCAGGAGCCAGGAGCGGGCACCATCCTTGAGAGACATGGGGAACCAGTTCGCCATGACTTTCTCGTCGCCGTTGGCCGCCTCGATGCTCAGCTCGTAGAGCTGCAGGAACTCCGCGGGGTCGGGGGTGCCGTCGTAGCGAGGAGGCAGGTCCGACTTGAACTTGCCCGGCCAGGCGACGCTACGCAGCTCAGGGGCAGCCTACCGTGGTCACCGAGACTCTGTGCTGGTGGGGAACTTGTCTTTGATGGGGTCCGCGCACCGCCACTGCAGGCGGCACGAGGTCTTGCTGTGGTGGTGCAGGGAGCGCGGGGGCGTTTTCTCGTGGACGAGGGACTTCTTGGCAGCTTCTTTCTTCTTGCGCGGGAGCCGGACCCGACAGGTCGCGCTGTGGGGCCATGCGCCTTGGCGCCAAGAATCCGTCTTGGGGCAGAGGTGGTGGAGGCGCTCCATGGGCTACGCCGCCCGCGGCTGGCGGAGGGCGAGGTAGCGAGAGGGACGGCGCAGGGGAGCCCCCTGCGGCACTGACAAGCTCGGCGATGCGGTCGAGCCAGTCCTCGTAGAGGTCGTCAACGGGGCGGTAGAGCAGGAGCTCGCGCGCCATGCACAGCGCGGCCTGTGCGTCCACGGGAGCGCGACGAGCGTGGGATGACGAACCGGCCGGGGTCAGCGATGGAGTGGCGGTGCGGCCGTCCCGCCGCACCGAGGGGTGCAATGAGGATGCTTGCTGCTCGTTCCCCGCTGGGCCGGTGGCGGCGTTGGCGGCAGGCGACAGAGAACGACGGGGTGGCCCGCCGACGGGAGCCGTCAAAGCAATGCGGGCGGCGAGGGCAGCCCGGCGCTCAGCGCGAGCGCGGCGTGCGTCCGCCATGGGGACGATGAAGCAACGGTGAAAGATCGTGGATGTCGCCTAGAGGGGGGGGGTGAATAGGCGCTTTAAAATAATTACGGTTTAGGCTTGAACAAATGCGGAATAAACCTAGTGGTTAATTTGACAAGCACAAAACCTACAACAACTAGGCTCACCTATGTGCACCAACAACTTATGCTAAGCAAGATAAACAACTAAGTGATAGCAAGATATATGACAAGAAACAATAAGGCTATCACAAAGTAAAGTGCATAAGTAAAGGGTTCGGGTAAGAGATAACCGAGGCACGCGGAGACGACGATGTATCCCGAAGTTCACACCCTTGCGGATGCTAATCTCCGTTTGGAGCGGTGTGGAGGCACAATGCTCCCCAAGAAGCCACTAGGGCCACCGTAATCTCCTCACGCCCTCGCACAATGCAAGATGCCGTGATTCCACTAAGGGACCCTTGAGGGCGGTCACCGAACCCGTACAAATGGCAACCCTTGGGGGCGGTCACCGAACCCGTACACTTTGGCAACCCTTGGGGGCGGTCACCGGTACCCGTCAAATTGCTCGGGGCGATCTCCACAACCTAATTGGAGACCCCGACGCTTGCCCGGAGCTTTACACCACAATGATTGAGCTCCGAACACCACCAACCGTCTAGGGCGCCCAAGCACCCAAGAGGAACAAGCTCAAGGGCACCAAGCACCCAAGAGTAATAAGCTTTTCAACTTGTAACTTCCACGTATCACCGTGGAGAACTCAAACCGATGCACCAAATGCAATGGCAAGGGCACACGGAGTGCCCAAGTCCTTCTCTCTCAAATCCCACCGAAGCAACTAATGCTAGGGAGGAAAATGAGAGGAAGAACAAGAAGGAGAACACCAAGAACTCCAAGATCTAGATCCAATGGGTTCCCCTCACATAGAGGAGAAAGTGATTGGTGGAAATGTGGATCTAGATCTCCTCTCTCTTTTCCCTCAAAAACTAGCAAGAATCCATGGAGGGATTGAGAGTTAGCAAGCTCGAAGAAGGTCAACAATGGGGGAAGAACACGAGCTCAAAAGATAAGGTAGAATGGGGAAGAAGACCCCCTTATATAGTGGGGGGAAGAATCCAACCGTTACCCCCAAAACAGCCCCGCAGAGGGCGGTACTACCGCATGAGGCAGCGGTACTACCGCTGATCACAGCGGTACTACCGCTCCCCCGGGCGGTACTACCGTGGAGTCTGGAGGGCAGGAGAGTGACAGACCTGAGCGGTACTGCCGTGGTGGTTGGGCGGTACTACCGCTCGTGAGCGGTACTGCCGCCCTACTGCCGCTGCGAAGTACCGCACTATCCGACACGAAAAATGACCCCTCGAGTCGACGCGGTAGGGGCCTGATACCGTAGTGGTACTACTGCTGAGGACCCACCAGCGGTACTACCGCTGCGGAGCGGTACTGCCGCTTGTGACCCCTAAGCGGTACTACCGCTGGGTACCGCGGTACTACCGCTGGGACCATCCTAAAGCCACTTCCACGAAAACAAGTATACTCCACGGGAAACCAAAACTGCCATAACTTCTGCATATGAGCTCCGAATTGAGCAAACTCAAGCTTGTTGGATACAAGAAGAGGCAGGGAAGGTATGCCAACAAAATAGAGGAGTGAAACCTCCAATCGAGAAGAACCGGCATAACCTTCCAACATCGAAAACATCATAGAAGATGCGAGTGAACTCCGCTTTCGATGAACTCGAGCTTGTCGTCAAGATGACCATAAGCTCCAAACTCACAAAGAGAAAAACCAAACAAGAACCAAGAAAGATGATGCAAGGATGCAATGGTTTGAGCTCTCTACGAATTATACGATCAAGCTACTCATCGAGAGCCCCCCTTGATAGTACAGCAATCGATCCTATAACCCGGTCTCCCAACTACCATCATGAGACCGGTAAAATAGAAAACCTATCAAGGGCAAACCTTTGCCTTGCACATGGTCCACTTGAGCTAGATGATGACGATCTTGACTCCCTCAAGTTGGACAACCTTTCTTGGTTGCGTTGGCTCGATGAAGACTAGTTGATTGCTCCCCCATACTCCACTATGGGTGAGCCACTCTTCCGCACATCTTCACAAGTCCATTGTCACCACAATGGACGGCAAGCTTCAAGCATTTGATCTCTTCATGATGCTTCACTTGAACTTGCACACCGCAACCTAACCCCACAAAGAACTCTCACGAAGATCATGGGTTAGTACACAAAGCGTAATTGACAATGCTTACCACACCATGGGATCGCTTGATCCCTCTCGGTACATCTTCTATGCTTTGTGAGTTGATCAAGTTGATTCACTCTTGACTTAGTCTTGATCAACCTTGAATCTTTTCAACTCTCTTCATTTGGATGATGTCTTGAAGATATACATGAATGATCACACAATCTTCTTCTCCAAGACATGCTTGCAATAAGCTCAACTCTCACATGACCAATCTTTGGATAATTCCTTAATAACACCTTGGTCACCACATAAACTCCTTGAAACCAACACATGAACTTCAAGAAATGCCTATGAACTCCCGTATAAATGGAAATGGCCCGCGGGCCCTAGCAGGCCGGAATAAATGTCAATTTTGTCTCGGCCCTTTTACTTGACGGGCCAGTAAGAGGCCGAAAGTGCTTTGGGCCAGAAGAGGCCCAATTTGTAAACTAGGCTTTTAACAGGCTGAAAGTCGCGTCGGGCTGAAATTCTGCCCTGTGGAACGTGGGCCGCAAATGGACCCAAAATCAGGTTGCACCGTCAAAGGCCCAACTGTTGTGCGGGCCATTAACAGCCCGAAAGACAAAATGGCTAGGAATTGGCCAATTTATCTAATGGGCCGAGGAAAGGCTGAAAGTCACAACGGGCTAGAAGTTGGCCCAACTGCAGAATGGGCACAGAAAAGGCCGAAAGACATACCGGGCCATTAATAGGCTGGAACTAACGATGGGCTGCTAACAGGCCGAAAGAAGGTCGGGCTGTAATTGGGCCCAAAGACGTAGCGGGTCCTTAATGGGCTGGAACTGATGATGGGCTAGAAATTGTGAAATAGAATGGGCCTTTGATGGGCCGATTCTGTGTAACTTGTATGGGCCGTGCTTGTGAATGGGCCTGACTCAAGTTGGCCGCCAATGGGCCAACCCGCTTATTTTGACGGGCCCGGCCTTTTAACCTAAACGGGCCATTGTTGGGCCGAGCCACGTGTTGATGTACCATAGGCTCGTCCTGTCCACTCGCTTGATGACACCTGTCCCAACCCGGAGCTGACACATGGATACTAAGGCGAATTAGAATTTTACATGTGGAAAATCCCCATTAGTTCGAGCGGTTAACGGGTTATCGGATCCAAACCAGAACCCGATAGCTTAACGGCGACCCGTTACGGTGGATGCCATGTGTCGGTTACCCTTGACGAAAGCAGTTCCATGACGCGCTATTTATCGCCATGGAAGTGGACACTTCCATGATGATAATTTTGGTATTTTCATGGAACACTTCTACGACAGCACAGGAGTACGAGGGTTCACTGGTTCGGCTGCGATGTGAGGCTGTCGTCACCGCAGGGCCTGGCCAGCGGTGGGAATAGTAGGGGGCAGTGAGGCCTCCGTGGCAGCACAGCTGGCCACGGGAGGCAGGAGCATGCGGCACGACCGGCACTGCTTTGGGCGGCAGGAGCAAGAAGACCAGAGGTTGAAGAAGCACTACGGCCGTTGGATGGACATCGTACGGTCACTGGAGCTAGAATCGTTCATATTGACTAAGTTGACAAAGCCCTCCGTCCCCGTCAACTTAGTTGGCCCACAAGTCATCCTCCCACTATGGTGGGTCCCAGCTAGCAGGGGGGTATTCATTTTTTTGTGCGTAATAAGGAGGCACTTCCTTGCGTGCGAAGATATAGCTGGTGGGTCCGACATGTCAGCGGGGGGAACTTTTTTTCGCGAAATACAGAGGCCCTTCCGGTGGGTCCCAGCTGTTAGGTGGAGGAATCATTATTTTGCGCGTACAGTCCACGGCCGATGGATGTCGTTCGTCGACCATGTTGACCAGTCCACGCCGAGAGCACCATGGCGGTGGACGACGGCGAGGCCTAGGAAGGGAACGACACGGAGCCAGGGAAGACTCGCCAATGGTTGCCCACGCGGTGGGGAGTACGAAGGTTTACTGGTCCGGCTGCCGTCGCCGGAAAATAACAGGAGGTGTGGGTGAGTAGAGGAATGGCCTGGCCAGCAATGAAGTAGGGTGGGGCGGTGCGGCCTGTGCGGCAGCACAGCCGGCCACGGGAGGCGGGAGTAGGCAGTCCCACCGGAGCTGGTTTGGGCGGCTGGAGCAAGAAGATCAGATAGTGAAGAAGCAGCACGGCCGTTGGATTAACATCCAATGGTCACTGCTGCTAGAATCGTTTGTGGACTAAGTTGACAAAGCCAAAGTACACGTCAACCTAGTAGACCCACAAGTCAGCCTCCAAATCTGTCCCAAACAGCATACAACCCGAAATTTCTAGCCAGATTCAAATTAATTTTAAATCTAAATATACCTTAATTTAAATTCAATGAAATTTTACCCGCACAAAAACAATGAAATTTAAAATATCAAAATCCGAAAGAAAACAATATTTTGGAACTAATTGCCTGTTTGCTGTATTTTTTCATTTTACAGCCCATTTATTATTACTTATAGCCCATTCCTTATTACTTATAGCCCATTTTCTGGGCAAAATGCATCCCTCCTCGTCTTGAAAGATTTCCGGCCCAGCAGGGCGTAGAAAAGCAAGTAGGCCTACGTTGGTTATTCTGCAAAAAACAAAATAGCTGGCTAGCCATTTTCAGAAAGGAAAAAAACAAACTGGGCTGGTCATGTGCTAAACATATGAAATAAAAGCCTGGGCTAGACGGGCCACGGGTCCCGCATAACCCAGTTGATACCCTTCTCCGTCCCAAAAAAACAAAATTACTGCGCGCGCTGCTGGGTCCCTACTGTCATCCTCACCATGTACAGTCATCTCCTTATTCCTCTCGGTTGTTGACCATGTTGACAACACCGGAGGGCGGCGCCGCGGCGAGCGAACCAAGGCGGAGGACGATGGTGAGGCCTCGGACGGGAACGAACAGGAGCCGGGGAAGATCACAGCCAGCCGTGGGAGGCGGGAGCAGGCGGTCCCGCCGGCGCTGGTTTGGCTTTGGCGGCTCGTGGAAGAAGAGACTGAAGAAACGTGACAGACGTTGAATGTCAATCCAACGGTCAAGGTTGGGACAATCGTTTGTTGACTAAGCGGACACCAAGTAGCATACTTTTTTATATATAGGAAGAAAACTGCGAGGAAAATGCGTTCGTCTGCCGTCCTCCTCACAGGGAACGTTCGCCACATAAGTGACTAGCACCCTTGGTTTTCAACCGAGAGGTCTTGGGTTCGAGTCCCAGGAACTCTCAATTTTGTCCTCCTTCCTTCGTCGCAAAAAAAGGGAAAGAAAATCAAAGACTTGGGAAGGCGTACAGAACAAGCTAGTGTACCAGTAAAGAGACGTTGCCGAGTTTTAGAAAAAAGAAAGACGTGCTCCTGTAGCTGGTTCGAATCCAAACCTAGACTATGACTATATATGGTGCTATGCTACTCAGCAAGTAATGAAACTGACATATCCAACGTCCGCTTCTCCTCTTCTCTACTTACTCTGCCTAGCATCAGAAGCTCTGGCCGCAGCAACCATGTCCGCTGGCTGCTCGTCCACCTGCTCTTCAGCTGGCAACAACCAGATATGCGCCAAGTCGCCACCCGTACCATCACCTGTGGGTCTCATCACACCCCCGCCGGCACGCGCACCGCAGCCGATTGCTCATCGCAACCCGCTGCCGTTGGTGTGGTGCCACTGCTGCAAATCACGCAGAGTCATCCGTCGCGTCTCAACCACAATCCGCAACCCTGGACGAGTCTTCTACAAATGCCCGAATCATGGGGTAATAATATGTTTAAGTGTTGTTCTGCTGCTTTCAGTTGCTGATTTTTTAATAGTTTGGTTGATGATCTTCCAATTTGATTCGTGCAGAAAAGGGAAGATTCGTGTGATTTGTATTTCTGGGAAGTTGCTGATGTGGGGGAATGCAACTACGCTAATTATTTGGCTAGCCGAGGAATCCCAATACCAGCAGGTTGGGGTGTTGGACAAGTAACTGAAGGAACGACAGAAGAGGAAGATGCAGAGCAGAAGGTTAAAGACGCAGTTCCTCTGATCATGGCCAAGCAACAGCTGCTGAACGGCCTTGACAGCAATGAGGATATGAAAGAGCTTGTGAAGATAATGGGCAAAATCGATGTGCTCTGTAGGATGATTGCCTCTTTATTTGCAGTGTATGTAGCACTCGTTATGTATTCAGTGGCTACGACATGAGCACTTTGCTGAAACTAGTAATGAATGAAACCTGTGTAGCAGGCTGGGCGTAGTGTTGTGAATATCTAATGATTTCTATTAACGGAAATCAGGGGGTATCCCCTTTTGCTCATATAAATAAATAAATAGCAGATGCCCTGTCGGGTCAGCTTTGTTCTCATTCGAAGACATCGAGCAAATTGCAGTCCAACAGCAAACTATGTCATCAAATTCAAGTTTCACAGCCAAATATGAGTACAACTAAACAACAATGTCATCATGTTTTAGTTGTCATACAATCACCAAACACAAATCATCATACATAACAACTGATGTTCTCACAGCAAAATACTAAACAACATGTTCATCAGGTTTCAGTTGTCATAGCAAACACAATTTCACATAGTAGATAAAAAAACGTCTTCTGACAGGCAAATATGACAAAAGCAATGTAATCATCATCCACAGCAGCAGCGTCAACATCTTCACCATGTGTATCAGTCTGAATCGTAATTCCCCACGGTGTCATCTTCTTCTTCGTCCTTAACGTCCTCGAACGTTGGCTTCTTCTTGATCAACTCTTGTATGTCCATAGCACGACAGGCAATCTTTTCGCCGGCGTCATTGACGTGATGGTTCTCAAAGATATTAGGAACATCTGTGTTATCTTGTACATCAGGAGCAGTGTAAGCATCATCTTGTTGTGCAACTTCATTAAACGAATTCGTCTGCTCAAACCTTTGCAATACTCTCCAGTCATCGCTACGTGCAAATGTGTCTTCCAAGAAAAATATCTGTGTTGCTTGATTTGCCAAAATAAAAGGCTCGTTGGTCTGGTACGCCGCCTTGACATTGATGGATTTGAAATAATCATCAGCTCTGGGTTTTGCGATCCTGGAAAACAGGTTATACCAACGACAACACAACAGAACCACACACCGATGATCCTCGAAACTGGAGATATATTGCAACTGAACAATGTCTGTTATGTTAGCATACATTTCAGTTGTCTCATTGTCATACATATCCGTGCTCATGATGGCACTGTTTTGTGTCTTCCTACCTTTGTCTCGTGCAAGGGTGTTGTAGCGCACATCTTCAACAACGCAAGATTCATAATGTCTTACCCGAGTATCAGGACCCATTGCTAGTGAGTAAAGGGCATCATCAACTGCCTGCCCATCCTCCCGCATCTTCTTAACCTATGGTTAGAAAATAGACAAGCTGATCATCTTATGTACTCAATATATTAAAAAAACTGACAGTGCACTTCAAAAGCTTACATGGTTCTTGAACCATTTCACAAATCCTGCCATAACCAGTTTGTCAATGTTTCTTGGATTTTGCGGCAGTAACTCCTCTTTGTAGATGCTGCACAACATAGTGATCGCGTCAAACATCTAAATATATAAGAATGTGCTGCAAGTTTAGTAGATTACGATGTATAAGCTGGAGTACTTCACTTACTTGATATAAGGTAGTATCTCAGGACAGTTATTCAACACATACAAACCATTTTGTCCAAATCTTTAGGTTTGTCCCCTTGTCGACTCTTCCCTGTAACTCGAACAGAATAATCGAAAACATTGAGCCCGGGATTGTCTTCACCCACCTCTTTGCTAAGCTGATCAGCTGTTTCAATGTATTTTGAGCAGAATGTCAACGCTTCTGTAGCAATGTAGGCCTCTGCAATGGAACCCTCGGTTCTAGCTCTGTTCCTAACATAGCCCTTGAAAGTGCCTAGCCGCCTTTCAATAGGGTACATCCAGCCATACTGTACTGGACCTCTAAGTAGTGCCTCATCAGGTAGATGAACAGCCAAATGCACCATCACATCAAAGAAGGCTGGAGGATATATCTTCTCAAGGTCGCATAGGATAGTTGGTATCTTGTCTCTAAGACGCTCCAAAGCATCTATCCTGATATTCCTACTGCAAATTCCCTGAAGAATTGTCCCAACTCTGCAACTGCTCTGTATAAGTCAGGGTGGCCCAATCCTCTAAGGATAACAGGTAAAACCCTTTGAAGTAGGACGTGGCAGTCATGAGTTTTCAACCCTTGTACCTTGTTTCCATCTGCACTGACTCTCCTTTCAGGGTTGGAAGCAAATCCATGTGGGAATCTCACACGTGACAGGACCTCGCAGAATTCTTTTCTTTTTACCTTGTCCAAGACGTACACAGCTGGTGCCATATCCCGTGGTTTACCTTCATCTTGCACCTACAAATCCTTTCTGATACCCAGGTGTGTCAAATCAATCTTAGATTTTAAGGTATCTTTCGTCTTGCCTTCAATATTAAGAAGTGTGCCGATAATGCTGTCACATATATTTTTCTCGATGTGCATCACATCAAGATTATGCCGCAGATCCAAATATTTCCAATACTCCAAGTCCCACAAAGTGGACCTGCGGGTAAACAATAATCTCTCTTCTACCCTGCCACGCTTCCTTTTCCCACTACCATTACCAGGATGGTTTCTTGGTGTAATATGCCTGACCTTCTCTAATTCCACTTGCAACTCATCGGCGGTGAGCCTCTTTGGCGCATCACGGTTTTCATGCTTTGCATTGAACACATGTCTTCGGTATTTTCTAGGATGCGGCTTGTCCTTGGCAAGGAAACGACAATGTCCAATGTAACAGATCTTGCTAAGTATTGCGTATGACAGCGGATTCCTGTCACAGCGAACACATGCATTGTAACCATGTGTCGTTTGCCCTAACATAGTGCCCAAAGCCGGATAATCATGGATGCACCAAATTATAACAGCACGCAGAAAGAAATCAGCTGGTGGGCTGCTATATAGGTCTCGAGTGAGAACACCCTTCCATAGCTGTTGAAGTTCCTCCACAAGAGGCTCCATGAACAAATCAAAATCCTTTCTAGGACTTTTTGGACCTGGGATGAGCAAGGCCATCATGTAGTTTGATTCTTTGGTGCAGACATTTGGAGGCATGTTGTAAGGGATAACAAGCACTGGCCACATACTATATGTGGCGCTCTGGTGGCCAAATGGGTTAAATCCATCTGAAGCTAAGCCAAGTCTAATGTTTCTCGGGTCAGTAGCAAACTCTTTGTGTTTATCATTGAAGCTTTTCCACTCACTACCATGAGATGGATGGCTCATTACATTCTGATCTCTGTACTCCTGGTTCCTAGAATGCCACAGTATATCCTCTCTTGTTTCAGCATCATGAAACAACCTCTGCAATCTTGGTGTAATTGGAAAATGTCTCAGAACATTATGAGGAATCCTCTTCACAACATCGCCATCTTTCCATCTTGATGATTTGCATTTCAGGCATTCACTAAAGTTGGCATAATCCTTCCGGAACAGAAAACAATTATTCTTACAAACATGGATCATATCATATCCAATTCCAACTGCACGAAGGAAATTCTTCATTTTACTGTAGGTGTGTGGCAGCTCAGACGCATCTGGGAAAGATTCGCGGAAAGCAGCCAACATCGCATCGGATGATTTGTTGGTCATCCGCTCAGATGTCTTCACCTAAAGAAAGGTGACCATAGCTGAGAATACTGACAGCTTATTTCCTGGGGTGACAGCAACGTTGCATTGTTCCAACATGCGGGCCCACCGTTTTTCTTCTGCAGGTGAAAGTTCACGGAATGCACGAGCATTTCGTAGCATTGTTTCAATGTTGGTCAAACTCACTGGCTCCGCCACCACCACCTCTCCTCCTCTTCCACCTGAGCATCAGGCAGATCAAGATGGTGATCTGCTGCTTCCACGTAGTCAATAACATTGACGTTCACAGCTTCACCATGATGAACCCACCTAGTATATGTGACCGACATCCCATACAAGTGTAGATGATTTTGCACAGTTGACTGGGGTCTTGTAACTGAATTCATACAACTGCTACACGGGCAGAGCACATCTGATTTCGGACCACCGTACTCAGCTCTGATAAAGTTCATGAAGTTTTCAACCCCCTCGACATATGCAGCGGAGAATCTTCGAGCAGAAGTTATCCAAGTCCCGTTCATCTGTTAGACATACAAATTAGTTCTTCTATTACAGGAAAAACATATATGCTTTTTTATGAAGTCTAGAAAAAAATACCTAGGTCGATGTCTAAAGCTATGGCAAGATATTTGGACGAGCAGATCTAAGTAACGAAATATATGTAAAGCTAATTCAGCAAACAAATTTGAGTGCCAAATTATGGCAGGCTGTTTCAGCAGTCAATGAGGCCGAGCACACAACCATCGAACTATCGAAGGCCATCGCAGCAACAAAGATCGAGTATAAAATGGTGTAGAGCTATTTCACCTAACAGATTGGCTACTAGACCATGGCAATCTACGTCACAATAAATATATGGCATGATATTTTAGCAACTAATCGGCCTTGGCATGCCATCTCAGCTAAGCAGATTGAGTGCAGAACAGGGCAAGGAAGCTTCTTAAGCAGAGCATATTGACAGTAAACTACTTCGGCAAACAGTGAGATTAACAGCGTCTAACATTCAGCGCTACACCGACATGAACGGGGCCTCAGTCTAGAATGCGCGTATCGTGGGAGAAGCTGACCGCCGTGCGTCTCCACACGAACGTCACCAGCGGTGGCGGCGCTGACCGCCGTGCGCCTCCACAAGAATGTAGCCAGAGGTGGCGGCGCGGCTAGAGGACGGCAGTCTACGAGAGCGTACCGTGGGAGCGAGAGAATCGCCGAACCACGGCGCCGACGTATCGGCGCGGCGGGGAGGGTGGCTTTGGCGGAGTGAATGGAGTGGAGGGGGACAGGGGGGAGTGGGTTTGGGGAATATTATTGGCTAGTTGGCCGAAGGGCGGTTGAGTCGGATTTGGGGGGAATTTTTGGGTGTGGGGGGGGGGAGGATTTTCGCGCGGTGGGCGGGGGGAGTTTGGCGCATGGTCGGTTTCTCCAAGTGCAGTCCCACGTGTCAGTGAAGAGGCAAGCCGAAGCGCGTTCCGTTTGCGTGAGCCGTGTGCAGGACCGAACGTGTGTGGGGTGCAATGCGACCGCGACAGGAGTGTTGTGAGTGTACCGCGTTTTTTCCTTTTAAACTAGGTGCTTTGCCCCCTCAAAAAAAATTTGTTGCTTCGCGCGATCCATCGATACTACTACTAGTAATCCGGTAATCCCGACTAAAACGGCACGGCCGGGTCTTTTCCCGCGCGATATGCTGGGAGGTTGGCTTAGTTGGGTTTTTAGGACGAGTAATGCTACACCTACGTAATCCCAGTTACGTAATTAACGTAATGTGAAACGTGTGAGCTGTTGATTGTAGATTGGGAGGAGGGAGGGGCCCACCACCATGAAAATCAGGGGAGGAGAGAGAGAGGCAATTTACGTTAACCCTTTCGTAGGTTCCCGTAGATGTAGAAAGATGTGAAATGCGTGAATGTGTAGTGGACGTACTATTGGAGTGCCTAAGATAATTTGTGTATGTATAGACCCTATGTGTTTATTTTACTTCACATGTTAGATTTGTCTCGGTTCAATAAAAAGCAGAGTTGGTGATGATGGTGTGCCTGTCATCCTGCAATATAGGCCGTCCTATCTATATCTAACGGATAGGAAGGAAACTATGACAATTTACCCGCACTCCTCTCCACATTTGCAGATAAGGCTTTCCCTCGTTCATCCTTTTCTCCCACAAGATCTTGATCTTCTGTGCAACGCACGGGCATCTTGCTAGTACTCCTACAATAGGTATATTATTGTGAAAGTTCATATACACCAGCCGAGATTAATGCAAACACGGCAGATTTTCATTACATTTCGAACTTTTATAGGACAGAAAAATAAAAGAAACCCGACCCTAAACCTATTCTACGGCGGCGACCGACGTCCTCCATCTGCGATCTCTATGTACGGGGGCGGGATTCAAGACCCGTGAAGTGAAGGTGCGGTCTCCGGCAAGGAAGAGTAGAACACGGGATACGGGCCGGCCAGTTGGCACACCATGCCCTGCTGCCTCCCATGCCCTACTCATCCTCGGAGGAGTCCCCGACCTCGGCGGTGTCGGACGTTGGACGGCGGCAAGTAGGACGCGTGGCTGACGGTGCTCCCGTCGTCGGCCGCCAGGGTGGCCACCGCTTGTGCGGTCGCGTCCGCGTCCGGCTACGCCGCTATTGCGTCGCGAGAGGCGACTTGAGCGAGGGCGGCGACCTCGAGCTTCATCCCCGAAGACAAGCTGTCCCGCAGAGCGTTCGCACTTGCGGTCATGGCAGATGTGGTGCCAGGTAGGAGGACGATGCGCTATGGTGTGGAGGTTAGCTGGGCGTTGCCGCTTTAAGTAGCGCATTCCGGTGAGGCCAAGCGTCCGGGTGCGTCATTAAGTCGCCGGAGTTGGTTCCTCGGGCACCGAGCCTCTTAACGACGGCATACGAATGGACGGCATGAATGCGGGCAGCTAACGCCGGCTGGGAACGCACCGCGCGACGGCGCGAGGGACGAGGGTTTTGGTGTGCCAGGGTAGTCAGCTGCGGTCGTGGCAACGTTGGAGATGCCCTTTGCTCACATGCGATCCCCGCATGTCATTGAAAAAGCAAGACGACCCGGCATGGTCTCAGGTCCAGAGGATGAAGTTGGCCGCGCTACACCACTCCGCGGACGCGTCGCGGCGCCCCGTGCATCCTCGACGAGCCGGGTGCTGGGGTGTGTTTGGATTGTGGCCAAAGTGCACCTTACCAAAATTTTGGTCATGACCCAAAGATTGGTCTTTGTTTGGATGGTTGCCATTTTTTTGGCATGCCAATGAACTCTAGCCAACTCTAGTTCATTTTTCTTGCTAATGTCGGCCAAATCATGGGCAACCAATACCTCAACCAAATTTTTGGTCATGACCCAAAGATTGGTCTTTGTTTGGATGGTTGCCATTTCTTTGGCATGCCAATGAACTCTAGCCAACTCTAGTTCATTTTTCTTGCCAATGTCGGCCAAATCATGGGCAACCAATACCTCAACCAAAATTTTGGCTACCCAATGCTTTGATGGGGCAACCTTGGGCACAAACCAAACATACCGTTGGTCGTGCCACAACACTAACGCCACCCTCGGCACACTGAAACTGACCGTGTCTAGCGACGATATGAGCGTGTCGCTCACCGGGGTCGCCGTGTCCAGAGGCGGTGCTGGAGCTGCGCCCCGTTGTTGGCCCCAACGACCCACATGAACGGTTGTCGGTGGCGAGGAGGTCGTGGGCCAGCTCCTCCATTGGACTAGTCTGTGCTACGTCGTCCCGACGGGTGTGCCCCACATGTCGGTTTCCCTGTTTTCCCGGCCATATTCGAGCGTCAGTGCTCCGCGTTGCGCATTAGGCCTTTCACTATGTAGGCCAAGCGAGACAACTTATTGTTTATTTGAGCCGTTCAAGTATAATCATGTGGCGTTTGCTTATTTCTCATTCCTCTCCAACCCTCTTCTCCATCGATCGTGTCGCCCTCCAGCCAAGTCCATCCTCCTGCATGCCTCATTTGAACATTCCGCCGAGTATCATTCGCATGTACCCACCCAAGTCCTCTTTCAATAGATCTCCGGACCCCGAGATGAAATCGAGAGGGAACGAGTGGGGGCACGTGATACCTAAGGCGGATTCAAAATTTTGAACCGGTGATCATAGCATCCGCAAATCATATATAAAGGGTATTCAATGTTCATTTCGTTTTTGAACGTACAATATACTCCCCCTATCCTTTCTAGTTTACATATAAGTTTTATGTGTAGTCAAAGTATCTCTACTTTGATAAAAATGGTATCAACATTCAACAACGCCCAATCAATATTGTTAGATTCGTACGTACTCCTAGATTTGTACTCGAGATGGTTTCCAATTTGACTATTGACAAGATTAATAGTACATGGGATGTATAATGTGAAAATTATATCATTGGAAACTCCTTTCACATACGAATTTGACCGTATGCTTTGTGTAAGTTGCATGTCATATATTATTACTCTAACATTTGGTCAAAGTTAGCCTCGAAAAACGCATTAGACCCTGTATGCTTTGTGTAAGTTGCATGTCATATATTATTACTCTAACATTTGTGTAAGTTGCATGTCATATATTATTACTCTAACATTTGGTCAAAGTAGTATAGTGGAAGTGGATCCTCTGACGTAGGTATCCCTGCCTTACCCTCCCTTTCGGTCACTTACTGGCGGACCCCATGCTTGCTAGGCCCCGCATGTCAATTACTCAATGGGTTCGGCCACGTCAGGGGATCCTCATCCGTGGTATACTCCCTCTGTTTTTATTTACTCCGCATAAAATGGAGGGAGTGGTGGTATAATAAATGACGCGGGCGGGGGAGGGGGAGGGACGTCGGTTTGCTCTCAACTGCGGTCCCACAAGCGAGCGAAAATGCAAGACGAAGCGCGTTCCATTCGGTGAGCGACGTGGAGGGTCCAGCGTGCCGGGCTGCAACGCGAACGTGACAAGAGCGATGTACAGTCAAAACCGATTGACCGGTCGTCACCGTAACCACTATTCACACCAGAACCTTCGCTGCTCGACCTACGCCAGCCACTACCCTAAAACCACACCAAATCTCCAGCCCAGTCCCCCACCTTTCGATCCCCTAGCCCGCATCAAGCGTCCCCTAGTTCGCCGGAAAGCCATGGTGCGCCGCAAGATCACTTACTACAAGATGCTGACGCCGGAGCGCCGCGCAGAAATCACGGCGGCGGTCGGCGCCACAGACCTCCGTTCCCAAGCTCACTTTGCGGCGGGCCAATCCCTGAGTTCTCTGGAGCCAAGCTACGAGGAGGAGGAAGCCGATCCAATGTTCATGGCGGAGGTCGCGACGCAGAAGGCCCCCGATGGGTATGAGACGATGGACGTCGACTTCGTGCCGGCGTCCGAGTCTCCCATGGTTTGTTCACATGCGACAGCACGTGTCAGTGAGGGTGCGTTCCCTTGGTTGGGTTTGCGGCGTGCAGGAGCGACTGTGTGAGGGTGCGGCGCGACCGCGGCGTGCAGGAGCGACCGTGTGAGGGTGCGGTGCGACCGCGACAGCCGTGCGCAAGTGTACCTCCTTCTCATTTTTGAAAACTTTAGGCAAGCTTGGCAAAAAAGTGTGGCGAAGTTTGGCAATGCAAGGCCTAGACCCAAACAGGATAAGTACGTACGTACTAGGAGTACTAGTGTTAAAAAAGAAAGGAGGGTTTTCCTTCGCGGGATTTAATCGATACAAATCCTCGTTTCACGTGTCAATTAATGCATATCTTTTTCTCCAAAGACCAAATAGCTAACCATCTCACTCCTCATCGCTTGATTAATGCAGCGCCATGCAAACCAACCTTCTCACTTCCGCATGGATGCAGGGGATATTAATGTCCTTGGTTGCTAACCCCATCAATTTTGCCTCGATTAGTGTTAGTGGCCCTTTGCAAATTGTAATTTTGATATACTGGCCTTGTGTACAAAAAAATGGACGTAGTAACTATTTTTGACTTCCTTCCCCATTGCGGTGACGTCGACGATATCTTTTTTTTGGTGGTTTGGCGAAGTGCGTTCGACGGAGAACACCATTGAGGGAGACCACGGTAAGTCGTTCGCAAGTGCTGCCTGCAAGCCGAGACAACCGCCTTATTTGCATCCAGGAATTCCTTTACTAGTACTACTAGGAGTACTAGTGCGGTGAGATGGTTTCTCGAAGAAGACGATGGAGAAGCGGAGTCAGCGAAGAGTGAAATGATGGTTGCTTCGTCCGTGCTTTTGTGATTTGACGCCTCACTGCTTTGTGATTTGTGATAGAAGGGACAGGGGAGTAGACTCTGTGCTCTATACTGTACTACATGCGTCCAAGCATGGGAGAAAGAGGAGAGACGTTGCATTTTTCTATTCCTTCAATCAATCAATCAGGGAGCTTCGGTTCCATCTTTTTGGCTTTGGCAACACCGTCCACAATGGTTCCCACGATGCCAAAAGCTATTTTCACATTTGGCTACACATTGTGGATGCCCTTAACCGTACCACTTGGTTTTGCTCCTGTGTGCTATCTATACAAATCTCAATTATATTGATCTAAAAAATTATAGAATCAAGATTAGTAAAAAGGAGGTGATTTTGCCGCGCGGATGCCGGGGGAGGTTTCTTATTTGAGCAATGCTACATCCACGTAATGGTTTACGTAAAGTTACGAACTGAGGTGATGTGGGACTATTTGATTGGATTAAAGGAGAGGATTAGGCCCACCCCAACTGAAAATCAGGGGGGGGGCATATATAGATTAGATGGAAAGTATACGTAGCAGCTACGTAGCCCTTTGTAAGTCTAGGATTAGGCTTCTTATTTTCGGAGGACGTTGTCCTGGCGGTTTGCTAACATGCGGTCCCACGTGTCAGTGCTTTACCAAGCCGATCCACGTCCCACATGAGGCAGAACAACGGCAGAAGCAACACGTGGTTAAGTTGAAGAAGATGAGGGAGAAGCGGATTCAGCAATGAGTGAAATGGTGATTGCTTCGTCCCTCCAACTTAACTGCGGGAAAGGTGCAGCTTTGTGATTTGATGCCTCATTGCTCATTACTACGCTGGCGCCATGACTGGGGTGCTTCACCCCGGCTGCTCTGCACTGTATTCCGGTATGGCACGTGGACCCGATAGCTTGATGTCCCACATGTCGGCGAAAGGGACTAGAAGATTTATGATAGCGAGCGCTTCACTCTTACGACGGAGGAGTAGACGACACGACGGCCCAGTGAACTGTCACTTGTACTGTATAGTACTATAGTTTTGCTGTTTCGCACGATCCATTGATACAAACCCGATTAAACAGGAAAGGGCGGGATTTTTCCCGCGCGGTAGATGATACTGGCCATACATTTCAAAGGCAATTTTAATGTATCCAAACTGAATAATTATAAGTAACAATATGATATCTAGTAAAACTAAAAACACATATGATTTATTGTGTTAGAGTGTAGTAGTAGTGCTGTATTGCATAGTTGTTAGATGTAACATGCGAGAACGTGTAGAGATGTAGTTTTGGAGGGCCTACAGAGAGAAAAGCGTAATACGGTCACCGAACTTCAGAATAAGCTGATTACGGTCACTATATACGTTTTGCGGTGATTATACGGTCACTTGCTCACAGTTCAGCATTAGATTGCACTCTGTTGACCGGCCAAATAGTCTGCGTGGCGCCATGTTGACTAGTTAAATTGACCACGTCCCTTGTGGGTCCCACCTGTCAGTTCGCATAGGCAAAAGGTCAGATAAACACAAATTTACGTAGGCGCGACAAGGCTCCAACCCGTGCGCGGGAATCACCTGGTTGTGTATGTGTCTGTCAGGGCCTGATGTGTGCGCATGCACATGTAGGTTGAGCACTTGAGCGTGAGAGTGTGTGTTGGTCGTGTGGTGTACTGGTGTGTGCATGGATGCGTGCGTGTGTGCGTGTGAGTGTTGCGTGCGTGCGTGTGAGTGTTGCGTGTGTGCGTGGCTGCGTGTGTACGTGTGAGTGTTGCGTGCGTGCGTGGGTGCATGTGTTTGTGTGAGTGTTGCGTGGAGCAGTTTGTGTGCATGCGTGCGTGTGTGTATAATCACCACACCAGCTCCTGTGTGTTAAAACAGATGGCTCAGCATACCAATACAAGGCCACCTTGTCCGCTGTGCCCGCGGTCATGACTTCGAACCACCGTCCAAATATTTTTTTGTCGTTTGTTTTCATTCTTACTAGCAAGATGCCCGTGCGTTGCACGTAACATCAAGATGCATTTGTATGACTTGTTTATCTTGTGAAAGAAAAGGATGAACGAGGGAAGGCCTTATTTGCAAATGTGGAGAGGTGTGTGGGTACCTTTTTGCAAAATTGCCATAGTTTCTTTCCTATCCGTCAGATATAAATCGGACGTCCTATATTGTAGGATGGCAGGCACACCATCATCACCAACTCTGTTTTTTATAAGAGTGTATTTTATGTATTTTATAAGAGTGTAGATGTAGAGTAGATACAAGTCGACAGGTGGGCACGATGGTAGTGAGATAATGTGATGCAACACTAGAGGTGCCACATGGAGCATTTAACTGGTCAACTAGTCATGTCATGAGCAAATACAGAGTTGTACGGTGAGCCCGTGACTGTATAATGACCACTAAACTTAAATGGTGACCGTAATGAGTGGATTCTGAAGTCCAATGTACGTATCGTGCTTTCGCTTCAAATGCAATGATCGTCATTGCATATATCGCGAGAGAAAGATGAAACATGCGTGAATTTTCTAGGGGCTTACTTTTAGAGGACCTGGATATAGTTTTGTGTGCATACGTGAAAGGGGCGTACAGGGGGGTATGCGATGGAGAGAGAGATGCTCTTCGTTTCTCTTTATTATGACTAACTTTGTATATAGTATAAAAATATACAAATTCACAGTGCGGAATAAATATCATTGTGGGCACCATGCAATGCAAATTAGCGTTCGTACTCCTCCATATAACTTTGTAATGTTGTATATATGTAGAAACTCTAAAATAATTTTTTGGCCACACTTTATTCAAAAGGAATGTTGTATGCGAAATAAACGTGAAGAGAGGGCTTTTTAGATCAATGGGGTACGTGATGTAACATGTGTGAATGTGTAGTTGATGCATTTGGCGGGGTCTAGAGAGGTATGTGTGTGTATTACGTATTCGAGAGAGGCATGGATAGAGGGGCCGACGGGGGGGGGGGGGGGGCGTTGGAGAGATAGCACGAGAAATGAGAGTGGTCTAGAGAGAGAGAGAGACGAATATGACGTCACGACAAGAGATTCCATTCCCTTGAGTGTGTATATGCACCAGGAGAAATTTTCTGTGTGTGTGGTGTTTGTGTTGGTATGTGTGGGTGTGAGAAGATAATGAGACATGGGGGCAGAGGGTGTGTCACCGCGTGAGGTCCGGTGGGTCGAGGTGAGGCCCTTCGTTCGGTTCCGACCTGCGCCACATTGGTCGGCCTGTGACGCATTTAGGAAGACCCATGGATGACTAGTCGTACAAGACAAAGATAGCAGAATTGTGAAGGACTCTGTGTCCACTGACAAAGCCGGCTAGGATTTGTAACCCTAGGTTCTCGGACTAAGGTAACCCCTTTATCTCTGATATTACTATTCATCCAACCTAACTTTAAGGGGCATCCTACAGAATGCTCTGCTAGAATCATACTCGTCGATTAGGAAGAGAGGTGTGAGACAATGCGTGAGAGACAGGCGTAAAGATAATGTGCGTACATGAGACACGTAGGCAGGTCCATGTATATAGAAAGGGTCAATGAGGATTGTGCGTGTGTATGTTTGCGAGAGGAAGAGTGCTTGTGATAAAGGTTAGTGAAAACAGTTGTAAATGGTTACGAGAGGGAGGGAGGGTTATATCTAGAGCATGTGCGCGAGAAAGACACCTCGGGAGAGTGTGTGTGAGCATGTGTGAGAGACCACCGATGGAGAGTGAAACTACACGTAAAAGACTGCTCTACACATTGATTAAAGATATAAATTGTATCCAAATATTAGGATGGGATCATGATATTTGCAATTCACGTAAGGAGCGGTCATTGATCCATCAGACATCTAGATTCTATCGAATTTGAGCATGTCTATGTTATTATTCGACACAATTGATCCACATAGTTAGTATTTTGAACTCCAGACAATGCATCGCTTTAGCAATTGAATATAAACGTGAGTATAGTTCATGTTGTGTGTGTAAAGCACATTATACATACAAAAGTTACACAATGGACATTATAAATAGCTACCTATGAACTAGCATACATTTGAATTCAACTTAAGGTGGTTTAAAAAAATCGAATTCAACATGAAGTCCATTCAATTATTTGAATTTGATATCATGGCATTTGTAAACCATACCTAAATTATGGGGGCACCAATCTTTGCTCTGATTTTGTACATAATAGCATATGTAGTCGTGTACAAAATAGATTCAAATTTAGCTCCTCCATTCCAAAATAATCGTAGTTATAGGATTTTCAAGTGTCAAATTTTCAAAAAGAAGCGGATAATTTAATGAGGTTTTCAAACATACAAGGTCAAATATAACGTTGTCTATTTAGGTCAATCCTCATAGTTCAAGAGTACTCTAAACGTGAATGCTTGTGTTTCAAAATTTCAAACGAAGCGCCAAAAGAGCCTCTACTCGCCCGAAACCGCGTGAGACCAATGTTTGGTAGTACAAGGAAATTACTTTTCTAATAACTCCGACCCGTGAAACCTACCGGCCCGATGTCCAAAGGTCTAAACCGGGGTAGGTTTGTAGCTTCATCTAGACGCCACGCAACCGCATCCGAATAACATTCATACACAATGGCCGCCTAAGCACACATGCGCACGGCCGAAATCGCTCCCGCCCACTATTTGGGACACCTGGGATTACCATCCTACCCCCGACCCGCAGTAGGTCCAAAATTTAAGAGGGGGGCAAAGTTTGTACTTTCCCCAAATTTCAAACAAGCGCGTCCCATCTTCTGTTCAAAAAAGCCAAAAACAAGCGCGTCCCAGACCGAAACATGGTTCCCCCACCCGTCCGATTACCCATTCGTACTCCGTGGGCGTCAAAACTACCTCTCCACCAGCCGCGAAACCCCGGCGTCCTCCGTCCGCCACCCCATCCCACCCATCAACCGCCGCCCTCCTCCATCACGCCGGAGCCGATACCCCGACGTCGTCATCCACCGCAACCTCAACCGCAACGCCCTCCACGACTAGTAGTTGAATCCGAGGCCGAGCCGTCCGTACCCGAGCCAGTTCAACCACGCCGTCCCGCGCCTCACCGCTGCCGCTCCTACTTCGCCACCCTCCACCGTACCGGAGCTGTTCCTGCTACGCCGTCCTTCGCCGCCTCGGATCTGCTTCCCCTCCGCCGACATACGACCACAGCAACACAGTCAACAATTTGGCCATGGGTTCGTCCAAGCCTGCACCCTCCAGAACATCGGTTTCCCCGGTAAAGAGAAGAAGATCGGCGCGACATGTGGAGGTGACCACACCGGCAACCGAAAAAGGTACTCCTCTCCCCTTATTCGTGCAAATCTTACGTCTCTGCTTGCACGGTATTCATCCCACAGAAGACACTAGTTGACCGCTTCTTCTTGATACTAGATGTTCCTAGTAACTCGCGATGCACAAGGTTTCTCCTCATATACTATTTCACCTTAGCTAGAGGTCCGTCGCCCCCCTGAATTTCAATTTCTGGCCAGTTGTTTCCCAATTAACGGAAGCATTCCCCGGCGTAACAGGCGCTAGTACGCCTATTACGCCGGGGAAGCAGCGCCTTGGTGTTTATCTTAGGGGCGTGTGCGGCCTAGAGCTACTGGCGCCCGATCTGGAGGTCGGCCGGGATTAAAGGGATGGCCTGGGGGCGCTGCCAAGCACGGCGGTGGTGTGAGGTCGATGGGAGGGCGGCAGAGGCAGGGGTCTGGGCTGGTGGTCGCTGGCGGTTCGGGAAAGATCGTCAACAGTGACTGGCGGGAGGTAGACGAAGGCCATCTGCCCGTTCCTTATAGATCAGACGGTTCATTAAAAAAATCTACTGACCTATTTATTTTCAGTCAACTGTTATCTTAGATATGACCACATGTGGTGGTGTGCTGGAGGAGTACCTGCATTTCCTATGCTCATATATTACAAAATCATACGGAGTAGAATCTAATTTTGTTTGCCATGCAATGTTGTAGAGCTATCATATGTCTCCTGTCATTTATTTTTCAGCCACCTGCTATCTGCTACTTTTACAATGCACTAGTTCTGCACACACTTCACCCTTACTCTCACTATTGTGTTTTTATGCAAGGGTATTTCAGACTCTGCTGCCATGAGAGAAGCCAAAAAGAAAAGAGAGAAGTCGCTCCAGCTTCGTATGCGGGTAGGCAATACACGTTACAACGCTATAAAGGGTGCAGTGTCAACAGATGGAGACGGTAAACGTAGCTCTGGAGTTGATGACCTCGCTCGCAATGAACCACCATCCCAGGTGCTTGCTTTAACTTCGCGGTGTCATATGTGGTTGCATGTTCCATATGGTGTCTAGCTTGTATTCGAAAGGCCGAAGTCGGTAAGATAAGGAAAGATATTTTTTTACATGAACCACCATCCCGTGAGCACTAGAAGACAAATAGCTAGTCAGGGCACTGGCCGAGCCAGTGACAAGCCCAGCAAAGATAGGCATCACCTAGAAGCCAACTAAAAAGCTGTGATGGTGGCGAAGCAGCCCGCCTCCCACCAGGCTCTCAGGTCCTAGATGATCATGCTCACCACTCCAGCCGGATGTCTAGCTTGTATTGCTTCCAATTTGGTTAAATTGCATCTGCTTAGCTTACACATTATACCTTTGAATATGACATGCCTTTTTGTTTCTGGTACATACTAGTACATCTGTGTATTAACCATGTTCTTACATCAAACTAATGTTCTTGTGTATCCCTCATCAATCACTTATGACGAGGCAGGCAGGCAAGGGGACTACTCCTCATTTAAAGAATGCGACGTCAGCCTCCCGACATGATTCTCAAGAAACAGAAATGCTAGATGAAGATAGTGAACGTAGCTCTATAGTTGATTACAGCATTTCCCTACACTAGCATCGCAGGTGCTTGCTCTAACTTGGCAGCGTGATATGTGGTTGCATGTTGCATATGGTGTCTAGATTGTAATTCTTCCAATCTGGTTAAACTGCATGTGCTAGTCTGCTTAGCTTATACATTATACCTGTTAATGTGACATGCCTTCCTCTATTTAGTACATAGTACATCTGTCTATTAAGCATGTCCTTACATAAAACTATTGTTTTTTTTGTATCCCGCATCAATCAACATGACGAGACACCTTTAGTATATGCAGTGCGATATTAGTTGCATCTTTCATATGATTTATAGCATGCGCTGCTTCTAATTTGTTGAAATTCCATTTATGATGGGACGCTTTTAACTTGGCAGAGTCATATTGGTTGCATCTTTCATGTGTTATCTAGCTTGCATTGCTTCTTATTTGCTGGAATGGTTTCTGCTTAGTTTACACAAACAGTTGTGAACATGCCATGCCGTCCTGTTTTTCATACATATTCCATCCTGGTATCATGTGTTTGCCTTACATCAAAGTAGTGATTTTCAGTATCATGCATGAATGAGTTCTGAAGAGAGAATTTTATTGCTTTTTCTTGTCGGCTTTACTTGACAATTCAAAATCAATAAAGCGGAAGGAAGTTAGCAAGGCAGCGGATAAAGGTGCTCCTTCCGAACGGAGGGCCTCTACAGTTTCTACTGCTCCACACCCCCAAGATGATTTCCAAGACAACACATGCATAGACACTCAACAAAGCTGTGTTTATGATGAGCACGTCTCCCCTAGTGCAGCATCACCGGTGCTCCCTCTAACTTGGCACTGTTATATGTGGTTGCATGTTATGTGTGATGTCTAGCTTGTATTGCTTCTAATTTTGTTGAATTCCATCTGCTTACTTTACACATTATACTTGAATAAGACACGTGTTCCTGTTTCTAGAACATACAATATCTGTCTATCACACCATGTTCTTACATCAAATTACTACTGTTGTGTAACCTGCAACAATCACTTATCATAAGACACGTTTGACTTCGGAGTGTGATATTGGTTACATCTCACATTCTTTTCTAGCTTGTACTACTAATTTGTTGAAATGGCACTTATGACGAGACAGTTTTAACTTGGTAGAGTGATATTCGTTGCATCTTTCATATGGTGTCTAGCTTTCATTGCTTCTAATTTGTTGAAATGCCTTCTCCTTAGTTTACACATCATAAGCTGTGAATATGCAATGCTGTGAATATGCAATGGCACTAATGACGAGAGACCTCTAACATGGTAGTGTGATGTTGTTTGCATCTTGCATATGATTTATTTCTTGTACTGCTTCACATTTGTTTAAACGCCATTTATGATGAGACACTGTTAACTTGGCAGACCGATATTTGTAGCATCTTTCATATGGTGTCTACCTTCCATTGCATTGCTTCTAATTTGGTGAAATGTCTTCTTCTTAGTTTACACATCATAGTTCTGGTTATCTCTTCCGTCCTGTTTTTCATACATATTACATCCTCCTATCATGTGGTTGTCTAACATCAAAGTTCAGTTCGTCTGCATCACACATCAATTTGTTCTGAAGAACTAAATTGTTATTAACATGGCACAGAGAAAGAGGAAGAAACACAGAATGGCAGGGAATGAGAAGCGGATGAATCCTGCAGATTCTGCTGGTACTGATGGTGCAATAGAAGGTCAAAGTCCAGCGGAAAATTCTACAAACACGGCATCCCATGCTACACGAGTTGCAAAAAAAGCCAAACAGAAACAAATAGCTGCCACCAAACAAGCAGAGACAGCCCTAGTTCTTGCAACACCTACCACAGTACTACCAGCTGCACGACTTACTCGTGCGTCAACTGAGCTAGCAGCACGTTCCCAAGCTCCCTTGCCACCTGACACTACTTCCCAAGCACTCTTGACACAAGACGAGTTGGCAATATCAGATGAACCTTGTGAGCTTCAACAGCAAGAAGGTAGTTGCTGGAGTCAAGTTACAGTTGCATGCTTCTTTTTATGTAGTCTCACAGTTTGATGTACACTAACACTTCCTATGTTCGTTGTTGGACTAGCACCTAGGCGCAAGAGGAAACAAACATCATGGATAATGCTCGATAGGTTAACTAAATCTAGAGGAGGAAGAATGGAGATCCGTTTTGAGGCGGGTTTAAAAAGGCCACGTGATGTTACAGAGTCAGCCAAGTTAGTATCAGAGGCAGCGGTTGCCGTTAGGTGTCATGTACGTATCCTCCCAACATGGATTCAGTACAGGAATGACAAAGACGAAACCCAGTTCAACACCTTCCTCGACCATTTATCTGTAAGTATGGTTATGTATGGAAACTAGTAATATCGTCTTGCTCTGTCCCATACTTTCTAGGTTGCTGATAATGAGACTCCCATAATTTTCAACAGATGAGGTTCAAGTTGGATAGCCAAGATGATGCAACCAGACAAGCTTGCACCCATGTTTTCAAGTCTGCTCTGCGACAGTATCGGTATAACTTGAGGAAAACTCACTTTGAAGGCAAGGCTAACAGTGAACTTTCCCAAACATCTCCAGTGGAAAATATATCGGATGAAGACTGGAGGGGCCTTGTTAAACACTGGTCTGATCCGAAGTATCAGGTACATTATATATATGTGATCAGATCACATGTTGAAGTCCTATTTACGCATGTGCCACACAAATCTATCTTCTTGTAGGTGAACTGTTCAAAGAACAATGCCAACCGTACGAAAGTGAAATTCCAACAGACGACAGGATCTCGTAGCTATATTGCACACTGCGAGGCTCTTGTAATTAGCTGCTGTTTCACTCTTTTCGCTGTACCATATTATCAGATCTATATTGACTTGTTCGAAATGCAGAGGAAAGCCCGCAAGGACCAAAAAGTACCTGAACCAAATGCTATGGAAATCTTCAAGGACTGTCACACCAACAAGAAGAAGGGCATGACTACACCAGTCAAAGCCGCTGTTGTAAGTCCTTAATCCTCATGCCTTTTAACTACTACTTACTCTGACTTGTGCCTTGAACTGCATGGTTTGCAACCAATGTCTATTACTCTTTTCAATTTTATACACAATTGTCTTAGCGTATCATTGCACCTTACAAGGTTTAAAAGAGAGGAGTGAATGTTCCTTTGATCTTGACCCGTAATCTAGTTCCGTGCTGGACTTGCCCACACAACGTTACAATTGCCTGTTTGTCCGTTCTCAGTTGTTTTGTGATATGAATGATGTCATACTATGCTTACCGTAGTATAAACTTCGTCTCTTTATCCTTAGCCCTCAATACAATGTGAAGAAATAGACAATACATTAGAGATGGTACATGGTCATATGTTTGGAACCTGGTTTTATTATGTACTTTGCAATAAAATACAACTAATATTTTACATGGGTTCACCAGAATAAGTTCTGTATATAGACCAAAGCTATTTTGTTTGGTTTTGCTGCCTCCTTAATATCTTCTGTTCTGGTACTACTAATGTAAAACCTCAACTTTTCAGCGAGCTATGGAAAAAATTGTGGAACCGCCACCTTCTGAAGGTGGCGAGGCAACTATAACCGGAATGTCAGCTCTTCCTGCAGTGGGTCAGTACCTGTCCACTAACAGTGCCAAAAGCACGTTCCTGCGTAATACTGGGTTGGTTGTTAAGGCAATATCGTCCAAACTGCCTCATGATCAAGATATGCAAGCTCAAAGCAATGTTGTATCTGCGCTCCAGACACAAGTCCATTCCCTAACAGAGACCCTTTGTGAAACAAGGAGAAACATTGCTCAATGTCGTCAAGATATGCATGGTTTTGAAACCAGACTATCAGACATTTGCTATGTTGTTCAGGAGCCTAGGGGAAATGAAGGCGAGGGTTATGGTGCTCCATCGGACAATACATCATGAAAACGTATCAGTCAGGTCAAATGAACTGAGCTTCTGAACTTCTGGTGGTGCATTTATCTGCTAGACTGTTAAGTTTTATGCCAACCTTCCTTTTGTTATATAGTTGTAATTTGTTTTGGTGCGATACAAAATTTATTCTTAACGTGCAGCCACCGGCTGAAGAAAACAACAAGCCATTTTTGTATAGTGTAGGGTGTTCCCTATATTTGCACTGGTGGCGATCTTTGATGTCGAGTGGATGTAATCTGTGCAATCGCCTTAATAGCCTAGCGTTAGTTTCGGCCTTATTTATTTCCTAGTCTTCTTTTTCCCTGGTTTGCTAGTGGCCGCAACTACCATGGGCCATATACGGGCCGTAGGATCCATGGGTCTCCTACGGGCCGTCGGATAAATGGGTCTACATGGGCCGTAATCGGGCGTAATTGGTATCGGCCCAGCACGGTAACAGGCCGTAGGACAACAAAGGCTTAATTCTGTCACAGGCATAACGGGTCGTTAATGGGCCAGAATATAGGACGGGCTGGAAACGGCGCAATGGGTTAACAGGCCAGAAACGGGCCGACTCTTGCCATGGGCCGAATTTGGCCCATTAGGGTAATAGGCCAGTAATGGGCCGACTCTTGCCATGGGCCGAATTTGGCCCATTAGGGGAACATGCCAGTAACGGGCCGACTCTTGCCATTGGCCGAATTTGGCCCATTAGGGGAACATGCCAGTAACGAGCCGGAAGTAATCGAGGGCCGAAAAGGAGCCCAAGAACGTATGGGCCGTCAATAGGCCGAAAGCTAACACGGGCTGGAAACGGCCCATGTAAATCACGGGCTGTTAACGGGTATAAAGAAAATTACTGTTCATTATGGGCTAGAGTCACCGTGGGCGTGTAAAGGGCCGAAAGATACGAATGCCTCATATGGGCCGAAAGACGTCGTGGGCCATACATGGGCCGAAAGTGAAATGGATTGGTGTTATATTCGACGGCCCACATGACGTTGTTGGGCCGATTTCCTTTAGGCCCTAACGGGCCGTGAGTTAACGGGCCGTAAAATGGGCTATTTGCGAAGAGACCGTTAACAGGCTTTTCATGGGCCAACCCGTTAACTTTTGACCAAGTCAAACAGGCCGGCTTTGTAAGCTAAATGGGCCAGTGGTGGGCCGTGGCATGTGTCGACATATCCTAGGCGCCTATCTGACCCACTGACGAGCTGACACGTGTTTCGTCCGGCCAATAAGAATTTTACACGTGGAAATTTCCCATTGGTCGGGGCTGTTAACGGGTTATCGGATCCAAAACCCAACCTGATAGCTTAACGGCGTTCCGTTACGGTGGATGCCACGTGTCGGTCACCCTTGATGAAAGCACTTCTGTGACGTGCGATTTATCGTCATGGAAGTGGACACTTCCGTGATGATAATTTTGGTAATGTCATGGAACACTTCTACGACAGCACAGGTATGACTATCTTGATTCTGTCATAAAATCGTCATGGATGTACATGCATGACAAAAAACGCGACCTACTGTGACAAACACGTATCATCACGGAAGTGTATTTTTTTGTAGTGATGTCCTGTAGTTCAAATTTGAATTATGCACATAAATGCATTGAAAACACAATTAATGTATAAAAATGTCCAAACGAACCCCGAGAAATTCAAAAATTTAACACAACACTCCTGTTGTTCTATGTAGGCACTAGAGAAAAAAAATTGAAATCAAGAAGAGGCAACGGATATCATTTCGTCCGGAAAGGTGAAACGTTCCCTACCAAAACCATCAGGCTTGTTGTGTGAAGCTCTGGTTGTGAGAAGCCTATACCCAAACCTGCCCCAAATGGGACAAAAAATTTACCTCGGCATGTTAATGCCGCTCCATGATAGCATGCCAAGTTTCACGAATTTCAGACGAGTTTTGGATTTACTAGAATTTAAAAACCAGGTATCTCAATGTTTGCGGCCGAGTGATGGTGGCAGGGTGTTTGACATTCATTCCCATTTCTTGCATGGGACCTAACACTAGTAGAAAAAGGGTCAAATGTCAAGCACATTAGTGCCGGTTTGCTTTTGAGCCGGCACTAATGTGTGCATTAGTGCCGGTTCCAGCGGCTAGCCGGCCGCTTCAGTAGTACCGGTTCGTGGGCGACCTTTAGCACCGGTTCGTGCCACGGACCGGTACTAAAGTGAGTGGTGGCAGGATGTTGTCAGTCCGAGGCCCCTCCAACACCTTTAGTACCGGTTCGTGGCACGAACCGGTGCTAAAGGTCGTCGTACATAAACCCTTCGTCCACCCGAGCTCGCTCTGTTCTTCTCCTTTCCCCTCTCCTCTTTGTTCTTCCTCTCTTCCTCTCGAGCTCATCACACATTTTCCCAAAATTTGTCAAGATTTGAAGGCCCCCATCCATTCAAATGATCACAAAGGTTAGCAACTTTGTCCTTTCATCTCTCATTGCTAGATTAGCTCTTGCAATGCTTTGTATAGTGATTAATTTATGAGTTTAGTAATTTGGGAGGAAATATATGTGCTAGTATTTGATTTATATGCAATTTGAGGTAAAAAATAACACTTGGTTTTCATATGTAGGTGTGGTTTACTTAGTGCCTTCTAAATCTCCGTCATAACCACCGTCGATCGCCCGCACCGTCCAGTCGCCGGCACCACCTTGTGATGAGCCTCTTTCTCATGAATGTTTTACATTACCAAATTGATGTTTGTGTGATTTGGATATATAGTTACTCATATAATTATCTTACCCGTACGTTGATTGTTATACATAGTGCCATGGTTTTGATATCCGTCCCCGTCGGCCCTCATCCTTGTTATGATTCGGATGTGGTATATTCTCTTTTAAAACTAGTTGTTGCATTTCATGTTTATGACAAATTATTATGCCCATCAAGTTGACATAGATATTTTTATTTAGGAGGTTTGTGAACCGGAAATTCCAACCGACCCTATTGTCGAGAGGTTAAATTTAGTTGAAAGAGAAAACGAGTATTTGAAAGAAAAATTGAAAAGAATTGAGGGGGAGAAGATGGAATTGGAGTTGCATGTTGCCGATGTCATCGATGATCACAAGATCAAGATGGAGAAAATGCGCTTGAAGATTAGAAAGATTAGAAAATATGCCATTGATAGTGAGGCTTGGTATCATTATGCTGTTGGATCAATTGTTACCTTAGTTGCGATCTTGATCGCATTTGTTGTTGCATTTAAATGCTTTAGTTAGGGAGTTATTTGTTTGTTGCATTTAAGTGTTGTATGAACTTTATGTATGAACTTGTATTAATTTGGTCTTTTCGGTGTTGTGTAATGAAGATGAGCCGACAATGGATGTTCGATGACCGATGCTCTCCCGACTTCATTAATGGCGTGCAAACTTTTCTGCTTGCGGCTGATGCAAACAAGTGGGCGGATGGTTTTATGCCTTGTCCATGTTTAGTCTGTAAGAATGATCACAATTACTCTACGTCAAGAACCATTCACGTCCACCTGTTTAAGTCCGGTTTCATGCCCCACTATAATGTTTGGACCAAGCACGGAGAAAGAGGGGTTATGATGGAAGACAATGAAGAATAAGAGGACGGCGACAGCTATCCTGGCCATGGGTTCCCTGAATACGATGATACAACAATGGGGGAAGAAGCTGAGCCGACAATGCGGCAAGAAGCTGAAGAAGAGGCATCAGATGAGCCCGCTGATGATCTAGGTCGGGCCATTGCCGATGCAAAGAGAAACTGCGCAAGTGATTTGGAGAAGAAGAAGTTGCCGCGCATGTTAGAGGATCACAAGAAATTGTTGTACCCGAATTGCGAAGCTGACAAGAAAAAGTTGGGCACCACACTGGAATTGCTGCAATGGAAGGCAGAGAATGGTGTATCTGACAAGGCATTTGGCAAGTTGCTGGTAATGATAAAGAATATGCTTCCAAAGGACAACGAATTGCCCGAGAGTACGTAGGAAGCAAAGAAGGATGTCTGCCCTCTAGGGTTAGAGGTGTAGAAGATACATGCATGCCCTAATGACTGCATCCTCTACCGCGGTGAGTACGAGGATTTGAATGCTTGCCCGGTATGCGGTGCATTGCGCTATAAGATCAGGCGTGATGACCCTGGTGATGTCGAGGGCGAGAGCCCCAGGAAGAAGATTCCTGCCAAGGTGATGTGGTATGCTCCTATAGTACCATGGTTGAAACGTTTGTTCCAAAACAAAGAGCATGCCAAGGCGATGCGATGGCACAGAGAAGACCGTAGGAAAGACGGAAAGTTGAGAGTACCCGCTGACGGGTCGCAGTGGAGAAAAATCGAGAGAAAGTACGGGAAGGAGTTTGCAGATGACGCAAGGAACGTATGGTTTGGTCTAAGCGCAGATGGCATTAATCCTTTTGGGGAGCAGAGCAACAACCATAGCACCTGGCCTGTGACTCTATGTTTGTATAACCTTCCTCCTTGGTTGTGCATGAAGCGGAAGTTCATTATGATGCCAGTGCTCATCCAAGGCCCTAAGCAACCCGACAACGACATTGATGTGTACCTAAGGCCATTAGTTGAAGAACTCTTACAGCTGTGGAATGGAACCGGTGTACGTGCGTGGGATGAGCACATGGGGGAAGAATTTGACCTAATGGCCTTGCTGTTCGTGACCATCAATGATTGGCTTGCTCTTAGTAACCTTTCAGGACAGACAAACAAGGGATACCGCGCATGCACGCACTGTTTGGATGATACCGACATTATATATTTGGACAATTGTAGGAAGAATGTGTACCTGGGACATCGTCGATTTCTTCCGAGCAGGCATCCCGTAAGAAAGAAAGGCAAGCATTTAAAAGGTGAGGCGGATCACCGGACGAAGCCTCGCCACCGTACTGGTGCTGATGTACATGATATGGTCAAGGATTTGAAGGTAGTCTTTGGAAAGGGTCCTGGCGGACAACCTGTTCTGAATGACGCTGACGGACGCGCACCCATGTGGAAGAAGAAATCTATATTTTGGGACCGGCCCTATTGGAAAGACCTAGAAGTCCGCTCTGCAATCGACGTGATGCACGTGACGAAGAATCTTTGCGTGACCCTGCTTGGCTTCTTGGGCGTGTATGGGAAGACAAAAGATACACCTGAGGCACGGGAGGACCAGCAACGTATGCATGGAAAAGACGACATACATCAGGGTCATGCCAGCTACGCTCTTACCAAAGAAGAGAAGGAAATCTTCTTTCCATGCCTGCTCAGTATTAAGGTACCGTCTGGCTTCTCGTCGAATATAAAGGGAATAATAAACATGGCAGAGAAAAAGTTCCAGAACCTAAAGTCTCATGACTGCCACGTGATTATGACGCAACTGCTTCCGGTTGCATTGAGGGGGCTTCTACCGGATAACGTTCGATTAGCCATTGTGAAGCTATGTGCATTCCTCAATGCAATCTCTCAGAAGGTAATCGATCCAGAAATCATACCAAGGTTAGAGAATGATTTGGTGCAATGTATTGTCAGTTTCGAGTTGGTGTTCCCACCATCCTTCTTCAACATCATGACGCACGTCCTAGTTCACCTATGCGAAGAGATTAACGTTTTGGGTCCTGTATTTCTACACAATATGTTCCCCTTTGAGAGGTTCATGGGAGTCTTAAAGAAATATGTTCATAACCGTGCTAGGCCAGAAGGAAGCATCTCCAAGGGCCATGAAAATGAGGAGGTCATTGAGTTTTGTATTGACATTATTCCTGACCTTAAGCCGATTTGTGTTCCTGAATCGCGGCATAAGGGCAGACTGGATGGAAAAGGCACGCTAGGAGGGAATTAAAAAATATGTATGGACGGACATTCTCTCACTGAAGCACACTACACAGTTCTACAGAATTCCGCTTTGGTGGCTCCGTATATGGACGAACACAAGAATTTTCTATGCTCCAAACACTCGGAGCGGTCTGATGACTGGATTACACGTGAACAAACCAGGAGTTTCGCCGGCTGGTTGCAGACACGTACCATGCATGACGCCTCTATTGAGGATGACCTGTACTCGCTGTCCCAGTTACCATCTTCGAATATAATGACTTTCAAAGGGTACGAGATAAATGGTAATACATTTTACACGATCGCCCAAGATAAGAAGAGCACCAACCAAAATAGTGGTGTGCGCTTTGATGCAACAACCAAGACGGGAAAGGAAACATATTATGGTTACATAGAGGAGATTTGGGAACTTGACTATGGACGTGGTTTGAAGGTCCCTTTGTTTCGGTGCAAATGGGTCAATATGACACAAGGCGGGGTAATGGAAGACCCGCAGTATGGAATGACAACAGTGGATCTCAACAATCTTGCGTATGCAGACGAACCATTCGTCCTAGCTAATGATGTGGCACAGGTTTTCTATGTGAAGGATATGTCTACCAAGCAGAGAAAAAGAAAAGATAAGGAAGCGAATGCATCATACGATGAGCCAAAGCGCCTCATAGTTCTTTCTGGGAAGAGAAACATCATGGGAGTGGATGACAAGACAGACATGTCAGAAGATTATGAAAAGTTTGATGAAATTGCTCCATTCACAGTGAATATTGACACGAGCATCCAGTTAAATGATGAAGATTTTCCATGGCTACGGCGCAAAGGGACACACGCGAAGAAAATTTTTCACACCCAAAGATCTGGGATGTGATCGGCTTCACTATCATCACTTTCTTCTATGTTTCACACCCAGGAGGAAATCTCTGTAATAGTTAGGGTAGTTATGTGTTTTGGCATTTGAAACGCGAAGAAATTTTATGTGCAAACAAATTCTTTCATGCATTTACTGATTTTTTAGCTAAATGACCCTGAAATTGAAAAGCATTTCAAATGAACTCAGAAAAGGTTGAAAGTTGGCATGGTATCATAATTTCACCCACATAGCATGCGCAAAAAAGTAGAGAGGGTTACCGCAAAAACTGGATGCACTTCGTGTACAAAATGGACAATCTCTTTCGAAGTATCAGGGTTTCGGATGAAAACTCATCCGTTACAAAGGCATTTCATTTTTTAAATAACCTAAGCATTACCAAATTGAATATAATGATAAAACACACTAATATTAAACATAATAAAAAAGAATCACTGAAAAATCTATTTTCAAAGTTAAGTTATTCACAAACTAGTGATTCACACAAATTTCAAATAATTCAAAATGTAAACTATTCAAATTTGTAAACTACCGGCACTAATAGAAAGTTTGTAATTTTTTGTACCTAAAGCAAAAAATATTCCCAAAGAAACTCTAAATACAGCAAAAAACAACTCAAAAATAAATAAACCAAAAATAAATAAAGCAAAAAAAAAGAAAATAAAAAAGCCCACCTATTGGGCCAGAGCGGCCTGCATACGACTAGAAACCCAACCTGTAGTTGGGCCAGGATGCAGGCCCGCAAGCCTAGTAGGCCCACATGCAGAGTAGGAGAGGTAGGCCCAGAAGGCCTGCTATTGAGAGGAGCTCAATGCAGTGCCCGCGCCGGGGCTTATAAACTGGTCCTGGCGCTCCACAACTAGCGAGGTGGGACTAAACTTCTGCGCCCCTCGCCTGGCAGCGCACACCCTTTAGTACCGGGTCATGGCTCCAACCGGTACTAAAGGGTGGGTCTTTAGTACCGGTTGGTGCCACCACCCGGTACTAAAGGTGGGGCGCTTCCCGCCGCTTGGCCTGGCCAAAACAGAACTTTAGTACCGGTTGGTGGCTTCAACCGGTACTAAAGTTTGTTCTATATAAGAAAACACTTCAAAAAAAAAATCAGTTTCTCATCTCTCCCTCTGCTTCTTTCTCCTCTGCCCCGTCGCCGCCGCCCCTCGTCGCCACCCACGTCGCCGTCCCCGTCCCCGTCGTCCCCGTCGCCGCGCCCCGCCCCGTCGCCGCGCCCCGCCCTGGCCTCCCGTCGTCCCCGCCCGGCCCGTCCCCGTCGCTGCGCCTCGCCGGTGAGCTCCTGCCCCAGCCACCATGTCCACACACACACACACATTGTTATAGAAATGTTAGCAATTTTTCTGTTTTTTAGTTATAGAAATATTAGAAATGTTATAAATTTTTTCTGTTTTTTAGTTATAGAAATATTTATAGAAATGTGTGACGCCCGGATAATTAGGCTACAGTAATCCCTCGTTAATGATGCCACGTCACCTCTGTCACTGTAGTTAATCTCAGGTTAGTTCAAAAACCAATTCAAAATCAAGTCAAACAATTAAAGTTTTCAAATATTAAAACTAAAATGTTCGGTTTGTGCCAAATAATGCATAGGTAATTATGGTGGAGAGACCACACTTTTATAAATTGTTTAAATACTCTAAAATGAATAAAACGTAGCGAGAACAATTATTTAAATGCTTTTAAAATAATAAACAATTACAAACTAATTTATTTTAGGTCCCAAGTTAATTGTGGTGGTGGCATATTTGTTCATACTAATTTAGGACAAATAATGTATTTTATAAAACTAATGTATTTAAAATATAAAATTAAAACAGAAAAGAATAGAGAATAAACAAAATATAAAAGGAAAGCAAACAAAAAAAGAGAGAAAACCCCCCTCCCCGCTGGACCCCGGCCCAGTTGGCCTCTAGGCCAACCAGGAGGCCACACCTCCTTCTTCAAGTCCGGCACAGTGTCAGGCCACTCCTCCTGCTCCAACTCAGCCACGTCAGCCGTCTTCGCGCCTCAGCAATCGCAAAAGAGACACGCCGCAGCTATGGTGCGTAGCGGTACGAGTCGAGGTAGTACAGGAAGTACAGGCGGAGACAAGCGATATAAATATGGTCCAAGCCTCGCTCCTCTTCCTCAGAGGCCTTACGACATGACCGAGGAGCAAAACACAGCCATAGTGAGGGCCGAAGTGGACTCCCATTTTGGACCGAAACCGGCACCGCCGCCGAGGGAGAAAGTGCCTGAGAAAGTTATGGACCACTTTATTCATATGGCAAGAAAACTAGCTCCCAATCCTGTTGACTCAGACTATGAGCGCCAAATCAGGAAGGCACATCGAGCACGACTACAGAAAGAAGCGAGCTTGAGCTCGAGCCAACAAGCAGTTGTCAAAAAATGCGGGAAAACCGTTCCCCAACTGGGAGAACAGGCAGCGCAATCGACCCCCCCGCTTATTGTGCCAACAACACACGAGAGTACGTGCGCCCAATATTATTGTGGGCAAACCGTTAACGTTCCCCAGCTGGGTGATGTGGTAATAACCGAGGAGCATATAATGCAGGCTGAAATGCTCAAGATCACTGTTGGACAACTCCTCGAGATCGAGCCCATGTCTCCCCTTAGAGGGGAGGAAATAAAACAGAAATATGTCCGGGGCCAACCTTTGGTCGAGCCCGAGGAGGTCAAGAACCTCCCAACGAGAATGTATGAATTGCATGATTGGTACATGAAAATTACCAAGAGTTCCAATCGAGAGTCCCTCATGGTGCAAGTCAAGGAAGAGCATTACTTCCATAAGAAAGCTCTGTCCGTTGAGTATTCAGAACTATTTCAGTTATTCAATCAAGATGCACTCGATAAATCTATCGTCAGTTGCTATTGTCTGTAAGTGATTTCTTTCTATAATTTAAGTCTCAAGCTAGCTCTAGTGCTCATTGATTGTTTCAATACCATTAATTAATTATCATGCTTGAAATCCATCCCCATTTCTTGAATGGGACATAAGCATCAACCCATGGACACATATATCATTTTACAACCCATTTTGGTGCACCGGAGCATGTGCAAGTAGTTTAATTTTGAATTGTGCACCTGAAATGCCTAGAAAACCAAGTTAATGTATAAAAATGTCCAAACGAACCTTGAATAATTCCATTTTTTTGACGACACACCTATAGTTGCATGTTCACTTCAGATAAAAGTTCTAGCAATTCAAACACCATCCTTTGGAGCTGTGACCCCATTATGTAATTCAAATCAAGACGAAAAATCAAGTAGATCGCACACATTTTATTATCACCAACCGTGTGAGATGCGGTACAAAATATCCTGGAGCACCGTCGGTGTATAGTACACAGTTCAAAATTTTGACGTTCAAACTCATCACACACGGGTTAAGCTACCTGAATCGTTTGTGATGTTATCATATCGTACACAGTTCTGAATAAGGGACCGTGTCTGATGACACTTTGCGTGCCAGTTTTTTCGCTGAGCCGATTCAAAATTTTCGGCTTCCGCGGAAATATCTACCTCCCTGCCCCCTCCCCCTTACCAAAACCACATTTCCCCTGTTTCCGCCTTCCTTTCCAAGTTGAAACCTTCACTCCTTGCTTGCAGCGCCGCCTTCTCGCCGGTGATCCTCCTTCATGCTGCTCGGCCTCGTCTATCCAGGCAGGTAATCCACACCCGACCCCCATCCTCCTCCTCCTTCCACATCCCACATGCCCCGACCACCGGTGCGACACCTTCCACCCAAATCACCGACCCCTCCACCAAATAAGTTCCGCCCTAAGCCATGGTGCACGCAGTATAGCCAGGAGCTCAAGGAGCATTTGGCAGCGGAGAAGCAAATCGCGGCCGCACGCGCGGATGAGGTCGCGATGGCTGCTATTCGTGCCGACCCCCAGATCTTAGAGGAGCACCTCGCCGTCTGGGCCACCGTCGACACCTCGCGCGCCAACACCGCAACATGGTTGGCTGCTTTAAACAACAGTTCATGGTGTTTTCTAGAGGCCACCCTCGGTGCCTTCGACGAAGACTACGAGGGGTTTTCTCAGCGTGCACGTGCTTACCTCATCTCGAGAGCCAGCAGGTTGGTGCCCGGAGCGGCCCAGGCAACTCACCACTACGACGAGGGCACCCACGATGCGGAGGCCTTGCCCTCTTCCATGTCCAAGGAGCCAATCGTCATCGATATCTCCGACAATGAGGAGTAGCTTGTCTTATTAGCTCACTATAAGGACCCATGTTTGATGTCTGCTAGAACTACGTCGGTATTTCCCCAAAGAGGAAGGGATGATGCAGCACAGCAATAGTAGGTATTTCCCTCAGTGATGAGACCAAGGTTATAGAACCAGTAGGAGAACCAAGCAACACTACGTAAACAACACCTGCACACAAATAACAAATACTCGCAACCCGACGTGTTAAAGGGGTTGTCAATCCATTTCGGGCAACGGCGCCAGAAATTGGTGACTTGACGGGAGAAAGTTGTAATAATTTGATAGATCAAACGCCAAATAAAATAAAGTGCAACAAGATATTTTTGTATTTTTGGTTTAATAGATCTAAAAATAAAAGCAAAGGAAAATAGATCACAAAGGCAAATATAATAATGAAGAGACCCGGGGGCCGTAGATTTCACTAGTGGCTTCTCTCGAGGAAAATAGCAAACGGTGGGTAAACGAATTACTGTTGGGAAATTGATAGAACTTCAAATAATCATGATGATATCTAGGCAATGATCATTATATAGGCATCACGGTCCAAGATTAGTAGACCGACTCCTGCCTATATCTACTACTATTACTCCACACATCAACCGTTATCCACCATGCATCTAGTGTATTAAGTTCATGGAGAAACGGAGTAATGCAATAAGAACAATGACATGATGTAGACAAGATCTATTTATGTAGAAATAGACCCCATCTTGTTATCCTTAATAGCAACGATCCATACATGTCGGTTCCCCTCCTGTCACTGGGATCAAGCACCGTAAGATCGAACCCATCACAAAGCACCTCTTCCATTGCAAGATAAATAGATCAAGTTGGCCAAACAAAACCCAAATATCGGAGAAGAAATACGAGGCTATAAGCAATCATGCATATAAGAGATCAAAGAAGACACAAATAACTTTCATGGATAAAAACATAGATCTGATCATAAACTCAAAGTTCATCGGATCCCAACAAATGCATCGCAAGAAGAGTTACATCATATGGATCTCCAAGAGACCATTGTATTGAGTATCAAACGAGAGAGAGGAAGCCATCTAGCTACTAACTACGGACCCGTAGGTCTACAAAGAACTACTCACTCATCATCGGAGAGGCACCAATGGACATGATGAACCCCTCCGTGATGGTGTCTAGATTGGATCTGGTGGTTCTGGAACTTGCGGCGGCTGGAATTGATTTTCGTCGACTTCCCTAGGGTTTCTGGAATATTGGGGTATTTATAGAGTAAAGAGGCGGTTCGGGAGGCACCCGAGGTGGGCACAACCCACCAGGGCGCGCCTGGGCCTCCAGGGGTGCCCTGGTGGGTTGTGCTCCCCTCGGAGCACCCCCAGGCGCTTCTTCGGCCCACTGGATGTCTTCTGGTCCATAAAAAGTTTCACTGCGTTTGGACTCCGTTTGGTATTGATTTCCTGTGATGTAAAAAACATGCAAAAAATAACAACTGACACTTGGCACTATATCAATAGGTTAGTACAAAAAATGATATAAAATGACTATAAAATGATTATAAAACATCCAAGAATGGTAATATAACAGCATGGAACAATAAAAAATTATAGATACGTTGGAGACGTATCAGCATCCCCAAGCTTAATTCCTTCTCGTCCTCACATAGGTAAATGATAAAAACTAATTTTTTGATGTGGAATGCCGCCTAACATGTCATCTCATATTCTTTTCTTTGTAGCATGGACATTTGGACTTTTATATGGTTCAAAGCAATAGTCTAGTTTTGACATGATAACTTAAATACTCAAGCATATCAACAAGCAACCATGTCTTTCAAAATATCAACGCTAAAGTAAGCTATCCCTAGCCGATCATGCTCAATCATTGATCCATTCATGAAACACACTCGCATATTAGCTACACCCAATACTCAAGTACGATCATATTGCCTCCTAGTTGGTGCTTTTATAAGAGAAGATGGAGACTCGAATTAAAAATAAAAATTGCATAAAGTAAAAGAAAGGCCCTTCGCGGAGGGAAGTAGGGATTTGTAGAGGTGCCAGAGCTCAAAGCAAGAAATATAGAGATAAAAACATTTTGGGAGGCATGCTTTTCCTACCAACGAAAACGACTTAGAGTTCCCCACACTTTCCATGCTAGATATATCATAGGCGGTTCCCAAACAGAAAATAAAGTTTATTTCTTTTTCCACCATACTTTCACTTTCCATGGCTAACCGTATCCACGGGTGCCCTCCATACCAACAATTTCCAAGGAATTTATTATTTGACATCATAAAGTAAATTCATTTTTCATTTCGGGACTGGGCATCCCTAATACCTTTGCCTTACTCTTGTGCAATGACAAGTGAATAAACACTCATCGTGAGAATAACACATCTAGCATGGAAAATATCAGCCACCCCTCACAGCCTCGCGAGCGGTACGGGCACACAAAAGAGAAGTTTATTTTGAAAATTAGAGATGGCACATACAAATTTGCTTAGAATGGCAAAACAATACCGCATATAGGTAGGTATGGTGGACTCATGTGGCAAAACTAGTTTAAAGGATTTTGGATGCACAAGTAGTGATCATACTTAGTGCAAAAATAAGGCTAGCAAAAGATTGAGAAGCGACCAACCAAGAAACGAATAATCTCATAAGAGAGCATTGAGCGTAATTAACACCGAATAATGCACCACAAGTAGGATGTAATTTCATTGCATAACTATTGACTTTCATGCTTGCATAGGGAATCACAAACCTTAACACCAATATTCTTACTAAAGCATAATTACTCATCAACATGACTCACATATCACATCATCATATCTCAAAACTATTACAAGGAATATAGTTTATTTTGTCCAATGATCTTCATGAAAGTTTTTATTATATCCTCCTTGGATATCTATGACTTTGGGACTAATTTTCATGTGTTGCTTTTGATAAGCTCAAACAAATATAAGTGAAGATCAGGAGCATAATATTTATTTCTCTCAAATTAATTTAAGTGAAGCAAGAGAGAATTTCTTTAAAAAATTACTAACTCTAAAATAAATCTAAGTGAAGCAAGAGAGCATTTCTTCACAAACACTAAAGCACACCGTACTCAAAAAGATATAAGTGAAGCACTAGAGCAATTCCATAGCTCATAAAGATTTAAGTGAAGGATAGAGAGCAATTCTAACAAGTCATGACATAATTTTGGCTCTCTCAAATAAGTGTATCCAGCAAGGATTCAAGACTTAAAATAAAAAGCAAAACAAGCAAATACTCATATCATACAAGACACTCCAAGCAAAACTCATTGTATGTGACGAATAAAAATATAGCTTCGAGTAAAATACTGATGGTCGTTAGAAGAAAGAGGGGATGCTACTCGGGGCATCCCCAAGCTTGGTTGCTTTCTTCTCTTTGGATAATAGCTTGGGATGCCATGGGCATCCCCAAGCTTAGGCTCTTCTTACTCCTTATTCCTTCATCCATCGTAACATCGCCCAAAACTTGAAAACTTTAATCACACAAAACTCAACAAAACCTTCATGAGATCCGTTAGTATAAGAAAGCAAATCACTACTATAAGTACTGTAGCAAACCAATTCATATTTTATTCTTTCATTATATCTACTGTATTCCAACTTTTCTATGGCAAAAACTCATCAAAGAAAACCATAGAATCATCAAAATAACACAGAATGCAAAGAAAACAGAATCTGTCAAAAATAGAACACTTTGTAGCAATCTGGATATCGAATACTTCTGTAACTCCAAAAATTCTGAACAATTAGGATGACCTGAGAAATTTGTATATTAATCTTATGCAAAACGAATTGGTATTTTATCACGCTTCTGTTAAAAATGAGAATTATTTTCGTGAGCGCAAAAGTTTCTGTTTTTCAGCAAGATCAAATCAACTATCACCCAAGAAGATCCTAAAGGCTTTGCTTGGCACAAACACTAATTAAAACACAAAAAATACAATCATAACAGTAGCATAATTGTGCAAACACTCAAGAACATAAAGCAAAAAGCAAAAATAAATTTTATTCATTGGGTTGCCTCCCAACAAGCGCTATTGTTTCGCGCCCCTAGCTAGGCATAAAGCAAGGATCTAAGTTTTGTCATCCTTCTCCAACTCTTCAATCAAACACTCAGAATTCTTCAAAGATTTAGCATAAAGATTTTCAATGACAATACTCCTAGGAACAAATTTAAATAATTCATTCTTGCCCAAGGGATCTCTTATAACTTCAACAAAATCCGGGTGAATGCTAATCATCTTAAGATCCTCTTTACTGATATTACTAGAAGTTGCACCCTTGTTCTTGGTAACTTGAGTAATATTGCCAATTTTTACGGGAGTTTTTTCAATGGTTTTAACGGAAGAAAAAGCCATTCTTAGATTACTAAAAATTTCATCCAATTTATCAATCCGAGACGGGCTTTCTTCAATTCTTTCATGAATTACGGTCCCCTTTTCTTTTAACAACTTAAAAACTTCTCCCGCTTTTGACCCAATTTTAGTAGCAAAATTATGCATCTTTTTATCCAAGTTTTCAATATGCTCTTCAGTAAGCATTTTCTTCTCTATAGCATCTAATCTTTCCATGACATGCTCAAGAGTCAAAGTTGTTTCATTAATCATAAGAGGTGGTGAGCCCACTAAATTTCCCATAGCATTAAAAGCATCAAGAGAGGGACACATCAAGAAATTTCCACCGGTAATCGTATCAAGGATGAATCTATACCAAGTGGTGATGCCTACATAAAAACAACAAAGAAGAACAACAGTAGATTGCTTACGGATAGATCTATTATGAGCATTGCAAATCCTATACCAAACATCTTTTTAATTCTCTCCTCCCCTTTGTTTAAAGTTGAGAACTACGTTCTCGGGAGTGCATGCAATAGAGTAAGAACTATCCATAACGGCAAAAATGGCAAACAAGATTGCACACAAAAACAGATCCGGCAAGAAAACGGCGAATGAAAAAGAGGGCGAATAAAATGACAATTTTTTTTTGTGAAGTGGGGGAGAGGAAAACGAGAGGCAAATGGCAAATAATGTAATTGCGAGGAGATGCGATTTGTGATTAGGAACCTGGTAGATGTTGATGATGTCTCCCCGGCAACGGCGCCACAAATTCCTTTTGATGTCTGCTAGAACTACGTCGGTATTTCCCCAAAGAGGAAGGGATGATGCAGCACAACAACGGTAGGTATTTCCCTCAGTGATGAGACCAAGGTTATCAAACTAGTAGGAGAACCAAGCAACACTACGTAAACAGCACCTACACACAAATAACAAATACTCGCAACCCGACGTGTTAAAGGGGTTGTCAATCCCTTTTGGGTAATGACGCCAGAAATTGGCGACTTGACGGGAGAAAGTTGTAATAATTTGATAGATCGAACGCCAAATAAAATAAAGTGCAACAAGGTATTTTTGCATTTTTGGTTTAATAGATCTAAAAATAAAAGCAAAGGAAAATAGATCACAAAGGCAAATATAATAATGAAGAGACCCGGGGGCCGTAGATTTCACTAGTGGCTTCTCTCGAGGAAAATAGCAAACGGTGGGTAAACGAATTACTATTGGGCAATTGATAGAACTTCAAATAAGCATGATGATATCCAGGCAATGATCATTATATAGGCATCATGTCCAAGATTAGTAGACCGACTCATGCCTGCATCTACTATTACTCCACACATCGACCGCTATCCAGCATGCATCTAGTGTATTAAGTTCATGGAGAAACGGAGTAATGCAATAAGAACAATGACATGATGTAGACAAGATCTATTTATGTATAAATATACCCCATCTTGTTATCCTTAATAGCAACAATACATATGTGTCGGTTCCCCTTCTATCACTGGGATCAAGCACCGTAAGATCGAACCCATCACAAAGCACCTCTTCCCATTGCAAGATAAATAGATCAAGTTGGCCAAACAAAACCCAAATATCGGAGAAGAAATACGAGGCTATAAGCAATCATGCATATAAGAGATCAAAGAAGACTCAAATAACTTTCAAGGATAAAAACATAGATCTGATCATAAACTCAAAGTTCATTAGATCCCAACAAACGCACCGCAAAAAGAGTTACATCATATGGACCTCCAAGAGACCATTGTGTTGAGAATCAAAGGAGAGAGAGGAATTCATCTAGCTACTAACTACGGACCCATAGGTCTACAAAGAACTACTCATGCATCATCGGAGAGGCACCAATAGACATGATGAACCCCTCCGTGATGGTGTCTAGATTGGATCTGGTGGTTCTGGAACTTGCGGCGGCTGGAATTGATTTTCGTTGACTCCCCTAGGGTTTCTGGAATATTGGGGTATTTATAGAGTAAAGAGGCGGTTTGGGAGGCACCCGAGGTGGGCACAACCCACCAGGGCGCACCTGGGCCTCTAGGTGCACCCTGGTGGGTTGTGCTCCCCTCGGAGCACCCCCCGGGCGCTTCTCCGGCCCACTGGATGTCTTCTGGTCGATAAAAAATCCACAAAAATTTTCGCTGCATTTGGACTCCGTTTGGTATTGATTTCCTGCAATGTAAAAAATATGCAAAAAACAGCAACTGGCACTAGGCACTACGTCAATAGGTTAGTACCAAAAATGATATAAAATGACTATAAAATGATTATAAAGCATCCAAGAATGATAATATAACAGCATGGAACATTCAAAAATTATAGATACGTTGGAGACGTATCAATGTTCAGTTTGCTAGCTACTGCCTTTCCTTAACAAATTCTAGTGAATTGTGCTATCTACTTTTACCATGCAATCTGGTGCTCTAGTGTATATGTTCTATATGTCGTGCAATGTGGTGCTCACTTATTAACTGTTTGTTTAATTAGTTGACATGTTCAGTTAACTGTTTGGTTCAATTCTGCAAATGTGATGTTCAATTCTTCAGGGTGCAATTTTTTATTGTCTTCCATGTGAGACATAAATCGATTTTTCTTTACAAAATACATGAGAAACAAATACAATTGCTATATTTCCAAGTTTTCAAGCATGCTTGGTTTGGTTAACTGTTTGATCTTCTAGTATGTCATACATTGTGCAATGTGGTGCTCAGTTAACGTTTGGTTCATTTGTTGTGGTGTTTAGTTAACTGTTTGGTTCAATTCTGCAATGCGATGTTCAATTGTTGTGGATGCATTCTGTTATTGTATACCATGTGAGAAATAAATCGAATTTGGCTGTACTAAATACACAAGAAACAAATACAATTGCTATATTTCCAAGTTGTTAAGCATGCTTGGTTTGGTTAACTGTCTAATCTTCTATTAGGAGTATGTTATATTGTGCAATGTGGTGCTCAGTTAATGTTTGGTTCATTTGTTGTGGTGTTTAGTTAATTGCTTGGTTCAATTCTGCAATGCGATGTCCAATTGTCATGGGTAGAATTTTGTATTGTTGTGCATGTGAGGAATAATCGAATTTGGCTGCACTTAATACATGAGAAACATATAAAATTGCTATATTTCCTAGTTCTTAATCATGCTTGGTTTGGATAAATGGGTTTTCCATGTGGCTTGAAATAATCTGATGAATCTGCAATGTGCTTATTTTTCATCAACATATTTTACTAATAGCATGCGAACCCTCACTTAACCTGATGACTAACTACCTTATATGTGTTGCAGGGAAACAATGGGAAGCACTGAGGTTTACAATCGAGGTTTGCACATGCATGGTCCTTTGTATAATAGCACATTATTGTGAAATTGCAGGAACCATTCTAATATTTAGGTTTTTAATGATTTGGTCTTGCACATGTAGGTCCTGCTGTCAGAGGTTTTGACCCACTATTCAACCCTTTTGGCATATGAGGAAATGAGTTGTCCATGTATATTAGTCAAGTCAAGAAACTCAGAAAGATTGTTAGGATAAAGAAATTAGCGACAAAAAACAACAAGATCTTTATGTGCACAATGAAGAAGACATCAGTTCAATACAGGATGGTACTAACTATTATACCTTGCTTTTTTATTCCTTTGCCCCATTTCCAATATAGAGAAGATATTTACGCACATCCTTGTTTTCAGGCCTTTCCAAAGCAGTTCACTGATGATTACCTCTCAAACCACCTGTATGGTCAGGAGGCGAGGAAGGTATTCATACAACACCCACGGTTCAATATTGAAGTGTTCTTGAAGAGGACAAAGGATGGACGGTCAATAATTCACAGGCACTGGCCTAAAGTTGCAAAGACCCTCAACATCAATGAAGGCTCAATATTCGCCTTCTGCTTCAGCAGTTTTCCAGATGAGATACATCTGTCTATGTACCGTCTATGATGCTAATTTTGAAAGGTTATAGATGTTGCATGTGAAACTTGGTGCTGTTGCAGTTGTGTAATGGGCTAGCTGAGTGCTGAAGCTATACCATGTTGTACTATGATGTATTTCAATTATGAAAATTAAATATATTGTGTGCTTAATATGAAATGTTAATTAGATTAATAAACCGATTATTAATAATAGGATAATTAGCCTGCTAATTGGGTTTTTCTATTGCAAACTGTTATTGAGAAAACATCATGGGCGATGACCTCAGGCAACGCACACAGTTTCTAGGAATAATGAACAATCACACACGACATCCTCTTGAAAACTGTTTGCGTTAGGCCACCTAGCGCAAACATTTACCACATAAAAACTGTGCGTGATGGACAACCTTTGCCACAAAGTTTCTTCTACGCACCATGTGTGATGCATTCAATAACGCAAATGATAAAATTGTTAATACCATGTGCAATGGAAACACTATCACAAACGATTTAACGGGGAAAATTGTGTGTGATGTACCTGCGAACAGAAACATTTTCCTTGGATCAACTGTGTGGGATGTATATACAAACGGAAACGTTTAGCGGGGACTGACTGTGTGGGATGAACTTACGACCGGAAATGATTTCACCTGTATAATTGAATTTTTTTAGCACTACTGTACGCATAACCATATTTGATCGCTCGTCGGTCACACACGATCTCATTTTGCCGAGCATGTGTGCCAGGAGGGCATATCCCCGACAGTTTCTGGGTTGTGTGGGAAGGACCCCCCTATCACAGTAACTCACTAGGCGATGGTTCCAAATGCCGTCGTGGAAAGGGGTTAAAAACCGTTTGTATAGCACCTTGATGTACTAGTGATGGGTTAAATATATGCCACATTTTTGCAGGCTGGCATGTGGGCTAATAGGTCGAAGCCTACGCAAGGCGTTGTCAACTTAGTCAACAAACGATTCTGACATCTGCAGCCATTGGATTTATATCCAACGGCTGACATGCACCTTAATCTCTCGTCTTCTTCCTCCAGCGTCGCCGGGACCGCCTGCTCTGGCCTCCGGCGGCTAGCGGCTCTGCTTAGCATGCATTGCTGCGAAGCACTACCCCACCGTCGGCCAGGCTATCCCTCCACCCCTCCACATGTCCTGTTATTCTCCACCGACTGTAGCCCCACGCCGCACCAGAACCAGTTATAACCCCTTTACTCCTCTCAATCTGCGACTCCACTATCGCGTCTTCCCATGTCCGGGTTGTTCCCGTCCGGGGGCTCGCCGTCGTCCACTGCCTTGCTATGCTCGACGCGGCGTGGTCAACAAACGAGAGTCATCAGAAGAGGACTGCACGTGGAGAGCCTGACAGCTGGGACCCACGAGGTCCATGATCGCACGCAAGGAAAGTTCCTCCTTATTAAGCTGGATAAATAATGATTCCTCCCCCTAACAGCTGGGACCCACTAGATACATCTTCGCACACAAGAAAGTGCCTCCTTATTACGCAAAAAAATGATTCCTCTCCTTGACAGCTAGGACCCAGCAGCTATATCTTCGCACGCAAGGAAGTGCGTCCTTATCCTCCATGACAGTTGGGACCCACCCGGTCGACGTACGTAGCGTTGTCTGTCTTGTCGCGAACGTGTATGTACATACTAGTGGATCGTTCGCTCTGCAACGATGAACCATGGCCGAGTAAGTGGCGGCACATGTCATAGTAGAGCCCCCCACGTAGCAGTTCAGGCTGTCCCGTCTAAACCGTGTACACGTACATATAGCCACATGCCAAAAAATATGGCCACATACGTACATACGAGCGGGGTCTCTGTCGGATTCCGGGCTCCGTGGACCCTTGATAGATTCGAACACTGGGGTGCGTGCGAAGAACTCAACCTCCCCAGTCTGCCTACTTGCCAATCTCACAGCCTAGCTCGATGAACGGGAAGGAAATGGGACACAGCAGTTTACCCAGGTTCGGGCCACCTTGCGGTGTAAAACCCTACTCCTGCTTTGTGGTGGATTGGCCTCGAGGTGGGCTGAGGATGAACTAGTTCAGTGGAAGAACAACCTCAGGAGGCGGGAAGGGATCCCACAACGGCCAAATTCGAAGGGAGACAACTAGTACATCTTATCCTGACAAAAGTAGTCTTCGCCTGGAAAATCCTCTGGTCCTGACGCCGTGGTGGGCTTGGCGATGACCTCCGTCCTGCCATCTTGGCGGTCTTGGTTTTGTTGCAAGGAAATGGAAACCTTTGGTTGATTCCTCGGGAATCCGCACGCACGCTTGCCTCCTTAGCACCAAAGAGGAAACTGTTGTCCTACGCCCGCTGGCATCCGCCTGGCCATGCTCGTTATGGCTCACGTCATTCGAACCTCACGAGGTGAGGGCTTGCATAGGAATATCCGCTCCTCAGGAGCCAGCCTGAGGAGGCCGCTCCTTCTAGAGGTCTTGGTGTTGTCCGCCTCGCAAGGCTTGGCCCCTCGCGAGGGTCTTGAGTTGTTGATGCTAAAGATGGGCCGTACCAGGCTGTTGATGGAGCCACACCGTGGGCCACAGGCAGGCAAGTCTGGGTACCCTCGTTCCCAAAACACCGACAGTAGCCCCTGGGCCCAAGGTGCGCTCGGACTTGGCTTCGTCGCGAAGCCAACGGGCAAGGGCGAAGCGCCGCGGGCCCCAACCGCCTGCGGCCTTGGTCGACGTGTGGCGATTGATGGGACGTGGGCGTCTCTGCTTTCCCACGCTGCCTCGGCAACTATTTGACTTGACAAGAGCCTGCTGCATGTAGAGAAAGATCATCATTACGTGGGATCGTGGAGGCCGGCGGTTGGCCTCCCTCCGGCTATAAATGGGGGGAGGGGCGGAGCCCCCTTCACTCATCTCCATCTTCTCGCTGCCCACTCCTTCTACTTCTTGGTCTCGCCATCTTGTTGTAGCATCCATGGCGCCCGCAAGAAGGTTCTCCACCGCTGAAAAGAGGAAGGCCCCCAAGGAAGGGTCGGGTTCTCCGCCGCCCAAGAGAGGCCGTGGTCGCCCCCGCAAACATGCTGCGACCCCAGTGGTGACTCCTCGAGGGCGCGGGCACGCCCCTTCGAGGCCGGCGTTACCTTGGGCGGCCGCGGTGGCGCCTCCTCCCGGGGCGAGGGCCGCCAAGGATGGGGCAACCCCTGTAATGAGGGGAGGTGCATCGTGGTCGCCCGACCTCCTCGGTCGCGCTTCCACTCTGCAGACGTGTTCCCGGACTTAATCGTCTGGTCGGAGAGGCCCGCTGGCACCTGGCTCCCGCTCCCGCGCTTCTTCGAGGGTTAGCTCCAGCCCACGGGGCTTGACGGCCTCTCGCTGTAGGCTGACGGCTGCTGCAGCAGGGCCTCATGGGTCAGGGTCGAGGTCACCGCCGCAGGCAACGTGTCCTTGACCCGCGGTTGGCAGGCGTTTTCCCACGCGCAGGGCCTGAGCGGGAGGTGCACCCTCCACTTCAGGTACGACGACCTTGCGACTCTCTATGTGAGGGTGTTCAGGGAAGACGGCCGCCGCACGGGGGTGCTGCCCAGAAGACGGCAGCGATGACGACGAGCTTGCCCTTGGCGACGGCCGTGATGACAACGAGGGTGAGCTTGCCCTTGGTGACGACCAATAGCGAGAGCACCCGTAGCAGCGGCGGCGGCTCCTCCTCCGGCGAGAGCACCACCAGCGGCGGCTACGACCAACCGCCCCGCCGCCGGGCTCAAATCGGGAAGGCGATTACCATCTCGCCGCCGTGCTCCGGCGAAGCGGGAGGAAGACTGGACTGAGCTCGGGCACCGCTGGAGCCTGGCCTCGGGAGTTGCCGCAGCCGTGCGGCCCGCTTTTGTTTAACCTTTCCTTTCTCCTGCATTTGAAAAAAGTAGAGGGCCCCGCTGGGGTGTGGAATGAACCATGACACTTATGCCACTACGCTATGTTTATTATTTTGATATTTTGTCATGATACCCATGTTCCGAGCAGGTGCGGTTAGGGTAACTTAGCTCGATATGCTTGCTGTAGTTTCCCACCTCGCGAGGGCGCGCCTTTCCAGCAGCATCTGGCGAAGTTCCCTCTCCGACGACTCAGGATCCTTCGGGCCTCGGGAGAGATCGTACAGCTGCAGAGTTATTAGAAAGCATGACGGGGCGTCTCGTCCTTCCTCGCGCGAGCCCCCGGGCGTGGGTTGGTTGTGGCTAGTACACGGCGTCGCGCTACCCGGAGGAACGGACTTAAGAGGGTGCGCACGCCCATGAGCTCATTCAAGAGTGTCTCGCGAAGATCAAGGAAGCCGAAGCTCTGGGGCAATAGGCTTCGGCGAGGTGTGTCTGCGGTGCGGGCGAGCTCAAATGTACACACCTGCCTAGCCCCCGTGCGTGGGATGCGCGAGGAGGAGCGACGGGTAACTGTCGCTCTTCCTGGGACAAGACTGAAGTGGCGAGCGAAGCAAGGGGAGAAAAAATCCAACTCTGGCGAACGAAAAATGCAAAAACTCCAAATTTCATTTAAGAAGTTGCAAACCAGCTACAGAAAGCAAGCAAAAGAACAGTCGCGTCTGGCACCTAGACTAGTCTTCTCACCACAACAGAGCTAAGTGCTGCCACTAGGACGTGGGTGGGAGCCCTCGTGAGGCCCGTGGGCGGCAGTCAGGAGACTCCGGGGCGTAGACAGCCCCAACTCATTATTACGTCAGAGTGTCACGAGCGGAGACCTTCACAGGCACAGGGCCTTGCTTCATGGGTAGAACTGCTGGAGGTGCTGGATGTTCCAGGCGTTCTGGATGGGGATCCCGTCCGGTGTCTCCAGGCGCGCAGCACCAGGCCTGGAGACACGGGCGATCCTGAACGGGCCCTCCCACATGGGCGAGAGCTTGTGCAGCCCTTCCGTGGAGAGCACCCACCTCAAGACGAGATCGCCCACCTCAAGCGTCCTGGAGCGGATGCTGCGACAGTGATACTGCTGCAGCGCCTGCTGGTACCTTGCCGCTCGGAGCAAGGCTTGGGGGCGGCGTTCCTCCCCCAGCACGAGGTCCATCCCCCGCGAGGCGTCCTGGCATGCCTCATCAAACGCCAAGACCATCGTGCAGCGATGCCTGACCTCATGAGGGAGAACCGCTTCCGCTCCGTAAACGAGGAAGAATGGAGTCTCGCTCGTTGGCTTGGTCACGGTGGTGCGTACGGACCACAACACAGATGGGAGCTCGTCGAGCCAGCCCCTGCCGTAGGCCTCGAGCTTCTTCTTGAAGGTTCTTTCCTTGAGGCCCCTCAGGACCTCTGCGTTGGCGCACTCAGCCTGGCCATTGCTCCTGGGGTGAGCCACCGAGGTGTAGCATATCTGTGTTCCAAGGTTAGCACAATATGTTTTGAAAAGGTTGCTGGTGAACTGCGAGCCGTTGTCGGTGATGATGTGGTTAGGGACCCCAAAACAGCTCACGAGGCCCTTGATGAACTTGATGGCTGAGCCAGCCAGGATGGTGCGGACCGCCTCCACTTCTGCCCACTTGGTGAACTTGTCGATGGCGACGTAGAGGTAGCGGTAGCCCCCGGGCGCTCGAGGGAACGGGCCCAAGATGTCCAGCCCCCAGACCGTGAACGGCCATGAGAGCGGGATGGTCTTGAGACCCTGAGTGGGCTGGTGGATCTGCTTGGCACGGAATTGGCAGGCTTCACAGGATCTTACCAGTTTGGTGGCATCACTGAGCGCCGTGGGCCAGTAGAACCCACTGCGGAACGCCTTGCCCATGAGGGTGCGCGATGAAGAGTGATGCCCGCAGTCCCCGCCATGTATGTCGGCCAGTAGTTCGCGTCCCTGCTCCCTGAAGATGCACTGCAGAGAGACGTCGTTCGGCCATTTTCGCTAGAGCTCACCATCCCTAATGCAGTACGTGGTGGCCTGGCGGCCTACCCGCTCCGCGTCTTCCTCCTTCTACGGCAAGGTGCCTTGGAGCAGGTATGCCTTGAACTCCTCGGTCCAGCACCCCTCCTCAGTCTCGAGCGCGAGGAGCAGACGGGCTCCCGAGGTCGGGCCGCTAGTAGGAGCGCCCGAAAGGGGTGCTGGGGGGAGCTCCTCCTGAGGCGATGCTGATCCTGCGGTGGAGGGGGTGATAACCCACAATTATAGGGGATCACAACAGTTTTTGAGGGTAAAATATTCAACCCAAATTTATAGATTCGACACAAGGGGAGCCAAAGAATATTTGAAGGTATTAGCAGCTGAGTTGTCAATTCAACCACACCTGGAGATTAATTATCTGCAGCAAAGTGATCAGTAGCAAAGTAGTTTGATAGTTTTGATAGTAGTAACAGCAGCGACAGTAACAGTAATAGTGATAGCAGTAATTTTGTAGCAAGTGTAACACTGATGATAGCAGTAGTAACTTAGCAGAAACAATAAGGATAAATTCGTAGGTATTGCATCGGTGACTTGTTGGATGATATTCATCATGTGACAGTTATAACCTAGGGAGATACGGCACTAGCTCCAGTTCATCGATATAATGTAGGCATGTATTCCGTAAATAGTCATACGTGCTTTATTAAAAGAACTTGCATGACATCTTTTGTCCTACCCTCCTGTGGCAGCAGGGTCCATATTGGAAACTAAGGGATATTAAGGCCTCCTTTTAATAGAGAACCGGAACAAAGCATTAACACATAGTGAATACACGAACTCCTCAAACTACGGTCATCACCGGGAGTGGGCCCAGTTGTTGTTACTCCGGGGTTGCCGGATCATAACACGTAGTAGGTGACTATAACTTGCAAGATCGGATCTAAAACATTGATATAATGATGAATTCATAAACGGTTCAGATCTGAGTTCATGGCACCCGGGCCCAAAGTGACAAGCATTAAGCATAGCAAAGTCAAAGCAACATCAATCTAGGAACACAGTGGATACTAGGGATCAAGCCCTAACAAAACTAACTTGATTACATGATGAATCTCATCCAACTCCTCACCGACCAGCGAACCTACGAAGGAATTACTCACTCTCGGTGGACAGCATCATGGAATTGGCGATGGAGATTGGTTGGTGATGACGAAGAACGAAGATCCCCCTCTCCGGAGCCCCAAACGGACTCCAGATCTACCCTCCCGAGGAAGAACAGGGCATGGCGGCGGCTCCATCTCGTGGATCGCGATAAATCTTTCTCCCTTATTTTTTCTGGAATAATGTGATTTTATAGTATCAGGGGGGTCATCAGCGAGGCCACCAGGTGGGTACAACCCACCTGGGTGCGCCAGGAGAGGGGGCGCGCCCTGGTGGGTTGTGCCCAACCAGGGGCCCCTCTCTGGTGGGTCTTGGCTCCAGAAATTCTAATTATTGATATAAAAAATCTTCGCAAAGTTTCGTTCCATTCCGAGAACTTTTATTTCTGCACAAAAACAACACCATGGTAGTTTTGCTGAAAATAGCGTCAATCCGGGGTTAGTTTCATTCAAATCATGGAAATTAGAGTCCAAAACATGAGGGAAAGTGTGAGAAAAAGTAGATACATTGGAGACGTATCAACTCCCCCAAGCTTAAACCTTTGCTTGTCCTCAAGCAATTCAGTTGATAAACTGAAAGTGAGAAAGAAAAACTTTTACAAACTCTTTTCCTCTTGTTTGCGTAAATAAGCTTAAGCAGCACCCAGGTTTTCAGCCAACATTATAACTAACCATGTCAACAATAACACTTAAAGATTATAATGACTCATGTCAATGACATAATCAGCTATCGAGCAATAATAAGATATCTCAAGCGGCAACACATTGTCAAAACAACCATGATATAATATGACAATAGTGGTATCTCGCTAGCCCTTTCTGAGACGCAAAACATAAATGCAGAGCACCTCCAAAGTTCAAGCAACGACTAAACATTGTAATTCATGGTAGAAAAGATCCAGTCATGATGCACCCAACATATTAGCTATACACAATGCATATGTCGGCGTTCTGGGAACGGGGCTCCCCAGACTTGCCTGCCTGCGGCCCACGGCGTGGCCCCACAAGCGGACCCGTACGGCCCATCTTCACCAGCGTGCACTCAAGACCCTCGCGAGGCGGACGACACAAGACCTCCTCGGGAGCGACCTCACCAGGCTGGCTCGCGAGGGGCGTAGCGACCAGACCTCAAATGGTCTGTGCTGCTGTGCACCAGTGTCATCCCTGGATCGGTAATGCTGACACGCACAGTACAAAAGGAGGATTTATAACAGAGTAGCAATCACACACTTATTACATCGAATATCTCCGAAGAGATTAAGTATGATAAATATGGCTTAAGGCCATCTAAAACGATAACAGCGGAAGACTAGGAAGATAAGTGAGTCCATCAACTCCAGCGGCATCACTGAGTATAAGACCACGACCTAAGGCACCTTACTCGTCGTCTGAAAAGTCTGCAACATGAAACGTTGCAGCCCGAAAACGGGTCAGCACATAGAATATGCTGGCAATGTAACACATAGAAAATAATGAACAATAACAATGTTATACTACATGCATATATGGCTGGTGGAAAGCTCTATGGTTAAAGTTTTGCGAAAAAGCCAATTTTTCCCTACTACAAAGGAATAAATTTTTATTTAACTATCATGGTGGTTGTTAAACATTGAGAAGGTACCTCCAACTCAATCCCAATTAAGTGTCATCATTAACCCAACAAAATTAATTAAAAGTAACATGGTGATGAGATTCAAATGATAATCCAGGTACTAGATACTCAAGTTGTCCATAACCGGGGACACGGCTAACCATGATTAGTTTGTACACTCTGCAGAGGTTTGTGCACTTTTCCCCACAAGACTCGATCGCCTCCATTTTGTTTCTCGCACTGCATGGTGTTTGAGAAACGGATGACCGAGACACAGTCTTTCAGAAACAATCACTCTTTACTCTGGATGGACCGGTACACCTACTTTCCCCTACATCTACTAGCCCACCTCTTCAAGAGATCTTGTAACCTACTCAACTATGCTAGAGCCCATAATAGCTTGTGGCTGCACACGGAAGTTTCTAGCATGAACAATCTTATGATCCCTTTGAGCCTGGGTGGCGGACCTTATAAAATCAGACAACACTGGGTTCTCCAGGTGCCTTAATCCACCCAGATGTGAGTTTTAGTTGCCACCTTAAGTTGAACCATTAATAAACATCTCACATCTGTCATGAATATCTCTCAAACCCAAACCACGTCTACGAGCATAACATGGCAATAACAATAGCAACGTAGAAGTAACTCCCAAGGGTTTGAATGAAAAACAGGTAATAGGTACTACCTCAACTACTTCCCAGTACCCACAATTTAAATAGAACCTAATCATGCAATGTTTGAGGAATAGATCTAATGCAATAAAACTGGGTATGAAAGGTATATGATCAAAGTGTTACTTGCCTTGCTGATGATCCGCAAAACCTAACGAGTCGAAGTAACAAGCGGCACACTCCGGGTACTCTATCGCAAACAAACAAGCATACAATTAGTACTCATCTAATGCACAGGTAAAATTCGAATGAAAGATCCAACCAGAAAGTTCAACTTAAGAACTCCGGTTTGCAAAAAGAATCAACTCGAAAGAAGCAACGAAAGTCAAACTGCGAAAGAAAGAAGCTTCGTTTACTAATCTGGATCTAGGTCAAATTTTACTGTAGCAAATACTTGTTTGAGTAGGTTAAACGGAAAGAGAATTTCGAGACGAAACTCTAGGCGCTTGAATCGCCTGATTCCGATAAACGAGCGAGAAGTTAAACAGAAACGAAGATTCGATCAGAAATCGAATCTTAGATAATCGCAGAAAAATCCGACGAAAAAGGAAAACGGACGAACGGTTTAAAGAACGGACGTTCGTTAACAGAGAAAAACCGACGAACGCGTTCGTTAAAACGAACGGTCCGGTGAACGCTCGCAAAATAACAAAACCGAAAAAAACCGATCTAGGGTTTTTTTTAAAACGAATGGTTTTTTTTAAACAAAAACCGGCGACGAACGAGGCGAGGCAGTACCTCGTCGGGGGCGGGTCCGGCGGCGGCTAACGGCGGCGGCGGCTAACGGGGTGAGAGAGAGAGAGGGGGGTGCGGGGGTTTATAAGGGGGGGGAGCAGCTTGGAGGAGGGGCAAGCTCCGGCGGCGGCGGCACGGACTCCCGTGTCCATGGCGGACACGGCGGCGGCGGCGCGTCCCGTGCGGGAGGAGGAGAGGGCGCGGGGTGGGCCGGCGCTCGCCTGGGCTTCGGCCCGGTCGGGCGTCGCAAAGTTTTTTTTAAAACGTTCCGCGGAAAATAATTCACAGAAAAATAAATAAAAGTCAGAAAAATATAAAATAAATTTTCCCCGTCTAGTTAGAAAATCTAGAATAGGGTGAACATTTTTTAACACAAAATAAATATTTTGAAAACATGCAATATTTTTAATGCAATAAAAATTGCAAATAAAATCCAAATAAATTCCAATAAATGATTTTAATATTTTCCTCCAGTATTTCAATTGTTTTGGAGAAGTCATATTTTCTCCTCTCATTTATTTTTAGATGAAATATTTTTCCGGAGAGAAAATAATTAAAACCAAAATCCTCGTCTTATTATTTGATGAAAATCAAATATGAAAATTCGAGAAAATCCCCAACTCTCTCCGAGGGTCCTTGAGTTGCTTAGGATTTATCGAGGATTTGTCAAAATGCAATAAAACATGATATGCAATGATGATCTATGTATAACATACCAAATTGAAAATTTGGGATGTTACAGAGATCAAGGCAAAGCAAACCTCGTGAGGTTCCAATGACGCAAGCCATGACGATCGAGACCAGGCGGGCGCTAGGCGGGCGCCAGCGCACATAGTGTCCTTGTTTCCTCGTTGGTGCTAAGGGGGCAAGCGCAGGCGAGGAGTACCGAGCCGTCAAGCAAAGGTTTCCATATCGGTGCAACGAGACCAAGACCAGCAGGACAGCAAGATGGAGGTCATCATGGAGCCCAAGACGGCGTCACCACCAGAGCCTTTTGCAGGCTAAGACTGCTTTTGTCAGGATAAGCTGTACTAGCTGTTCCCCTTCATACTTGGCCGTTGTGGGATCCCTTCCTGCTGAATATTTGGAAGCGGACTCGGGCCACTATAAATAGGACATGCCACCACCATAGAGAAGAGGGGGGGATCATTCAGACCATCCTCAGCACACAAGCTCACCAAGCACAAGAACACCTCGCCTCAGGAGGCTGTTCTTCCCCTTGTACTGTTCATCCTCAGCCCAAGAGGCAATCCACCACCACCACCACACTGGAGTAGGGTATTACACCATAACGGTGGCCCGAACCAGTATAAATCTTGTGTCCTCGTGTGTTGTGAGTTCGTCGTGCCTAGCCTAGAGATTGCGAAGTGTGTGAGGGCATGATCGATGAGGGGGAGATCTTCGCGCGCACCCCAGTGTTTGAACCGTAAGGGTTTGGTCGGAACCCGAAATCCGACATTTGGCGCGCCAGGTAGGGGTGTGCCGGAGTTTTTCCTTCGTTGATCCGTGTCCCATCGCTTCGTCGCAACCATGTCGGACGCTCGTCATGCCCGCGCTGAGCGCCGGGCCGCCCTCGCCGTCCGCATCACCCAGACGTCTCCTATCGGTGGGCCTCCCTGTCGTTCTCCGTCACCCGCCACCAACGCCGCCACCGGCCCGGCGGGGAACGAGCAGCAAGCATCCTCGCTGCACCCCTCGGTGCGGCGGGACGGTCGCACCGCCACTCCATCGCTGACCCCTGTTGGTTCGTCGTCTCACGCTCGTCGCGCTCCCAGGGACGCGCGGGCTGCGCTACTCATGGCGCACGAGCTCCTGCGTTACCGCCCCGTCGACGACCTCTATGAAGACTGGCTGGACCACATCGCCGAGCTCGTCAGCGCCGCAGGGGGCTCCCCTGCACCGTCCCTCTCTCTACCTCGTCCACCGCCAGCTACGGGCGACGTAGCTCATGGAGCACCTCCACCACCTCTACACCAGGACGGCGCCCTGGCGCCAAGACATGCGGCCCCGCGGCGCGACCCGCCACGCCAAGCACCCGCGCGTGAAGAAAGAAGCTGCCAAGAAGTCCCTCGACCGCAAGAGAACGCTCCACCGCTCCTCGCACCGCCACGTCAGGATCGCCAGCCGCGGCAGGGACTTGTACCACTTGCCGTGGCAGCTCGCAAGAACCAAGATCAAGCTCCACCTCCACGCCGGGCCCCGGTGACCACAACAGGCTGTCGCGCCTTCACCCCCGAGCTACGTAGCGTCACCTGGCCGGGCAAGTTCAAGTCGGATCTGCCTCCTCGCTACGACGGCACCCCCGACCCTGTTACGTCTCCAACGTATCTATAATTTTTGATTGCTCCATGCTATATTATCTTCTGTTTTGGACATAATTGGGCTTTATTATTCACTTTTATATTATTTTTGGGACTAACCTATTAACCGGAGGCCCAGCCCAGAATTGCTGTTTTTTGCCTATTTCAGAGTTTCGCAGAAAAAGAATATCAAACGGAGTCCAAACGGAATGAAACCTTCGGGAACGTGATTTTTGGAACGAACATGATCCAGGACACTTGGACCCCACGTCAAGAAATAAAGCAGGAAGCCACGAGGTAGGGGGGCGCGCCTACCCCCCCAGGCGCGCCCTCCACCCTCATGGGCCCCACGTTGCTCCACCGACGTACTCCTTCCTCCTATATATACCTACGTACCCCCAAACTATCAGATACGGAGCCAAAAACCTAATTCCACCGCCGCAACCTTCTGTACCCACGAGATCCCATCTTGGGGCCTGTTTCGGAGCTCCGCCGGAGGGGGCATCGATCACGGAGGGCTTCTACATCAACACCATAGCCTCTCCGATGATGTGTGAGTAGTTTACCTCAGACCTTCGGGTCCATAGTTATTAGCTAGATGGCCTCTTCTCTCTTTTTGGATCTCAATACAATGTTCTCCCCCTCTCTTGTGGAGATCTATTTGATGTAATCTTCTTTTGCGGTGTGTTTGTTGAGACCGATGAATTGTGGGTTTATGATGAAGTTTATCTATGAACAATATTTGAATCTTCTGAATTCTTTTATGTATGATTGGTTATCTTTGCAAGTCTCTTCGAATTATCAGTTTGGTTTGGCCTACTAGATTGATCTTTCTTGTAATGGGAGAAGTGCTTAGCTTTGGGTCCAATCTTGCGATGTCCTTTCCCAGTGACAGTAGGGGCAACAAGGCACGTATTGTATTGTTGCCATCGAGGATAACAAGATGGTTTTTTTTATCATATTGCATGAATTTATCCCTCTACATCATGTCATCTTGCTTAAGGTGTTACTCTGTTCATATGAACTTAATACTCTATATGCATGCTGGACAGCGGTCGATGTGTGGAGTAATAGTAGTAGATGTAGGCAGGAGTCGGTCTACTTGTCTCGGACGTGATGCCTATATACATGATCATACCTAGATGTTCTCATAACTATGCTCAATTCTGTCAATTGCTCAACAGTAATTTGTTCACCCACCGTAAAATACTTATGCTCTTGAGAGAAGCCACTAGTGAAACCTATGGCCCCCGGGTGTATTTTCCATCATATTAATCTTCCAACACTTAGCTATTTCTTTTACCGTTTTTATTTTGTTACTTTACTTTGCATCTTTATCACAAAAATACCAAAAATATTATCCTATCATATCTATCAGGTCTCACTCTCGTAAGTGACCGTGTAGGGATTGACAACCCGTTATCGCGTTAGTTGCGAGGATTTATTTGTTTGTGTAGGTGCGAGGGACTCGCGCGTAGCCTCCTACTGGATTGATACCTTGGTTCTCAAAAACTGAGGGAAATACTTACGCTACTTTGCTGCATCACCCTTTCTTCTTCAAGGGAAAACCAACGCAGTGCTCAAGAGGTAGCAAGAAGGATTTCTGGCGCCGTTGTCGGGGAGGTCTACGCAAAAGTCAACATACCAAGTACCCATCACAAACCCTTATCTCCCGCATTACATTATTTGCCATTTGCCTCTCGTTTTCCTCTCCCCACTTCACCCTTGCCGTTTTATTCGCCTTCTCTTTTCCGTTTGCTTCTTTTTGCCCGTCTCTTGTTTGCTCGTGTGTTGGATTGCTTGTTTGTCACGATGGCTCAAGATAATACCAAATTATGTGACTTTACCAATACCAACAATAATGATTTCCTTAGCACTCCGATTGCTCCTCTTACCGATACTGAATCTTGTGAAATCAATGCTGCTTTGTTGAATCTTGTTATGAAAGATCAATTCGCCGGCCTTCCTAGTGAAGATGCCGCTACTCATCTAAATAGCTTCGTTGATTTGTGTGATATGCAAAAGAAGAAAGATGTTGACAATGATATTGTTAAGTTGAAGCTGTTTCCTTTTTCGCTTAGAGATCGCGCTAAAGCTTGGTTTTCATCTTTGCCTAAAAATAGTATTGATTCTTGGAATAAGTGCAAAGATGCTTTTATCTCTAAGTATTTTCCTCCCGCTAAGGTTATCTCTCTTAGAAACGATATTATGAATTTTAAGCAACTTGATCATGAACATGTTGCACAAGCTTGGGAGAGGATGAAATTAATGATACGTAATTGCCCCACTCACGGTTTAAATTTGTGGATGATTATACAAAAATTTTATGCCGGATTGAATTTTGCTTCTAGAAATCTTTTAGATTCGGCCGCGGGAGGCACTTTTATGGAAATCACTTTAGGAGAAGCTACTAAACTCCTAGATAATATTATGGTTAATTATTCTCAATGGCACGCTGAAAGATCTACTAATAAAAAAGTGCATGCGATAGAAGAAATTAATGTTTTGAGTGGAAAGATGGATGAACTTATGAAATTATTTGCTACTAAGAGTGTTTCTTCTGATCCTAATGATATGCCTTTGTCTACTTTGATTGAGAATAATAGTGAATCTATGGATGTGAATTTTGTTGGTAGGAATAATTTTGGTAACAACGCGTATAGAGGAAACTTTAATCCTAGGCCTTATCCTAGCATTTCCTCTAATAATTATGGTATTCCTACAACAATTCTTATGGAAATTTTAATAATATGCCCTCTGAATTTGAGACTAGTGTTAAAGAGTTTATGAATTTACAAAAGAATTTCAATGCTTTGCTTGAAGAGAAATTGCTTAAAGTTGATGAATTGGCTAGGAACGTTGATAGAATTTCTCTTGATGTTGATTCTTTAAAACTGAGATCTATTCCTCCTAAGCATGATATCAATGAGTCTCTCAAAGCCATGAGAATTTCCATTGATGAGTGCAAAGAAAGGACCGCTAGGATGCGTGCTAAGAAAGATTGCTTTATGAAAGCGTGTTCTTCAAATTTCTATGAAAATAAAGATGAAGATCTAAAAGTTATTGATGTGTCCCCTATTAAATCTTTGTTTTGCAATATGAATCTTGATAATGATGGGACTGAATATGATCCACCTTTACCTAGAAGGCGTTCCAAAAATTCAGAGTTTTTAAATCTTGATGCTAAAATTGGTAAAAGTGGGATTGAAGAAATCAAAACATTAGATGTTAATAAACCCACTATTTTGGATTTCAAGGAATTTAATTATGCTAATTTCTCTTTGATAGATTGTATTTCCTTGTTGCAATCCGTGCTAAATTCTCCTCATGCTTATAGTCAAAATAAAGCTTTTACCAAACATATCGTTGATGCTTTGATGCAATCTTATGAAGAAAAACTTGAGTTGGAAGTTTCTATCCCTAGAAAACTTTATGATGAGTGGGAACCTACTATTAAAATTAAGATTAAAGATCATGAATGCTATGCTTTGTGTGATTTGGGTGCTAGTGTTTCCACAATTCCAAAAAAACTTTGTGTGATTTGCTAGGTTTCCGTGATTTTGATGATTGCTCTTTAAACATGCACCTTGTGGATTCCACTATTAAGAAACCTATGGGAAGAATTAATGATGTTCTTATTGTTGCAAATAGGAACTATGTGCCCGTAGATTTTATCGTTCTTGACATAGATTGCAATCCTTCATGTCCTATTATTCTTGGTAGACCTTTCCTTAGAACGATTGGTGCAATTATTGATATGAAGGAAGGGAATATTAGATTCCAATTCCATTAAAGAAAGGCATGGAACACTTCCCTAGGAAGAAAATAAAATTACCATATGAATCTATCATGAGAGCCACTTATGGATTGCCTACCAAAGATGGCAATACCTAGATCTATCCTTGCTTTTATGCCTAGCTAGGGGCGTTAAACGATAGCGCTTGTTGGGAGGCAACCCAATTTTATTTTTATTTTTTTCTTTTTGCTTCTGTTTAGGAATAAATATTTGTTGTAGCCTCTGGTTAGATGTGTTTTTATGTTTTAATTAGTGTTTGTGCCAAGTTAAACCTATAGGATCTTCTTGGATGATAGTCATTTGATCTTGCTGTAATTTCCAGAAACTTTCTGTTCACGAAAATAATTGTTAAAAATCACCAGAACGTGATAAAATATTGATTCCAATTGATGCTGATCAATAAACAAATTGTGTAGGTCGTCCTATTTTGGCTGATTTTTTGGAGTTCCAGAAGTTTGCGTTAGTTACAGATTACTACAGACTGTTCTGTTTTTGACAGATTCTGTTGTTCGTGTGTTGTTTGCTTATTTTGATGAATCTATGGTTAGTAAAAGAGTTTATAAACCATACAGAAGTTGGAATACAGTAGGTTTAACACCAATATAAATAAAGAATGAGTTCATTACAGTACCTTGAAGTGGTCTTTTGTTTTCTTTCGCTAACGGAGCTCACGAGATTTTCTGCTAAGTTTTGTGTTGTGAAGTTTTCAAGTTTTGGGTGAAAGATTTGATGGATTATGGAACAAGGAGTGGCAAGAGCCTAAGCTTGGGGATGCCCATGGCACCCCCAAGATAATATAAGGACACCAAAAAGCCAAAGCTTGGGGATGCCCCGGAAGGCATCCCCTCTTTCGTCTACTTCCATCGGTAACTTTACTTGGAGCTATATTTTTATTCACCACATGATATGTGTTTTGCTTGGAGCGTCTTGTATGATTTGAGTCTTTGCTTTTTAGTTTACCACAATCATCCTTGCTGTACACACCTTTTGAGAGAGACACACATGATTCGGAAATTATTAGAATACTCTATGTGCTTCACTTATATCTTTTGAGTTATATAGTTTTTTGCTCTAGTACTTCACTTATATCTTTTAGAGCACGGTGGTGGATTTGTTTTATAGAAACTATTGATCCACTACAAAAAAAGACACATCCGTGACATTTTGGGCCGGACGATTTTTTCTCTCTCATACATATGACACTTCTATGACGATAATTGTGACAAAACCTGGTATCATCATAGATGTGGTGGGCTCCTACTTCTATGACAAAAAATCATGACAGAAAATGGGCTTTTCGTCCTGGGCGGGCCGGAGACGCAGCTGCATGACATTCTTTGGGCCATCCATGACGGAAAAAACCGTGGTAGAAGCGAGGGGGAGGAAAATTTCGTGGAGTTCCCGGTTACGGTTGGAGGTCGGGGGCCGAGCGATGCGCGTTTCTCTCGTACACGTACGCGCGTGTGTGTGAGGTGTTGGCTCTAACTGAACCCGAGCGAGGCGTTGGGCTCTAACTGAACCCGAGCGATTGCACTGCAGGCTACGCGTTACTGAACCCGAGCGATCGATCGATGGCCGTTAACTGAACCCGAGCGATCGATCGATGGCTGTTAACTGAAGCCGATCGATTGGATGAACAACGAGCGTTGGGGGGGGGTTGGATGAACAGTGAGCGGTGGCGTTGCCTCTGGATGAACAGGACCCCGTGGTGTGGAGGGCTGGATGAACAGTAGACAGTGGAGGGGTGGTTGAACAGGACCCCGTGGTGTCGAGGGCTGGATGAACAGTAGACGGTGGAGGGGTGCCCGTGGAGGGGTGGTTGAACAGTAGCCGGTGGAGTAGCGCGCGGTGGAGGCTGGATGAATAGGAGCCCGTGGAGGCTGGAGGAGGTCGACGGTGGAGATGAACAGTATCCCATGGAGTCCCGTTTTGCGGTACGCCACACCCCTCCCGATGAACAGGACCACCGTTTCGACCGTAGGAGGTCCGTTTCGTCCGTTTTGCGGTACGCCACACCCCTCCCGATGAACAGGACCCCCGTTTCGACCGTAGGAGGTCCGTTTCGTCCGTTTTGCGGTACGCCACACCCCTCCCGATGAACAGGACCCCCGTTTCGACCGTAGGAGGTCCGTTTCGTCCGTTTTGCGGTACGCCACACCCCTCCCGATCAACAGGACCCCCGTTTCGACCGTAGGAGGTCCGTTTCGTCCGTTTTGCGGTACGCCACACTCCTCCCGATCAACAGGACCCCTGTTTCGACCGTAGGAGGTCCGTTTCCTCCGTTTTGCGGTACGCCACACCCCTCCCCATGAACACGACGCATTCCGTTGCCTCCCCATGAACACGACGCATTCCGTTGCCTCCCCATGAACACGACGCATTCCGTTGCCTCCCCATGAACACGACGACAACGCTGTTTCTCCGTTCCAACCCAGCCATGTAGACGAGCCCTCGCCTTACGTATGCGCGAGTAGGCGTTCGAGACCCTGCCCGTATGTACGTACGTGGCTGTATTTTCTTTCTTGCACCCTGGCCGCTGGACGTACGTGTACATGCTACGTGCGCGCCTCTACTATGACACGTACGCGCCTCTACTACGACACGTGCGCGCCTCTACATCGACCAGTATATATGTACGTACACGTTCGCGACCAGAATGACAACGCTACGTACGCTTCGACCAGGTGGGTCCCGACTGTCAGGCACTTCCTTGCGTGCGAAGATGTAGCTGGTGGGTCCCAGCAGTCAGGAGGGCGAATCGTTTTGGTTTTTTGGCCCGGACGCACTTCCTTGCGTGCGAAGATGTAGCTGGTGGGTCCCAGCAGTCAGGGGGGCGAATTGATTTTTTTTGCTCGGACGCACTTCCTTGCATGCGAAGGTGTAGATGGTGGGTCCCAGCAGTCAGGGGGGAAACGTTTTTTTCGCGAAATACGGTGGCCCGTCCGGTGGGTCCCTGCTGTAAGGTGGAGGAATCATTATATTCCGCGTAATAAGGAGGCACTTCCTTGCTGCCGCCGTGGACCCAGCTATCAGCCTCTCCATGTACAGTCCACGTCCGATGGAAGTCGTTCCTTGACCATGTTGACCACGCCGCGCCGAGACCACCAGAGCGGTGGACGACGGCGAGGCCTAGGAAGGGGACGACGCGGAGCCGGTGAAGACGCGGCAGTGGATGCCCACGCGGAGAGGAGTATGAGGGTTCACTCGTTCGGCTGCGGTGTGAGGCTGCCGTCGCCGCAGGGCCTGGCCAGCGGTGGGAATAGTAGGGGGCGGTGAGGCCTCCGCGGCAGCACAGCCGGCCATGGGAGGCAGGAGGAGGCGGCACGACCGGCGCTGCTTTGGGCGGCTGGAGCAAGAAGACCAGAGGTTGAAGAAGCACTACGGCTGTTGGATGGACATCGTACGGTCACTGGAGCTAGAATCGCTCATATTGACTAAGTTGATAAAGCCCTCCGTCCCCGTCAACTTAGTAGGCCCACAAGTCAGCCTCCCACCAAGGTGGGTCCCAGCTAGCAGTGGGAGTATTCATTTTTTTGTGCGTAATAAGGAGGCACTTCCGGTGGGTCCGAGCTGACAGCGGGGGGAACGTTTTTTTTCGCAAAATACGGTGGCCCGTCCAGTGGGTCCCAGCAGTCAGGGGGGAAACATTTTTTTCGCGAAATAAGGTGGCCCGTCCGGTGGGTCGCCGCTGTCAGGTGGAGGAATAATTATTTTGCGCGTAATAAGGAGGCACTTCCTTGCGGCCGCCGTGGACCCAGCTGTCAGCCTCTCCACGTATAGTACTCTTCCGATGGAAGTCGGTCGTTGACCACGCCGCGCCGAGAGCACCAGGGCGGTGGACGACGGCGAGGCCTAGGAAGGGGACGACGCGGAGCCGGGGAAGACGCAGCAGTGGAAGCCCGCGCGAAGAGGAGTACGAGGGTTCACCGGTTCGGCTGCGGTGTGAGGCTGCCGTCGCCGCAGAATAACAGGGGGTGTGGGTGAGTGGAGGGATGGCCTGGCCAGCGGTGGGAGTAGTATGGGGGCGGTGAGGCCTCCGCGGCAGCACAGCCGGCCACGGGTGGTAGGAGCAGGCGGCACGACCGGCGCTGCTTTGGGCGGCTGGACCAAGAAGACCAGAGGTTGAAGAAGCACTATGGCCGTTGGATGGACATCGTACGGTCACTGAAGCTAGAATCGTTTATATTGACTAAGTTGACAAAGCCCTTGGTACGCTCCAACTTAGCAAGCCCACAGGCCAGCCTCCGAAACGGTGCGCCCCAGATGTCAGGGGGAGGAATCATTTTTTGGGCGGCCGAAGCTAAGAATATCCGAGATTGAAGAAGAAGCACGACATCCGTTGGATAGACATCCAACGGCAACTGCTGCTAGAACCGTGTGTTGACTATAATAAGTTGACAAAGCCTTGCATACGCGTCAACTTATTTTTTTAGGGGACGCGTCACTTAGTAGGCCCACAAGTGTGTGGCAGAAAACTTATAGCCCATTTGCGTTTTGTAAGAATGTACAGCCCATTTTTGAATTCTAATGGAATTTACAACAGCCCATTTACAGTTTGTTAAAAGTATAGCCCATTTTCTAGCTAGGACAATGATTAATAATTTCAACCAACCGTTGAAGACAGAATTCAATAAAATTTCCCACATTTTGATGGGATCTGAAATATTTTTATCCCGAAATTTCTAGTCAGATTAAATATAAATTTGTATTACGTAAAAATCCAACGAAACATTGCGCGCGCAACAATGAAAATTGAAGATTTTCCAAATCCATAAATAATATTTTATAAACTAATTTCGTGTTTGGTGCATTTTCTTATAGTTACTGCCCAGTTTTTATAATTACATCCCATTTATTATTTTTAAAGCCCATTTTCCTGTTAAGCCTAATGCATCCCTCCTAGGAAAGATTTGCAACCCAGCGGCGCGGAGAATAACAAGTTGACCTTGCCTGGGTATTCCTCAAAAAGACGTATAGCTGGGCTATCCATTTTCATCTTGAAAAATTAGTATCTGGGCTGGATATCTGGCCTGGGCTAGACGGGCCACAGCCCGCCCAGTTAATACCCTGCTCTCCTATGAACAACAACACAATCATCGCCAAGAAAAAATCTGCAGTGCTCACGCCTCAAAAACACAAATACTGCTCGAGCTGCTTGGTCCCAGCTATCGGCCGCACCTTGTGAAATTCTCTCGTTTATATTGACTATAGAGGTTGACAATGGTGTGGGACCGTGATGTCAGGAAACCAGGAGAAAGCAAAAAAAATTATAGTTGTACATAATAAGGAGGCACTTGCGTACGTACGGCTATGGCCCTAGTGGGTCCCTAGTGTCATCCAGTCAAAATAAAGTCATCTCCTGAATCCTCATGTTCGTTGACGATGTTAACAATGCTCGGCACCACGGCGAGCGCAAAAACTCGAAGGACAACGGAGAGGGCCTCGCGGGCCCTACGGATGGTCTGATACAGCGCCCGCTGCTCATTCAGGAAGCCAAGATCATCGGACACCTATGAGCACCTTCGAGAAACTGAGACGGCATGAAACGGTAAGGCCGCGCTTGGGAGCTCTGGTTTATTTCAAACCTGTATTAACATACAAGTGTAATTTACTCGTCATCGGAAACAACGCGTAAAATACAGGCGTAATGAAACCGAGGGCCCGAGGTCTGTAAGTAAAACCGGCGGGTTACGCGTGTAATTTGAGAGACCAGTGTATATTTTACGAGCACTGCTATGTGGACGACATTACCAGACGATACATGCACGACGTGCGTATCATGCCATCCATGGGCAAGGCTGAAACAGCAGCTAACGGCTGGATTAGCAATCGTCCGAGTGTCGTTCAGCGTTTTTATCATGTGTGAATTACTTCCAATATTTTACTAGTCAAAATCGACCAACCAAGCGCCTTCGCCCGAGACCATCTGCTTTAATTTACAAGCTTCAGTTTTACAAGCGGTTTTGGTTGGAAAACGACGATCCAATCACGGCCTAATATCATGAGTTGGTCGGAAGATCATATGGTTTCACGTCTAACCTACCCGACTTGTCGTATATGCTATGAATGAAACATCAGACGATGAACTTCTTAAGCACGGAAACAACAGAAGAGGATGATCTTCTTAACAAGCAAATCACTGGCATTAGATCGACATGCAAAACAATACGAAGCATTATTCTCAGGAGGCATGGTGAACAGCTCGTGATGCCGCATGCCACAACATTCCAAGCTCAACTTTGCAATCAAACACAAGGCCTGGCATTACATAGACAATATTCAGAACAAACTCTTAACACAGGAATATCTCAGCAGAGTAACTATTTACTTCTAAACTGAACACAGGAATAGGAAAAAACACTCGACGCTGCTCACAGCAAGGGCGTCCCACTCAAAAATATCAAATGCATGTCTTCTGGCTAACATCAATGAGCAAATTTTGACAAGGTTTTCCAATTCCAATATATTAAACTAACGTCTTCTTGCTAACATCAATGATTAAACTTTGACAAGCTTTTCCCATTCAAAATATGTAATGCCTATGATCGTGGAGTCCTGTCGTAGCTTCTTGTACTTGTTTGGGCACTTTTTTCCCAGGGCACTCCACGTGTTGTTAAATTGCCAATGGTCCCTGCAGACTAGTCATGTCACCGGTGTCTAATAATACTCTGTAAAGCTTCTCGGTCATTCCTTCTGTAATGTAGCGCAAACAGTGACTGCTTCTTTCTGCAAAGTGGAACGACCAACTAGACCCAGTAATGCAGCAGTTTTCCTTGGACACATTGGCTCCTTTTGTGCAGTTCAACTAAAATCGAAGTCGGAATAAAATCGAGCTTTAATTTTGATATCCCTGTAAGCAACAATAGGTATAAGGGAAACAATTACTGAGAAATAACGGTTGATGATTTGTACTCCCAGAAGAAAAGCATCTGCTGATCTACTTTATCTTAATGGGAAACAATGCAGGAGAGTAGCAATTCTCCATCAGTGTGATTCATTCATATTGACTGAGACATTATCTTAACAATGCCTTGTTTCAACATGTATAAAGAACGACAAAGCAGAAAAGTACCATTCCTAAAACAATGCAACTGATTCATTTTAACAGAGACATTATCTTAACAATACCTTGGTTAAACATGTAGAAAGAACTACAAAGCAGGATAGTACCATTCCTAACAAGTGTTGCTGTTTTGAACTAAGATTCAGTAGTTAATTAATTCTGAGAGTGGCATTGCTTAATTTTACCAGCGGCATTAGATTAACGAAAAGCATAAACAGTTCCAGGGGAGAGTGGGCGCAACAGCAGTATGTGCTTCCATCTACTTATAAAGGGGGTGATGCAGAGTTTGTTGTAACAAAGCAACAAGCATCATGTCTGGGTTGGTCCCATTTTTGTTCACTACTTAATGGGAAAAGACAGCAATACAATAGCTTCAATTCAACATTTATTTAAAACAGTACCAATACAAGTAGCACAACATCTCAAAGCACACTGCACAATCATGTGGATGAAGGCCTGTACTGACCTTTCATGAGACGGACAAGATAAAATACGAATCAGCCAACACGAATAGGAAATCCAATCTCGTTTTGTGCAGTTGCACTGAAATCAAGCAAAGTGTTTCGCGTAGCGAAGCAAAATGTCGCAATAGCAACAAGTTGAATAGATATCCCTGTTTAAACAGAGGCAAAAAAGGAATCAATTACTGGCTAATAAAGGAGGATGAAACATGCGGCCACAAAAATGGTAATCCCGCCAATCCCTAACAAGTGTTGCAGTTTTGAAATAAGATTCAGTAGTTAATTCTGAGAGTGGCATCAATTACTGGCTTATAAAGGGGGTGATGCTGAATTTGTTGTAACAAAGCAACAAGCATGATGTCTGGGTTGGTCCCATTTTTGTTCACTACTTAATGGGAAAAGACAGCAATACAATAGCTTCAATTCAACATTTATTTAAAACAGTACCAAAACAAGTAGCACAACATCTCAAAGCACACTGCACATCATGTGGTTGAGACCAAGATTTGAAACAACTCACCACGAAGACTGGAAACAAATCTCGATCTCCTTTTGTGCAGTTCCACCAAAATTAAGCAAAGTCACCGGTGTGACATTCAAGTTGAACTGCACAAAACACTCTTAAAACATAAGTGTTTCGAGTAGCGAAGCAAAATGTCGCAATGGCAACAAGTTGAATCTATAGCCCTGTTTTAACAGAGGCAAAAAGAGGAAACAATTACTTGTCGATAAAGGAGGATGAAACAAATGGTGACAGAAAGAAGCATCTAACTTATCTTGGATGGAAAACAAAGTAGGACAGTAGCATTTCTAAAACGGTTGCATTGATTCATATTAACAGAGACATTCTCTTGAAACAACATTCGTTAAAAAATGTAATTTACTTTTAACAGTGGCATTGCTTCAATTTTCCGGCGGCATTCTTAGATTAACAACAGCAAAATAGCTGTATGGGACATGCCAGCACCATGTCCGTAAATGGGTGATGCAGAGTATGTAGCCAAGCAGCATATATGCGCTGGTCCCATATTTGTTCTCTTTGAACCTTCTTCCTATGTGAGGGCAGCAAATCTGGTCCTGCACAAACTACCCGACCCCCCAGTTTCTTTCCCTTTTCAACAAAGAGATCGGTTCCTTACAGATGTGTGTCCTGGGTTACCCCCTTTTTCCATTTTCGACCTACAAAGCGGCTGGATAGCCAGTCTATACTACTTTCCGCCCCTCCTTTCCTCATTGAACCACATCCTAGATTCTTACTCCAGCCCACCGCACCCTTTTTTCCTCTTTGAACCAAGACCTAGATTCGACTACAGATCGAAAAAGATCCACATGCAGCTAGAGCAACGACGGTTTCAAAGAAACTTATACCTTAGGGTCGTCGGGATGTGGCAAGGCGTGCGGCGGGAGGCCGGATCTGCCCACACTACGTACAACAGCGAGGAAGAAGGGGTCGGTGGCCCTCCCGCATAGGCGCTAGGTGAAAGAGAACAGCGCAGCCGGCAGTGGATTGCCTCCCTCACCGAAGGCGATAGAGTGAACGCTGCACCTCCTCCCCTTCCCGGTGCGACGGGATACAGACGCCTCCTTCAGCAGCTATGAGGGGGGAGAGAGAGACAAGAGGCCAACGCAGTCTTGTTTAGATCTGGTGAAGAGAGGGTGAGAGACTGTGAATATAGCAAACCCTAGCAAATGAACGCTGAGCCTCCAGCGTGTAACATATATGTAGTGCGGCGAGCGTGTGGAGAGTGCAAACCCTAGCGAACAAGTGCTGAGGCTCCCGCTTATATATATACTACTGTAGTACGGACTAAGCTCCGGTGCCTTCACTGCACCTGCTTTTGGCTATATGACAGGTGAGCCAGCCACATTTTGGGCCCACCTGTCATAAATCCAAAGGCAGGTGCACTAAGTCAATGAAGCTGCGTCCATATAGTACTCTCGTGTATACGACTAATATATAGTGGAGTGGTTTTCTTATTCTCTCCATAACAATCATTTTAAATTGTGTAAGTACGAAACGAAACTCTTTATTCAATGTACAGTGAAGAAAACTAGTACTACTTCCTATGAACTAACGATCCACGCCCACGCGTCCTGGTCGCACTTCCTGTCCTTCATGTGTGGTACACTACCCTCCCTTAAGTGAACGACCACACATGCGCCAAATTATCGGAAACGTGTGAGAGTGTGTACAAATAAAGGATTTTAATTTCAATTATCGGAAAGGTTTGAGAGTATTACAAAGTTTGACTTCAGTCAAATCTAATATGCGGAGTAAATAAAAATGGAGGGCTACTATGTCCATCCGGGTTTTTACTCCACACCATTTTTTAAATCAAAGTTAATAGCTGGACAAATAAAATTACAGGGGAGCTGGAGACAAAGTTGTGAGAAGGCTTAGAAATCAATACAAAACTTATGCTCTTAGTACCAACGTCGATCCTTCTTCGAGGAAACATTTGGTTTATAGCCAATTGTGTGATAAAATTGCACCAACGTGAAAGACGACTGCGTCTCCAACGCAACCAAGGTGAACTGACGAAGGATATCATCTTTGTGCGTAACAAGCAAAGAGCACTGATGGAAGACAGCTTGTTTTTCATTGAAAATCGATCAGCTTCACCAGCCGATGCAACCATGAGGCGCAACCATGAGCATCGATAGGTCATCGTGGTGATGCATCATCCATTAGGCATCAAGTTTGGGTGAGGCACCTATGAAGTTTGACAAATCCTCACTGTGGTCTGTTTCTTCTCAGTAATCAAGCTCGAGGAACGAAGAACCACGTGGCAGAGACAGTGGGGCGGAACAACAATGGCCATCCAATTTTGTGCATTTCCACTAAAATTGAGGAAGACATGCCCGGGTATGGAGACACGCATCGCTATTTCCAAAAATATAAAAAAGGGTTAGCAACGACATCTCAATTGTCAATAAGAATTAATGAAAAGTACACCAACAAATAGAAGCATCATAATTATCTTGATGGGAACTAAACCAGGATACCCGAGAAAAAAAGCATTTGTTCTTTTAACCAGTGATAGTACTGCCACCATATGGACAATGACCGCACAACCACCATGTACTTTTTGTCGAAACAACGTGTATACCTCCACCAAGGCATAAATCAGGACAACTTTTCGAGTGGCAATTCCTCTATAATAGTACTAGTAGGTGATGTTGAACCAGCCGACGAACCCTAGCTACTATGCATGGGGAGCTGGGGAGTAGTCGCATAGAAGAAAACCCGCACGCAGCGACCTGGGGAGCTGGACCAGTACAAGAAGTTATACCTCAGGTGGGCGAGATGTCGTTTAGGCGGGCGGGCGGGATCTGCCCACACGACGGTAGCGAACAAGGGCGTGGAGGATCTTCGTCCGCGCCAGCGCCGACTCGGAGAGGACGGTGCGTATCGGCTTCCTCCGTCGCCGACGGCGACAACGTCAACGCTGCACCTCCTCACCTCCCGCAGCGGACGGGATTCGGTCAGATCTGTGACCACCGGTGAGGAGAGAGATAGAGTGGACACTGTCATCTTGTTTTGATATGGAGAGGGTGAGAGAGCGAGACGCGAGAAACTCTATCAAACAAGAGGCTATAATGGAGTAAACAAATCTCTCCATAGCAGTGGTTTTAAATATAATACGCGCGTTCCCAGAAAAAAGAAACGAAAACTGGCGGACAATTTTTTAAGGGTCTGTCTAGGACACATCTAGATGTGACATAGTTATGTCACATCTAAGTTGATGTCCACTCTGTTTGTAGTCTATTTTTTCCCTAGTTTTTTTTGTTTCTTGGTGCTACATTATATACTTGTGGGAGCTTAGATGTGATATCCTTAAATAACATCTAGATGTGAATTAGACAAACTGATTTTCTAACGTACCAAGAAAGAAAACTCAATCAAAAACACGCCCCCGCTTCCAGGTCGCGAGAGTCGTCGCGCACACACATAGACATAGACATGCATATCCGTGTTTACGTAAAATTCCATTTCCATCTCCATCTCCAATCATATTTGTCCAACTGGCACATTATTTACCTTGTTAATTATATACGCAGCAATATTAACGTACAACATCTCTTGTTTGCGCACGTCCGGACCGCTGCCACGGCCGGTCCTGACCAACCTGAACCCTCTTCATCACCCGCGCGTGCTTTCCGCCTGAAACGGCCAGTGCCGCATTCATGCCCGGCCAGAGCGGACGTGACCTCTCACTGGCGCCGGCATTGAAGCGGCGCGCCGGCCGGGAGAGCGTCGCCCGCGCCGCTTCCGGGTGCACGCGTCTGCTCCGCGTTCAAAGGTCGCAATAGCCGGCTACAACATCCATGTAAAAAGTTCTTGGGAGTCCGTGCTACAGCTAGCTGTCCTCCCCCAACTCGTCAATCTCTTCCAGTAGTGCTAGTACTCCATGGCGTGATCCATCGACAAGCAGGCGGGAAAGTTATCGTATACTCGGTTTGCGGTGAGTGGCATGCCGAGCGACCGTGTGGGGTCGAGCCGTGGAGGAGGGTGAGACACGAACACGACAGACGTGATTTAAACGTTGGTTTTGCTCGATGGCGCGATCCAATGAAATGAAACGTTGGTTTCTCTTCGTTTCCATTTTTTCTCCGAAAAACGGAAACTTTCCACTCCATTTTCATTCCTATTCCAAGGTTGCCCCGTTACAACATTCCATCAAATACAAAGGAAAACTAACACGCATGCTGATGCATCTCAATGATTCACAGATCATAGAAAATATTTACTTCACAACTAAAGAAAAAATTTGTGAGAGCGTGTACGAAAGAAAAACTACTGATGGGGTCACTACGACTTAAACCCTAAACCCTAAACATGATTTAATTTCCTGGCCAGGTAGAACCTGTCGAAGAAAAGACGGCTGGCACCCTCGGATCATACGATGCTTTTGTGCAGTTCCACTAAAATCGACCTGAGCATCCCTGACGGCAAAGATATTGAAGAAGTGTGATTAGAATAATAGTACTGGCACTAGTTCATGAGACATAAACTCATCACAAGTAGAAGCCGGTAGAAGTAGCGAAAGATCGACATGGAGATGGAGCTACGGCAGTGGAGCAAGCCGGCTCCAAAAGGAAGATGGACTACCTGGGACGTCGGGCTATAGCTAGAAGGGCGGTTGGGACGCGGCATCGGCCCATACCACGGTGACCCCCGATTGGGACGCACCGACTGTGGGTTTTCTCCCTCGCCGATGTCGACCGCGTGTACGCAGAACATTGTTCCCTTCCCCCAGCTGCGGGATCAGGCCCGTTGTTCTATGCTTGTGAAGAGAGCAACCTAAGCAAGCAGGCTTGTAGCTTAGGCTCCTGCTAGTGTATATATAGTGGTTTTCTTTTTCTCTCCATATCAACCATTTTATATTGCGTACGTGTCATTCAAGAGTGAAATGATGGTTGCTTCTTCCAACTAACTTACTGTGTGATTTGACTGCTCCTTAGTGGCCCCTACACGTACTCCCCCTACGTGTATGCAATAGTCACACGTACACATGGACGCAAAAACGCGCGCGAGGCCCTAATGCATGCATGTCCGAGCACACGACGGAACACACATGGTCACGCTCAAGTGCTCAACCTACACATGCATGCACACACATACTCAGTCAGGGTGAGCTAGTGACCGTATAAACACCGGAATATATATATATATATATATATATATATATATATTGAGCGCAATGAGCGTATTATGAAGTCCACTGACCGTATTTTTACAAATATACAGTGACAGACAGTGTATTTATCTCGTTTGAAATTAAGCCATATTAACCGGAGAGGAGGCAGTATGGACTAGCATTACTTTGCTGTGTCCCGTCAACTTGCCGAACGAGGAGAAGGTTGCAGGACAGGAGAAGCTTGCGCGCGGTGGCTCGCAGGACAAGGAGAAAATTTTGACTAATGCAAGCTCTCCCTCGCTCAGGCGGTGGACGTGCAACAGTTAATTCGGTGTCAGATTGCCAGAAGCATACACTATACTACTAGTGCTATTATTGTTCGACTTCCCGAATAGGCGAACAACCAAGCGCAAAGTTTACTAGTACTACTACTATAGTCTATAAAGGTACGTACTATACTAGTACTAGGAACCGGATGGAGGAGCGTCTGCACTCTTATTATAATTTTAAAATGTGACAAAGCAATCTTCAACACATTTGGTTCTCTTCGAGGGTTCTCGCATGTGATAATGGAAGTTGATTGCATGGAACACTCGCCACAATTCTCGCTTAATTCTGGCTCATATCCTGTTACAAATAGTAGCGCTCGGTAATATTTCCTCTTTTTTGTTATTCAGCATGTAAACATGTCAGCAAACCTTGCGGCGCATCTTCGTGCGAACCGTGCTTGCTGCACTTTGAATGTGGCCGAGAGCTGGCTTGATGAAACACCTCGCTTCCTACTTCTTTTTTTGCGGGGTACCTCGCTTCCTAGTGACCAGTGTCTTGGCTGATCGTCCTAAGAATGCTTATATATGAATAAAGCTCTCTCATTTACCCGCAAAAAAGATTAAGCCATATTAACCGGAAAGGAGGGAGTATGGACTAGCACTACTTTTTGGTGTGTCCCGTCAACTCGCAGAATGAGGAGAAGCTTGCAGGACAAGGTGAAGCTCGCTTACGCCTTTGGACTAATGGAACCTACCCTCGGTGGACATGCATCAGTCCATTCGGTGTCAGATTGTCAGAGGCATACACTGTAGTACCCAACATGCGGAGTACCATCATTGTTCGACTTCACGAAGAGGCGAAGAGCCAAGCGCAGTAGTACGAGTAGTACTACTACTAGAACCGCATGGTGGAGCGTCTGTACTCTTATTTTTTATCTCTGATAAAGTACACGTTTATTCCGAAGAAGGGCGGAAAACGGCAGCCCAACATGTAATGAATGATATCGATTAACCAACCATGCTCGAATATATCTTGGCCTCCGTGCGAGCCTGTCTGTGTGTTCTCGCTCCTCGTCTCTCTCAAGGAACGGCGGGTTGGCTCTTTGCCGTCAATTGAGATCGGTTTGCTCACACTCCTGTCCCACATGTCAGTGATATGCCAAGAGGAGGTGCATTGACCGACTGGCCATACGCGTACTTGGTTTTGCACCTTCATACTACTCCTCCCTCCGTCACAGTTTACAGGGCGCGCTTCAATATGATGCATTTCTCTCAATGCATTTCCACCACCAGAGAGACTTTAGACGCGTTTGGTTTAATGCTCAATTAATTTGGGCATGGTAACCGCAATCAAGTCCACAATTTTCTCTCCATGTACTGTACTACTACGGAGTGGAGTAAGTGCATGCATGTGTGTACCCGGGGTGGAAGCACTGCATGCATATGTGTACGCATTATTCCCTCTAGTAATAGACGCCGTGCTATAACTACCAATGCTATTTTTCAGGCCGATCGCTAGTCGCCTTGGTCCCACAGATTTTTTTTCTTTTTTCTGAAGCGCGCTGTATAAACAGTGACGGATGGAGTAGTATGAGCGGATTCAAAGAAGAGTGTATTGACGGTTGCTTCTTCAGAGCAACTTACAGTGGGAAAGGTGGGGCTTATGATTTGACTGCTCATTACTCACTATTAATGCGGCGCAACGACCGGGCTGAGTCTCCCATGCGGTTGTGCACTACCCCCTCGGTTCTTAAATATACCCCGGAGTATTTGTCTTTCTAGAGATTTCAACGAGTGACTACTCAAATATTTGTCTTTTTAGAGATTTCAAATGGACTGGCACATACGGATGTATATAGACATATTTTAGAGTGTAGATTCACTCATTTTGCTCCGTATGTAGTCACTTGTTGAAATCTCTAGAAAGACGAATAGAATATTTAGGAACGGAGGGAGTACACATACGAAGCAAAATGAGTGAATCTACACTCTAAAATATGCCCGTTTGAAATTGGTAAAAAGACAAATATTTAGGAACGAAGGAGTATAATTTTGTGCATGGCACATGGACCCGGATGATGAAGAGGCTTCTGGCAATGCTATCAAGCTTTCATCATTTCTTTACATAATTGACGTACTATACAAATAATTTTCCAGCGACATGAAATTGTACAATGGTGTGAGCTTTCAGCTTTTGTTTCGCGTGTCTTGCCATCGATGCTCTTTCAGAAACAATAAAAAACTAACTTCCTTGCTAATGCATGTCAATTATTAGCAGATCAGAGCTAATAATTACATCACAACTGAAGACAGAGTTGTGAGAAGGTGTTAAACTAAAATTGATCCATGCTTTCATTGGCAGCAACGTCCCCCCAGCTCTGTCTAAATCAACAAGGCATGTTGGGAAAAAAGTAGCTATCTGGAGCATGCAACATTCCGATCATTTTGTGCAGTTCCACTAAAATAGAGTTGAGCGTCCCCGTTCCAAAGATATTAAGTGTGATTACAATAATAGAGGACTGCTGATGAAACAATAAACACACAAATAGAAGCCGGTCACCTTTGCAGTCTCTCTTAAGACTAACTAGTTGGAGAAGATTAGGCTCGGAGTTGGATGAGGAGGATAGAGCAAAACCAATCTCCCTTTGTGCAGTCGCACTGAAATGTAGAGACGTTGCCCGTGTGACATTTTAGTACAACTGCACAAAACACTCTTAAGAAAAAAGTGATTTGTGCAGTTCACCAAAAGGTCGCAATAGCAACGAGTAGAAAGGAAACAATTGCTGGCCAATAACAGTTGATGACACATGCGACGACAAAAAAGAAGCATACTCCTTGTCCTAAGGGAAGATAACAACACGGTTGTGTTTGTCTAAAACGGTGTGAGGACGAGAATGCAATATGGAAAGTACGCCGGACGAGCTACGTTTTGGGCAAAGAACTATGGAAGATCCACATGCAGCGACGTGGGAAGACGGGCAGTGGAGCAAGGCCGGAGGGGATACCTGGAGGTTGTTGGGATGTAACTAGGTGAGCGGCGGCGGGCGGAATCTGCGAGCAGGTGGCGTAGGCCCTGCCGCGCCGGAGCTTGGTCAGAGAGAACGGCGTGTACCGCAGATCGGGACGTGCTGCCTCGGCGCCGTGAAACGGAGAAACGATGCACTTCCTCCCTTTCCCCCGGCGGACGGGATGCGGCCGGATCAGTGACCAACGGTGAGAGAGAGAGGCCACCACACTCCCTTTCCCCCGGCGGACGGGATGCGTCCGGATCAGTGACCAACGGTGAGAGAGAGAGGCCACCGCAGCCTTGTGTGAGATACTCTGAAGAGCGACAAACCAGGCAGGCAGGCTCCATTGTATATAGTGAGCGGACTACCTTTTTCTCCATAAAAATCGTTTTATATTCTGTGTACATGCCATTGAGCGCTATAACTTTATTTAAAAATAACGCGGCAACGCATCAAGTCGAACTTTGTTTCATGCACGTGTGGTACACGACCTCCCTAGGTAAACAACCGCTACAAGCGTTCAAATTAGCACGTGGGCTGCCATTTCGTAAAGAAATGAGCTCCACCGTGTACCCGCGCGGGTGTGGCTGGGCACGAAGCGTGAGTACGTGCACGGTGCACCTATTCTCTTCTTGTATACGTACACCACCTACGTGGGGTTGTGTGAGAGAGATACAAACCTAGAGAGATATAGTGTGTGGGTTCTTGAGAGTTTTTTTGGGGGGGGGGTCAATAAAAAAATGTAACATATGCAATGTGTGTGAAATAGAGTCCTGGATATAACATATATATAGAGGGGGCGATCCACGAGAAGAGAGTGGAGGTATCATCGGCTTGAGGTGTCCATAGAATCGAAGAGAGGGATGATGTGTGTGTGTGTGCGCGCGCGATCGATAAAGTGTTCCATCGAATTTGTGTGTGCCCACGTCAAAGATATAGAGTGGCTGGCCTACTGGAACGTGAGATGGGACATGTGTAGTTTGTCTCTATGGCATGGATACCTACCTGCAGCGCTCGACTATAGGTGTGTGGTGGGGGAAGAGGGAGGCCCAATTAACTATAGAGGTACAATGGCTGGTATATGTGTGGAGGAGGAGAGAGGCCTACCTCATGTATTAAGGAGATCGATCTGCCTCATGTATTAAGGGAGATCGATCGGCATCCATGCATATGTGTAGGAGAGGAATAAGGTTGGGAGAGAGATAGAGCTAGAGTGTTGGAGGGGGTGGTAGTGGAGTTGCTTCTAACAAATGGTGGGATAGGCTTGCTAGACAAACGGAGGGCACACCCGCAATATCAATAAGAGAGGAGATGGCTGCTTGTTGTCTGTGCACGTGCGTGTGAGAGACGGGTCAGGAGGCATGCACGAATGATGAGGGGGGACGATGTGGCTGTGGTAAGCAGACGTAACTACATAGGAAGATCAATCGCCCTTTGTTAGACAAAGGAGAGACATAACTTGTGAGGTACGTCGATCGATGGGGGGGTAGTTAAAGTCGATCTAGGTATATGTTGGGAGATCGATCGGTATACATGCATGTGTGTGTTAGAAGCAAATGAGGCACGAGGAGAAGGATAGAGAGAGAGAGGGATGCATGTCGGAGGTGGTACGAGAGGCATACTATATCGAGGGGGGAGGAGTGTGCGAGTACGAGAACGATGAAAAGAGTGGTGGGAGTGAGGCATGGACGGTGACAAGAGAAGAGGGGAAGCTTGTGTTTGTGCTAGGCACACCTGGCTAGAGAGGCATATTGATTGATGTGTGCCGTAAAGAAGGAGCTGGGGGGCCTACACACACCGTGGGTGAACGACCTAAAGTGAAAAGACGAATTTGCGCGATGGAGCTAGAGAATGCCGAGGGAGGGTGATAGGGATGCGGGCGTGTGCATGCACAAGAGAAAGTTAGCGCTAGCTACAAAGACAAGAGGGTTGTGTGGGTGTAAAAGACGAATAGAGATCATATATACTTCATTATAAAAAGCGAATTCGGATATTTGAAGAATTTATCATAGTGTTTCAAACCGACGCATGTGTGAATATATATAACGGTGATACACATGGTGTGGTTATGAACATGTTATACTACATTTAATATATTTTATCTCTACTCTTATAAAAAACGGAGTTGTTGATGATGGTGTGTCTGCCATCCTGCATTATAGGCCGTCCGATTTATATCTGGCGGATAGCAAGGAAACTATGATGGTTGAAGTTGGCAAAAATCATGATTGTAGATTCTTATTGAAATAGAGAAACGAATTCAAATTTAGTTCGAATTGCAACGGTAGTATAGACATTTGGAATGCACTAAAATGTTGGTATGAGTAGGTTACATGCATTATACAGCAAGCGAAAAAATTTAATCGGACATAACATGGATTCATACTCCCTCCTTCCATCTATATAGGGCATAATGAGATTTTTAAGACCGCCTTTGACTATTGACAAGATTAATAGTACATGACATGCACAATGTGAAAATTATATCGTTGAAAGAACCTTTCACAGACGAATTTAACGGTGTGCTTTGTGTAAGTTGCATGTCATATATCATTGCTCTAATATTTGGTCAAAGTTAGCATCGAAAAACGCATTAGGCCCTATATAGATGGAAGGAGGGAGTAGCTTTGAATAGCATTTGTATAGTAAAACGGGGCAAGACTCTCTCTTTGTGTGGTGTGAATAGTTTTATTTTTTTCATTTTCTTTTTGGTTGAGGGAAGTGCGAATTGATTTGGTACGTACAAGTACAATATTACTACACGTTAGGCTTGTCCCTAAAATTCAACCCGCGTCTTGTTATATCCCGAAAATTTAGATATCGTGCTCCCAAAACTGGCGCCTCCACAACCCGCGCCTTGCTATACCGAAATTACAATGCGCGCGAAAACTCCCTCCAGCTGCCAAATCCCGACACGCGAAATCCCCCTTCTAACCCTGAGCCGAAAGGGCCGCTAGTTCAAATTGGTGGGGGGTACTTTTGTAACACACCCTACATTTTGGACAAACGCGTCCCTAAGTCATGCTTCACCCCCTCCCATCGCCCCCTTTTCGCCATTCGAAATCCCAGGCCGCCATAACCTCTCCGCTCCAGCCGGGAAACCCCACCCTCCTCCGTCCGCCACGTCACCGCTGCCCAGCCGGAGCCTCTTCCCCGACAACGTCGTCCATCGCAACAGCTCGACGTCCCTCGTCCACCTCCCCGGATGAGGATCCGTCGTCCATCTCGCCGTCCCGCCGGTTCAGCCGCCCCGTCCTCCACCTCCAAGGAGTTGCTCTGACGATCGCCTCGTCTATCGCGGCTGCTCCATCCCCACAGCGTCGCCTTAACCTGCTCCACCGGAACCGCATCATCCTCACCGACTCCTCGGACGAAGCCGAGGCCTACTCGGCGCCACCAAAGAGGTTGTACACTCATCGCATCACACCTTCTCCTTAAATCGACCTCCCGGCACCGACGGTGCTCCATCCCGCACCCCCATGGAGCGGCTACCTTGAAGCCGGCGCCGCGGGCGACATCTCCATGGCGGCTCTCCCCCAGTGCGAGGCCCCTTCGGCGGCAGCGTCCATACCAGCCGGATCTGCTGCTGCTGCTCCGGCTCTCGCTCGCTCGCTCGCGCTGCTGCTGCTGCTCCGGCTCTTGCTCGATCGCTCGCTCGCCCAGCTGCTGCTGCTGCTCTCCCCCTCGCTCGTGTTGCTGCTCTGCTCCGATTAAGCCACACTTCAGTCGACTGAATCGACTTTTGGGTCAGTCGATTTTCAGGGGTTGGGGGGCTCGCCGGAGTTAAGGAAGAACCAGCCGCAGCGGGACGGGGGCTCGCCGGAGAGGTACCCACTATCTATCTTAGGGTTCAGGGTGGGGGGGCCTAAAGGGCTGGCCGGGGCGGCGGTGGCGAGTTGTTTCGGGGCGGCGAGGCGGCGCTGGGGCCGGCGGTTCGGCCGGTGGTGGCTGGCGGCTCAGGGGGGTGCAGGTTGAAGATGAACTGCAGGCCCTCCCTAAACTACATGTCAAGTGCCTCTCTGCTACCATTGCGTTCAGTTTCGACAGTAGCATTCAGATTCCAAAGTAAATTTCAGTTTTGACAGTTAAGTTTAGAGTCAACAGTTTTTACCTCATCTGTTGTGGTCAGGTGGTTTTTGGTGATGTTAATTTTACATCCATTTTACATCATCTATTGGAGATGCTATTAGAATCCCACTTGAGATTGACGATGTCTGTCTTGTGCTGCTTCAGCCTTGACGTCTTACGGCTCACCGGAGCTGCTCCAACGACAGAACGATCCATCACAACAGAGCAGTGCCCTGGACGCCGTTTACAGATTCCTCAGATCTTCCTCCACACCTCTGACAGCCACCTCTGCCTCAACTGCTTCAGTGACCAACCCAATGATGCTGAGGTCAACACGGCTACGGCAAAGAGGTTGTACACTTGTTGCATCACTTATTACTATACATTCACGTTGATCCATTAGGGCTATTTTGGTTCAACGGAAAAACGTCGATCCACTGGTTGTTACCATCACTCTAAATTTCTGCATGCTCTCCTTACATAATCTCACCATATTTTTTTCGTATGCATGTCAGATATTGTACATAGTCATGCTGAACATGTAGAGAAAAAGAGAAGAGTTTTGCGCGGCAATACAATGTCATGCAGACATCGCTCCATGGTGGGTTCAATGGCAAACCCTCCCCACCCCTCTCCAGATTGTAATCCAGAGGAAGATATCTGTTCTGAGGCGGATTCAGATGCCGCTGACCACTCCTATTTACCCCCCAAGGTGTTTGCTCTACCTTGGCATGATGATGTTAGTCATATCATGCATATGTTGCCTTGCAGTGCCTACTTTTGACATCATATATGCCATCTGCTTAGTTTAGACATGTTCTGTAATGCCACCTGTTTCGTTTCTATATCATATATGGGAATTATGCAGTCTCATGTCTTTTAGCCAGCCATAATATATGTGAAATGTGCAATGCCATCCTGTTTAACCAGGCATCATATATTTGAATGATATCTTGCCCATCCTTTTCTTCATTACATTTCCATTTGTCGACAATGTTTGTACATTAAACTACTCTTCCTATGAATCAGCCATTTGGGTGGGAGATGGGAAAATCTGGAGTGAAAAGAAGGCCTTCAGAGCAGACAGTGCTACCTGTCGAAGCAGATCTCTTGTTGGGTCCCGATAGCTCCTCAGAGATGGATTCAGAGACAGATGACCAGTCCTATTCCCCCACTGAGGTGTATGCTCTAACTTGGCACAGTTATACTGCTCATATCATGCATACAGTGTCTTGCGATCCTGTTTAGTTATTCATCATATCTTTGAATTATGTTATGCTATGCTATCCAGTTTAGATAGACATCATATATGTGAAATTATGTCATGCTATCCGTTTTAGTTAAACAATATACATGTCAACTATTTCATGCCCTCTTTTTTCCACACTATCTATTGCATCTGTCTCTCATACAATGTCTGTACATTCAACTATGTTTCCTGTTTATCAGCCATTTGAATTGGAGCGGGTGATGCCAGTATCTAGCGGACTAAAAACATGGTCTTCAAATAAAACAGTGCTACCTCTTGGTGGAGATAGCACCCCGGTTGTACATGCACAAGAACCAGCCCTACCACACATAACCCAAACTCTCGCAGATTGTACCCCTACTGCGATGGACAGAGAACCAGCTTCACCCAATCTAACCCCAACCCCAGCCGATAGTAACCCAGTTCCTATTGACACAACACCATCTCCACCATAGAGCTCCCAAACAAGAGCAGTTAGTAAGGCAGCTCCAGTGCCCAAAGGGCCAGTACTATCACGGCGAACCCCAACTCCACCAGTTAGTACGCCTATTCCTGTGGAGGAAGCACAACCAGCTAGTCGTAGTTTAGCATCTATCGCATTTGATGTTGTTAAATCGTATGTGTGTATCTTCCCATCTTGGAAATATTATACTGAAGATGAAGGAAAATGCCAGTTGCAGGTGTTTGTCCAGGAGTTATGTGTAAGTAATGTTATTCATGGCAATTACTTTGCTTCGTCCCATAGATCCTACCTCCATGATGGTTATAATACAGCAAATTTTCCCATTTTTCTCTATAGAGAAGGACCGATTTGGAAACTCAGGATGAGGTAACCTGTGCTAATACCTCTGCTATCTTCAAGAATGCTTGGTGGCAGTATCGGAATTATCTGAAGAAAACGTACTTCACTGGCAAAGAAACTCATCAAATTCCCTTACGTTCTCCTGAGACACATTTACTGGACGATGACTGGGAACGCCTTGTTCTGTACTGGTCCCGAACCAAGAATGTGGTAAGGTCTATGAGCTCATTTTCTATTTTAAGTATTATATTCTTGCATATTACTGTACTCTGTTCATGTAGAACAAGTGCCTAAACCTGAAGAACAACTGTTCTAATTTAAGATTCCATTGCTATCATAGTTCAAAAAAGCGCTAGGCGTTAATTGTGCGTTTTGCCACCGCCTTGCGCTTTACTGACCAAAGCGCATGCTTATGCACAGTTATGCACAGATTATGCGTAGTTATGCGCAATGCGTTTTGCCAACGCCTAGAGCCTAGGCGCGCTTAAGCGCTCGCTTAGGTGCGCCTTTTTTAACTATGATTGCTTTGCTCTTGTATCACTGTATTTACTCATACAAACTTATTTTTAAATTGAAGGATCCAATCGAAACTCCAATGGCACAACAGGTATGTTCACGCATGTTTCTTTAACAGGTCAATAGCTCTGTTGATTTCAATTTCAATTGTGTATACACTTGACTTTCATATCATGCACATTACTAGCATCACAACAGAGCCAATAGTGTTGTTATACATGTAGACCCGTGGTACCCATCTGAAATCTTGTTGTGCTGTGTAGTTTCCCACGCTTTGTGTTCTTTCACTGCTGCTTTGTCTTGAACTGATATGATTTGTACCGTGTCTCTATTTTGATTTGGCAAGACAATGCAGTGACCATAGGACATAGATATATGTTTGTTTGATGCTTTTATTATGTACTAGTACTTGGCAATAGAAGACTTGGTAGTTTAATCCTGTCCACCTTACTAATGAACTGGTTCACCGAAATGAGTTTCATATACTAGTACATGCTAAACTTGTTATGTGTCTGCTTGTTTCTTCTTTTAGAATGCTGACAGAATATTGAGGAAGAGTGCCTTATTAAGCAATGGTAAAGGAAGTAATGCAGATAAGGTTCAGGATAGTGACACATAACAAGCTATTCTAAAAGACATCGGAGAGTTACTGGCCACTACCGCTTGCACAAGCTATTCTAAAAGACATCGGAGAGTTACTGGCCACTACCGCTTGCACAAGCTATTCAAACTCACTGTCTGAATTAGTTCGGTTTCTTGAGTCTCAACTACAAGCTGAAAGACATCGATCAGCTGTGCTGCGACAAGAAGCGGAAGGACTGCGGAAGTCCCTGGAGCATTCAGATGCATACTTTCTGGTGCAACAGCAAGCGTTGGAGGATTTTAGCGCCAAACAGGACAAAGCTAATCAGCTTGCTAAGCTTATTGCCAGCATGGTGGATACCCAGGATAACGTTTCTTGAGCTCTTCTGAAGTTGTTTCAGTTATGCTCTTGTTTTGCTGCCGCGTTTATTTGCACTGGTGGCCAATTTTGACGGCCAGTGTATGTAATGTGCTGCTTTGTTCCCTATATTTGCACTGGTGGCGAACTTTGATGCCCAGTGGATGTAATATGTGTAATAGCGGTAATAGGCTAGCGTTAATTGCTTGCTTGTTTATTTCCTTATTGTCTTGTTTAGTTGTTTGCTTGTAGTCACTGCAGTTCTTTTTCTGTTTTTTTTCTAGTGGCCACAATAGCCTATTTTTGGTAACTAGCCCAAAATAATCATGGCAACACACGGACTATTGTAACCATGGGCCTCTTACAGGCCGTATGATCCATGGGCCTTCGTCCGGCCGTAGGATCCATCGGCCTTCTATACGGGCCTTAGGGTCCATGGGCCTTCTACGGGCCGTAGGGTCCATGGGCCTTCTACGGGCCGTACGATCCATGGGCCTCATACGGGCCGTAGGATCCATGGGCCTTCTACGGGGCGTATCATCATTTCGCCAATCATGGGCCGTACTATTCGTGGACCATAACGGGCCGTTAATAGGCCGTATTTGATAACTCTATGAAAACAGCCCAACGGGTTTTTTTTGACATGAAAACGGCCCAACTTATTAACGGTCGGCAAACGGGCCGACTATAACGACGGGCTGAATTTGGCCCACAAGCAGAAAATGACAGTAACGGGCCGTATGTAACCGAATGTTGCAAATGAGCCCAAGAATCAATGGGCCCTGAGAAGGCCGAAAGATAACTTGGGCTAGAAATGGCCCAATGGAATAACGGGCCGTTAATGGGTATAAAGTGATACACTATTCATTATGGGCCAGTTTCACCACGGGCCGTTAATGGGCCAAGAGTTACAAAGGTCCTCATATGGGCCGAAAGAAGTCATCGGCCACACATGGGCCGGAAGTTAAAACGGGCTAAATCATATTGGACGGCCCAGATGACGCTACTGGGCCTAATTCGGATAGGGCGTAACGGCCCCTAGGTTAGCGGGCTGTAAATGGGCTATATGCGAACAGGCCGTTAACAGGCTTTCCGTGGGCCGGCCCGCCACCTTTTGACCAAGTCAAATGGGCCGGCCTTTTCACAGGAATGGGCCTCTGTTGGGTCGTGCCACGTGTCGCCGTATCATAGGCACCTTCGGTCCAATGAGCGGATGACATCTGTCCCAACGGTGAGCTGACACGTGTTTCCTCCAGCCAATGATGATTTTACACGTGGAAATCCCCATTGGTCGGGGCTGTTAACAGGTTATCGGATCCAAAACCCGACCCGATAGCTTAACGGCATTCCGTTACGGTGGATGCCATGTGTCGGTCACCCTTGACGAAAGCACTTCTGTGACGCGCGATTTATCGTCATGGAAGTGGACACTTCCGTGATGATAATTTTGGTAATGTCATGGAACACTTCTACGATAGCGCAGGTATGACTATCTTGATTCTGTCATAAAATCGTCATGGATGTACATGCATGACAAAAAACGCGACCTACTGTGACAAACACGTATCATCACGGAAGTGTATTTTTTTTGTAGTGATCTCTCATGCTTCACTTAGGTTATTTTGAGAGTCTTAAATAGCATGGTAATTTGCTTAAATAATCCTAATATGCTAGGCATACAAGATTAGTAAAAGAAAAATTCTTATGAGTGTGTTGAATACTATGAGAAGTTTGATGCTTGATAATTGTTTTGTGATATGAAGATGGTGATATTAGAGTCATGCTAGCTGAGTAGTTTTGAATTTGAGAAATACTTGTGTTAAAGTTTGTGATTCCCGTAGCATGCATGTATGGTGAACCGTTATGTGATGAAGTCGGAGCATGATTTATTTATTTATTGTCTTCCTTATGAGTGGCGGTCGGGGACGAGCGATGGTCTTTTCTTACCAATCTATCCCCCTAGGAGCATGCGCGTAATACTTTGCTTTGATAACTTGTAGATTTTTGCAATAAGTATATGAGTTCTTTATGACTAATGTTGAGTCCATGGATTATACGCACCCTTCTTCCTTCCACCATTGCTAGCCTCTCTAATACCGCGCACTTTTCGCCGGTATCATACACCCACCATATACCTTCCTCAAAACAGCCACCATACCTACCTATCATGGCATTTCCATAGCCATTCCGAGATATATTGCCTTGCAACATACCACCGTTTTGTTTACTATGACACGCTCCATCATTGTCATATTGCTTTGCATGATCATGTAGTTGACATTGTATTTGTGGCAAAGCCACCGTTCATAATTCTTTCATACATGTCACTCTTGATTCATTGCATATCCCGGTACACCGCCGGAGACATTCATATAGAGTTATATTTTGTTCTAAGTATTGAGTTGTAATTGTTGAGTTGTAAGAAAATAAAAGTGTGATGATCATCATTTTTAGAGCATTGTCCCAAGTGAGAAAAGGATGATGGAGACTATGATTCCCCCACAAGTCGGGATGAGACTCCGGACGAAAAAGAAAAAAAAGAAAAAGAAAAGAGGCCATAAAAAGAGAGAAAAAAGGCCCAAATAAAAAAATGAGAGAAAAAGAGAGAAGGGACAATGTTACTATCCTTTTACCACACTTGTGCTTCAAAGTAGCACCATGATCTTCATGATAGAGAGTCTCCTATGATATCACTTTCATATACTAGTGGGAATTTTTCATTATAGAACTTGGCTTGTATATTCCAATGATGGGCTGCCTCAAAATTCCCTAGGTCTTCGTGAGCAAGCGAGTTGGATGCACACCCACTTAGTTTCTTTTGTTGAGCTTTCATATACTTATAGCTCTAGTGCATCCATTGCATGGCAATCCCTACTCACTCACATTGATATCTATTGATGGGCATCTCCATAGCCCATTGATACGCCTAGTTGATGTGAGACTATCTTCTCCCTCCTTATTTTCTTCTCCACAACCACCATTCTATTCCACATATAGTGCTACGTCCATGGCTCACGCTCATGTATTGCGTGAAGATTGAAAAAGTTTGAGAATGTCAAAAGTATGAAACAATTGCTTGGCTTGTCATCGGGGTTGTGCATGATTTAAATATTTTGTGTGGCGAAGATAGAGCATAGCCAGACTATATGATTTTGTAGGGATAACTTTCTTTGGCCATGTTATTTTGAGAAGACATAATTGCTTAGTTAGTATGCTTGAAGTATTATTATTTTTATGTCAATATTAAACTTTTGTCTTGAATCTTTCGAATCTGAATATTCATACCACAATTAAGAAGAATTACATTGAAATTATGCCAAGTAGCATTCCGCATCAAAAATTATGTTTTTATCATTTACCTACTCGAGGACGAGCAGGAATTAAGCTTGGGGATGCTTGATACGTCTCCAATGTATCTATAATTTTTGATTGCTTCATGCTATATTATCTTCTGTTTTGGACATTATTGGGCTTTATTATTCACTTTTATATTATTTTTGGGACTAACCTATTAACCGGAGGCCCAGCCCAGAATTGCTGTTTTTTGCCCATTTCAGAGTTTCGCAGAAAAAGAATATCAAACGGAGTCCAAACGGAATGAAACCTTCGGGAACGTGATTTTTGGAACGAACATGATCCAGGAGACTTGGACCCCACGTCAAGAAATAAAGCAGGAAGCCACGAGGTAGGGGCGCGCCTACCCCCCCAGGCGCGCCCTCCACCCTCGTGGGCCCCATGTTGCTCCACCGACGTACTCCTTCCTCCTATATATACCTACGTACCCCGAAACGATCAGATACGGAGCCAAAAACCTAATTCCACCGCCGCAACCTTCTGTACCCACGAGATCCCATCTTGGGGCCTGTTCCGGAGCTCCACCGGAGGGGGCATCGATCACGGAGGGCTTCTACATCAACACCATAGCCTCTCCGATGAAGTGTGAGTAGTTTACCTCAGACCTTTGGGTCCATAGTTATTAGCTAGATGGCTTCTTCTCTCTTTTTGGGTCTCAATACAATGTTCTCCCCCTCTCTTGTGAAGATCTATTCGATGTAATCTTCTTTTGCGGTGTGTTTATTGAGACCGATGAATTGTGGGTTTATGATCAAGTTTATCTATGAACAATATTTGAATCTTCTAAATTCTTTTATGTATGATTGGTTATCTTTGCAAGTCTCTTCGAATTATCAGTTTGGATTGGCCTACTAGATTGATCTTTCTTGCAATGGGAGAAGTGCTTAGCTTTGGGTTCAATCTTGCGGTGTCCTTTCCCAGTGACAGTAGGGGCAGCAAGGCATGTATTGTATTGTTGCCATCGAGGATAACAAGATGGTTTTTTTTATCATATTGCATGAATTTATCCCTCTACATCATGTCATCTTGCTTAAGGCATTACTCTGTTCTTATGAACTTAATACTCTAGATGCATGCTGGATAGTGGTCGATGTGTGGAGTAATAGTAGTAGATGCAGGCAGGAGTCGGTCTACTTGTCTCGGACGTGATGCCTATATACATGATCATACCTAGATATTCTCATAACTATGCTCAATTATGTCAATTGCTCAACAGTAATTTGTTCACCCACTGTAAAATACTTATGCTCTTGAGAGAAGCCACTAGTGAAACCTATGGCCCCTGGGTCTATTTTCCATCATATTAATCTTCCAACACTTAGCTATTTCTTTTACCGTTTTTATTTTGTTTACTTTACTTTGCATATTTATCACAAAAATACCAAAAATATTATCCTATCATATCTATCAGATCTCACTCTCGTAAGTGACTGTGTAGGGATTGACAACCCCTTATCGCGTTGGTTGCGAGGATTTATTTGTTTGTGTAGGTGCGAGGGACTCGCGCGTAGCCTCCTACTGGATTGATACCTTGGTTCTAAAAAACTGAGGGAAATACTTACGCTACTTTGCTGCATCACCCTTTCCTCTTCAAGGGAAAACCAACGCAGTGCTCAAGAGGTAGCAGACCCGCAGAGTTCTTGCAGCTCTACGAGCTGAGCATCGAGGCGGCCAACAGTGACGAGAAAGTCATGGCGAACCGGATCCCCATGCGCTCAAGGACGGCGCTCGTTCCTGGCTCCTAAGCCTGCCTCCGGGCTCGATCTCCTCCTGGGACGAGATGGGCGACCGCTTCGTCGCCAACTTCCAGGGCACTCGCGACCGCCCCCCGGCCGCGGGTGACCTGCACTGCGTCAAGCAGCAGCCAGGAGAGACCCTCCAGAAGTACATCAAGCGCTTCAAAAACGTTCGCCTCAAGATCCCCAAGGTGACGGACGAGGCCATCATCTCGGCGTTCTCTGATGGTGTCCGCGACGTCAAGTTGAAGGAGGAGCTCGCCATCCACGAGGAGTTGTGCACATCCCTGGAGCTGTTCAACCTGGCGACTAAGTGCGCAAGGGCTAAGGAAGGGCGCCTTTCCCTCCTCGAGCTCCCAGCTGCCGACCCGGAGGAGAAGAAAGCCAAAGCCAAGGACGTGAAGCGCAAGGGAGTCGTCGTGCTCGCGGCAGAGCCAGACATGAAGCGCGGAAGGGACCAGCCTGAGTCATCCAAGAGCAGCCGACCGTTCTGCGCCTTCCACAACATGCACATCCACAACACCAACGACTGTCAAGAGCTCAGGGCCATTCTCGACGGACGCTTCGGTCGGCGCCCCGAGCGCAACGACCGGGGCTACGGCCGAGGAGGAGGACGCGGTGGAGGACGCTGGGACGACCGTGGCCCATGCCAGAAGTGGCGCGACCGGCCTCGCGAGGACCGCTGCCAAGACCAGCCTCACGAGGGCACCTGGAGGGATCAACCTCTCGAGGACCACCCTCAGGGCAACGCCGGTCTTCCTCCGCTGCCTCCACCACCAAGAAGGAACGATGACCACCATCAAGACGAGGGGGTTGGGGGCTTCCAAGAGCCGCGCACGATCGCCTGCATCTTCGGCGGAGCTCAAGCCCCAGCCTCTCAACGCATCTTCAAGCAGTTTGCCCGCGAGGTGAACGCAGTCCTCCCCAGGCTCGAGGCAACGCGCCCACTCAGGTGGTCCAAGTGCGCCATCACCTTCATTTCGGCAGATCAGCTCAAGTGCGCGGCAACCGCTGGTGCTCTCCCGATGCTTTGTTCACCTGTCATCAGCAACGTACAAGTCACCAAGACCCTCATCGACGGCGGCACAGGCTCAACGTCCTGTCGGTCGAGACGTTCGACAACCTTCAAGTGCCATACGATCAGCTTCAGCCTACCAAGCCCTTCTCAGGAGTGACCGACGGCTCCACCACACCGTTGGGGCAGGTCCGCCTTCTCGTCACCTTCGGAGAAGGCAACAGCTACCGCACCGAGCTCATCGACTTTGACGTCGCTCACATCCGTCTACCATACAATGCCATCCTCGGGTACCTGGCCCTAGCCAAGTTCATGGTAGTGACGCACCACGGCTACAACGATCTCAAGATGCCAGGAAGCGGCGGGATCATCACAGTCCCCTACGAGGAAAGAGATGCGGTGTGCTCCCTCGAGCACGCCTTCCAAGAAGCGTCAATCGAAGACCCCGACAACAATGCAGCTCAGTACCCTCCTGAGGGCGTCCCTAAGAAGAAGAAGCAGCTACTCCGTGCCGGAGCTCAGGAGAGTGGTACCTCGTCAGGATCGGCGCCCGCACCTGGGGCACCTCCCTCCCTCGCATAGGAAGGCGCGCCCGCCGCCCTCCTCGGGCAGGGCTCGAGGGCTCTCTTCTGGAGGGCCTCAGACCTGGCCAATGTCACGAGGGAGGCGCTCGGGCACCACTCGGAGGCATGCTTCGCGGCACGTCTTCCTCAGGAGGACACAGGGCGAGGGGCGACCAGCGCTCAGGAGTTCATCACCAAGACCACTCAGGAACTGCAAGACGCGAGAGCCATGCGCGGCGACCACCGCTCACCGGGCGCAGCTCCCCATCCAGGCAAGGATGCCGGGCTACATGTCTGCGTCGACGTCCCAGGGCTCAACAGGGCCGCGTCTCAGGAGCTTTTCTGGCCTTCGCGCGTGGGACGCTGCGAGGGCCCACCTCACAGCTATGTTCGCATGCCTTTTGGCCTGCCGAGCCTGGCATCCGCCTTCCAGCACAGCCCGCGGAGTGTCCTGGCGGCTCGGGAGGCCAGGCACCACGCGGTCCTAGGGGAGATGGAGACGGTCCTCAAGGAACCACCTGGACCCCCAGGGCCTCCCGAGGCTCAGGACCCTGGTGGCTCGTGAGGAGCAACCCCTGCACCACACATCTTCAGCTGCCCCAACACTCCTTCTACAACGGAACCAGGTGACATTTTCCAAGTTCATTTAGCTGGGAGCGCCCCTCGGGCTGCATCATTCCCAGGCCGCGTGGGTTCGTCCCTGTGGCATGTATCCCTTTTATGCCTTTAGCTTACCCTGCTGGGGGCGCCCCTCGAGCTGCATCATCCCCAAGCCGCTTGGGTCCAGCCCAGTGGCATGTATCATTCATGCATTTACCTGAGCTAGTTTGCTTTCCATGCTTAATCTATCTATGACTATCACCTGCTTGATTGTCACCCACCGAGGAGCCGCGCGCCGGTCGTCTTTCTTCAGGACCCATCGCGTGAGAGGGTTAGGCACGGCGTCTGTGCTCGGGCCCGTCCCTGCAGCGTCGATAAATCCAACGGCTGAGCTCTGTCTGGCGGGCCGGCCCCGTTCACGTCACCTCCTGGGGCAGTTGGTGCTTGGCTTTCTCACGCGATGACCTCAGGAGATTCGTTTGGCGCAGGTTGTCTGACCACCTCGGAGGACTAATAGAGCGAACAAGAATCAAGACCAGACGCAACCCGCCTTAAGGTAGGGCCTCATGAGTCCCGCGCTGGCTCACGAGTGCCCATACACACCTCGCCTAGCCCTGCCGTGCAAGCCACGTGTCAGGGCGGGGCTGTACACGCCCCGGGGGCTCTCCGCAGTAGGGAGTCCCCTCCCACGCACCAGTGGAAGCACCATGCTCTGCGCTGGCCGTCGACACTGCCAAGGTGCGTCTATGCCCGTGCAAGTGCGGAAGCGCTATGCTCCGCGCTGGTGATAAACAACTGAGGGCGGCCCCACAACCGCATCAACCTCAGGGAGCCCCTGAGCTCAGTGTCCGGCCTCACCGCAACACCTTCCCTCGGGAGAGTCGCGCGAGGGGGCTGGGCACGGGGGCTACGCTCGGGTCCGGCCCAAGCGTACGCTGCCCAACCAGGTCCCTCGGGCCTGGTCGTCGCGCGCCCCTCCCGAGCCGAGCCTCGGCGAGGGCAAAGGTATGAAGGTTGTTTGCACGTCAAGGGGGACTCCTGAGCATCGCAACTCAGGAGCCTAACTGGTCACGTTGTAACGCCCACGATGTGGCTATATCTCCCACGTGTCGAGGCACGACTTACAGGCATAACCGCATAGTGGTTTAGTCGCAAGAAGGGTCATCTTCACACAATCCCATGTAATGAACAAGAATGGGATAAAGAGTTGGCTTACAATCGCCACTTCACACAGTACATAAATATAAATCATACATCATCCAAAATACAAACATATAGACCGACTACGGTCAAGATCCAGAAGAAAATAAGACAACCCCAAATGCTAGATCCCCGATCGTCCCAACTGGGCTCCACTACTGATCATCAGGAAAAGACACATAGTAACGACCACGTTCCTCGTCGAACTCCCACTTGAGATCGACCCCATCATCTGCACTGGCATCGACGGCACCTGCAACTGTTTTGGTAGAATCTGTGAGTCACGGGGACTCAGCAATCTCACACCCGCGAGATCAAGACTATTTAAGCTTGTAGGAAAGGATGGTGTAATGAGGTGGAGCTGCAGCGGCAAAAGCATATAAGGTGGCTAACATACGCAAGAGAGAGCGAGAAGAGAAGCAACGGAACGGTCGTCATCTAGCAATGACCAAGAAGTGATCCTGAACCCCTACTTATGTCATACATAACACAGACCGTGTTCACTTCCCGGACTCCGCCGAGAAGAGACCATCACGGCTACACACGCAGTTGATGTATTTTAATTGGGTCAAGTGACAAGTTCTCTACAACCGGACATTAACAAATTCCCATCTGCCTCATAACCGCGGGCACGGCTTTCGAAAGATAATACCCTGCAGGGGTGTCCCAACTTAACCCATCATAAGCTCTCACGGTCAACGAAGGATAAACCTTCTCCCGGAAAGACCCGATCAGTCTCGGAATCCCGGTTTACAAGACATCTCGACAATGGTAAAACAAGACCAGCAAAGCCGCCCGAATGTGCCGACAAATCCCGATAGGAGCTGCACATATCTCGTTCTCAGGGCACACCGGATGAGCAGTCCGTACAACTAAAACCAATCCTCGAGTTTCCCCAAGGTGGCGCTGCAAAGGGCTCTAGTTTGGACCAGCACTCAGAGGAACACTAGCCCGGGGGTTTAAATAAAGATGACCCTCGGGCTCTAGAAAACCCGGGGGAAAAAGGCTTAGGTGGCAAATGGTAAGACAAAAGTTGGGCCTTGCTGGAGGAGTTTTATTCAAGGCGAACTGTCAAGGGGGTCCCATAAATCATCCGACCGCGTAAGGAACGCAAACTCAAGGAACATAATCCCGGTATAACAGTAACTAGGGCGGCAAGAGTGGAACAAAACACCAGGCATAAGGCCGAGCCTTCCACCCTTTGCCAAATATATAGATGCATTAATTAAATAAGATATATTGTGATATCCCAACATATCCATGTTCCGACATGGAACCAACTTCAACTTCACCTGCAACTAGCAACGCTATAAGAGGGGCTGAGCAAAAGCGGTAACTTAGCCAAACAACGGTTTGCTAGGAAAGGATGGTTAGGGGCTGACATGGAAAAAATGGGAGACATGATATAGCAAGTGATAGGTAGCGTAGCATGGCAATAGAGCGAACAACTAGCAAAGCAAAGATAGAAGTGATTTCGAGGGGTGGTCATCTTGCCTGCAAGGTTCTCAGAGTTGTCGAAAGCTTGATCCTCGTAAGCGTACTCAACAGGTTCCTCGTTCACGAACTCATCTCCCGGCTCTACCCAAGACAAGAACACAAGCAAACGGAACCACAATCAATCACGAGAAATGCACAAGCAACATGATGCAAAACATGTATGATATGCGAGATATGATATGCGATGCATATGCGTGCTCCGGAAGGAAAAAGATGAACAAGGCAGTAACTTGGCAAACCAAGCATTCCATTGGAAATATGAGATGATTTCGGTCGAAATCGATATAAAGATCACCGGAAACGGATGCACGGTTTGCAAATGGCAAGCAAAACAAGAATGACACGAATCTGCGATTAACAGCAAGATAGCACTTAAAATGCAACAAGCAACAATGCTACAACACTCCAACATAGCAACAAAGCATATGACAGTAATCTACAGGAGATGCTTGACAAAATATGAACACTGAGCTACGGCTAGTTCACAACATATCAAGCTCAAACAAGCATGGCAAAAGTGCAAAAGATAACAGGATCACAGACTTGGTGAAAAACTGGACATGGCAGAAAACAGCATCAGGTAGCAATGTTCAGAGCACGAAATCAACATGCTACAGGAACTTAATATGGCAAAACTTGGCATGGCAGTATTCTACTAACAGCATATGACAAAAGTCCCTTACTGACCATAAGCCAAAAAGGACCGGAAGATATGATGGCAAGCATTAAAACATAGAAAGTTTCGTAATCAGGTTTCAGACAGCAGAAAACAGAGCATGGCAGAAATAATAATATGTAGGCCTCTTTGTGAGCTTGATGCACTCACTACAGAGCAATGCATGACAAACCAAGCATACCTACAGCAAGATGGCATGTTTATGAAGCTAACCATGGCAAGAATAATTGCATAGCATGCATGGATCAACTACAATAAGCTTGGCAAAAATGAATATCATGTTGGAAATCTGCGAGAAATATTTTATAGCAAAAGTAGAGCAAGATTGAGTCATGCTATGGCACTCCATAATTGCAAAAAAGGGCAGGAATGGATCAATTACAACTATAGCTACAAAACATCCTTACTTAATATCTCCAAAATATGCATGGATCTCTCTGTAGCATCAAGTTTACATGGCAACAAAATAACAGCAGACAAGGACTTAGCTTTAAGTCCCTGAAATCAGAAACATTACGGAGCCTACTTTGCATGCTTGTGCTAGCCACCACAGAGATCAAAAAAATACATGGCATACACCCTTGGAAATATGTCATGGCATACAATAAAACACATGTAGAGCTCATGCCCATAAGATGCACAGATTTAAAGATACAAAAATGACAAATCTCCAAGTTCTGATAGGAACCAGAAAATAACAGCAACTAGCCCTCTACCAACAGAGATTTGGGCATCAAGATGACCTCTAATGAACATGGTGAAATTGAACAAAATGTAGAGCATCACGAGACGAACAATTTGACATATTACACGCGCGAAACGGATCTAGATGCAAGGAGTTATGCACTGAGGAACAAGGGCACTTATAGTAAAAATCCAAAGACAGCAAATTCGGGGGGGGGGGGTCTCGGGTCAACCTTGTCCTTTGACCAGATCGGGATCGAGGGCTGGCTCGGTAGGTACGGGCGCACGGTGGCCGGAGCCCTCGCTGGAGCTGGAGGGAGAGGGGCGCCGGCGGTCGGGGAGGCGGCGTGCGGCGGACGGTGAGGCGAGGAGGCGGCGGTCGCCGGCGAGTGGCGGGACGGCGGAGACGGCCGCGGCGGCGCTAGAGGGCGCGGCGAGGTGGCGGCAATGGGCGGCCGAATGGCGGCGAGCGCGGCGGCGGGGCCGGCGGACGCGGGAGGCGGCGGCGCGGGGCTCCGCGGGCGGGAGGCGGCTGGCGGCGAACGGGCCCGCGGACTTTGGCGGCGGCGGCGTACGGAGGGCCACGTGGCAGCGCGCCACTGGTCCGGGGCGGCGGCGCGATGCGTCCGGCGCGGACGGACACGTCTGGCGCGGCGCGAGGGAAGTAGCTAGGGTTTCGTCTGCGGGAATAAATCTCGGGGTCTCACATATAAATAGGTAGAGGGAGCTAGGAGAGTCCAAATGAGGTGCGGTTTTCGCCCACACGATCGTGATCGAACGACCTAGAGCATGGAGATGACTTGGAGGGGTTTTGGGCTGGTTTTGAGGGGGGTTTTGCTGCACACACAAATGGACTTTGCGGATGCCCGGTTAACCGTTGGAGTACCAAACGACCTCCAAATGGAACCAAACTTGACCGGTGGTCTCCGGGTGGTATATTAAGGCCACTTGACAAGCCTCGGTCCATTCCGAGAAAGTTTGACACCTGCACACGAAAGAAAACAAGAGGGGTGCACCGGAGGAGATAGGAGCGCCAGATTGCAAAACGGACAACGGGGAAAATGCTCGGATGCATGAGACGAACACGTATGCAAATGCAATGCACATGATGACATGATATGAAATGCATGACATGAAAAAATGCAAAACGAAAGACAAAACCCGACCACGGAGGGAATATCATAACACATAGCCGGAAATGGCAAGAGTCAGAGTTACAAATATGGCAAGTTACATGCGGGGTGTTACACACGTAGCCCCTCACTGCTTGGTTCCGTCCTGGTCTCCAGTCGGCCCAACGGCGGTTGAGGTATGCGCTGGGCCGGGCTCTGCCGACGTAGAACACTAGACCTATCCCCGCGTCTCTTTCCTATAAGTTGTTTGCGCGTCAAGGGGGACTCCTGAGCATCGCGACTCAGGAGCCTAACTGGTCACGTAGCCCCTCACTCCTTGGACTCGTCCTGGTCTTCGGACGACCCAACGGCGGCTGAGGTATGCGCGGGGCCGGGCTCTGCCGACGCAGAACGCAAAGCTAATAGGAAGAAAATCGCAAAATCTTAAGCAAATATTACAAGGCATATTGTTCTCCCAAATATCAAGCGCAAGTTTAAACACCTCCACGAGGCATGATGCATGTTGCAGGAGTAAAACGGGAAAACTGCCGCAAGCAGGTCACCCCTGGACGCCGCCGTCGCCCACAAGAGGTGCTCCCCCCTTGGTGGCGTCGCCTTCGTCTGTGCCGCTGGCCGGGGCTGCAGTAGCGCCACCAGTCGAAGGCGCGGGAGCGAAGCCACGGAACTTCTTCAGTAGGGCCTCCACCTGACCCTTCACGGCCGCGGCGGCGGCCGCGCAGCGTTCGTCGTCCACAGGCTCCAGCAGCTCGTCAAGGTGAGCGGAGGGATCACAAAGATGGAGGTGGCCGAAGACATGCGTCAGCGCGGCTGAGGAAAGAACGCGGGCTTCTTCCTCCGCCATGGGACCAAAGCCGACCACAATCTCCTCAAGCGCGTCAACCAAGTAGGGAAGCGGATCCAAGTACTCGGAGGCATCGCCGCCCACAGTACAAGTTCGCGCGAGGAGTCCGCGGTGTGGACTCCAGGGGCGACGACGCGCGCCATCATGGTGCGATGACCATGGCTGCGGCGCGGGCGGCGCCGCTCGCCGCCTCCTCCTCCCGAGCCCCCGGCTTGGGCGTACAGGGGCAACGGATACCCAGGAGGAGGCCGCTCGTACCAAGGCCTTGTCACCTCCTGCACCACCACCACATCACGGCGATGGACCGGCCTCTTCTTCAGTGGGAGCGGCACTGGATCATCGCGGTGAGTCTTTCCCTTCTCCGCGGCGGAAAACCTCCGGATGGGCGCCATTGGTGTCGCTACTAGCAATGGAGCAAAGGGGAGAAGTGAGCGGAATAGGAAGAGATGGGCGACGAGCGCAGCCCCCCTCCCCATTTATAGCAAGAGAAGGCCAACCAGCACCCCCCATGATCACAGGTAATGATGGTTTCTTCCTTGCATGCAGCAGGGACTCGTCAAGTCGGGCAGTTGCCGAGGCAGCATGGGGAAGCGGAGACGCCCACGTCCAATCAACCGCCACACGTCGAGCAAGGACGCTGGCTGATGGGGCCCGCGGTGCTCCGCACTTGCCCTTTGGCTTCGCCCCGAAGCCAAGTTCGAGCGCGCCTTGGGCCCGGGGGCTACTGTCGGCGTTCTGGGAACGGGGGTCCCCAGACTTGCCTCCCTGCGGCCCACGGCGTGGCCCCACAAGCGGACCCGTATGGCCCATCTTCACCAGCGTGCACTCAGGACCCTCGCGAGGGGCCATGCCTCGAGAGGCGGACGACGCAAGACCTCCCCGAGAGCGACCTCACTAGGCTGGCTCGCGAGGGGCGGAGAGATCAAGGAAAAGCAAACCTCGCGAGGTTCCAATGACGCAAGCCATGACGATCGAGACCAGGCGGGCGCCAGTGCGCACAGTGTCCTTGTTTCCTCTTTGGTGCTAAGGGGGCAAGCGCAGGCGAGGAGTACCGAGGCGTGAAGCAAAGGTTCCCATATCGGTGCAACAAGACCAAGACCAGCAGGACAGCAAGATGGAGGTCATCGTGGAGCCCAAAACGGCGTCACCACCACAGCCTTTGGCAGGCGAAGACTACATTTGTCAGGATAAGATGTACTAGCTATTCCCCTTCAAACTTGGCCGTTGTGGGATCCCTTCCCGCTCAATATTTCGGAAGAGGACCCGGGCCACTATAAATAGGACTAGCCACCACCATAGAGAAGAGGGGGGATCATTCAAACCATCCACAGCACACAAGCTCATCAAGCACAAGAACACCTCGCCTCAAGAGGTTGTTCTTCCCCTTGTACTGTTCTCCTCAGCCCAAGAGGCAATCCACCACCACCACCACACTGGAGTAGGGTATTACACCACAACGGTGGCCCGAACCAGTATAAATCTTGTGTCCTCGTGTGTTGTGAGTTCGTCATGCCTAGCCTAGAGATTGCGAAGTGTGTGAGGGCGTGATCGGTGAGGGCGAGATCTTCGCGTGCACCCCAGTGTTCGAACCTTAAGGGTTTTGCCGGAACCCTAAATCCAACATCATAAATTATGATAGCTGTGCTCTCTCAGTTTCTAGCGCTTGTTTTAGAAGGTGATGACACAACATAAAAGTAAATAGAAAGTCCCTTCGCAGAGGGAAGCAGTGATTTGCAGAGGTGCTAGAGCTCAGTTTTTAAAACATAGATAAATGATATTTTGAGACATGCACCCTTCTCATTCACTTCACGACCATGAGTTATCAACATCTTCCATACTAAGCACGCTAGTGGCGGTTTCCAAGCGATAAAATTAAAGGTTTTGACTCCATTGGAAGTTTTTGTTTGATTATTCAAGAGATGAACTCCTTTTCATATTTGCAGTTCGGGACTGGGCATCCCTAATACCACCCATTTCCTCGTGCGATGGCGAGTGAATAAACACTCGACCTGAGAATAACATGCTTAGCATGGAAGATATCGACCACCTCCTGTCGTTCCATGAACGATCCAGGCACACAAAAAGGATAATTTTTAGAAGTTTTTAGAGGTGGCACATGCAAATTTACTTAGGACGGCAGGGTAATACCGTATATAGGTAGGTATGATGGACTCATCTGGAATAACTTTGGGTTCAAGATTTTTGATGTACAAGCAGAATTCCCACTTAGTACAGGCGAAGTCTAGCAATTAAGATTGAGAAGCGGCCAGCTAGAGAGCAACAACGACTGTAACCAGGCATTATGCATAAGTAACATTGGACACTAGCATGAGTAGGATATGAACACCATGAACATAAATATTATAGAGGCTATGTTGGTTTTGATTCAACTACATGCATGAACATGTGCCAAGTCAAGCCACTCGAACATTCAGAGGAGGATACCATATCATCATACTACATCACAATCATTTTAACGCTATGTTGATATCCAAGATAAATCATTATCCACTCCCGGCTATTTATGCATGGCATGAGAAACTATAATCTCTAATTGTCATTGCAAACATGTTTAATCATAATGGGCTGAAGCCTGGATACTGGGTTAAACATATTTACACAAACAAAACAAGTCGAGTTCATACCAGTTTCTCTTTGCCACGGCCAGCTCATCGAATATCATCATTATTGCCTTTCACTTGCACGACCGAATGATATGAAAATAATAATAGTGCAAGAGTGCCATAGACTAAGCTGGAATCTGCAAACATGTTATTCAACAGGAGAAGACAAGGTAAAATGGACTCTTTATTAGTTCAACAGTTATTCATATGAGAGCCACTCAACATTCTCATCGTCGTCTTCTCCTCGGTACAACTCGAATAAACAGAAAAGAAATTCAGAGAAACACACTGAAATATTTTTGGAGTTTTTAGTTTTCTTGAACAAGCTAATAAAAGGGAAAAGCAAAAACGAGAAAAACTATTTACATGGGAAAGCTCCCAACAAGAAAAAGAAGAACAACGATTTTTTGGTGTTTTCTTTTTAATACTACTAAGCATGCATAGAAAGTAAATTACTACAACTAATGTTTTTGGTTTTTCTAAATTTTTCAAACACACAAGAAGAAAGCAAGAAAATAAATCTAAGCATGGATGATACAATGGAAAAGTGTGAACACCGACAAATGAATGATATGTGAACATGAATATAAAGTCGGTGAGAGACAGGTACTCCCCCAAGCTTAGGCTTTTGGCCTAAGTTGGTAATCAATCAGTAGCCTGGAGGGTAGTAGTCGGTGTGGTAGCTCACGGAGGCTCTCGGTGCAGATGCCTCGGCACGCCGTGCTGCCACCACTGCTGCGTTATGAGCTCGGGCCTCACTCTCAAGAACAAAATGTCTTCCCTTGCTGTGATAATCAAAGAGAGCAGGTGCAGGCAAATATGTGTCCACAACATGTGATTGGTTAAACATCAGATTATAAGTGAAGTCATGAATCCTTCCTTTAAGGTTTTTATGCTCTTTCAAAGCATCAAAATCTAAATACCGAGTGGGTAGGATAGGATCAAAGGGCAAAGGTGAAACACCCAGCCCTCGTGCTAGACGTGTGGCATAAATTCCACCATAGAACTAGCCACTTTTGGCGTTGTGCTGAAGTCTACGTGCAACAATCGCTCCAAGGTTATAAATCTTTTCACCGGTGAGAGCGGTGTGAATGAGGCTCAAGTCTGGCGCACAAACTATGCAAAAGTCTTGTTTGCCTACTATGCATTTCCCGTTAAATAATGCAAAGTACTGAATCGTGGGAAAGTGAATGCTCTTTATTCTTCCTTGTCTCACTCCTCTATTTTCACCATAACAAAGGCTAGCCAAGAAAGATTCGTACTCAGCCTTTGGTGGCTCATCAAGCGAACCCCAAAATGGAAGTTTGCAATGGGAAGCAAAATTCTCCAGTGGAATAGTAAATGGATTATCATAAAGCATAAACGACACCCTAGACTCACGTGGAAAATATTTAAATTCTTTGACAAAAGATTCAGTGAGAAGATGGCGTTGTTCACACTTATCTGAGAGGTAGGGACCGAGACCGGCATTGTGAACATATTGCTCAAATTCATCCTTGATGCCTACCTGCACCATATATTCATCGCAAGGCCATAAGCAAGTTTTGCTGGCGGCATCTCACGTGGAACTTTCACTTGGTTCAACGTAAGACCGGCGAGCAGAGCTGTCACTAGAGGATGCCCCCGAGGATCGCCTCCTCAAAGAACTCCTTCCAAACAGGTTCATAATGTCCGCGTACAATTTCTGAAAATAAAATTTTTGAGGTGACAAAAATTTGTCAACAAAACTTTATGAAATTGATAGCAACTACTCAAAGGGATACATAAAGGCCATATCAAGCATTCAAACTACTTAGAACACTAAGAATTGAACATGCAAGCTCATCTACAGTAGCACCAAGAGTAGCTAATTATTCAAAGTATAAACCACTAAAACAAAAACTAATTGGACAAATGGTGGAGTCACATACCAAGCAACAATCCCCCGAAACAGTTTCGGAAACGGAGCTTCGAGCAAAGAGATTGAAATCTGCGGGTTTGAGCTCAAGAACACGGGAGAGAGAGCAATGGGGATTTTTTTCTGGAGGTAAGTGATGATGTGGGATGAAGATGTAAGTGAGGGGCCCACGTGGGGACCACAACCCACCACGGCGCGCCTCGGGTCCTCGCGCGCCCAGGTGGGTTGTGCCCACCTGGTGCACCTCCCTCTGGTATTATTTGCACCAAAAATTCTTAAATAATCAGAACAAAATCGTATTAAGTTTTCAGGGCATTCTAAGAACTTTTATTTTTGGATCATTTTTTATTGCACGGAAAATTCAGAAAACGGACAAAACATGGCATTTTATTTTATTTAACTAATAAAAACAGAAAACAAAAGGTAGGGACAGAAGGTAGTGCTTACTAAATTCATCAACTTCATACCACTCAAAAATGACTCATTAATAAGGTTGATCAGGTCTTATTAACAACCACTTTCGATTAGCATGAAACCGAAGAACTTTCGTAAATCACTAAGTTACCTCAATGGGGATTTGCATCTCCCCAACAATAAGCATTTCATATTTCTTTTTGACAGTAGGTAGAGGTATTTGAAAACTTCCAATAGTGATTGTCAGAGATTTTTCAATAACATTAATACCATTCACTTGGAATTGTTTCTTCAAAAAGTGCACCGTATGCTCATTACCATTAATATGAAAAGTGACCTTGCTTTTATTGCAATCAATAACAGCCCCTGAAGTATTCAAGAAGGGTCTACCAAGGATAATCGACATGTTGTCATCCTTAGGCATCTCAAGTATAACGAAGTCAGTTAAAATAGTAACATTAGCAACAATAACGGGCACATCCTCACATATACCGATAGGTATGACAACTGATTTGTCAGCCATTTGCAAAGATATTTCAGTAGGTGTGAGTGTATTCAAGTCAAGTCTTTTATATAAAGAGAAAGGCATAACACTAACACCAGCTCCTAAATCACATAAGGCAGTTTTCACATAATTCTTTTTGATGGAGCAGGGTATAGTTGGTATTCCCAGGTCTCCAAGTTTTTTAGGTACTCCGTCTTCAAAAGTATAATTAGCAAGCATAGTGGAGATTTCAGCTTCCGGTATTTTTCTCTAATTTGTGATGATGTCTTTCATATACTTTGCATAAGGAGGCATTTTTAATATATCAGTCCAGCGAGTACGCAAAAAGACTGGCCTCGGCATTTCAGCAAAGCGTTCAAATTCTTCATCATCATTCTTTTTAGTTGACTTGGGTGGAAAAGGCATAGGTTTTTGAACCATCGGTTCTCTTTCTTTACCGTGTTTCCTAGCCACAAACTCTCTTTTATCATATCTTTTATTTTTAAGTTGTGGGTTATCAAGATCAACTAGTGGTTCTATCTCAACATCATTATCTGGTTCTTTATAATTTGGTTGAGCATCTTCATGAACATCAGCATTATCTTTTTCATTATCACTAGGTGAGTGTTCATTACCATATTGAGTTTCAGCATCAGGGATAAAAGTTTCATTTTCATTATCTGGAGGTTTTTCTATTTCAGGTTCACTAGAGTTGTGCAAAGTCCTATCATTTTTCTTTTTCTTTCTCTTTTTAGAAGGACTAGGTGCACTAGTGTTCTTTCTTCGTGAGTCTTGTTCAATTCTTTTAGGGTTTCCCTTAGGATAAAGTGGTTCCTGAGTCATTTTACCTCCTCTAGTTGCAACTCTAACAGCAAAGTCATGCATATTATGATTCATTTCATCAAGTAATTCTCTTTGTGATTTAGCAACTTGTTCTAACTGGGTTTGAACCATAGAAGCATGTTTTCCAACACCTCTAACATCATTTGAGATTCTAAATAACAAGTCACTCAAGTGAGCAGTTGCTACCTCTTGAGCACTGCGTTGGTTTTCCCTTGAAGAGGAAAGGGTGATGCAGCAAAGTAGCGTAAGTATTTCCCTCAGTTTTTGAGAACCAAGGTATCAATCCAGTAGGAGGCTACGCGCGAGTCCCTCGCACCTACACAAACAAATAAATCCTCGCAACCAACGCGATAAGGGGTTGTCAATCCCTACACGGTCACTTACTAGATTGAGATCTGATAGATATGATAGGATAATATTTTTGGTATTTTTGTGATAGAGATGCAAAGTAAAATAAAAGCAACAGAAATAACTAAGTGTTGAAAGATTAATATGATGGAAGATAGACCCGGGGGCCATAGGTTTCACTAGTGGCTTCTCTCAAGAGCATAAGTATTTTACGGTGGGTGAACAAATTACGGTTGGGCAATTGACAGACTTGAGCATAGTTATGAGAATATCTAGGTATGATCATGTATATAGGCATCACGTCCGAGACAAGTAGACCGACTCCTGCCTGCATCTACTACTATTACTCCACACATCGACCGCTATCCAGCATGCATCTAGAGTATTAAGTTCATAAGAACAGAGTAACGCTTTAAGCAAGATGACATGATGTAGAGGGATAAATTCATGCAATATGATAAAAACCCCATCTTGTTATCCTCGATGGCAACAATACAATACGTGCCTTGCTGCCCCTACTGTCACTGGGAAAGGACACCGCAAGATTGAACCCAAAGCTAAGCACTTCTCCCATTCCAAGAAAGATCAATCTAGTAGGCCAAACCAAACTGATAATTCGAAGAGACTTGCAAAGATAACCAATCATACATAAAAGAATTCAAAGAAGATTCAAATATTGTTCATAGATAAACTTGATCATAAACCCACAATTCATCGGTCTCAACAAACACACCACAAAAGAAGATTACATCGAATAGATCTCCATGAGAGAGGAGGAGAACATTGTATTGAGATCCAAAAAGAGAGAAGAAGCCATCTAGCTAATAACTATGGACCCGAAGGTCTGAGGTAAACTACTCACACATCATCGGAGAGGCTATGGTGTTGATGTAGAAGCCCTCCGTGATCGATGCCCCCTCCGGCGGAGCTCCGGAACAGGCCCCAAGATGGGATCTCGTGGGTACAGAAGGTTGCGGCGGTGGAATTAGGTTTTTGGATCCGTATCTGATTGTTTGGGAGTACGTAGGTATATATAGGATGAAGGAGTACGTCGGTGGAGCAACATGGGGCCCACGAGGGTGGAGGGCGCGCCCAGGGGGGTAGGCGCGCCCCCTACCTCGTGGCCTCCTGGAAGCTTCCTTGACGTAGGGTCCAAGTCTCCTGGATCATGTTCGTTCCAAAAATCACGTTCCCGAAGGTTTCATTCCATTTGGACTCCGTTTGATATTCTTTTTCTGCGAAACTCTGAAATAGGCAAAAAACAGCAATTCTGGGCTGGGCCTCCGGTTAATAGGTTAGTCCCAAAAATAATATAAAAGTGAATAATAAATCCCAATAATGTCCAAAACAGAAGATAATATAGCATGGAGCAATAAAAAATTATAGATACGTTGGAGACGTATCAGCAGTCATATCAGAATTATATTTCAATTGTTTCATAACATTTGCATTGAAGTGATCTTGTTTTCTAATGTAGTTTTCAAACTCATAAAGGCATTGACTGAGATGCATATTGTGAGGATTATCATTTTCATTGAACTTCATAAGAGATATACCTCTACCACCTTAGGCATTGGTGGTGTATTAAGCCCATGTATTTCTTCAATAGGAGGTAAATTTTTAACATCCTCAGCTTTAATACCTTTTTCCTTCGTAGATTTTTTTCCCTCTTGCATATCTTCAGGACTGAGATATAATATACCCCTCTTCTTTGGAGTGGATTTAGGCGGTGGTTCAGGAATAGTCCAATCATCAAAAAATTTCAATATGTTATTCAATAATTCTTCAGCTTGAGCAATAGTTCGTTCCCTGAAAACACAACCAGCACAACTATCTAGGAAGTCCCTAGAAGCATCGGTTAGTCCATTATAGAAGATATCAAGTATTTCATTTTTCTTAAGAGGATGATCAGGCAAAGCATTACGTAACTGGCAAAGCCTCCCCCAAGCTTGTGGGAGACTCTCTTCTTTAGTTTGCACAAAGTTAAATATTTCCTGTAAGGCAGCTTGTTTCTGATGAGCAGGAAAATATTTTTCAGAGAAGTAATAAATCATATCCTGGGGACTACGCACACAACCAGGAGTAAGAGTATTGTACCAAGCTTTAGCATCACCCTTTAATGAGAAAGGAAATAATTTGAAAATAAAGTAATAGTGAGTTTTCTCATCATGAGTAAAAAGGGTGGCTATATCATTCAACTTAGTAAGATGTGCCACAACAGTTTCAGTTTCATAACCATGGAAAGGATCAGATTCAACCAAAGTAATTAACTCTGGGTCGACAGAGAATTCATAATCCTTGTCATCAATAAAGATAGGTGAAGTAGCAAACTAAGGATCACATTTCATTCTAGCATTCAGAGATTTTTCTTTATACTTGCATAGTAATTTCTCTAGATCATCTCTATCCTTACAAGCAAGAATATCTCTAGTTGTCTCCTCATTCATAACATAACCTTCCGGTACCTTAGGCAATTCATATCTAGCAAGGCTAGTTCTAGCAGGTGTTTCAGGAGTTTCAGTTTCAAGCTCATCATCAGATTCAACAACATCATGTTGTATTACTCTAGCAATTTGTTCATCAAGAAATTCATCAAGTGGCACATCAGCATTATCAAGCAAGGTACTAGCATCATCATAAGCATTATCCATAGCAGAAGTAGCATCATCAATAACTTGTGACATATTAGAATTCATAGCATGTGGTGGTGTTGCAAGTTTACTCATAACAGAAGGTGAATCTAAAGCAGAACTGGATGGCAGTTCCTTACCTTCCCTCGTCTTTAAGGGAAATATCTTAGTCTTTGGATCCTTCAGATTCTTCATAGTGATAATATGATAATAATCCCAAGTGACTCAACAAATATAGCTATGCTCCCAGCAACGGCGCCAGAAAAAGGTCTTGATAACCCACAAGTATAGGGGATCACAACCATTTCCGAGGGTAGAGTATTCAACGCAAATTTATAGATTCGACACAAGGGGAGCCAAAGAATATTTGAAGGTATTAGCAGCTGAGTTGTCAATTCAACCGCACCTGGAGATTAATTATCTGCAGCAAAGTGATCAGTAGCAAAGTAGTTTGATAGTTTTGATAGCAGTGACAGCAGCGACGGTAACAGTAAAAGTGATAGCAGTAATTTTGTACCAAGTGTAACAGTGATGATAGCAGTAGTAACTTAGCAGAAACAATAAGGATAAACTCGTAGGCATTGGATCGGTGACTTGTTGGATGATATTCATCATGTGACAGTTATAACCTAGGGCGATACGACACTAGCTCCAGTTCATCGATATAATGGAGGCTTGTATTCCGTAAATAGTCACATCTTTTGTCCTACCTTCCCGTGGCAGCAGGGTCCATATTGGAAACTAAGGGATATTAAGGCCACCTTTTAATAGAGAACCAGAACAAAGCATTAACACATAGTGAATACAGGAACTCCTCAAACTACGGTCATCACCGGGAGTGGGCCCGGTTGTTGTCACTCCGGGGTTGCCGGATCATAACACGTAGTAGGTGACTATAACTTGCAAGATCGGATCTAAAACATGGATATAATGATGAATTCATAAACGGTTCAGATATGAGTTCATGGCACCCGGGCCCAAAGTGACAAGCATTAAGCATAGCAAAGTCATAGCAACATCAATCTAAGAACATAGTGGATACTAGGGATCAAGCCCTAACAAAACTAACTCAATTACATGATGAATCTCATCCAACTCCTCACCGACCAGCGAGCCTACAAAGGAATTACTCACTCCCGGTGGGGAGCATCATGGAATTGGCGATGGAGATTGGTTGGTGATGACGAAGAACGAAGATCCCCCTGTCCGGAGCCCCAAACGGACTCCAGATCTGCCCTCCCGAGGAAGAACAGGGCTTGGCGGCAGCTCCGTCTCGTGGATCATGATAATTCTTTCTCCCTTATTTTTTTCTAGAATAATGTGATTTTATAGTATCAGGGGGGTCATCAGTAGGGCCACCAGGTGGGTACAACCCACCTGGGCGCGCCAGGAGAGGGGGGCGCCCTGGTGGGTTGTGCCCAACCAGGGGCCCCTCTCTGGTGGGTCTTGGCTCCAGAAATTCTTATTATTGATATAAAAAATCCTCGCAAAGTTTCGTTCTATTCCGAGAACTTTTATTTCTGCACAAAAACAACACCATGGTAGTTCTGCTGAAAACAGCATCAGTCCAGGATTAGTTTCATTCAAATCATGCAAATTAGAGTCCAAAACAAGAGGAAAAGCGTGAGAAAAAGTAGATACGTTGGAGACATATCAGGGGGCTGCCGACGGCTTGAAGAGCCACTCTTGAAAGATGCCAGGCTCCTGAGGCAAGCACCAAGACGCCCTCTTGGCGATGTCGTCTGCCTCCTTGTTCGTGCTGCGCGGCACATGCTAAAGTTGCAGACCCAAGAATTGTTTCTCAAGTTTGCGTACCTCCTCAAGGTATGCCTCCATGTGCTTGTCTTTCGGCTTGTATGCTTTGTTGGAGAAGTTGACGAGGAGCTGGGAGTCGCCCTTGATGGTGAGGCGCCTCACTCCCAAAGCTGCTGCAGCCTTGAGGCCTGCGATCAGGCCTTCGTACTCCGCGATGTTGTTGGATACCTTCTCGCCCTGCTGGAAGCAGAGCTTCATGGCGTAGTAGAGCTTGTCCTGGGTAGGTGAGATGAGCACGGCTCCAGCCCCCGCGCACTGACGTGCGAATGCACCGTCGAAGTACATGACCCAACCCTCCGGTGCCTCGCTTCCCGGCAAGAGGGAAAGGTCCTCACCCACTTCTGGGCCTGGAACATCGGTCCATTCTGCCACGAAGTCGGCGAGCGCTGCACCCTTGATGACTCTGGTGGTGCTGAACTCCAACTGGAACGCCTGCAGTTTGATATTCCATTCGGCGACCCTCCCCGCAGCATTGGAGCTCCGGAGCACTCTCTCCAGTGGGTAAGCTAAGACAACTTTGATAGGGTGGCCTTGGAAGTAGTGGCGCGGCTTTCGGGAGGCGACGAGGAGCACGAGCAAGAGCTTTTGCGGCATGGGGTAGCGTGCCAGCGCATCGCGTAGCACCATGATGATGAAGTACACCGGGTGCTCGACGAGGGCTTAAGTATCGGTGGGGTCTTGTACCTCCTGGGGCCGAGGGCCCTCAGGAGCTTGTTCATCCGTTGAGGCATCCACAGCCTCCGGAGCACTGTCTTCAGTAGCCGTTCCGTCGGAAGGATTGGCCGATCTTCCTGGAGCGCCGTTGACTGGTGGGGCGGCCGGGGCCTCAGGAGCACCATCCTGAGACCGCGGCGCCCCGTCCGGGAATGAGGTGCTCTGCTGTGAGCCTTTGGTCGGGCGCTCCTCCCTGACCGCCACCAGCGTCGCGCTGGCAGAGTGAGGTGTGGCGGCCATGTAGAGCACCAAGGGCTCAAGGGGACGTGGTGCTACCATCACCGGTGGGCTGGTGAGGTACCTCTTGAGGTCTTGGAAGGCCGCATCAGCCTCCGGAGTCCACTTGAATGGTCCTTTCTTTTTCATCAGCTTGAAAGAATGGGAGGGCGCGTTCTCCCAACTTAGAGACAAAGCGCCCCAGCAAGGTCGCATAGCCCGCCAGCTTCTGCATCTCCTTGAGGGTTTGTGGTGGGCTCATCCTTTCTATGGCCTTGACCTTCTCCGGGTTGGCCTCGATCCCCCTGTGTGACACAAGAAAACCCAGCAGCTTGCCGGAGGGGACGCCAAACACACATTTCTCCGGATCGAGTCGCAGATCCACCTTGCGCAAGCTGGCAAATGTTTCCTCCAGTTCTTCAATAAGAGTCCTTGCCTCCCAAGACTTCATCACTATGTCGTCGATGTAGGCCTCGTCGTTCTTACCGAGCTGCTGGCCCAAAGCGATGTGCATCTGCCGCTGGAAGGTTTCTCTGGCATTAGGCAACCCAAACGGCATGCAGGTGTAGCAATACACCCCGCATGGGGTCAGGAAAGCCGTCTTCTCAACATCCTGCACCGCCATCTTGATTTGGTGATAGCCCGAGAAGGCGTCCAGGAAACACAGCAGGTCGCACTGGGCGGTGGAGTCGACGATCTAATCGATGTGTGGAAGTGGAAAGGGGTCTTGAGGGCAAGCCTTGTTGAGGTTGGTGAATTCGACGCACATGCGCTCCTTCCCGCCTTTCTTGGGGACAATAACCGGGTTTGCCAGCCATTCCGGGTACCACACCTCCCGAATGACACTAGCCTCTTGCAGTTTACGGGTCTCTTGGACGATAAACGACTGCTTCTCTCTGGACTGCCGCCGCGCCTTCTGTTTCACTGGGCGTGCGTTAGGGCACACCCTCAGGTGATGCTCGATTATTCCCCTCGGGATCCCAACCAGATCCTTGGGCTCCCATGCGAACACATCCTTGTTCGTGCGTAAGAAGCTGACCAACGCCTCTTCGTGATCTGGAGGGAGCCTGGTGCCTATGGTGAAGGTGGCGCCCGATGCCCCGTCTTCATCAACTAGCACCTGCTTCGTCTCGACACGATCTTGAGAGAACAATTGCTTCTTTTTCGCTGGCGCAGCCCTCGAAGCCTCCGGGGCCCCTTCCTCACTTGGTCGTGCTGCCGCTGCAGCCCTGAAGGCAAGCTTGAGGGCCAATAGTGCGTCCTTGGTGTCCCCTGCTACGGTGAGGACGCCGCAGCTTCCCGGCATCTTCATGAGATTGTAGGCAGGGTGAGTTGCTGCCATGAACTTGGCCAAGGCCGTGTACCCGAGAATGGCATTGTACGGGAGGCCGATGCGGGCGATGTCGAGGTCGATGAGCTCGGTGCGGTAGTTGTCGCGGGTGCCGAAGGTGATGGGGTGGTGGATCTGCCCTAGGGGGCAGGTGGATCCATCGACGACTCCAAAGAAAGGCTTGGTGGGACGGAGCCGGGCATGGGGCACATAAAGCGAGCCGAATGCTACCACAGAAAGCACATTGAATGCTCCACCGTTGATGAGGGTCTTGGTGACCGCCACATTGCAGATGGTGGGGGTGCAGAGCATCGGGAGTGCACCCGCGCCTGCGGTGGTCGCGGAGTGGTCCCTCGAGTCAAAGGTGAGGTCGGTCTTAGGCGCCGCCCAATTCAGAGGAGCTCCCCACTGCACGTGGGCGGCACCCACCTGGTGAAAGAATTGCTTGACGTGACGGTCCGAGGGCGGCACCTGCGAGCTGCCGAGGAGGGCTGCGACGGCATGGGGCGCCGGTGCCGTGATGCGCGCGACGAAGACGCCCGCAGCTCCTCCCTGGAGGCCACTGAAGACTCTGGCAGGCTGAGAAGCCAGGCACGCGGCGCGCCTGTGAGGGCCATGGGAAGCTAGTTCGCTATGACCTTGTCGTCGCCGCCGGCTGCAAAGACAGCCTCCTCATATGCTCGGACAAAACCTCCTGGGTCCGCTGCATCGTCGTATCGGGGCGGCAGCTCCGGCCTGAACTTGGGTGGCCACTGCACCTGCCGTAGGGCGGGGTGAAAGCTCGGAGGCCCACGGCTCCCCCGAAAGCACGCGTCGGTCCGGTCAATGGAGCAGCGCCCGCCATGAGAGCCGAACTGCGGAGCGCAGCGGACAGAGAGGCAGATATTTGACGCACCCCTACCTGGCGCGCCAAATGTCACATTCCGGGCTCCGCAGACCCTTGATAGATTCGAACTCTGGGTGCGTGCGAAGAACTCAACCTCCCCAGTCTGCCTACTCGCCAATCTCACAGCCTAGCTCGATGAACGGGAAGGAAACGGGACACAGCAGTTTACCCAGGTTTGGGCCACCTTGCGGTGTAAAACCCAACTCCTGCTTTGTGGTGGATTGGCCTGGAGGTGGGCTGAGGATGAACTAGTACGGTGGAAGAACAACCTCAGGAGGTGTGTTCTTGAGCTGGTGGGGGGAGAGGATGATTTGAATGATCCGTCCCCTTCTACAGTGGTGGTGCTGCTCTACTTGTAGTGGGCTTGGTCCTCTTTCCCCAAAATGGAGGTGGGAAGGGATCCCACAATGGCCAAATTCAAAGGGATACAACTAGTACATCTTATCCTGACAAAAGTAGTCTTCGCCTACAAAAGCCTCTGGTCGTGACGCCGTGGTGGGCTCGGCGATGACCTCCGTCCAGCCGTCCTAGCGGTCTTGGTCTTGTTGCATGGAAATGGAAACCTTTGGCTGATTCCTCGGGACTCCGCACCTGCGCTTGCCTCCTTAGCACCAAAGAGGAAACTGCTGTCATGCGCCCGCTGGCGCCCGCCTGGCCATGGTCGTCATGGCTAACGTCATCCGAACCTCACGAGGTGAGGGCTTGCATAGGAATCTCTGCTCCTCAGGAACCAGCCTGAGGAGGCAGCTCCTTCTGGAGGTCTTGGTGTCGTCCGCCTCGCGAGGCTTGGCCCCTCGCAAGGGTCTTGAGTTGTTGACGCTGAAGATGGGCCGTACCAGGCTGTTGATGGAGCCACGCCGTGGGCCGCAGACAGGCAAGTCTGGGTACCCCCGTTCCCAGAATGCTGATAGTAGCCCCCGGGCCCAAGGCGTGCTCGGACTTGGCTTCGTGGCGAAGCGAAGGGGCAAAGACGAAGCACCGCGGGCCCCGACCACTTGCGGCCTTGGTCGACGCGTGATGATTGATGGGACGTGGGTGCCTCCGCTTCCCCACGCCACCTCGGCAACTGTTCCACTTGACAAGAGCCTGTTGCATGTAGAGAAAGATCATCATTACATGGGATCATGGAGGCCAGCGGTTGGCCTCCATCCGGCTATAAATGAGGGGAGGGGCGGAGCCCCCTTCGCTCATCTCCATCTTCTTGCTGCCCGCTCCTTCTTCTTCTTGGCCTCGCCATCTTGTTGTAGCATCCATGGCGCCCGCGAGAAGGTTCTCCTCCGCCGAAAAGGGGAAGGCCCCCAAGGAAGGGCCAGGTTCTCCGCCGCCCAAGAGAGGCCGTCGTCGCCCCCGCAAACATGTTACGACCCCGACGGTGACTCCTCGAGGGTGCGGGTCCGCCCCTTTGAGGGCTGGCGTTACCTTGGGCGGCCGCGGTGGTGCCTCCTCCCGCGGCGACTCCATGCCCTACTATTCACCCACCATCTACTGCCTTGCTTTAGCCTCCACCTGCTACTGTTCATCCACCGTCGACTTCCTCCAGCCTGCACCTGCTACTGTTCATCCACGGTTGACTCAATCAAGCCTCCACCAGTTACTGTTCACCACGGGGTCCTGTTCATCCAGCCTCCACCCGCTATTGTTCAATCAGCCCTCCACATGGGGTCCTATTCAACCAGCCCTCCATGCGGTCCTGTCCATCAACCCTCCACCGGCTACTGTTCATGGAGCCTCCACGGGGTCTTGTTCATCCACCCTCCACTGGCCTCCTCAATCGGGGTCCTGTTCATCCAGGGGCAACAGCCTCTACTACCACGGGGTCCTGTTCATCCAACCCCCACCGGGAACTGTTCATCCAACCCCCAACAACGACCACTGTTCATCAAGAGGCAGCAGGTTCGATCGGCTTCAGTTAGCAGCAGTAGCGAAGGAATCGCTCGATCGGGTTTAGTTAACAGCCAAGGGATCGACCGATCTCTCGGGTTCAGTAACGCGCGTAGCTAGTGCAATCGCTCGGGTTCAGTAAGAGAATGCCTCGCTTGGGTTCAGTTAGAGCCCAACGCCTCGCACACACGCGCGTACATGTACGAGAGAAACATGCAATCCCTCTGTGCATCACTCAGCCCCGGCCACCCACCATAACCGGGAACTCCCTGAAATTTTCCTCGCACTCGCTTCTACCACAATTTTTTCCATCATGGACGGCCCAAAGAATGTCATGCAGGTGCATCTCCGGCCCGCCCAGGACGAAAAGCCCATTTTCTGTCATGATTTTTGCCATAGAAGTAGGAGCCCACTACATCTACGATGATACCGGGTTTTGTCACAATTATCGCCATAGAAGTGTCATAAGCATGACAGGAAAAAATTCATTCAGCCCAAAATCTCACGGATGTGTCTTTTTTTTGGTAGTGCACCTCCTCCTTCCTTCCTCCCGCACTCCAATAAGGAAAGGGGGCGCCACTTGGGGAGGACCCCAAGTAGGATTCGGCCTACTTGGGGGCGCCTCCTGGCTGTTCCCTCCTCCCCCACCTATATATATGTGGGAGGGGGCGCCTAGCAGAACTACAACAATTGCTTAGCCGTGTGCGGAGCCCCCCTCCACCGTTTACACGCCCGGTCATATTTTCGTAGTGCTTAGGCGAAGCCCTGTGGAGATAGCTTCACTATCACCGTCACCACGCCGTCATGCTGCCGGAACTCATCCACTACCTCCCCGTCTTGCCGGATCAAGAAGGCGGAGGACGTCACCGAGCTGAACGTGTGCTGAACACGGAGGTGTCGTACATTCAGTACTTGATCGGTTGGAGCATGAAGAAGTTCGACTACATCAACCGCATTATTAAACGCTTCCGCTTATGGTCTACGAGGTTACGTAGACACACTCTCCCCTCTCGTTGCTATGCATCTCCATGTATAGATCTTGCGTGTGCGTAGATTTTTTTCCATGCAACGTTTCCCAACAGTGGCATCCGAGCCAGGTCTATGCGTAGATGATATGCACGAGTAGAACATAAAGAGTTGTGGGCAGCGATAGTCATACTGCTTACCACCAACGTCTTATTTTGATTCGGCGGTATTGTGGGATGAAGCGGCCCGGACCAACCTTACATGTCCACGTACATGAGACCGGTTCCACCGACAGGCATGCAACTTGTTTTGCATAAAGGTGGCTGGCGGGTGTCTGTTTCTCCTACTTTAGTTGAATTGAATTTGACTACGGCTGGTCCTTGAAGAAGGTTAAAATAGCAAACTTGATAAATCATCATTGTGGTTTTTGCCGTAGGTAAGAACTGTTCTTGCTAGAAGCCTGTAGCAGCCACGTAGAACTTGCAGCAACAAAGTAGAGGACATCTAACTTGTTTTTGCAGGGCATGTTGTGATGTGATATGGTCAAGACGTGATGTGATATACATTATTGTATGAGATGATAATGTTTTGTAATATCGAGAACCGGCAAGAGCCTTTGGTTTGTCTCTTTATTGTATGAAACGCAAGCGTCATGTAATTGCTTTACTTTATCGCTATGCGTTAGCAACAATTGTAGAAGCAAAGTTGGCGAGACGACCCCAATGCAACGATGGAGATCAAGGTGTCGAGCTGGTGACAATGGAGATCATGACGATGCTCTGGAGATGGAGATCAAAAGCGCAAGATGATGATGGCCATATCATGTCACATATTTTGATTGCATGTGATGTTTATCCTTTATGCATCTTATTTTTTCTTAGAACGGCGGTAGCATTATAAGATGACCCCTTCACTAAATTTCAAGATAAAAGTGTTCTCCTCGAGTATGCACCGTTGCCAAAGTTCGTTGTTTCGAAGCACCTCATGATGATCGGGTGTGATAGACTATACGTTCACATACAACGGGTGTAACATAGTTTTGCATATGCAGAATACTTGGGTTAAACTTGACGAGCCTAGCATGTACAAACATGGTATCGGAACATTGGAGAAAGAAAGGTCGAACGTGAGTCATATAGTAGAAATGATCAACATAGATATGTTCACCATTGATGACTACCCCATCTCACGTGATGATCGGACATGGGTTAGTTGATTTGGACCACATATCACTTAGATAACTTGAGGGATGTTTATTTAAGTGGGATTTCTTTAGTAATTTGATTAATTGAACTTAATTTTGCATGAACTTAGTCTTATAGTTTTGCATATCTATGTTGTAGATCAATGGCCCGAGCTACCGTTCCCCTGAATTTTAATGCGTTCCTAGAGAAAGCTAAGTTTGAAAGATGATGGTAGCTGTCGGTGTCAAAACCAGCGGATCTCGGGTAGGGGGTCCCAAACTATGCGTCTAAGGCAGATGGTAACAGGAGGCGGGGGACGCGATGTTTACCCAGGTTCGGGCCCTCACGATGGAGGTAATACCCTACTTCCTGCTTGATTGATCTTGATGATATGAGTATTACAAGAGTTGATCTACCACGAGATCGTAGAGGCTAAACCCTAGAAGCTAGCCTATGGTATGATTGTTGTTCTACGGACTAAAACCCTCCGGTTTATATAGACACCGGAAGGGGCTAGGGTTACACAGAGTCGGTTACAAGGGAGGAGATCTACATATCCGTACTGCCAAGCTTGCCTTCCACGCCAAGGAGAGTCCCATCCGGACACGGGGCGAAGTCTTCAATCTTGTATCTTCATAGTCCAACAGTCCGGCGAAAGGATATAGTCCGGTTGTCCGAGGACCCCCTAATCCAGGACTCCCTCAGTAGCCCCTGAACCAGGCTTCAATGACGATGAGTCCGGCGCGCAGATTGTCTTCGGCATTGCAAGGTGGGTTCCTCCTCCGAATACTCCACAATAGTTTTTGAACACAAGGATAGTGTCCGGCTCTGCAAAACAAATTCCACATACCACCGTAGAGAGAATAATATTTCCACAAATCTAAACTGCTGACAACTTTTCATGACGCGGCATCACACCACGGCCCGGTCATTATTCGAACCGTTTTTCACAACCGTCCACTGCACATATTGCGAGGCGGTTTCCTTGGCACGTCTTGTCGAAGCAGAGATCGTGTCCCTTATCATGGGATTCTCATCAATACGGGCATGGGTAACCCAACCGCGCCTTTAATCACGGCGCTTGGGGAATAAGCGAGTTTACCAGGTAGGTGGGGAGGCGCATAGTTTCTTTCGCCCTTATAAAGGGACAAAGATTCACCCCTTTCACCCACGCCTTCTTTCTCCTTGCTCATCCATTCTCGCGCACTCGAGCTCCAGCACCCAAGTTCCCGTTCTTCTCCTCAAACCACTCCAAGCATGTCCGGAGCGGGAGGCAAGTGGATGGTCTCCTCCGTTACGGAGGAGGACATCACAAAGCTGCGGAGAGCCGGATATCTGGCCGCGGATATCGCACACCGGTTGCCAAATGAGGGGCAGATCATCCCTACTCTAGAACCCCACGAGCGGGTGGTTTTCCTTACCCACTTCATCCGCGGACTGGGATTTCCCCTCCACCCGTTTGTCCGCGGGCTCATGTTCTACTACGGGCTGGACTTTCACGATCTGGCCCCCAATTTCATCCTCAACATCTCGGCGTTTATCGTCGTGTGCGAGGCCTTCCCTCCGCATCAGGCCCCACTTCGGCCTGTGGCTGAAAACCTTCAATGTCAAACCGAAGGTGGTGGTCGGCCAGCAAGCGGAGTGCGGAGGCGCCATGGTGGGCAAAATGCCCAACGTCACCTGGCTCGAAGGCTCCTATGTGGAGACCATAAAGGGATGGCAATCGGGGTGGTTCTACATCACCGAGCCGCGCGACACCAACTGGGTGGCGGCCCCCGAATTTCGATCCGAAATCCCCATGCGGCTCACCTCCTGGAAAGAGAAGGGCCTGTCCTGGGGTTCCTCGGTAGAGCTGACCGGACTCCAGACGTGCATCAAAAACATGATGAGCAAGAAAATCAAGCTCGTCAACATGGTCCAAGTCATGCTCTTTCGCCGGATTCTCCCGTGTCAAAGACGGGCGTTCAATTTGTGGGAGTTCGACCCGGCCGAGCACCAGACGCAGCGAGAGCTCTTCGACACAACGCACAAGGATGTCTGGAGGGTGCTGTTTAAGGGCGCCGAGGTACCTCATCCCCTTACCGAGGACCGCGGACTCAGTGCAAAGCACCCTGCCAATCCGGTAAGTCTTACATCTCATAAGATTTTCTTTTCCCCAGTATAACCATGCGCGGGATCTAAGCCTCCACGCCCTTTAACAGGACTGGGTAGAGACAGCGGAGCAGATCGATTGTCCGGCTCCCCTGCCCGAAGATCCAGCATATGCTCTTCTAACGAAGATGCTGGTTCCGGCACCTTACGAGGTGCCGGAGAAAAAGGCCAAGAAGAAGGCCACGGGGACCAAGAAGGGTCTCCGGCGCAAGGTGATATTGGACTCATCGTCCGAGAGCACCGAGGCGCACTCCTCCCACGAAAACGAGGAGGAGGAAGAGGAAAGGCTGGGGGGACAAGAAAAGGAAGGCCGCCCCATCTGGGGCGGTCGAAGGGTCCAAGAAGGGCAGGACCCTCCTTCCGGACAACTCCACCGCCGCCGCCTTCAGCGAAGAGGAGTGGTTGCCCAGGGACAAGCCCCTGGCAAAGTCGTAAGTATCCGGATATCACAATAGTTTTGGTATGCTTTGTTTTATTGCTCCTTATCATGCCGAACATGATCATGCAGTCCCTCCAAGGTCCATATTGATGTATCCGAATCGGATGGGTCTTTGGACCCGTTGGCGATGAACAGCGATTCGCTCCCGACCGCCACCTCCCCCCGCCCTACGGACGACGCCGAGGTGTTGTCTCGAAGGGTAGTAGCCCAAGGGGAGGTAGTCTTGGAGGCGTCCCAAGGCAACATCCCGGACACTAGGCGCACGGGGAACAAGACTCCCGAGGGCTCCAATGGCGGGGGCAGCAAGCTTGGCCCCCAGCCGAATACTGTGCCGGAACCTCCAGTGGTTCCGGACTCTGTTAGGTGATCCCTCGCTAAGGGGGGTGAGCCGTCTGTGCCGGTGACCTCTGTTCATCCAGAGGCATCAGACAACTTGCTGGAAGCGCTTCGCATTGCTTCCATTGATGAGGAGCACCGCACTATCATGAGTGCGGTGGTCAAGAAGGTTCAGTCTGCAAAAAGCGGATTAACTGAAGCCTGTGCCAGCCTCCTAACAGGCTTTGAGGTAAGTAATTAAATTATAAGAAAGTGGTACAACATAGATAGTAGCCCCTGATGCTCTGTTTGGCGTTCGCAAAGAAAGGCCGAACAGAGGATCAAATAATAGTCGCAGGAGTCTAATCATAATATGTCTATGTCCATATGCAGGCTTCACTGCTGGCCGCTGCCGCACGTACTGCAGAGGTCGCCGCACTGAAGCGGGACCTTGAGCAGTCCAATGGAGAGCTCGGCCTTGCCAAGAGGCAACTCGAAGAGAACAAAGGTAAGTGATACCCCGTCTGTATATTGATAAGAAAAACAAAGGTGGTTTCTTAGATCATAGGATCGTCATGAATTTTGCTAGGGGCCACGACCGAAGTGGCGACCCTGAAGAAGGCGCTGTCCGAGGCCGAGGACAAAGCGGCCAAGGAGCGCATCGAGCGAGAGAAACAAGAGGCCCGAGTAGGCGAGGTGCAGCAAGAGCTCCAGGCTCTCGTCAAGAAGCACGAGTCCTTGGAGCTTGACTCTAAGACGCAAGGGTCCGAGCTTGCGAAGGCCCTCGAAAGCGCATAACATGCCAAGGTCGAAGCCCAAAAGGCCCTCCAGGAAATTGAGGCGGTTAAGAAGATAGCGGCGGGTAAGGCATTCATTATGCAAAGCAAGCATGTGAAAGAACATTTCTTTTTACTTACCCGAGTTCGGAGCTCTCCAGGAGCGTTCGCAGATCTACCCTGCAGTGTGTCAGATGCCACGGAGTTTTACCGGGCCGAGGAGGGGAGCTCCACGGAGAAGTTCTTCTGGTCTCAGTATACTGGGACTGAACACCCAATGCCCTTGAGCGACCAGCTGAAGCAACTGGTCGAGCTCCACAAGGTGGCCGAACAGGCCATGAAGGGTCTTATAGTCCGGATGTGGCCTGGCGAGCCCCTGCCTGATAGCTACTTCGGTCTGGTGAGGCGTCTTGTGAATGCCTGCCCACGGCTTGAAGTCATAAAGCGGTCCGTCTGCATCGAGGGTGCGCGCAGGGCTTTTGCCCGGGCCAAGGTGCACTGGGCGAAGCTGGACGCCGAAAAACTGGTGAAGGAGGGGCCGCCGGAGGGCAAGGAGCATCGCCACCCCGAGAAGTATTATGAAAGTGTCCTGAAGGGTGCTCGCCTTGTGGCGGAGGAATGTGCTAAGGATGTAATATTTGAATAAATGTACTCATGTGATCCTGTAATATGAAACGAGTTCATTTGCGCTATGCAACGCTTGTGAATTTAAAATATTACCTTCTGTGCGGCCGTTTATAAAACCTGAGAGTTGGCCAGTCGTCGGCTTCTGCCCCCATGTGGCTAGTACTGAGGTGTTCGGGATAAATCTGAGCACTCTTTATCCCAATTTTGGGTCCTTCGAGGGAGGTGTTTAGCGCAACGAACCAAGCAATCGGACTATAAGGCTTTATCACTCTCACTTAGCCATAGAAGTCTACAATTTTAAATTTTGGCGAAGCCCCTGGTATTCGGAAGGCCGAATTTTGGGGCGCTATATACGCCTAAGTCGAGCAAGGCCGACTCCTCGCCCGAAGCGGAAAAAGTCTTTAAGGACTTGAGACCTCTCAAACAGCGACCAGCTCTCGCCGCATCATGACAGTCAGTTTTCGGCTTTCTCTACTGAGGTGCTCGTCCGGAAGAACCGGGACACAATCGCAGTAGTTCTCCTAGCGCTACCTTAGCCGATATAGCGGAACGTAAGGTACCAAAACATGGAAGCCGGGCAAACCCAACTATTGACCCAAGACATGATTCGGAGCTGATGCATATAATGCTATAAGTTCGGGGTGCCGCACTGTCGAAAGTGTTCGGACTTCTCACGCCGTGTTTATGGGGTATACTGAAGCCCCTGGCGTACTGGTCATACCAAAATGTACGCGTGCAATTTGTCGTAAATAAGCAGACAAGAGAAAAAAGAAAGGGTAATGCAATAATAGGCTAACGCTATGCATTGTTATTAAATAGTACGTCGAAGCGTACTGATACAAGTAGTGCAATAAGCAGAAAATAGGACTATTTGACATGTCCTATCCAAGGGCAAGCTGCGTATGCGTATTTAAAATAGGTATTTTGATCGTTATCAGAGACCACCTGGGGATTCCCTTGTACGTCCTGGCTTCTTGCCTCCTTGGTATTTCCTTCCCGTAATGCGTCCAGCAATCAGACTGCCAAAAAGGGCTTCCAGAGAGTAAGGTCCTAAAAGAGAGAAAATGATAAAGGTATACAGCCCCTGGGGCGGTTGAACCGCATTGTGGGACGTGTCCTGGCCATGCCTCCGCCTATGCCCATGGTATTTTTAGTGCGTAATTATGTACGCGCGGCACAGATTTCGTCGCTTGACCGGGGCTAGGACGGAGGCCGAATTGCTAGGCGAGCTCTGAACATGCCAGGCGATCCTGCTGCAGGTTACTCCAGACTCGCTTGAAGGTGTCCAGGGTCTTTATCACCGAATTGGCGGTTTGCCTTGAAAGGCTGCATTGTTCTTCTTCTGCGAGGGCTGCAGTGTGATCCTCCGTGCGGAGCAAGCGTTCTGTGTTTCCATTGACTGTTATAACCTCGCGAGGTCCTGGCATTTTGAGCTTGAGGTATGCATAATGCGGTACCGCATTGAATCTGGAAAATGCGGTTCGTCCGAGCAGTGTGTGATAGCCACTGCGGAACGACACGATATCGAAGATTAACTCCTTGCTTCGGAAGTTGTCCGGAGATCCGAACACCACTTCCAGTGTGATTGAGCCCATGCAATGGGCCTCTACACCTGGATGACACCTTTAAAGGTGGTTTTAGTGGGTTTGATCCTCGAGGGGTCTATACCCATTTTGCGCACTATATCCTGATAGAGCAGGTTCGGGCTACTGCCGCCGTCCATAAGGACTCGAGTGAGGTGAAATCCGTCGATGATGGGGTCAAGGACCAATGCGGCAGATCCGCCATGACGGATACTAGTGGGGTGGTCCCTGCGATCGAAGGTGATCGGACAAGAGGACCATGGGTTGAACTTTGGGGCGACTGGCTCCATCGCATAGACGTCCCTTAGTGCACGCTTCCATTCCCTCTTGGGAATGTGGGTTGCGTATATCATGTTTACCGTTTTCACTTGTGGAGGGAACCTCTTCTGTCCTCCTGTGTTCGGCGGCCGAGGCTCTTCCTCGTCGTTGCTATGCAGCCCCTTGTCCTTGTTTTCGGCGTTCAACTTGCCGGCCTGCTTGAACACCCAGCATTCTCTGTTGGTGTGATTGGCTGGCTTATCGGGGGTGCCGTGAATTTGACACGAGCGATCGAGTATGCGGTCCAAACTGGACGGTCCTGGATTACTTCTTTTGAACGACTTTTTTCGCTGACCGGATTTAGAGCCACTGAATCCGGCATTGACTGTCGTTGTCACCGTTGTTGCGGCGCTTGTGTCTGTTACGACATGGTCTGCCATTAGTATCCTTTGTATCTGAAGTGCCATGACTTCTTGATGTATTGTTGCTGCGAGCCAGCCAGCTGTCTTCGCCCGCGCAAAAGCGGGTCATGAGCGTCGTGAGGGCTGCCATAGACTTCGGCTTCTCCTGGTAGAGGTGCCGGGCGAGCCACTCGTCACCGATGTTATGCTTAAATGCCGCTAAGGCCTCTGCATCCGGACAGTCGACAATTTGGTTTTTCTTAGTTAAGAACCGGGTCCAGAATTGCCTGGCCGATTCCCCTGGCTGCTGAGTTATATGGCTCAAGTCATCAGCATCCGGTGGTCGCACATAAGTGCCCTGGAAGTTGTCAAGGAATGCATCTTCCAAATCCTCCCAACTGCCAATGGAGTCTGCAGGCAAGCTATTCAGCCAATGCCGAGCTCGTCCTTTGAGTTTTAGTGGGAGGTACTTGATGGCATGTAGGTCATCACCGCGAGCCATGTGGATGTGGAGGAGGAAATCCTCGATCCATACCGTGGGATCTGTTGTACCATCATATGATTCAATGTTTACGGGTTTAAAACCCTCTGGGAATTCGTGATCCATTACTTCATCAGTGAAGCATAAGGGGTGTGCGGCGCCTCTGTGCCGGGCTATATCACGACGCAGTTCATACGAATCTTGTCTGCTGTGTTCGGCCCGGCCGGATTTTCTTTTAGTGTATCCGGCATGACGATCATCGTCACGTGTTGGGGCGCGACCCCGTGATCCATAGATCGACCTTGCATGTTTTGTTTTGTTTTCCAATACGTCTCGCAGGTCCCGCGTATTGCCTTGGGCCTTGGTATTTTTGTTTGAATGGCGGCGGGGTGCAGGCTGGACTTCGGGCTGATATGCCTCTCTGTCTCGGCCACGAGGTGGCCGATCAGCCGCATCATACGCTGGTGATGTAGGTTTCAATGCTTCCTCCTCGAGTTGAGATAGCAACCTGCGCTTTGGGTAACTCTTGGTTGGGTGCTCGAGTTCGTATTCCTCGGCTGCCAGGACTTCAGTCCATCTGTCTGCTAGCAGATCTTGATCAGCTCGAAGCTGTTGTTGCTTTTTATTCAGGCTGTTTGCTGTGGCTATAAGCCGGCGCTTGAAGCGCTCCTGCTCGACGGGATCCTCAGGCACGACAAATTCTTCGTCGCCGAGGCTCACTTCGTCTTCGGAGAGGGGCATGTAATTGTCATCCTCTGATTCTCCGTTTGCTGCCTGTTCCGGAGGGCTAGCTTGTTCATCCTCCCGCTCGAGGTCTGGCTGGAGGGGATTGTCGTCGTCTTCGGCACTATCTGGAGCGTTATTGTCTATTGTGCCGGTATCGCTGCTTTTGCAATGGCAGGACTTAGAGCGGCGCCGCTGACGTTGGTGCTTGGATTTCTTCTTGGAGGGATTATCCTCCGTTGTCTTATCGCCATCACCTTCTTTGGGGGTGTCCACCATGTATATATCATACGATGAGCTGGTAGTCCAGCGCCTTATGGGCGGTGGTTCTTGTTCGTCTCCTGCATCGTCGTCCATACCGTCGATGTCTTCGGAGCCGAAGTCAAGCATGTCGGTTAAATCGTCGACAGTGGCTACTAAGTGGGTGGTGGGTGGGGCGCGAATTTCTTCGTCGTCCGCATCCCATTCTAGCCGGATATAGTTCGGCCAAGGGTCTCCTGACAGGGAGAGAGACTTCAACGAGTTTAGTACGTCGCCAAAAGGCGAGTGCTGAAAGATATCCGCGGAGGTAAACTCCATGATCGATGCCCAATCGGATTTGATGGGCACGGACACATGCGGCTCGGAGTCCGTGGCCGGGGAAGAATCCAACGGTTCGGCAACACGGGTCTCGTAGGAGGTGAAGTCAGTATTCGGCTCTATCGCCACTGAGTGTGCGGCCTCCGTGGCGGGGTCCATCCACCCGTCCTCAGATGGCACAATTTGTTCCGGATTGAGGGCCGGAGTGGTTGCAGGTGTGATCTCCCGAACACTGTCCTACGGCAGAGCTAAATCATGCTCGTCGTGATTGTGCGGCGCACCTGACATGGGCTCGAATCCATCGAAGATCAAGTCTCCGCGGATGTCGGCAGTGTAGTTCAAGTTTCCAAACCTGACCTGATGGCCAGGGGCATAGCTATCGATCTGCTCTAGATGGCCAAGCGAGTTGGCCCGCAGTACGAAGCCGCCGAATACGAAGATCTATCCGGGGAGGAAAACCTCACCCTGGATCGCATCGTTGCCGATGATCGAAGGAGCCATCTAGCCTTACGGTGACGACACAGTGGAACTCTCAATGAAAGCACCAATGTCGGTGTCAAAACCAGCGGATCTCGGGTAGGGGGTCCCGAACTATGCGTCTAAGGCGGATGGTAACAGGAGGTGGAGGACACGATGTTTACCCAGGTTCGGGCCCTCTCGATGGAGGTAATACCCTACTTCCTGCTTGATTGATCTTGATGATATGAGTATTACAAGAGTTGATCTACCACGAGATCGTAGAGGCTAAACCCTAGAAGCTAGCCTATGGTATGATTGTTGTTCTACGGACTAAAACCCTCCGGTTTATATAGACACAGGAAGGGGCTAGGGTTACACAGAGTCGGTTACAAGGGAGGAGATCTACATATCCGTACTGCCAAGCTTGCCTTCCACGCCAAGGAGAGTCCCATCCAGACACGGGACGAAGTCTTCAATCTTGTATCTTCAATGTCCAACAGTCCGGCCAAAGGATATAGTCCGGCTGTCCGAGGACCCCCTAATCCAGGACTCCCTCAGTAGCAACTACACGGACTAGACCCGTAAGTTGAGGATTATCCTCATTGCTGCACAGAAGAATTATGTCCTTGATGCACCGCTGGGTGACAGACCTGTTGCAGGAGCTGAAGCAGATGTTATGAACGTCTGGCAAGCTCGATCTGATGACTACTCGATAATTCAGTGTGCCATGTTTTACGGCTTAGAACCGGGACTTCAAAGACGTTTTGAACGTCATGGAGCATATGAGATGTTCCAAGAGTTGAAGTTAATATTTCAAGCAAATGCCCGGGTTGAGAGATATGAAGTCTCCAACAAGTTCTATAGTTGCAAGATGGAGGAGAACAGTTATGTTAGTGAACACATACTCAAAATGTCTGGGTATCATAACCACTTGACTCAGCTGGGAGTTGATCTTCCAGTTGATAGTGTTATTGACAGAGTTCTTCAATCACTGCCACCAAGCTACAAAGGCTTTGTGATGAACTATAATATGCAAGGGATGAATAAAATGATTCCTTAGCTCTTCTCAATGCTTAAGGCCACGAAGGTAGAAATTAAGAAGGAGCATCAAGTGTTGATGGTTAACAAGACCACTAGTTTCAAGAAAAATGGCAAGGGAAAGAAAGGGAACTTCAAGAAGAATGGCAAGCAAGTTTTCACTCCTGGGAAGAAGCCCAAAGCTGGACCCAAGCCTGAAACTGAGTGCTTCTACTCCAAAGGTAATGGTCACTGGAAGCGGAACTGCCCCAAATACTCGGCAGATAAGAAGGATGGCAAAGTGAACAAAGGTATATTTGATATACATGTTATTGATGTGTACCTTACTAATGATCATAGTAGCGCCTGGATATTTGATACTGGTTCGGTTGCTCATATTTGTAACTCGAAACAGGAGCTGCAGAATAAACGAAGATTGGCTAAGGACGAGGTGACGATGCGCCTCGGGAATGGTTCCAAGGTCGATGTGATCGCTGTCGGCACGCTACCTCTACATCTACCTTTGGGATTAGTTTTAGACCTCAACAATTGCTATTTGGTGCCTGCATTGAGCATGAACATTATATCTGGATCTTGCTTATTGCGAGACTGTTATTCTTTTAAATCGGAGAATAATGGTTGTTCTGTTTATATGAGTGATATCTTTTATGGTCATCCACCCTTGATGAGTGGTCTATTCTTGTTGAATCACGATCCTAGTGATACACATATTCATAATATTGATGCCAAAAGATGCAAAGTTGATAATTATAGTGCAACATACTTGTGGCACTACCGTTTAGGTCATATTGGTGTAAAGCGCATGAAGAAACTCCATACGTATGGACTTTTGGAATCACTTGATTATGAATCATTTGATACTTGCGAACCATGCCTCATGGGCAAGATGACTAAAACTCCATTCTTCGGAACAATGAAGTGAGCTAATGACTTATTGGAAATAATACATACCGATGTATGCGGTCCAATGAGTGTTGAGGCACGCGCTGGGTATCGTTATTTTCTGACCTTCACAAATGATTTGAGTAGATATGGGTATATCTACTTGATGAAACACAAGTCTGAAACATTTGAAAAGTTAAAAGAATTTCAGAGAAGTGGAGAATCATCGTCACAAGAAATAAATTTTCTACGATCTGATCGTGGAGGCGAATATTTGAGTTACGAGTTTGGCCTTCATTTAAAACAATGTGGAATTGGTTCACAACTCATGCCACCTGGAACACCACAGCGTAATGGTGTGTCCGAACGTCATAACCGTACTTTATTAGATATGGTGCATTCTATGATGTCTCTTATCGATTTACCACTATCATTTCGGGGTTATGCATTAGAGATAACCGCATCCACGTTAAATAGGGCACCGTATAAATCCGTTGAGACGACACCGTATGAGATGTGGTTTGGCAAGGAACCTAAGTTGTCGTTTCTTAAAGTTTGGGGTTGCGACACTTATTTCAAAAGGCTTCAACCTGATAAGCTCGAACCCAAATCTGAGAAGTGCGTCTTCATAGGACACACTAAGGAAACAATTGGATACACCTTCTACCGCATATCCGAAGGCAAGATCTTTGTTGCCAAGAATGGATCCTTTCTAGAGAAGAAGTTTCTCTCGAAAGAAGTGAGTGGGAGGAAAGTAGAACTTGATGAGGTAATTGTACCTTCTCTCGAATTGGAAAGTAGCGCATCAGAGAAATCCATTCCCGTGATGCCTACACCAACTAGAGAGGAGGCAAATGATAATGATCATGAAACTTCAGATCAAGTTGCTACTGAACCTCGTAGGTCAAGCAGAGCACGATCCGCACCAGAGTGGTACGACAATCCTGTCCTGGAAGTCATGTTACTAGATCAAGGCGAACCTAAAAGCTATGATGAGCCCAGATTCTGATAAATGGCTTGAGGCCATGAAATCTGAGATAGGATCCATGTATGAGAACAAAGTGTGGACTTTCCCAATGATCGGCAAGCCATTGAGAGTAACTGGATTTTCAAGAAGAAGACTGACGTTGATGGTAATGTTACTGTCTACAAAGCTCGACTTGTCGCAAAAGGTTTTCGACAAGTTCAAGGAGTTGACTATGATGAGACTTTCTCACACGTAGCGATGCTTGAGTCTGTCTGAATCATGTTAGCAATTGCCGCATTTTATGATTATGAAATCTGGCAAATGGACGTCAAAACTGCATTCCTTAACGGATTTCTTAAAGAAGAGTTGTATATGATGCAACCAGAAGGTTTTGTCGATCCTAAAGGTGTTAACAAAGTATGCAAGCTCCAGCGATCCATCTATGGACTGGTGCAAGCATCTCAGAGTTGGAATATACACTTTGATGAGGTGATCAAAGCATATGGTTTTATACAGACTTATGGTGAAGCCTGTATTTACAAGAAAGTAAGTGGGAGCTCTATAGCATTTCTAATATTATATGTGGATGACATATTGTTGACTAGAAATTATATAGGATTTCTGGATAGCATAAAAGGATACTTGAATAAGAATTTTTCAATGAAAGACCTCGGTGAAGCTGCTTATATATTGGGCATAAAGATCTATAGGGATAGATCGAGACGCTTAATAGGACTTTCACAGAGCACATACCTTGATAAAGTTTTGAAGAAGTTCAAAATGGACCAGTCAAAGAAAGGGTTCTTGCCTGTGTTACAAGGTGTGGAATTGAGTCAGACTCAAAGCCTAACCACTGCAGAAGATAGAGAGAAAATGGAAGTCATTCCATATGCCTCAACCATAGGTTCTATCATGTATGATATGTTGTGTACCAGACCTGATATGTGCCTTGCCATAAGTTTGGCAGGGAGGTACCAAAGTAATCCAGGAGTGGATCACTGGACAGCGGTCAAGAACATCCTGAAGTACCTGAAAAGGACAAAGGATACGTTTCTCGTTTATAGAGGTGACGAAGAGCTTGTCGTAAATGGTTATGTCGATGCCAGCTTCAACACTGATCTGGATAACTCTAAGTCACAAAACGGATACGTTTTTATATTGAATGGTGGAGCTGTCAGTTGGTGTAGTTCCAAGCAAAGCGTCGTGGCCGGATCTACGTGTGAAGCGAAGTACATAGCTGCTTCCGAAGCAGCACATGAAGGAGTCTGGATGAAGGAGTTCATATCTGATCTGGGTGTAATACCCAGTGCATCGGGTCCAATGAAAATCTTTTGTGACAACACTGGAGCAATTGCCTTGGCAAAGGAATACAGGTTTCACAAGAGAACCAAACACATCAAGAGACACTTCAACTCCATTCGTGAAAAGGTCAAGGATGGAGACATAGAAATTTGCAAAGTACATACAGATCTGAATGTGGCAGACCCGTTGACTAAGCATCTTCCTCGAGCAAAACATGATCAGCACCAAGACTCCATGGGTGTTAGATTCATTACAATGTGGTCTAGATTATTGACTCTAGTGCAAGTGGGAGACTGAAGGAAATATGCCCTAGAGGCAATAATAAAGTTGTTATTTTATATTTCCTTATTCATGATAAAGGTTTATTATTCATGCTAGAATTGTATTCATCGGAAACATAAATACATGTGTGAATACATAAACGAAATACCGTGTCCCTAGTAAGCCCCTACTAGACTAGCTCATTGATCAAAGATGGTTAAGGTTTCCTAACCATGGACATGTTTTGTCATTTGATAATGGGATCACATCATTAGGAGAATGATGAGATGGACAAGACCCATCCGTTAGCTTAGCATATTGATCATTCAGTTTATTGCTATTGCTTTCTTAATGTCAAATACATATTCCTTCAACTATGAGATTATGCAACTCCCGGATACCAGAGGAATACCTTGTGTGCTATCAAACGTCACAACGTAATCGTAAAGATTCTCTACAGGTATCTCCAAAGGTGTTTGTTGAGTTGGCATAGATCGAGATTAGGATTTGCCACTCCGAGTATCGGAGAGGTATCTCTGGGTCCTCTCAGTAATACACATCATAAGAAGCCTTGCAATCATAGTGACTAAGAAGCTAGTTGCAAGGTGATGTATTACGAAACGAGTAAAGAGACTTGCCGGTAACAAGATTGAACTAGGTATGAAGATACCGATGATCGAATCTCGGGCAAGTAACATACGATGGACAAAGAGAATTATGTATGTTGTCATAAGGTTCGGCCGATAAAGATCTTTGAAGAATATGTAGGAGCCAATATGGGCATCCAGGTTCCGCTATTGATTATTGACCACAGAGGTGTGTCGGTCATGTCTACATAGTTCTCGAACCCGTAGGGTCCGCACGCTTAACGTTCGTTGACGATATAGTGTTATATGAGTTATATGATTTGGTGACCGAATGTTGTTTAGAGTCCCGGATGAGATCTCAGACATGACGAGGAGTCTCGTAAATGGTCAAGAGGTAAAGATTGATATATAGGACGATGGTATTCGGACACCGCAATAGTTGTGGAGTGCACCGGATAGTCATTGGGTCACCGGAAGGGGTTCCGGACACCCCCGGTAAGTGTATGGGCTTAATGGGCCACAGGAGCGGACAGACCAGCCCACTAGGGGGCTGGTGTACCCCTCTACATGGCCGGTCAGACCTAGGGGAAGGAAAGGGGAGGGGTGGCCCCTCCTGCCTTTCCCGCATCAGGAGAGAAAGGAAAGGGGTGCGCCACTTGGGGAGGACCCCAAGTAGGATTCGGCCTACTTGGGGCACCTCCTGGCTGCTCCCTCCTCCCCCCACCTATATATATGTGGGAGGGGGCGCCTAGTAGAACTACAACAATTGCTTAGCCGTGTGCGGCACCCCCCTCCACCGTTTACACCCCCGGTCATATTTTCGTAGTGCTTAGGTGAAGCCCTGCGGAGATAGCTTCACCATCATCGTCACCACACCGTCGTGCTGCCAGAACTCATTCACTACCTCGTCATCTTGCTGGATCAAGAAGGCAGAGGATGTCACCGAGTTGAACGTGTGCTGAACGCAGAGGCGTCGTATGTTTGGTACTTGATCGGTTGGAGCGCGAAGAAGTTTGACTATATCAACCATGTTATAATGCTTCTGCTTATGGTCTATGAAGGTACGTAGACACACTCTCCCCTCTCGTTGTTATGCATCTCCATGGATAAATCTTGCGTGTGCGTAGATTTTTTTTGTTTTCCATGCAACGTTTCCCAACAACACAAGCTTTATACCTTAGTGCTTATGATAAATTTGATTGGGTTACTAAGGCAATTGACGAGGGATTTGATAAGGAGTGGCTTGAAGAGATGTCTAGGGTACCTATTAAAGATGAGTTACATGTTCCATATGATGATATTTTTGGTGATTATTCTGAGTATGAAATTATGAATGTCAAAATTACTAATCGAAGTCCTTTCCATACTTTAAGCTCTCGCGCTAGAAGGGAAGAACATGAAAACAGGGATTTACTAAGAAAGGTTTTGGAATATTTGATCAGGAAAGAATTGAATACCGAAGAGGACAATACCTAGATCTATGCAATATGCCTAGCTAGGGGCGTTAAACAATAGCGCTTGTTGGGAGGCAACCCAATTTTTTGTGTTTTTTTGTTTTTGCTTCTGTTCTTGAATAAATATGAAATATTACTTCTGTAATAATTGTGTTTCTCGTAGCTTTTGTTGGGGCCCACAACCCACTAGGGATATTTGGATACGTCTCCAATGTATCTATAATTTTTGATTGTTCCATGCTATTATATTATCTATTTTGGATGTTTTATATGCATTATTATGCTATTTTATATTTTTTAGGGGACTAACTTATTAAACTAGAGCCCAGTGCCAGTTTCTGTTTTTTCCTTGTTTTTGAGTTTTACAGAAAAGGAATATCAAACGGAGTCCAAATGGAATAAAACTTTCACGATGATTTTTCTCGGACCAGAAGACACACGTAGGACTTGGATATGAAGTCAGAGGAGTCATGAGGTGGCCACAAGCTACAGGGGGGCTTGTGGGCCCTTTGGAGCTCCTCCAACCCTAATTCTAGGCCTATAAATTCCCAAATATTCCCAAATCACCAGAAGCGTCCATCAAAATACTTTTCCGTCGCCGTAACCTTATGTTCCCGTGAGATCCCATCTTGGGGCCTTTTCTGGCATCCTGCCAGAGGGGGATTCGATCACGAAGGGCTTCTACATCAACTCTATTTCCCTTTCGATGAAGCGTGAGTAGTTTACCATAGACCTACGGGTCCATAGCTAGTAGTTAGATGGCTTCTTCTCATTCTTTGATCCTCAATACCATGTTCTCCTTGTTATTCTTGGAGATCTATCCGATGTAATATTCTTTTGCGGTGTGTTTGTCGAGATCCGATGAATTGTGGATTTATGACCAGTTTATCTATGAATATCATTTGAATCTTCTATGAATTCGTATATGCATGATTTGATATCTTTGTATTTCTCTTCGAATTGTCGATTTGGTTTGGCCAACTAGATTGGTTCTACTTGCAATGGGAGAGGTGCTTAGTTTTGGGTTCAATCTTGCGGTGTCCTCACCCAGTGACAAAGTAGGGGTAGGGAGGCACGTATTGTATTGTTGCCATCAAGGGTAAAAGGATGGGGTTTTCATCATATTGCTTGAGTTTATCCCTCTACATCATGTCATCTTACTTAAGGTGTTACTCCGTTCTTATGAACTTAATACACTAGATGCATGCTGGATAGCGGTCGATGTGTGGAGTAATAGTAGTAGATGTAGGTAGGAGTCGATCTACTTGACACGGACGTGATGCCTATATTCATAATCATTGCCTTGGATATCGTCATAACTTTGCACTTTTCTATCAATTGCTTGATATTAATTTGTTCACCCACCGTATTATTTTCCTTCAAGAGAGAAGCCTCTAGTGAAACCTATGGCCCCTGGGTCTATTTTCCATCACATATTTTCAGATCTATAAACCAAAAAACCCAAAAATACCTTGCTGCAAATTATTTGTTTTTACTTTGTTTTACGTTTTAGTAAGCTTTTATATCTATCTCTATCAGCTCTCATCCTTGCAAGTGACCGTGAAGGGATTGACAACCCCTTTATCGCGTTGGGTGCAAGTGTTTGATTGTTTGTGCAGGTGCATAGGTTGGAGACTTGCGTGTATCTCTTACTGGATTGATACCTTGGTTCTTAACTGAGGGAAATACTTATCTCTACTTTTCTTCATCACCCTTTCCTCTTCAAGGGAAAAACCAACACAAGCTCAAGAAGTAGCAGGAAGAATTTCTGGCGTTGTTGCCGGGGAGATCTACATCAAGCCTACCAAGTACCCACCATAAACTCTCATATCTTGCAGTACATTATTTGCCATTTGCCTCTTGTTTTCCTCTCCCCCACTTCTAAAATGATTTCAGAAAAACACAAAAAGATTTGCCTTTTTATTCACCCTCCTTCCGTCCGATCTTTTGTTTGCTTGAACTCATCATCATGAGTGACTTTGATATGGCAGAAACTGATGATTGCCTGACTCCTAAAATTGGACGTTCAGAAAATTTTGGATGTTAAAACTTTTGTTTTGGGACAAGGGAATTTTATGGGAAAAGAACATATACAAGAATTTTTCAATTGCGTAGGCAATTTGCCTCTCGATGATATTCCCATACTTAAAAGAACTAAAACTTATGTGGAAGCTATTTCAGCACTAGTTCTGAAATTTGAAAGTAGATTAATCCGTACTCATCCTACCTTGCAAAGATTGTTTTATGAGCTACCCGTTATAAAAGATCCTAAGGCTAAGCGGATAGCTACCCAAGTTCTTAAAAATGAATTTGAGGATATAGTACAGGAAGCTAGAGAAATTTTTGATCATGATGGTATGACTCGTGAAAAACCGGTGATATATGAGATTCTTTACAATACACTTTGAGACATTTGTTTGGAAATAATCAATTTTTTATGAAAATCTCAAGAAGAAAATCCCAGTTTTAGATAAGATCCAACAAGGTTTCAATGATGTTAATCAACAATATTCTTGGATCATGGCGAAAAATCAAAAGGAATACAAAGATGGGCAGCTTAATGATGCCAAAATCTCTATGGATAATGTGTTTCAAGTTATCTTTGCAAAACCTCCCAACAAGAATACATCTATGAAAAATAATACCAAAGATGACAATACCTAGATCTATGTTTTATGCCTAGCTAGGGGCGTTAAACAATAGCACTTGTTGGGAGGCAACCCAATTTTACTTTTATGTTTTTGGTTTTTGGTTCTGTTTTTTCAATAAATACACATTATTACCACTGTAGTAATTGTTTTTGGTGTTTTAATTAGTGTTTGAGCCAAGTAAGACCTTTGGGATGGCTTACGGTGATAGTTCATTTGATCTTTCTGAAAAACAAAAACTTTTGCACCCAGTAAAATAATTTTTAAATCTGATTTTTTTTTACACAAGGTTGATATACAAATTGCCCAGGTTGTCCTAAGTCTTTAGAATTTTCGGAGTTACATAAGTATACGAAGTTTTCAGATTGCTACACACTGTTCTGTTTTTGACAGATTCTGTTTTCTATGTGTTGTTTGCTTATTTTAATGAATCTATGGGTAGTATCGTGGGGTATGAACCATGGAGAAGTTGGAATACAGTAGATATTACACCAATATAAATAAAGAATGAGTTCACCACAGTACCAAAAATGGTGATTTATTTTCTTATACTAACGGATCTCATGAGTTTTCAAGTTTTGGGTAAAGATTTGATGGACTATGGAATAAGGGGTGGCAAGAGCCTAAGCTTGGGGATGCCCAAGGCACCCCAAGGTAATATTCAAGGACAACCAAACATCTAAGCTTTGGGATGCCTCGGATGGCATCCCGGCTTTCGTCTTTGTCTATAGGTAAATTTACTTGAGGCTATATTTTTATTCACCACATGATACGTGTTTTGCTTGGAGCGTCTTGTATGATACGAGTCTTTGCGTTTTTAGTTTGCCACAATCATCCTTGCTGTACACACCTTTTGAGAGGGACACGGATGAATCGTGAATTTATTACAATACTCTATGTGCTTCATTTATATCTTTTGAGCTAGGCAATTTGCTCTAGTGCTTCACTTATATCTTTTTAGAGCACGGCGGTGGCTTTATTTTATAGAAATTTTTGAACTCTCATGCTCCACTCATATTATTTTGAGAGACTCTCTTAACAGCACGGTAATTTGTTTAGGTTATGAATTTAGTTCTAATATGATGGGCATACAAGAGGGATATAATAAAAACTTTCATATAAAGAGCATTGAGTACCATGAGAAGTTTGATTCCTTATGATTGTTTTGAGATATAAAGATGGTGATATTAGATCATGCTAGTGAGTAATTGTGGAATGGTAGAAATACTTGTGTTAAAGTTTGTGATTCCCGTAGCATGCACGTATGGTGAACCGTTATGTGATGAAGTCAGAGCATGATTTATTTATTGATTGTCTTCCTTATGAGTGGAGGTCGGGGACGAGCGATGGTCTTTTCCTACCAATCTATCCCCCTTGGAGCATGCGTGTAGTACTTTGTTTCGATAGCTAACAAATTTTTGCAATAAGTATGTGAGTTCTTTATGACTAATGTTCAGCCCATGGATTATACGCACTCTCACCCTTCCACCATTGCTAGCCTCTCTAGTACCGCGCAACTTTCGCCGATGCATTAAACCCACCATATACCCTTCCTCAAAACATCCAATATACCTACCTATTATGGCATTTCCATAGCCATTCCAAGATATATTGCCATGCAACTTCCACCGTTCCGTCATATCCTTGTTCTAGTATCGAGTTGTAATTCTTGAGTTGTAAGTAAATAAAAGTGTGATGATCATCATTATTAGAGCATTGTCCCATGTGAGGAAAGGATGATGGAAGCTATGATTCCCTCACAAGTTAGGATGGGTCTCCGGACTTCATAAAAAATAAAAGAGGCCAAAGAAGCCCACAAAAATGCCAAAGAAGCCCAAACAAAAAAATGAGAGCAAAGAGAGAAGGGGCAATGTTACTATCCTTTTTCCACACTTGTGCTTCAAAGTAGCACCATGATCTTCATGATAGAGAGTCTCCTATGTTGTCACTTTCATATACTAGTGGGAATTTTCATTATAGAACTTGGCTTGTATATTCCAATGATGGGCTTCCTCAAATTGCCCTAGGTCTTCGTGAGCAAGCGAGTTGGATGCACACCCACTTAGTTTCTTTTTGAGCTTTCATAAACTTATAGCTCTAGTACATCCGTTGCATGGAAATCCCTACTCAATCACATTGATATCTATTGATGGGCATCTCCATAGCTCGTTAATACTCCTAGTTGATGTGAGACTATCTCCTTCTTTTTGTCTTCTCCACAACCACCATATTCTATTCCACCTATAGTGCCATATCCATGGCTCACGCTCATGTATTGCGTGAAAGTTGAAAAAGTTTGAGAACATCAAAAGTATGAAACAATTGCTTGCCTTGTCATCGGGGTTGTGCATGATTTAATACTTTGTGTGATGAAGATGGAGCATAGCCAAACTATATGATTTTGTAGGGATAACTTTCTTTGGCCATGTTATTTCTAGAAGACACGATTGCTTTATTAGTATGCTTGAAGTATTATTGTTTTTATGTCAATATTAAAATTTCGTTTTGAATCTTATGGATTTGAATATTCATGCCACAATAAAGAAAATTACATGGATAAATATGTTAGGTTGCATTCCACATCAAAAATTCTGTTTTTATCATTTACCTACTCGAGGACGAGCAGGAATTAAGCTTGGGGATGCTTGATACGTCTCCAACGTATCTATAATTTTTTATTATTCCATGCTATCATATTATCTGTTTTGGATATTTTATATGCATTATTATGCTATTTTATATTATTTTTGGGACTAACTTATTAACCTAGAGCCCAGTGCCAGTTTCTGTTTTTTCTTCTTGTTTTTGAGTTTTACAGAAAAGGAATATCAAATAGAGTCCAAACGGAATAAAACTTTTGTGATGATTTTTCTTGGACCAGAAGACACACGTAGGACTTGGAGATGATGACACAGGAATCCCGAGGTGGCACAAGCCATGGGCCCCTCGGAGCTCCTCCAACCCTAATATTTGGCCTATAAATTCCCAAATATTCCCAAACAACCAGAAGCGTCCACCAAAATACTTTTCCGCCGCCATAACCTTCTATTCCCGTGAGATCCCATTCATGGGCCTTTTCCGGCATCCTGCCAGAGGGGGATTCGATCACCGAGGGCTTCTACATCAACTCTATTGCCCTTCCGATGAAGCGTGAGTAGTTTACCACAGACCTACGGGTCCATAGCTAGTAGCTAGATGGCTTCTTCTCATTCTTTGAACCTCAATACCATGTTCTCCTCATTGTTCTTGGAGATCTATCTGATGTAATATTCTTTTGCGGTGTGTTTGCTGAGATCCGATGAATTGTGGACTTATGATCAGTTTATCTATGAATATCATTTGAATCTTCTCTGAATTCTTGTATGCATGATTTGATATCTTTGTATTTCTCTTCGAATTATCGATTTGCTTTGGCCAACTAGATTGGTTCTTCTTGGAATGGGAGAGGTGCTTAGTTTTGGGTTCAATCTTGCGGTGTCCTCACCTAGTGACAAAGTAGGGGTAGTGAGGCACGTATTGTATTGTTGCCATCAAGGGTAAAAAGATGGGGTTTTCATCATAGTGCTTGAGTTTATCCCTCTACATCATGTCATCTTACTTAAGGCGTTACTCCGTTCTTATGAGCTTAATACTATAGATGCATGCTGGATAGGGGTCGATGTGTGGAGTAATAGTAGTAGATGCAGGCAAGAGTCGGTCTACTTGACACGGACGTGATGCATATATTCATAATCCTTGCCTTGGATATCGTCATAACTTTGCATTTTTCTATCAATTGCTCGACAGTAATTTGTTCACCCACCGTATTATTTTCCTTCAAGAGAGAAGCCTCTAGTGAAACCTATGGCCCCTGGGTCTATTTTCCATCATATATTTTCAGATTTATAAACCAAAAAACCCAAAAATACCTTGCTGCAATTTATTTGTTTTTTACTTTGTTTTATGTTTTAGTAAGCTTTTATATCTATCTCCATCAGATCTCATCCTTGCAACTGACCGTGAAGGGATTGGCAACCCCTTTATCGCGTTGGGTGCAAGTGTTTGATTGTTTGTGCAGGTGCATAGATTGGAGACTTGCGTGTATCTCCTACTGGATTGATACCTTGGTTCTTAACTGAGGGAAATGTTGGGGAACGTAGTATTTCAAAAAAAAATCCTCCGATCATGCAAGATCTATCTAGGAGAAGAATAGCAACGAGCGGGGACAGTGTGTCCACCTACCCTCGTAGACCGAAAGCGGAAGCGTTTAGTAACGCGGTTGATGTAGTCGAACGTCTTCGCGATCCAACCGATCCAATTACCGAACGTACGGCACCTCCGCGATCAACACATGTTTAGCTCGGTGACGTCCCTCGAACTCTTGATCCAGTTGAGGCCGAGGGAGAGTTCCATCAGCATGACAACGTGGTGACGGTGATGATGAAGTTACCGGCACAGGGCTTCGCCTAAGCACTACGACGATATGACCAAGGTGTGTAACTGTGGAGGGGGGCACCGCACACGGCTAAAAGATCAACTTGTGTGTTCTAGTGTGCCCCCCTCCCCACGTATATAAAGGAGGGAGGGGGAGGCCGGCCGGCCCTAGGGGGCGCGCCCAAGGAGGGGGAGTCCTACTAGGACTACTAGTCCTAGTAGGATTCCTCCACAAGGAAGAGAGGGGAAGGAAGGAGAGGGAGAGGGAGTAGGAAAGGGGGCACCGCCCCCCTTCCCTTGTCTAATTCGGACTGCTAAGGGGGGCGCGCGGCCTGCCCTGGCTCCCCTCCTCTCTCTCCAATAAGGCCCATGGTGGCCCATTAGTTCCCCAGGGGGGTTCCGGTAACCCCTCCGGCACTTCGTTTTTACCCGAAACTATCCGGAACACTTCCGGTGTCCGAATAACATGGTCCAATATATCAATCTTTATGTCTTTTTCATTTTGAGACTCCTCGTCACGTCCGTGATCTCATCTGGGACTCCGAAAAAACTTCGGTCATTGTCGTGGAATTGTCACGGCAGATGTCCTCGAGCTAGGACTTAGTCGTGGAGCCATCGCAGCTAGGAAGCTTGAAGGGGTTAATGCGGGACAAGGAACACGAGGGTTTATACTGGTTGGGCCCCTTACGGTGAAGGTAAAAGCCTACGTCCAGTTTGAGGTGGTATTGATTAGGGTTACGATCACCAGGGAGCTAAACTGCTATGCCCGGCTCTCGATTAGATTGTTCTCGTCCCTAAACCGCTGCCGGGTCGTCCCTTTATATAGGGAGGCTGACGCCCAGCAGCTCTCAGAGTCCCGGCCGGCTCATAAGAGTGTCCGGCTTGGACTCTCGACTACTCTTGCCTTACACTACAAGTTCCACCATAATAATGATTGTAACTACGGGCCTTAAGCCATATCCGGGTCTTAAGCCCATCTTTGGCCCACCGTCTTTAAGCTTGGCGCCGGGCTTCTGGCCATGACCATATGAGTAACCCGGCCCCTCCTGGCGGGTGACTCTAAGGTCTATATCCTCAACATTAGGCCCCAGATTGATTTGAGCCGGCTCATGTCAATCTTCCATTCCTTCGACAGAAAAAACTCCGGCTTACAATTGTGTGAAGGCCATAACCCGGCGTGACGTCATCCTCTGGACTCCGGATAATCCGCCGTGACGTCATTCTCCATTAAGCCCGTTTTTTACTCCGCCAGATCCGCAACGGATCTTTACCTTTACTGTCATCCCGAAAATCGAGGCATTTCGTGGGGAGATAACCACGCCGTGGTCTCCTTGATTCTCGCGCCCACTTATGAGCTCGCCCTTATAAATAGGCCGGCCCGACGGGCCCTTCTCACTCTCCTTCCTCTGTCGTCTCCTTCCTCTCACTGTTCCCGCGCTGCTCGAGCTCCGCCGCCGTCGCCACCGCGGGTCTTCTCGTCGTCACCAGGTCAGGCCGCTGCATCACCCTGATTTGACCAGAGAAACACGACGACCTCCGCGACTCCCCAGCCTCTGTAAGTCCTTGCTGCCCTATAGAACAGATCTGCAGTAGGGTTCGAGTAGTTCGTCTGTGTTCTTCGTAGTTCATCACGGGCCTCAGTAGATTTGATTTTTACTGCCTCCTTTTGATCTTAGACTTGCATGGAACCATTGCGGTGACTGTTTAGCACCCATTTTACATGCAAGCAGCTCTCTTTTTACTGCATAAGAACCTTGTTCGAGCCCAAGAACTTCTTCAGCGTCTGTTTCTAGGTCTAGAAACTTTTCTTTTGCCCGACCATTTTGATCCAAAATACTGCAATGCGTGAAACCTGTTTTTCACCGTACTTAGTAAAAAACTGCCCTCGTTGAGTCATGGCGGTTTACATTTCCGGCTTAAAGAAACCACGCGCCGTAGAACCTTCCGACTTAAAGGAGACCATGCACCATAAAATTTTCCGGCTCATCTGTGATAAGGCCGTAGACAATCGAATTACTCTCAATACTTCAGGCGGCTTAAATAGCCCAGTGCACTTAGATATATGTCATTAGTCCCCTTCATAAGCCGCCACCTTAAACCTTGACTTGTAAGTCTCCTCCGGCTCATTATTAAACCGGACATTTTTCCCTGTATCATAGGCTTCCAATAGTCACCATGCCTCCCAAAGCTCCTAAAGCCTCCATCACTTGCAATTGGATGAGGTCCAATGTCACCAAAGAGACCTTAGCAGATTTTGTCAAGTCTGGCTATCTGCCCAAGAAGGACGTCACGTCCTACCGTGCCCCCGACCCATCAGAGGAGAGACCACAGCCAAGGGACGGGGAGGTGGTCATTTTTGCGGATCACATGAGCCGGGGCTTCGCCCCGCCCGGCTCAAAGTTTTTCAGAGGCGTTCTGAATTTCTTCGATCTGCGGCCTCAGGACATAGGACCCAACTCAGTGTCCAATATCTGCAACTTCCAAGTGTTCTGCGAGGTTTACCTTGGAGAAGAACCCAGTCTGCTGCTCTTCAGAGAGCTTTTCTATTTAAACCGCCAGAACGAGTGCGCCAACGGGCCAAGTTTGGAGCTAGGCGGCATCTCCATCCAGCGGCCCAGGGACTGCCTTTTCCCTCACGCAGAGCCGCCAAGCCACCCCAAAGACTGGAATCTGATGTAGTTTTTACTGCCAAGACACGTCGCCGGCTGATGAGAGTCCGTTGCCCGGCTTTCGCTCCTCGCATCTGGAGCCGACTCACCCACTGTCAGACAAGGTGACTCAAGCGGAGCGCCAACCTCTGCTCCCCACCATCAACAAGATCAAGGCTCTCCTGGGCAATGGTCTGAACGGAATCGATCTGGTCCGGGTCTGGATCTCGTGGCGGGTGATCCCATTGAGTCGCCGCCCCGGCTTAATGTGTGAGTACACGGGCCGAAAGGATGACCCCCAGAGACACAGCCGCAACGATCTTCCTGAAGATGTTGCAGAGGAGATGACCAAGGCTCTCTTGAACGAGAGCCTGGCAGACTGCGGAAGGACCGGGCTAGCCCCCTTCTGCAAGACCAACCCAGCCCCAGCGGTAAGCCGCTAATCTGAACATCTTATCTGCATATAACTTTCATCTGAATCGTTTTAAGAAATCATCATTGTGTTTTTCAGGCTGATGATAAGTTCTGGCGGGTCAAATATGACCATGAGGCGGCCAAGAAGGCCAGAAAGGCGAAGAAAGCCGCCAAGAAAGCCGGCCCTCGCAAGAAAGGAAATAGGCCTACTGCTTCAGAGTTGATGCAACTAAGCGACAGCTCCTAGTCAGAGGTAACCCCTGAGCCTGTAAGTCCTTGTTGTACTTTGTTGTTTACTTCTGTCCGCCTTATCAATACTTGTTCATCAATAGGACGACACCGGAGCAAGTAACCCGGTGGTTGAAGAGGTAACGACATTTTCCTCCGACTCGAAGCCCTTGCGAAGGCTGAAAATCCGAAGGGTAACCCGGAAAGTAAGCTTTTCACATCCTTTAGCTTATCAAGACCCTCAATTTATTTTGAAGCGACAGGTGCATGAGAGCCGGCGGCACACCCGGACCGACAAAAGCACCGACCTCTCCTCCGGGTTACCTGACGCATCGAGGAAACGCCGGACCGAGGTGATCTCAAAATTGTACCCTTTTCATCCTTTGGCAGGTGTTATACGTCAACCGCTCAACTCTTCTGACTCAAATTATCAGGAAACTTCCCCCTCTTCTGGCGACTCTATGCAGTCAAGCCTGCCGGCTTTCAAGACCGTGCCCGGGTAATGATGACCATCTCAAATTGTACTTTTGTCTTTACTTACACCATTGTGCTTAACCTTTCTGTCTTTCCAGTGCCCAGGCCAAGCTCACCAAGAGGGCGAAGAAATCCAAGCCGGTCGATGAGCCGGACTTGCCTGAGCCAGAGGCAGCCGCTCAAGAACCGCCGGCTGCCTCTGCTCCTGAGGCTGCTGCCCCAACCAACAAGCCCGCAACAGAAGCTTCTGTTAACCCGGAGGCCTCCAGCTCGGCTCAACCAGCAGACGACCCGGACGTGGTAATCACCCGGACGGAGTTTGTTGAGCCGGGGAGACCTACTGCGCTCGCCAAGTGCTCCGCCAAAGGGGAGCTGCTAGAGTCCCGCCGGGTGAACCTGGACCTCACTGACTACGCCAACTTGAACATTGGAGAGATCATCTCCGGCTTCGTCAGCCAAGTGCACAAGAGCCGGGACGCAGAGATTGCCATGGTGAACCAGATCCAGCCGAAATCTGAGGTATTATTCTTCTGTCCTCTTACTTACTGCATAGTTACCTTTACCATGCTAGCCCCCAATTCGACGACTTATGATTGAGTATGTTGTAGACTTAGGTTCCGGCTTATTTCCATGAACCGGTAGTGTGTAGATAGGAACGTTCAATATGCATTAGCCCCCAAGTGCCAAGTGTCTTTGCTTGGAAAGCGCTTGGGACTTTAAATTTGTATAGTACCTGTTCATGCTATAATCCGGAAATTTATGCAGGCTGCTGGCAAGAAGCTTGAGGCTGACCTCGCTGATCTTAAGAACCGGCTGAAGATGCAAGAGATGGAGACCCGGAAGGCAAATGCCAAATTTGTGTCCAGCATTGCCGCGCAAGAAAAGCTGAAGACCGAATTTGATGCTGAACGGAAAGCCTGGGCCGAAGAGAAGGCCGCGCTGGTGAACCGGGCGGAACAGGCGGAGAAGGCTTCGGCAGAGAAGACCGCCGAACTCTCCGGTTTAAAGCGCCAAGTGTCTCAGATGGTTGCTGCAATCTTCAGTAAGTCATGCGCCGGCTTTCATCTAGTTTAAAATTTTGATGCCTCAGAACTCACCCTTATCGGCGGCTTATCCTGTTCTGTGAAACAGGTCCCAGAAGTGCCAACCTCAACCAGAGTGTGGTAACCAAGCTAAAGGCCGTGTACACCCTGGTGGAGCAACTCTACACCGGGTCACGGCGTGCCTTGGCTGTGGCGGCCCTATCCAACGAAGTGCCGACTCACCTGGCGGAGGTTCTTCGCCGGCTCGTCGTTCTGCCTCAATGGATCCAAGAGCTGCGACGGGCCTCTGCAAGAGCCGGAGCGATCGCCGCGCTGAGCCGGGCCAAGGCGTTCCTGCCAGAGTTAGACCCGGCGGACATCGCCCTCGGCTATCCAAGTCTGAAGGAAGACGGCACCGCCTTCGATCAGAAGGACTTTGCAGCTTGCGTGAAGGCCGTACGCCCGGTGGCCACTCTGATTGGCAATGATACAGATCTGACGAAGTATCAGCCGGGCTACGATGCAGAAAATCAGAGGATCCCTACTCCGCGCTATGAAGCCCTCAACTTGATTCCACCGGCTCGTCAGCACACCTTCGCCCCGGAGATTGACCCGGCCGGGTTAATTGACGAGGAAGCCCAATTCGAAGCTCTCAGCGGCATCGACTGGAAGTCATCAACTTTCCAGGTCTTGGGAACAGCCGGAGGAGAAGAGAGGAACGAGCCGGAGACTTCAACCCAGCAAGCGTCGTGACTCGGCTGGCGGCTTATCAAAGGATGCCTCACCCTTTTGGACTCAATGAGTCTTGTAATAGAGTAGGACCAATACTTTCTCTCTACCATGCCATCGTGCACGCCTTGAATGCTGAAGTCTGGTGAAGTTGTCTCCTTTATGTTTCTCCGGGTCGTAATCAATCATTTGTTTTCCTTAATCTCAAAATAGTTGCCTTTAACTATCCTGCAGAGAAGGACAAATCACAAGGCCCGAGGCAGCTTACCGCCCTGAGAATCATAAGTTTTAGTTATATAACCCGGAGTATGAATCAAAACGGACTGGTCTTCAATTATATCCTTAAGACAGCCGTAATAACACACTTAGCGGCCTGCAAGCATACTTCCGGTTTAGATGACCCGGGTAATAAGGTTGGTACCTCAACTCCGGTGTACCTGTCTTAATGACACCCATTGTGTTCAACTAACACTGTTAATCAAGTTTTAAGCCGGCAAAGTGAGACTCGGCTGTACACACTTTGAAATAATCAGAAGAAACTTGCTATAAAGCAGAAGAACTTAGGGGCTTCCGGTTCGAATACGGCCAGAGACCCGGCCCAAAGGGGTTATGCTAGGATTCGAATACGATCATATAGCCCCCAGTGGGTGTGGCGATGCCAATCAAGAGGGTACTGACAGCTATGTTCTCTTTGGTTCGAATACGACCCATGTTTGAACAGGAAGCCCCCAACTGACTTAGAATTGTTTAACGACGCTGATTCGAATATGATCCGCGTCGGTTCCCAAAGAGGTTAAACTATGATTCAAATATGATCAAAGAAAACTCCCCAATGAGCTCAGCACTTTGCCAATCAAATGGGTATCGACAGCTATGTTCTCTTTGGTTCGAATACGACCTATATTTGAACAGGAAGCCCCCAAGTGACCTTATCGCCTACGGCTAGATTCGAATACGATCATAAGCCAGATCCTCCTTCAAGTTATCATGTAATCTGGCAATGAAAACAACACGTGCACATTTGGAGGAGAAAAAAGGACAGAGGTCCTGCTTTATTGCTTATCATAATATATACATGGCTTAGAGAAGTATGTACATCAGGAGAGCCGGTGGCTCAAGTGTAGTAAGGCCGAAGCTGAGCTATGTTCCACGGCCGACGGGTCTCTTCCTCCGACTTACGTGAATCTTTATGCTCCCGAATGTCAATGAGGTAATATGACCCGTTGTGCAAATTCTTGCTGACCACAAAGGGCCCTTCCCAAGGCGGGGATAGCTTGTGTGCATCTGTTTGATCCTGGATGAGCCGGAGCACGAGATCACCTTCCTGGAAGACCCGGGATTTAACCCGGCGGCTATGATAACGACGCAGGTCTTGTTGGTAAATCGCTGAACGGGCTGCTGCCACATCACGCTGTTCGTCCAACAAGTCAAGAGCATCTTGGCGCGCCTGTTCATTATCCGCCTCAACGTAAGCCGCCACTCGAGGTGAGTCATGACGGATGTCACTGGGGAGGACTGCTTCTGCCCCATAAACCATGAAGAAAGGCGTAAAACCTGTAGACCTGTTAGGAGTAGTGTTGATGCTCCATAACACGGAGGGCAACTCCTCCACCCAACAACCCGGCGTCCGTTGCAAAGGGACCAAAAGCCGGGGCTTGATGCCCTTCAGAATCTCCTGATTAGCTCTCTCAGCCTGACCATTGGATTGAGGATGAGCCACCGAGGAAACATCAAGTCGGATATGCTCTCGTTGACAAAACTCCTCCATGGCGCCTTTGGACAAATTGGTGCCATTCTCAGTTATAATGCTGTGTGGAAAACCAAAGCGAAAGATCACCTTTTTCATAAACTGAACCGCCGTGGCTGCATCACACTTGCTAACTGGCTCCGCTTCAACCCACTTGGTAAACTTGTCAACTGCCACCAAAAGGTGGGTCTTCTTATCCTTGGACCTTTTGAAAGGCCCAACCATATCAAGCCCCCAGACCGCAAAGGGCCAAGTAATTCGGATCATCCTCAGCTCTTGAGCTGGTACATGCGCCCGTCGCGAGAACCTTTGGCAACCATCACACTTACTGACCAAGTCCTCTGCATCAGCATGAGCCGTCAACCAATAAAAACCATGACGAAAAGCCTTGGCCACAAGAGACTTTGAGCCGGCGTGATGGCCACAATCCCCTTCATGGATCTCACGCAAGATCTCTTGACCTTCCTCAGGGGAAACACAACGCTGAAACGCTCCCGTAACACTGCGGTGATGCAACTCACCATTGATAACAATCATTGACTTAGCCCGCCGGGTTATTTGCCTGGCCAAAGTTTCATCCTCAGGCAACTCGCCCCGGGTCATGTAAGCCAGATAGGGCATTGTCCAGTCTGGTATGATATGGAGAGCCGCCACCAGTCGTGCCTCCGGGTCGGGGACAGCCAAGTTTTCCTCTGTAGGCAGCTTAATAGAAGGATTATACAGGACATCCAGGAAAGTATTAGGCGGCAGCGGCTTTCGCTGAGAGCCTAGCCGGCTTAAAGCATCAGCCGCCTCGTTCTTCCTGCGATCAATGTGCTCTACTTGGTAGCCCAGAAAGTGCCCAGCAATGGCATCAACTTCGCGGCGATAAGCCGCCATGAGAGGGTCCTTAGAGTCCCACTTGCCTGATACTTGTTGAGCCACCAAGTCTGAGTCACCAAAACACCTTACCCGGCTCAAACTCATCTCCTTAGCCATCCGAAGACCGTGGAGCAAGGCCTCGTACTCAGCCGCATTGTTAGTGCAAGGAAACATCAATTGTAGCACATAATGGAACTTGTCACCTTTAGGGGAAGCCAATACAACTCCAGCCCCCGAGCCCTCCAACTGCCTGGACCCATCGAAGTGAATAGTCCAATATGTGTTATCCGGCTTTTGCTCGGGCACTTGTGACTCTGTCCAATCATTGATGAAATCCACCAAGGCCTGAGATTTAACAGCAGTGCGAGGCACATATTTGAGACCATGAGGTCCGAGCTCGATAGCCCACTTAGCCACTCTCCCTGTGGCCTCTCTGTTTTGAATGATATCACCAAGAGGGGCAGAACTGACCACGGTTATGGGATGACCCTGGAAATAATGCTTAAGCTTCCGGCTTGCCATGAACACACCATAAACAAGCTTCTGCCAATGTGGATACCGCTGTTTGGACTCGATAAGCACTTCGCTGACATAATAAACCGGCCGCTGAACCGGATGCTCCTTACCCTCTTCCTTGCGTTCCACCACCACAGCCACACTGACGGCTCGTGTGTTCGCTGCCACGTACAGTAATAAGGGCTCCTTATCAACCGGAGCAGCAAGGACAGGGGGCTCTGCCAGCTGCTTCTTCAAATCCTCAAAAGCGGTATTAGCTGCATCATTCCAGACAAAGTTATCAGTTTTCTTCATCAACTGATATAATGGCATGGCCTTCTCACCCAAACGGCTTATAAACCAGCTTAAAGCAGCGATGCGACCCGCCAAACGCTGAACGTCATTTATACACGCCGGCTTAGCCAGGGAGGTGATGGCCTTGATCTTCTCCGGGTTAGCCTCAATGCCTCTGTCAGAAACCAAAAAACCCAAGAGTTTGCCTGCAGGGACACCAAAGACACACTTGGCCGGGTTAAGCATCATCTTGTAGACCCGGAGATTATCAAAGGTTTCTCTCAAATCATCTATCAGGGTTTCCTCCTTTATGGAATTAACCACAATATCGTCCACATAAGCATGAACATTGCGCCCAATCTGTTTATGAAGACAGTTCTGCACGCAACGCTGATAAGTCGCCTGTGCACACTTGAGTCCAAAGGGCATAGACACATAGCAGAAGGCTCCAAAGGGAGTGATGAACATCGTCTTCTCCTGGTCCTTAACTGCCATTTTAATCTGATGATATCCAGAATAAGCGTCCAGGAAACTTAAGCGCGCACAACCGGCCGTAGCATCAATAATTTGATCAATACGGGGAAGGGCAAAAGGATCAGCCGGACATGCTTTATTTAAGTCCGTGTAGTACACACACATCCGCCAAGTGCCGTTCTTCTTGAGTACGAGCACCGGGTTAGCTAAACATTCTGGGTGGAAGACTTCAACAATAAACCCGGCCGCCAAGAGCCGGGCCACCTCTTCGCCATTAGCTTTCCACCTCTCTTCATTAAACCGCCGAAGGAACTGCCTGACCGGCTTAAATTTCGGATCAACATTGAGAGTGTGCTCAGCGAGTTCTCTAGGTACACCTGGCATGTCAGAAGGTTTCCATGCGAAGATGTCCCTATTCTCACGGATGAACTCGATGAGCGCGCTTTCCTATTTTGGATCCAGATTGGCACTGATGCTAAATTGCTGAGATGAATCTCCTGGAACGAAATCAACAAGTTTAGTCTCATCAGCCGACTTAAATTTCATTGCCGGCTCATGCTCCATAGTCGGCTTTTTCAGAGAGGTCATATCAGTTGGGTCAACATTGTCCTTGTAAAATTTCAACTCCTCTGTTGCGCAAACAGATTCTGCATAAGCTGCATCGCCTTCCTCACATTCCAAGGCCACCTTCCGGCTGCCGTGAACCGTAATGGTCCCATTATGACCCGGCATCTTGAGCTGTAAGTAAACATAACACGGCCGTGCCATGAACTTGGCGTAAGCCGCCCGCCCAAATATAGCATGGTACGGACTTCTTATCTTGACCACCTCAAAGGTCAATTTTTCCACCCTGTAGTTGTTTTCATCTCCGAAGGCCACCTCCAACTCGATCTTGCCGACTGGATAAGCCGACTTACCAGGTACCACACCATGGAAGATAGTTTTTGATTGGCTGAGGTTCTTATCAACCAACCCCATATGGCAAAAAGTCTCATAATAGAGGATGTTGATACTGCTGCCTCCATCCATGAGCACCTTAGTGAACTTATATCCTCCCACCTGAGGAGCCACCACTAAGGCCAAGTGACCCGGATTTTCCACCCGGGGAGGGTGATCCTCTCTACTCCACACTATAGGCTGCTCAGACCACCGCAAGTAGCGTGGAACCGCCGGCTCAACAGCATTCACGGCCCTCTTATGAAGCTTCTGGTCTCGCTTACACAGATTGGTGGTAAATACATGGTACTGTCCACCGCTAAGCTGCTTTGGATTGGTCTGATAACCCCCTTGCTGCTGTTGATGACCATGGGCAGACTGCTGATTAAAGCCCCCTTGACCATTCGGAGGATTGGAATTTGAGCCGCCGCCCGGGCCATGAAAACCGCCGGCGCCTGAGCCGCCGCCCGGGTCATTGTAATTCTTAAAGGCCTTCATGATTGCACAATCCTTTCATAGATGAGTCGCTGGCTTCTCTCTAGAGCCATGCCTTGGACAAGGCTCATTCAATAGCTGCTCCAGCGTCGGGCCTGACCCGCCGCCTCGGGGAGGGGGCCTCCCCTTGCGTCGCTGGTTATTACCTTGTGAGCTCGCGTTGGCTACAAACTCTAGGCTGCCATCGGCCTTGCGCTTGCTTCCTCCTTGGTTCCCCGGGTTATGCTGAGGACCCTTGCCATTGCCGTTCTTCTTTCCCTTCCCTGTCCTTTCATCATCTGAAGCGGGGTCCTTGGTACCATCAGAATCGGTGTACTTGACAAGAGCCGCCATCAGTGTACCCATATCATTGCAGTCGCGCTTAAGCCGCCCGAGTTTCATCTTCAGGGGCACAAAACGACAATTCTGCTCCAACATTAAGACCGCTGAGCCGGCATCCATCTTATCTGACGAATGTATGATCTCCTTAACCCGGCGAACCCAATGTGTCATAGACTCACCCTCCTGCTGCTTGCAGTTAGTCAAATCCACAATTGACATAGACTGCCTACAGGTATCCTTGAAGTTTTGGATGAACCGGGCCTTCAGCTCAGCCCAAGACCCAATGGAATTCGGCGGTAGCCCTTTCAACCAAGTGCGGGCAGTCCCATCTAACATCATGGTCAAGTACTTGGCCATTGCCGCCTCACTGACCTCCAGCAGTTCCATGGCCATCTCGTAACTATCGATCCAGGCTGCGGGTTGTAAGTCAGCTGTGTAATTAGGCACCTTCCTAGGGCCTTTGAAGTCCTTGGGTAGACGCTCATTTCGGATAGCTGGCACTAAACAAGGGACACCCCCAGTCCTGGTAGGGATACCCACGTCGACGGAAGTCGTCGGATAAGCCGGGGGGGGGGTCTAGTAAGCCGTCAATTGAGGCACCTGCTCCTCCTCTTGCCGCGCTCTGTCCTGGTCTGCTACGTGAAAGGCTCCATTATGAGCGGGGCCATGGCCAGGGGGCGGGTCATGGCGTCGGACGTTACTTGAGCCGGTCGCTGAGACCATGTGTCTGCTGTAACTCGGGCTCCGGCCTGGACGAGGGGTCGAGTGGATCATGTCCCGGCTGTAGGAGTACGCCTCTTGCTGCGCCAGTGCTGTCTGAAGGAGTTCCCTGACCCGGCGGGTTTCAATGGCTGTCGGAGAATCGCCGTCGACTGGGAGAGCCGCCAGCCGTGCTGCCGCGGCGACCATGTTCTCCAGTGGGTTATTATAATGGCCCGGGGGTATTGGCACGTACTGAGGCGGGGCAGGGGGCACCTGGGGAGGCGCCATCACTTGTGGCTGAATAGGGGTCCCAGACCCGGGCACTATGACCCCTGGCGGGTTACTAGACCCTGCACCTGGCGTGTTGAAGAGGTTGCGTGGATCGTAAACCGGAGGGAGTCGAGATTGGGTCTTTTGATGCCTCCTTCTCATGACCTCATTGGACGCGTTCTGATCCATCGTGAGTCGGAAGGACTGCGCCTGGATCAACTGAGTTTGGGCATCGAGAGCCGCCCTCTCCGCAGCCATCCTGATCCCTTCCGCTGCAAGATCCTCCTTAGCTTTCACTAGATCCAATTTTAACTGTGCCACCTCCGCATCATGCTGAGCATGATCCGCCGGGTCAACCGTGGCGGTTAACAGGGCCGTCATCTTGTCCGTGAGATCCATCAGCACCTGAGCCGGAGAAGGCACCGGGTTTCCCGCTCCAGCAGCGGGGTTCTGAACAGGCTGCGCGCCGGCCATAAAGATTCCAACCCGGCTTGGCGGCTCAAAGGTCCGGAATACTGTCACCATCGGAACAACCCATGAGCCTGCCATCTTGAAGTTGATACAACGAGTTTGACTCATCGGTGGCCGACTCGCCGTCAGAGCCGGCGGCCATCTCATCACCAGATCCAGATCGATCAGAGAGTCCTCCATGGATACACCCCACAAAAGCATGCCTTAAGGCAGGTCGGGCCCGGGCGGGTCGTGCACGCTGAGCTGTCTCGATGAGATCGGCGCAGAGATCCGGCTCAGGGCCCGGCTCACCAATCTTGCCAATGAAAATATGAATTCCGCCGAAGAGGATCCGGTACCCGTACTCAATTGAGCCGGCGTCGGGGCCCCAATTTGCATCGTCGATGTAGAGCTTGCCGCGATGACTCTTGGTCATCCGGCCCACAGCGTATCCCTTGAGCCCTTCGAAGCTGCCCTTCAAGAACTCCAATCCACCATGTGCTGGCCCCACGGTGGGCGCCAACTGTCGTGGAATTGTCACGGCAGATGTCCTCGATCTAGGACTTAGTCGTGGAGCCATCGCAGCTAGGAAGCTTGAAGGGGTTAATGCGGGACAAGGAACACGAGGGTTTATACTGGTTGGGCCCCTTACGGTGAAGGTAAAAGCCTACGTCCAGTTTGAGGTGGTATTGATTAGGGTTACGATCACCAGGGACCTAAACTGCTATGCCCGGCTCTCGATTAGATTGTTCTCGTCCCTAAACCGCTGCCGGGTCGTCCATTTATATAGGGAGGCTGACGCCCAGCAGCTCTCAGAGTCCCGGCCGGCTCATAAGAGTGTCCGGCTTGGACTCTCGACTACTCTTGCCTTACACTACAAGTTCCACCATAATAATGATTGTAACTACGGGCCTTAAGCCATATCCGGGTCTTAAGCCCATCTTTGGCCCACCGTCTTTAAGCTTGGCGCCGGGCTTCTGGCAATGACCATATGAGTAACCCGGCCCCTCCTGGCGGGTGACTCTAAGGTCTATATTCTCAACAGTCATCAAAACACATAACTCATAATACAAATGGTCATCGAACGTTAAGCGTGCAGACCCTATGGGTTCGAGAACTATGTAGACATGACCGAGACACATCTCTTGTCAATAACCAATAGTGGAACCTGGATGCTCATATTGGCTCCTACATATTCTACGAAGATCTTTATTGGTCAAACTGCATAACAACATACGTTTTTCCCTTTGTCATCGGTATGTTACTTGCCCGAGATTCGATTGTCGTTATCATCATACCTAGTTCATTCTCATTACCGGCAAGTCTCTTTACTCGTTTCGTAATGTATCATCCCGCAACTAACTCATTAGTCACATTTCTTGCAAGGCTTATAGTGACGAGCATTACCGAGAGGGCCTAGAAATACCTCTCCGATACTCGGAGTGACAAATCCTAATCTCGATCTATGCCAACTCAACAAACACCATCGGATACACCTGTAGAGCATCTTTATAATCACCCAGTTATGTTGTGACGTTTGATAGCACACTAAGTGTTCCTCCAGTGTTCGGGAGTTGCATAATCTCATAGTCATAGGAATATGTATAAGTCATGAAGAAAGCAATAGTAAATAAACTAAATGATCATTAATGCTAAGCTAACGGATGGGTCTTGTCCATCACATCATTCTCTAATGATGTGATCCCGTTCATCAAATGACAACACATGTCTATGGCTAGGAAACCTTAACCATCTTTGATTAACGAGGTAGTCAAGTAGAGGCATACTTGGGACACTCTATTTGTCTATTTATTCACACATGTACTAAGTTTCCGATTAATACAATTCTAGCATGAATAATAAACATTTATCATGATATAAGGAAATATAAATAACAAATTTATTATTGCCTCCAGGGCATGTTTCCTTCAGTCTCCCACTTGCACTAGAGTCAATAATCTAGATTACATAGTAATGATTCTAACACCCATGGAGTCTTGGTGCTGATCATGTTTTTGTCGTGAGAGAGGCTTAGTCAACGGGTCTGCAATATTCAGATCCGTATGTATCTTTCAAATCTCTATGTCTCCCTCCTTGACTTGATCGCGGATGGAATTGAAGCGTCTCTTGATGTGTTTGGTTCTCTTTTGAAATCTGGGTTCCTTCGCCAAGGCTATTGCTCCAGTATTGTCACAAAATATTTTCATTGGACCCGATGCACTAGGTATGACACCTAGATCGGATATGAACTCCTTCATCCAGACTCCTTCCTTTGCTGCTTCCCAAGAAGCTATGTACTCCGCTTCACACGTAGATCCCGCCACGACGCTTTGCTTAGAACTGCACCAACTGACAGCTCCACCGTTCAATATAAATACGTATCCGGTTTGTGACTTAGAGTCATCCGGATCAGTGTCAAAGCTTGCATCGACATAACCATTTACGACGAGCTCTTTGTCACCTCCATAAACGAGAAACATATCCTTAGTCCTTTTCAAGTATTTCAGGATGTGCTTGACCGCTGTCCAGTGATCCACTCCTGGATTACTTTGGTACCTCCCTGCTAAACTAATAGCAAGGCACACATCAGGTCTGGTACACAGCATTGCATACATGATAGAACCTATGGCTGAAGCATAGGGAATGACTTTCATTTTCACTCTATCTTCTGCAATGGTCGGGCATTGAGTCTGACTCAACTTCACACCTTGTAACACACGCAAGAACCCTTTATTTGCTTGATCTATTTTGAACCTCTTCAAAACTTTATCAAGGTATGTTCTTTGTGAAAGTCAAATTAAGCGTCTTGATCTATCTCTATAGATCTTGATGCCCAATATATAAGCAGCTTCACCGAGGTCTTTCATTGAAAAATTCTTATTCAAGTATTCTTTAATGCTATCCAGAAATTCAGTATCATTTCCGATCAACAATATGTCATCCACATATAATATCAGAAATGCTACAGAGCTCCCACTCACTTTCTTGTAAATACAAGCTTTTCCAAAAGTCTGTATAAAACCATATGCTTTGATCACACTATCAAAGACTATATTCCAACTCCGAGATGCTTGCACCAGTCCATAAATGGATCGCTGGAGCTTGCACACTTTGTTAGCACCTTTTGGATCGACAAAACCTTCTGGTTGCATCATATACAACTCTTCTTTAAGATATCCATTAAGGAATGCAGTTTTGACATCCATTTGCCAAATTTCATAATCATAAAATGCGGCAATTTCTAACATGATTCGGACGGACTTAAGCATTGCTATGGGTGAGAAGGTCTCATCGTAGTCAACTCCTTGAACTTGTTGAAAACCTTTCGCAACAAGTCGAGCTTTGTAGACAGTAACATTACCGTCGGCGTCAGTCTTCTTCTTGAAGATCCATTTATTCTCTATGGCTTGCCGATCATCGGGCAAGTCAACCAAAGTCCACACTTTGTTCTCTTACATGGATCCCATCTCAGATTTCATGGCCTCATCAGGGGTGCATGACCATAAAAGATATTACTCATATAAATAGAACAACCATTATTCTCTGATTTAAATGAATAACCATCTCGCATCAAACAAGATCTAGATATAACGTTCATGCTTAACGCTGGCACCAAATAACAATTATCCAGGTCTAAAACTAATCCCGAAGGTAGATGTAGAGGTAGTGTGCCGACGGCAATCACATCGACTTTGGAACCATTTCCCACGCGCATCATCACCTCGTCCTTAGCCAATCTTCGCTTAATCCGTAGCCCCTGTTTCGAGTTGCAAATATGAGCAACAGAACCAGTATCAAATACCCAGGCGCTACTATGAGCATTAGTAAGGTACACATCAATAACATGTATATCAAATATACCTTTCACTTTGCCATCCTTCTTATCCGCCAAATACTTGGGGCGGTTCCTCTTCCAGTGACCAGTCCCTTTGCAGTAGAAGCACTCAGTCTCAGGCTTAGGTCCAAACTTGGCTTCTTCACTTGAGCAGCAACTTGCTTGCCGTTCTTCTTCAAGTTCCCCTTCTTCCCTTTGCCCTTTTTCTTGAAACTAGTGGTCTTGTTGACAATCAACACTTGATGCTCCTTCTTGATTTCTACCTCCGCAGCCTTTAGCACGTGAAGAGCTCTGGAATTGTCTTATCCATCCCTTGCGTATTATAGTTCATCACGAAGCTTTTGTAGCTTGGTTGCAGTGATTGAAGAACTCTGTCAATGACACTATCAACCAGAAGATTAACTCCCAGTTGAGTCAAGTGATTGTGGTACCCAGACATTTTGAGTATATGTTCACTGACAGAACTATTCTCCTCCATTTTGCAGCTGTAGAACTTATTGGAGACTTCATATCTCTCAATCTGGGCATTTGCTTCAAATATTAACTTCAATTCCTGGAACATCTCATATGCTCCATGACGTTCAAAACGTCGTTGAAGTCCAGGTTCTAAGCCGTAAAGCAATGCACACTGAACTATCGAGTAGTCATCAACTTTGCTCTGCCAGGCATTCATAACGTCCGGCGTTGCTCCTGCAGCGGGTCTTGCACCTAGCGGTGCTTCCAGGACGTAATTCTTCTATGGAGCAATGAGGATAATCCTCAAGTTACGGACCCAGTCCATGTAGTTGCTACCATCATCTTTCAACTTAGCTTTCTCTAGGAACACATTAAAATTCAAAGGAACAGTAGCACGGGCCATTGATCTACAACAACATAGACATGCAAAATACTATCAGGTACTAAGTTCATGATAAATTAAAGTTCAATTAATCATATTACTTAAGAACTCCCACTTAAATAGACATCCCTCTAGTCATCTAAGTGATCACGTGGTCCAAATCAACTAAACCAAGTCCGATCATCACGTGAGATGGAGTAGTTTTCAATGGTGAACATCACTATGTTGATCATATCTACTATATGATTCACGCTCGACCTTTCGGTCTCAGTGTTCCGAGGCCATATCTGCATATGCTAGGCTTGTCAAGTTTAACCCGAGTATTCTGCGTGTGCAAAACTGGCTTGCACCCGTTGTATGTGAACGTAGAGCTTATCACACCCGATCATCACGTGGTGTCTCGGCACGACGAACTGTCGCAACGGTGCATACTCAGGGAGAACACTTGTACCTTGAAATTTAGTGAGAGGTCATCTTATAATGCTACCGTCGTACTAAGCAAAATAAGATGCATAAAAGATAAACATCACATGCAATCAAATAAGTGATATGATATTTCCATCATCATCTTGTGCCTTTTGATCTCCATCTCCAAAGCACCGTCATGATCACCATCGTCACTGGCTTGACCCCTTGATCTCCATCGAAGCATCATTGTCGTCTCGCCAACTATTGCTTCTACGATTATCGCTACTACTTAGTGATAAAGTAAAGCAATTACATGGCGATTGCATTTCATACAATAAAGCGACAACCATAAGGCTCCTGCCAGTTGCCGATAACTTTTACAAAACATGATCATCTCATACAACAATTTATACATCATCTCGTCTTGACCATATCACATCACAATAAGCCCTGCAAAAACAAGTTAGACGTCCTCTACTTTGTTGTTGCAAGTTTTACGTGGCTGCTACAGGCTTCTAGCAAGAACCGTTCTTACCTACGCATCAAAACCACAACGATTTTCGTCAAGTGTGTTGTTTTAACCTTCAACAAGGACCGGGCGTAGTCAAACTCGATTCAACTAAAGTTGGAGAAACAGACACCCACTAGCCACCTGTGTGCGAAGCACGGCGGTAGAACCAGTCTCATGAACGCGGTCATGTAATGTCGATCTGGGCCGCTTCATCCAACAATACCGCCGAATCAAAGTAAGACGTTGCTGGTAAGCAGTATGACTATTATCACCCACAACTCATTGTGCTCTACTCGTGCATATAACATCTACGCATAGACCTGGCTCGGATGCCACTGTTGGGGAACGTAGTATTTCAAAAAAATTCCTACGATCACGCAATATCTATCTAGGAGAAGCATAGCAATGAGTGGGGAGAGTGTGTCCACGTACCCTCGTAGACCGAAAGCGAAAGCATTTAGTAACGCGGTCGATGTAGTCGAACGTCTTCGCGATCCAACCGATCCAAGTACCGGACGTACGGCACCTCCGCGATCAGCACACGTTCAGCTCGGTGACGTCCCTCGAACTCTTGATCCAGTTGAGGCCGAGGGAGGGTTCCGTCAGCACGACGGCCTGGTGACGGTGATGATGAAGTTACCGGCGCAGGGCTTCGCCTAATCACTACGACGATATGACCGAGGTGTGTAACTGTGGAGGGGGGCACCGCACACGGCTAAAAGATCAACTTGTGTGTTCTAGGGTGCCCCCTGCTACCTCTTGAGCATGCGTTGGTTTTCCCTTGAAGAGGAAAGGGTGATGCAGCAAAGTAGCGTAAGTATTTCCCTCAGTTTTTGAGAACCAAGGTATCAATCCAGTAGGTGGCCACACGCAAGTCCCTCGTACCTACACAAACAAATAAGAAACTTGCAACCAACGCGATAAAGGGGTTGTTAATCCCTTCACGGCCACTTGCAAAAGTGAGATCTGATAGAGATGATAAGATAATATTTTTGGTATTTTATGATAAAGATTAAAAGTAAAGATAAACGGTGACAGAAATAGCTAGTTGACGGAAGATTAATATGATGGAAAATAGACCCGGGGGCCATAGGTTTCACTAGTGGCTTCTCTCAAGATAGCATAAGTATTACGGTGGGTCAACAAATTACTGTCGAGCAATTGATAGAAAAGTGCATAATTATGAGAATATCTTGGCATGATCATGTATATAGGCATCACGTCCGCGAAAAGTAGACCGAAACGATTCTGCATCTACTACTATTACTCCACACATCGACCGCTATCCAGCATGTATCTAGAGTATTAAGTTCATAAGAACAGAGTAACGCATTAGGCAAGATGACATGATGTAGAGGGATAAAATCAAGCAATATGATATAAACCCCATCTTTTATCCTCGATGGCAACAATACAATACGTGTCGTTTCCCCTTCTGTCACTGGGATCGAGCAGCGCAAGATTGAATCCAAAGCTAAGCACTTCTCCCATTGCAAGAAAGATCAATCTAGTAGGCCAAACCAAACTGATAATTTGAAGAGACTTGCAAAGATAACAAATCATACATAAAAGAATTCAGAGGAGATTCAAATATTGTGCATAGATAATCTGGATCATAAACCCACAATTCATCGGATCTCGACAAACACACCGCAAAAAGAATTACATCGAATAGATCTCCAAGAAGATCGATGAGAACTTTGTATTGAGATCCAAAGAGAGAGAAGAAGCCATCTCGCTAATAACTATGGACCCGAAGGTCTGAGGTAAACTACTCACACATCATCAAAAAGGCTATGGTGTTGATGTAGAAGCCCTCCGTGATCGATTCCCCCTCCGGCGGAGCGCCGGAAAAGGCCCCAAGATGGGATCTCATGGGTACAGAAGGTTGCGGCGGTGGAAATAGGGTTTCGTGGTGCTCCTGGTTGGTTTCGGGGTATATGGGTATATATATGAGGAAGAAGTAGGTCGGTGGAGCTGCGAGGGGCCCACGAGGGTGGGGGCGCGCCCAAGGGGGCATGCGCACCTCCCTACCTTGTGGCCTCCTTGATTGTTTCTTGGCGTCCACTCCAAGTCCTCTGGATCACGTTTGTTCCAAAAATAACTCTCCCGAAGGTTTCATTCCATTTGGACTCCGTTTAATATTCCTTTTCTGCGAAACACTGAAATAGGCAAAAAAAATTGCAATTTGCACTGGGCCTTAGGTTAGTAGGTTAGTCCCAAAAATAATATAAAAGTGTATAATAAAGCACATTAAACATCCAAAACAAATAATATAATAGCATGTAACAATCAAAAATTATAAATACGTTGGAGACGTATCACCCCCCTCCCCATGTATACAAATGAGGGAGGGGGAGGCCGGCCGGCCCTAGGGGGCGCGCCCAAGGAGGGGGAGTCCTACTAGGACTACTAGTCCTAGTAGGATTCCTCCACAAGGAAGAGAGGGGGAAGGAAGGAGAGGGAGAGGGAGTGGGAAAGGGGGTGCCGCCCCCCTTCCCTTGTCCAATTTGGACTGCTAAGGGGGGGGCGTGAGGCCTGCCCTGGCTCCCCTCCTCTCTCTCCAATAAGGCCCATGGTGGCCCATTAGTTCCCCCGGGGGTTCCGGTAACCCATCCGGCACTCCATTTTTACCCGGAACATGTCCGGTGTCCGAATAACATGGTCCAATATATCAATCTTTATGTCTCGATCATTTCGAAACTCCTCGTCACATCCGTGATCTCACCCGGGACTCCGAACAAACTTCGGTCATCAAAACACATAACTCATAATACAAATCCTCATCGAACTTTAAGCTTGCGGACACTACGGGTTCGAGAACTATGTAGACATGACCAAGACACATCTCCGGTCAATAACCAATAGCGGAACCTGGATGCTCATATTGGCTCCTACATATTCTACGAAGATCTTTATCGGTCAAACCGCATAACAACATACATTGTTCCCTTTGTCATCGGTATGTTACTTGCCCGAGATTCGATCATCGGTATCATCGTACCTAGTTCAATCTCATTACCGGCAAGTCTCTTTACTCGTTCCGTAATGTATCATCCCGCAACTAACTCATTAGTCACATTTCTTGCAAGGCTTATAGTGATGAGCATTACCGAGAGGGCCCAGAGATACCTCTCCGATACTCGGAGTGACAAATCATAATCTCGATCTATGGCAACTCAACAAACACCATCGGAGACACCTGTAGAGCATCTTTATAATCACCCAGTTACATTGTGACGTTTGATAGCACACTAAGTGTTCCTCCGGTATTCGGGAGTTGCATAATCTCATAGTCATAGGAACATGTATAAGTCATGAAGAAACACTGGTACAGCGACGTGCTAAACAAACGGTTTTTAGCCCCTTTCCGCGACAGCATTTTGAATCGTCGCCAAGTGAGTGTGGGCGATAGGGGGGTCCTTCCCACACGACCTAGAAATTGTCGGGGATAGGCCCTCCTGGGACCCAGGCTGGGGACGTGTGCGATCGGGCGAGGCATCGAAACCCAATCATTTCCGTAGGTATGTACATCCCACACGGTAATCCGAGAAAATCATTTCCGTAGGTATGTACATCCTACACGGTGAATCCCAGAAAATCATTTCCGTAGGTATGTACATCCCACACGGTGAATCCCAGAAAATCATTTCTGTAGGTATGTACATCCCACACGGTGAATCCTAGAAAAACATTTCCGTAGGTATGTATATCACACACAGTTCTTTGTGTGGAAACGTTTGTGCAACGTGGCCTAACGCAAATAGTTCGCTGCCGGAAGCCGTGTGTGATTGTTAGTTGATCGAACAAGCCTACTTTCTAGAAACCGTGCGGGTTGTTTGAGTTCATCGCCCACGGTGCTATCTGAGTAACCATTTGCAATAGAAAACCCCAATAAGCAGGGTAATTAACCTATTATTGATAATCCATGTACCAATCAAACTGATATTTCTTATAAAACACGCCAGATATTTCATATCCGTATAAAAGCAACCAGGATTTCATAATCGAATTACATCAGATAGCTTCGGCACTCAATTACGCCATTACACAACAGCACCAAGTTTCACATGCAGCATCAAAAACCTTTCGAAAGTAGCATCATACATGGTAAATAGACAGATGAATCTCATGTGGGAAACTTCAGAAGCGGAAGGAAAATATTGAGTCTTCAGTGATGCTGAATGTCCTTGCAACTTTAGGCCAGTGGCTATGGATAATTGCCCGCCCAACCTTCGTCCTCTTCAGCAAGACTTCAATATTGTACCGTGGGTGTTTAATGAATACCTTCCTTGCCTCTTGACCATGTAGGTGGTTTGATAGGTAATCATCGGTGAACTGCTTTGAAAAGCACTAAAAACAAAGCTATGCATAAATTGCTGTTGTAAATTTTGAAATGGCGCAAGGGGTAAAGACAAGGTAAAAGAGTTGGTACCATCCTATAGTTGACTAATGTCTTCTTCATTGTGCAAACAAAGGTCTTGCTGCTACTCGTCGCAAGTTTCTTCATCCTAACAATCTTTCTGAGTTTCTTGACTTGGCTGATATTCATGGACATCTCATTTCCCCATATGCAAAATGGGTCAAATAGTGGGTCTAAGCCTCTGACAGCAGGACCTACATGTGCAAGACCAAATTGTAAGAAACCTAAATATTAGAATGATTCCTGCAACTACACAATAATGTGCTATTAGCCAAAGGACCCTGCTTGAACAAACCTCGATGGTAAACCGCAGTGTCTCCCATTGTTTCCCTGCAACACACATAAGGAAGATCTTGGTTAGGTTAACTGAGAGTTGCCATACTATCAGTAGAATATGTATTGAGTACAGTCAAATTTGATTGGTGTCACATGCATAACAATACAAAATTGTACCCACAACAAATAAAAATCAAATTGCAGAACTGAACCAAACAGTTAAATGGACAGCAGACCAAATGAACCAAAATAGTTAACTGAGCACGACATTGCAGAATAGAAACATGTACTAGAAGATAAGACAGTTAACTTAACAAAGAATGCTTGAGAATAGTACTATGAAATGTAGCAATTGTTGGACCAAAGTGTTAACTGAACATTACATTTCAGAGGAACAAACTGTTAACTGAATATCAGATTGCATATTAACATTACTGAGGACAAGTTACTAGAAGGAACTGGCGGTGGCCTCGAGAAAACATCACGAACTATATTTTAAAGTAGACAACCGCGTGGCGGTGTCGACGGTGGCCTCAAAGACGAGGTGCTCCTCCAAGATCTGGCGGTCGAAACGCATGGCAGCCATAGCGACCTTGTTCGCGCATGCGGCCGCATGCTACTGAGCTCCACGTTATACTGCTTGCAAAATGGCTGTGGGCGGTGCTTAATTGGAGGAGGGGGGCAGTGATTTCGGTGGAAGGTGTCGCTCCGTTGGTCGGGGCATGTGGGACGGGAAAGGAGGATGATGGTGTGGGTGGGGTGTGGATTACCTGACCATTTCAACGAGGCCGCGCAGCAAGAAGAAGGGTCGGCGACAAGGAGGCCGCACAGCAAGAAGAAGGGTCGCCGGCGAGGAGGCGGCGCTGCAAGAAGAAGGGTCGCCGGCGAGGAGGCGGCGCTGCAAGAAGAAGGGTCGCCGGCGAGGAGGCGGCGCTGCAAGAAGAAGGGTAGACGGCGAGGAGGCGGCGCTGCAAGCAGAAGGGTCGCTGGCGAGGAGGCTGAGCTGCCAGTAAGCAACAGTGAAGGTTTGAACTTGGAAAGCAAGGAGGAACAGTGGAAATGTGGATTTTGGTAGGAGGGAGGGGGCGGGGAGATAGATATTTTCGCGGTGGCAGAACAATTTCGCTCGGTGCCGCGAGAAACTGGCGCGCAAGTGTGGTTCAAGCGGGGCAGTGGACTGTAGACGATGAAGCTTCCTGTGTATGCCAGACAAGACGGTGCGCCAAGATATTTTATATCGCATCCCACACAATTCTTTCTAGTAAACTGTTTGTGGTATACCTGATTTTTTTCATTATGTTTTGAAAGACAAAACGGTGTTACGGAGGGAAAGGATGGTGTTTGAATTGCTAGAACATTTACGTACAGTGAACATGCAACTAGTACATGAGTGTCCGGTTTAAATTTGGAATTATTTCGGGTTCGTTTGGCATTTTTGTGCATTAATTGAGTTTCTGGGCATTCATTGTGCATAATTCAAATTTGAACTACAAGCACATGCTCCAATGCACCAAAGTTTGTTGAAAAATCACATGTGTGTCTTTGGGTGAATTTATAGGTCCCGTGCAAGAAATGCGAATGAAATTCAAACAACTGGGCATCGTGGCTCGGCCGGAATGATTGAGAAACTTGGTTTTTTAATTCCTGTAAATCCAAAACATGGCTGAAAATCATGAAACTTGGCATGGTGTCATGACATGGCACCAACATGTTTGAGTAATTTTTTTGGCCGAATTGGGACAAGCTTTGGTGTAAGCTTCTTGCAAACAAGAGCTTCCCTCAAGAAGGCTCTTGGTTCCGAGTCATCTCCGTGTGCGAAATGACATGCGTACACTGCCTTCTCCCGCCTTAATTTTTTTACACTAGTAGATTAGACCAAATAGAAGTATCGTGCTAAATTTTGGAATTATTTCGGGTTCGTTTGGCCTTTTTTATACATTAATTGAGTTTCTGGGCATTAATGTGCATAATTCAAATTTGAACTACAAGCACATGCTCCAGTGCACCAAAGTTGGTTGAAAAATCACATGTGTGTCTTTGGGTGAATTTGTAGGTCCCATGCAAGAAATGGGAATGAAATTCAAACATCTGGGCGTCGTGGCTCAGCCGGAAAGATTGAGAAACTTGGTTTTTTAATTCCTGTAAATCGAAAACACGCCTGAAAATCATGAAACTTGGCATGGTTTCATGACATGGCACCAACATGCTGCAGTAATTTTTTTGGCCGAATTGGGACAAGCTTTGGTGTAAGCTTCTTGCAAACCGGAGCTTACCTCAAGAAGGCTCGTGGTTCGAGAGGGAACGTGTCACCTCCGTGTGTGAAATTAGATACGTATACTGCCTTCTCCCGCCTTTATTTTTTTACATAGGCAGATTAGACCAAATAGAAGTATCGTGCTAAATTCTGGAATTATTCCGGGTTCGTTTGGCATTTTTATGCATTAGTTGAGTTTTTGGGCATTTAATGTGCATAATTCAAATTTGAACTACAAGCACATGCTCCAGTGCACCAAAGTTGTTTGAAAAATTACATGTGTGTCCTTGGGTGAATTTATAGGTCCCATGCAAGAGATGGGAATGAAATTCAAATATCCGGGCCTCGTGGCTCGCCCGGAAAGATTGAGAAACTTGTTTTTTTAATTCCTGTAAATTCAAAACACGCCTGAAAATCATGAAACTTGGCATGGTGTCATGACATGGCACCAACATGCTGCGGTAATTTTTTTGGCCGAATTGGGACAAGCTTTGGTGTAAGCTTCTTGCAAACCGGAACTTCCCTCAAAAAGGCTCATGGTTCTGAGAGGGAACGTGTCACCTCCGTGTGCGAAACGAGATACGTATACTGCCTTCTCCCACCTTAATTTTTTTACATAGGCAGATTAGACCAAATAGAAGTATCGTGCTAAATTTTGAAATTATTCCGGGTTCGTTTGGCATTTTTATGCATTAATTAAGTTTGTGCGCATTTAATGTGCATGATTCAAATTTGAACGACAAGCACATGCTCCAGTGCACCAAAGTTGTTTGAAAAATCACATGTGTGTCCTTGGGTGAATTTATAGGTCACATGCAAGAGATAGGAATGAAATTCAAACATCTGGGCGTCGTGGCTCGCCCGGAAAGATTGAGAAACTTGGTTTTTTTAATTTCTGTAAATCCAAAACACGCCTGAAAATCATGAAACTTGACATGGTGTCATGACATGGCACCAACATGCTGCGGTAAATTTTTTGGCCAAATTGGGACAAGCATTGGTGTAAGCTTCTTGCAAACTGGAGTTTCCCTCAAGAAGGCTTGTGGTTTCGAGAGGGAACGTGTCACCTCCGTATGCGAAACGAGATACGTATACTGCCTTCTCCCGCCTTAATTTTTTTACACGGGCAGATTAGACCAAATAGAAATATCATGCTAAATTTTGGAATTATTCCGGGTTTGTTTGGCCTTTTTTTATACATAAATTGAGTTTCTGCGCATTTAATGTGCATAATTCAAATTTGAACTACAAGCACAGGTCCAGTGCACCAAATTTGTTTGAAAAATCACATGTGTGTCCTTGGGTGAATTTCTATGTCCCATGCAAGAAATGAGAGTAAAATTCAAACATCTGGGCGTCGTGGCTCGGCCGGAATGATTGAGAAACTTAGTTTTTAAATTCCTGTAAATCCAAAACACGCCTGAAAATCATGAAACTTGGCATGGTGTCATGACATGGCACCAATATGTTGCGGTAATTTTTTTGGCCGAATTGGGACAAGCTTTGGTGTAAGCTTCTTGCAAACCAGAGCTTCCATCAAGAAGGCTCGTGGTTCCGAGAGGGAACGTGCCACCTCTGTGTGCGGAACGACATACGTACATTGCCTTCTCCCGCCTTAATTTTTTTTACACAGGGAGATTAGACCAAATAGAAGTATCGTGCTAAATTTTGGAATTATTCCGGGTTCGTTTGGCCTTTTTTATACATTAATTGATTTTCTGCGGATTTAATGTGCATAATTCAAATTTGAACTACAAGTACAGGCTCCAGTGCACCAAAGTTGTTTCATAAACCACATGTGTGTCCTTGGGTGAATTTCTAGGTCCTATGCAAGAGATGGGAATGAAATTCAAACATCTGGGCGTCGTGGCTCGGCTAGAAAGATTGAGAAACTTGGTTTTTTAATTCCTGTAAATCCAAAACACGCCTGAAAATTATGAAACTTGGCATGGTGTCACGACATGGCACCAACATGCTGCGTTAATTTTTTGGCCGAATTGGGACAAGCTTTGGTGTAAGCTTCTTGCAAATCAGAGCTTCCGTCAAGAAGGCTCGTGGTTCCGAGAGGGAACGTGCCACCTCCGTGTGCGAAACGACATACGTACGCTGCCTTCTCCCGCCTTAATTTTTTTACACATGTAGATTAGACCAAATAGAAGTATCGTGCTTAATTTTGGAATTATTCCGGGTTCGTTTGGCCTGTTTTATACATTAATTGAGTTTATGCGCATTTAATGTGCATAATTCAAATTTGAACTACAAGCACAGGTTCCAGTGCACCAAAGTTGTTTGAAAAACCACATGTGTGTCCTTGGGTGAATTTCTAGGTCCTATGCAAGAGATGGGAATGAAATTCAAACATCTGGGGGTCATGGCTCGGCCGGAAAGATTGAGAAACTTAGTTTTTTAATTCCTATAAATCCAAAACACGCCTGAAAATCATGAAACTTGGCATGGTGTCATGACATGGCACCAACCTGCTGTGGTAATTTTTCTGTCCGATTTGCCAAGGCACACACATTAACAATCAACAAAGTCATTTTGGAACAAGTGTTGTCATGTTACAAATCGGAAACACAAGTATTATTGAAACCGTGGGCGTTCTACTTACCAATTACGTGCCGCTACGCATCCCCGTTTTTTATTGGCTAGGAGGTGTCGTGCGGGGTAGCTATTTGAGTACAGGAGGCGTGCGATCAGACCCCTGCGCGTGCTCATCGGGAGGAGAGCCCTTTGACCGCTACCCGCCGCGCACCTCCCTCCCAACGTCCCCATTAATGGTGCCCGAGCACCTGTTCTACGGCGTGGCTATATGTCTCACTGGACTAAGATTTAAGAGAGAAAAATAAAAATCTGAAATGAAAGTTTTGCACGGATCTTGATGTAAGATCCGATGGACCTATATAGCATCGACTGCGACTTATAGCAAGCATGATGAATATAAGGACGATGACAGTGGATAATAATTGTCTTACATATTTAGGAACATAATTAAAAAAAGCCACATGCAGCAACGCCCGAAATACACAAGGGCAAAAGAAGAAGGAAGACAATGATCTGGCTCGCTGATCTCTACTTTGTTGATGCGTTGCTGCAGGCCGCGGGAACTAGTCTCCTGTAACACCCCGGATATAACTTTCCATATTTGTAACTCCAACTCTTGCCATTTTCGGCTATGTGCTATGATATTCCCTCCGTGGTCAGGTTTTGTCTTTCGTTTTGCTTTTTGTTCATGTCATGCATTTCATATCATGTCATCATGTGCATTGCATTTGCATACGTGTTCGTCTAATGCATCCGAGCATTTTCCCCGTTGTCCGTTTTGCAATCCGGCGCTCCCATCTCCTCCGGCGCTCCCCTCTTGTTTTTCTTTCGTGAGCGGGTGTCAAACGTTCTCGGAATGGGCCGAGGGTTGTCTAGTGGCCTTGGTATACCACCGGTCAAGTTTCGTTTCATTTGGAGGTCGTTTGGTACTCCAACGGTTAACCGGGCAACCGCAAAGTCCATTTGTGTGTTGCAGCAAAACCCCCTCTCTAAACAGCCCAAAACCCACCAAACTCTCTTCCATGCTCTAGGTCGTTCGATCACGATCGTGTGGGCCAAAACCGCACCACATTTGGACTCTCCTAGCTCCCTCTACCTGTATATTTGCATCTCTCCCGATTTACATTCGCAATCCAACCCTAGTCCCCTTCCCCTCTCCGCGGGCGGACGTGTCCGTACCGCCGCCAGACGATCCCGCCGCCGCCCTCCGACCAATCCTGCGGCGCCACGTCACCCGCCGGCTCTCCCACCGCCGCGGCCCGCCCGACCCGTAGCTGGCCCGCGCGCCGACGCCGCCCGTGCCTCCCTCCGCGCCGCCGCCGTGCCTCGCCGACCACCGCCGTCCTCACCCTCCGCCGCCGCCGCCTCGCCGTTCGTCGTCGGCCGGAGCCCGCACCACCGCCGCCGCACGCCACCACGAGTCGCCGCCTCCCTCCTCCGCCGGTCGCCGCCCCGCCATCTCCCTCCTCCACGTCGGCCGCCAGCCCTCCTCCGGTCCACTCTCCGGCGAAGTTCGCGCCGCCGCCGCGGAACCCTAGCCCGACCCGATCTAGTCAAACCTAAGGTTGACCCGAGACCCCGATTTATTTCTAAGTCATGTTCACAGCATCATAACTCTCTTCATATAGCTCCGTTTCGCGCGTGCAATATATCGAAATGTTCAACTCGTGATGCTCTACATTTTGTTCAATTGCACCATGTTCATTAGAGTCCATCTTGATGCCCAAATCTCTGGTGCAAGAGTGCTAGTTGCTGTTGTCTGTTGTTACTTAGCAGAACTTGGAGATTTGTTATTTTTGTATCATTTAATCTGTGCATCTTATGGGCATGAGCTCTACATGTGTTTTATTGTATACCATGCCATCTTTCTAGAGGTGTATGCCATGTATTTTTGTGATCTCCGTGGTGACTAGCACAAGCATGCAAACTAGGCTCCGTAATGTTTTTGATTTCAGGGACTTCGTAATTTCTGTCCTTGTCTGCTGTTATTTTGTTGCCATGTAAACTTGATGCTACAGAGAGGTACATGCATATTTTCGAGATGTTCAGTAAGGATGTTTTGTAGATATTGTTGTAATTGATCCATTCCTGCCCTTGTTTGCAATTATGGAGTGCCATAGCATGACTCAATCTTGCTCTACTTTTGCTATAAAATATTTCTGGCAGATTCTTAACATGATTTGCAATTTTGCCAAGCTTGTTCTAGTTGTCTCATACATGCTATGTATTTGCTCTTGCCATGGATAGCTTCATAAACATGCCATCTTGCTGTAGGTCTGCTTGTTTTGTCATGCATTGCTTTGCGGTGAGTGCATCAAGCTCACCAAGATGCCTTCATATTATTGTTTCTGCCATGCTCTGTTTCCTGCTAAGTCTGAAACCTGTTAACGAAACTTGCTATGTTTACATGGTTGCCATCGTATCTTCTGGTCCTTTTTGGCTTATGGTCAGTAAGGGACTTTTGTCATATGCATTTAGTAGAATACTGACATGCCTTGTTTTGCTATGCTAAGTTCCTGTAGCATATTGACTTCGTGCTCTGAACATTGCTTCCTGATGCTGTTTCAGACATGTCCAGTAATTTCACTGTCTGTGAACCTGTTATCTTTTGTACATTTGCCATGCTTGTTTGAACCTGTTATGTTGTGAACTAGCCGTAGCTCAGTGTTCATCTTTTGTCAAGAATCTCCTGTAGATTGCTGCCATATGCTCTGTTGCTATGTTGGAGTGCTGTAGCATTGTTACTTGTTGCATTCTAAGTGCTATCATGCTGTTAATCGCAGATTCGTGTCATTCTTGTTTTGCTTGCCATTTGCAAACCGTGCATCCGTTTCCGGTGATCTTTATATCGATTTTGACCGAAATCTTCTCATATTTCCAGTGGCATGCTTGGTTTGCCAAGTTACTTCCTTGTTCATCATTTTTCTTTCGGAGCACGCATATGCATCGCATATCATAGCTCGCATATCATACATGTTTCGCATCATGTTGCTTGTGCATTTCTCGTGATTGATTGTGGTTTCGTTGCTTGTGTTCTTGTCTTGGGTAGAGCCGGGAGACGAGTTCGTGAACGAGGAACCTGTTGAGTACGCTTACGAGGATCAAGCTTTCGACAACTCTGAGAACCTTGCAGGCAAGATGACCACCCCTCGAAATCACTTCTATCTTTGCTTTGCTAGTTGTTCGTTCTATTGCCATGCTGCGCTACCTACGACTTGCTATATCATGTCTCCCATATTGCCATGTCAGCCTCTAACCATCCTTTCCTAGCAAACCGTTGTTTGGCTAAGTTACTGCTTTTGCTCACCCCTTCTTATAGCGTTGCTAGTTGCAGGTGAAGTTGAAGTTTGTTCCATGTTGGAACATGGATATTGTCGTGAAATTGTCACGGCAGATGTACTCAAGCTAGGACTTAGTCGTGGAGCCATCGCCACTAGGAAGCTTGAAGGGGTTAACGGGACAAGGAACATGAGGGTTTATACTGGTTCGGCCCCTTACGGTGAAGGTAAAAGCCTACGTCCAGTTGAGGTGGTATTGATTAGGGTTTCGATGACCAGGGAGCTTAACTGCTATGCCTGGCTCTCGATGAGATCTTTCTTGTCCCTAAACCGCTGCCGGATCATCCCTTTATATAGGGAGGCTGACGCCCAGCAGCTCTCAGAGTCCCGGCCGGCTCATAAGAGTGTCCGGCTCGAACTCTCAATTATTCTTGCCTTACACTACAAGCTCTACCATAATAATAATGATTGTAACTACGGGCCTTATGCCATATCCGGGTCTTAAGACCATCTTTGGCCCACCGTCTTCAAGCTTGGCACCGGGCTTCTAGCAATGACCATTATGAGTAACCCGGCCCCTCCTGGCGGGTGACTCTAAGGTCTATATCCTCAACATTAGGCCCCAGATTGATTTGAGCCGGCCCATGTCAATCTTCAATCCTTTCGACAGAAAAATCTCCGGCTTACAATTGTGTGAAGGCCATAACCCGGCGTGACGTCATCCTCTGGACTCCGGGTAATCCGCCGTGACGTCATCTTCCATTAAGTCCGTTTTTTACTCCACCAGATCCGCAACGGATCTTATCTTTACTGCCATCCCAAAAATCGAGGCGTTTCATGGGCAGATAACCACACCGTGGTCTCCTCGTTTCTCGCGCCCACTTATGAGCTCGCCCTTATAAATAGCCCGGTCCGTCGGTCCTTCAGCCACCCGTCTTCCTCCTCGTGCCACTGTTCCTCCGCTCAAGCTCTGTTGCTGTCGCCGCCGCGGGTCTCCTCCTCCTCGCCAACTCCGGCCGCTGCATCAACCTGTTGTTTCCAGAGAAAACGGCGGCGTCCTCCGCGACTCACCAGCCCCTGTAAGTTCTGACTGCCCCGTAGAACAGATCTGCAGTAGGTTCGTCTTGTTCTTCCGTGTTCTTCGCCGCCGCCCATAAGTTCTTGGTAGTTTTCCTTTTTACTGCCTCTTTTTGATCTTAGGATAGTATAGAACCAGTGCGGCAGCTGTTTAGTACTCATTTCAAATGCAAGTAGACCTCTTTTTACTGCATAAAGGCCTCGTTCGAGCTCAAGAACTCCCCTGCGTCTGTTTTTAGGTCTAGAAACTTTCCTTTTGACCGACCATTTTGATCCAAATTATTTACTGCAATGTGTGAAACCTGTTTTCACCACACTTAGTAAAAAACTGCACTCACTGAGTCATGGCGGTTTACATTTCCGGTTTAAAGAAACCACGCGCTGTAGAACCTTCCGACTCAAAGGAGACCATGCGCCATAGAATTTTCCGGCTCATCTGTGATAAGGTCGTAGACAATCGAATTACTCTCAATACCTCGGGCGGCTTTAAATAACCCGCTGCACCTAGATATATGTCATTAGTCCCTTCCATAAGCCGCCACTTTAACATTGAACTGTAAATTTCCTCCGGCTTATAATTAAACCGGACGTTTCCTTTTATCATAGGCTGCCGACTTTCACCATGCCTCCCAAAGCTCCTAAAGCCTCCATCACTTGCAATTGGATGAGGTCCAATGTCACCAACGAGACTTTAGCGGATTTTGTCAACTCAGGTTACCTGCCCAAGAAGGACGTCATGTCCTACCGTGCCCCCGACCCATCAGAGGAGAGACCACAGCCAAGGGACGGGGAGGTGGTCATTTTTGCGGATCACATGAGCCGGGGCTTCGCACCGCCCGGCTCAAAGTTTTTTAGAGACGTGCTGAACTTCTTTGACCTGCGGCCACAAGATATAGGACCCAACTCGGTGTCCAACATATGCAATTTCCAAGTGTTCTGCGAGGTTTATCTTGGAGAAGAGCCCAGCCTGCTGCTCTTCAGAGAGCTCTTCTACCTGAACCGCTAGAACGAGTGCGCCAACGGGCCAAGTTTGGAACTCGGCGGAATCTCCATTCAGCGACGGAGAGACTGCCTCTCCCCTTACGCCGAGCCGCCGAGTCACCCCATAGACTGGAACCAGACGTGGTTCTATTGCCAAGACACGTCGCCGACTGACGAGAGCCCGCTGCCCGACTTTTGCCCTTCACGTCTGGAACCAACTCACCCTCTGTCTGACAAGTTGACTCAGGCGGAGCGCCAACCTCTGCTCCCCACCATAAACAAGATCAAGGCTCTCCTGGGCAATGGTCTCAACGGAATCGATCTGGTCCGAGTCTGGATCTCCTGGCGGGTAATCCCATTGAGCCGCCGCCCCGGCTTAATGTGCGAGTATACGGGCCGAAAGGATGACCCCCTGAGACACAGCCGCAACGATCTTCCTGAAGATGTTGCTGAGGACATGACCAAGGCTCTCTTGAACGAGAGCCTGGCAGACTGCGGGAGGACCGGGTTAGCCCCTTTCTGCAAGACCAATCCAGCCCCAGCGGTAAGCCGCTGATCTGAATATTTTATCTTCTTCTGTAGATAACCGTCATCTGAATCTTTAAGAAATCATCCTTGTATTTTTCAGGCTGATGACAAGTTCTAGAAGGTCAAATATGACCATGAGGCGGCCAAGAAGGCCAGGAAGGCGAAGAAAGCCGCCAAGAAAGCCGCTCCCCGCAAGAAGGGAAGTAGGCCTACTGCTTCAGAGCTGATGCAATTAAGCGACAGCTCCGAGTCAGAGGTAACCCCTGAACCTGTAAGCTCTTGTTATATCTGCTAGTTATTTCTGTCCACCTTACCAATACTGTTCATCAATAGGATGACACCGGAGCAAGTAACCCGGTGGTTGAAGAGGTAATGTCACTTTCCTCCGACTCGGAGCCCTTGCCAAGGCTGAAAATCCGAAGGGTAACCCGGAAAGTAAGCTTTTCACATCCTTTAGCTTATCAAGACCCTCAATTTATTTTGAAGCGACAGGTTCATGAGAGCCGGCGGCACACCCGGACCAACAAAGACACTGACCTCTCCTCCGGGTTACCTGACGCATCGAGGAAACGCCGGACCGAGGTGATCTCAAAATTGTACCCTTTTCATCCTTTGGCAGGTGTTATACGTCAACCGCTCAACTCTTCTGACTCAAATTATCAGGAAACTTCCCCCTCTTCTGGCGACTCTATGCAGTCGAACCTGCCGGCTTTCAAGACCGTGCCCGGGTAACAATGATCATCTCATGTTGTACTTGTCTTTACTTACACTTTTGTGCTTAACCTTTTTGTCTTTTCAGTGCCCAAGCAAAACTCAGCAAAAGGGCGAAGAAGAACAAGCCGGTCGATGAGCCGGACTTGCCTGAGCCGGAGGTAGCCGCTCAAGAACCGCCAGCTGCCTCTGCTCCTGAGGCCGCTGCTCCAACCAACAGGCCCATAGCAGAAGCTTCTGCTAACCCGGAGGCCTCCAGCTCAGCTCAACCAGCAGATGACCCAGATGTGGTAATCACCCGGACAGAATATGTTGAGCCGGGAAGACCTACTGCGCTGGCCAAGTGCTCCGCTAAGGAGGAGTTGTTAGGGCGCCACCGGGCCAATCTGGACCTCACCGACTATGCCAATCTGAGCATCGGAGAGATCATCTCCGGCTATATCAGCCAGGTGCACAAGAGCCGGGACGTAGAGATTGCCATGGTGAACCAGATTCAGCAGAAGTCTGAGGTATCACTCTTCTTTCTTCTTACTTACTGCATAGTTATCTTGTTATTCTTACCATGCTCTAGCCCCCAAGTCTACTATTTATGAGAAGATATGTTGTAGACTTAAGTTCCGGCTTACTCGCTTAAACCGATAACTTGTAAACAAAAACGTTCGATATGCATTACCCCCAAGTGCCAAGTGTCTTTGCTTGGAAAGTGCTTGGGACTTTTAAGATTGCATAGTAACTGTTCATCTTATGACCCGGAAATTATGCAGGCTGCTGGCAAGAAGTTTGAAGCTGACATCTCTGATCTCAAGACCCGGCTGAAGACGCAAGAGACTGAGACCCGGAAAGCAAATGCCAAATTTGTGTCCAGTAGTGCTGCGCAAGAAAAGCTGAAGACAGACTTTGATGCGGAACGGAGAGCCTGGGCCGAAGAGAAGGCCACTCTGGTGAACCGGGCCGAACAGGCGGAGAAGGCTCTCTCAGAGAAGACCGCCGAACTCTCCGGCTTAAAGCGCCAAGTGTCCCAGATGGTTGCCGCAATCTTCGGTAAGTCATCTCACCGGCTTTCATCAAGTTTAGAATCTGTATATCTCATAACTCATCCTTGTCGGCGACTTATCTTATTCTGTTAAACAGGTCCCAGAAGCGCCAACCTCAACCAAAGTGTGGTAACCAAGCTGAAGGCCGTGTACACCCTGGTGGAGCAACTCTACACCGGGTCACAGCGTGCTCTGGCTGTGGTGGCCCTATCCAACGAGGTGCCGACTCACCTGGCGGAAGTTCTTCGCCGGCTCGCCGTTCTTCCTCAACGCATCCAAGAACTGCGACGGGCCTCTGCAAGAGCCGGAGCCATAGCGGCTCTAAGCCGGGCTAAGGCGTTCCTTCCAGAGCTAGACCCGGCGGACATCGCTCTGGGCTACCCCAGTTTGAAGGAAGACGGCACCGCCTTCGACCAGAAGGACTTTGCAGCTTGCGTGAAGATCGTACGCCCGGTGGCCACTCTGATTGGCAATGATACAGATCTGACTAAGTATCAGCCGGGTTACGATGCAGAGAATCAGAGGATCCCCACTCCGCGCTATGAAGCCCTCAGCCTGATCCCGCCGACGCGCAAGCACACCTTCGCCCTGGAGATTGACCCGGCGGGGCTAATTGACGAGGAAGCTCAATTCGAAGCTCTGAGCGGCATCGACTGGAAGTCGTCGACTTTCCAGGCCTTGGGAACAGCCGGAGGAGAAGAGAGGGACGAGCCGGAGACTTCAACCCAGCAAGCGTCGTAACTCTGTAAACGGTTTATGCGAGACAATGCTTCACCCTTTTGGACTCAACAAGTCTTGTAATAGAATAGGGTCAACACTTTAACTGTGTCGTGCCATCGTGTACGTGTTGAATGCTGAATCCTTATGAAAGTTGCTTCCTTATATGTCTCCAGGTTACAGTTGATCAGTCATGTTCCTTAAGTCTAAATAGTTGTCTTCAACTATCCTGCATAAAAAGACAAATCACAAGTCTCGAGGCGGCTTGCCGCATGGAGAATCATAGTCTTATGCCTATAACCCGGAATATGATTCACCAAAGACTGGCCCTCAATGATGTCCTTGATATAATCATAACAACACACTTACCAGCCTGCAAGCACACTGTCGGCTTAGATAACCCGGGCTATGGCGTTGGTACCTCAATTCCAGTTTACCAGTCTTAATAACGCCAATTGTGTTCGACTAGCACTGTAAATCAAAGTTAAGCCGGCAAAGTGAGACCCGGCCGTGCATACTTGACATAATCAGAAGAACTCGCTATAAGGCAGAAAAACTTAGGGGCTTCCAGTTCGAATACGACCAGAGACCCGTCCCAAAGGGGTTATGCTAGGATTCGAATACGATCATATAGCCCCAGTGGGTGTGGCGATGCCAATCAAGAGGGTACCGACAGCTATGTTCTCTTTGGTTCGAATACGACCCATGTTTGAACAGGAAGCCCCCAAGTGATTTTAAGAATTGTTTAACGACGCTGATTCGAATACGATCCACGTCGGTTCCCAAAGGGGTTAAACTAAGATTCAAATATGATCAAAGAAAACTCCCCAATGAGCTCGGCACTTTGCCAATCAAATGGGTATCGACAGCTATGTTCTCTTTGGTTCGAATACGACCTATGTTTGAACAGGAAGCCCCCAAGTGACCTTATTGCCTACGGCTAGACTCGAATACGATCATAAGCCGGATCCTCCTTCAAGTTATCATGTAATCTTGTAATGAAAACAATACGTGCACATTTGGAGGGGGAAAAAGGACAGAGGTCCTGCTTTATTGCTTATCATAATATATACATGGCTTAGAGAAATATGTACATTATGAGAGTCGGTGGCTCAAGTGTAGTAAGGCCGAAGCTGAGCTATGTTCCACGGCCGACGGGTCTCTTCCTCCGACTTACGTGAATCTTTGTGCTCCCGAATGTCAATGAGGTAATATGACCCGTTGTGCAAATTCTTGCTGACCACAAAGGACCCTTCCCAAGGCGGGGATAGCTTGTGCGCATCGGTTTGATCTTGGATGAGCCGGAGCACCAGATCGCCTTCCTGGAAGACCCGGGACTTAACCTGGCGACTGTGATAACGGCGCAGATCTTGTTGGTAAATCGCGGATCGAGCCGCTGCCACATCACGCTGCTCGTCCAACAAGTCAAGAGCATTTTGGCGCGCCTGCTCATTATTTGCCTCAACATAAGCCGCCACTCGGGGCGAATCATGACGGATGTCACTGGGGAGGACTGCTTCCGCTCCATAAACCATGAAGAAAGGCGTGTAACCCGTAGACCTGTTAGGAGTAGTGTTGATGCTCCATAACACGGAGGGCAACTCCTCCACCCAACAACCCGGCGTCCGTTGCAAAGGGACCAAAAGCCGGGGCTTGATGCCCTTCAGAATCTCCTGATTAGCCCTCTCAGCTTGACCATTGGATTGAGGATGAGCCACTGATGAAACATCAAGTCTCATATGCTCTCGTTGACAAAACTCCTCCATGGCGCCTTTGGATAAATTGGTGCCATTGTTAGTTATAATGTTGTGTGGAAAGCCAAAGCGAAAGCTCACCTTTTTCATAAACTGAACCGCCGTGGCTGCATCACACTTGCTAACTGGCTCCGCTTCAACCCACTTGGTAAATTTATCAACTGCCACCAAGAGGTGGGTCTTCTTATCCTTGGACCATTTAAAAGGCCCAACCATATCAAGCCCCCAGACCGCAAAGGGCCAAGTAATTGGGATCATCCTCAGTTCCTGAGCCGGCACATGAGCCCGTCGCGAGAACCTTTGGCAACCATCACATTTACTGACCAAGTCCTCCGCATCAGCATGAGCCGTCAGCCAATAAAAACCATGACGAAAAGCCTTGGCCACAAGAGACTTTGAGCCGGCGTGATGGCCACAATCCCCTTCATGAATCTCGCGCAAGATCTCTTGACCCTCCTCAGGGGAGACACAACGCTGGAACGCTCCCGTAACACTATGGCGATGCAACTCACCATTGATGACAACCGTTGACTTAGACCGCCGGGTTATTTGTCTGGCCAAAGTTTCATCCTCAGGCAACTCTCCCCGGGTCATGTAAGCCAAATAGGGCACTGTCCAGTCCGGTATGATATGGAGAGCCGCCACCAGTCGTGCCTCCGGGTCTGGGACAGCCAAGTCTTCCTTTGTAGGCAACTTAACACAAGGGTTATACAGGACGTCCAGGAAAGTATTAGGCGGCACCGGTTTTCGCTGAGAGCCCAGCCGGCTTAAAGCATCAGCCGCCTCGTTCTTCCTGCGATCAATGTGCTCTACTTGGTAACCCTGAAAGTGCCCAGCAATGGCATCGACTTCGCGGCGATAACCTGCCATGAGAGGGTCCTTGGAATCCCACTTTCCTGATACTTGTTGAGCCACCAAGTCTGAGTCGCCGAAGCACCTTACCCGGCTCAAGCTCATCTCTTTAGCCATCCGAAGACCATGGAGCAAGGCCTTGTACTCAGCCGCATTGTTAGTGCAAGGAAACATCAACTGTAGCACATAATGGAACTTGTCACCTTTAGGGGAAGCCAACACGACTCTAGCCCCCGAGCCCTCCAATTGCCTGGACCCATCGAAGTGAATAGTCCAGTATGTGTTATCCGGCTTTTGCTCGGGCACTTGTGACTCTGTCCAATCATTGATGAAATCCACCAAGGCCTGAGATTTAACAGCAGTGCGTGGCACGTATTTCAGACCATGAGGTCCAAGCTCTATAGCCCACTTAGCCACTCTCCCTGTGGCCTCTCTGTTTTGAATGATATCACCAAGAGGGGCAGAACTGACCACAGTGATGGGATGACCCTGGAAGTAATGCTTAAGCTTCCGGCTCACCATGAACACACCATAAACAAGCTTTTGCCAATGTGGATACCGTTGTTTAGATTCAATGAGCACCTCGCTGACATAATAAAACGGCCGCTGAACCATATGCTCCTTACCCTCCTCCTTGCGCTCCACCACCATAGCCACACTGACGGCTCGTGTGTTCACCGCCACATACAGTAATAAGGGATCCTTATCAACCGGAGCAGCAAGGACTGGGGGCTCTGCCAGCTGCCTCTTCAAATCCTCAAAAGCAGTATTACCTGCATCATTCCAGACAAAGTTATCAGTTTTCTTCATCAACTGATATAATGGCATGGCCTTCTCACCCAAACGGCTTATAAACCGGCTTAAAGCAGCGATGCGACCCGCCAAGCGCTGAACGTCATTTATACACGCCGGCTTAGCCAGGGAGGTGATGGCCTTGATCTTCTCCGGGTTAGCTTCAATGCCTCTGTCAGAAACCAAAAAACCTAAGAGTTTGCCTGCAGGAACACCAAAAACGCACTTGGCCGGGTTAAGCATCATCTTGTAGACCCGGAGATTATCAAAGGTTTCCCTCAGATCATCTATCAAGGTTTCCTCCTTCATGGATTTAACCACAATATCGTCCACATAAGCATGAACATTGCGCCCAATCTGGTTATGAAGACAGTTCTGCACGCAACGCTGATAAGTCGCTTGTGCACACTTGAGTCCAAAGGGCATGGACACATAGCAGAAGGCTCGAAAGGGAGTGATGAACACCGTCTTCTCCTGGTCCTTAACTGCCATTTTAATCTGATGATATCCGGAATAAGCATCCAAAAAACTTAAGCGCGCACAACCTGCTGTAGCATCAATAATTTGACCAATACGGGGAAGGGCAAAAGGATCAGCCGGACACGCCTTGTTTAAGTCCGTGTAGTCCACACACATCCGCCAAGTGCCGTTCTTCTTGAGTACGAGCACTGGGTTAGCTAACCATTTTGGGTGAAAGACTTCAACAATAAACCCGGCCGCCAAGAGCCGGGCCACCTCTTCACCAATAGCTTTCCGCCTCTCTTCATTAAACCGCCGAAGGAACTGCCTGACCGGCTTAAATTTCGGATCAACATTGAGAGTGTGCTCAGCGAGTTCTCTAGGTACACCTGGCATGTCAGAAGGTTTCCATGCGAAGATGTCCCTATTCTCACGGATGAACTCGATGAGCGCGCTTTCCTATTTTGGATCCAGATTGGCACTGATGCTAAACTGCTGAGAGGAGTCACCTGGAACGAAATCAACAAGTTTAGTCTCATCAGCCGACTTAAATTTCATTGCCGGCTCATGCTCTGTAGTCGGCTTTTTCAGAGAGGTCATATCTGTTGGGTCAATGTTGTCTTTGTAAAATTTCAACTCCTTTGTTGCACAAACAGATTCTGCATAAGCTGCATCGCCTTCCTCACACTCCAGGGCCACCTTCCGGCTGCCGTGAACCATAATTGTCCCATTATGACCCGGCATCTTGAGCTGTAAATACACGTAACACGGCCGTGCCATGAACTTGGCGTAAGCCGGCCGCCCAAATATGGCATGGTATGGACTTATTATCTTGACCACCTCAAAGGTCAATTTTTCCACCCTGTAGTTATTCTCGTCTCCAAAGGCCACTTCCAACTCAATCTTGCCGACTGGATAAGCTGACTTACCAGGTACCACACCATGGAAAATAGTGTTTGACTGGCTGAGGTTCTTATCAATCAACCCCATACGATGGAAAGTCTCATAATAGAGGATGTTGATGCTGCTGCCTCCATCCATGAGCACCTTAGTGAACTTATATCCTCCCACCTGAGGAGCCACCACCAAGGCCAGGTGTCCCGGATTATCCACCCGGGGAGGGTGATCCTCCCTACTCCACACTATAGGCTGCTCAGACCACCGCAAGTAGCGTGGAACCGCCGGCTCAACAGCATTCACAGCCCTCTTATGAAGCTTCTGATCTCGCTTACACAGACTGGTGGTAAACACATGATACTGTCCACCGCTAAGCTGCTTTGGATTGGTCTGATAACCCCCCTGCTGCTGTTGATGACCCTGGCCAGACTGCTGATTAAAGCCCCCTTGACCGTTCTGAGGATTAGCATTTGAGCCGCCGCCCAGGCCATGAAAGCCGCCGGCGCCTGAGCCGCCGCCCGGGCCATTGTAATTCTTAAAGGCCTTCATGATTGCACGATCCTTCCATAGATGGTAAGCTGGCTTCTCTCTAGAGCCATGCCTTGGACAAGGCTCATTCAACAGTTGCTCCAGCGTCGGGCCTGACCCGCCGGCTCGGGGAGGGGGCCTCCCCTTGCGTCGCTGGTTATTACCCTGTGAGCTGGCATTGGCTACGAACTCTAGGCTGCCATCGGCCTTGCGCTTGCCACCTCCTTGGTTCCCCGGGTTATGCTGAGGACCCTTGCCATTGCCGTTCTTCTTTCCCTTCCCTGTCCTTTCATCGTCTGAAGCGGGGTCCTTGGTACCATCAGAATCGGCGTACTTGACAAGAGCCGCCATCAGTGTACCCATATCATTGCAGTCGCGCTTAAGCCGCCCGAGTTTCATCTTCAGGGGCACAAAACGACAATTCTGTTCCAACATTAAGACTGCAGAGCCGGCGTCCATCTTATCTGAGGAATGTATTATCTCCTTAACCCGGCGAACCCAATGTGTCGTAGACTCACCCTCCTGCTGCTTGCAATTAGTCAAATCCACAATTGACATAGACTGCCTACAGGTATCCTTGAAGTTTTGGATGAACCGGGCCTTCAGCTCAGCCCAAGACCCAATGGAATTCGGTGGTAGCCCTTTCAACCAAGTGCGGGCAGTCCCATCCAACATCATGGTGAAGTATTTGGCCATTGCCGCTTCACTGACCTCCAGCAATTCCATGGCCATCTCGTAACTCTCGATCCAGGCTGCGGGTTGTAAGTCGGCTGTGTAATTAGGCACCTTCCTAGGGCCTTTGAAGTCCTTGGGTAGACGTTCATTGCGGATAGCTGGTACTAAACAAGGGACACCCCCAGTCCTGGTAGGGATACCCACGTCGACGGAAGTCGTCGGATAAGCCGGGGGAGTCTGGTAAGACGTCAACTGAGGCACCTGCTCCGCCTCTTGCCGCGCTCTGTCTTGGTCTGCTGCGTGAAAGGCTCCGTTATGAGCCGGGCCATGGCCAGGGGGCGGGTCATGGCGTCGGACATTACTTGAGCCGGTCACCGAGGCCATGTGTCTGCTGTAACTCGGACTCCGGCCTAGACGAGGGGTCGAGTGGATCATGTCCCGGCTGTAGGAGTACGCCTCTTGTTGCGACAGTGCTGTCTGAAGGAGTTCCCTGACCCGGCGGGTTTCAATAGCCGTCGGAGAGTCGCCGTCAATTGGGAGAGCCGCCAGCCGTGCTGCCGCGGCGACCATGTTCTCCAGCGGGTTAGCATAATGACCCGGTGGTATTGGTACGTGCTGAGGCGGGGCAGGGGGCACCTGGGGAGGCCCCATTACTTGTGGCTGAATAGGGGTCCCAGACCGTGGCACTATGACCCCTGGCGGGTTACTAGACCCTGCACCTGGCGTGTTGAAGAGGTTTCATGGATCGTAAACCGGAGGGAGGCGAGATTGGGCCTTTTGATGCCTCCTTCTCATGACCTCATTGGACGCGTTCTGATCCATCGTGAGCCGGAAGGACTGCGACTGGATCAACTGAGTTTGGGCGTCGAGAGCCGCCCTCTCCGCAGCCATCCTGATCCCTTCCGCTACCAGATCCTCCTTAGCTTTCACTAGATCTAACTTTAATTGTGCCACCTCTGCATCATGCTGAGCTTGATCCGCCGGGTCAACCGCGGCAGTTAACAGGGCCGTCATCTTGTCCGTGAGATCCATCAGCACCTGAGCCGGCGAGGGCACCGGGTTTCTCGCTCCAGCAGCAGGGTTCTGAACAGGCTGCGCACTGGCCATGAAGATTCCAACCCGGCTTGGTAGCTCAAACGGGTCCGGAATACTGTCACCATCGGAACAACCCATGAGCCTGCCATCTTGAAGTTGATACAACGAATTTGACTCATTGGTGGACGACTCGCCGTCGGAGCCGGCGGCCGTCTCATCACCGGATCGAGATCTATCAGAGTGCCCTCCATGGACACATCCCACGAAGGCATGCCTCAAAGCAGGCTGGGCCCGGGCGGGTCGTACGCGCTGAGCCGTCTCGATGAGATCGGCGCAGAGATCCGGCTCAGGGCCCGGCTCACCAATCTTGCCAATGAAAACATGAATTCCGCCGAAGGGGACCCGGTACCCGTACTCAATTGAGCCGGCGTCGGGGCCCCAGTTTGCATCGTCGATGTAGAGCTTGCCGCGACGACTCTTGGTCATCCGGCCCACAGCGTATCCGTTGAGCCCTTCGAAGCTGCCCTTCAAGAACTCAAATCAACCGTGCGCTGGCCCCACGGTGGGCGCCAACTGTCGTGGAATTGTTACGGCAGATGTCCTCAAGCTAGGACTTAGTCGTGGAGCCATCGCCGCTAGGAAGCTTGAAGGGGTTAACGGGACAAGGAACACGAGGGTTTATACTGGTTCGGCCCCTTACGGTGAAGGTAAAAGCCTACGTCCAGTTGAGGTGGTATTGATTAGGGTCTCGATGACCAGGGAGCTTAACTGCTATGCCTGGCTCTCGATGAGATCTTTCTTGTCCCTAAACCGCTGCCGGGTCGTCCCTTTATATAGGGAGGCTGACGCCCCGCAGCTCTCAGAGTCCCGGCCGGCTCATAAGAGTGTCCGGCTCGGACTCTCAAATATTCTTGCCTTACACTACAAGCTCTACCATAATAATGATTGTAACTACGGGCCTTAAGCCATATCCGGGTCTTAAGCCCATCTTTGGCCCACCGTCTTCAAGCTTGGCACCGGGCTTCTAGCAATGACCATTATGAGTAACCCGGCCCCTCCTGGCGGGTGACTCTAAGGTCTATATCCTCAATAGATATGTTGGGATATCACAATATCTCTTATTTAATTAATGCATCTATATATTGGGTAAAGAGTGGAAGGCTCGGCCTTATGCCTGGTGTTTTGTTCCACTCTTGCCGCCCTAGTTTCTGTCTTACCGGTATTATGTTCCTTGAATTTGCGTTCCTTACGCGGTTGGCTGATTTATGGGACCCCCTTGACAGTTCGCCTTGAATAAAACTCCTCCAGCAAGGCCCAACCTTGGTTTTACCATTTGCCACCTAAGCCTTTCCCCCCGGGGTTTCGCGAGCCCGAGGGTCATCTTTATTTTAAACCCCCGGACCAGTGCTCCTTCGAGTGCTGGCCCAAACTGGGCGATGTCCGGCGCCCCCTGGGCAACCAGGGTCTATGCCAACCCGACGTCTTGCCCATCCGGTGTGCCCTGAGAACGAGATATGTGCAGCTCCTATTGGGATTTGTCGGCACATTCGGGTGGCTTTGCTGGTCTTGTTTTACCATTGTCGAAATGTCTTGTAAACCGGGATTCCGAGACTGATCGGGTCTTTCCGGGAGAAGGTTTATCCTTCGTTGACCGTGAGAGCTTATGATGGGCTAAGTTGGGACACCCCTGCAGGGTATTATCTTTCGAAAGCCGTGCCCACGGTTATGAGGCAGATGGGAATTTGTTAATGTCCGGTTGTAGAGAACTTGACACTTGACTTAATTAAAATACGTCAACGTGTGTGTAACCGTGATGGTCTCTTCTCGGCGGAGTCCAGGAAGTGAACACGGTTTGAGTTATGCATGAACGTAAGTAGTTTCAGGATCACTTCTTGATCATTTCTAGCTTCGCGACCGTTGTGTTGCTTCTCTTCTCGCTCTCATTTGCGTATGTTAGCCACCATATATGCTATGGCCTGCTGCAGCTCCACCTCAGTACGCCATCCTTTCCTATAAGCTTAAACAGTCTTGATCTCGCGGGTGTGAGATTGCTGAGTCCCCGTGACTCAAAGATTCTACCAAAACAGTTGCAGGTGCCGACGATGCCAGTGCAGATGATGGGATCGACCTCAAGTGGGAGTTCGATGAGGAACGTGGTCGTTACTATGTGTCTTTTCCTGATGATCAGTAGTGGAGCCTAGTTGGGACGATCGGGGATCTAGCATTTGGGGTTATCTTATTTTCATTTGGATCTTGACCGTAGACGGTCTATGTGTGTATTTTGGATGATGTATGAATTATATTTATGTATTGTGTGAAGTGGCGATTGTAAGCCAACTCTTTATCCCATTCTTGTTCATTACATGGGATTGTGTGAAGATGACCCTTCTTGCGACAAAACCACAATGCGGTTATGCCTCTAAGTCGTGCCTCGACACGTGGGAGATATAGCCGCATCGTGGGCGTTACATCTCCGCGGCGAGTGGCGATGAGCTCTTTCTTGTCCTCAGGATGCTGCTTGAGAGCATCCACGAATTCCTCCACCAGCCTTCTGCGCTCGATGCGCAGCATGGCATTCTCGTCCATAAGTTTCTCGATGATGATGCCGGTCCTCTTCAACAAGGAAGTGGTCTGCTCCTACTGCTACGCACTTCCGACGATCTTCGCCCTCAGTAGGCCGCCCTTAGCCTGGAGCTTCGCATTGCTCTCATTTAGTTGCCGGATGACGCCGGTAGATTATTCAAACGAGGCTTTCAAGTCATCCTGCAACCTCGCCCACCTGGAGATCTGATCCATTTGCCTAAGGACGAGGGCACACATGCGCCTGTAAGAGTCCTTGCCTGCCCGCGAGACATTTTCCCAAGCCGCCGCGGCGCGGGAGGACATCTCTGCTGCATTCGCGGCGCGGCGGGGCATCTCTTCTGCTTCCGCGGCGCGGCCGGGCCAGTCTGCTGCATCGACAGCGCGGCGGGACCTCCGTGATGCTTCGGCGGCGCGGCGGGACCTCTCTCCTGCTACGGCCACGCGGCGGGACATGTTGGCTGCTTTCGCGGCGAGGCGGGAAATCTCTCGTGCTTCCGCTTCCAGGCTCGCCTCTCCCTGGTGGCAATCTCTCGACCCAGAACTCACGCTGGCCATGGCAGATGCAAGGGAACAATGATGAATGACTTGATTGTTTTTTTCGATGAGGAGTTGAGGAGGAATGTGCAGTCATCTTGGAGTAGTAGTATTTATAACCGAGTAGTAATACGCTCCTAAGTGGGAAACTGTTTAGGTTTTGAACGATGTGAACTGGTTTGCAATTTGGAATGTGACGGTACGCGGCCTCCCTGTTCTTCTAAAAAAATTGTAACGGGACGCATGCTCAAATTTTACTGACGGTTATAAGTGCGGCACTATTCCCGGAAGGCGTAACTGATACGTCTCCAACGTATCTATAATTTATGAAGTATTCATGCTATTATATTATCCATCTTGGATGTTTAATGGGCTTTACTATGCACTTTTATATTATTTTTGGGACTAACTTATTAACCCAGAGCCAAGTGCCAGTTTCTGTTTTTCTCCTTGTTTCAGTGTTTCACAGAAAAGGAATATCAAACGAAGTCCAAACGGAATGAAACCTTCAGGAGAGTTATTTTTGGAACGAAGCAATCCAAAAGACTTGGAGTGTACGTAAGGGAAGCAACGAGGAAGGCACGAGGCAGGGGGCGCCCACCCCCCTGGGCGCGCCCTCCACCCTCGTGGGCCCCTCATGGCTCCCCTTACCCACTTCTTTCGCCTAAATATGTCCATATACCCTAAAAACATCGGGGAACAAAATAGATCGGGAGTTCCGCCGCCGCAAGCCTCTGTAGCCACCAAAAACCAATCGAGACCCTGTTCCGGCACCCTGCCGGAGGGGGGATCCCTCACCGGTGGCCATCTTCATCATCACGGCGCTCTCCATGACGAGGAGGGAGTAGTTCACCCTCGGAGCTGAGGGTATGTACCAGTAGCTATGTGTTTGATCTCTCTCTCTCTCGTGTTCTTGAGGTGGTACGATCTTGATGTATCGCGAGCTTTGCTATTATAGTTGGATCTTATGATGTTTCTCCCCCTCTACTCTCTTGTAATGGATTGAGTTTTCCCTTCGAAGTTATCTTATCGGATTGAGTCTTTAAGGATTTGAGAACACTTGATGTATGTCTTGCATGTGCTTATCTGTGGTGACAATGGGATATCACGTTATCTACTTGATGTATGTTTTGGTGAACAACTTGCGGGTTCTGTTTGTGAATTTATGCATAGGGGTTGGCACACGTTTTCGTCTTGACTCTCCGGTAGAAACTTTGGGGCACTCTTTGAAGTTCTATGTGTTGGTTGAATAGATGAATCTGAGATTCTGTGATGCATATCGTATAATCATACCCACGGATACTCGAGGTGACATTGGAGTATCTAGGTGACATTAGGGTTTTGGTTGATTTGTGTCTTAAGGTGTTATTCTAGTACGAACTCTATGATAGATTGAACGGAAAGAATAGCTTCGTGTTATTTTACTACGGGCTCTTAAATAAATCGATCCGAAAGGATAACTTTTAGGTGGTTTCGTACCCTACAATAATCTCTTCGTTTGTTCTCCGCTATTAGTGACTTTGGAGTGACTCTTTGTTGCATGTTGAGGGATAGTTATATGATCCAATTATGTTATTATTGTTGAGAGAACTTGCACTAGTGAAAATATGAACCCTAGGCCTTGTTTCCTAGCATTGCAATACCGTTTACGCAAACTTTTATCATTAGTTACCTTGCTGTTTTTATATTTTCAGATTACAAATACCCATATCTATCATCCATATTGCACTTGTATCACCATCTCTTCGCCGAACTAGTGCACCTATACAATTTACCATTGTATTGGGTGTGTTGGGGACACAAGAGACTCTTTGTTATTTGGTTGCAGGGTTGTTTGAGAGAGACCATCTTCATCCTATGCCTCCCACGGATTGATAAACCTTAGGTCATCCACTTGAGGGAAATTTGCTACTGTCCTACAAACCTCTGCACTTGGAGGCCCAATGTAACACCCCGGATGTAACTTTCCATATTTGTAACTCCAACTCTTGCCATTTTCAGCTATGTGTTATGATATTCCCTTCGTGGTCGGGTTTTGTCTTTCATTTTGCATTTTGTTCATGTCATGCATCTCATATCATGTCATCATGTGCATCTCATTTGCTTACGTGTTCGTCTCATGCATCCGAGCATTTTCCCCGTTGTCCGTTTTGCAATCTGGCACTCCGACATGCACTGGCGCACCCCTCTTGTTTCTTTTCGTGAGCGGGTGTTGAACGTTCTCGGAATGGACCGAGGTTTGCCAAGTGGCCTTGGTATACCACCGGTAGACCACCTGTCAAGTTTCGTTCCATTTGGAGGTCGTTTGATGCTCCAACGGTTAACCGGGTAACCGCAAAGTCCTTTTGTGTGTTGCAGCAAAACCCCCTCCAAACAGCCTAAAACCCCTCTAAGTCCCCTCCATGATCTCGGTCGTTCGATCACGATCGTGTGGGCGAAAACCGCACTCCATTAGGAGTCTCCTAGCTCCCTCTAGCTATAAATAGGTGATCCCCCCGAAATTTTTCGCAGATCAAACCCTAGTCTCTTCCACCCCGCGCCGCCGGACACGTCCGGTCCGGCCGGACGAAAGCCGCCGCCGCCCGCAGCCAATCGGGAGCCGCCACATGGCCCCCGCGCCACCGTGCCGCCGCCGGCCCGCGAGCCCGTGTCTGGCCCGCGGAGCCCGACCGCCACCCGACCGCGCCCGAGGCTTCCCCGCCCCGCGCGCGCCTCCTTCCGCCGCCATCGCCGCCTCGTCGCCGGCGCCTCCCAAGGCCGCCGTCTGCCGCCGCCCGCTGCCTCCCTCCTCCACCGGCGACCGCGCCCCGAGCTCCTCTACCGAAGCCCGCAGCCGCCGCCTCCTCCGACCTCCCGCCGGCGCTGCGCCCCGAAACTCCGGCGCCTTCCTCTTCCCCTTGTTCTCCGGTGAGCAGCAGCCCCGGCGAGCCTCGGATCCGCGCCAGATCTCGTTCTGGACGAGAGGGTTGACTTCTTCCCCCCCCCCGACTTTTCTCTCTGTCCTGATAATTTTGCATTATATGCTCCTGTTCATCGCATCATATCTCATCGCATACTGCTCTGTTTTGCGTGCATGATATATCGAAATGTTTGTCTCGAGATGCTCTTCATTTTGTTCCTTTGTGCCATGCTCGTTTGAGCCCATCTTGATGCCCAAATCTCTGGTGCAAGAGTGCTATATGCTGTTAACTACTGTTACTTATCAGAACTTGGTGTTTTGTTAATTTGGTGCATTTATTGTGTGCATCTTATGGGCATGAGCTCTACAGGTGTTTTGATCTATGCCATGCCATCTTTACAGAGGTGTATGCCATGTATTTTTGTGATCTCTGTAGTGACTAGCACAAGCATGAAAACTAGGCTTCGTGATGTTTCTGTTTTCAGGGACTTCGAATTTTGCTAAGTCTGTGACTGCTGTTATTTTGTTGCCATGTATCCATGTGTCTACCGGGAGATCTGTTCTTCTTTTGGGCATGTTCAGTAAGGATGTTTTGTAGATATAGTTGTGCTCCATCCATCCATCCCATTGTTGTCAATTATGGAGTGCCATAGAATGTCTTAATTTTTCTCTACGTTTGCTATAAAATGTTCCTAGCAGATTGTTTACGTGTTATTCAATTTTGCCAAGCTTGTCGTAGTTGATCTTTCATGCAATGTATTTGCTCTTGCCATGGTTAGCTTCATAAACATGCCATCTTATTGTAGGTATGCTTGTTTTGTCATGCATTGCCTTGTGATGAGTGAATCAAACTCACAAATATGTCTTCATAATACTGTTTCTGCCATGCTCTGTTTTCTGCCATGTCTGGAACCTGTTAACGAAACTTGCTATGTTTACATGGGTGCCATCATATCTTCTGATCCTTTTTGGTTCATGGTCATTAAGGGACTTTTGTTCTATGCATTTAGTAGATTCATGCCATGCCTTGTTTTGCTATGTTAAGTTCCTGTAGCATGTGCTTTGCTTGCTCTGAACATTGCTACCTGATGCTGTTTCAGCCATGTCCAGTAATTTCACCAAGTCTGTGAACCTGATATCTTTTGCACTTTTGCCATGCTTGTTTGAACCTGTTATGGTGTGATCTAGCCGTAGCTCAGTATTCATCTTTTGTCAAGAATCTCCTGTAGATTACTGCCATATGCTTTGTTGCTATGTTGGGGTGCTGTAGCATAGTTACTTGATGTATTCTAAGTGCTATCATGCTGTTAATCGCAGATTCGTGTCATTCTTGTTTTGCTTGCCATTTGCAAACCGTGCATCCGTTTCCGGTGATCTTTATATCGATTTCGACCGAAATCATCTCATCTTTCCAGTGGAATACTTGGTTTGACAAGTTACTGCCTTGTTCATCCTTTTTCTTCCGAAGCACGCATATGCATCGCATATCATATCCCGCATCTCATGCATGTTTTGCATCATGTTGCTTGTGCATTTCCCGTGATTGATTGTGGTTCGATTGCTTGTGTTCTTGCTGGGGGTAGATCCAGGAGATGAGGTCGTGAATGAGGAACCTGTTGAGTACGCTTACGAGGATCAAGCTTTCGACAACTCTGAGAACCTTGCAGGCAAGATGACCATACCCTCGAAATCACTTCTATCTTTGCTTTGCTAGTTGTTCGTTCTATTGCTATGTTGCGCTGCCTACCACTTGCTATATCATGCCTCCTATATTGCCATGTCAAGCCTCTAACCATCCTTTCCTACAAAACCGTTGTTTGGCTAAGTTACCGCTTTTCCTCAGCCCTTCTTATAGCGTTGCTAGTTGCAGGTGAAGTTGAAGTTGGTTCCATGTTGGAACATGGATCTTTTGGAATATCACAATATCTCTTATTTATTTAATGCATCTATATATTTGGTAAAGGGTGGAAGGCTCAGCCTTATGCCTGGTGTTTTGTTCCACTCTTGCCGCCCTAGTTTCCGTCATACCGGTATTATGTTCCTTGAGTTTGCGTTCCTTACGCGGTTGGGTGATTTATGGGACCCTGTTGAGGATATAACCATTGGAATCACCCGCCCAGGAGGGGCCGGGTTATGGCATAATGGTCATCACGCGAAGCCCAGTACCAAGCTTGAAGACGGCGGGTTACTAATGGGCTTAAGACCCGGAGATGGCTTAAGGCCCGTAGTGATAAACCGCCGTATGGCAAGACTTGTAGTGTAAGGCAAGAATAGTTAAGAGTCCGAGCCGGACACTGTTATGAGCCGGCCGGGGCTCTGAGAGCCACTGGGCGTCAACCTCTCTATATAAAGGGACGACCCGGCGGCGGTTTGGAAACAAGAAAGACAAGATCGATAACCAGGCAGGACGGTTTAGCTCCTGGTCATCGAAACCCTAATCAATACCACCTCAACTGGACGTAGGCTTTTACCTTCACCGTAAGGGGCCGAACCAGTATAACCCACGTGTTCCTTGTCCCGTTTAACCCCTTTAAGCTTCCTGGTTGTGATGGCTCCACGACTAAGTCCTTGCACGAGGACATCTGCCGTGACAATTCCACGACAGTTGGCGCCCACCGTGGGGCCGGCGCACGGTGGATTTGAGTTCTTGAAGGGCAGCTTCGAAGGGCTCAAGGGATACGCCGTGGGCCGGATGACCAAGAGTCGTCGCGGCAAGCTCTACATCGACGATGCAAACTGGGGCCCCGACGCCGGCTCAATTGAGTACGGGTACCGGGTCCCCTTCGGCGGAATTCATGTCTTCATTGGCAAGATTGGTGAGCCGGGCCCTGAGCCGGATCTCTACGCCGATCTCATCGAGACGGCTCAGCGTGCACGACCCGCCCGGGCTTTACCTGCCTTGAACCATGCCTTCGTGGGATGTATCCACGGAGGACTCTCTGGAGGATCTGGATCTGGTGATGAGACGACCGCCGGCTCTGACGGCGAGTCGTCTACGGATGAGTCAAACTCGTTATATCAACTTCAAGATGGCAGGCTCAGGGGTTGTTCCGATGGCGACAGCATTCCAGACCCCTTTGAGCCGTCGAGCCGGGTTGGAATCTTCATGGCCGGCGCGCAACCTGTTCAAAACCCCGCCTCCGGGTCAGGAAGCCCGGTGCCTTCGCCGGCTCAGGTGCTGATGGATCTCACAGACATGATGACGGTCTTGTTGACCGCTACGGTTGCTCCGACGGATCAAGTTCAGCATGACGCGGAGGTGGCACAGTTAAAGTTGGATCTAGCAAAGGCCAAGGAGGATCTGGCGGCGGAGGGGATCAGGATGGCTGCAGAGAGGGCGGCTCTCGATGCCCAGACTCAGCTGATTCAGACACAGTCCTTCCGGCTCACGATGGATCAAAACGCGTCCAATGAGGTCATGAGAAGGAGGCATCAAAAGGCCCAATCTCGACTCCCTCCTGTTTATGATCCTCGAAACCTCTTCAACACGCCAGGTGCAGGGTCTAGTAACCCGCCAGAGATCGTGGCACCCGGGGCTGGGACGCCAATTCCGCCCCAAGTGATGGGACCTCCCCGGGTGAACCTTGCCCCGCCTAAGTACGTACCAATACCACCGGGTCATTATGCCAACCCGTTGGAAAACATGGTCACCGCGGCGGCGCGGCTGGTGGCTCTCCCAATTGATGGTGACTCTCCAACGGCGGTTGAAACCCGCCGGGTCAGAGAACTCCTTCAGACGGCTCTGGCGCAGCAAGAGGCGTATTCTTATAGCCAGGACAGGATTCATTCAACCCCTCGTCCAGGCCGGAGCCCGAGTTATAGCAGACACATGGTCTCAGCGACCGGCTCAAGTAATGTCCGACGCCATGACTTGCCACCTGGCCACGGCCCGGCTCATAACGGAGCCTTTCACGCAGTAGACCAAGACAGGGCACGGTAGGAGGCGGAGCAGGTGCCTCAGTTGACGGCTTACCAGCCGCCCCCGGCTTATCCGATGGCTTCCATCGACGTGGGTATCCCTACGAGGACTGGAGGTGTCCGTTGTCTAGTGCCGGCTCTCCGCAATGAACGTCTGCCCAAGGATTTCAAAGGGCCTAGGAAGGTGCCTAATTACACGGCTGATTTACAGCCCGGAGCCTGGATCGAGAGTTACGAGATGGCCATGGAATTGCTGGAGGTCAGCGAAGCGGCGATGGCCAAGTACTTCACCATGATGTTAGATGGGACTACCCGCACTTGGTTGAAAGGGCTGCCACCGAATTCTATCGGGTCTTGGGCTGAGCTGAAAGCCCGGTTCATCCAAAACTTCAAGGATACCTGTAGGCAGTCTATGTCAATTGTGGATTTGACTAACTGTAAACAGCAGGAGGGCGAGTCTACGACACATTGGGTTCGCCGGGTCAAAGAGATAATACATTCATTCTATAAGATGGATGCCGGCTCTGCAGTCTTAATGTTGGAGCAGAATTGTCGTTTCCTACCCCTGAAGATGAAACTCGGGCGGCTCAAGCGCGATTGCAATGATATGGGTACGCTGATGGCGGCTCTCGTCAAGTACGCCGACTCTGATAGTACCAAGGACCCCGCGTCAGATGATGAAAGGACAGGGAAGGGAAAGAAGAGCGGCAATGGCAAGGGTCCTACAGCATAACCCGGCGAACCAAGCAGGTAACAAGCGTAAGGCTGATGGCAGCATGGAGTTTGTGGCCAATGCCAACTCACAGGGTAACAACCAGCGACGTAAGGGGAGGCCACCTCCCCAAGCCAGCGGTTCAGGCCCAACGCTTGAGCAGTTGCTGAATGAGCCTTGTCCAAGGCATGGCTCTAGGGAGAAGCCAGCTACTCATCTATGGAAAGATTGCGCAATCATGAAGGCCTTTAAGAATTCCAATGCCTTTAATGGCAACAATGGCTCGGGCGGCGGCGGCTTTCATGGCCCGAGCGGCGGCTCAAATTGCAATCCTCAGAATGTTCAAGGGGGCTTTAATCAGCAGTCCGGCCAGGGTCATCAACAGCAACAGGGGGATACCAGACCAATCCAAAGCAGCTCAATGGCGGACAGTATCATGTGTTTACCACCAGTCTGTGTAAGCGGGATCAGAAGCTTCATAAGAGGGTTGTGAATGCTGTTGAGCCGGCGGTTCCATGCTATTTAAGATGGTCTGAGCAGCCTATTGTGTGGAGTAGGGAGGATCACCCTCCCCGGGTTGATAATCCAGGTCACCTGGCCCTGGTGGTGGCTCCTCAGGTGGGAGGATATAAGTTCACTAAGGTGCTCATGGATGGAGGCAGCAGCATCAACATCCTCTATTATGAGACCTTCCGTCGTATGGGGTTGATTGATAAGAACCTCAGCCAGTCCAATACTATTTTCCATGGTGTGGTTCCTGGTAAGTCGGCTTATCCAGTCGGTAAGATCGAACTGGAAGTGGCCTTTGGAGATGAGTACAACTACAGGGTGGAAAAATTGACCTTTGAGGTGGTCAAGATAAGAAGTCCGTACCATGCCATATTTGGGCGGCCGGCTTACGCCAAGTTCATGGCACGGCCGTGTTACGTATACTTACAGCTCAAGATGCCAGGTCACAATGGGACCATTACGGTTCATGGCAGCCAAAAGATAGCCTTGGAGTGTGAGGAAGGTGACGCGGCTTATGCAGAATCTGTTTGTGCAACGGAGGAGCTGAAATTTTACAAGGACAATGTTGACCCAACAGATATGACATCTCTGAAAGAGCCGACCACGGAGCATGAGGTGGCAATGAAATTTAAGTCAGCTGATGAGACTAAACTTGTTGATTTCATTCCAGGTGACTCATCTCAGCAGTTTAGCGTCAGTGTCAATCTGGATCCAAAATAGGAAAGCGCGCTCATCGAGTTCATCCATGAGAATAGGGACATTTTTGCATGGAAACCTTCTGACATGCCAGGTGTACCTAGAGAACTCGCTGAGCACACTCTCAATATTGATCCGAAATTTAAGCCGGTCAGGCAATTCCTTCGGCGGTTTAATGAGGAGAGGCGGAAAGCCATTGGTGAGGAGGTGGCCCGGCTCTTGGCGGCCGGGTTTATTGTCGAGGTCTTTCATCCGGAATGGTTAGCTAACCCGGTGCTCGTGCTCAAGAAGAATGGCACCTAGCGGATGTGTGTGGACTACACAGACTTAAACAAGGCGTGTCCGGCTGATCCTTTTGCTCTCCCCCGTATTGATCAAATCATTGATGCTACGGCGGGTTGTGAGCGCTTAAGTTTCTTGGATGCTTATTCTGGATACCATCAGATTAAAATGGCAGTTAAGGACCAGGAGAAGACAGCGTTCATCACTCCCTTTGGAGCCTTCTGTTATGTGTCTATGCCTTTTGGACTCAAGAGTGCACAGGCGACTTACCAGCGTTGTGTGCAGAATTGTCTTCATGACCAGATTGGGCACAATGTTCACGCCTATGTGGATGATATCGTGGTTAAGTCCAGGGAGAAGGAGACCCTGGTCGATGACCTTAGAGAAACCTTTGATAATCTCCAGGTTTACAAGATGATGCTTAACCCGGCCAAGTGTGTTTTTGGTGTTCCTGCAGGCAAGCTCTTGGGTTTCCTAGTTTCTAACAGAGGCATTGAAGCTAACCCGGAAAAAATCAAGGCAATCACCTCTCTGGCTAAGCCGGCGTGTATAAACGACGCCCAGCGTCTGGCAGGCCGCATCGCTGCTTTAAGCCGGTTTATAAGCCGTTTGGGTGAAAAGGCCATGCCACTGTACCAATTGATGAAGAAAACTGATGATTTTATCTGGAATGATGCTGCTAATGCTGCTTTCGAGGATTTGAAGAGACAGCTGGCTGAGCCCCCAGTCCTTGCTGCTCCGGTTGACAAGGAGCCCTTATGTGACGCCCCCGATTTGACCGTACACTAATCATGCACGCAAATGTGTACGATCAAGATCAGGGACTCACGGGAAGATATCACAACACAACTCTAAAACATAATTAAGTCATACAAGCATCATAATACAAGCCAGGGGCCTCGAGGGCTCGAATACAGGTGCTCGATCACAGACGAGTCAGCGGAAGCAACAATATCTGAGTACAGACATAAGTTAAACAAGTTTGCCTTAAGAAGGCTAGCACAAACTGGGATACAGATCGAACGAGGCGCAGGCCTCCTGCCTGGGATCCTCCTAACTACTCCTGGTCGTCGTCAGCGGGCTGCACGTAGTAGTAGGCACCTCCAGTGTCATAGGTGTCGTCGTCGACAGTGGCGTCTGGCTCCTGGACTCCAGCATCTGGTTGTGACAACCAGATAGATAGGAAAAGGGGGAAAAGAGGGAGAGAAGCAACCGTGAGTACTCATCCAAAGTACTCGCAAGCAAGGAGCTACACTACATATGCATGGGTATATGTGTAAAGGGGCATATCAGTGGACTGAACTGCAGAATGCCAGAATAAAAGGGGGATAGCTAGTCCCGTCGAAGACTACGCTTCTGGTCATCTCCATCTTGCAGCATGTAGAAGAGAGTAGATTGAAGTCCTCCAAGTAGCATCGCATAGCATAATCCTACCCGGCGATCCCCTCCTCGTCGCCCTCTTAGAGAGCGATCACCGGGTTGTATCTGGCACTTGGAAGGGTGTATTTTATTCAGTATCCGGTTCTAGTTGTCATAAGGTCAAGGTACAACTCCGGGTCGTCCTTTTACCGAGGGACACGGCTATTCGAATAGATAAACTTCCCTGCAGGGGTGCACCACATAACCCAACACGCTCGATCCCATTTGGCCGGACACACTTTTCTGGGTCATGCCCGGCCTCGTAAGATCAACGCGTCGCAGCCCCACCTAGGCTCAACAGAGAGGTCAGCACGCCGGTCTAAACCTATGCGCGCAGGGGTCTGGGCCCATCGCCCTATGCACACCTGCACGTTGCGTACGCGGCCGGAAGCAGACCTAGCCCCCTTAATACAAGCGCGAGCTTACGGTCCAATGCGGCGCGCGCCACTCAGTCGCTGACGTCAAAAGAGCTTCGGCTGATACCACGACGCCGGGATACCCATAACTACTCCCGCGTAGATGGTTAGTGCGTATAGACCAAATGGCCAGACTCAGATCAAATACCAAGAACTCGTTAAGCGTGTTATTATGAAGTAACCGCGGACGCCGTCCAGGGCCAGGCCCACCTCTCACCTAGGCGGTCTCAACCTGCCCTGTCGCTTCGCCACAAAGATCCACTGGCGGGTACTCCTACGAGCCGACCCGACTTTAGTCATCACATGTGTCATGTATATAGTATATAAGTATATACCCATGATTACCGCCCAAGTGATCACGGCCCGATAGTATAGCACAGCAGACGGACAAGAATGTAGGGCCACTGATGGAAAACTAGCATCCTATACTAAGCATGTAGGATTGCAGGTAAAGGTAACAACAGTAGTAGCAAGGATAGGCTATGCATCAGGATAGGATATCGGAAAGCAGTAACATGCTACACTACTCTAATGCAAGCAGTATAGAGAAGAATAGGTGATATCTGGTGATCAAGGGGGGGCTTGCCTGGTTGCTCTGGCAAGTAGGAGGGGTCGTCAACTCCGTAGTCGAACTGGGCAGCAGCAGTGTCGGTCTCGTAGTCTACCGGAGAGAAGAGGGGGGAAGAAACAGTAAATACAATGCAAACATAAGCATGACGATGCGTGACATGACAATGAGCGGTGCTAGGTGTGTCCTAACGCGACAGTAGGTGGTACCGGCGAAGGGGGAAACATCCGGGAAAGTATCCCCGGTGTTTCGCGTTTTCGGACAGATGAACCGGAGGTGAAAAGTTGCAGGTTCGATAGGTTAGGGATGTGTGGTGGACGAACGGGCTGCGTATCCGGATTCGTCTCGTCATTCTGAGCAACTTTCATGTACAAAGTATTTCCATCCGAGTTACGGATTAAAAGATATGATTTTCTAAAGATTTTAATAATTTCTGGAATTTAATTAATTATTTAATTTAATTCGAAATTTGGATTTATGACATCAGCATGATGTCATGCTGACGTCAGCAGTCAACGTTGACCTGGTCAACCTGACAGGTGGGTCCCACCTGTCAGTGACTGTTAGTTAATTATCAGTAGTTAATTAGGTTAATTAGTTATTAGTTTAATTAATCTTAATTAATTAATATTAACATGATTAAATAAGTTAATTAATTATCTTAATTAATTAATTAATTATTTTAAATATTTTTTTATTATTATTATTTTTCATTTCCTTTTTTTATTTCGTTCTGGGGCTGGGCCCCGTTTGTCATAGGCCAGGGGCGGACATGTCCGCCCGGGCCCTTTGGGCACCGGACTTGTCCGGGCTCGGCCATAGTGGGCGCGGGCGCACGGGCGAGCGGGCGCGCGTGCGGCCGTGGGCGCGCACGAGCGCGCGGACAGGCTCGGTCGCCGCGCGGGCGAGCGCGGGCGCTGGACCTGGACGCGGCCAGCCGGGGCCACGGCAAGGGTGGAGGCGAGGGGTGGCGCCGGTGCGGTCAGAGTGGCGCGGAGGGGCAGGCACGGTGGCGCGGCCACGGGACAGAGGGAGAGACGGGGGAGGGCGAGGCCATGGCCGAGGTGGCCGGAGCAGGAGAAGCGTCGGGAGCCGGAGGGCGGGGAGGTGGTCGCGAGGCGCGGTGAGCGCGGTCGCGGGCGTGACCAGGGGCGAGCCCAAGCGCGGCCAACGGGCGCGAGGGCCACGGTGAGCGCGGGGGTGAGGGAGAGAGAGGAGGGGCGCTGCTCACGGGGGAGAGGGCGCGGCCACAGCGAGTGTGTAGGCACGCCGGGCGGGGCGACGCGCGGCCCGGGCGCAGGCCGAACGCGGGGAGCGCGGCGATGCAGGGGAGGGGATGAGCATGGCCGAGGGCCTAACCGCGGGCGTAGGGTCTGGGCAGCGGGGCTCGGGGTGGGGGGATGGGGACGACGCATGCAGGGGAGGAGGGGGAAGCAGGCCGGCGGGGGAGTGCTCCGGCGACGGCGTCCAACAGCGACGACAACGGAGCGGTCGGCGATGGGGCCGGGGCGGCGGCGTCGGTGGTCTCCTCCCGATCCAGATCGGGGGAGGCAGAGGAAGGGGATATTTCGGGGGGGAGTGGGTGGCCGTCGGTGGAGTGGATAAGGGGATAAGGAGGGGTGGGTGGCCGGCCGGCTGGGCCTGGGGGTTGGCCCAGTTGGGCCAGGGTCCAGTGGGGGGGCTCCTCTTTTTGTTTTTTTGTTCTGTTTTCTTTTTTTGTAATTTCTTTTCTTTTATTTATTTGCTTTTTTGTTTTATTTCAATTTAAACTATTTAGGCATTTTATAAAAATGTGTTTACCACACCATATTTACTTATGCAAAATATGGCATCTCCCGAACATTTTTATTTTAATATTTGAAAACTTTTGTCGTTTGACTTATTTAGGATTTAAATTTGAAATGGTTTTGAATTAACCCGAGATTAATTACAGTGACAGAGGTGACGTGCCATCATTAACGTGAGATTACTGTAGCATGATTATCCGGGCGTTACACCTTATTACTGTATGTAGCTGCTAACACACGAGCCGTCAGTGTGGCTGTGGTGGTGGAGCGCAAGGAAGAGGGTAAGGAGTATCCGGTTCAGCGGCCGGTTTACTACGTCAGTGAAGTGCTCATTGAGTCCAAACAGCGGTATCTGCATTGGCAGAAGCTTGTTTATGGCGTGTTCATGGCAAGCCGGAAGCTTAAGCATTATTTCCAGGGTCACCCCATCACTATGGTTAGTTCTGCTCCCCTTGGAGATATCATCCAAAATAGAGAAGCCACGGGGAGAGTGGCTAAGTGAGCTATAGAGCTTGGGCCTCATGGTCTGAAATACGTACCATGCACTGCTGTTAAATCTCAAGCTTTGGTGGATTTCATCAACGATTGGACAGAGCTACAGGTGCCTGAAGAAAAGCCGGATAATACATATTGGACTATTCACTTCGATGGGTCTAGGCAATTGGAGGGCTCGGGGGCTGGAGTTGTATTGGCTTCCCCTAAAGGTGACAAGTTTCATTATGTGCTACGGTTGATGTTTCCTTGTACTAACAATGCGGCTGAGTACGAGGCCTTGCTCCATGGTCTTCGGATGGCTAAGGAGATGAGCTTGAGCCGGGCAAGGTGCTTCGGCGACTCAGACTTAGTGGCTCAACAAGTATCAGGCAAGTGGGATTCCAAGGACCCTCTCATGGCGGCTTATCGCCGTGAAGTTGATGCCATTGCTGGACACTTTCAGGGTTACCAAGTAGAGCACATCGATCGCAGGAAGAACAAGGCGGCTGATGCACTAAGCCGGCTGGGCTCTCAGCGAAAGCCAGTTCCGCCTAATACTTTCTTGGACATCTTGCATAACCCTTCTGTTAAGTTACCTACAGAGGAAGACTTGGCTGTCCCTGACCCGGAATCATAGTTGGTGGCGGCTCTTCACATCACCCCAGACTGGACAGTACCATATTTGGCTTACATGACCCGGGGAGAGTTGCCTAAGGATGAAACTTTGGCCAGACAAATAACCCGGCGGTCTAAGTCAATGATAATTATCAATGGTGAGCTACATCGCCGCAGTGTCACTGGAACTTTCCAGCATTGTGTTTCCCCTGAGGAAGGCCAAGATATTTTGCGTGAGATTCACGAGGGGGATTGTGGCCATCATGCCGGCTCAAAATCTCTTGTGGCCAAGGCTTTTCGTCATGGTTTTTATTGGCTGACGGCTCATGCTGATGCGGAGGACTTGGTCAGTAGATGTGACGGTTGTCAGAGGTTCTCGCGACGGGCTCATGTGCCGAGCTCATTGGGGAGTTTTCTTTGATCATATTTGAATCATAGCTCAACCCCCCTTGGGAACCGACGTGGATCATATTCGAATCAGCGTCGTTAAACAACTCTTAAGGTCATTTGGGGGCTTCCTATTCAAACATGGGTCGTATTCGAACCAAAGAGAACATAGCTGTCGGTACCCTCTTGATCGGCATCGCCAAAGCTACTGGGGGCTATATGATCGCATTCGAATCTTAGCTTAACCCCTTTGGGACGGTTCTCTGGTCGTATTCGAACCGGAAGCCCCTATGTTTTTTGATCTTCTGACTTACAACAAGTTCTGTTGGTCACATCAACAGTGTGCAAGGGCGGCTTTTATTTTGCCGACTTAATTTTGATTCACAACGTTGATAACACATAGTAAGTATTCTTGATGCTGGTAAACCGGAATTGAGATCTTCATCTCATTTTTCGGGTTACATAAGCCGGAAGTATACTTGAAGGCTTGTAAGTATGCTATTATGGTTACATCAAAGATATAATTGAGGGCCAGTCTTTGGTGACTTTGGTTCATATTCCGGGTTATATATATAAGGTCTATGATTCTTAGTGCGGTAAGCCGCCAAGAGACTTGTGACTTCTTTTCTATGCAGGATGGTTAAAGACAGCTATTCGAGCTTAAGGAAAATAACTGATCAATTATAACCCAGAGGGATAAGAAGAAGCAGCTTCAATGGAGTTAAGCATTCAACACGTGCACGATGGCACGACAAAATTAAGTGTTTTTCCTACTCTATTACAAGACTCCCCGAGTCCAAAAGGTGAGGCATTGTTTTAAGGTGCAACCACGAGCCGCCTAAAGATCAAGGTGCTTGTGGAGTTGAAGCTTCCGGCTCATCCCTCTCCGCTCCTCCGGCTGATTCCATGACCTGGAAGGTTGATGATTTCCAGTCAATGCCGCTCAAGGCTTCAAATTGAGCCTCGTCATCACTTAACCCGGCCGGGTCAACTTCTGGGGCGAAGGTGTGCTTACGCGTCGGAGGGATCAAGCTGATGGCTTCATAACGTGGAGTGGGGATCCTCTGATTTTCCGCGTCGTAGCCCGGCTGATACTTGGTAAGGTCGGTGTCATTCCCAATCAGGGTGGCCACCGGGCGCACGATCTTCACACAGGCAGAAAAGTCTTTTTGGTCGAAGGGGGTGCCGTCTTCCTTCAGACTGGGGTACCCAAGAGCGATGTCGGCCGGGTCTAGCTCCGGGAGGAAAGCCTTGGCCCGGCTCAAAGCAGCTATAGCTTCGGCTCTTGCAGAGGCCCGTCTTAGCTCTTGGAAGCACTGAGGAAGAACGGCCAGCCGCCTGAGTACAACCGCCAGGTGAGTCGGAACCTCGTTGGACAGAGCCACAACGGCTAACGCACGCTGTGACCCGGTATAGAGTTGCTCCACCAAGGTGTACACGGCCTTCAGCTTGGTCAGAATATTCTGGTCAAGGTTGGAGCTTCTAGGACCTGTTTAAACAAAGTCAGGTAAGCCGGAGACAGTAGGGGGTCTTATGAGACATAAAGAATGAAAACTTGGTAAAAGCTTGCAGAATGACTTACCGAAGATTGCGGAGACCATCTGTGACACATGGCGCTTTAAGCCGGAGAGTTCGGCGGTTCTCTCAGTTAGAGCAGCCTCTGCTTTTTTGGCCCGGCTCAGCAAGGCGGCTCTCTCTTCAGCCCAAGTCTTCCTCTCTGTCTCAAATTTCTTCTTCAGCTTTTCTTGTGTAGCAACACTGAACTCAAATTTGGCGTTGGCCTTCCGGGTCTCAGTTTCCTGAGTCTTCAGGCGGTTCTTCAGCTCAGAGATTTCAGCTTCAAATTTTTTGCAGGCAGCCTGTACAAATTCCGGGTTACAGTTTGAGTAATTATTATGAAACATTAAAGTCCCAAGCACTTTGCAAGCAAAGACACTTGGCACTTGGGGGCTAATGTATGCTAAAAGATTCTGTTTTCTAATTGCTGGTTAATGAAGGTAAGCCGGAAGTTAAGTCTACAACATATTCTATCATAAGTAATAGACTTGGGGGCTAGTATGGTAAGGATGACTATGGAGTAAGCAAGAGAGTTGTACCTCAGATTTCTGCTGTATCTGCTTCACCATGTCAATCTCCAAGTCCCGGTTGTTGTGCACTTGATCAATATAACTTGAAACAATGTCTCCAATGCTCAAATTTGCATAGTCAGTGATCTCCAGCCTGGCCCTGCGGCGCTCTAGCAGCTCTTCCTTGGCAGAGCATTTAGCCAGCACAGTGGGTCTCCCCGGCTTGACAAATTCCGTCCGGGTGATTACAACGTCCGGGTCATCGGCCGGCTGAGCTGGGCTGGGGATCTCCGAGTTAGTTGAAGCCTTTATGACTGGCTCGTCAGTTGGAGCGGTGGCTTCAGGAGCTGAGGCAGATGGCGGTTCTTGAGCTGAAGCTTCCGGTTCAGTCAGGACCGGTTCTTCGACCGGTTTATTCTTCTTCGCCCTCTTGCTGAGCTTTGCTTGAGCACTGAAAGGACAAAAGGTTAGTACAAAAGCATGAGTAAAGATAAGCACAACATAAGATGATCATCATTACCCGGGTGCGGTCTTGAAAGCCGGCAGATTCGATTCCATAGAATCACCAGAGGACGGTGAAGTTTCCTGATAATTTGAATCAGAAGAATTGAGCGGTTGACGAGTAACGCCCGACAAAGGATGAAAAGGATATAAGTTGGAGATAACCTCGGTCCGGTGCTTCCTTGATGCTTCAGGTAAGCCGGAGGAGAGGTCTGCATCCTTGTTGGTCCGGGTGTGCCGTCGGCTCTCATGACTCTGTTGCTTCAAAAGAAATTGAGGATCTTGATAAGCTAAAGGATGTGAAAATCTTACTTTCCGGGTTACTCTTCGGACTTTCAACCTTGGCAAGGGCTCCGAGTCGGAGGAAAGTGTAGTTACCTCTTCAGTCACCGGGTTACTCGCTCTGGTGTCCTCCTGCTGATAATCAGTATCGATAAGGCGGATAGGAATAAATAAGAAACAAAAGAAGAGCCTAAAGAATCAAGGGTTACCTCTGACTCGGAGCTATCACTTAGCTGAAGCAGCTCTGAGGCAGTAGGCCTGCTTCCCTTCTTGCGGGGAGCGGCTCTCCTGGCGGCTTTCTTAGCCTTCCTGGCTTTTTTAGCCGCCTCATGGTCATATTTGACCTTCCAGAACTTATCATTAGCCTGAAAAATACAACAAAGATTTCTTAAAATTCAGATGAAAACTATTAAAAGGAAAACCAAGGTGTTCAGGTCAGTGGCTTGCCGCCGGAGCCGGATTAGCGTGGCAGAAGGGGTTTAAGCCGGTCCTCCCACAGTCGGCTAAGCTCTCATTCAGGAGAGACTTGGTCATGTCGTCCACGACGTCCTCAGGAAGATCCTTTCTACCGCACAGAAGCCCCGTTCGAGCCTATGAACTTCCTCTGTGTCAATTCTAGGTCTAGAAATTTTTCTTTTTAGCCGACCGTTTGATCCAAATAATTACTGCAATCTGTGAAACCGCTCTACTTGGCTATCGATCTGATCTTACTTGTCCTGAACCGCCGCCGGGTCGTCCCTTTATATAGAAAGGTCAACGCCCAGCGGCTCTCAGAGTCCTGGCCGGCTCATAAACTATGTCCGGCTCGGACTCTTAACTCTTCTTGCCTTACACTACAAGTCATGCCACAACGGCGGTTTACCACTACGGGCCTTAAGCCGCCTCTGGGCCTTAAACCTATTACTAAACCGCCATCCTTAACCTGTCCTTGGGCTTCTTGAACGAAGAGTTGCCGCCACGTAACCCGGCCCATCTACGGCGGGTTACACCAGTAGCTATATCCTCAACATTAGGCCCCAGATTGATTTGAACCGGTTCATGTCAAACTTCAATACCTTAAGAGAAAATCTTCCGGCTTCTGTTTGCGCGAAGGCTATAACCCGCCATGACGTCATCTTCTGGATTCTTGGTAACCCGCCGTGACGTCATCCGCCATTAATGCTCGTTCCATCCAATGTATCTCAACGGATCCTTATCTTAATAACTATCCTGAAAATCGAGGCGCCTCTGCAGCTGGATAATCATGTCTTCAGCCTCCTCGTTTCTCGCGCCCACTCATCAGTCGTCCCTTATAAATAGGCCTGACCCTCAGGTCTTCGTCACTCTTCCCTTTCCATCGTCTTCCTCCTCTCAACACCCCAGAGCCCGAGCTCCGCCGCCGCCGCCGCGCATCCCGTCTGCACCAACCAAGGCCGCTGCATCGACCTGTCTTGACCAGAGAACCACGACGCATCTCCGCTGCTCGTCAGCACCAGTAAGTCCTCGCCGTCCCGTATACTAGATCCACATTAGGGTTCGCAAGTTCTTCTGTGTTCTTCGTGGTTCCTCGTGATTCCTTCGCAGTTCTTCCACAATGGCTCCCTTTGATCCAAGAGTAATGCACAACTCCGGCGGTAGTCGTTTCACGCCCATTTTCAATATTAGCAGACCCCTTTGCTCGCAAAAAGACCTCATTTAGAGCTTATGAACTTCTCCGTATCAGTTTTTAGGTCTAGAAATTTTTCCTTTCTGGACGATTGTTTGATCCAAAATAATCCCTGTAATCTGTGAAACTTGTTTGTGCAACACTTAGGCAAAAACTGCATCTGTTAACCATGGCGGGTCATATCGCCGGCTTAAAAGAAGCCATGCTTTGTGAAATTTCTAGATCATTCATAATAGAGTTAAATAACTTAATTGCTCATGATATCCATGGCGGCTTAAATAACCTGACACAATTAACCATATATCATTAGGCCCTTTCATAAGCCGCCATCTTGAATACTGAACTGAAATTTTCCTCCGGCTTAAATTTGAACCGGAAACTTTATTTTGTCATAGGCTTCCATCTTTCACAATGCCACCTAAGGCTCCCAAAGCACCCATCACATGCAACTGGGTTAGATCCAACGTCACCGACAGCATCTTAGCTGACTTCGTGAAAACGGGTTATCTGCCAAAGAAAGAGGTCATGTCCTATCGTGCTCCTGACCCGTCAGAAGAGAGGCCTCAACCCAAGGATGGGGAAGTTGTCATATTTACTGATCACATGAACCGGGGCTTTGCTTCTCCCGGCTCAAAATTCTTCAGAGATGTCCCGCACTTCTTTGACCTGCGACCTCAAGACATCGGACCCAATTCCGTGTCAAACATCTGCAACTTCCAAGTGTTCTGTGAGGTGTACCTCGGAGAAGAACCCAGCTTGCTGCTCTTTAGGGAGTTATTTTACCTGAACCGCCAGAATGAATGTGCCAACAGGCCTAGCTTGGAACTTGGCGGAATTTCAATCCAACGACGGAGAGATTGTCTCTTTCCTTATGCTGAGCCGCCAAGCCACCCGAAAGATTGGAACGAGACATGGTTCTACTGCCAGGACACTTCTCCGGCTGACGAGAACCCTCTGCCCGGCTTTCGCGCCCTGCGTCTGGAATCAAATCACCCCTTGCCAGACAAATTATCTCAAGCTGAACGTCAACCACTTACACCCACCATCAACAAAATCAAAGCTCTTCTAGGGAACGGCTTGAATGGTATTGATCTGGTCCGAGTTTGGGTTGCCTGGCGGGTGATTCCTTTAAGCCGCCGCCCCGGCTTGATGTGTGATTACACAGGCTAGAAAGATGATCCTCTACGACACAGTCCAGACGACTTACCTGAGGACGTCATTGATGATACAACCAAGTCGCTTCTGAACGAGAGCCTGGCAGATTGCGGGAGAGTGGGCTTAAGCCCTTTCTGCAAGACTAACCCAGCTCCAGCGGTAAACCATTGACCTGAATGCTTCTCCTTCCATTTTAACGATTTTGTCTTAACTTACTAACCTTTGTTGTATTTTACAGGCTAATGACAAATTCTGGAAGGTCAAGTATGACCACGAAGCTGCCAAGAAAGCCAGAAAAGTTTAAAAAGCCGCCAGGAAAGCCGCTCCCCGTAAGAAGGGGAGTAAACCTAGCGCCTCAGACCTGCTTCGTCTGGAAGACACCTCTGAGTCAGAGGTAGCTCTTGACTCTTTAGGCTCCTTTTTTAACCATCTTATTGACACGGATTACCAGCAGGAGGACACTGGAACAAGTCATGAAGTGAATGAAGAGGTAACTATAATTTCATCCGACTCCGAGCCTTTGCCGAGACGGAAAGTTCGAAGAGTAACCCGGAAAGTAAGATTTTCACATCCTTTAGCTTATCAAGATCCTCAATTTCTTTTGAAGCGACAGAATTATGAGAGCCGGAGGCAGACCCGGACCAGCAAAGATGCAGACCTCTCCTCCGGCTTACCCGAAGCAACAAGGAAGCACCGGACTGAGGTTATCTCCGACTTATATCCTTTTCATCCTTTGGCGGGCGTCACTCGTCAACCACTCAATTCTTCTGATTCAAACTACCAGGGAACTTCACCTTCCTCCGGCGACTCAATGCAGTCTAGCTTGCCGGCCTTCAAGACCGCACCCGGGTAATGATGATCAGCTTACTTTGTGCTTATCTTACTCATGTTTTTGCACTAACTCTTTGACTTTCAGTGTACAAGTAAAGCCCAGCAAGAGGGCGAAGAAAAATAAGCTGGCCGAAGAGCCGGTCCTGACTGAACCTGAGGCTTCTGCTCATGAGCCGCCGTCTGCACCAGCTCCTGAAACCACCACTGCTCCATCTGATGAACAAGTCATGGAAGGTTCTGATAACCCCGAGATCCCCAGCCCGGCTCATCCAGATGATCCGGACGTTGTAATCACCCGGACAGAGTTTGTCGAACCGGGAAGACCCACCGTGTTAGCTAGATGCTCTGCCAAGGAAGAACTTCTAGAACGCCGCAGGGCCAGGCTGGACATCACTGACTATGCTAATATGAGCATTGGAGATATTGTCTCTGGCTATGTTAATCAAGTGCACAACAGCCGGGACCTGGAAATTGATATGGTGAAGCAAATACAGCAAAAATCTGAGGTATGACTCTCTTGCTTACTCCATAGTTATCCTTACCATGCCAGCCCCCAAGTCTATGACTTATGATAAAATATGTTGTAGACTTAATACCGGCTTAATAATTACTGCAAGAAAATCGGCTTACCTGGTAACACTCAAGGGCCGGCTTAAACAGCATAGTTGACCCGGTCCTTTCCTTACTTTAATCAAGTAGTTGAGCAACTTTACACATTAGCCCCCAAGTGCAAGTACCTTTGCCTGCAAAGTGCTTGGGACTTATTTTCATGAACCGGCACTGTAAATAGAGCTTTTCAGCATACATTAGCCCCCAAGTGCCAAGTGTCTTTGCTTGCAAAGTGCTTGGGACTTAATGTTGCATTATAATCACCCTAACTGTAACCCGGAATATGTACAGGCCACGTGTAAGAAATTTGAATTGGAACTCTCTGATCTAAAGAACCGCCTGAAGACTCAGGAAAGTGAGACCCAAAAGGCCAATTCCAAATTTGAATTCAGTGTATCTGCACAAGAGAAACTGAAGAAAAAGTTTGAAGCAGAAAGAAAAGCCTGGGCGGATGAGAAAACTGCCTTGCTCAGCCGGGCCGAACAAGCGGAGGCCGCTCTTACTGAAAGAACCGCCGAACTTTCCGGCTTAAAACGCCATGTATCTCAGATGGTCTCCGCAATCTTCGGTAAGTTACTCTGTAAGTTTCTAACTAGTTTACATCGTTCATTTCCCATAAGTATCACCATTGCCATCAGCTCACCTGACTTTGTCATGCAGGCCCCAGGAGCTCCAATCTTAATCAAAATGTGCTGACCAAATTGAAGGCGGTTTATACCTTGGTAGAGCAACTTTACACCGGGTCACAGCGTGCCTTAGCAGATGTACTCAGGCGGCTTGCTGTACTTCCTCAACGCTTCCAAGAGTTGAGACGGGCTTCTGCAAGAGCCGGAGCTATAGCCGCTCTGAGCCGGGCCAAGGCGTTTCTACCGGAGCTAGACTTGGCCGACATCGCCCTTGGATACCCCAGTTTGAAGGAAGACGGCACCCCCTTTGACCAGAAAGACTTCGCCGCCTGCGTGAAGAGCGTGCGCCCGGTGGCCACTCTGATTGGTAATGATACAGACCTTACCAAGTATCAACCGGGCTATGACGCGGAGAATCAGAGGATCCCAACACCACGCTATGAAGCAGTCAGCCTGATTCCTCCGACTCGTAAGCATACCTTGGCCCCTGAAGTTGACCCGGCCGGGTTAATTGATGATGAGGCTCAATTTGAAGCCTTGAGTAGCATTGACTAGAAATCATCAACCTTCTAGGTCATGGACACAGCCGGAGGAGCGGAGAGGGATGACCCGGAAACCTCAGGCCAACAACGCCCTTGATCTCGCAGGCGGCTCATATGATGTCTTAAAAGACGATGCCTCACCTTTCGGACTCGGGGAATCATGTAATAGAGTAGGACGAACACTTAATTTTGTCGTGCCATCGTGCACGTGTGTAGTGCTTAACTCCATTTAAACTGCTCTTTTATATTCTTCCGGGTTATGTTTGATCCTTTGCTTTCCTTAAGTTTAAATAGCTGTCTTTAATTGTCCTGCGAGCCTTCAAATACACTTCCGGTTTATGTAACCCGAATAATGAGGTTGAGAACTCAACTCCGGTTTAATAAACCAGCATATATAATGCTTATTATGTGCTATCAACATTATTAATCAAGGTTAAGCCGATGGAATAAGAACCACCCTTGAATACTTTTGATATGATCAAAAGAACTGATTTGCAAACCAAGAGATCTCAAAAAATTTAGGGGCTTCTGATTCGAATACAACTAGAGAACCGTCCCAAAGGGGTTAATCTAAGATTCGAATGCGATCATATAGCCCCCAGTGGCTTTGGCGTTGCCGATCAAGAGGGTACCGACAGCTATGTTCTCTTTGGTTCGAATACGACCCATGTTTGAACAGGAAGCCCCCAAACGACCTTGAGAGTTGTTTAACAACGCTGATTCGAATACGATCCACGTCGGTTCCCAAAGGGGGTTGAGCTATGATTCAAATATGATCGAGAAAAACTCCCCAATGAGCTCGGCAATATGCCAATCAAGTGGGTATCGACAGCTATGTTCTCTTTGGTTCGAATACGACCTATGTTTGAACAGGAAGCCCCCAGGTGATCATATTTTTAACGGCTAGATTCGAATACGATCATAAGCCAGATCAACCTCCAAGTGACCATGTAATATTATAATGAAAATAACAATGATACATTTACCTTTGGCGGAAAAAAGGACAGAGGTCCTGCTTTATTATTTATCACAATATATACATGGCTATAGAAATATATACATTATGAGAGCCGGTGGCTCAAGTGTAATAAGGCCGAAGCTGAGCTATGTTCCACGGCCGGCGGGTCTCCTCCTCCGACTTACGTGAATCTTTGTGCTCCCGAACATCGATAAGGTAATATGACCCGTGGTGCAAGTTCTTGCTGACCACAAAGGGCCCTTCCCAAGGCGGGGATAACTTGTGTGCGTCTGTTTGATCCTGGATGAGCCGGAGCACCAAAGCACCTTCCTGAAAGACCCTGGACTTAACCCGGCGGCTGTGATAGCGGTGCAGGTCTTGTTGGTAAATCGCCGAGCGAGCTGCTGCCATGTCACGCTGTTCGTCCAACAAGTCAAGAGCATCTTGATGCGCTCTCTCATTATCCGCCTCGACGTAAGTCGCCACTCGAGGCGAATCATGACGGATGTCGCTAGGGAGGACCGCCTCAGCTCCATAAACCATAAAGAAAGGCGTGTAACCCGTAGACCTGTTAGGAGTAGTATTGATGCTCCATAATACGGAGGGTAACTCCTCCACCCAACAACCCGGCGTCCGTTGCAAAGGGACCAAAAGCTGGGGCTTGATGCCCTTCAAGATTTCCTGATTGGCTCTCTCAGCTTGACCATTGGATTGAGGGTGAGCCACTGATGAAACATCAAGCCGAATATGCTCTCGTTGACAAAATTCCTCCATGGCGCCTTTAGACAGATTGGTACCATTGTCAGTTATAATGCTGTGTGGAAAACCAAAGCGAAATATCACCTTTTTCATGAACTGAACCGCCATGGCTGCGTCACACTTACTAACGGGCTCTGCCTCAACCCACTTTGTGAACTTGTCAACCGCCACCAAGAGGTGGGTCTTCTTATCTTTGGACCTTTTGAAAGGCCCAACCATATCAAGCCCCCAGACTGCAAACGGCCAAGTGATTGGAATCATCCTCAACTCTTGAGCCGGCACATGAGCACGTCTTGAGAACTTCTGACAACCGTCACATTTACTGACTAAGTCTTCTGCGTCAGCATGAGCCGTCAGCCAATAAAAACCATGACGAAAAGCCTTGGCCACAAGGGACTTTGAGCCGGCATGATGGCCACAATCCCCCTCGTGAATCTCACGTAAAATTTCTTGACCTTCCTCAGAGGAAACACAACGCTGAAAAGCTTCAGTGACACTGCAATGATGCAGCTCACCATTGATAATTATCATTGACTTAGATCGCCGGGTTATTTGTCTGGCCAAAGTTTCATCCTCAGGCAATTCTCCCAGGGTCATGTAAGCCAAGTATGGCACTGTCCAATCTGGGATAACGTGGAGAACCGCCACCAACTGTGCTTCTGGGTCAGGAATAGCCAAGTCTTCCTCTGTAGGCAACTTGACAGAAGGGTTATGCAGAATATCCAAGATAGGCGGCACCGGCTTTCGCTGAGAGCCTAACCGGCTTAATGCATCAGCCGCCTCGTTCTTTCTGCGATCGATGTGCTCTACTTGGTAACCCTGAAAATGTCAAGCAATGGCATCAACTTCGCGGCGATAAGCCGCCATGAGGGGGTCCTTGGAATCCCATTTGCCTGATACTTGTTGGGCCACTAAATCTGAGTCGCCAAAGCACCTTACCCGGCTTAAGCTCATCTCCTTAACCATCCGAAGACCATGGAGCAAGGCCTCGTACTCAGCTGCATTGTTAGTACAGGGAAACATCAACCGTAGTACATAACAAAACTTGTCACCTCGAGGGGAAGCTAACACAACTCCAGCCCCCGAGCCCTCCAATTGCCTGGACCCGTCAAAGTGAATAGTCCAGTATGTATTATCCGGTTTCTCTTCAGGCACCTGCAGCTCTGTCCAATCGTTGATGAAATCCACCAATGCTTGAGATTTGATAGCAGTGCGTGGCACGTACTTTAGACCATGAGGCCCAAGTTCTATAGCCCACTTAGCAACTCTTCCTGTGGCTTCTCTATTTTGGATGATACCTCCTAGGGGAGCAGAACTGACCACAGTGATAGGGTGGCCCTGGAAATAATGCTTAAGCTTCCGGCTTGCCATGAACACCCCATAAACAAGCTTCTGCCAATGTGGATACCATTGTTTGGACTCAATGAGTACTTCGCTGACGTAGTAAACCGGCCGCTGAACCGGATGTTCCTTACCCGCTTCCTTACGTTCCACCACCACAGCCACACTGACGGCTCGTGTGTTAGTGGCTACATACAACAACAAAGGCTCCTTGTCGACAGGACCAGCAAGGACTGGCGGCTCAGCTAGCTGTCTTTTCAAATCCTCAAAAGCAGCATTAGCAGCATCATTCCAGACAAAGTCATCTATTTTCTTCATCATCTGATACAGTGGCATGGCCTTTTCCCCCAACCGGCTTATAAACCGACTCAAAGCAGCAATCCGACCCGCCAGACGCTGGACGTCATTTATGCACGCCGGCTTAGCCAGAGAGGTGATTGCCTTGATCTTCTTCGGGTTAGCTTCAATGCCTCTGTGAGAAACCAGAAAACCCAAGAGCTTGCCTGCAGGAACACCAAAAACACACTTGGCCGGGTTAAGCATCATCTTGTAGACCCGGAGATTATCAAAGGTCTGTCTCAGATCATCTATCAAGGTCTCCTTCTTTCTACATTTGACCATGATATCATCCACATAGGCATGAACGTTGCGCCCAATCTGATTATGAAGACAATTCTTCACGCAACGCTGGTAAGTCGCCTATGCACTCTTGAGCCCAAAAGGCATAGACACATAACAGAAGGCTCCAAAAGGAGTAATGAACGCTGTCTTCTCTTGGTCCTTAATATCCATTTTGATCTGATGGTAACCAGAATATGCATCCAAAAAACTCAAACGCTCACAACCCGTCGTAGCATCAATAATTTGATCAATACGAGGGAGAGCAAAAGGATCAGCCGGACAAGCCTTGTTTAAATCCGTATAATCCACGCACATACGCCAAGTGTCGTTCTTCTTGAGCACGAGCACCGGGTTAGCTAACCATTCTGGATGAAAGACTTCAACGATAAACCCGGCCGCCAAGAGCCGGGCTACTTCCTCACCAATGGCTTTCCGCCTCTCCTCATTAAACCGCCGGAGGAATTGCCTGACTGGCTTAAATTTCGGATCAATATTGAGAGTGTGCTCAGCGAGTTCCCTTGATACACCCGGCATGTCAGAAGGTTTCCATGCAAAGATGTCCCTGTTCTCACGGATGAACTCGATGAGCGCGCCTTCCTATTTCGGATCCAGATTGGCACTGATGCTGAACTGCTTAGATGAGTCACCCGGAACAAAGTCAACAAGTTTAGTCTCATCGGCCGACTTAAATTTCATTACCGGCTCATGCTCCGTGGTTGGCTTTTTCAAAGACGTCATATCTGTCGGGTCAACATTATCCTTGTAAAACTTTATCTTCTCTGTTGCACAAACAGATTCAGCGTAAGCAGCGTCACCTTCCTCACACTCCAAGGCTATCTTTCAGCTGCCATGAACCGTAATGGTCCCATTGTGACCCGGCATCTTGAGCTGCAAATACACGTAACACGGCCATGCCATGAACTTGGCGTAAGCTGGCCGCCCAAATAAACCATGGTACGGGCTTCTTATTTTAACCACCTCAAAGGTTAGTTTTTCTGCCCTGTAGTTGTACTCATCTCCGAAGGCTACTTCCAGCTCAATCTTACCGACTGGATACGCCGACTTACCGGGCACCACCCCATGGAAAACAGTGGTTGACTGGCTGAGGTTTTTATCGGTTAATCCCATACGACGGAAGGTCTGATAATAGAGGATGTTGATGCTGCTACCTCCATCCATGAGCACTTTAGTGAATTTATACCCCCCAACCTGAGGAGCCACCACCAAGGCCAGGTGACCAGGATTATCAACCCGGGGAGGATGATCTTCCCTACTCCATACAATAGGCTGCTCAGACCATCTTAAATAGCGGGGAACCGCCGGCTCAACAGCATTTACAGCCCTCTTATGAAGCTTCTGGTCTCGCTTGCACAGACTGGTAGTGAACACATGATACTGTCCACCATTGAGCTGCTTTGGATTGGTCTGGTATCCCCCCTGCTGCTGCTGCTGATTACCCTGGCCAGATTGCTGATTAAAACCCCCTTGAAAATTCTGAGAATTGGAATTTGAGCCGACGCCCGGGCCATGAAAGCCGCCGGCGCTTGAGCCGCCGCCCTGCCCATTGTTGCCATTAAAAGCGTTAGAATTTTTGAAGGCTTTCATGATTGCGCAGTCTTTCCATAGATGAGTGGCCGGCTTCTCCCTAGAGCCATGCCTTGGACAAGACTCATTCAACAACTGCTCAAGCGTCGGGCCTGACCCGCCGGCTCGGGGAGGTGGTCTCCCCTTACGTCGGTGGTTGTTACCCTGTGCATTGGCGTTGGCCACAAACTCCATACTGCCATCAGCCTTACGTTTGTTACCTCCCTGGTTCGCCGGGTTATGCTGAGGGCCCTTGCCATTGCCGTTCTTCTTTCCCTTCCCTGTCCTTTCATCATCCGACGCGGGATCCTTGGTACTATCAGAGTCGGCGTACTTGACCAGAGCCGCCATCAGCGTACCCATATCATTGCAATCGGGCTTGAGCCGCCCGAGCTTCATCTTCAGGGGCGCAAAACGACAATTTTGCTCCAACATTAAAACTGCAAAGCCGGCATCCATCTTATCAGACGAATGTATTATCTCTTTGACCCGGCGAACCCAATGGGTTGTAGACTCGCCCTCTTGCTGCTTGCAGTTAGTCAAATCCACAATTGACATAGATTGCCTACATGTATCTTTGAAGTTTTGGATGAACCGGGCTTTTAGCTCTGCCCATGACCCGATAGAATTAGGCGGCAGTCCTTTCAACCAAGTGCGGGCGGTCCCATCCAACATCATGGTGAAGTATTTGGCCATTGCCGCTTCGCTGACCTCTAGCAACTACATAGCCATCTCATAGCTCTCGATCCATGCTCCGGGTTGTAAACCAGCCGTATAATTAGGTACCTTCCTAGGTCCTTCGAAATCCTTGGGCGGACGTTCATTACGGAGAGCCGGCACCAGACAAGGGACACCTCCAGTCCTCGTAGGTATACCCGCCTCGATAGAAGCCGTCGGATAAACCGGGAGGGGCTGGTAAGCCGTCAACTGAGGCATCTGCTCCGCCTCTTGCCGTGCTCTGTCTGGGTCTGCCACGTTAAAGGCTCCATTATGAGCCGGGCCGTGGCCAGCTGGCAAGTCACGGCGCCGGACGTTGCTTGAGCCGGTCGCTGAAACCATGTGTCTGCTATAACTTGGGCTCCGGCCTGGACGAGGGGTTGAATGAATCCTGTCCCGGCTATATGAATATGCCTCCTGTTGCGCCAGAGCCGTCTGAAGAAGTTCTCTGACCTGGCGGGTTTCGACCGCCGTTGGAGAGTCGCCCTCGATTGGGAGAGCCGCCAGTCGCGCCGCCGCGGCGACCATGTTTTCCAACGGGTTGGCATAATGACCCGGTGGTATTGGCACGTACTGAGGCGGGGTAGTGTTCACACGGGGAGGCCCCATCACTTGCGGCTGAATCGGCGTTCCAGCCCCGGGTGTCGTGATCTCTGGCGGGTTACTGGGCCCAGCACCAGGCGTGTTGAAGAGGTTTCGAGGATCGTAAACCGGAGGGAGTCGAGATTGAGCCTTCTGATGCCTCCTTCTCATGATCTCATTGGATGCGTTCTGATCCATCATGAGCCGGAAAGACTGCGCCTGAATCAGCTGAGTCTGGGCGTCGAGAGCCGCCCGCTCTGCAGCCATCCTGATCCCTTCCGCTGCCAGATCTTCCTTGGCACTCGCTATATCCAGATTTAACTGTGCCACCTCCGCATCATGCTGAGCTTGATCCGCTGGGACGACCGTAGCGGTTAACAGGGCCGTCATCTTATCTGTGAGATCCATTAGCACCTGAGCCGGCGAGTGCGCAGGGCCCCCTGCCCCAGCAGCGGGGTTTTGAACAGGTTGTGCGCCGGCCATGAAGATTCCAACCCGGCTGGGCGGCTCAAAGGGGTACGGAATACTGTCGCCATCGGAACAACCCTTGAGCCTACCATCTTGAAGTTGATATAACGAGTTGGTCTCATCTGTGGACGACTCGTCGTCAGAGCGAGCGGCCGTCTCATCGCCAGATCCGGATCCTTCAAAGAGTCCTCCATGGACGCATCCCACGAAAGCACACCTCAAGGCAGGTAGAGTCCGGGCGGGTCTCGCCCGCTGAGCCGTCTCGATGAGGTCGGCGCAGAGGTCCGGCTCAGGGCCCGTCTCGCCAATCTTGCCAATGAAAACATGGATTCCGCCGAAGGGGACCCGGTACCCGTACTCGATTGAGCCGGCGTCGGGGCCCCAGCTTGCATCGTCGATGTAGAGCTTGCCACGACGACTCTTGGTCATCCGGCCCACAGCGTATCCCTTGAGCCCTTCGAAGCTGCCCTTCAAGAACTCAAATCCACCGTGCGCTGGCCCCACGGTGGGCGCCAACTGTCATGGAATTGTCACGGCAGATGTCCTCGAGCAAGGACTTAGTCGTGGAGCCATCGCCGCTAGGAAGCTTAAAGGGGTTAAATGGGACAAAGGACACGAAGATTATACTGGTTCGGCCCCTTACATTGAAGGTAAAAGCCTACTTCCAGTTGAGGTGGTATTGCTTAGGGTTTCGATGACCAGGAGCTAAACCGCTCTGCTTGGCTATCGATCTGATCTTACTTGTCCTGAACCGCCGCCGGGTCGTCCCTTTATATAGAAAGGTTAACGCCCAGCGGCTCTTAGAGTCCTGGCCGGCTCATAAACTGTGTCCGGCTCGGACTCTTAACTATTCTTGCCTTACACTACAAGTCATGCCACAACGGCGGTTTACCACTACGGGCCTTAAGCCGCCTCTGGGCCTTAAACCTATTACTAAACCGCCATCCTTAACCTGTCCTTGGGCTTCTTGAACGAAGAGCTGCCGCCACGTAACCCGGCCCATCTACGGCGGGTTACACCAGTAGCTATATCCTCAACACCATCCTTTCCTATAAGCTTAAATAGTCTTGATCTCGCGGATGTGAGATTGCTGAGTCCTCGTGACTCACAGTTTCTACCAAAACAGTTGCAAGTGCCGACGATGCCAGTGCAGATGACGCAACCGGGCTCAAGTGGGAGTTCGATGAGGAACGTGGTCGTTACTATGTTTCTTTTCCTGATGATCAGTAGTGGAGCCCAGTTGGGACGATCGGGGATCTAGCATTTGGGGTTATCTTGTTTTCATTTGAATTTGACAGTAGTCGGTCTATGTGTGGATTTTGGATGATGTATGAATTATATTTATGTATTGTGTGAAGTGGCGATTGTAAGCCAACTCTCGTTATCCCATTCTTATTCATTACATGGGATTGTGTGAAGATAACCCTTCTTGCGACAATACCACAATGCGGTTATGCCTCTAAGTCGTGCCTCGAAACGTGGGAGATATAGCCGCATCCTGGGCGTTACAAGTTGGTAAGCAGAGCCATCCCCGACTTAGGAGCCCCCTGCTTGATCCAATCGCTCGCGTTGTTGAGTCTAGAACAAAAATGTTTTGAGTCTTAGGATTATATATATCGGAGAGTAGGATTCTTTTTACTCCTCAGTCCCTTCTTCGCTCTGGTGAGGCCTCCTGACGTAGAAGTTTGGACTCTTCTCTCCTCAAATTTCACTAAAAAAAATTTAGGATCACGCGGGTATCTTAGAATCGTTCCGATGGTTTTGTGACGAGAACATTGTTCTTGGTGCCTCCTGACATTTAGGGGTTGCGGCAGTGTCCCGGGGAGTTGAGCTCCGAGGTGTTGTCGTCACAATTTTATCGTTGTAGTTCTGGAATACCTGAGTTTCGCCAACATCGAAAATCTCTTTTATGCAGTTGTTGGTGAGATCACCTCGACGCCACCCAGTACTGGGGCGGGAGTTCGGGAGTATTGCCATAACTCGTATAACGGATGCTTTTCGAAGGTTGAGGCACACGATTTCCGAAGGTTTCTTGGTTATGTGTTGATGGATGGATACAGCTAGATCTAGGGATTGCTAGTTTGGGTGATATATTTTGTGTCCCCTGTATCCCCAACACCAGATTGCATAACCAGAAAGTTTCGGGAGTTCATAGGTGGGATTCAAGTAGCTCTTAGCATTTCTTCCCGCAGATATTTGGTTTGTGATTGGGTAATCCTTACCACTTATTTGTTCCAGTCGTACCTTTTTATTTTATTCATCAATCTCTTATCAAGTGGCTTCTCACCTTAATGGAAGTGTGATGATTTACTATGGAATTCATTCATTCATCCTCGTTCGAATGTTTACTGTGAAGACTATATGTTGCAATTTCTATCCATTGATTCAACTTGTCTATTTGTCTATCAAGATGCTAACGGATGTCACCCTCTTCAGGATGGCTCCGCCAACGCGTCAGAATCTGGAACGCAATGAAGGGAGTCAGGCAAACCCTCCGCCACCACCTCCGCCTCCGGAGGCATGGCAAGCTATCATGGCAGCCACCAACGCCAATGCTCAGATGATTTTGCAACTCTTGCAAGAACGCACCCAAGGTCAAGGCAATCAAGGAAATCAAGGCCAAGGCAACAATCAGCCTCACTTCGCTACCCTCAACCAGTTCCTCGCAAATCAGCCGAAGTCTTTCAGCTGCTGTGCCGAGGGCACAGATGCCGATGATTGGCTCGTGGACATCAACAAGCATTTTGAATGTAGCAATGTCAGGCCTGAGGACTTTGTCAAGTTCGCTTCTTTTCAACTCAAGGATCAAGCTCCCGAGTGGTATCAACAATACAAAGATTCCAGAGGAGGTCATGTGATTACCTGGGATGATTTCCACCGAGACTTCAAAGCTCAACACATTCCACAAAGTGTTGTTGAGAGTAAGCGTGAGGAGTTCCGCAATCTCAAGCAAGGCAGCATGTCCGTGTATCAATACAATACTCAGTTTCAGAAACTCGCTCGCTTCGCTAACCAAGACGTTCCTGATGAAAAGAGCATGATCTATCAATTCAGAGGTGGCCTTAGAGAAGATCTGCAATTGTCTCTCGTGCTTTTTGAGCCGACCAAGTATGATGATTTCTACAATATGGCACTGAAGCAAGAGGATGCTCAGCTCAAGTGTGAGGCTTCTAAGAAGAGAGTCAGGGACGCAGTTCAATCTTCTTCTTCCTCACTAGTGGCTGCTAAGCAACAGAAGTTCTGGTTGCCTCCTCCTCCTCCGTTCGTCAGCCTTACCAGCAGAAGAACAAAGGTGGCCATGGATCTTCCTACTCATCCAACCCTGGCTATCAGAAAAAGTCTCAGAATCAAGCTCCAAAGTCCAATGCTCCTTATCATCGTCCACTCTCAGAGGTGACTTGCAACAAGTGTCAGCAGAAAGGTCACTATGCTAACAAATGCTTCAACCAAAGGCGCCTTCCGCCTCCTCCTCCTGTGAGATCTTCCAGCAATGCAGTGGTCAAGCATAATCCCAAGTCTGCAAAGCTGAACATGATGAATGCAGCTCAAGCAGAGGAATCTACTGATGTGATAATGGGTAATCTCTCAGTTAATGATATTCCTGCAAAAGTCTTATTTGATACTGGTGCATCGCATTCTTTCATTTCAAGACCTTTCGTGGCTATGCATGATTTGGTTACTCAAGTTTTGTCGAGTCCTTTGTCTATTGTTTCCTCGCCTCGGCAGATGATTTCTCGAGTATTCGTTCGGGATTCCGTTATCAAGATGGGCGATTATAAATTTCTGGCCAATCCAATTGTTCTTGGTGACTCGGATATTGATCTAATTCTCGAGATGGACTGGCTTTCTAAGCACAAGGCTCAACTTGATTGTGCTGCCAGGGAAATTCAATTGACACACTCTTCTGAGGATGTGATTATCTATGCCGCTCGTGATGAAACTATTCGGTTGTTTTCTCTCAATGAGAAGGGCGAGTTGAATGCTATTTCTCAAATTCCAGTCGTTTGTGAGTATCAAGATTTTTTCCAGAAGAGCTTCCGGGTATGCCTCCTCACCGGCCAGTTGAGTTCGTTATCGATCTTGAGCCTAGCACTGAACCCGTTTGCAAGCGTCCATACAAGCTTGGACCCAAGGAGCTGAAGGAATTGAAGAAACAGCTTGATGAACAAGAGCGTCTGGGTTTGATCAGACCGAGTTCATCTCCATGGGGTTGTGGTGTTCTTTTTTTCCAGAAGAAGGATGGCACGGACAGACTTTGTGTCGACTACCGTCCATTGAACAAGAAGACAATCAAGAACAAGTATCCACTTCCCAACATCAATGAGCTATTCGAGCAACTTAAAGGTGCTAAAGTATTCTCCAAGCTTGACCTTCGTATGGGTTATCATCAGATTCGCATTCGTGAAGAAGATATTCCCAAGACAGCATTCAGAACAAGCTTTGGTTCTTATGAATATACGGTCATGTCTTTCGGCCTTGTCATTGCTCCTCCAACATTCTCTCGAATGATGAATTTCATCTTCAACCCCTATACCAATGAATTCGTCCTAGTGTATCTCGATGATATCTTGGTCTTCTCCAAGAATAAGAAGGATCATGCCAAACATTTGCGATTGGTGCTCGACAAGCTCAGAGAGTATCAATTCTATGCGAAGTTTTCAAAATGTGAGTTTTGGCTTGATGAAGTTCTTTACCTTGGTCATATCATCTCTGCCAAGGGCATCGCTGTTAATCCCGAGAAGGTGTCTGCAATTGTGAATTGGGAACCTCCTCAGAATGTCAAGCAGCTCCGCAGTTTTCTTGGTCTTGCAAGCTATTGCCGAAGATTCGTTGAGAATTTCTCTAAGATTGCAAAGCCTCTTTCCAACCTCCTCCAGAAGCATGTGAAGTATGTCTGGACGCCTGAGTGTGACGTTGCTTTCAACACTCTCAAAGAGAAACTCGTCACAGCTCCTGTCTTGACTCCTCCTGACGAATCCAAACCATTCGAAGTTTTCTGTGATGCTTCTCTTCAAGGTCTCGGTGTTGTGTTAATGCAAGAGAAGAAAGTTGTGGCCTATACCTCTCGTCAGTTGAAGCCCAACGAAAAGAACTACCCCACTCACGATCTTGAGTTGGCGGCAGTTGTCCATGCATTAATAACATGGAGACATCTCTTGTTGGGAAGAAAAGTGGACATATTCACCGATCACAAGAGTCTCAAGTACATCTTCACTTAGCCCAACCTCAACCTCAGGAAAACTCGATGGGTCGAAATGATTCAAGAGTACAATCCGAGTATTGAATATACTCCAGGCAAAGCCAATGTCATTGCAGATGCTTTGAGCAGGAAGGCTTATTGCAACAGCTTAATTCTCAAGCCATTTCAACCGGATCTTTGTGAAGCTTTCCGCAAGCTGAATCTCCAAGTTGTTCCTCAAGGCTTTCTTGCCAACCTCATAGTCTCTCCTACTTTGGAAGATCAAATTCGTGAGGCACAACTCCTGGATACCATGGTGAAGAAGGTGAAACGTGGTGTTGATAAGGGTCTTTCCAAATACAAGTGCTATCGCATTGATGACAGAGACACTTTATTCTTCGAGGACCGGATTGTGGTTCCTAAAGGTGATCTAAGGAAAGTCATTATGAACGAGGCGCACAATTCTATTCTTTCCATTCATCCTGGAAGTACGAAGATGTACCATGACCTCAAGCAGTCGTATTGGTGGACTAGAATGAAGCGAGAAATCGCTCAGTTCGTGAATGAATGTGATGTCTGTCGAAGGGTGAAAGCAGAACACCAACGACCAGCTGGTCTCCTCCGACCTCTTGCTATCCCAGAATGGAAGTTTGATCATATTGAAATGGACTTCGTGACTGGATTTCCCAAGTCCAAGCGTGGAAATGATGCTATCTTCGTTGTCATCGACAAGCTTTCTAAAGTGGCTCATTTCCTTCCAATCAAAGAATCCATCACAGCAGCTCAGTTGGCAGAGCTATACACCTCCAGGATTGTCTCTTTGCACGGAATTCCACAATTGATATCTTCAGATCGTGGAAGCATCTTCACTTCTAAGTTCTGGGACTCCTTCCAGAAGGCCATGGGCACCAACATTCGCTTCAGCACAGCTTTCCATCCTCAAACTAGTGGCCAAGTCGAGCGAGTCAATCAAATTCTTGAAGATATGCTCAGGGCTTGTGTCATTTCCTTTGGCATGAAGTGGGAAGATTGTCTCCCATATGCCGAATTCTCCTACAACAACAGCTTCCAAGCGAGTTCGGGCAAGGCCCCATTCGAGATTCTCTATGGCAGAAAGTGTCGTACTCCTCTCAATTGGTCAGAGACTGGTGAACGCCAACTTCTTGGCAACGAATTAATCACAGAGGCTGAAGAAATGTGTAAAGTCATCCGTGAAAATCTCAAAGCCGCGCAATCGCGCCAGAAGAGTTACTATGATAGCAAGCACCATGACTTGGTTTTTGAGATCGGAGACCATGTCTACCTCCGCGTCTCTCCAATGAAAGGCACTCGTCGTTTCGGTATCAAAGGGAAGCTTGCCCCTAGATACGTGGGTCCTTTCAAGATCATTGGCAAAAGAGGCGACCTCGCCTATCAACTTGAGCTTCCCAACAACTTCGCGAACGTGCATGATGTGTTCCACGTGTCACAGCTCCGCAAGTGCTTCAAGACGCCTGAGCGCACCATCAACTTCGAAGAGATTGATCTCCAAGAAGATCTGTCTTATCATGAGCACCCCGTTGCTATTCTTGAAGAAACTAAGCGCAAGACTGCAACAAGTCAATCAAATTCTTGAAAGTGAAGTGGTCGCACCATTCCGACCAAGAAACCACCTGGGAACGCGAGGACCACCTCCGTTCGAATATCCGGAGTTCTTTCAGTCCTAGATCTCGGGACGAGATCCTCTCGTAGTGGTGGAGTGTTGTAACACCCCGGATGTAACTTTCCACATTTGTAACTCCAACTCTTGCCATTTTCGACTATGTGTTATGATATTCCCTTTGTGGTCGGGTTTTGTCTTTTGTTTTTCATTTTGTTCATGTCATGCATCTCATATCATGTCATCATGTGCATCTCATTTGCATACGTGTTCGTCTCATGCATCCGAGCATTTTCCCCGTTGTCCGTTTTGCAATCCGGCACTCCCACATGCACCGGCGCACCCCTCTTGTTTCTTCTCGTGAGCGGGTGTTGAACATTCTCGGAATGGACCGAGGTTTGCCAAGTGGCCTTGGTATACCACCGGTAGACCACCTGTCAAGTTTCGTTCCATTTGGAGGTCGTTTGATGCTCCAACGGTTAACCGGGTAACCGCAAAGTCCTTTTGTGTGTTGCAGCAAAACCCCCCTCCAAACAGCCCAAAACCCCTCTAAGTCCCCTCCATGCTCTCGGTCGTTCGATCACGATCGTGTGGGCGAAAACCGCACTCCATTTGGAGTCTCCTAGCTCCCTCTAGCTATAAATAGGTGATCCCCCCAAAAAAATTCGCAGATCAAACCCTAGTCTCTTCCACCCCGCGCCGCCGGACACGTCTGGTCCGGCCGGACGAAAGCCGCCGCCGCCCGCAGCCAATCGGGAGCCGCCACATGGCCCCCGCGCCGCCGCCGGCCCGCGAGCCCGCGTCTGGCCCGCGGAGCCCGACCGCCGCCCGACCGCGCCCGAGGCTTCCCCGCCCCGCGCGTGCCTCCTTCCGCCGCCCTCCGCCGCCATCGCCGCCTCGTCACCGGCGTCGCCCGAGGCCGCCGTCCGCCGCCGCCCGCTGCCTCCCTCCTCCACCGGCGACCGCGCCCCGAGCTCCTCCGCCGAAGCCCGCAGCCGCCGCCTCCTCCGACCTCTCGCCGGCGCCGCGCCCCGAAACTCCGGCGCCCTCCTCTTCCCCTCGTTCTCCGGCGAGCAGCAGCCCCGGCGAGCCTCGGATCCGCGCCAGATCTCGTTCTGGACGAGACGGTTGACTTCTTCCCCCCCCCCCCCGACTTTTCTCTAAGTCCTGATAATTTTGCATTATATGCTCCTGTTCATCGCATCATATTTCATCACATACTGCTCCGTTTTGCGTGCATGATATATCGAAATGTTCGTCTCGAGATGCTCTTCATTTTGTTCCTTTGTGCCATGCTCGTTTGAGCCCATCTTGATGCCCAAATCTCTGGTGCAAGAGTGCTATATGCTGTTAACTGCTGTTACTTATCAGAACTTGGTGTTTTGTTAATTTTGTTGCATTTATTGTGTGCATCTTATGGGCATGAGCTCTACAGGTGTTCTGATCTATGCCATGCCATCTTTACAGAGGTGTATGCCATGTATTTTTGTGATCTCTGTAGTGACTAGCACAAGCATGCAAACTAGGCTTCGTGATGTTTCTGTTTTCAGGGACTTCGAATTTTGCTAAGTCTGTGACTGTTGTTATTTTGTTGCCATGTATCCATGTGTCTACAGGGAGATCCCTGCTTCTTTTGGGCATGTTCAGTAAGGATGTTTTGTAGATATAGTTGTGCTGTATCCATCCATGCCCTTGTTTGAAATTATGGAGTGCCATAGCATATCTTAATTTTGCTCTACGTTTGCTATAAAATATTTCTGGCAGATTGTTTACGTGTTATTCAATTTTGCCAAGCTTGTTGTAGTTGATCTTTCATGCAATGTATTTGCTCTTGATATGGTTAGCTTCATAAACATGCCATCTTACTGTAGGTATGCTTGTTTTGTCATGAATTGCCTTGTGATGAGTGAATCAAGCTCACAAAGATGCCTTCATAATACTGTTTCTGCCATGCTCTGTTTTCTGCAGTCTGAAACCTGTTAACGAAACTTGCTATGTTTACATGGGTGCCATCATATCTTCTGATCCTTTTTGGCTCATAGTCATTAAGGGACTTTTGTTCTACGCATTTAGTACATTCATCCCATGCCTTGTTTTGCTATGTTAAGTTCCTGTAGAATGTGTTTTGCTTACTCTGAACATTGCTACCTGATGCTGTTTCAGCCATGTCCAGTAATTTCACCGTCTGTGAACCTGATATCTTTTGCACTTTTGCCATGCTTGTTTGAACCTGTTATGGTGTGATCTAGCCGTAGCTCAGTGTTCATATTTTGTCAAGCATCTCCTGTAGATTACTGCCATATGCTTTGTTGCTATGTTGGGGTGCTGTAGCATAGTTACTTGATGTATTCTAAATGCTATCATCCTGTTAATCGCAGATTCGTGTCATTCTTGTTTTGCTTGCCATTTGCAAACCGTGCATCCGTTTCCGGTGATCTTTATATCGATTTCGACCGAAATCATCTCATCTTTCCAGTGGCATACTTGGTTTGCCAAGTTACTGCCTTGTTCATCCTTTTTCTTCGGAGCACGCATATGCATCACATATCATATCCCGCATCTCATGCATGTTTTGCATCATGTTACTTGTGCATTTCCCGTGATTGATTGTGGTTCTATTGCTTGTGTTCTTGCTGTGGGTAGAGCCGGGAGACGAGTTCGTGAACGAGGAACCTGTTGAGTACGCTTACGAGGATCAAGCTTTCGACAACTCTGAGAACCTTGCAGGCAAGATGACCATACCCTCAAAATCACTTCTATCTTTGCTTTGCTAGTTGTTCGTTCTATTGCTATGTTGCGCTACCTACCACTTGCTATATCATGCCTCCTATATTGCCATGTCAAGCCTCTAACCATCCTTTCCTCGAAAACCGTTGTTTGGCTAAGTTACCGCTTTTGCTCAGCCCTTCTTATAGCGTTGCTAGTTGCAGGTGAAGTTGAAGTTGGTTCCATGTTGGAACATGGATCTTTTGGAATATCACAATATCTCTTATTTATTTAATGCATCTATATATTTGGTAAAGGGTGGAAGGCTCAGCCTTATGCCTGGTGTTTTGTTTCACTCTTGCCGCCCTAGTTTCCGTCATACCGGTATTATGTTCCTTGAGTTTGCGTTTCTTACGCGGTTGGGTGATTTATGGGACCCCCTTGACAGTTCGCCTTGAATAAAACTCCTCCAGCAAGGCCCAACCTTGGTTTTACCATTTGCCACCTAAGCCTTTTTCCCTTGGGTTTTCGCGAGCCCGAGGGTCATCTTTATTTAAACCCCCGGGCCAGTGTTCCTCTGAGTGCTGGCCCAAACTAGAGCCCTTTGCAGCGCCACCTCGAGGAAACTTGAGGCCTGGTTTTAGTTGTGCGGACTGCTCATCCAGTGTGCCCTGAGAACAAGATATGTGCAGCTCCTATAGGGATTTGTCGGCACATTCGGGCGGCTTTGCTGGCCTTGTTTTACCATTGTCGGAATGTCTTGTAAACCGGGATTCCGAGACTGATCGGGTCTTCCTGGGAGAAGGTTTATCCTTCGTTGACCGTGAGAGCTTATAATGAGCTAAGTTGGGACACCCCTGCAGGGTATTATCTTTCGAAAGGCGTGCCCGCGGTTATGAGGCAGATGGGAATTTGTTAATGTCCGGTTGTAGAGAACTTGTCACTTGACTTAATTAAAATACATCAACCGTGTGTGTAGCCGTGATGGTCTCTTCTCGGCGGAGTCCGGGAAGTGAACACGGTTTGAGTTATGCATGAATGTAAGTAGTTTCAGGATCACTTCTTGATCATTTCTAGCTTCGCGACCGTTGCGTTGCTTCTCTTCTCGCTCTCATATGCGTATGTTAGCCACCATATATGCTTAGTGCCTGCTGCAGCTCCACCTCATTACACCATCCTTTCCTATAAGCTTAAATAGTCTTGATCTCGCGGGTGTGAGATTGCTGAGTCCTCGTGACTCACAGATTCTACCAAAACAGTTGCAGGTGCCGACGATGCCAGTGCAGATGACGCAACCGAGCTCAAGTGGGAGTTCGATGAGGAACGTGGTCGTTACTATGTTTCTTTTCCTGATGATCAGTAGTGGAGCCCAGTTGGGACGATCGGGGATCTACCATTTGGGGTTATCTTATTTTCATTTGAATTTGACCGTAGTCGGTCTATGTGTGGATTTTGGATGATGTATGAATTATATTTATGTATTGTGTGAAGTGGCGATTGTAAGCCAACTCTCGTTATCCCATTCTTATTCATTACATGGGATTGTGTGAAGATAACCCTTCTTGCGACAATACCACAATGCGGTTATGCCTCTAAGTCGTGCCTCGACATGTGGGAGATATAGCCGCATCGTGGGCGTTACACCCAACAACGTCTACAAGAAGAAGGTTGTGTAGTAGACATCAAGCTCTTTTCTAGCGCCGTTGCCGGTGAGGTGAGTGCTTGAAGGTATATCTTTAGATCTTGCAATCGAATCTTTTTGTTTCTTCTTTTATCACTAGTTTAGTTTATAAAAGAAAATTAAAAAATGGAATTGAGTTTGCCTCATACGCTTCATCTTTTTAATATGTTTCGTGAGTATGATGGAAAGGAAAATTGTGCCAAAGTGTTAGAAGAAGAATGCATTAAAATGTTTGGCACTAAATCTTTGAATGATGAGCATGATTGCAATGTTGTTAGTATGAACTCCTGAATATCCATGGTACTAATGATGATTGCACTACTCATGATGAAAATATCTCTTATAAGCATGTCGATTTTTGTGGAGTGCATAGAGTTTGCAAATACATACCAAAAAGGGAAGATAGATTTTGTAAGAGGCATAAGTACTTAGAAACTAAATGGTTGCAAGAAAGGCTAGATGTTTGTGCGGAAAATTTAAATTTTCTTAGCCGTACTTGTGAAGTTTGCAATGAACATGGTCATTTAACTATCCGATGCAAATTGTTTCATGATCTAATCGTTTCCAAAAATTGTGATGACTTGATTTCCCCTGCACATCATAATGAACTTAGTTTGCTTATGGGTTATGAAGAAATGAAACATGTAACTAACTATCTTCCAGTATTTGCCCATGATAAACTTCTTGAATTTGATCTAGAGGAAATTTATATGTATTGTGCGGTGAATTGCATTGAAAATCCTTATATTGCCAATTACATAAAGAAAAGAAAGCAAATAGAAGATGAAGAGAACACTAATGAAAGGGGAGAGACTTCCCAATATCCTCCTATTATTTCTTATGATGAATTAGGTAACGAGGAGGAGCTTTCTATTCAACCAATCTCATCAATAAGGAGCTCAAAAAAGAGGGATAAACCCGCACATGATGTGAAGAAGAAAAAGAAAAAACGGAGAAACAATGGTAAAAAGGTATCCCTCCCAAATGATGTTGCTCCTACTACTCATTGTGATGATGATAATTGCTATACTATTGGTGCTATCCATACTATTAATAATGAGAGTGATTATGCTTATGATATGAAAAGGCCCAAGCTTGGGGATGCTATGTTTGATGAGGATGACACATTTGAGAATATATTTGCTGAAATTAATGTTTGTCCCAAGCTTGGGGATGCTACGTTTAATGAAGATGATATTTTTAGCCTCCCAAGTTTTGATATGCAAAGTTGTTATGATGATAGCATGCCTTCTACTTATGATGATTATATTGATGAAAGTGGGTTTGGAAGAGTGTCAACTTTAGGAAGTAATGATCCCACTATTTTGGAGGATGTTGAATCTTATAATATTTATGAAAGTGGATTTGGAGAGGTCATGACTTTATTCAGTGATGAGTCCACTATCTTGGAAGAGGCTTCAATCAATTATGATGAGAACAAAGTTGCTACTTATGATGATTATTGTGATGAAACTTATGCTATAAAAAGTAGTGATGACTATATTTATAAAACTTGTCATGATTATGATTCCCCTTTTTCTGAGCATTACTCTTTTAATGTGGAAACAATTTATAGTATTCAAGTCTCTTAGGATACTCCCACTATTCCGAATGAGAAGAATTTTGCTTATGTGGAGAGTAGTAAAATTTCTATGCAATTAGATCATGAAAAGAATGCTTTAGGTGCTGGTTATATTGTTGAATTCATTCATGATGCTACTGAAAATTATTATGAGGGAGGAATGTATGCTTGTAGGAATTGCAATAATATCAAGTTTCCTCCCTATGTGCTTAAAATCTTGAAGTTATGCTTGTTTTACCTTCCTATGCAAGTTGATTCTTGTTCCCATAAGTTGTTTGCTCACAAAATCCCTATGCATAGGAAGTGGGTTAGACTTAAATGTGCTAGTCATATTCTTCATGATGCTCTCTTTATGTTTCAATTCCTATCTTTTATGTGAGCATCATTGAAATCATCATGCCTAGCTAGGGGTGTTAAACGTTAGCGCTTGTTGGGAGGCAACCCAACTTTATTTTAGTTTCTTGCTTTTTGGTTCTGTTTAGGAATAAATAAATCATCTAGCCTCTGGTTAGATGTGGTTTTATGTTTTAATTAGTGTTTGTGCCAAGTAAGACCTATAGGATCTTCTTGGATGATAGTTATTTGATCTTGCTGAAAATTCCAGAAACTTTCTGTTCACGAAAACAATTGTTTAAAATCACCAGCACGTGATAAAATACTGATTCCAATTGCAGCAGATCAATAATCAAATTATCTAGGTAGTCCTATTTTTGTAGAATTTTTTGAGTTCCAGAAGTTTGCGTTAGTTACAGATTACTACACACTGTTCTGTTTTTGACAGATTCTGTTTTTCGTGTGTTGTTTGCTTATGAATCTATCGCTAGTAAAATAGTTTATAAACCATAGAGAAGTTGGAATACAGTATATTTAACACCAATACAAATAAATAATGAGTTTATTACAGTACCTTGAAGTGGTTTTTTGTTTTCTTTCGCTAACGGAGCTCACGAGATTTTCTGTTAAGTTTTGTGCTGTCAAGTTTTCAAGTTTTGGGTAAAGATTCGATGGACTATGGAATAAGGAGTGGCAAGAGCCTAAGCTTGGGGATGCCCAAGGCACCCCAAGGTAATATTCAAGGACAACCAAGAGCCTAAGCTTGGGGATGCCCCGGATGGCATCCCCTCTTTCGTCTTCGTTCATCGGTAACTTTACTTGGAGCTATATTTTTATTCACCACATGATATGTGTTTTGCTTGGAGCGTCATTTTATTTTCTTTTGTTTTGCTTGTTGTATGAATAAAATACCAAGATCTGAAATTCTTAAATGAGAGAGAGTCTTCACATAGTTACAAAATTATTCAACTATTCATTGATCTTCACTTATATCTTTTTGGAGTAGTTTGTCATTTACTCGTGTGATTCACTTATATCCTATGAGTAAATGGTTGAATGAATTGAATGTCATAAATCTGAAATTACATATTTTTCATATGCTTATCCCATGGGGAGTAATGACTTTACATATAAGAAGTAGAGGTGGTAAATTTATTGAAGGTTAGCAAACATTGTATTGGTCACTTGAACAATTCATGAAAGAATATTGAAGGAAGAGAGATCTCACATATAAATATACTACCTTGGACATTTTTTTTAATTGTGAGCACTCATTAAAATATGACATGCTAAAACGTTGATATTGGACAAGGAAGACAACATAACGGGTTATGTTTTCTTATATCCGAAATAAAGTATATTGTCATGGATCGCCCAACACGTTGAGCTTGCCTTTCCCCCTCATGCTAGCCAAATTCTTTGCACCAAGTAGAAATACTACTTGTGCTTCCAAACATCCCTTAAACTAGTATTGCCATGAGAGTCCACCATACCTACCTATGGATTGAGTAAGATCCTTCAAGTAAGTTGTCATCGGTGCATGCAATAAAAATTGCTCTCTAAATATGTATGATCTTTTAGTGTGGAGAAAATAAGCTTTATACGATCTTGTGATATGGAAGCAATAAAAGCGACGGACTCCATAATAAAGGTCCCTATCACAAGTGGCAATATAAAGTGATGTTCCCTCGCATTAAGATTTTGTGCATCCAACTATAAAAGCGCATGGCAACCTCTGCTTCCCTCTGCGAAGGGCCTATCTTTTATTATTGTCTTTTACCTTATGCAAGAGTCATGGTGATCTTCACCTTTCCCTTTTTCATTTTATCCTTTGGCAAGAACCTCGTGTTGGAAAGATTCTGATATATATATCCAATTGGATGTAAGGCATCATGAACTATTATTGTTGACATTACCCTTGAGGTAAAAGGTTGGGAGGCGAATCTATAAGCCCCTATCTTTCTCTGTGTCTGATTAAAACTTTGAACCAATAAATATCGCGTGAGTGTTAGCAATTGTGAAAGACTAAATGATAGTTGAGTATGTGGAGTTTGCTAAATCAAAGCTCTGACATAGACTCTTCCTGAAAATAAGATGAATTGTAATTGTTTGATGATTAATAACACGGTTTGTTAGTTTTCAAGAAAGTTTATGATCTATACTTTAACATGTGAATAGCTTGTTACTTGATCATGAGAAACTTTATAAGATGAGCTACTGTTATGATATATAATGATGCTAGAAAAGGTGATTGAAATTATCATTGATCAAACTTGTGCACCTGCTAGCATTCACACTTCATAAATTATTTCTTTTATCATTTACCTACTCGAGGACGAGCAGGAATTAAGCTTGGGGATGCTGATACGTCTCCAACGTATCTATAATTTATGAAGTATTCATGCTATTATATTATCCATCTTGGATGTTTAATGGGCTTTACTATGCACTTTTATATTATTTTTGGGACTAACTTATTAACCCAGAGCCCAGTGCCCGTTTCTGTTTTTCTCCTTGTTTCAGTGTTTCGCAGAAAAGGAATATCAAACGGAGTCCAAACGGAATGAAACCTTCGGGAGAGTTATTTTTGGAACGGAAGCAATCCAGAAGACTTGGAGTGTACGTAAGGGAAGCAACGAGGAAGGCACGGGGCAGGGGGCGCACCCACCCCCCCTGGGCGCGCCCTCCACCCTTGTGGGCCCCTCGTGGCTCCCCTTACCGACTTCTTTCGCCTATATATGTCCATATACCCTAAAAACATCGGGGAACAGAATAGATCGGGAGTTCCGCTGCTGCAAGCCTCTGTAGCCACCAAAAACCAATCGGGACCCTGTTCCGGCACCCTGCCGGAAGGGGGATCCCTCACCTGTGGCCATCTTCATCATCCCGGCGCTCTCCATGACGAGGAGGGAGTACTTCACCCTCAGAGCTGAGGGTATGTACCAGTAGCTATGTGTTTGATCTCTCTCTCTCGTGTTCTTGAGGTGGTACGATCTTGATCTATCGCGAGCTTTGCTATTATAGTTGGATCATATGATGTTTCTCCCCCTCTACTCTCTTGTAATGGACTGAGTTTTCCCTTCGAAGTTATCTTATCGGATTGAGTCTTTAAGGATTTCAGAACACTTGATGTATGTCTTGCATGTGCTTATCTGTGGTGACAATGGGATATCACGTGATCTACTTGATGTATGTTCTGGTGATCAACTTGCGGGTTCCATTTGTGAACTTATGCATAGGGGTTGGCACACGTTTTCATCTTGACTCTCCGGTAGAAACTTTGGGGCACTCTTTGAAGTTCTATGTGTTGGTTGAATAGATGAATCTGAGATTGTGTGATGCATATCGTATAATCATACCCACGGATACTCGAGGTGACATTCGAGTATCTAGGTGACATTAGGGTTTTGGTTGATTTGTGTCTTAATGTGTTATTCTAGTACGAACTCTATGATAGATTGAACGGAAAGAAAAGCTTCGTGTTATTTTACTACGGACTCTTAAATAGATCGATCCGAAAGGATAACTTTGAGGTGGTTTCGTACCCTACAATAATCTCTTCGTTTGTTCTTCGCTATTAGTGCCTTTGGAGTGACTCCTTGTTGCATGTTGAGGGATAGTTATATGATCCAATTATGTTATTATTGTTGAGAGAACTTGCACTAGTGAAAGTATGAACCCTAGGCCATGTTTCCTAGCATTGCAATACCGTTTACGCTCACTTTTATCATTAGTTACCTTGCTGTTTTTATATTTTCATATTACAAATACCCATGTCTATCATCCATATTGCACTTGTATCACCATCTCTTCGCCGAACTACTGCACCTATACAATTTACCATTGTATCGGGTGTGTTGGGGACACAAGAGACTCTTTGTTATTTGGTTGCAGGGTTGTCTGAGAGAGACCGTCTTCATCCTGCGCCTCCCACGGATCGATAAACCTTAGGTCATCCACTTGAGGGAAATTTGCTACTGTCCTACAAACCTCTGCACTTGGAGGCCCAACAACGTCTACAAGAAGAAGGTTGTGTAGTAGACAACAGTAACGTGGGCACGTACGCCTTCTCGGCCGCGTACGTGGCATTGCACCATAGGGTGCATCGCAATAGGCAATGTCAGCACACATCTTGTTCCAACAACCGTGCGCGCTCGTTATTACCATCGCGCACGCTCTTTTAGTTAGAATGTGTGTGCCCGTCTAGCGCACACACGTTGATCTATCTAACTGTTTCAGTTTGTTGTGGCTAATCGCAAACAGTTCATCCATGTGAAGTGTATGCCATCAATCGCAGACACTTTGATCTGGCTGACCCATTTCTGTTCTGTTGCCTAATCGCAAACAGTTAATCCTTCTGAAGCGTATGCCCTCAATCACACACACCTTGATCTGTTTAACCGTTTCTTTTGTGTTGCCTACTCACAAACAGTTCATCCGAGTGAACCCTATGCTCTATATCGCACACGCCTTCATCAGGCTGCCCGTTTCTTTTGTTCTGCCTCATCGCAAACAGTTCATGGGACTGAACCGTATGCCCTGGATCGCACACGCAACTAAAATCTGAACCGTGTTTGATGGCTCTGCCATCGCAAACATTTTGCACCTTTTTTGACGGTTCTTTTACACCACCGTTTGCGATTATTGCATCACACATAGTTTCGTCGAAGGGTCTCTGATCGTAGTGTCGCGTTAGCAGCATCCTGCAGTAGTGAAAGCAATAGCAAATAAACTAAACGATCACTAATGCTAAGTTAACGGATGGGTCTTGTCCATCACATTATTCTCTAATGATGTGATCCCATTCATCAAATGACAACACATGTCTATGGCTAGGAAACTTAACCATCTTTGATTAGCGAGCTAGTCAAGTAGAGGCATACTAGGGACACTCTGTTTGTCTATGTATTCACACATGTACTAAGTTTCCGATTAATACAATTCTAGCATGAATAATAAACATTTATCATGATATAAGGAAATATAAATAACAACTTTATTATTGCCTCTAGGGCATATTTCCTTCAGGAAATACTTATCTGCACTTTGCTGCATCACCCTTTCCTCTTCAAGGGAAAAAACGATGCAAGCTTAAGAAGTAGCAGATTTCAATGATGCTCACATGAAAGATAATAATTGAAGCACAAAGAGAGCATCATAAGACATGTGACAAACACATTTAAGTCTAACATACTTCCTATGAATAGGCATTTTATAAGCAAACAAATTATCAAGACAAGCAATTTCCAGCATATGCAAATAGGAAGAAGGAAACATTAATAATTTCAACGCAAAGAGAGGTGATTTAGTAACATGAAAATTTTCTACAACCATTATCTCCTCTCTCATAATAATTACATGTAGGATCATAATCAAATTCAACAATATAACTATCACATAAAATATTCTCTTCATGATCCACATGCATGCAAAGTTGACACTCTTCCAAAATAGTGGGATTATCATGAAATAAAGTCATGACCTCTCAAAGCCCACTTTTTTCAAAAATTTCATAAGATTGAACACTGTCCAAATATGTGGGATTATTTTTCCTAAAGTTGACACTCCTCCAAACCCACTTTCAATATTATTGCAAATAATATTATCAAGATCATATTGATCATGAGGCTTAAATAAATTTTCAAGATCATAAGAATCATTATCACCCCAATCATGATCATTGCAATAAGTAGTTGACATAACAAAATTATCATCCCCAAGCTTGTAGTTTTGCATATTATTAACACAATTTACATTAATTGAATTTCTAATAACATTATTGCAATCATGCTTTTCATTCAAGGAGCTATCGTGAACCAGTTTATAAATTTCTTCTTTTAGCACTTCATCACAATTTTCAGATTCACGAATTTCAAACAAAACTTCATAAAGATAATCTAGTGCACTCAACTCACTAGCAATTGGTTTATCGTAGTTGGATCTTTCGAAAAGATTAACAAGTGGATGAGGATCCATATCAGAAGATTTTTAGCAAGCGAAGATGCAAGCAAATAGAAGACACATGGCAACACAAGCAAAGAGGCAAACGGAAAAAACCGAAAATATTTTTGTATTTTCGTAAAAAAATATAAGCGGGAGAGATTAAAATGAGAGGCAAATGGCAAATAAAGTAATTGCAAGGGGATGAGAGTTTGTGTGTAGGAACCTGATAGATGTTGATGATGTCTCCTCGGCAACGGCGCCAGAAATTCTTCCTGATTGCTTGTATCTGCGTTGGTATTTCCCCGAAGAGGAGAGGATGATGCAGCACAGCAACGGTAAGTACTTCCCTCAGTTATGAAACCAAGGTTATCAATCCAGTAGGAGAACCAAGAAAAACAATGTAAACAGTACCTATACACAAAGAACAAATACTTGCAACCCAACGCGTAAGAGGGGTTGTCAATCCCTCCTCGGTATTGAGATAGATTAAATTGTATGAGATTTGATATTTGGATCTGACAAAAACACAAAATAAAATAAATAAAGAAAAAGTGCAGCAAGGTATTTTTGGGTTTCTGGAATTAGATCTAAAAACAATATGATAGAAAATAGACCTGGGGGCCGTAGATTTCACTAGTGGCTTCTCTCGAGAAAATAGCATACGGCGGGTAAACAAATTACTGTTGGGCAATTGATAGAAGAGCAAATAATTATGACGATATTCAAGGCAATGATCATGTATATAGGCATCATGTAGGAATAGACCCCATCTTTTTATCCTTAATAGCAACGATACATGTGTGTCATGTCTCCTTCTGTCACTGGGATTGAGCACCGCAAGATCGAACCCATCACAGAGCACCTTTTCCTATTGCAAAAAAATCAATCTTGTCGTGGAATTGTCACGGCAGATGTCCTCAAGCTAGGACTTAGTCGTGGAGCCATCGCCGCTAGAAAGCTTGAAGGGGTTAACGGGACAAGGAACACGAGGGTTTATACTGGTTCGGCCCCTTACGGTGAAGGTAAAAGCCTACGTCCAGTTGAGGTGGTATTGATTAGGGTTTCGATGACCAGGGAGCTTAACTGCTATGCCTGGCTCTCGATGAGATCTTTCTTGCCCCTAAACCGCTGCCGGGTCGTCCCTTTATATAGGGAGGCTGACGCCCAGCAGCTCTCAGAGTTCCGGCCGGCTCATAAAAGTGTCCGGCTCGGACTCTCAACTATTCTTGCCTTACACTACAAGCTCTACCATAATGATATTTGTAACTACGGGCTTTAAGCCATATCCGGGTCTTAAGCCCATCTTTGGCCCACCGTCTTCAAGCTTGCCGCCGGGCTTCTGGTGATGACCATTATGAGTAACCCGGCCCCTCCTGACGGGTGACTCTAAGGTCTATATCCTCAACATTAGGCCCCAGATTGATTTGAGCCGGCTCATGTCAATCTTCAACTCTTTCGACAGAAAATCTCCGGCTTACAGTTGTGTGAAGGCCATAACCCGGCGTGACGTCATCCTCTGGACTTCGGGTAATCCGCCGTGACGTCATCTTCCATTAAGTCCATTTTTTACTCCACCAGATCCGCAACGGATCTTATCTTTTACTGCCATCCTGAAAATCGAGGCGCCTCTCAGGCGAGATAACCGCGTCGTGGCCTCCTTGTTTCTCGCGCCCACTTATGAGCTCGCCCTTATAAATAGCCCGGCCTGACGGGCCTTCAGCCACTCGTCTTCCTCCTCGCGCCACTGTTCCTCCGCTCGAGCTCTGTTGCTGTCGCCGCCGCGGGTCTCCTCCTCCTCACCAACTCCGGCCGCTGCATCAACCTGTTGTGTCCAGAGAAAACAACGGCGACCTCCGTGACTCACCAGCACCTGTAAGTCCTGGCCACCCCGTAGAACAGATCTGCAGTAGGGTTCGTCCTGTTCGTTCGTGTTCTTCGCCGTCGCCCACGAGCTCTTGGTAGTTTTCATTTTTACTGCCCTTCTTGATCTTAGACCTGTATAGACCTGCTGCGGTGCGGTAGCTGTTTGGCACCCATTTCAAATGCAAATAGATCTCTTTTTACTGCATAGAGTCCCTGTTTGAGCCTGCGAACTTCTCCTGCGTCTGCTTTAGGTCTAGAAATTTTTCCCTTTAGTCGACCATTTTGATCCGAAATTTTCACTGCGATCTGTGAAACTTGTTTTCACCATACTTAGTAAAAAACTGCTTCTGCTGAGCTATGGCGGCTTACATTTCCGGCTCAAAGAAACCACGCGCCCTAGGACCTTCCGGCTCAAAGGAGGCCATGCGCCATAAAATTTTCCGGCTTATCTGTGACAAGGTCGTAGACAATCGAATTACTTCTTAATACCTCCAGCGGCTTAGATAACCCAATGCAATTAGATATATGTCATTAGGCCCCTCCATAAGCCGCCACTTTAACACTGAACTATAAATTTCCTCCGGCTTATAATTAAACCAGGCATGTTTCCTTTTATCATAGGCTTCCGACTTTCACCATGCCTCCCAAAGCTCCTAAAGCACCCATCACTTGCAATTGGATGAGGTCCAACGTCACCGACGAGACCTTAACGGATTTCATGAAGTCAGGTTACCTGCCCAAAAAGGACGTCATGTCCTATCGTGCCCCCGACCCATCAGAGGAGAGACCACAGCCGAGGGACGGGGAAGTGGTAGTTTTTGCGGATCATATGAGCCGGGGCTTCGCACCGCCCGGCTCAAAGTTCTTCAGAGATGTGCTGAATTTCTTTGACCTGCGGCCTCAAGACATAGGACCCAACTCGGTGTCAAATATATGCAATTTCCAAGTGTTCTGTGAGGTCTACCTTGGAGAAGAACCCAGCCTGCTGCTCTTCAGAGAGCTCTTCTACCTGAACCGTCAGAACGAGTGCGCCAACGGGCCAAGCTTGGAACTTGGTGGCATCTCCATCCAGCGATGGAGGGACTGCCTTTTCCCTTACGCCGAGCCGCCAAGCCACCCAAAGGACTGGAACCAGACGTGGTTCTATTGCCAAGACACGTCGCCGGCTGACGAGAGCCCGCTGCCCGGCTTCCGCCCTTCTCGACTGGAACCGACTCACCCTCTGTCTGACAAGTTAACTCAGGCGGAACGCCAACCTCTCCTCCCCACCATCAACAAGATCAAGGCTCTCCTGGGCAATGGTCTCAACAGAATTGATCTGGTCCGGGTCTGGATCTCGTGGCGGGTGATCCCCCTAAGCCGCCGCCCCGGCTTAATGTGTGAATACACAGGCCGGAAAGATGACCCCCTGCGACACAGCCGCAACGACCTCCCTGAAGACGTTGCTGAGGACATGACCAAGGCTCTCTTGAACGAGAGCTTGGCAGACTGCGGGAGGACCGGGTTAGCCCCCTTCTGCAAGACCAACCCAGCCCCAGCAGTAAGCCGCTGACCTGAACATCTTATCTTCTTCTGTAGATAACCTTCATCTGAATCTTTAAGAAATCATCATTGTATTTTTCAGGCTGATGACTAATTCTGGAAGGTCAAATATGACCATGAGGCGGCCAAGAAGGCCAGGAAGGCTAAGAAAGCCGCCAAGAGAGCCGCCCCTCGCAAGAAGGCAAGTAGGCCTACTGCTCCAGAGCTGATGCAACTAAGCGACAGCTCCGAGTCAGAGGTAACCCCTGAGCCTGTAAGCTCTTGTTGTATTTGTTGTTTATTTCTGTCCACCTTGTCAATACTTGTTCATCAATAGGACGACACCGGAGCAAGTAACCCGGTGGTTGAAGAGGTAATGATACTTTCCTCCGACTCGGAGCCCTTGCCAAGGCTGAAAATCCAAAGGGTAACCCGGAAAGTAAGCTTTTCACATCCTTTAGCTTATCAAGATCCTCAATTTATTTTGAAGCGACAGGTTCATGAGAGCCGGCGTCACACCCGGACCAACAAGGACGCTGACCTCTCCTCCGGGTTACCTGACGCATCGAGGAAACGCCGAAATGAGGTTATCTCCAACTTGTACCCTTTTCATCCTTTGGCGGGTGTTATACGTCAACCGCTCAATTCTTTTGACTCAAATTATCAGGAAACTTCCCCCTCTTCTGGCGACTCTATGCAGTCGAACCTGCCGGCTTTCAAGACCGTGCCCGGGTAACGATGATCTTCTCATGTTGTACTTATCTTTATTTACACTTTTGTGCTTAACCTTTTTGTCTTTTCAGTGCCCAGGCAAAACTCAGCAAAAGGGCAAAGAAGAACAAGCCGGTCGAAGAGCAGGACTTGCCTGAACCGGAGGTAGCTGCTCAAGACCCGCCAGCTGCCCCTGCTCCTGAAGCCACTGCTCCAACTGACAAGCCAATTGCAGAAACTTCTGCTAACCCGGAGGCCTCCAGCTCGGCTCAACCAGCAGATGACCCGGATGTGGTAATCACCCGGACGGAATTTGTTGAGCCGGGGAGACCTACTGCGCTGGCCAAGTGCTCCGCTAAGGAGGAGTTGTTAGGGCGCCACCGGGCCAATCTGGACCTCACCGACTATGCCAATCTGAGCATCGGAGAGATCATCTCCGGCTATATCAGCCAGGTGCACAAGAGCCGGGACCTAGAGATTGCCATGGTGAACCAGATTCAGCAGAAGTCGGAGGTATCACTCTTCTGTCTTCTTACTTACTGCATAGTTACCTTTACCATGCTAGCCCCCAAGTCGACGACTTATGATTGAATATGTTGTAGACTTAAGTTCCGGCTTACTTCCATGAACCGGTAATTTGTAGATAGGAACGTTCGATATGCATTAGCCCCCAAGTGCCAAGTGTCTTGGCTTGGAAAACGCTTGGGACTTTAAATTTGCATAGTAACTGTTCATGCTATAACCCGGAAATTATGCAGGCTGCTGGCAAGAAGTTTGAAGCTGACATCTCCGATCTCAAGACCCGTCTGAAGACGCAAGAAACTGAGACCCGGAAGGCCAATGCCAAATTTGTGTCCAGTATTGTTGCGCAAGAAAAGCTGAAGACGGACTTTGACGCTGAACGGAGAGCCTGGGCCGAAGAGAAGGCTACTCTGGTGAACCGGGCCGAACAGGCGGAGAAGGCTCTGTCAGAGAACACCGCCGAATTCTCCGGCTTAAAGCGCCAAGTGTCCCAGATGGTTGCCGCAATCTTCGGTAAGTCATTTCACCAGCTTTCATCAAGTTTTATAATCTTTATATCTCATAACTCATCCTTGTCGGCGGCTTATCTTATTCTGTTAAACAGGTCCCAGAAGCGCCAACCTCAACCAAAGTGTGGTAACCAAGTTGAAGGCCGTGTATACCCTGGTGGAGCAACTCTACACCGGGTCACAGCGTGCTTTGGCTGTGGTGGCCCTATCCAATGAGGTGCCGACTCACCTGGCGGAAGTTCTTCGCCGGCTCGCCGTTCTTCCTCAACTTATCCAAGAGTTGCGACGGGCCTCTGCAAGAGCCGGAGCCATAGCTGCTCTAAGCCGGGCCAAGGCGTTCCTTCCAGAACTAGACCCGGCGGACATCGCTCTGGGCTACCCCAGTTTGAAGGAAGACGGCACCGCCTTCAACCAAAAGGACTTCGCAGCCTGCGTGAAGATCGTACGCCCGGTGGCCACTCTGATTGGCAATGATACAGATCTGACTAAGTACCAGTCGGGTTATGATGCAGAGAATCAGAGGATCCCCACTCCGCGCTATGAAGCCATCAGCTTAGTCCCGCCAGCTCGTAAGCACACCTTCGCCCCGGAGATTGACCCGGCCGGGTTAATTGACGAGGAAGCTCAATTTGAAGCTCTGAGCGGCATTGACTGGAAGTCGTCAACTTTCCAGGTCTTGGGAACAGCCGGAGGAGAGGAGAGGGATGAGCCGGAGACTTCAACCCAGCAAGCGTCGTAACTCCGTAGACGGTTTATGTGAAACAATGCTCCATCCTTTTGGACTCAATGAGTCTTGTAATAGAATAGGATCAACACTTTAACTGTGTCGTGCCATCGTGCACATGTTGAATGCTGAATTCTTATGAAAGTTGCTTCCTTATATGTCTCCGGGTCATAATCGATCATTCATTTTCCTTAAGCTCAAATAGTTGCCTTTAACTATCCTGCATAGAAGGACAAATCACAAGTCTCTAGGCGGCTTACCGCACTGAGAATCATAGCTTTAGATATATAACCCGGAATATGAGTCAAAAAAGACTGGTCCTCAATTATGTCCTTAATATAGCCGTAATAACACACTTATCAGCCTGCAAGCACACTTCCGGCTTAGATAACCCGGGTAATAAGGTTGGTACCTCAATTCCGGTTTACCAGTCTTAATAACATCGATTATATTCGACTAGTACTATAAATCAAAGTTAAGCCGGCAAAGTGAGACCCGCCGTGCACACCTGAAATAATCAGAAGAACTTACTATAAATCCGAAGAACTTAGGGGCTTTCCGGTTCAAATATGACCAGAAACCCGTCCCAAAGGGTTTATGCTAGGATTCGAATGCGACCATATAGCCCCCAGTGGGTGTGGCGATGCCAATCAAGAGGGTACCGACAGCTATGTTCTCTTTGGTTCGAATACGACCCATGTTTGAACAGGAAGCCCCCAAATGACCTTAGGAGTTGTTTAACGACGCTGATTCGAATACGATCCACGTCGGTTCCCAAAGGGGTTAAACTATGATTCAAATATGATCAAAGAAAAACTCCCCAATGAGCTCGGCACTTTGCCAATCAAATGGGTATCGACAGCTATGTTCTCTTTGGTTCGAATACGACCTATGTTTGAACAGGAAGCCCCCAAGTGACCTTATTGCCTACGGCTAGATTCGAATACGATCATAAGCCGGATCCTCCTTCAAGTTATCATGTGATCTTGCAATGAAAACAACACGTGCACATTTGGAGGAGAAAAAAGGACAGAGGTCCTGCTTTATTGCTTATCATAATATATACATGGCTTAGAGAAATATGTACATTATGAGAGCCCGTGGCTCAAGTGTAGTAAGGCCGAAGCTGAGCTATATTCCACGGCCGACGGGTCTCTTCCTCTGACTTACGTGAATCTTTGTGCTCCCGAATGTCAATGAGGTAATATGACCCGTTGTGCAAATTCTTGCTGACCACAAAGGGCCCTTCCCAAGGCGGGGATAGCTTGTGCGCATCTGTATGATCTTGGATTAGCCGGAGCACCAGATCGCCTTCCTGGAAGACCCGGGATTTAACCCGGTGACTATGATAACGGCGCAGGTCTTGTTGGTAAATCGTTGAGCGAGCTGCTGCCACATCACGCTGTTCGTCCAACAAATCAAGAGCATCTTGGTGCGCCTGTTCATTATCCGCCTCAACATAGGCCGCCACTCGAGGCGAGTCATGACGGATGTCACTGGGGAGGACTGCTTCTGCCCCATAAACCATGAAGAAAGGCGTGAAACCTGTAGACCTGTTAGGAGTAGTGTTGATGCTCCATAACACGGAGGGCAACTCCTCCACCCAACAACCCGGCGTCCGTTGCAAAGGGACCAAAAGCCGGGGCTTGATGCCCTTCAGAATCTCCTGATTAGCTCTCTCAGCTTGACCATTGGATTGAGGATGAGCCACTGATGAAACATCAAGTCGAATATGCTCTCGTTGACAAAACTCCTCCATGGCGCCTTTGGATAGATTGGTACCATTGTCAGTTATAATGCTGTGCGGAAAGACAAAGCAAAAGATCACCTTTTTCATAAACTGAACTATCGTGGCTGCATCACACTTGCTAACTGGCTCCGCTTCAACCCACTTGGTAAATTTGTCAACTGCCACCAAGAGGTGGGTCTTCTTATCCTTGGACCTTTTAAAAGGCCCAACCATATCAAGCCCCCAGACCGCAAAGGGCCAAGTAATTGGGATCATCCTCAGCTCCTGAGCCGGCACATGAGCCCGTCGTGAGAACCTTTGGCAACCATCACATTTACTGACCAAGTCCTCCGCATCAGCATGAGCCGTCAGCTAATAAAAACCATGACGAAAAGCCTTGGCCACAAGAGACTTTGAGCTGGCGTGATGGCCACAATCCCCTTCATGAATCTCACGCAAGATCTCTTGACCTTCCTCAGGGGAGACACAACGCTGGAACGCTCCCGTAACACTGCGGCGATGCAACTCACCATTGATAACAATCATTGACTTAGACCGCCGGGTTATTTCTCTGGCCAAAGTTTCATCCTCGGGCAAATCTCCCCGGGTCATGTAAGCCAGATAGGGTAGTGTCCAGTCCGGTATGATGTGGAGAGCCGCCACCAGTCGTGCCTCCAGGTCAGGGACAGCCAAGTCTTCCTCTGTAGGCAACTTAACAGAAGGGTTATACAGGACGTCCAGGAAAGTATTAGGCGGCACCGGTTTTCGCTGAGAGCCCAGCCGGCTTAAAGCATCAGCCGCCTCGTTCTTCCTGCGATCGATGTGCTCTACTTGGTAACCCTGAAAGTGCCCAGCAATGGCATCAACTTCGCGGCGATAAGCTGCCATGAGAGGGTCCTTGGAGTCCCACTTTCCTGATACTTGTTGAGCCACCAAGTCTGAGTCGCCGAAGCACCTTACCCGGCTCAAGCTCATCTCCTTAGCCATCCGAAGACCGTGGAGCAAGGCCTCGTACTCAGCTGCGTTGTTGGTACAAGGAAACATCAATTGTAGCACATAATGGAACTTATCACCCTTAGGGGAAGCCAATACGACTCCAGCCCCCGAGCCCTCCAACTGCCTGGACCCATCAAAGTGAATAGTCCAATATGTGTTATCCGGCTTTTGCTCGGGCACTTGTAGCTCTGTCCAATCATTGATGAAATCCACCAAGGCCTGAGATTTAACAGCAATGCGTGGCACGTATTTCGGACCATGAGGTCCGAGCTCTATAGCCCACTTAGCCACTCTCCCTGTGGCCTCTCTGTTTTGAATGATATCTCCAAGGGGGGCAGAACTGACCACAGTGATGGGGTGACCCTGGAAATAATGCTTAAGCTTCCGGCTTGCCATGAACACACCATAAACAAGATTCTGCCAATGCGGATACCGCTGCTTGGACTCAATGAGTACTTCGCTGGCATAATAAACCGGCCGCTGAACCGGATGCTCCTTACCCTCTTCCTTGCGCTCCACCACCACGGCCACACTGACGGCTCGTGTGTTAGCAGCCACATACAGCAATAAAGGCTCCTTGTCAACCGGAGCAGCAAGGACTGGGGGCTCGGCCAGCTGTCTCTTCAAATCCTCAAAAGCAGTATTAGCTGCATCGTTCCAGATAAAGTCATCAGTTTTCTTCATCAACTGATACAACGGCTTGGCCTTCTCACCCAAACGGCTTATGAACCGGCTTAAAGCAGCGATACGACCTGCCAAGCGCTGGACGTCGTTTATACACGCCGGCTTAGCCAGGGAGGTGATGGCCTTGATCTTCTCCGGGTTAGCTTCAATGCCTCTGTTAGAAACCAAGAAACCCAAGAGCTTGCCTGCAGGAACACCAAAAACACATTTGGCCGGGTTAAGCATCATCTTGTAGACCCGGAGATTATCAAAGGTTTCCCTCAGATCATCTATCAAGGTTTCCTCCTTCCTGGATTTAACCACAATATCATCCACATAAGCATGAACATTGCGCCCAATCTGATTATGAAGACAGTTCTGCACGCAACGCTGATAAGTCGCCTGTGCACTCTTGAGTCCAAAGGGCATAGACACATAGCAGAAGGCTCCAAAGGGAGTGATGAACGCCGTCTTCTCCTAGTCCTTAACTGCCATTTTAATCTGATGATATCTAGAATAAGCATCCAAGAAACTTAGGTGCTCACAACCCGCCGTAGCATCAATAATTTGATCAATACGGGGAAGGGCAAAAGGATCAGCCGGACACGCCTTGTTCAAGTCCGTGTAATCCACACACATCCGCCAGGTGCCGTTCTTCTTGAGTACGAGCACCGGGTTAGCTAACCACTCTGGGTGAAAGACTTCAACAATAAACCCGGCCGCCAAGAGCCGGGCCACCTCTTCACCAATAGCCTTCCGCCTCTCTTCATTAAACCGCCGAAGGAATTGCCTGACCGGCTTAAATTTTGGATCAACATTGAGAGTGTGCTCAGCGAGTTCTCTAGGTACACCTGGCATGTCAGAAGGCTTCCATGCAAAAATGTCCCTATTCTCACGGATGAACTCGATGAGCGCGCTTTCCTATTTTGGATCCAGATTGGCACTGATGCTAAACTGCCGAGATGAATCACCTGGAACGAAATCAACAAGTTTAGTCTCATCAGCCGACTTAAATTTCATTGCCGGCTCATGCTCCGTAGTCGGCTTTTTCAGAGAGGTCATATCTGTTGGGTCAACATTGTCCTTGTAAAACTTCAACTCTTCCGTTGCGCAAACAGATTCTGCATAAGCCGCATCGCCTTCCTCACACTCCAAGGCTACTTTCCGGCTGCCGTGAACCGTAATGGTCCCATTATGACCCGGCATCTTGAGCTGTAAATACACGTAACACGGCCGTGCCATGAACTTGGCGTAAGCCGGCCGCCCAAATATGGCATGGTACGGACTTCTTATCTTGACCACCTCAAAGGTCAATTTTTCCACCCTGTAGTTGTGCTCGTCTCCAAAGGCCACTTCCAACTCGATCTTGCCGACTGGGTAAGCCGACTTACCAGGTACCACACCGTGGAAAATAGTGTTTGACTGGTTGAGGTTCTTATCAATCAACCCCATACGACGGAAAGTCTCATAATAGAGGATGTTGATGCTGCTGCCTCCATCCATGAGCACTTTAGTGAACTTATATCCTCCCACCTGAGGAGCCACCACCAAGGCCAGGTGACCCGGATTATCCACCCGGGGAGGGTGATCCTCCCTACTCCACACTATAGGCTGCTCAGACCATCGTAAATAGCGTGGAACCGCCGGCTCAACAGCATTCACAGCCCTCTTATGAAGCTTCTGATCTCGCTTACACAGACTAGTGGTGAATACATGATACTGTCCACCGCTGAGCTGCTTTGGATTGGTCTGATAACCCCCCTGCTGCTGTTGATGACCCTGGCCAGACTGCTGATTAAAGCCCCCTTGACCGTTCTGAGGATTAGCATTTGAACCGCCGCACGGGCCATGAAAGCCGCCGGCGCCTGAGCCACCGCCCGGGCCATTGTTGCCGTCAAAGGCGTTGGAATTCTTAAAGGCCTTCATGATTGCACAATCCTTCCATAGATGAGTAGCTGTTTTCTCTCTAGAGCCATGCCTTGGACAAGGCTCATTCAACAGTTGCTCCAGCGTCGGGCCTGACCCGCCGGCTCGGGGAGGGGGCCTCCCCTTGCGTCGCTGGTTATTGCCCTGTGAGCTGGCATTGGCTACGAACTCTAGGCTGCCGTCGGCCTTGCGCTTGCCACCTCCTTGGTTCCCCGGGTTATGCTGATGACCCTTGCCATTGTCGTTCTTCTTTCCCTTCCCTGTCCTTTCATCATCTGAAGCGGGGTCCTTGGTACCATCAGAATCGGCGTACTTGACGAGAGCCGCCATCAGTGTACCCATATCATTGCAGTCGCGCTTAAGCCGCCCGAGTTTCATCTTCAGGGGCACGAAACGACAATTCTGTTCCAACATTAAGACTGCAGAGCCGGCATCCATCTTATCAGAGGAATGTATTATCTCCTTGACCCGGCGAACCCAATGTGTCGTAGACTCACCCTCCTGCTGCTTACAGTTAGTCAAATCCACAATTGACATAGACTGCCTACAGGTATCCATGAAGTTTTGGATGAACCAGGCTTTCAGCTCACCCCAAGACCCGATGGAATTCCGTGGTAGCCCTTTCAACCAAGTGCGGGCAGTCCCATCTAACATCATGGTGAAGTACTTGGCCATTGCCGCTTCACTGACTTCCAGTAGTTCCATGGCCATCTCATAACTCTCGATCCAGGCTGCAGGTTGTAAGTCAGCCGTGTAATTAGGCACCTTCCTAGGGCCTTTGAAGTCCTTGGGTAGACGCTCATTGCGGAGAGCTGGCACTAAACAAGGGACACCTCCAGTCCTGGTAGGGATACCCACGTCGACGGAAGTCATCGGATAAGCCGGGGGAGTCTGGTAAGCCGTCAACTGAGGCACCTGTTCCGCCTCTTGCCGCGCTCTGTCTTGTTCTGCTGCGTGAAAGGCTCCGTTATGAGCCGGGCCATGGCCAGGGGGCGGGTCATGGCGTCGGACGTTACTTGAACCGGTCGCTGAGACCATGTGTCTGCTGTAACTCGGGCTCCGGCCTGGACGAGGGGTCGAGTGGATCCTGTCCCGGCTGTAGGAGTATGCCTCTTGCTGCGCCAGTGCTGTCTGAAGGAGTTCCCTGACCCGGCGGGTTTCAATAGCCGTCGGAGAGTCGCCGTCAATTGGGAGAGCCGCCAGCCGTGCTGCCGCGGCGACCATGTTCTCCAGCGGGTTAGGATAATGACCCGGTGGTATTGGCACGTACTGAGGCGGGGCAGGGTGCACCTGGGGAGGCCCCATCACTTGTGGCTGAATAGGGGTCCCAGACCCGGGCACTATGATCCCTGGCGGGTTACTAGACCCTGCACCTGGCGTGTTGAAGAGGTTTCATGGATCGTAAACCGGAGGGAGTCGAGATTGGGCCTTTTGATGCCTCCTTCTCATGGCCTCATTGGACGCGTTTTGATCCATCGTGAGCTGGAAGGACTGCGCCTAAATCAACTGGGTTTGGGCGTCGAGAGCCGCCCTCTCCGCAGCCATCCTGATCCCTTCCGCTGCCAGATCCTCCTTAGCTTTCACTAGATCTAATTTTAACTGCGCCACCTCCGCATCATGCTGAGCTTGATCCGCCGGGTCAACCGCGGCGGTCAACAGGGCCGTCATCTTGTCCGTGAGATCCGTCAGCACCTGAGCCGGTGAGGGCACCGGGTTTCCCGTTCCAGCAGCAAGGTTCTGAACAGGCTGCGCACCGGCCATGAAGATTCCAACCCGGCTTGGCGGCTCAAACGGGTCCGGAATACTGTCACCATCGGAACAACCCATGAGCCTGCCATCTTGAAGTTGATACAGCGAGTTTGACTCATCGGTGGACGACTCGCCGTCAGAGCCGGCGGCCGTCTCGTCACCAGATCCAGATCTATCAGAGAGCCCTCCATGGATACATCCCACAAAAGCATGCTTGAAGGCAGGCAGGGCCCGGGCGGGTCGTGCACGCTGAGCCGTCTCGATGAGATCGGCGCAGAGATCCGGCTCAGGGCCCGGCTCACCAATCTTGCCAATGAAAACATGAATTCCGCCGAAGGGGATCCGGTACCCGTACTCAATTGAGGCGGCGTCGGGGCCCCAACTTGCATCGTCGATGTAGAGCTTGCCGCGATGACTCTTGGTCATCCGGCCCACAGCGTATCCCTTGAGCCCTTCGAAGCTGCCCTTCAAGAACTCAAATCCACCGTGCGCTGGCCCCACGGTGGGCGCCAACTGTCGTGGAATTGTCACGGCAGATGTCCTCAAGCTAGGACTTAGTCGTGGAGCCATCGCCGCTAGGAAGCTTGAAGGGGTTAACGGGACAAGGAACACGAGGGTTTATACTGGTTCGGCCCCTTACGGTGAAGGTAAAAGCCTACGTCCAGTTGAGGTGGTATTGATTAGGGTTTCGATGACCAGGGAGCTTAACTGCTATGCCTGGCTCTCGATGAGATCTTTCTTGCCCCTAAACCACTGCCGGGTCGTCCCTTTATATAGGGAGGCTAACGCCCAGCAGCTCTCAGAGTTCCGGCCGGCTCATAAAAGTGTCCGGCTCGGACTCTCAACTATTCTTGCCTTACACTACAAGCTCTACCATAATGATATTTGTAACTACGGGCTTTAAGCCATATCCGGGTCTTAAGCCCATCTTTGGCCCACCGTCTTCAAGCTTGCCGCCGGGCTTCTGGCGATGACCATTATGAGTAACCCGGCCCCTCCTGACGGGTGACTCTAAGGTCTATATCCTCAACAAATCTAGTTGGCCTAACGAAACCAGAGTTTAGGAGAAGAAATACAAGGCTATAATAATAATGCATATAAGAGATCAAAGAAGACTCAAATAATATTCATAGATAGATCTGATCATAAACTCGCAATTCATCGGATCCCAACAAACACGCCGCAAAAAGTCATTACATCAAATAGATCTCCAAGAACATTGAGGAGAACATTGTATTGAGAATCAAAAAGAGAGAAGAACCCATCTGCTACTGCCTACGGACCCATAGGTCTTTGGTAAACTACTCATGCATCATCGGAGGAGCACCAATGAGGATGATGAACCCCTCTGTGATTGTGTTCCCCTCCGGCAAGGTGCTGGAATAGGGCTCTAGATTGGATCTCGTGGTTCTGGAAATTGCGGCGGTTGGAATTGTGTTTCGTCGACTCCCCTAGGGTTTCTAGAATATTTGGGAATTTATAGAGCTGAGAGGCGGTGGAAAGGACTCCCGTGGGCCCCACCACCAACCTGGGTGCGCTAGTGGCCTCTGGCACGCCCTAGTGGGTTGTGGGTCCCACGGGCCTCCCCTCTGATGCTTCCTTGGCTCCCAAGTTGTCATCTGATCCAAAAAAATCTCCAAATTTTGTTGTGACATTTGGACTTCGTTTGGTACTAATATTCTGCTAAGTAAAAACAAGCAAAAAACAGCAACTGGCACTGGGCCCTATGTCAATAGGTCAGTCCAAAAAATGATATAAAGTTGTTATAAAATGAATGTAAAACATCCAAGAATGATAATATAACAGCATGGAACAATCAAAAATTATAGATACGTTGGAGACGTATCAGTCTCTAGTCCCCGTCGCCCGAGTCTACCAGAGGTCCAACATCTGTCCTGGAACGCGAGCCACGCAAAAAACCGGCATGTGAGCGGGGCCTTGGATTTCCACGTGAAGCTGGCAGCGGGCGCAACCTCCCTTCCCCAGAAACGTGATGCGTAAGCCGATCTTGTTGAGTGCCATCCATCCTTTTCCCAAGCCCACCCGAGAGAGTCGTCTGTCTCAGGTACAAACTGGACCTGCGCCGCGTGCTCCCATAGCGTGAGATAATCGCTCAGCACGTGATCTGATATGTCCGTCCCAACGTCCAAGGCCCATGCTCCGTTCAATAACCCTTGGCATACCGTGCGTGTACTTCTAATAGCTGGCGAGATCTGGGCATAAACGACGGGCACAATCTCCTCCACACGGCGGCCATGGAGATACCTATCTTCCCAGAATAACGTATTATGTCCCTTGCCAATCGTAGTCTAGGCAGCAGCCTTTAATATCTGCATAGATTCCTCCGGTACCAAGATTTCAAACTCCGCCCAAGGTTTTGATGAGTCCACTCTCTTCAACCATGGCCACCTTGCTTGCATTCCACATTGAGCCACTTGAGATTCGGGATACCTAGTCCACCCACCCACCTCGGTGTGCATACTTTCTCCCAAGCAACGGAGCACTAGCCTCCATTCGCCTCCGCTCTTGCGCACCATAAGAATCCTCGGCAGATTTTCACGATGGCCTTAATCGTTTTGTGAGGGATATTCAATGCCATCATCATGTGAATTGGGATGGCCGAGAGCACAGATTGGACAAGCACCATCCTTCCACTCTTCGGCATGTTCGCAGCCTTCGAACGTGGCAGACACACAACCAGTTGGTCCACGAGACCCGATAGTTGTGCCGCAGTCTGCTTTCGGATAGTAAGCGGCAAGCCCAGGTACTTGCACGAGAAGGTACCCACAGGGCAATGCAGAATCTGTGTTACTAGTTTTATTTGGAAGTCACACATCCTTTTTAGTATGAGTACCAAGATAAGCATGGTCCTCGATGAATTTTTAAAATGAGCACCAAAATTTTCTCTTGGTGAGTGGTTCCATCACACACCGAGATTGATCCTCAGTAAATGGAGTAAAACCCTTGTGCGTCACCTATCAATTCTAGGAATTAAACCAGGGTGGTTGGGTTGCACACCAGCATGCCTAACCATTGAGCCTCGTTGAAAAATGATTTTAAGCTTTATTCAGCGCCACTATCTGCACCGTCGAAAGCAAGACGATGAACGACCCAAAAATGTAAGCTACTAGTAAGGTCTAACACAAAACTACACAACCCACGCGTAGATCCGGCGACCCCTTCACCACTGACGACCGACGTCGTTGGCAAAGGGGAGCCGCCGGAGGGAAGGGCGGGAGGAAGGCTGCGGCTAGGGTTTCTAGTCGCCTCCCGAGAGGAAAAAACGACTCGACTATCACCTGTACCAGAAACTACCAAGATGCCCTCTCTGTCTCACTGCCAAAACCCGGAGGGATGCATTGTGGGCATACGATACGGACCATGCGGATGCAACGCGTGCGTGCCCATAATGTTTGCAGCAGGTATCCTACTACTCCGAGGCAGGCGAAGCATGTCGGCACGCGACCACTACTACGAGGCCGGGTGACCCAAAATGGAGGGACAGGAGGCCGCCTCACGTGGTCGAGGCGAGTAGATACTAGATCGGAAGCGCGCCTTGGCGCGAGGGTGCCGGTCCAAATGTTGTGGTCAAGCAAGTAATGCTCATTCAGAAGGGATATCAAAATAAAGTAAAGATGAATCATTCACTTAAGTTTTTACTTTGTGAGAGACAATATGACGTTATTAGTCAATAATCTGATGCAAAAGAGTGTTTCTAAACATATGTACCTTCAACATTGATAAGATCATATGAGCAATGGTACAAAAAAAATCATTGGCAACTGGCAAGGAGAGGATCATTATGATAGAAGTCTATACAAATGTTGAGCATTGCAACTTTCCAAAATACTACAACGAAAAGGTATATCATAAAGTATAAAAGCATGATATATCATTCTACATCGGTACATAAGTTCTATAAAGTATAGCCAAATAGTTCATACTCGCAAGTGTAAAAATAGGTGTTACAGCAGCTGGAAACAATGCTATAGAAACATCAATAACGGTACGGCCTTTGTCTTTGTTAGTCAATCAACAAACATGTATGGTATCTTGTAGATGATCATCACTGAGAACTCCTACTTCCTCTTTCCAAGTGAAAAAGGGCATGTTCTGAGGTGAAGCTAATGCATATAGTAGTGGCCAATACTTGACAGGAAAGGTTGATAGCGTCCTCAGGCTTCATTTTTCTGATGACACTAATAATGCAAGCTTTAGTGATACATGAGTAATTTCTCTTATAGTATGAAATAATATAACAATACAAGCTTCAGTTAATTCCTAATTTCCCAAGAAATGAAAGGAAGAGTGTAACTGCTTAAACAACAGTAGCACGATAACACAAATATGGAGTTAAATTTACATGTGCAGGTAGTACCTCTGCGTTTTTCACAATGCCAGTCAGTAACAGATTGTACATAACACATGTTCAGTTATGAAATACTCCCTCTGCAACAAATATAAGATCGTTTAGATCACTTACTTTAGTGAAAGCACTACCATAACAGATGTCTAAAGCATGGCATTGAATAGGCAAATAACACCATTAGAATGCACTATATGTTCAAAGAAAGGGTGATGAGAAATCCGAGATACAACCGAAGATGGAAATATAAGAAAAAATTATTAGGACAAACCAGTTCAAATCACAACATGAAGCATTTTGTTCAGTTTGACATGAATATCAATAGCAGGAGAAAACAAAACCGAACCTTGGCCCCTGCCAAGGACTATTCTCTCATAACTCGTACAAAACATGAGTTGTGTATTCTTAGGAAGATATTAAAATTGCATCAAGTAGCAGGCACACTATTGTATATATTTTTCATAAAGGTAATGTGAATATAAGATAAAATGGTTCTTTCGAATATCACAAAATATGCTACAAACATGTATTCCACAGATAGATCGAGTGGCCTGAAATTGCATGCAAAAATATAATGTAATAGTTCTATATGCATAAAGAACTTGCCATTCATTTGTCAGCCTGGACATTTGCCATAGTGAGCATAGGACTCACAAAGAAATTGCATTAGTTGAATATTAATTATTATATGTAGCCACATCTTATTTAAATCCAACCAAGATGAACAGAAATAAATCTCACCTTACTTTTGTCGAAAAGACTCTTATTTAACTGCTCATTCCTTGACATGGTGATCCGCTGAACATATCGCAAGTCGCTGCAACCACATAAGCCAAGCATTGACATGAGACAAAGAGAGCAATGAATTCTTTTATTCGGATGGTACATATTGCATCTAAACAACCTTGAGATGCATGCATGTTTGTAGCACACTATCAGCCCCATTTATGCTCTTCGTAATCCATCAGAGGTGCAACACACATGTTACTCGGCCAAATTTAACTAAATATATAGTCGTGGTATCTATTTGAAGTCTCACTACTGAGAATAAAAATAGACTCCATCTGTACCAGCTAACCAGCAAATAAGCAATCACTGATTCTTGTTGCACACAGAAACACATGATGAAGAAAAAAAATCATGTAGACCATTCTTCGTAGATGGTAATCCACAGGGATGCCATCCACCTCCCCATCTCGTGCAATTGGGGGAGCACTCGGTGTCCAGAAATCCTGGAATTTCTACACATCAACATAGTGCGGCCGTTCTCCCTCTCCTCTCGTGATGACGGCATGGGAGGAGGGATCCATACCACCCTCTATAATTTGAGCAAACACATCTGACGAAACAATATAATTATAGTAACATGTATACCCACAACCTAAATTTTTGAAAACTCAGTGTTCTCACAACCTAAATTTGAACTGATTATAATTAGAAAGAAGATCCATCAACATATTAGTACAATAATAAAGGCAAAGGTGGGGTTGTGGGTGTAATGGGGCTACAGGCAGTAAAGGAATCTGAACCTTTTCCATGTCAACTCATCATCTTCCTCTTGCTCTCTTCTCACCAATTTAGCATTGCCAATTCTTCCCCTAATGGTCAGGAACAAACAATCAAGTTTAGCATCCCAAGCACAAAGAAAAAGTTACTAACATTCCCTCATGTATACTATTTGATATATATTTGACTGAGCAAAAAAGCAATTATAATCATGTGCCACCGTTGTAAAATTGTACAAGTATGCCTAATATAGAGGCTTATGGATCAGAAATGGGACCCTGCAAACGAGCATACAAGCCTATATCTATATAAGATGCACGCACATATACATATCTATATAAGATGCGCCAACAACAATTTGCGTACTACACACTCCTCTCTATACGTATGTGTGCAATACAAAGATAAGAAACAGATGACAGAACTTACCTGTCGATTCATGGAACAGGGAGGGCTAGTTGTAATAGCAAAGTGTTTTAGTTCACTCCATCCTTGATCCGGCAGCGGTGCAAGGCATCTGAGTTTCCATAAGTACGATCATCTCTGCAAAAGGAAAAGCTTCTTAGATAATCAAGCTCATCTCTGGAGAGAAATTAAAGCTTCTCCTAGAATCGCAGACGCTTCTTCAAGAATCAATAGCGTGTGCAGCATCAGAAGCTTGCCTTTGGTATAAAGAGGGGCCGTCGACCCAAAAAAAGTTGTCACAAGCAAGAGGAAGAATCCATTATCAATGGAGGGGACTGGGAAGAAGGAGAGAGTGAAGGTTGTGGCTGTCTGTGTGCTCCTTGCCGTCCTGTTGTCTGCCCAGCAGCTGCCGGTGGCTGACGCCGCGTCGGTGTTCTGCAAATGCTACGTCCGCTGCTACTCCGACTGCAGGCTCAGACGCCCCCTGCTGTTCTGCAAGCCGTTATGTAGATGCAAATAATATTAGCATGTTGACTGTAGAATTTTTAAAGCGAACAGAAAGGTATTTTATTCGAGTGGTTTATTCAATTCTTGGATCATCTGAGTAAACATATCTGACACCAATATTATAATATATATACCCACATTCTATCCTACCATGAGAATTTTGTTTACTGGTAATCTCGCATGATTATTTCAGTAAAATTTTGTGGCCACTACTACTCTACCTGGAATAGCTGGTGTGATATATGTAGATGGAGAGAGAGAGAGGGAGAGGGAGAGAGAGAGATATATGTCTGTCAAGGAAAGTTAGATTTTTGGGAGGCCTTCTATAACAAAGAAAACTCAAGTATATCTTCAGAACACTAAAAGGACAGCTCAATAAGTGGACAAAGCTATTTGCTATCAACATGGTTAGATACTAATAACCTATTCAGAACCTCAACTTCTTGGAAGTCCTTGAGAATATGGGACTAAAAGTGTAATCAGTTACTGGCTTCAAAAATATTTTACAGTAACAATAAATATCACGTAGCAGATGCAGAGTAAAAGCATGCTAGGAGGCAGGAAAGACTGAAAGAGTCGGTGCTGAATTATGATATAAGCAGAGTGAGTTGAGAATGAACTTCTTTCAATTAAAATAAAGCACAACCATATTATAGAGAGGGAGGTTGTGGTCGACGCCGGCACACAAATGGAACCGCCGTCGTTGGGGTTCGGCGTGGGCTCCTTCCTTCCTGGTCGTCGTCATCTTGGTCCTTGTGGATAGCGTCCATGGATTGGAAGTGGGGTGACTTGAGAATCCCCTCCCTTGAGATAGCTTGCTGTTTCCAGTTGAGATTCATCCATGGAGAAGAGAAGCTTCATGAGCACACACACACAAAAGTGCTCATGAGCAACAAAATTACAATTTCATATGTAGGAGTGGGTCAATTCAAGCCGTTAGCAAGCAGTCACATGGCCGATTAAAAAAAGATAGTTATGTCTAACAGAATCTGTATGGACCAACTATACTCAATCCACCAGTCCAGGCCATGGTATATTTTGTTGGGGATCGTTGCAGAAATTAAAAAAATTCTACGCATCACCAAGATCAATCTATGGAGTTTACTAGCAACGAGAGGGGAGTGCATCTTCATACCGTTGAAGATCGCGAGACGGAAGCGTTGCAAGAACGCGAATGAGGGAGTCGTACTCGTAGCGATTCAGATCGCGGTAGATTCCGATCCTAGCGCCGAACAATGGCACCTCCGCGTTCAACACACGTGCAGCCCGGTGACGTCTCCCGCACCTTGATCCGGCAAGGAGGAGGGAGAGGTTGAGGAAGAGGGCTCCAACAGCAGCACGACGGCGTGGTGGTGATGGAGTGGTAGTTCTCCGGCAAGGCTTCGCCAAGCTCACGCGGAGGAGGAGAGGTGTTGGGGAGGGGAGGGGCTGCGCCTTGGATGTGGTTCTGCAGCCCTCCCTCCACCCCTCTATTTATAGGGAGAAGGGGGAAGGGGGCCGGCCCCTCTAGATGAGATCTAGAAGGGGGGCGGCCATGGGGGAGGGGCTTGCCCCCCAAGCAAGGGGGCGCCCCCTTTAGGGTCCCCCCCCCCAACCCTAGGCGCATGGGCCCTAGGGGGATGGCGCCCAGCCCACTTAGGGGCTGGTTCCCTTCCACATACAGCCCATAGGGCCCTCCGGGGCAGGTGGACCCTCCCGGTGGACCCCCGGAACCCCTTCGGTGGCCCGGTACAATACCGGCATACCCCCGAACACTTCCAGTGACCGTATGATGACTTCCCATATATAAATCTTCACCTCCGGACCATTCCAGAACTCCTCATAACGTCCGGGATCTCATCCGGGACTCCGAACAACATTCGGTAATCACATACAAATCTTCCTTATAACCCTAGCGTCATCGAACCTTAAGTGTGTAGACCCTACGGGTTCGGGAATCATGCAGACATGACCGAGACCGCTCTCTAGCCAATAACCAATAGCGGGATCTGGATACCCATGTTGGTTCCCACACGTTCCACGATGATCTCATCGGATGAACCACGATGTCGAGGATTCAAGCAATCCCATATACAATTCCCTTTGTCAATCGGTATGTTACTTGCCCGAGATTCGATCGTCGGTATCCCAATACCTCATTCAATCTCGTTACCGGCAAGTCACTTTACTCGTTCTGTAATTGTCGTGGAATTGTCACGGGAGAGTCGCTGGAACCGGCTCTCGGTGTCTAGCCCTAGAGATTGCTTCTTGTTACTTGTCGCTTCTCCCTCTTTGGGGAGCCCTGCCCCTCCTTATATAAGTTGAAGGGGCGGGTTACATGTGGAGTCCTACTAGGATTAGGACTAGTCTATCTCTAATACAAACCGGATACAAGTCCTGGTCTTAACTTCTTGTAAGGTAAATATTCCTCATGTCTTTCCTCTTAAACCGGCCCACCATTAACATAAACCGGCCTTCTGGGCCTTGGGCCTTGTCATCCGGCTGACCCGCCCGCCGGGTCACCAGTGAGTCATAATGACCAGGAGGGTTGCTTGTAAACCGCTAGGTCAGGGCGGGTGGCCAGTGAATCGCCAAGTGTCAGTCGGGTCTCAAGTAAACCGCCAAGTCCGGCCGGGTTACACTTCCGGCCGGGTCATACCGCGGGGTATATCCTCGACATTAGCCCCCAGTTTAATTTGGATTTATCAATGTTAAACTGATCTTGCAACATAAACACAAGAACAAATTTGACAGGTTGTGCTCCGGGTTAAATATTCTTGTAAGCCGGCACCTGATCATCTTTAAGTCCTTGACATTTTCTCCTGGAATATCCGGGTCAATAGGCCAGCTTCATAATCCATTTGCTGACATTGGCTCTTGTAAAGAAATATTATAAGAAATAATCCATTTGAGTCGGCCTTCAATGCTCTGACTTGACAAAAAATATTGGTCTTCAAATATTCAACTGATATTCAGCCGGCTTAAAGATGTTGATCTTGCCGATTTATGATTGCCAGAATTGTCGGGTTATAAATAAATGATGCAGGGTCATGATTGTTGCAGACACCGTGTTAATCTGGTCTACTCCAAACTGAGAATTTGAAGATTTTGTCTCCCTTATATGCATATCACCTGTAGCCCCCAAGTCTTAAGAGGAAAACATAGTGATAACTTAAGACTTGCTTCAATATAAGTGTTGTAACTTTGAAGAAATCCGGGTTATTCATCTCAATCATTAGTCATAAACTGAATATTCCACATATGTAGCCCCCAAGTGCCGGGTTGTCATGCTTGCAGCAACCTGGGACTTGTAATTGCCTTATGCTCATAAAAACTTCAACCAGTGTAGCCCCCAAGGGTCGGTCATTATGCAATAATGAGCAGGGACTTTGTAAATATGATCATGTAAACTTGACCAGCAACGTGTAGCCCCCAAGGGCCGGGTCAGTAAGATATTACCGAGCTGGGACTTTGTATATTATTCATTGATAATAACATCATATGATGTAATCTCCACCATGGGGTTTGAACCCACGTCCACAAGGTTAAGAGCTTTGTACTCTACCAACTGAGTAGTGGATCTTTCAATATAATGGATTAAGGCTTGTGTACCTTGAATTTTTGACAGGAGCAATTGGTAGCCCCCAAGGGCCGGCTCATTTAGAATGTGATGAGTCGGGTCTTCAATAAGTTGAGCAAAAAATGTCTTTACATTAGCCCCCAAGTGCCATGGTGCATGCTGACAGTGACATGGGACTTGCATATTTGATGTGATCTCAATTTAAATAATGTAGCCCCCAAGTGTCGGGTCGTAAGCCTGCAGCGACTCGGGACTATTCTTTCCATTGTAGAATAAATCATATCCATTGATAAAATAATAGCCATTGCGCCAAAGCAACTTTGAATACCTCATCTGCTGATAAGTCAATCCGGAGTTTAAATACCCGGCGGCTCTTGGCCGATGGCGATTTAATACGCCTCCATTGTAAGCCGGAATTTGTACAACCCGGCGGCTTATAGCCTTTGAGAAAATCAAGAATTGATAACCCTTTTGAGACACCAATTTCAATCTATGATGATGGGCTTGAATTTAATCATTTATGTAAGTCATAGCTCTGTAAATCCTGCAGAGTTTAAACAACATATGCCCTGGCGACTTAACGTCAAAAACCAGGGCGGGTAACCACCCAAATGTAGCCTTATCTTGCACATAATTAGATCACAAGATCCCTTGGCGGTTTACCGCAGGGCGGGTCATAATATCTCACATCTAACCATTGATGTGTAACAAGGAGTCACATATATTGAATTTTCACTGCCGGTTTATGTGACCTGTGTAGTAAGGGTGATAACCCAATCTTTAGAAATCAAGACTTCCAAATGTTTATGATTGTCATATGATGGCGACTTATCATCCAAAGTCAAACCGGGTTAAATAGCAACCACTCATATACACTTTAGATATGATCAAAAGAGCTTCAAATAAAATCCAAAAATTGTTTGCAAAAAGAGACTTCAAAAAATTTGAGGCTTCTGATTCGAATACGATCAGAAAACCATCCCAAAGGGGTTAAGCTAAGATTCGAATACGATCATATAGCCCCCAGTGGCTTTGGCGTTGCCAATCAAGAGGGTGCCGACAGCTATGTTCTCTTTGGTTCGAATACGACCTATGTTTGAACAGGAAGCCCCCAAATGACCTTGAGAGTTGTTTAACGACGCTGATTCGAATATGATCCGCGTCGGTTCCCAAAAGGGGTTGAGCTATGATTCGAATACGATCAAGAAGCCCCCTAGTGAGCTCGGTAGTGTGCCGATCAAGAGGGTACCGACAAGTATGTTCTCTTTGGTTCGAATACGACCTATGTTTGAACAGGAAGCCCCCTAGTGATCATGAGAATATTTAACGACTCTGATTCGAATACGATCAGGGTCACACCTAAAGGGTTAAGCTAAATTCGAATACGATCAGCTCCCAATGGTCATTAAAGCAGGGTACCTATGTTTGGGTTGTGCTTTGTAACAAACTCTTTTTGGTCCCTTTAATTTTTCCTGAGAACTCGAACTTGCGAGAGATTAATTCTTTTTGAACCGGAAATTTTTAACCCGGATACTGAGAGCTTCAAAGCTTTGTGGGAGATAGCTTTCCCTTGAGCCGGACTTTAAACCGAAATCCTTCTTTTTAAGCCAGAAATTTTCTGACGCCCTGATATGTCATGCCAGAAATTATCCACCGCGGAATTTATGATCACGACGGTGAAGCTATCATCAATCACGGGCGGGTTGACCGTGGAAGCAGACAGATGAGACGGCCGCGGCATTGTAAACCGGTGCGGACGAGCAAGTTCTCTTCCGTGCTGTAGGCCGGCGCGGACGCATGAACCGGCCGCGAGGGTGGATGGGCGAGTCGTCCATGATGTTGTAAGGCGGTGCCGACGGGTGAGCCGGCCGGCACATTGATATAAACTGGACTGCGACACGCGTGTCCGTGAAGCCGCGTGGCGGCCGAACGTGCATCCACGGTACAACACCACCCCTTTTTCCTGTAGTAGTCCTCATGCGTAAAAATATTACAAGCCAGAGTGATCGTTCTCGGATGAATTAATATGCTCGTAAAATACCGAGGAAAGATATCACCTGGTGTCTTTTTCAGACGAAATGATTGCGCAGCAATTTTACCAAATGATGGCCTTTACGTCCAAACATATAACCATGCCTCCATCCAGTTTTTTTAAATAAGTCGTACCCCCTTGGCGGGTTACAGAGACGGAGGTAGCAGCTCAACCCCTGCTTCGACGAGGGCGGTGCGAGGCCCAGACAGAGATTATGCAGGGGCGGCTCAGCAATGCAGGGTCACAGCAAAAGCGGAGAGCAGCGGCGGCTCAATGGGGGTGCTGGTCGGGTCACGCCCTCGGCGATCTTCAAGGAAAGGTCACCGGCGGAACAGAGCCCATTACACTGCAACGGCGGCTCTCCTGGGCGGAGGAACGACGCGCCGGCGAATCAACAACAACAGGGTGGCTCGTCGCGTGACAGGAGCGGCTCAACACAGCCACGGCGGTTCTTCCAAAGAGATGATTTGGAGACGAGGCGCGATGGCGATTTAAACGGGAGGCGACGGTGACCGCTGCAACATCCAGTTCAAGGGTAAACGAGGCGGCGCCGGTGACTCACGGCAACGGGGCGGCTCTCGCAGCAAGGGAGAGGCGCACGGCAGGGATCCGGCGGCGACTTAAAGTGAGGCCGGGGCGGCTCAATCCGGCGCAGCAGACGCGGGACCGGGCGATCAAGTGGCTCGAGGTGACGGTGGCTTGTCGCAAACCGAGGATGCTAGAGACCGGTCGTTCACGCGGCAGCACCGGACATGGACGCGACAACGCTGGAAGCCGGCCGTGGACGCGGAGATGAATTTGTTCTTTGGGGCGAGCACGTGAAGGACTTGAAGAAGCCTGTACGTATGTTGACTTGGTACTCTCATGTTTGACCAATTGGTGAGGTACGAGAGCAATTTTGACAGAGGCCGGCGGCTCACGGAGCCGCACGAAGTGTGTACACCGGCGACGGAGGCGAGGCAGCAGCTCGACTTCACTGCGAGATGTAGGCAGGCGGCCCGGCGACTCGGCAGTGTGGCCGGCTCAAAGCACGGTGGGTTAGGCGACGTCGGACGGGGCGGGCTACGGCACTGACCAGGCCGCGGAGGTGAGATCGAGGCGGTTCATAGGCGGAGTCCAGCGGCTCTACGTCCAGGGATTGAGGGATTCTGCCCCGTCCAAACCCCTTTTTCTTCCTTTTTAAGCACTTGAAGTCGTATCCGATCGGAGGGAGACAATACTAGATCTGATTGCTTTTAGCTTTGGTCAACTTGCAGTTGGAACGATGATCAGCTTTGGTTTCTGGACAAGCATGGCGGTTCACCACCGTAGTTGAGATGGACAGCAGCTCACAGGCGCAGTCGGGGCCCTCGGTCAGCGGCAGCTCATCACGACAGCGGGAGCGGCGACTCGCAGGTGAGGCCGTGGCGCTTGCCGGCTCACAGCAGCAATTGGTCAACGGCCGTCGGCGGTAGATCATGTTAGAAGTAAATGCATCAGGCGGTTGGTAAGGCCGCGGGGACGACGGCTTCAAATCCAAAGCCAGACGAGGCGGCACCGGCGACTGACGGCGATGGGGTGTTTCAAACAGGACGGCCTCGTGGCAGAGACAAGGCCGCGACAGGACAGCGGCGGCGCGGCGGTTCAACGAAGTGAATCGCAGGAGGAATCCGAGCTTGTGGCTTTCTTTTCCTTTTGACTATTTCTTTGACCTAGTTTGTACTAGGAGTCCGCTCACTGATTGATAGAACCCGGCGGATCCACCTCGGAAACTTTCTGTTATCGAAACTGCTACTCGACAGATTGCAGGATTCAGCGTACAAACGGACAAATTGCAGGATTTGGCGTACAAACGGAATCAATCGCCCATCGGTTTCGGCGGCTCGCCTTGCACCGGTGACGTACTGAGCATCAAACCCTTCGCACCAGCTCTTTCATCCCCCACATACGAAATTCTTGATCCCTAAAACAGATCCCTCCAAGAACTCAACACCACCGTGCACAGGCCTCACGGTGGGCGCCAACTGTCGTGGAATTGTCACGGGAGAGTCGCCGGGAACCGGCTCTCGGTGTCTAGCCCTAGAGATTGCTTCTTGTTACTTGTCGCTTCTCCCTCTTTGGGGAGCCCTGCCCCTCCTTATATAAGTTGAAGGGGCGGGTTACATGTGGAGTCCTACTAGGATTAGGACTAGTCTATCTCTAATACAAACCGGATACAAGTCCTGGTCTTAACTTCTTGTAAGGTAAATATTCCTCATGTCTTTCCTCTTAAACCGGCCCACCATTAACATAAACCGGCCTTCTGGGCCTTGGGCCTTGTCATCCGGCTGACCCGCCCGCCGGGTCACCAGTGAGTCATAATGACCAGGCGGGTTGCTTGTAAACCGCCAGGTCAGGGCGGGTGGCCAGTGAATCGCCAAGTGTCAGTCGGGTCTCAAGTAAACCGCCAAGTCCGGCCGGGCTACGCTTCCGGCCGGGTCATACCGGGGGGTATATCCCCGACAGTAATGCATGATCCCGTGACTAACTACTTAGTCACATATTGAGCTCATTATGATGATGCATTGCCGAGTGGGCCCAGAGATACCTCTCCGTCATACGGAGTGACAAATCCCAGTCTCGATCCGTGCCAACCCAACAGACACTTTCGGAGATACCTGTAGTGCACCTTTATAGCCACCCAGTTACGTTGTGACGTTTGGTACACCCAAAGCATTCCTACGGTATTCAGGATTTGCACGATCTCATGGTCTAAGGAAATGATACTTGACATTAGAAAAGCTTTAGCAAACGAACTACACGATCTAGTGCTATGCTTAGGATTGGGTCTTGTCCATCACATCATTCTCCTAATGATGTGATCCTGTTATCAATGACATCCAATGTCCATGGTCAGGAAACCGTAACCATCTATTGATCAACGAGCTAGTCAACTAGAGGCTCACTAGGAACATGTTATGGTCTATGTGTTCACACATGTTTTACGATTTCCGGATAACACAATTATAGCATGAACAATAGACAATTATCATGAACAAGGAAATATAATAATAACCATTTTATTATTGCCTCTAGGGCATATTTCCAACAGTCTCCCACTTGCACTAGAGTCAATAATCTAGTTATATTGTGATGAATCATACACCCATAGAGTTCTGGTGTTGATCATGTTTCGCCCGTGGAAGAGGTTTAGTCAATGGATCTGCGACATTCAAATCCGTATGCACTTTACAAATATCTATGTCTCCATTTTGAACATTTTCACAAATGGAGTTGAAGCGACGCTTGATGTGCCTGGTCTTCTTGTGAAACCTGGGCTCCTTGGCAAGGGCAATAGCTCCAGTGTTGTCACAGAAGAGAGTCATCGGCCCTAATGCATTGGGAATAACTCCTAGGTCGGCAATGAACTCCTTCATCCAGATTGCTTCATGTGCTGTCTCCGAGGCTGCCATGTACTCCGCTTCACATGTAGATCCCGCCACGATGCTTTGCTTGCAACTGCACCAGCTGACTGCCCCACCATTCAAAATATACACGTATCCGGTTTGTGACTTAGAGTCATCCAGATCTGTGTCGAAGCTAGCATCGACGTAACCCTTTACGACGAGCTCTTCGTCACCTCCATAAACGAGAAACATATCCTTAGTCCTTTTCAGGTACTTCAGGATGTTCTTGACCGCTGTCCAGTGTTCCATGCCGGGATTACTTTGGTACCTTCCTACCAAACTTACGGCAAGGTTTACATCAGGTCTGGTACACAGCATGGCATACATAATAGACCCTATGGCCGAGGCATAGGGGATGACACTCATCTTTTCTCTATCTTCTGCCGTGGTCGGGCATTGAGCCGTGCTCAATCTCACACCTTGCAATACAGGCAAGAACCCCTTCTTGGACTGATCCATATTGAACTTCTTCAATATCTTGTGAAGGTATGTGCTTTGTGAAAGACCTATGAGGCGTCTCGATCTATCTCTATAGATCTTGATGCCTAATATGTAAGCAGCTTCTCCAAGGTCCTTCATTGAAAAACACTTATTCAAGTAGGCCTTTATGCTTTCCAAGAATTCTATATCATTTCCCATCAATAGTATGTCATCAACATATAATATGAGAAATGCTACGGAGCTCCCACTCACTTTCTTGTAAACACAGGCTTCTCCATAAGTCTGTGTAAACCCAAACGCTTTGATCATCTCATCAAAGCGAATGTTCCAACTCCGAGATGCTTGCACCAGCCCATAGATTGAGCGCTGGAGCTTGCATACCTTGTCAGCATTCTTAGGATCGACAAAACCTTCCGGCTGCATCATATACAATTCTTCCTTAAGGAAGCCGTTAAGGAATGCCGTTTTGACGTCCATTTGCCATATCTCATAATCGTAGAATGCGGCAATTGCTAACATGATTCGGACGGATTTCAGCTTCGCTACGAGTGAGAAGGTCTCATCATAGTCAACTCCTTGAACTTGTCGATAACCCTTAGCGACAAGTCGAGCTTTATAGATGGTAACATTTCCATCCACGTCCGTCTTCTTCTTAAAGATCCATTTATTTTCTATCGCTCGCCAATCATCGGGCAAGTCTGTCAAAGTCCATACTTTGTTTTCATACATGGATCCTATCTCGGATTGCATGGCTTCAAGCCATTTGTTGGAATCTGGGCCCGCCATTGCTTCTTCATAGTTCGAAGGTTCACCGTTGTCCAACAACATGATTTCCAAGACAGGGTTGCCGTACCACTCTGGTGCAGAACGTGTCCTTGTGGACCTAGAAAGTTCAGTGGTAACTTGATCATGATCGTCATCATTAACTTCCTCTCTAGTCGGTGCAGGCACCACAGAAACATTTTCTTGTGCTGCGCTACTTTCTGGTTCGAGAGGGGTCATCTCATCAAGTTCCACTTTCCTCCCACTTACTTCTTTCGAGAGAAACTCTTTCTCCAGAAAGGACCCGTTCTTGGCAACGAAGATCTTGCCTTCGGATCTGAGGTAGAAGGTATACCCAATGGTTTCCTTCGGGTATCCTATGAAGACGCATTTTTTCGACTTGGGTTCGAGCTTTTCAGGTTGAAGTTTCTTGACATAAGCATCGCATCCCCAAACTTTCAGAAACGACAGCTTAGGTTTCTTCCCAAACCATAATTCATACGGTGTCGTCTCAACGGATTTCGACGGAGCCCTATTTAAAGTGAATGCGGCCGTCTCTAAAGCATAACCCCAAAATGATAGCGGTAGATCGGTAAGAGACATCATAGATCGCACCATATCCAATAGAGTGCGATTACGACGTTCGGACACACCATTACGCTGAGGTGTTCCAAGCGGCGTGAGTTGTGAAACAATTCCACATTTCCTTAAGTGTGTGCCAAATTCGTGACTCAAATATTCCCCTCCACGATCTGATCGTAAGAACTTTATTTTCCTGTCACGTTGATTCTCAACCTCACTCTTAAATTCCTTGAACTTTTCAAAGGTCTCAGACTTGTGTTTCATTAAGTAGACATACCCATATCTACTTAAGTCATCAGTGAGGGTGAGAACATAACGATAGCCACCGCGAGCCTCAACGCTCATTGGACCGCACACATCAGTATGTATGATTTCCAATAAGTTGGTTGCTCGCTCCATTGTTCCGGAGAACGGAGTCTTGGTCATTTTTGCCCATGAGGCATGGTTCGCACGTGTCAAATGATTCATAATCAAGAGACTCCAAAAGTCCATCTGCATGGAGTTTCTTCATGCGTTTGACACCAATGTGACCAAGGCGGCAGTGCCACAAGTATGTGGGACTATCATTATCAACCTTACATTTCTTGGCATTCACACTATGAATATGTGTAACATCACGTTCGAGATTCATTAAGAATAAACCATTGACCAGCGGGGCATGACCATAAAACATATCTCTCATATAAATAGAACAACCATTATTCTCGGATTTAAATGAGTAGCCATCTCGCATCAAACGAGATCCAGATACAATGTTCATGCTCAAAGCTGGCACTAAATAACAATTATTGAGGTTTAAAACTAATCCCGTAGGTAAATGTAGAGGTAGCGTGCCGAGGGCAATCACATCGACCTTGGAACCATTCCCGGTGCGCATCATCACCTCGTCCTTCGCCAGTCTCCGCTTATTCCGCAGCTCCTACTTTGAGTTACAAATATGAGCAACCGCACCGGTATCAAATACCCAGGAGCTACTACGAGCGCTGGTTAGGTACACATCAATAACATGTATATCACATATACCTTTGGTATTGCCGGCCTTCTTATCCGCTAAGTACTTGGGGCAGTTCCGCTTCCAGTGACCGTTTCCCTTGCAATAAAAGCACTCAGTCTCAGGCTTGGGTCCATTCTTTGTCTTCTTCCCGGCAGCTTGCTTACCGGGCGCGGCAACTCCCTTGCCGTCTTTCTTGAAGTTCTTCTTACCCTTGCCTTTCTTGAACTTAGTGGTTTTATTCACCATCAACACTTGATGTTCCTTTTTGATCTCCACCTCCGCTGATTTCAGCATTGAATATACCTCAGGAATGGTCTTTTCCATCCCCTGCATATTGAAGTTTATCACAAAGCTCTTGTAGCTAGGTGGGAGCAACTGAAGGATTCTGTCAACGACCGCATCATCCGGGAGATTAACTCCCAGCTGAGATAAGCGGTTGTGCAACCCAGACATTTTGAGTATGTGTTCGCTGACGGAACTATTCTCCTCCATCTTACAACTGTAGAACTTGTCGGAGACTTCATATCTCTCGACCCGGGCATGGGCTTGGAAAACCATTTTTAGCTCTTGGAACATCTCATATGCTCCGTGCTGCTCGAAACGCTTTTGGAGCCCCGGTTCTAAGCTGTAAAGCATGCCGCACTGAACCAGGGAGTAATCATCAACACGTGTTTGCCAGGCGTTCATAATGTCTTGGTTTGCTGGGACGGGTGCTTCACCTAGCGGTGCTTCAAGGACATATGCTTTCTTGGCAGCTATGAGGATGATCCTCAAGTTCCGGACCCAGTCCGTATAGTTGCTACCATCGTCTTTCAGCTTGGTTTTCTCTAGGAACGCGTTGAAGTTGAGGTTGACATTAGCGTGGGCCATTTGATCTACAAGACATATTGTAAAGATTTTAGACTAGGTTCATGATAATTAAGTTCATCTAATCAAATTATTAATGAACTCCCACTCAGACAGACATCCCTCTAGTCATCTAAGTGATACATGATCCGAGTCAACTAGGTCGTGTCCGATCATCACGTGAGACGGACTAGTCATCATCGGTGAGCATCTTCATGTTGATCGTATCTTCTATACGACTCATGTTCGACCTTTCGGTCTCTTGTGTTCCGAGGCCATGTCTGTACATGCTAGGCTCGTCAAGTCAACCTAAGTGTGTTGCATGTGTAAATCTGGCTTACACCCGTTGTATGCGAACGTTAGAACCTATCACACCCGATCATCACGTGGTGTTTCGGAACAACAAACCTTCACAACGGTGCATAGTTAGGGGAACACTTTCTTGAAATTTTAGCGAGGGATCATCTTATTTATGCTACCGTCGTTCTAAGCAAATAAGATGTAAAACATGATAAACATCACATGCAATCAAATAGTGACATGATATGGCCAATATCATTTTACTCCTTTTGATCTCCATCTTCGGGGCGCCATGATCATCATCGTCACCGGCATGACACCATGATCTCCATCATCGTGTCTTCATGAAGTTGTCTCGCCAACTATTACTTCTACTACTATGGCTAACGGTTAGCAATAAAGTAAAGTAATTACATGACGTTTCAGTTGACACGCAGGTCAATAAATTAAGACAACTCCTATGGCTCCTGCCGGTTGTCATACTCATCGACATGCAAGTCGTGGTTCCTATTACAAGAACGTGATCAATCTCATACATCACATATATCATTCATCACATTCTTCTAGCCATATCACATCACATGACACATGCTGCAAAAACAAGTTAGACGTCCTCTAATTGTTGTTGCAAATTTTTTACGTGGCTGCTATAGGTTTCTAGCAAGAACGTTTCTTACCTACGCCAAAACCACAACGTGATATGCCAATTTCTATTTACCCTTCATAAGGACCCTTTTCATCGAATCCGATCCGACTAAAGTGGGAGAGACAGACACCCGCTAGCCACCTTATGCAACTAGTGCATGTCAGTCGGTGGAACCTGTCTCACGTAAGCGTACGTGTAAGGTCGGTCTGGGCCGCTTCATCCCACGATGCCGCCGAATCAAAATAAGACTAGTAACGGCAAGTAAATTGACAAAATCGACGCCCACAACAACTTGTGTTCTACTCGTGCATAGAAACTACGCATAGACCTAGCTCATGATGCCACTGTTGGGGATCGTTGCAGAAATTAAAAAAATTCTACGCATCACCAAGATCAATCTATGGAGTTTACTAGCAACGAGAGGGGAGTGCATCTTCATACCGTTGAAGATCGCGAGACGGAAGCGTTGCAAGAACGCGGATGAGGGAGTCGTACTCGTAGTGATTCAGATCACGGTAGATTCCGATCCTAGCGCTGAACAACGGCACCTCCGCGTTCAACACACGTGCAGCCCAGTGACGTCTCCCGCACCTTGATCCAGCAAGGAGGAGGGAGAGGTTGAGGAAGAGGGCTCCAACAGCAGCACGACGGCGTGGTGGTGATGGAGTGGCAGTTCTCTGGCAGGGCTTCGCCAAGCTCACGCGGAGGAGGAGAGGTGTTGGGGAGGGGAGGGGTTGCGCCTTGGATGTGGTTCTGCAGCCCTCCCTCCACCCCTCTATTTATAGGGAGAAGGGGGAAGGGGGTCGGCCCCTCTAGATGAGATCTAGAGGGGGGGCGGCGGCCAAGGGGGAGGGGGATTGCCCCCCAAGCAAGGGGGGCGCCCCCCTTTAGGGTTCCCCCCCAACCCTAGGCGCATGGGTGTAACGCCCCGAGTCCGACGCTTCAGATGCCTTCCATGTTTTGCGTGGCCGCCGTGTGTTTCATTTGTATGTTGCATTTCTCATAGCGTCATGCGCATTGCATCTGCATGTTTTCTTAAAGCTTGCATCGTTCGTAGTTGCCGCTCCTCGCTTGCCTCCGTTGACCTTGTGACATGCCCTTTGTCGTTATCGACCTTTCTCCGACCCCTCGTGTGTGTGTCCGAAACTGCCCCGAACTCGAACCGCTCAGTCATCACCGTTGCATTCAGATCATCTCCTAACATCTATAATACATCTCCGTTTTCTTATTTGGTCTTCCTAGCCTATTTATCCGGGACCGTTCGATTAAGATCGGAGGAACCAAATGCCCCTATCCAAAAATCCACTTGCTATATATATAGACCCCCTAACCTAACCTAGACAAACCACCTAATTTCTAGGGATCCTACCCTAGCGCCGCCGCCATCTTCCTCGGGATCCCCCCGATCCACCCACCTGCCCATCTCCTTCCGCGCCCAGCCACTGCTCTCCGTCGATCCATCCATCCAACCAGCAGCCACCCGCAAGGCCACCACCACCTCACCTCCCTTGACCTCCATCGCCCGTGCCGCCGGAGCAAGCTCCACCGGCGACTAGAGCCACCTCGTCTCGCGGCCTCCTCTGCTTCTCCTCGAGCCCGCAGCAACAGCCCAAGGCCGAGCAGCCCTGCGCCTATGGCCTCTCGCTCCTGCAACCGACGCCCGAGGCCTCTGCTTTCCCCTGCACCGCGTCGACCGCATCGAGCAGCACCTCGAGGCCGAGCAGCTCCTCCGTGCTAATCCGCCAGGCCAGCCTCCCGTCTCCTCCTTCCGTTCCCACTTTCCCTCGTCTCTCCTGTAACCCTCTTTCTCTCCCTTCGTTTCTCTCTCAGGGAGCACAGGACGCGTCGGCCACCATGGATTTTGCACCGGAGCTCCGTGCCCTTTGCTCGCCAGCGCCCCGCTTCGAGCCTCCTCTGCTTCGCGCCTCCCCGAGCGGCAGGGGCTCGTCCCCGAGCTCGACCTCGCCCTCCGCCTGGCCAAGTTCCGCGCCAAGCCTGCTTCCTCTCCAGCATCGCGCCCGCCGCTGCAAGCCCCTCGCTGCGCCGCATCTCCTCTGCAACGAACGGCAGCTGCAACCGCTGCAACCGCCACGCCGTTGACTGCATCGGCCAGATCCGCCGTCGCGCCGTCCCGGAGTCCAGCAGCCGGCCGCCAGTGCCTTCTTCCTCTGCTTCTGCCTCGAGCAGGAGGAGGATGACCCTGCCTCGAGCGCACGCCTGTGCCCGAGCGAGGACCGCATCGCCGTTGACCGCGTCCCTGTTCATCTGGAGCCAGCGCCAGATCGCACCAAGCCCAGCCGCGCCAGGCCCAGCGGCCTCCTCCTCCACCGACCGGGCCAAGAGCCCATGGTGAGCCTCCCAGCCGCTGCCCTGTTCCAGATTCAGCCCAGCAGTGCTCCAGATTCGGCCCGCATCGTTTTTTTCCGTTCTGGACGTTTTAGCTAATTATTCCAGAGAGTGCAGTTTTACAGAAAAAACCCTAGTGTTCATGCATCTAATAACTAATAAACCATGCATCATATGTAAATAATTTATATATGTAAAATGCTCAGAATTTCATCTAGTTTCATAATATGCAACTTTCATCCATGTTAAAAATGTTTAACTTGCTGTTTGCATTAATTTGCCTAAATGCCATGCTAAAATGCTTTATTTCATAACTAAATAACCGTAGCTCGGATTTGAATAAACTTTATATGTAAATGGGGTAGAAAAATGCATAGATTAACTTGGTGCACTTTATTTTGCTGTTTAACAACATTAAAATTGTGTTTATGGCAGAACAGTACCAAATCTAAAATATGCACATGAGGATTTTCCGGAATTGTTGTTTGTTGTTCCGGCCTCATTTAAACTTGCCTAAATAGTTAGCTTACTTATGCTTCACCCCTTGCCTTGTTTAATAACATTTAATATTGTTGGGTACATAAACAAGAGCGAACTAAATAACTTGAATGTGGTGTTTCGTCAATATGCAACTCGTTGCATATTGAGCTCCACTTAATTTGTAGTGTTGTTTGTTGCATTTTGCCATGCCATGCTCATTAAACCGGACATGCATCATACTTGTTTGTGCATCATGCCATGTTTATGTGATGGTTGTTTACTATGTTGTTTGCTTCTTTCCGGTTTGCTTCTCTTGTTAGCTTCGATTTCGTTCCGGAGTTGTGAGGATTTGTTCGACTACATCCGTTTGTCTTCTTCATGGACTCGTTCTTCTTCCTAGCGGGATTTCAGGCAAGATGACCATACCCTCGAAATCACTTCTATCTTTGCTTGCTAGTTGTTCGCTCTATTGCTATGCCGCGCTACCTACCACTTGCCATGTTCATGCCTCCCATATTGCCATGTCAAGCCTCTAACCCACCTTTCCTAGCAAACCGTTGTTTGGCTATGTTACCGCTTTTGCTCAGCCCCTCTTATAGCGTTGCTAGTTGCAGGTGAAGATGAAGTTTGTTCCAGGTTGGAACATGGATATGTTGGGATATCACAATATCTCTTATCTTAATTAATGCATCTATATACTTGGTAAAGGGTGGAAGGCTCGGCCTTATGCCTAGTGTTTTGTTCCACTCTTGCCGCCCTAGTTTCCGTCATACCGGTATTATGTTCCTTGAGTTTGCGTTCCTTACGCGGTTGGGTGATTTATGGGACCCCCTTGACAGTTCGCTTTGAATAAAACTCCTCCAGCAAGGCCCAACCTTGGTTTTACCATTGGCCTACCTAAGCCTTTTTCCCTTGGGTTCTGCAGACTCAAGGGTCATCTTTATTTTAACCCCCCCCCCCCCGGGCCAGTGCTCCTCCGAGTGTTGGTCCAAACTAGAGCCCTTGGCAGCGCCACCTCGGGGAAACTTGAGGCCTGGTTTTAGTTGTACGGACTGCTCATCCGGTGTGCCCTGAGAACGAGATATGTGCAGCTCCTATCGGGATTTGTCGGCACATTCGGGTGGTCTTGCTGGTCTTGTTTTACCATTGTCGAAATGTCTTGTAAACCGGGATTCCGAGACTGATCGGGTCTTCCCGGGAGAAGGAATATCCTTCGTTGACCGTGAGAGCTTATGATGGGCTAAGTTGGGACACCCCTGCAGGGTATTATCTTTCGAAAGCCGTGCCCGCGGTTATGTGGCAGATGGGAATTTGTTAATGTCCGGTTGTAGAGAACTTGACACTTGACTTAATTAAAATACATCAACCGCGTGTGTAGCCGTGATGGTCTCTTTTCGGCGGAGTCCGGGAAGTGAACACGGTTTTTGGGTTATGTATGAACGTAAGTAGTTTCAGGATCACTTCTTGATCATTTCTAGCTTCGCGACCGTTGCGTTGCTCCTCTCCTCGCTCTTATTTGCGTATCTTAGCCACCATATATGCTTAGTGCTTGCTGCAGCTCCACCTCATTACCCCATCCTTCCTATAAGCTTAAATAGTCTTGATCTCGCGGGTGTGAGATTGCTGAGTCCTCGTGACTCACAGATACTACCAAAACAGTTGCAGGTGCCGACGATACCAGTGCAGGCGACGCAACCGAGCTCAAGTGGGAGTTCGACGAGGACCTTGGTCGTTACTATGTTTCTTTTCATGTTAATCAGTAGTGGTGCCCAGTTGGGACGATCAGGGATCTAGCAGTTGGGTTATCTTCTTTTCTTTTGGCTTTGACCATAGTCGGTCTATGTGTGTACTCTGATTGATGTATGATTTATTTATGTATTGTGTGAAGTGGCGATTGTAAGCCAACTCTTTATCCCATTCTTGTTCATTACATGGGATTGTGTGAAGATGACCCTTCTTGCGACAAACCACAATGCGGTTATGCCTCTAAGTCGTGCCTCGACACGTGGGAGATATAGCCGCATCGTGGGCGTTATAATGGGCCCTAGGGGGGATGGCGCCCAGCCCACTTAGGGGATGGTTCCCTTCCACATACAACCCATAGGGCCCTCCGGGGCAGGTGGACCCTCCCGGTGGACCCCCGAAACCCCTTCGGTGGCCCCGGTACAATACCGGCATACCCCCGAACACTTCCGGTGACCGTATTGTGACGCCCGGATAATTAGGCTATAGTAATCCCCCGTTAATGTCGCCACGTCACCTTGGTTACTGTTCCTAATCTCGCGTTAGTTCGAAACCGATTCCAATTCAAATTCCAAAATCAAGCAAGAAAATAAAACTTTTCAAACATTAAAACTAAAATATTCCAGGTGTGACAAATAATACCTAGATAATAATGGTGGAGAAACCAACATCCTTAAAAATGTTTGAATGTCCTAAAATAAATAAAACAGTGGCAACTTAATTAATTAAATGCCTTTTATCATTTATAAAATATCAAACTATTTTAGTTAGGAGTGAAACTTTTTGTGGCAGTGGGTTAAACCATAACACTAATTTAGAAACTATATTCCTAATTTATAAAACTAAGATAAATAGAAAACAAAATATAAAACTACTAAACAGAAAATAAATAAGAGAAAATAGGAAAGAAAAAAAAGTAGAAGAAAGACCCCCCCTCGTTGGGCCTCGGCCCAGCTGGCCACCAGGCCGCCCGAATGGGCCGGCCCACCCCGCGTCCCCCACTCCCTTATCCACTCACCTGCCCGAACCCTAGCCCTATCCCCTTTCCCCCCCTCGTCGCCTCTCCCTCCCCCGATCTGGATTGGGAGGAGGCCGATCCCCACGCCCCTCGCTCCTCGCCCCCCCTCTGCCCGAACTGGTTCGGGCACGGCGCCCCAACCTTGTCGCCGGCGCTCACCGTCCTCGCCCCCGACGCCGCTGGCCCCCGCCGTCGCCGGGCCACCACGCCGCTCGTCGAACGCCTCCCCGCTGAGCCCCAATGACCACGCCTCGCCGCCCGGCGCTACCCAACGTCGTCTTCCCCGCGCCCTCGCCGCCCGGAACACCGCCTCGCCGGACTCCCTCCCCAACGTCGTCGCCGTCCCGGCCGCTCCAAGCCTCCCCTGAGCCCGCTGCCACTCCCTACGGCTCCCCTGTGAGCTCCGCTACCCCCCTCTCTCCCTGGGCTCCGGTTCCTCTCCTGCTAGCTTCCCTGCTAGTACCGACCGCCGCCGTCCGCCATAGCTGCCGGGCTCGCGCACCCCGAGCTCCTCCGCCCGCACCGATGGTCCCCGCGTGCTCCTGGCACTCCTAGGGCCCCGTAGAGCCCCACATCTGGCCTTCCCGTGCCTCCCATAGCCGTGCCCGTGCAACCCCGAACTCCGGCCGCCGCTAAGCTCACCGCCGATGCCGTTTCCGGCCATATCCGGACGAACCACTACCACCATCCGGCGCGGATCGTCTTGGCCGTTCGAACGCGACCAAGCGCGCGTGAAACGGACCCCTGTGGCCGAATTCCGGCCACGGCCGAGGCTCGCCGCCGTGTACGGGCTCGCCGGAGTGCCCTCCCGCCGGCGTCCGATGTGGCGCCTGGGGCCCACCCCCAGGGTCACTGACCAGCGGGCCCCTGGGCCCCACCTTTGACCCGTTGACTTCGGTCGATGCTGACTGGGCCAATCCCAGCAGCTGACATGCGGGGCCCACCAATAAAACCTTTTAAAAAGATAAATAAAAATACTAATTAATCAGCTAGTTAAATTAGTTAGTTAAACTAATCCCTAATCAGACACTGACTAGTAGGGCCCACAATCTAATTAAGTTTTTTTAGTTTAAATTAACCCAGTTAATTAGCTACAGAGGCTGACATGTGGGCCCCCACATGTCAGGGTGACATGGTCAGCGCACAGTTGACTGCTGATTTCACACATACGACATGCTGACGTCACCATTACTGTTTTGGATAATTCGAATTTAATTTAATAAATAAATTCCAGAAATTCAAATAATCTTTGAAAATTCATATCTTTTAAACCGTAACTCGGATGAAAATGTTTTCTACATGAAAGTTGCTCAGAACGACGAGACGAATCCGGATACGCAGCCCGTTCGTCCGCCACACCTCCCTAACCTTTCGAACTCGCAACATTCCCCCTCCGTTTCATCTGTCCAAAAATGCCTAACTCCGGGAAAACTTTCCGGATATTATCCCCCTTCGCCAGTATCGTGTAGCACTGCGTTAGAACACTCCTATCGCTGCGCTTTGCCATGTTATGTCTTGTTATGCACTTGCTTGCTATGTATTTACTGTTTCTTCCCCCTCTTCTCTCTGGTAGACCCCGAGACTACCGGCGACCCCCAGTTCGACTACGGTGATGACGACCCTTCCTTCTTGCCAGAGCAACCAGGCAAGCCCCCCTTGATCACCAGATATCGCCTATTCTTCTCTATACTGCTTGCATTAGAGTAGTGTAGCATGTTACTGCTTTCCGTTAATCCTATACTGATGCATAGCCTGCCCTTGCCTCTACTGTTGTTACCCTTACCTGCTATCCTACTGCCTAGTATAGGATGCTAGTGTTCCATCAGTGGCCCTACACTCTTGTCCGTCTGCCATGTTATACTACTGGGCCGTGATCACTTCGGGAGGTGATCATGGGTATATACTATATACATTATATACATGACACATGTGGTGACTAAAGTCGGGTCGGCTCGAGGAGTACCCGCAAGTGATTCTGATGAGGGGGCTGAAAGGACAGGTGGCTCCACCCCGGTAGAGGTGGGCCTGGGTTCTTGACGGCCCCCGACTGTTACTTTATGGCGGAGCGACAGGGCAGGTTGAGACCACCTAGGAGAGAGGTGGGCCTGGCCCTGGTCGGCGTTCGCGGATACATAACACGCTTAACGAGTTCTTGGTATTTGATCCGAGTCTGGCCATTTGGTCTATACGCACTAACCATCTACGCGGGAGTAGTTATGGGTATCCCGGCGTCGTGGTATCAGCCGAAGCCTTCGTGGCGTCAGCGACTGAGTGGCGCGCGCCGGATTGGACTGGAACGCCACTAGGCTAGGTCTGCTTCCGGCCGCGTATGCAACGTGCAGGTGTGCATAGGGCGATGGGCCCAGACCCCTGCGCGCATAGGGTTAGACCGGCGTGCTGACCTCTCTGTTGTGCTTAGGTGGGGCTGCGACGTGTTGATCTTCCGAGGCCGGGCATGACCCAGAAAAGTGTGTCCGGCCAAATGGGATCGAGCGTGTTGGGTTATGTGGTGCACCCCTGCAGGGAAGTTTATCTATTCGAATAGCCGTGTCCCTCGGTAAAAGGACGACCCGGAGTTGTACCTTGACCTTATGACAACTAGAACCGGATACTTAATAAAATACACCCTTCCAAGTGCCAGATACAACCCGGTGATCGCTCTCTAACAGGGCGACGAGGAGGGGATCGCCGGGTAGGATTATGCTATGCGATGCTTGGAGGACTTCAATCTACTCTCTTCTACATGCTGCAAGATGGAGGCTCCCAGAAGCGTAGTCTTCGACATGATTAGCTATCCCCCTCTTATTCTGGCATTCTGCAGTTCAGTCCACTGATATGGCCCTTTACACATGTATCCATGCATATGTAGTGTAGCTCCTTGCTTGCGAGTACTTTGGATGAGTACTCACGGTTGCTTTTCTCCCTCTTTTCCCCTTTCTATACCTGGTTGTCGCAACCAGATGCTGGAGTCCAGGAGCTAGAGATCCCGAGGATGATTCTACATGGAGTTCGGCTTCGAGGAGTAGTTAGGAGGTCCCAGGCAGGAGGCCTTGCCTTTTCGATCGTTGCTACTTTTGTGCTAGCCTTCTTAAGGCAAACTTGTTTAACTTATGTCTGTACTCAGATATTGTTGCTTCCGCTGACTCGTCTATGATCGAGCACTTGTATTCGAGCCCTCGAGGCCCCTGGCTTGTATTATGATGCTGGTATGACTTATTTATGTTTTAGAGTTGTGTTGTGATATCTTCCCGTGAGTCCCTGATCTTGATCGTACACATTGCGTGTATGATTAGTGTACGGTCGAATCGGGGGTGTCACAACCGTATGATGACTTCCCATATATAAATCTTCACCTCCAGACCATTCCAGAACTCCTCATAACGTCCGGGATCTCATCCGGGACTCCGAACAACATTCGGTAATCACATACAAATCTTCCTTATAACCCTAGCGTCATCGAACCTTAAGTGTGTAGACCCTACGGGTTCGGGAATCATGCAGACATGACCGAGACCGCTCTCTAGCCAATAACCAACAGCGGGATCTGGATACCCATGTTGGCTCCCACACGTTCCACAATGATCTCATCGGATGAACCACGATGTCGAGGATTCAAGCAATCCCGTACACAATTCCCTTTGTCAATCGGTATGTTACTTGCCCGAGATTCGATCGTCGGTATCCCAATACCTCGTTCAATCTCGTTACCGGCAAGTCACTTTACTCGTTCCGTAATGCATGATCCCGTGACTAACTACTTAGTCACATATTTAGCTCATTATGATGATGCATTACCGAGTGGGCCCAGAGATACCTCTCCGTCATACGGAGTGATAAATCCCAGTCTCGATCCGTGCCAACCTAACAGACACTTTCGGAGATACCTGTAGTGCACCTTTATAGCCACCCAGTTACGTTGTGACGTTTGGTACACCCAAAGCATTCCTACGGTATCCGGGAGTTGCATGATCTCATGGTCTAAGGAAATGATACTTGACATTAGAAAAGCTTTAGCAAACGAACTACACGATCTAGTGCTATGCTTAGGATTGGGTCTTGTCCATCACATCATTCTCCTAATGATGTGATCCCGTTATCAATGACATCCAATGTCCATGGTCAGGAAACCGTAACCATCTATTGATCAACGAGCTATTCAACTAGAGGCTCACTAGGGACATGTTATGGTCTATGTGTTCACACATGTATTATGATTTCCGGATAACACAATTATAGTATGAACAATAGACAATTATCATGAACAAGGAAATATAATAATAACCATTTTATTATTGCCTCTAGGGCATATTTCCAACATATTTATCCAGCCTAAATACTCACATATATCAGCCATGAGTGGAAGTAGTTGACAACAAACTATGATCCTAGAAAGTACGACTAAAAATTTGTCTATCAATGTAAAAACAAAAACACATTTGTAGATCAGCAAACAGAGGAGATGCCAACAGTGAAGTAAAACTTCATCAAGAATCATATTTTCAGAAGAGAACAAATAGTGCAGACCTTGCAGTATAACTGTAAAAAGTATTGCTAGGATGGCCTAAAGACAGTAAAAGCCTAAAACTTGCCAATTGTAAACAAACACAAAGTAACAGAAGTAGTTGTACAACTCCCAGATCTCTGGAACAATTTTCACTTCGTTATATTTTCGCTTCGGAAATATAGTCAAATCCTCACTTCTAGCAGCGCATATAACCATATCACTGAGATAGCGAGGGAAATGGCGGGCAAAGGAGGGAGCTCAGCAAGAGGAGGAAAGGGGGGAACTCACCTTGGCCTTGGACTGCTGGTTGCTGCCATGGAAGAGCTCTGAACCATGGAGCAGTCACGTAATTAGTACCCAAAATAGATATTCTAGATGAAGATTTTGCAAGTGCACTTGCCTTGTCCAAGTCCAATGCTTTATGGCTCTGAATTCCGACGGTAGACCAAGTTCCATCAACCTCCATAATAACCAAATCACTGAATCCGCTATCTATCTTATGGTCGTTTTCCAATATTTTTGGCTCCTTGTTCTCACACATCTATACTATTATTAGAACACCCAAACAGATGTACACGGAACAATTAGAACCCTCTGATCTAATCCAATTACTCAAATCTAAGAGTCCATATGAATTCGATGGTCTGCCAGCCAATCAAACGGTTCAGATTCGATGTTCTGCCAGGGCAGACGACGATCAATCTGACCGGGCCGGATGGATCGTCCCAACAAACCGTTAATCCCGCGCAGCAATCCTTCGTCTCACACCCACGCACGCCGCATCTTCCCCACTAACTCCGCCGGTTATGCAGGCGAATATGCGGCCATCAGATCCGTCCCTGGATGTCACCGCCCCACGCCGTTGGCACAGGCTCCCCATCCCGTCGCTGGATGGAGGATGCCGCTGGAGGCGGCCGTGCCAACGACGAGCGTAGGACGCGGGCGGACCTCCCTCACCCTGCCTTGCCGCCCCTCCGGCCCTCATCATCCTCGTGCTTCTCCCGCACCGGCGTCTCCCCGCCGCCTCGGCACCTTCCGTAGCAGGCGAGGACCGGAGCCGAGAATGAGGCGTCCGCACGCGACTATCTCTCCCTTCGAGCGCCTTCGACGCGCCCCCGACTGTTGCCGCCAACTTTACTGGAAGCTCCACGATGATCCAGGTAATCCCCAAGCAAACCATTGTCTGCTCACGATTTCAGAAGAGAAGTGGGGGAGTGTATTCATGTGATGAGTAAGAAGATAAACTTGTGTGGTTCAGTCACCGGATCAACTGTTAGATGCCCAGAAGGTACTGTTAGTGTGTTACTACACCTGAAATTACAACTCAGCTAGCAGCTTCCTTCACAGTGAGCAGGAGAAGCTCACCGCCGAGGCTGGGTTCAGAACTACAGATAGGTAGGTAGATGGATGAGAATTAGATACCCTTTTCCTTTTTCTCCTGTTTATCTAGATCGGCTGATCACCAAGGCATGTAGCTGTTTGTAACTAATATTGGAAGTGCAAAGCATTCTCACATAGATAATAGAAAATGGTAGTAATCCGCTCAGGGAGTGATTCTCTCTAATTCATGGGAGCACCCACAGGGCTGTAATCGCCGTGAAGATTCAGCAGTTCGCTCTCACTAATTCAGGGCGCGTCGAAGGCACCGCGACGGCAGGCCAGTTGCATTATTTCTTGCCTGATATTTTTATTTATTGTTGCAGACTGGGGTAGGATGCCGAAGATGTAGAGGTTGTTGCTCCAGTGACGCTGGAGCCCATTCAAAGGAAGAGAATATGCGTGTTTTTCCTCCTAACCATTTGAGTAGTGTTCTGTGCAATTTATGCACATTTTGAAAATTTAGTTATAGACGTCGGATTTATCTCCAATCATCTATTGTGCCGTATCTTCTACAATCTTTCATATTTTAGCATGAATTTTTGAAAATGCGTGTTAGAAAGCTTGTATATCATACATGGACTGGAAAGCATACATGTGCTATTTTCTTTTGATTATCTCCTTTCAGACTGTTCGGGGTTTCTTGATCATAATACTTTGTTCTTGATACCTCTTTGGGTCTTAGAGAATTCAGAATAAGTTCTTACAACAATCATTACTGGATAAATCATGTATGATACCATGCTTGCACCCTTATTTGCAGCTGTATTTCAGGTTGTTGGCACAATCAGGTTAGTTTGTTTTTTCTGCTTTTTGGTTAGCACTGATGATAATTTGAACCTGTCAGACGGGGAAAGATATGCCCATTACGAGTGCATCTTGATTCAGTTTGAGGAGAAAGAGTAGTTATTTCAGCTTGTGGCATGTGTCCACACTTGTTAACCAATTAACCCTTTTCCATTTGTGTCTTAAAAGTACTTTTGTTAACATTTGCAACCTAACAGAGGATCTACTTTTGCTAATAGTGGTCAAATAAAAGAGGATCCAGAGTTCCAGGCTCTGTGTTGTACAGAATTATTCTTTGCCAACAATAGTTTTGCTAAGTCTCTCTTGCCTCTCAGTGTTACTACAGAGATGTTAGAAACACAAGGAATGATTAACGATGAAAGAACCACATATAGATCTGTGATTTCTCCAGTGGCCAATAATTCAACTGCATGGTTTAGGAACCACAAATAGCTTTGGGTATTTTCTTTGTACGCATTAATAATTTAATATTATATATTGAGAACTGAAATAAATATTTTACGTCATATTTATTTAAAACTTTTCGTATTAATAGTGCAATGCATAGATTTATTTTTCTATGTTTTTATGTTTATTTCCCACTAGACTGAGAATATTGATTATACCAGACAAGTAGTCATTGTTGCTTTGATTCAGAATGAGAAACATTAATTTTCTGAATCATTGGTACAATTAGTTCACACCAAACTATTCAAAGGTACTGTACCTCATGTTGGTGAAGATGGCAGATTTCAAACATGGTGGCGAACAAAGGTTTATATTGCAGGCGCCTCTGATTTCGTAAGTTCTTAACAATTTAATGATCATACAATATATAAGAATGCAAGGCCCTTCAGTTTTCTACTACCTCGACGGTAATTGAGATGACAAGGAAATACACGGGGAAGCAGATAACTTGGATCATACAATGTCACAAATTGTGTTGGCCAATGTACTTTGCGGCTCAGACAAGGACCTTTATATGCACAGCACAATTTTGTGACAGTAGTCTTTTTAAGAAAAATGACCCTATGAACATACTTATCATTAGTTGTTTCCTCATAGTGGGAACTTTCTATCCAGCTAAACTGGAGCATCAGGTAGCTATCACACACATCCTTTTGAGAACAAGAACACATTTATTTATATATTTGTCTTGTTTTCTGTTTGTGCTTGCAGGAAAACAGTCTAGCTACTAGAGATTTGAGCTGAAGCACAAGCCTTTCCTCTTGGAATTGATTTAGAACCCAAGGGAGGAGTTCCTATCATCAATGCTAGCTGTACATTCAAATGCATATGCTTGTGAGCTCTGCTCTCTAAACACCCTAAAGATAATAGATGTTATTTTGTACCCTTAACAGGTCTCCCATATGGTAATTGTCTTTATAAAGCACCCTATGATATTTCTAGAAAGTAAGGTCATGTAGAAAAATGGAGCGCTCCATCTTTGGTTATTCTCTACTCAGGTGTTTATTGCAGTGTGTGTCCTTTTTTATCTTTCAGTAAAGTGCAAATTGGTACCTCTAAAAGAAGCTCCTTTTTGTGAAAATTGTTATTTCCTTATGGTGACCATTTCCATACGAACTACTATTGTTTGCTTGCCGTTTTTCTGTTGCATCATGTCCATTCCACAACCTTTATATGGAATCCCGAAGGTAGTTGAATCCCGAAGGCCTTACTATGCATTTCATCTTCTGATGGTAGAATTTTTTTGCGCTTGAACATTTTAATAAGTTGCTCAAGCCTTCTGAATTAACTTCATTTTAATAAGTTGTATGCGGTGATTTAACTGTCTATGCCCCTCAGGTTTGAGAAGAAGCACATCCCATTACTATTACATGGCAAAAGCGGCTGCATGGCAAGGAGAAAGTCGCAACTCCGCCATGGACTTATGTGGCGATGGGAGTAGAGAGATGGCAATGCATGCTGGTAGTGCTATAAGGCCACGCCAGGGTTTGTGTCATTGCCGGGTACCGGTATGTTTCTACCATTGGCCCTTGTAGATCCCTTTAGTGAAAGGGCTGTGGTTATTAGAATAGAGATCGTGCCTTGCACGTGCAAGTTTGGTAGAGACGTGCATTGCACGTGCACGTTTACTAATTATTTGTTACAGTCATCTATCTTTTCAACAGCCACTGCCTGCAAAACAAAACGGTCACATTAGTTGCCCTATCAGTTAATATTGAGACAGATTTACATGCATGCTCACCTCATGCATGTCCAAAGTTGTGCAGTTATCTACTCCTTGACCGCTAATTAGAAACTGGAATCTGGTGACAGATGAGACAACCAAATTAATCTAGCATTTAAGAATGGCGCTTTGATTCACAGAACTGCAACCACAATAGGCATAAATCTCCACTCTCTTTGTAACTAACCACCTGACATGTCTACAACCTATCCCCCCTCTCTCCATCAAAATCGCCAACCAAAAAGCTAACAATGGTGGTTTGATTACCATGCCATGCATAGTCCCTGCAATTATCTATAACCAGTCATGTGATTTGTTTAATCCTTAAGCTAAAGGCCTAAACCAAGGATTAACCCAGACTAACAAACAGATCAGGCAATTAATTTATCTAGACAAATTTCAATAACACGAGCCAATGCCAAACCCGCAGCCACCGAACAAAATAAGAAATACAACAAAAAATCGTCCGAGGAATCTAGCAATGCCGCACTGTCTCCCGCATAGCAACAAAAAACCGAGGGGGTCCAACCAGACCTAATAAATCCAAAGGATTCTAACAAGATTCAGGCAGCCCATACATCCAAACACCCCCAAGACCCATCCATAACAACCTACCTACATCTATTCACTCTAGTAGAGGAAAAATGCAGAAAAGAAGAACATAATAACTCACCGAGGACAGTGGAGAGGAGAGTGGGACGGGAGGGCGGGTTCGCAGTCGCACGATGGGGTGGCGGCTAGGGTGGAAGGGGAGGGGGCGGCAGCGGAGATGCAACAAGGCTGGGACGGTTCTTGGCGCCAGATCGATCCACCGAAGCACGTTGGTGGCGTCAACCATTGGAGCTCATCGGCGTCGCCCAAGGCGCGGCTTGTTGCGACGGCGGTGGCGTGCTCCGCCTGGACTTCTCTAGCCTCACCCCCAAGAGCCCGACCGTCGCCACTACTGATGGCTCCGCCGCCCTTCATGGTCGCGAGGAGCTAGCACAAGGGACGGCCAGGAGGAGCAGGGAGGCGCAGAGGAGCGGCGGCAGCTCGGGCCGGAGAGAAGGAGGGGAGCGAGAGCGACGGCTGCGTGAGAGATGCGAGGGAGAGAGAGAAGTGAGGGAGGGTGAAAAAACCCTAGTCGTCTCACCCGATTGGGGATGAGTATGCGAACCAGGGAAAGCCATCTGGCGTCGGGTATGCGAGAAGTCGAAAATGCCCTCGGCGGGCGACGAGAATTTCGGCGGTGGCAACGAGATCTTTACCGCTCGAAGCGCCGACGGGATGCACGGGACGCGCCACACACACAGAGAATGACACGCGAGGCCCACCACGCGGGCTACCCCACAAGTCAGCGAGACCCAGCCGGGAACCAGGGAGTGAGCGACAGCGCGGGGAGGCAGTAACTATTCATTGTAGCAGTAGCACCGGGTCGATCCGACGGCTGAGGTCGTCCAGGAGCAAGATCCTACGGTCCAAAACGCATCAAGTAAACGATCCGACGGCCAATAATCGCTGAGCTATGAGAACGCGTATGTTCTCCCAACTAACATAGTTCTGGATGGGCGCTCCGGGAGGAGGTGTGCGGGACGGCACAACCTTCCTCTCGCTTCGTTCCATTTTCAGCTTTCATTTTCGCTGGCTCGGCACGCATACGGCCCCTAATCCATTTGATTAAGATATTTCGCGGTTAGTTAGTCCACGCACTGCACTAGCAGGACCCGCAAAGCCAAAAGCGTTTCTGTAGATATTTTCCTCCGGTCAGCGACCGCCAGCCTGGTCCCCAACCAGCCAAGCGGCTCGCTCTCTCCGTAGGCTCGAGCCTCAGCCGCCGTCGCTCTCACGGCGGCCGCTCGTGTCGCCACGACGCGACACGCGGCCCCACTGCGCGCGGCCGAGATCGCGCGCGCGCGTGCGCTGCGGCTTCCGGCTCAGCCCGGAGCCGTGACCCGCCAAGCGGCTCCGTTTACTATTCCAACCCGCCGGCGTGGTTTGGCTTTTGCCCTTGCGGAGCCGGGCGGGCCGCGTGTTCCCCCACCCCATAGTGAAAAGCGAGGAAAAAAGGCGACGGAAATATCTCAAAGAGTGGACATCCCACCGTCGCAGACCAGCCACCGCCCCGAATAGTTTAGCATACCACCAGATAATGGAGCGGGGCGGACTGCGACGGGCGGAGGCACCCGCCGCCGGGCGCGGCCGCCGTTCCTAGTACAGGTCACTGCCGACAGGCCGCAATCCGTCGTCCTCCGGCCGCGGGAACTCGCCGGGAGCCGAGTTGATTGGGGGGTGCCAGCGGCCGCATGCATGGAGGAGGAGGCGTCCGCAGATCCAACAGCCGCCTCGTCCTCCTGCGTCTAACCTCTCTGGCTGCGGGCTCTGCTGATTCGTCCTAACGCGCGCACGGGTGACTGCCTGGGACTTGGGTATGGTGGGCGCCGGCGAGGGGGTTCGCGCTGGCGGCAGCGGCGCCGGGGTAGGGGCAGGGGCAGGGGCAGGGCAGCCGTTCGTTGACCGGAGCAAGGTGAGGATCCTCCTCTGCGACAGCGACCCAGACAGCTCACAGGATGTGCTTCGCCTCCTCTGCAACTGCTCCTACCAAGGTCAGTTCACCTTAGGCTTGTTATTAATCATGTGTTTGCTGCTTGCCGTTGGCCTTATTATTACCAGTACAACTAGTATCACCATTTTCTCTTCTAATGATGTCTCTGGTGCTCGGTGCTGCTGCTTTATTTTTCCAGTGACCTGCGCCAAGTCTCCACGGCAGGTGATCAACGTGCTCAACTGCGAGGGCGCTGAGATAGACATCATCCTGGCCGAGGTCGATCTGCCAGTTTCGAAGTGCTTCAAGATGCTCAAGTACATTGGCAGGAACAAGGAGCTGCGCCATATCCCCATCATCAGTAAGCTGTCTCCCAGTTTCCATAGTTCTGTCCAATTCATGCGCCATGCTTGTAGTGATGATATTCGTACGGGCGCAAATACGCAGTGATGTCCAACAGAGACGAGGTTTCTGTCGTTGTCAAGTGCTTGCGGCTCGGGGCAGCAGAGTACCTGGTCAAGCCGCTTCGCATGAATGAGCTGTTGAATCTCTGGACCCATGTGTGGCGAAGGAGACGGATGGTAAATCGCAATCTGTTTTTTCATCTTCACTAGTAGTGTCAAAAGAATGCTCTAAGCTGGTATGCCTGTGGTCATTGCTGTACTGTTTATGAATTATTCTTAAGTTGAATGTTGGTGTTGGCAGCTTGGTTTGGCCGAGAAAAACTTCTTCATTGACAATCTTGAGTTAGTGCTGTCGGAACCTAGTGATGCCAATACCAATAGCACCACACTCCTTTCGGACGAGACAGATGATAAGCCAAAAGGAAATAGAAATCATGAAACAAATACCTCGAGTCAACATGAATATGAGGTAATCAACTAATTTATCTGTATGTAGGAAGTTCTACAACTGTCCTATGATTGGTTTTCTCTTTCTTTCTCTGTAGTATCTTCCAAAATTTATGTTGCCGCAAATATGTGCATTTTACAACATGCTGTACGATGATGAGATGCTCATTGCTGTGCATTACCTTACTTATTAAACCCTTGCTTTTCTTATCATCACCAGTCTCCTGCTGTGGACCCTCCAAAAACAGACCAATTGGAAAATTTACCTAGCATTGCGGAAGATGATGATAAAGCATGTAAGTGTCTTCAGTCTGACCTTTGTTTTCCTCTTCAGCTGTTTTTGTTTTGTCCCCTCTCATACGACCTACTCATTCATAGTTCTCGGACAGTTTCTAAAGCTTATCTTTTATCAGCATCTCCAGGAGGAATGTTTTCACGCCCAATAAAGACTAATTTGAGGATAGCTGAGTCGTCTGCATTTCTAGCATATGTTAAATCAAGCACTCCAGCAAACAACCCATTGGATAATGAACTACAGAGAGAGGGTAATCAGATAGACGTTATGGATCACCAGGGTAATTTCTCTGGTGCGACCGACAGAATCGACACTAATGGTAAAATAAATATTCAGGATGAAAAAGCTTTTGAGACGCCTATGCAGTATCCTTTGGTATGCTTTTCTTCCTCTAACTTGCATCTGGAGCAAAGGAATGAGGGCCAACAAGATGTTTCAGGAAACCCTCCTGTGTATCATTACCCATTTTATTATCCAGGGATGGTAGAGCATGGCATGACACTTCATTCAGTTCAAAGTTTCCAAGGAAACATAAACACTGCTCAAGCTCATACACCACCAACAATGCTCCATCAATACAATGTTTATCACCAATCCCATGGTGCATCGATGCAATCGTATCAGTATAGTCCTGCTGGTATGAATGTGCATTCAAGTCATTTGTCAACACAGAATGTGTGGTCGTCGGTATCGAGCACACCAATTCTCGAGGAAAGACATAGTCGATCTGGCAGGAGAGCTGCAGCACTTGCAAAATTCAGGCAGAAAAGGAAGGACCGCTGTTTTGACAAGAAGGTGAGGTATGTTAATCGGAAGAAAGTTGCTGAAACAAGGCCGAGGGTGCGGGGTCAGTTTGTTAGGCAGGCAAGCAACACAGATATAATTAGCACTGGTGATGATATTTCTGAATACGAAGACGATGATCCATCCTCCAGGGACGTTGAGTTGGTTTCTTCACCAGAGTAGCTGAAAGGTCGTATTATATGTGGGAGTGAGGATGATCATTGCTTACTTTGCAACTCGGTACACAAATGCAATGCATTATTCCTGCTAATAGCAATGCATCATTTTGCTTTCACAATACATCCTCAACCCCCAACCCCTCAAAAGAACTTCTGGCATATGTATGGATATTATTGTGGACATTTTGAGCAATTGTATTTTGACAATGTAAGTTAGTATCACTAGTCAGTGATACACATGGCATTGTGACAAACTCTATGACCTCTTTGTCTCTGCGCTTGTCTAGTTTCATTGTCTCTGTTATTTAATACACATAGTATTTGTTTTCACCAAATGCAAGTTGAAGAGCACCATCCAAATTTGCCTAGCGGCAATGATTCTTGTATAGGGGTTGTTTGCTATTGCCTGTGCATTTTAGGCGAAAGTTGCAAAATTGGAAATTGCGGTTGTCTGCTACCTTGCCAGTCGCCCCTTACGTAAGCTGGTATTAAACATGAACACACATCATGATTCCTCATTAACAGGCAAGGTGAGGATGTCAGCCCCATTTGCGAATAAAAAGAAGCATAGTGTTATCTTCTCTAGCTCATACAATAGGTATTAAGTTCAACTGGGTTAGCATGCAATTTCAGTTCAGTTCGTAGATGCTACAACTGAAAGTTCAGACAGTCCATTAAGATGACTGGCATAAACTACTTAGTTCAATAAATAAATATTTTTTACTTCGCCGCTTCAGGCCCAGAAACAGTTGGTCCCCTAGTGCTTATGTTTTTGATAAGTTAGAAACAGGGGACTTTTTCACTGTTCTAACCCGTTTGCTGAAGTTTAGCACGATTTGACCCATGTTTGAAAGTTTTTTCGGATCTGACCCATTTCAAAACGCCAACAACCATGGCGTCGTGCTTGCACTGAAAACGCCATGAACCTCGGCGTCTAGCTCTGGCCCACCTCCTGGTCAGCCCAATTGACCGTTCGACATGGCAAATTTCATCGGTTAGCCTGATGACAATCATATAAGACAGTATATATTTATACAGTCAGTGATGATAAGTCTCGCTGCAGGGCTATGTGCCAACTTGCTGGACTTTGGTACGCACGTGTTATCTTCTCTGGTTAAAAATCATATACGCACATAGTAGCTATGTAGACGCCATGGTCTTTGGCGTCTAGGGTCGGGGCAAAATTTGCCACATCGCACAGCTGAGCAGGGTGTGTGTCAGGCCAGACGCCGGGGTTTGAGGCGTCTTCAGTGCAAGCAAGATGTGTCAGGCCAGGCGCCGGGGTTTGAGGCGTCTTCAGTGCAAGCAAGACGCCACAGTTGATGACGTTTCAAAATGGGTCAGATCCGAAAAAACTTTTAAACACGGGTCAAATCGTGCTAAACTTAAGCAAATGGGTCAGAATAGTGAAAAAGTCCGAAACAGGCAGTCGGCTACGTGTGGTTGTATAGGGGGGAGCTCTTTCAACCAAGCAAATTTAGCAGTGTTTTCTGCAGTGGCACTGCCGTTCGTCAAAATAGAAAAGAGAAGATGATAACAATAATCTTTGAACAAACAATAACTACAAATAACAAGTTTCAGATTTTAACTCCAACGTTACCAAGTTGTGAATGAGAAACTGGACAAATTTCAACTCCAATACAAATGATTTTCAGTCAGCGAACATCTTGAAAAGATAAAGAATGAGAATGCGAAAAAAAATCCACCTGCCCATGAACTTTCATCGCTAAGAGGCGCTGGGGTGGCAACAGCAGCTGATCGCTTGGAGCAAAGAAGACGGGCAGCTCAACACCATCAGAAGCTGTTCGTGTGAAGATCACAAATTAGCAATTTCGCTGAGCATACATATTCAGCAGAATAGCTAAACAAGAAAATCCACTCCTTGTAGCACAGGAAAAAAAAGCTACTAGTCTGATTCTCATTTCAGTAGCTAATCATGCAAAAGTAGCAGTTCAAACTTCAGGGCAAGGTAGATCCCAAATGATTTAGTCACACAGAGAGCACATAGTACAAAAGAGTACGATCCATCATATAGCATAACATTACATTTAGAGGTACTGCAATAACAAGCAAGATAAGTAGCGGTGATGATTCTCTCTTCACATAGCTAATCTACACTCCAAACAGCATTCAGCAAAGAAAACAGATCTCTTAGGAGGACCCATCCAGTGCTTCAGTACTTTTGTGCTGGCTGTTGGGTTGGCAGCAATCCAAACCTCTTCTTCAACAGGTAACGCTGACGGGCGTACTTGTCATCCGGGGAGAAACGAGCTGTATCACAAGCAATTATGTAAGTACCATTCTTTTGCGTCAGAATACTCATAGATGTTCAACACAAGAAAACTAAAATACGGATATCACAACTCAGCTACATTCTACAGGACATGGCAGAACGGCACTTATAAGAGGACCCTTAGATGTACAGAGTTAATTTACTGTTGATATGTCAACAATAAATACAGTACAAATGTTCAACTGAAGAAAACCAAGATATCACAACTCATCTACAGGTTAAACGGACATATTATATAAGTGCTTCTAAGAGGAGCGCTCAGCACCCAAGAACATATGATTTGAGGTATTCTACAAATATCTACCAAACACCTCGGTGCTCAAGGCAAGTAGGATGGGCAATTTCTGGACTCTTTTACTTTTCAGAATAAACCATAATAGAAATGCATAGGAAGTAAATCTTCCAGCACGAATGGGTTGAAAACAGAACAATTTCAGATTGGAACTTCAATTCTTACATCAATTATAATTTTAGTAATAAAACATTGCTAAATAACAAAGCAACATCAGCTGATGGTACCCCGCAATGCTCTCTAAGCATCTGTTCCTTGTTCCAACACTCAAAACAATAATACAAAGCAGGTCATGCAAGCTGAAAATTTGATTAGATGCTGTAGCAATGTTCCCAGCATGAATTCAGCATTTTATTGATGTGTAACCCTTGGATAACTTATCGTACAATGGATACAAATGTCTCTTCGCAAGCAAGAACTTCGTTCTCCTAAAAGACCAAGACCAACACAGAAACACCTAAAGTTTCTCCAAAAAGTAAAAGTGTAGATCATGCCTACGCGTCCGATGTGAGAACAAGCAGCCTGGTGCTGCAACCGGACATAACAAACAGGGACATGGCACCGAGAAGGGGACGCTTATCAGACATGTGTGCCCTCTTTTACAGTACATGAAGACGCTGGCATACGATGTCCAAACTCTAACGAAGGCAGGTAATCAGGGAAAGGAAGTTGGTATACCTGGGTGGGCAGACTGCGTCGGCACACCGAGAGGGGATTCCTTCTGCAGTACAAGGAGCGAGAAAAGCATCAGCACGGGGTCACAAATACAAATCATCACATCACCGAGTAAGCGCGAGGGAAAAAGATTATCCGACCTTGGTGGTGTACACCTTGACGCCCTTCTCGTTGATGTAGTACTGGAGATACATCTTGGTTCAAGGCGCCGGAATCAACCTTGAAAAATCCGACGGAGCGGAAGCAACCGTATCAGTGAGACCGTCGAGAAGTGCAATCGCTGATGGAGTCGGGGGGCGGGATTGGGGTGGGGAGAGAAGAGAGAAGAGAAATTACCAGGAGACTGGCGGAGGCGGAGGCGGAGGCGGCGGCGGCGGGCGGGAGAAGAAGCGGCGGGGAGGAGGGCTGCACGGGTATCTAGCGGCTAGGGTTTGTGGGAAGCAAGGGTATAAGAGGAGGAAAAGGATTGCAACTGGTAAGTGGGACCGGAATTGAGGGGTGCTGGTGTGGTAGGACCACGAGGCAGCGATGTTTTTCCTTTCGTGAACCTTTTTTTCTCTGAGACAATCCTGAAGCTACTACTACATGACGACTCGATGGCGCTCGTACGCGCAGCAAGCCACGTAAGGGAAGGATCTCCCCGCGCATCAGCGAGACAAAAAAAAAAAAAACAAATACGCGCGCATGACTATCTCACCTGTATTTATTAGAGCATTTCCAACAGCTGTCCAACACTCCACGCGTTAAAAATTACTCTGTCGCGTGTCCATCGTCTGGTTTGACGCGGCGGGCAGCGCTGGCTCCAGCAGCCGCGCTAAAATGCAGCGCACACGACTTTCGCACAAACAACGTATACATTCCAAACACAAGCAAAAAGATCAAACATAAATAAAATAAATCAACTTTCGTTATTACAACTCAAACAAATAGTTTATCGTTCAATACAACAAATAGTTCAATAACACAACAAATAGTTCAACAATATAACATCAAGCACACAAATCATGATGCTCTTTGTCGGCCATTCCAAGCCCACCACTCCTCAATGAAATCCTTCTAAAGATCATCATGTGTTGTGGGACGTCGGATGACATGATAGGAGGCAACTAAACGGGCCACCCTTTCAGCCCTCCGTCGCACTCGTACGGGATGTTCCAAGAGCTCATACTGAGAGTAGTCTACATCTTGGCCACGCTCATTCTCGATGATCATGTTGTGCATTATCACACAAGCATGCATGATGTACCAAAGCATCTTTTGATCCCAAAATCTAGCCAGTCCTTTCACAATAGCAAATTGGGCTTGCAAAATCCCAAAAGCTCTCTCCGCATCTTTTCTAGCCGCCGCCTGAGCATTGTGAAAATCAAGATTTTTCTTACCTTCCGGTTTTTTCAACGGCTTCACAAATGTTTGCCACTTTGGGTAGATGTCATTCGCAAGATAATAGCCATAGTTGTATGTACGACCATTTGCTACAAACTGCACCGGTGGCAAATCAACATTTGCAATTTTATTCATCAGGTGACTGGTTGACAACGTTGATGTCATTCAAAGATCCAGGTATTCCAAAGAAAGCATGCAAAATCCAAGTCTCTTGATCGGCCACCGCTTCAAGGATTATAGTGGAACCCTTTTTTTGGCCGTGGAATTGCCCATGCCATGCCTTTGGACAATTTTTCCAACTCCAATACATGCAATCTATTGAGCCAAGCATATCTGGAAGCCGTGTGCTTTGTTCGTCTCCAATAGCCTTGCAGCGTCTTCGGCATTGGGAGATCTCAAATACTCCTGGCCAAACACTTGGACAATTCCGACTGTGAAGTGCTTGACACACATGATGGCTTGGCTCTCACCCATAGCCAAGTGATCATCAACTAGATCAGCCGGGATACCGCATGCCAACATACGCAAAGCGGCTGTCATCTTCTGAAAGGTGCTATGCCCGAGCTCTCCGGCGACATTCCACCTTTGCTGAAAAAACCGGTCATGGCTCCCTAGTTTCTCTGCAATGCGCCTGAACAACTCGGTGCTCATTGTAACACCCCGAATGTAACTTTTCATATTTGTAACTCCAACTCTTGCCATTTTCGGCTATGTGTTATGATATTCCCTTCGTGGTCGGGTTTTGTCTTTCGTTTTGCATTTTGTTCATGTCATGCATCTCATATCATGTCATCATGTGCATCTCATTTGCATACGTGTTCGTCTCATGCATCCGAGCATTTTCTCCGTTGTCCGTTTTGTAATCCGACACTCCCACATGCACCGGCGCACCCCTCTTGTTTCTTTTCGTGAGCGGGTGTTAAACGTTCTCGGAATGGACCGAGGTTTGCCAAGTGGCCTTGGTATACCACCGGTAGACCACCTGTCAAGTTTCGTTCCATCTGGAGGTCGTTTGATGCTCCTACGGTTAACCGGGTAACCGCAAAGGCCTTTTGTGTGTTGCAGCAAAACCCCCCTCCAAACAGCCCAATAACCCATCTAAGTCCCCTCCATGCTCTCGGTCGTTCGATCACGATCGTGTGGGCGAAAACCGCACTCCATTTGGAGTCTCCTAGCTCCCTCTACATATAAATATGTGTCTCTCCCGAATTCTCGCGCACATCAAACCCTAGCCCCGCTCCCTCCGCGCGCCGGACACGTCCGCCCGGCGCTGGACGTATCCCGCCGCCGCGCCCGACGAATCGGATCCCGCCACGTGGCAGCGCCGCTGCCCCACCGCCCGCGGCCCGGAGAGCCCGCATCCGGCCCCCGCGGCCCGAGCCGCCGCCGCCCGCGCCCGCGTCCCCGCGCGCGCCTCCACCTCCGCCCGTGCGGCTCCGCGCCGCCGCCCGTCTCCGCCGTCCGCCGACCGCCGCGCCCCCGAGCCCGCCGTCTCCTCCCTCTCCCTCAGGCCGGCCGCCCTCTCCAAGCTCCGGCCTCCTCTTCCCCAACTCCGGCGAGCAGCCCGGCCGTCCTCGGCTTCCGTGCCAGATCCAGATCCAGCGAGGTTGACCCCGAAAATCCCCCAAGTCCCGAATATTTTCACATTATGTGCTCATGTTCATTGTATCATATCTCATTGCATACTGCTCCGTTTTGCATGCATGATATATTGAAATGTTCTTCTCGAGATGCTCTTCATTTTCTTCCATTGTGCCATGCTCGTTTGAGTTCATATTGATGCCCAAATCTTTGGTGCAAGAGTGCTAGATGATGTTTACTGCTGTTACTTAACAGAACTTGGTGTTTTGTTATTTTTTGCTACATTTGATGTGTGCATCTTATGGGCATGAGCTCTACAGGTGTTTTGATCTAAGCCATGCCATCTTTACAGAGGTGTATGCCATGTATTTTTTGATCTATTTGGTGACTAGCACAAGCATGCAAACTAGGCTTCGTGATGTTTCTGTTTTCAGGGACTTAGGATTTTCACTAAGTCTGTTACTGCTGTTATTTTTGTTGCCATGTATCCATGTGTCTGCAGAGAGATCCATGCTTCTTTTGGGCATGTTCACTAAGGATGTTTTGTAGATATAGTTATGCTCTATCCATCCATGCCCCTGTTTGCAATTATGGAGTCCCCTAGCATGTCTCAATCTTGCTTTACTTTTGCTATAAAATATTTCTGGCAGAATGTCAACATGATATTCAATTTTGCCAAGGTTGTTGTAGTTGATCCATACATGCTATGAACTTGCTCTTGCCATGGTTAGCTTCATAAACATTCCATCTTGCTGTAGGTATGCTTTTTTTGTCATGCATTGCTTTGTGATGAGTGAATCAAGTTCACCAAGATGCCTTCATAAATCTGTTAATGCCATGTTCTGTTTTCTGCTGTCTGAAACCTGTTAACGAAACTTGCTATGTTTACATGGGTGCCATCATATCTTCTGATCCTTTTTGGCTCATGATCAGTAAGGGACTTTTGTTCTATGCATTTAGTAGATTCATGCCATGCCTTTTTTTGCTATGTTAAGTTCCTGTAGCATGTGTTATTCTTGCTCTGAACATTGCTACCTGATGCTGTTTCAGCCATGTTCAGTATTTTCACAGTCTGTGAACCTGATATCTTTTGCACTTTTGCCATGCTTGTTTGAACCTGTTATTGTGTGATCTAGCCGTAGCTCAGTGTTCATCTTTTGTCAAGCATCTCCTGTAGATCACTGCCATATACTTTATTGCTATGTTGGGGTGCTGTAGCATAGTTACTTGATGTATTCTAAGTGCTATCATGCTGTTAATCGCAGAATCGTGTCATTCTTGTTTTGCTTGCCATTTGCAAACCGTGCATCCGTTTAAGGTGATCTTTATATCGATTTCGACCGAAATCATCTCATATTTCCAGTGGCATACTTGGTTTGACAAGTTACTGCCTTGTTCATCCTTTTTCTTTCGGAGCACGCATACGCATCGCATATCATATCTCGCATATCATGCATGTATTGCATCATGTTGTTTGTGCATTTCCCGTGATTGATTGTGGTTCCATTGCTTGTGTTCTTACCGTGGGTAGAGCCGGGAGACGAGTTCGTGAACGAGGAACCTGTTGAGTACGCTTACGAGGATCAAGCTTTCGACAACTCTGAGAACCTTGTAGGCAAGATGACCATACCCTCGAAATCACTTCTATCTTTGCTTTGCTAGTTATTCGTTCTATTGCCATGCTGCGCTATCTAACACTTGCTATATCATGCCTCACATATTGCCATGTCAAGCCTCTAACCATCCTTTCCTAGCAAACCGTTGTTTGGCTAAGTTACCGCTTTTGCTCAGCCCTTCTTATAGCGTTGCTAGTTGCAGGTGAAGTTGAAGTTGGTTCCATGTTGGAACATGGATATTTTGGAATATCACAATATCTCTTATTTAATTAATGCATCTATATATTTGGTAAAGGGTGGAAGGCTCGACCTTATGCCTGGTGTTTTGTTCCACTCTTGCCGTCCTAGTTTCCGTCATACCGGTATTATGTTCCTTGAGTTTGCGTTCCTTACGCGGTTGGGTGATTTATGGGACCCCCTTGACAGTTCGCCTTGAATAAAACTCCTCCAGCAAGGCCCAACCTTGGTTTTACCATTTGCCTACCTAAGCCATTTCCCTTGGGTTCTCGCGAGCCCGAGGGTCATCTTTATTTAAACCCCCGGACCAGTGCTCCTTCGAGTGCTGGCCCAAACCGAGCGATGTCCGGCGCCCCCTGGGCAACCAGGGTCTATGCCAACCCGACGTCTGGCTCATCCGGTGTGCCCTGAGAACGAGATATGTGCAGCTCCTATCGGGATTTGTCGGCACATTCGGGCGGCTTTGCTGGTCTTGTTTTACCATTGTCGAAATGTCTTGTAAACCGGGATTCCGAGACTGATCGGGTCTTCCCGGGAGAAGGTTTATCCTTCGTTGACCGTGAGAGCTTATAATGGGCTAAGTTGGGACACCCCTGCAGGGTATTATCTTTCGAAAGCCGTGCCCGCGGTTATGAGGCAGATGGGAATTTGTTAATGTTCGGTTGTAGAGAACTTGACACTTGACTTCATTAAAATACGTCAACGTGTGTGTAGCCGTGATGGTCTCTTCTCGGCGGAGTCCAGGAAGTGAACACGGTTTGAGTTATGCATGAACGTAAGTAGTTTCAGGATCACTTCTTGATCATTTCTAGCTTCGCGACCGTTGTGTTGCTTCTCTTCTCGCTCTCATTTGCGTATGTTAGCCACCATATATGCTTAGTGCTTGCTGCAGCTCCACCTCATTACACCATCCTTTCCTACAAGCTTAAATAGTCTTGATCTCGCGGGTGTGAGATTGCTGAGTCCTCGTGACTCACAGATTCTACCAAAAACAGTTGCAGGTGCCGACGATGCCAGTGCAGATGACACAACCGAGCTCAAGTGGGAGTTCGACGAGGAACGTGGTCGTTACTATGTTTCGTTTCCTGATGATCAGTAGTGGAGCCCAGTTGGAACGATCGGGGATCTAGCATTTGGGGTTATCTTATTTTCATTTGGATTTGACCGTAGTCGGTCTATGTGTGGATTTTGGATGATGTATGAATTAATTTATGTATTGTGTGAAGTGGCGATTGTAAGCCAACTCTCGTTATCCCATTCTTGTTCATTACATGGGATTGTGTGAAGATGACCCTTCTTGCGACAATACCTACAATGCGGTTATGCCTCTAAGTCATGCCTCGACACGTGGGAGATATAGCCGCATCGTGGGCATGACACTCATCCTAAACTGGCGGCGAAAGTACGACTCCGGGTATGTGGGATTCTCCACGAAATAGTGCCTCATCAATCTGTTATGGGCATTGATCCTATCCCTCCAAATTTTCTGCCGAACCATAACCGAACCACCGTGCTTCGATTTTTTATTGATGTGCATAGCTAGGATCATTGCAAGATCCTCCTCCTTTTCCATATCAAATTCTTCTTCGGAAGAATCATACGACGAACTCATCTACAATGTTCAATACTAGGCTATAAAAACTACAATCAACATGCACCAAATTCATGAAGTTTGAGCAATACATACCTTGCGGGCGTTTTGTCGAACACCTTGCGGGCGCCGAGCGGCAGCGAGCGGCCGCACGCTGTTCGTTGGAGGACCGCCGTGCGCGAGGGGCGGCGGTGACTAGAGGGAGGCGGAGGAAGCTGCCGCGGCGCGGGGATAGGCTGGGGAAGCGCCCGAACGGTCGCCGGGTGGCGCGGGCGGCGGTGCCGCCACGGCTGGATGGGGTAGGTGGAGTTGCGAGCGCGCGCGTGGGAGCGGGCGCAGCAAATAAGCAGCGTACGATGGCGTTTCGGCCCGCACGCTGAACTAGATATGCCGCGTGCGCCTTTTTGCGCCTCCGCTGGAGCGCCCGGAGCGGTAGCGCGCGCAAAAAACACTGATTTTAGCGCGCGGCACTTTTATAGCGCGGCTGTTGGAGATGCTCTTAGGGGATAAAATAACTTTGAAAACTTATAACTTTTGATTAGAATGTCAAAATTCAAATCCGTTTTTACCGTTCGGTTTCTCGCGATGAGTTCTTCAAAACAAGATCCCATATGAATAGGTTTCGATGAACTTTTTTTTCGAGCAACTTTGTGTGCTACAGAGTCAACTTTAGTGCTATAGAAAAGCAACTCTTTTTCCCCTAGTATGACTACCTACCAACGGAGGATCCTTATAAGTTGTTACCATGACTACCAATTGACCAGCTTCACCTCTAAGCCTACGACAAGGACAACTCCAACGCGGATCACCAAAACGCCCCAAGTATCGGAATCGGCCTCTCTAGACACTTTTAACCATCCAATGAGTCCAACTACTATCAGGCATGTAAAAAAGGTCTACTGCCTCATATGAGTTCCTTGCAGTAAAAGATAGCATGCATCCCCTATGCAAAACTAAAAAACATGCAGCAACTTTGTATGATTTCAGAAAACTCTTGTAAAATTTGAAGCAACTAGTGTCATGCATTAAAAGAGGGGTTGATGCCCCATAAGCTCCTTGAAGTAATATCAGGAAACCCTTGTGCAAAAAAACCCACAAAAATAACAGTAGAGACAACATATATAGGTGGTACTAATGCATATATATTCTTTAACATAGGCAACTGTAGTGTGATTTATGGGCAACTATTAAAAAAATAAAAATGTGTTCCAAGCATTTTTATGCAGCTGTTGATGTGAACTGAGCAGCTCCATATATATTCCGATGCAACTTAATCTACTAATACAATATTTTTTAGAATTACTTCCTATCCATCTCTCTTCGCCCGTTCTGGTTGCCTTCCTTCTTCATCCTCACCGTTTCATAAAAAAATCTGAAAAAACCACGGGTACCTTATGTTGATCCATTTCGCCCTGTGAAATATCAGGTTGAGCGGCCCTTTTGCTTGTAACTCCATATAAAAAACACAAAAATGCAACTCAGGTGTAGTCCAGGACTGAACAACTCCACAGTTTTTCTTGGGCAAATAGGCAGTAGCAGAGGAGAAAACACACACACGCGCGCGTGCACACACATAGTCATGTGCCTCATATCTCCAGCTAGGAAATCTAACCGGTTCCACCTGCTCCCCTATACGTTCACACCAAGGGAGCCCACCCGAGGAGAGGAAAATCTCAACTTCACCTCTATGGCACAAACTTAATTACAAGTATCTAAAACCTTTAAATATTTATCAAATAATGGTCTTGGTGAATGTTTAAGTTCATGATGATTGGGCAACTGGATACATGATTTTAGGTAAACTATTTGTTGATTGTGGGCAACTGGATACTTGATTTTAGGCAACTGTATGGTTGATTGTGGGCAACTATGACACGTGGAAAGGGATAAAGAACATACACATGTTCATTTTTGGAGGGTACATAGATAAATTTAATCTCCTAAAAACACTTCACGGTTTTACGTCCCCATGACATACTCCACCCTGCCCACCCCCCTATTATTATTTGCCAAGTATTTGCAATCATACCAAGGATCCTACCCCGAGGAGATAAATTACTGACGCATCTCTATGGTACAAACTCGAAAGGTATCTAAAACCATTACATATTAACCAAATTATGGTCTTGGTAATGGTTCTGTTCGTGAGGATTGGGCAACTGGATATATGGTTTTAGACAACTGTATGGTTGATTGTGGGCAACTGGATACATGGTTTTAGAGAATTGTACAGTTGATTGTGGGCAACTCGATAGATGGTTTTAGGAAACATTATGGCTGATTGTAGGCAATTATGACACCTAAGAAAAGGGATGAAGAACATACACATGTTCATTTTTTGAGGGGGTCACAAATAAACTTAATCCCTTAAAAACACTTCGTGGTTTTAGTTATGCCACTATGACCAGCTCCGCACCGCTCCCCCTCTATGATCATTCGCCTAGTATTTACGATCATACCAAGGGATCCAACCCCGAGGACGATGAAATTCTTGATCCATCTCTATGACACCATCTTAATTGAAAGGTATATAAAATCTTTACAAATAAGCCAAATTATGGTCTTGATAATGTTTCTGTCCATTAGGATTGGGCAACTGTATAGCAAAACGTCCCGCAACTATGACACATGAAAAATGGATAAAGAACATACACATGTTTGCTTTTTGGGGTTCATAGATAAACTTAATCCCATAAAAAACTTCATGGTTTTAATTATGTCCCCATGACCAGCTCCACCCCACCACCCTTTATGATCGTTCGCCAAAGTGTTTAGAATCTTACCAAGGGATCCCACCCGAAGAGAAGAAATTCTTGACACACCATTATGACACAAACTTAATTGAAAAGTATCTAAAACCTTTAGATGTTGGCCAAATAGCGGTCTTGATAATGTTTCTGTTCATGAGAATTGAGCAATGGGATACATGGTTTTAGACAACTTTATGGTTAATTGTGGGCAACTATATTATTTTCCATGTATCGTGCATAAAAATAGGGATGCAGACTATGTAGGGCAACTATGGTATCCTTTTCTGTGTGTGTTTGTTGTGTGATAGTTTTCCAGAAACCACACGATGTTCTACGTATACATCAACGCAGCGGACGACCACATGAAAAAATAAATGGAAGACCTATGTGACTATGTGCAGGATCCAAAGGAAATTCGACCAAGAATAACAGGGCCAAAAGAACACTTATCTGAATCAACCTATCCAATCAAGAAGAGCTTATTCTATCAAGAACTTCGAAGAGATTTTTTGATGATAGGCAGTCATACTACATAACCTAACAAGAAGTTGCTTTCATATATCACTAAAGTTGCTTCCATAGCACCCAAAGTTGCTTGTAAAAAAAGTTAGTCGAAACATACTCATATGAGATCTAGTTTCGAAGTGCTTGTCGCAAAGAACTTGGCGGTGAAAACCGATTTCAATTTCGCCTCAATTTGAAGTTATAGCGTTTTAAAATTTTGAAAACGCAAATTAAATGCATGCATGCATTATGCTTTTTCAACACCTGAGGTCAGTGGGGCGTTCTCACGGACTGACGCGCTAGCAAAAAGAATCTCATTGTGCATTAGGGACCATGTGGAGTGAGGGACAAGAGTGTGAGCTCGTTTCCACGCAATAGCACAGCTGCGTTTTTAAGTATTTACGATTAACGGCCGTGATTTTTTTTAGATTTTTTTAGGCACTTTTTCCTGTTTTAGGGGATAGCGGGCATGATTTCGATAACAGGTTGCAGGCCCCCTTGTGTTGCGCGTCTTTTTGGGCTTTTAGTGTAATTACTGGCCCATGGTAGCGACGCGCCTTCAATGCAAAATACATGGGCCTCCTACGTATGTCGAGCTAGTGACTTTGTTAAAGTCTGTGCTTCCTATTAAAAAAATGTAAAACTTGCTCAAAAAATATATAAAAATATAAAAACCACAACTGTGCTTTTCCGGATCTGTTTTTTTTTTCATTTTTTTGTTTTTTGTTGCCGGTTTTTTGGTTTTCATTTTTTGGTCAATTTCCAATTTTCGGTTTTTCTTGGGTTTTCGTACAAAAATCATCAAAACCTATTAACATAGGGTTTAGTTTCAAAGTTATCGACATGAGAAATCCAACCGTGAAAACAGTTCGGTATTTTGATGCACGGTTCAGGAGATAAAAGGTTTTGAATAAACGAATCTACGAAAAAGGAAAAATTCTCGGGTTGCGACAAGTAGCGCACATGTAGTGTGGCACTTGTCATCACCTAAGAAGGTGAGGAGTGCCCTTTGCAGGGGGTAACCCTTAACTAGTGATTTTGACAAAAGAGACCGTGTGTTGCAATGGGGGAAAATACCACACGCCCCCCCCCCCCCTAATAGGTCCACGCCCTTTATTTCAACATGACATCCCAATTGTTGTTTATCCTCTTCCTCATCCTCGCTAACGGTGGCCTCAGTGCTCATACAACCACAATGCGTTTGAGTGTGGTCAATCCTAAAGCGTCTCTCTCTCTGTCTCGGCATACGATGAGCAAACTTTGCCGAGGTGTGCATAAGTGGTTTATCGATGGTTTCATTCGACTCCAATCTGTTTTTGCTGAGGTGTTTGTTTGCAAACTCCAATATGGTTTTACTGAGGTGTTTGTTTGCAATTCAGGTCGGCGCTGTTACGAAAGAAAGATATATCATGTGCTATTGGTTAAGGTTGCACCCTTAATTGCATTTTAAAATGGTTAACAGGTGAAATAATGTCATATCTAGATTCTACACAATTTTCTAATCAAATTCCATACATAATAACATGTTAAAAGTAGAGTTAGGGTTTAAAAGGTATGTATACTTTTTAAAGCATTTGTTCTAGATGGACCGCTGGTTGATTAACTCAAATATCATGGACTTTTCTCTTTAATTCCTGATACTTAGAGGTGGACTGTGAGTTAATTACCCAAAAGGGCAAAGGGTTTCTGTAAAAAATGTGAAAAAAATATTTGTTTTATGTCACTTAAGGATGGACTGTGGGTTAATTACCAAAAACACAAAAAGTTATTCATGTTCTGTCACTTAAGGGTGCACTTCGGGTTAATTACAAGAAAACACGGGTGGTTTCTATAAAAAAATGCATGACGGACGGGCAGAAGCTCTCCTCCCTTTATTAATAGGTATAGAAATGATTTCAAACCACGGGCCATGTGCAAAGAACTGGATTTTTTAGCGAATAATTTCACACAGAAGATAATAGCATTGTGGGTGAAATATTTGACATGACTGAAAGCTATACACAAAATAGTGTTCGAGAGATATGCTCCACAAATAGTTTTGTGCAGCCATATCTCTCCGAATTGCAAGCTTTAGCTACTTCAAAATAACTACAACAAGGGTTGGACGAGGTACTGATCATTGTTGGTTGCCTCCGCCGGGAAACTTGGTGAAAGTTAATATGGACGGTGTAGTGAGAGAGGTGCAATCAGAGCCATATGTACATATCAGACAACAACTTATTTGGGTTCTTCGGTTGTCTTTTCCAACGGACCAGGCGATTCTACCATGCTTGAAGCTTTTGCATGCATAGAGGCTCTCTCTATATCATGCGACCTATAATTGAGGAATATCTATGTTGTGCCGGACTACAATAATGTGGTTGATCATATCAAAGAAGGCTTGCTAGGGAGGTACGGGGCCATCATCAAGGAGATTAAGGAATGATCATCAAATTATGCTCGATGCTCTTTTGTCCATAAGTTGAGGAATGTCAACTTCGAAGCTCACAGTCTTGCTAAGTGTTCTTTTTCGTTAAGTGCCAGACGCCATGTTCGGCTCAGCACGCCTCATGATTTTGTATACATGAACATCTTGAATAATAAACCTTAGTAGGGTCGTCTAAAAAAATAGTGACTAGTGAGCAACATGCCCCCACCTTGCCTACAGTGCTCATGTTTCATGTATGGATCGGTATTTGGTGAGGACCAAATTTGTTTTTAATGCAAATCACGACAACATATTTATTGACTTTTAATTTTATGCAATTGGTTTAATAAAAAATCATGTGTTGTAGAATAGAAATATTTAAATATAAAACAATAAATATTATTACATTTTTAAATAGTAGTATACATGAAAACAAGTATTCACGTATTGCAAAAAATAATCGCATGCTTAAAGTTGCTTATGAGCAACAATATTTTTTATTAAATGTTTACATGTTTTTTATAAAAATTCACTGTATGTAATTTTTTCCGTGGATCTATCTTCATAATCTGGAAAAAGTGTTCGCATTTTCAAAACTCTGTAATTAGTATATTTCTTTTAAAAATATAAACAAACTAACCCGTAGGGAGCTACTTGTGCCCGTCCAATAGCAGCGCTGGAAGGGCACCCTTGAGCCGTGACCTCCTTGGATCTCAATACATAGCCGCTCCTTTCTTTAGGGTAACAGAATATAGATAAATCCATAAAAATGAAATAAAGCAAAAAAGGACGGAACGAACACGAACGCCCAACAAGGCAATATCATGGCACGAATAACAAAAATAGATAACACACGAACAAGGCAGTGTAAAACATGATTTGTGAGAATAGAACAAAGTCGATTATGACAGAGAGTATAACTATTATCGTCCAGACTATATAATACATCAAGTACATAATGGCATAAGTACATGACCATATATAAAAAGGTATTCCTTTCGATATGCATAATACACCATCTGTTTTTAAATATAAAATATCTTGTTGGTTTAATTTAAACTGATAAAACGTCTTATATTTAAGAACGGACGTAGTAGGAGTTAGACCCATAGAGTAAAGTGTAACGGGGAGAGTACGTGAGCTAGTTGGCTCGGGTGCACCTTTGAACACCTGCCTTTTCTTCCATTTCTATCTTTCCAGAGGAAATAAAAATATTATTTTCTTCCCCTAAAAAGTTGTTCTAAAAGGAGCCAAACATGCCATCGTGGCAGCCAGGCTAGTCGAAGTGGGGGCGCTAGTTGGCGACGCATCCTTATCCACCAACACCACACGTACATGGCCGCTACGTGTACCCTCCACAGCATAGGCTTTGCCATTGTACTAGGCTAGGCTAGTAGAAAGCGAGTCCGTGATCTTGGAGCAAAGCGAAGCTGCCCCAGCCGCACGCGCCGCCACCACCGACGTCATCTACAACGTCGACGTCGTCGAGGTTCCACAGGCTGCCCCACGTGGCGCCGCAGGTGGTAATCTCCCCGCTGGACCCCGCGTCGCTGGCGGCGCCATCGCCGCCGTCGAGGAGGAAGTAGGCCGACATCGACATGGGGTGGTGGTCGTACTGCAGGAACTCGTCCATGTCCGCCATGTCCCGCATCATCGCCAGGTCGTCGTCGTCCTGCGCCGGCGGCGGCGCTGGCCGTGTCGTCGCTTCGTCTGCGTGATGGCTAGCCGCGCCGCCGCCGGTGTTGTCCGCGGTGGCAGCACCGTCGTCGTCTTGGACGTCGCGCTGGTGCTCGTGGTGGCCTTGCATGATCTCGCGGCGCTGCTTGAGGAAGCGCGCCCTGGCGCGCTCGATGTTCTTGGACGACGGCTTGCCCTTCTTGAAGTGCGTCCTCCAGTAGTTCTTGATCTCGTTGTCCGTCCGGCCGGGGAGGCTACGCGCAATCGTCGACCATCTGGCAGATCGAACACCACAAATTAAGTGCATGTGTTTTGTGAGCTCGATCCCATTGATCATGGCATGCATGCACATCCGCAAACTAAAGATTTTTTTCCAGTACGTACCTGTTTCCCCACAAGGCATGGAGCTCGAGTATGACGCTCTCCTCCTGTGGCGTGATCTTGCCTCTCTTGAGGTCAGGCCGCAGGTAATTCACCCACCGAAGCCTGCAGCTCTTCCCGCTTCTCTTCAGACCTGCAGCAAAACGAGCTTAGCTATAGTACTCGTATGTGCTCGTACGCGTGAGCTTGGGTTTACAGGTCGACGAACTTGCATGCGCACGTACTCGTACGCATGCAGCCCAAATTAATGAACACGAATGATCATGATCATTGCGTTGGGCACCTGTGAGCTTGGCGACAGAATTCCACCTCCCATCTCCCTGCTGCCGAACATAGCCGAGCAGCAGCTTGTCTTCCTGCGCCGTCCACGGCCCTTTCCTCCACCCTCCCTCCTCCCTTCCCCAGCCAAACTGCTCCATTCCAACAATCACTTGCAAAAATTACCACTCGTAATCGAGCTGTAGACTCCCCCAGGGAGAGAGAGAGAGCTAGTGAGCGAGTGAGGCGAGGTGGTGTGCAACAAACCAAGCGTGCTATCGCTGCATATATACTAGCGCGCGCGTAGCGTAGGGGCGCCGGGTCACCGGTCACCGCAGGTCAGGTCGCTGTCAGGGACACTCCACTGTCACTACCCCCTGATCGACGAGGTGGCAAGGGAATCGTCTGCCGGAAATGCCCCGACGGCCGGAGATCGGTGTCGCGGCTAATTCCCATCGACCTTTTGCTCCTCTTTTTCTCGACAGGCATGATGATGGATTACCGACTCACCGTAGGTTTCCTGCCGAAAGCGCGGCCTCCGCGCCTAGCTTAGCTGCGTTTCTTTGGGTGTTGCTTTGTGTAGCCACGACAGGGACAAACCGTGGATGTTTCCTAGCTTGTAGCTAGCCGGCCATCCAGCCTCCTGCTCCTGGTGCGGCACATCGATCGTACTACTGACTCTTGCAACAGGTTTTGCTAGCCCTCCTATCCTTCCTGCGATGGAGATCGATCGATCAGCAATAATATCGCATGTAAGGGAAGTTTGGGCTTAATAACTTTTGCGCACTGTCTCATTTTTAGTTACCTTGTCTCGTGTGGCGCATCTAGTAGACGAACAGCATGATGCTAGCATATATTTTGTGCTGTTAACAATAGTGCTAGTGCATCTTCTTTTCTTTTCTTAGCTAAAAGATTAGCACCAGTGCATCATTGAACGTGGGTTCAAAGATTCGTTCTAGAAAGGGCTGGGGCGTGTTGCGTACGTTTTATGTGCATTGCTCCACGTGTGGCCATACAAGAGGACGTGTAGTACTGTCGTGTACGGGGGTTGTGGCTCGTGGCAGCATATCCACGTTAGCCTTTTCCTTTTTATAAACTGAAGTACAAAGGTGGGACCAGCTTGTCCTATTTATACATACAACATCGAAGAAAAGAATAATTCCTGTAACACTAGTACACAAAGGCTCATATCAGACATTTCATCAAGAGCTTCTCTACACCTACGTGTAGTTACGTGGGGAGAGGGGTTATGTAATGATTTGGCAGCACTTAATTGGTATTAGTGATGGCATGGGCTCACCCTAAAATTCAAAGGAGGGGGGGGGGGGGCAAAAATGCTAGACTTACGTAACATGGTACGTAAAGTCTAAACTGATGCCCCCCCGATTCGTAGGTTACGTAAAAATCTTTACGTAGATATAGCAAAACTCGGAGGGGGGGGGGGGGGGGGGGGGGTTGGGGTTGATTAGTGGATTCGAGGATTCGAATGTTTCGTAAGGTTACGTAGGAGTCTTCGTAGGTGCAACATTTTTGTTTCATCAAAGACAAGCCGAAGGAAAGCCCCCAACAAAAACTGATCCATGACGAGGCTGGTTTTGATCATGTTACAATAATCAACCAAGTTGGGTTTGCCTTAAAAACCTCACCTTTGCGAGGCGATCCTAGGTAAGCGGTTTGCCTCGAAAACTCTCATGACCTTTCTGAGATCATTTTGAAAACAAACACACCGCAAAATCAAAAGATTTTGTACTCGTTCTGCCTTTAAGGGCCGCCTCGGAAAGTTTGCCATAAATTGGGCCCACCAGGGCGAACATATCCAAATCTAGATCTATTGCGGCAAGGAACTCGATTAGAGGTGATACGTCTCCAACGTATCTATAATTTTTTATTGTTCCATGCTGTTATATTATCATTCTAGGATGTTTTACAATCATTTTATATCATTTTTGGGACTAACCTATTGACATAGTGCCAAGTGCCAGTTGTTGTTTTCTGCTTATTTTTTACATCACAGGAAATCAATATCACACGGAGTCCAAATGCAGCGAAACTTTTTGTGGATTTTTTTGGACCAGAAAACACCAGATGGGCCAGAGAAGCACCTGGGGGGTGCCCCGAGGGGGGCACAATCCACCAGGGCGTGCCTGGGCCCCCAGACGTGCCCAGGTGGGTTGTGCCCACCTCGGTGGCCTCCCGCACCGCTTCTTTGCTCTATAAATACCCCAATATTCCAGAAACCCTAGGGGAGTCGACGAAAATCAATTCCAGTCGCCACAAGTTCCAGAAGCACCAGATCCAATCTAGACACCATCACAGAGGGGTTCATCATCCCCATTGGTGGCTCTCCGATGATGCGTGAGTAGTTCATTGTAGACCTACGGGTCCGTAGTTAGTAGCTAGATGGCTTCCTCCTCTCTCTTTTGATTCTCAATACAATGGTCTCTTGAAGATCTATTTGATGTAACTCTTTTTGCGGTGTGTTTGTTGGGATCCGATGAACTTTGAGTTTATGATCAGATCTATGTTTTTATCCATGAAAGTTTTTTGAGTTCTTTGATCTCTTATATGCATGATTACTTATAGCCTCGTATTTCTTCTTCGAATCTTTGGTTTAGTTAGGCCAACTAGATCGATTTTTCTTGCCATGGGAAGAGGTGCTTTGTGATGGGTTCGATCTTACAGTGCTTGATCCCAGTGACAGAAGGGGGAACGACACATATGTATCGTTGCCATTAAGGATAACAAGATGGGGTCTATTTCTACATAAATAGATCTTGTCTACATCATGTCATCATTTTTATTGCATTACTCCGTTTCTCCATGAACTTAATACACTAGATGCATGCTGGATAGCGGTCGATGTGTGGAGTAATAGTAGTAAATGCAGGCAGGAGTCGGTCTACTAATCTTGGACGTGATGCCTATATAATGATCATTGCCTGGATATCGTCATGATTATTTGAAGTTTTATCAATTGTCCAATAGTAATTTGTTTACCCACCGTTGCTATTTTTTCTCGAGAGAAGCCACTAGTGAATACTACGGCCCCCGGGTCTCTTCTTTATTATATTTGCCTTCGCGATCTATTTTTATTTGCTTTTATTTTAAGATCTATTAATCCTAAAATACCTTGCTGCAATTTTTATTTATTTATTTTATCTCGCGTTCCCGCGAGATCTATTTATCCAATCTACTACAATTTTACCTATCTTTTTACCCGTGAGTGATTGATAACCCCTCTCTTACGTCGGATTGCAAGTATTTGTTCTTTGTGTGCAGGAGCTGTTTACGTGGTGTTGCGTGGTTCTCCTACTGGTTCGATAACCTTGGTCTCATCACTGAGGAAAATACTTACTGTAACTGTAACACCCCAAAATTATCCCTTGGATTAAAAAATAAATTCAAAATGGTTTCTTTATTTGGATGAGTCTTTGGTTTGGTTATTCTGTCTATTATCAAAAGCATTTCTTATGTTAGAAGAATTTTTGTGGCATTTGAAAATATTTCAAGGATTTGGTCACTTCACTCTTGTCAAAATACTTCTAACTCTTCCCAAAAATTTATTCTGTCACTCCAAAATCCTTTCCTAGTCTTGCTCACTTTCTAGGACAGTGTCCAACACCTCACTTATCCACAAAAATATTCTTCTCATATTTAATAAATTCCAAAGTTGGAATTTGCATTATTCCTAGTTCCTTTGGTTTACAAAGGAACCATATTCTTTTAAACTCTTGTCCACCCACAAAAATTACACCAGCAACTAGACAGTACCCACAACCCATTTCACCAAAAACATAGGGTTCCACAGTTCAAAATTTTCAAACTTTAGGCAATTCAAATTTGGACCAGATTCACATTCCATGGGCAAAACCCATTTTTCCTTCCTCCAACAATTCTGAAATTTTGCCAGACACTCTCTTAGGCATCCACACATCACCCCAAAAATTCTCAAAATTTTCTAAAATGTCTAGAGCTCTCTGGCATTTTGTCAAACACCTGCCGTGCACTGTTCACCACTGTCAAAAAGTTTCAGTAAAATTCAGAAGTAACGGAAGTTCAGAGAGAGGGGGAGATTGATGTCGTGCACTTCTCCTCTTCCACTTCCTCGCGCGGTGTCGTCTACCTGAGGCATAAATGAGATGCCCGGACCCCTCTGGTCAGTGCCTCGCCGCCGACCAGCACAGTGGCTGGCTGGTGCATGTGCCACCGCCCTCGGCAGCGGCGGCCGAACAGGATCAGCACGGCCACCGGCCGCCTTCACTCCCCTACTGCTCCCCTACCGATCTCCTCTCCACGCGTCGCCTCCCATACGGTGTTGACGTACCGTCCAGACCACCCCGCGCCCGCCTGTCAGTCGTCGGAGCCGCCCGCCGCCCGCCATGGCCGAACGAGATCGCAGCATCGGGACAAGGCGTTGGAGCTCGTGGACGTCGCGCTGGCGCTTCAAGAGAAACCCTCGACCTCATCCACTCCACGTCGACCACACCCACCGTCCAAACCTACCTCGCCGACCGGAATAACTCCGGCGTGATCCACTCTGCCATTGACATGCTCGGACCGCCTATAAAAGGCCACCCCGAGCCTCGTTCATCACCCACACCACTCCACCACCATCTCAATCGACCTCCCGCACACTGCCTCGACCTCGACAGGGCCATCTTCCCCACCTCCGACCACCCGATCCGCCGCGGCATCCGAGAACCTCTCATCGCCATTAGGCCATCTCCTCCACCCAAACTTCATAAGTAGCCCAATAATCCACCATGTGATCGTTTATGCGCTCCATTTCGTCAACTGGAGCCCTCTCCGGCGAAGCCCACAACCACCTGACGCTGCCGCCCGCCGAAATCGACCTCACCGTCGTTCTGGTGCTCACCAGCGACCACCACCACCACCCACCGACGCGGGTGCCACCCCGAACGCGTCCCGACCATCGCCGCCTCCTGAAACACCGACGATCGCCGCCGGTGACCACCGCCTCCCCTCTGTACACGCGTGCGTAGAGCGCGTTTGAATTTCAAACCTGACGGGTGGGGCCCACCCGTCAGTATTCTGTTCTTTTCTATTATTTCCGAAAGCGTCTTTTGCCTCTTTACGCTTTCTTCTTGAGGAAGCGTATTCCTATCCGAGGCGCTTTCAGTTATTACCGCAGGGACCCATTGGCAGTTATTTTATTTACAAAGAGGTCCCTAGTTTTAAATCCTTAATAACTTTTAAACCACATATCAGTTTCAATTGATTCTTTTTTCTGAAATTCTTGTTTTTCACTCTAGTTTATTTTAGTATTTATTTAAAAATATTTTGAGACAAATTTTTGTGCTCTTGCAAAAAAGTTGAATTTGGACTTTTTGTGCTCTTGCAAAAAAGTCAACATGTGCATTTAACATAGCCCATCATGATCATTTGCATTCGTTATACCTTTTGTCCATAATGTTTGCGAGTATATTCCAACGTACTCACAGGCTTGTCCCTGGTTATTGTCTTGGCCAGACCTAGAGGAGGACGAGCTTGTAGAGGAGGACTGCGCTGGCGAGCCCAACACGTAGAGGTGTTCCCAGTCAGTCACCTGTGGATTTGGAGTCTACCACGTGTATCATCCACTGGTGCTTCCGCTACACAAATAAAATAGTCAAGCCTCACCCTGACGCTTGGCTTACTTTATTTTATCGGTGCTATATCACTGTCACCCACTGTCATATTCCACCGCCACCTGTTTTACAAGTTTGTAACAGATTGTAGAGCACTCTGGCTCAACCCGATGTAACAGTATGTTTGTACTGGTTATCTATACCAAGGAAGTCCACCAACAGTCCTGATCTTGGGGCTGGTGAGACTTTGGGCTATTCTGTGATTTATTACGAAAGTGAGCCTGACAGTGACTGTGTTGTATCATCCCTTCCTCTTTGGAGAAATACCGACGTAGTTCAAGCCGCATCAAGAGGCGATTTCAAGAAATTGTGAACTTTGGCCATCAAAGTGAGCATATCCATTGGTGGTTAGTTTAAGAGGTTAGTAACCCTCTCGGGGCCCGTTCTAATTCTGTTATCCATATATTTTGGTATTGTAGGAGCCTCGGTTGAAATGTTGGGTGGATGGAATGGGTAGATTAGCAAGATTTAATGGCTAAAGTCATTATATTTTGATGTAGGCACAAATGTTCAGATATACATGGTTAATTTTGGCTATTATGTGTTAATTATAGTTTTTGTTTAATTAGGTATATACTTAGTGGAGGTAATAAAATATAAATAGGGTTATCTATTATTGATACATTTGGATTAGGCAGCGATAAGATTAAAGTCTATGTCAATATGCATATAACTTTGGTAGCAAAGTACATGATATAGTTACATGGAGATTTTATGGACGCATGTACAATAATAATTGATTTGAAGTATGGATGTATGACAATGAGACTCCAGTAAAGCGTATGCACGACAAAAAAATACACTTTCGTGATGATACGTGTTTGTCACAGTAGGTCACGTTTTCTGTCATGCATGTACATCCATGACAAATTTATGACATAATCAAGATAGTCATACCTGTGCTGTCGTAGAAGTGTACCATGACATTACCAAAATTATCATCACGGAAGTGTCCACTTCCATGACGCTAAATCGCGCGTCACAGAAATGCTTTCGTCAAGGGTGACCGACACGTGGCATCCACCATAACGGAACGCCGTTAAGCTATCGGGTTCGGTTTTGGATCCGATAACCCGTTAACAGCCCCGACCAATGGGGATTTTCCACGTGTAAAATCATCATTGGCTGGAGGGAACACGTGTCGGCTTGCCGTTGGGACAGATGTCATCCACTCATTGGACCAAAAGCGCCTATGATACGTCGACACGTGGCACGGCCCAACAGAGGCCCATTCCTGTGAAAAGGTCGGCCCATTTGACTTGGTCAAAAGGTGGCGGGCGGGCCCACGGCAAGCCTGTTAATGGCCCGTTCGCATATAGCCCATTTACAGCCCGCTAACCCAGGGCCCGTTTACGGCCTATCTGAATTAGGCCCAGTAGCGTCATCTGGGCCGTCCAATATAATTCCAGCCCGTTTTAACTTCCGGCCCACGTATGGCCCATGACGTCTTTCGGCCCATATGAGGCCCTTAGTAACCCTCGGCCCATTAACGGCCCGTGGTAAAACTGGCCCGTAATGAACAGTGTATCACTTTATACCCATTAACGACCCATTATTCCGTTGGGCCGTTTCCAGCCCATGTTATCTTTCGGCCTTCTCAGGGCCCATTTATTCTTTTGCTCATTTCCAGCATTCGTTTACTTTCGGCCCGTTACTGTCATTTTCTGCTTGTGGACAAATTCAGTCTGTGGTTACAGTCGGCCCGTTTGTGGCCCGTTAATACGTTGGGCCGTTTTCATAGCGTCATCAAATACGACCGATTAACGACGGCCCGTTATGGTCGGCCCATGAACGGACGATTTCAACTCTAGCCCATTTACGGCCATAATGTGGTCTGTTATTGGCCCATGTTTAGCCAACCGATCATACGGCCCGTAGAAGGCCCATTGATGATACGGCCCGTAGAAGGCCCATTGTGTTTACGGCCCGTATAAGGCCCATTGTTTCTACGGCCCTTAGAAGGCCCATTGTTTCTACGTCCCGTAGGAGGCCCATGTTAACTACATCCCATGTTAACTACAGTAAATATGTAGCCCATGGTTAATGTGGCCTAGTTTTAAAAAATAGGTTATTGCGGCCACTAGCAAACCGCGAAAAAAGAACTGCACTGACTAAAGAAAACAAATAAACAAGACAATAAGGAAATAAATAGGCAAGCAACTTACGCTAGGCTATCACGGCTATTACACATATTACATCCACTGGGCGTCAAAGTTCGCCACCAATGCAAATATAGGGAACAAAGCAGCATATAAACGCCGCAGCAAAACAAGTCTAGAATTGAAACCACTTCAGAAGAGCTCAAGAAACAATATCCTGGGTACCCATAATGCTGGCAAGATGCTTAGCAAGCTTATTGACTTTCTCTTGTTTGGCGCTTAAATCCTCCAGCACTTGCTGTTGCACCAGAAAGTATGCATCTGAATTCTGCAGGGACTTCCTCAGTCCTTCGGCTTCCTGTCGCATAACATCTGATCGATGTCTTTCAACTTGAAGTTGAGACTCAAGAAGCCGAACTGATTCAGGCAGCGAGTTCGAAGAGCTGGTGCCAGCAGTAGTAGCCAGTAACTCGAACACTACATCAAGACAGGACTTTGGGGTTGACTCAGTGTCTTCAATATAGTTTTTATCAGCTTTCTTGGAGAACAACAGGGATGTCTCACTATCTTGAACCTTATCTGCATTACTTCCTTTACCATTGCATAACGGGGTACTCTTCTCCAATATTTTATCCGCGTTCTAAAAGAGAAACAAACAAACACATCACAGGTTTACAATGTAGTATATGAAACTCATTTTGGTAAACCAGTTCAGTAGTAAGGTGGACAGGATAACAGCATGAAACAAACATATATCTATGTAGTATGGTCACTGTATGGTCTATATCATTCTAGTTTATGTTGCCAAATCAATATAGATACAGTTCGAATCATATCTATTTAAGACAATGCAGCTTAGACAGAATATAAGTGTGGGAAACTACACAGCAATAACAACACTTGTAAGGTGCATGGCATGAGAATATAACTATTTATTCAATTGAAATTGAAATCAACATAGAGCAAGTTACAACAGCAAACACGTTAAAGAAACAGGTTTAAAACATACCTGTTGCACCATTGGAGTTTCAGTTGCATCCTTCAAATTTGAAATTAGTTGGTATGAGTAAATACAGTGATGCAAGAGCAAAGTAGTATGAACCATAGCTATGGAACCTGACCTGAGAACAATTCTTCTTCTGCTTTAAGCGTTGACTTGTGGTTCGGAGTGGTTGTCCTCGTGCTTTGGGCACTGCAGTTGCCTTACTAACTGCTCGTGTTTGGGTGCTCTGTGGTGGAGACGGTGCCGTGTCAATGGGAACTGGGTTACTATCTGCTGGGGTTGGGGTTAGAAGGGGTGTAGCTAGTTCTCTGTCCAACTGGGTAGGGGTACAATCTGCGTGAGTCTGGGTTATGTGTGGTGGGGCTGGTTCTTGGGCAAGTACAACCGTGGTTCTATCTCCATCGACAGGTAGCATGCTCTTTTCTGAAGACCGTGTTTTTACTCCCACAGATACTGCCATCACCCCCTCCAATTGAAATGGCTGATAAACAAGAAAAGTAATTGAATGTACAGACATTGTAAGATAGACAGGTGCGATGGATAGTAGGGAAGAAAACAGGGCATGAAATAATTCACATTTATGTTGTCTAACCAAACAGAATAGCAGGGCATAATTTCACATATATGATGGCTAATAAACAAGATAGCATGACACAATTTCACATGTATGATGGCTAACTAAACAGGATAGAATGACATACTTCAAAATATGATGACTATGTAAACAGGATGACATGATATAACTATACGATGTGTCTATTAAAGTGGTTGGCATGCCATAAATCACAAACATGCCGTCGATGGAAACATGATGGCATGATATAATTCACGGATAGAATGACATAATTCAAAATATGATGACTATGTGAATAGGATGAGATGATATAACTATATTACGTCTTTAGAAAATGGGTTGGCATGCCATAATTCAGATACATGCTGTCTATGTAAACATCATGGCATGCTATAATTGAAATATATGGTTTATATACTAAGGAAGTGAGCAGAGGGCAATCGCATATATGATGTGTCAACTAAGGAGATGGCATTCAATATCGTGTATATGATGTAAAAACTAAGCATTGCAATACAACATATGCATGATATGAGTAATATAACCCTGCCAAGTTTGAGCATACACCTCAGGGGGATAATAGGACTGGTCATCTGCCTCTGAATCCTCCTCTGAAGAGCTATTTGTAACCAGCAAGATATCTGCTTCACCAGGTAGCATTGTCTGCTCTGAAGACCTTATTTTCAGTCCAAATTTCTCCATCACCAATTCAAATGGCTGATGCACAGGAAGAGCAGTTGAATATACAAACATTGTCGACAAAAGCAATGAGAAATACAAAAAAAGGACGACATGATATAATTCACATATATGACGCTTGGCTAAACAGCATGGCATTGCATAATTCAAATATATAATGCCTTCCAACAAGATAGCATTGCATAATTCACATATATAATGTCTTGCAACAAGATGGCATTGCATAATTCACATATATGGTAATTAGACACTAAACATGTGGCATTCACATAAAGCATGTCTAAACTAAGCAAATGACATAGCAATGCAAGATACCATACGCACGATATGAGCAACATAACCCTGCCAAGTTAGAGCATGCACCTCGGGGGGGGGGGGGAATAGGACTGGTCATCTGTCTCTGAATCCTCCTTTGAGGAGCTATCTGTAACCAGCAAGACATGCGCTTCGTCAGATAGCATTTTCTGCTCTGAAGACCTTGTTTCCACTCCAGATTTGTCCATGACCGTGCCGAATGGCTGATGCACAGGAAGAGTAATTGAATGTACTAAAATTGTTGACAAATTTAACACGTAATAAAAAAATGATGTCATGATATAATTCACATATAAGATGACTGGCTAACCAGGGTGGCATTGCAAAATTCACATATATGATGCCTGGCTAAACAAGATGGCATTGCATGATTCACATATACGATAAAGAAACTAAACAGATGGCATTGACACAAAGCATGTCTAAACTAAGGAGATGACATCTTTGACGTATACAGTAAGCAATGCAAGGAACCATATGCATGATATTACCAACATCAGCATGCCAAGTTAGAGCGAAGACCTCATGGGGTAAATAGGAGTGGTCTTCTGCTTCTGAATCCCCCTCAGAATAGTTATCTTCCTCTTGATTACGATCCGAAATGGGTGGAGGGGGGCTGCCTTTGCACCCACCATGGAGCGACGTCTGCATGAAATTTTATTGCCACGCAAGGCTCGTCTCTTTTGCTCTACATGTTCAGTTCCATTGTGTACAATAACTGACATGCATAGGAATAAAACATAGTGAGATTATGTAAGGAGTGCATGCACAAATCCAGAGTGATGGTAGCAAACTGTGGATAGACCCAAAACAAATGATAGCAGGCAGATAAATGCTTTAGTTAAAAATTACAGATAATGGCTCCTTTAATGTTTGTTTGCACCCAACATGAAACTCATAGTAGACACCCGAGATTAACCAGATAGTAGACAGATAGTACTGATTGCTGCCCCAATATGTACCCCACAACCATTTAAAAACTCAAGTTTCAGCATAAGTTTGGACCTGAGTCGGAGTCTAATAGGTGAACACGACAATAAAGTAGCATGTCTTCATATTAAGCGATGCATAACGTAAGCAGACACGGAAGAGTGTGAACTCTCTTGCGAACCCGTGTAGTATGATGACCCACAAGTATAGGGGATCTATCTTAGTCCTTTCGATAAGTAAGAGTGTCGAACCCAACGAGGAGCAGAAGGAAATGATAAGCGGTTTTCAGCAAGGTATTCTCTGCAAGCACTGAAATTATCGGTAACAGATAGTTTGGTGATAAGGTAATTTGTAACGGGTAACAAGTAACAAAAGTAAATAAAGTGCAGCAAGATGGCCCAATCCTTTTTGTAGCAAAGGACAAGCCTGGACAAACTCTTATATAGAGAAAAGCGCTCCTGAAGACACATGGGAATTATCGTCAAGCTAGTTTTCATCACGTTCATATGATTCATGTTCGGTACTTTGATAATTTGATATGTGGGTGGACCGGTGCTTGGGTGCTGTCCTTACTTGGACAAGCATCCCACTTATGATGAACTCCTATTGCAAGCATCCGCAACTACAAAAGAAGTATTAAGGTAAACCTAACCATAGCGAAACACGTGGATCCAAATCAGCCCCTTACAAAGCAACGCATAAACTAGGGTTTAAGCTTCTGTCACTCTAGCAACCCATCATCTACTTATTACTTCCCAATGCCTTCCTCTAGGCCCAAACAATGGTGAAGTGTCATGTAGTCGACGTTCACATGACACCACTAGAGGAGAGACAACATACATCTCATCAAAATATCGAACGAATACCAAATTCACATGGCTACTAATAGCAAGACTTCTCCCATGTCCTCAGGAACAAACGTAACTACTCACAAAGCATATTCATGTTCATAATCAGAGGGGTATTAATATGCATAATGGATCTGAACATATGATCTTCCACCAAATAAACCAACTAGCATCAACTACAAGGAGTAATCAACACTACTAGCAACCTACAGGTACCAATCCTAGGCTATGAGACAAAGATTGGATACAAGAAATGAACTAGGGTCTTAGAGGAGATGGTGCTGGTGAAGATATTGATGGAGATTGGCCCCCTCCCGATGAGAGGAGCGTTGGTGATGACGATGGCGATGCTTTCCCCCTCCCGGAGGGAAGTTTCCCCGGCAGAACAACTCCGCCAGAGCCCTAGATTGGTTCCGCCAAGGTTCCGCCTCGTGGCGGCGGAGTCTCGTCCCCAAAGCTTGCTTATTATTTTTTATCGGATGAAAGACTTCATATAGTAGAAGATGGGCACTGGAGAGCCACCAGGGGGCCCACGAGGCAGGGGGCGCGCCCAGAGGGGTAGGGCGCACCCCCACCCGCGTGGCCAGGGTGTGGGCCCCCTCTGGTATTTTCTTCGCTCAGTATTTTTTATTATTTCCAAAAATAACTTCCGTGGAGTTTCAGGACTTTTGGAGTTGCGCAGAATAGGTCTCTAATATTTGCTCCTTTTCCAGCCCAGAATTCCAGCTGCCGGCATTCTCCCTCTTCATGTAAACCTTATAAAATAAGAGATAATAGGCATAAGTATTGTGACATAATGTGTAATAACAGCCCATAATGCAATAAATATCAATATAAAAGCATGATGCAAAATGGACGTATCATAGTCCTCAAGGTCATCTGCTCAGTTGATGATGGTAATGCAGTTGTCGTGGCTGCCGGCGGCGGGGAAGAAGATCTGAGGCGGCGAAAGACAGTCTGGGGAGTGGATCCCTGCTGTGGTGCAGCTGAGCTGGGGTGGAACACAGCACCGCAGGAGCAGGACAAACCACACAAGGTTTTCTTTGGCACATATCTGTAACAGAAGTAATTGTGTAAGGGCTTGTTTGAATTTGAGGATTCTAACAATGCAGGGATAGGAAATAGACAGGAATAGGATAGGAATGCATGTGCAAAACAGAGAATTTAAAAACACTGGATTTCTGCCAATCTGGGTGTTTGGTTCACAAGAATTGGAAGATCACAGGATGCAAAGAAGCATGGTGAGATTAAGTCAAACCACAAGAAGTGTACAACCTCTTTGGCGAAGCCATGTCGATCTCAGCATGATTGGGTTGGCCGGTGAGGATGCTCCAGCTGACTTGGCTGTTGGAGGAGGGGAAGAAGATCTTAGGCGTCTGGAGATGGAGCCCGAGGTACTGCTCCGCTGTGATGGAGGGTTTCGTCGTTCGAGCAGCTCCGGTGAGTTGTACGACGCCGAGGCTGAAGCAGGACAAGAGAGACAACGTTAACCTGAGTGGAATTCTAATAGCATCTCCAATAGATGACGTAAAATACATAACCACAAAGTGCTAGATGTATACATCAGCCGCTCATCTCTGAACTTAACTGTCAAAACTGAATTTAACTATCGAAACTGAACTTAACTGTCGAAACTGAATTTTGCTGTCGAAACTGAATTTTACTGTCAAAACTGAACGCACTAGAGGTGAGGCTACACGTCAGTCGACTGACTTTTTCATCTCTGGTCAGTCGATTTATCAGCCATTGGATACGAAATCAAGGGCCTGCAGTTCATCTTCAACCTCCACCACCCTGACCCGCCAGCCACCACCGGCCAAACAGCCGCCCCCGCCGCCCGCGGCCGACGGTGCGCCGCCCCGCCCGCCCCGAAAACACTCCCCACCGCCGGTCCGCCGCCGCCCCGGCCATCCCTCTAGGCCCCCCCGTGCCGAGCTTTTTCTCCGGCGATCCCCACGCCACCGTCCCACTACCGCCCCCACCCTGAACCCTAAGATAGATAGTGGGGTACCTCTCCGGCGAGCCCCCTCCCCGCTGCGGCTGGTTCTTCCTTAACTCCGGTGAGCCCCCCACCCCCTGAAAATCGACTGACCCAAAAGTCGATTCAGTCGACTGAAGTGTAGCTAAATTGGAGCGGCATCGCAAGCAAGAGCTAGAGCGAGAGCAGCAGCGCGAGCAAGAGCAGACCAGGCAGGGGACCGAGAGCAAGAGCAGAGCAGCAGCGCGAGCGAGAGCTAAAGCAGCAGCAGCTCCTACTGATGTGGACGTCGCTGCCGAGGGAGCGACGCCGTGGAGGAAGTGGCCGGTGACGCCGCCGTGGATGGAGCCGCGCCGTGTCGGCTCGGGACCGAGCGCCGGCAGCACCGTGAGATCAAATCAAGAAGAAAATGTGGCGATTAGTGTACAACCTCTTTGGTGGCGCCGATTAGGCTGCAGCTTCATCTGAGGAAACGGTGATGATGATGCTCTTCCGGTGGTGCAGGTGAAGACGGCGGTGTGGGAATGGAGGTGGCGCGAAAGACAAGGGGAACGTCCGGGCAGCTCCTTGGAGGTGGAAGACGGGGTGCCTGAACCGGCGGGATGACCAGATCAACGACGGATCCTCATCCGGTATGGTGGATGAGGGACATCGAGGTGTTGCTGTGGACGACATCGTCGGGGAAGAGGCTCCGGCTGGGTGGCAGACGGAGGAGGGTGTGGGGCTTCGCGGGTTTTCCCGGCCTCGGTGTATGTATGGGTGGGCGGATGGGATGGGAGTGGGGAACCATGGCTTAGGGACGCGCTTGTCCGAAATGTGGGGTAAGTTACGAAAGTACCCCCACCGGTTTGAGGCGGTTCTTTCGGTTCAGGAGTATCACGGGCATTTCGCGTGTCGGGATTTCACAGGAGGTGGGAGTTTTCGCGCGCGTTGTAATTTTGGAATAGCAAGGCGCGGGTTGAGATGGAGGGAGTTGTCGGAGCACAACGAGACAAAGATTTATCTTAAATATTTCGGGGTAACAAGGCGCGGCTTGATGAGGCGGGAGTTTCGCAACATGATAGACAGAGACGCTAGCTTGAAATTTCGGCATAACAAGGCGCGGCTTGAAATTTCGGGAGAACAAGCTTAACGTGTACCCAAAAAAAAGACAATTTAGAGTAGTATGATATACTACGTACGATGTGTTTAACACGCACAACACACACACAGACACCATTTAGACTAGTAAGGTACACGTGCATTGCACGCATGAGATTTGGCAACCAAATTATGAATAAATACCATATTATAGCATGTAAGCTTTGAGTCATATATGCATGATGTAGATGTTCGTTTAATTCTTATAGTTCATTTCATTCAAAATCATCTAGTTTTTATAAGAAAACTAATCTATTTTAAGATTCATGGAATTGTGCGTTTTAAGGCATAAAGTAAAAACAAATCATGTAGAAAAACATTTGGGCAATTCTGATACGGAAGATTCTAGAACAAAGAAGAAGTGCTTGTGTTTTGAGGTTTGTGCATTATGCTTAAGTTCAACCATAGAGTCTTCTAGATTGTACATGTGGCAAAATCTGGTGGAATCTAGATGATATCCAACGGCCAGTGGTGCTCAAATTTGTCAACTCTGCACCATCGGATTGGCCTCATCCAACGACCATCTTTCAAAGTTAAATTTATCCGCACACTATATAAAAATATAAAATATAATATGTATATAGGGGTATAGATATAGATATGTGATGCGAAAGCCACCCATCATCTCCAATTAGAATAGTGTGTCCATGCACGGATGCAATGTGGTCAAACGATGTCTGTCATCAGTATCTCAAATTCAAACCAGTCTGACCTTGTTCAATGTGTATACATTACAACATGCTCGTTTCCAAACCACACCGCGCAGATCTCCGTTATATTCATGCATGCATGGGTTTCAAACATCATGATCTCTTATTCAAATATTTGAATTCAACTTTACATTGATTATGACCTCACCTAGTCTTTTACACCCACACATTGGTCTTGTCTTTATAATTGTACCACTAACTTTCTCTCGTGCATGCATGCACACATACTACCAGTCGGCATTATCCATCGCACACATGCAATCTTTTTCTTCAGATCGGTCTCCCATGAAGGCACACACACACATCCCCTCTCCATCATATCAGGCATTCTTTATCTCTCACGTGCATGCGCAACGATCGATGTTCCTCTATATGTGTGTGTATATAGCTAGGTCTTTCATAGTTTTCCACATAAACCGATCAATCTATATATCTAGTGAGGTCTCACCCTCTTTCCCACGTCCACATCGATCAATCTATACCTCTCTATATAGGATTACATATATAGCTAATACACCCACATTAATTATATATCCAATGCCCCCTCTCATCATCCATGCTTTCCGCTTCATCTCTTAGATGCGCGCACAATGGCGAAGACAGGGGAAGCAAGGGCCCTGCCCCCCCTAACATCACTATATATCGAGGCTAATATGAATGTGATCATTAGACAATTGCTGGTAAAAATGGTTTAAGTTGATGAATTGGCCCTCCTCGTACAGGATTAGCAATGCTTGGCCCCCTAGCTCCTGGGACATTTTTCATGGCTCCGCCACTACGCGCAACAGCGCACGTCCTCGCCCCCTCTCTCTAAATATCGATCTCGCAGTTGTGCATTCCTTCATAGTCTCCCTCCACTCGGCCCCTCGCACCATCTTCTAGCCCCCACCGGATTTTGCCACATGTACAATCATGCAGACTCCATGGTTGAACTTAAGCATAATGCACAAATCTCAAAACAACAGTAGTTCTCCTTTGTTCTAGAATCTTCCGTATCATAACTGCCCAAACTTTTTTTCTAGTTGAATTGCCATTATTTGTTTTTTACTTTATGCTTTACCATGCACAAATCCATGAATCATAAAACAGATTAAGGGCTTCTTTGATTCAAAGGATTCTTGGAGGAATTTTGGAGGATTCTAATCCTTCGGAATTTTTCCTATCTTGGTTGTTTGATTCGTAGGATTGTAAACCATAGGAATTTTTCCATATGATTCATTTGCACTAGATTTCATAGGAAACATCCCATCCACTCAAACCTCTTTGAAAGAATTCTGCGTTTTTTCTATGCACAATCAAACACTCGTACCATCCTGTAGGATTCAAGACGACATTCCACTCTAATGCCATGTTCTTCATATTCCCGCGTTTTGGAAATCCTACGAGTCAAAGAGGCCCTAGGTTTTTTATAAAAACTAATTGATTTTGAATGAGATGAACTATAAGAATTAAATGAAGGTCTACATCAGTCATATATGACTCAGAGCTTACATGCTAGAGTGTGGTATTTATTCATAATTTGGTTGCAAAATCTGACGCGTGCAATGCACGTTTACCTTACTAGTACTTCGAGTATGTGCAAAACACAATGGCACGCTACACAGTGTCTCTCTTACAGTTCATGAAGACACGTGGCACATGTGGAGGCGTTGTCGCGACATCCTTGTGTGGATTGATCACAGTGACGTGCTGCTGGTTCCAGAAGAATGTACTCGTCCTCCCTGAGCCGCACTGGCGGTACATGCACGAAGCGAAGATGTGCACGCACGCCACACCCGCACTCATTCCGTCGCACGCACATGCGGTTACACGGGCGGACGCAATTTTGTTCCAAGATCCACCCCATGTGATAATTTGACGCGTGTAAAGTCCTTCACTTCATTGATGGTCAATGAATACAGCACATGCAAATTGAGTGGACATGAGGGCGGAAGAAAGACATTACTACTCCACTGCGCGCATGCGAGTAGTTAAATCATGGGTTGCTAGTAGTACTTCCATTGGTCTCCTTCGTATTTTGTGCCAATTTTTGACAGTAACATAATATTTACGCATCTGAGCAGTGTAGTCTACTTGAAATTTATGTTCCACTAAACTCATCGGGAGCCGTTTCGGGCCTCGAAACCAAAAACCATCAATTAATATTTACCTTGTTCCCATCACATTCGAAAGTACTAGTGCTACAATTAAGTGCAAGCCTGCTCACACCTACCAGTACGTACCAAACCTGAACGTGTTCCCACTATGCAGGTTTTAGTACTAGTGTAGTACTTAGGTTATAAAAAGGGGAACTACCTAACCGAAAATTACTCTACCTTCCTCCTCATAAGTCCTCCTTCGTTTGTCCTTGCCATGGCTGGTGTGCAGAGCTCTAGGTCGAGAACTACTCGTAACAAGGGAGCGGCAACCAAGGCTGCGGAAAAAAAGAGAGGGCTCGCCGCCACGCAGAGACCTCGAAAGATCTCTCACGGGCAGGCAATGGCTCCCAGGAGCGCCCTAGACGCGGAGGAGAACATGCCGAGCTAGCGGCGCTGGAGTCGTTATCCCTCGACGGCATGCCCGATCAGCTCAATAAGCACCTCAATAAGCAGAAGGAGTTCATCCACGGCTTGGTGGAGCTGCTGAAGGAGAGCCTCGACAACATGTCCGCTGAGCTCGATGAGCAGGGGGAGTTGACCGCTGGCTTGGTGATGCTGCTGAAGAAGAGCATTGCCTCGGAGAAGAAGGTGACCGGTGAAATCCTGCAACTTCAGGAGGACAAGGCGAAGCTCTGCCACGAGCTCGACCTGCTGAAGGAGGAGAACACCGGCTGGAAGAAGCTGCATGAGAATAGTAGTTCCTCGATGAAGATGTTGCAGGCCCTCGTCATGGGAGGAGTTGGCGAAGCTCCGCATCGAGCACCCGACTGCTGTCAAGGTACGTAATGCGGCCGTGGAACAGATGATGAAGGCTCGCATCAAGAAATCCCGCGTCATGGACATAATGAAGAAGATGGCGGAGGAGATGCGCAAGGAGATGGAGGTCGTGGAGGCGATGAAGAAGCAGTTACGACTCCGCGGCCAGCAACCCTTCATGTAGTGAGAGCAGCGCCCCAGACTTGTGTGTGCGTCTTCCTTCTTTTTTGGGGTGATAATCCTCCTTCTTCTTTTGCTCCTGTGTTTCTTATTTTGCTTCGGGTGTTTCGCCGCACGTGTCACCTTCTCTGCGAGGCATGAATAGAACAATGCTAAAAATGAGATGACTAGCAAATTAGATCATTCTTTATCGCCAATAGAACAATGCCTCTTGCTAGTAATATATAATAAGAGTAGAGAGTAGAGGATATGGCACTGGGCTGCCGTGTTTCGTGCTCCTCCGTCATACTCCAGTGGAAAACTTGAGTATACCGCACGGTTCTTTGCTCCTCCTCAGGTCGTCGGCACATTTATACGAGCAGTCAAATCACAAGGCCCCGCGTTCCAGCAGTAATGAGCCGTCAAATCACAAAGGCCCTCGCCTCTCGTGAAAAGGACCAAGCTAGACTGCCCCACCCTCTAGCCTTTTAAAAAATATATACATTTGTACAGTAGTAGTATCGATGGATTGCGCTATGGAGCAAAACTAACAAGATGTAATTAAATAAAAAAGGTGGTACATATAGAGAGCGCTCGTCGCCAAATTATGCATATACTATATGAGACTACCCACTATAAAGGTACTAGTAACATAGACTAGTAACTAGTCTATGCTACTCTCCACTATGACCAGCCAAAGTCGAGGCGCGGATACCAACGAGGGCCTGGTTGTTTCTATACTTGGACAACTCGCCCGACTGCATGCGCACCAGGCAGACGAAGCTAGTGTCGTGTTGGTGTCGTGTGCGGCCCGCACATTAACCAAAACCTCGCGCCTCCATCTTAGCCTCCACGTTTTAAACTTCTCAATCTCAAGGCCAAGGAGCAACGTGAAACCTATGATAGAGCCAATCGGATGGTTGAGAACACTACAATTCGTAGCTACAGATGCGTGTGTGAGAGAGGACGAGTGCGTGCGTGCACCTCTTCTTAGAGTACAACTGTATGTGGGTGGCATCGACCTAGGGAGCAGTGATGGTGCGTGCGAGATGTCCCGAGAGATAGGTGTAAAGCGTGTGAAAAAAAGACTAGTCTATAGCTCGCCACGAGGCTATTCCTGTCGAATGCCAAGCGTAAGATATGTATCCGACGGTGCCAGTTTTTGCACGTACACAGCAGTAGAAAAAGAACTAGTACCATGGCATATGCTACCCCACGGCCGAGAAAACGTGCCGACGTTACGCCATCCGGGAATAGTGCCGCACTTCAAAACTAGAACCGTCAATAAATTTTGAGCGCGTCTCATCACATTCCAAATTACTACTACTACCACGCTATATTTAATTGCAAACCTGTACACACCGATCACAACCCAAACGGTTTCCCACTTAGGAGCGTATTAGTAGTACTCGGTTATAAATACTATTATGCTAAGATGACTGCACATTCCTCCTCAACTCCTCATCCAAAAAAACAATCAAGTCAATCAAGCCATAGCCAGCGCGAGTTCTGGGTCGAGATATTTCCACCAGGGAGAGGTGAGCATGGAAGAGGAAGCACGAGAGATGTCCCGCCTCGCTGCGAAAGCAGCCGACATGTCCAGCCGCGCAGCAGTAGTAGCACAGAGGTCCCGCCGCATCGCCGAAGCATCACGGAGGTCCCGCCGCGCCGTCGATGTAGCAGACTGGTCCGGCCACGCCGCGGAAGCAGCAGAGATGTCCCGCCACGCCACCGAAGCAGCAGGGAGGTCCCGCCGCACCGTGGCGGCCTGGGAAAATTTCTCGCGGGCAGGCGAGGACTCTTACACGCGCATGCATGCGATAGTCCATAGCCACATGGATCAGATCTCCGGCTGGGCGAGGATGCAGGACGAGGCTACCGGCGTCATCCGACAACTAGGGGAGGGTAATGCGAAGCTCCGGGGCGAGCGCGACCTGCTGAGGGCGAAGATCTCCGGAAGGGCGAAGCAGGAGGGGGAGACCGTTGCCTTGTTGCAGAGGACGGGCGTCATCATCAAGAAACTTATGGACGAGAATGCCATGCTCCGCATCGAGCGCAACAGGCTGGTGGAGGAATCCATGGATGCTACCAAGCAGCATATTAAGGACATGAAACTGATGAAAGAGATCATCGCCTGCCGCGAGAACTAGTCTCCGCGACCTGCAACGCATAAAGAAAGTAGAGATTAGCGAGCCAGATCGTTGTATGCGTCTTCCTTCTTCTTTTGCCCTTGTGTATTTCAGGCGTAGCCGCATGTGACTTTTTTAATTATCTTCCTAATTATGTAAGACAATTATTATCCACTCTCGTCGTCCATATATATATTCATCAGTCTTGCTATAAGTTGCAGTAGATGCTATATAGGTCCGTCGGATCTTACATCAAGATCCGTGCAAAATTTTCTTTTCAGATTTTCTTTTTTCTCTCTTAAATCTCAGTCGAGTGAGACATTGCCACGCCATTAAACAGAGGCTCAGGTGCCATTAATGGAGACCTTGGGAGAGAGGTGGACGGCAGATGGAGGTCAAAGGGCTCTCCTCCTGGTAAGCACGCGCAGGGGTCTGATCGTACGCCTCCCGTACTCAAATAGCTACCCTACACGGCGCCTCCTAGCTAATAAAAAAGGGGACGCGTGGCGGCACGTAAATGGTAAATAGAACGCCCACGGTTTCAATAATACCTGTGTTTCCGATTGTAACGTGACAGCACTTGTTCCAAAATGACTTTGTTGATTGTTAATGTGTGCGCCTTCGCAAATCGGACATCAAAATTACCACGGCATGTTGGTGCCATGTCATGACACCAAGCCAAGTTTCATGATTTTCATGCGTGTTTCGGATTTACAGGAATTAAAAATCCAAGTTTCTCAATGTTTCCAGCCGAGCCATGACGCCCAGATGTTTGAATTTCATTCCCATTTCTGGCATGGGACCTAGAAATTCACCCGAGGACACACATGTGATTTTTCAACCAGCTTTGGTGCACTGGAGCATGTGCTTGTATTTAAAATTTGAATTATGCACACAAAGGTGACACATTCCCTCTCAGAACCACGAGCCTTCTTGAGAGAAGCTCCGGTTTGCAAGAAACTTATACCAAAACTTGTTCCTATTCTGCAATTTTTTTACCACAGCATGGTAGTACCATGACATGACACCATGCCAAGTTTCATGATTTTCAGGCGTGTTTTGGATTTACAAGAATTTTAAAACCAAGCTTCTCAATGTTCTCGGCCGAACCACGATGCCTAGATGTTTGAATTTCATTCCCATTTCTTGCATGGGACCTAGAAATTCACCCGAGGACACACATGTGATTTTTCAGTCAACTTTGGTGCACGGGAGCATGTGCTTGTAGTTCAAATTTGAATTATGCACATTAAATGACCAGAAACTCAACTAATGTATAAAAAAGGCCAAACGAACCCAGAATAATTCCAAAATTTAACAGGGCACTCATATAGTTCTATGTTGCCTCTGTAAAGAAAATCTGGGGGGAGGCAGCATATATTGTTTCGCACACAAAGGTATAAAGAAATAAAGAAATTAGCATACCTATTTAATTCTTGGGTTCTTATTATTTATGCCACTAGTTGTGTATCACTACTCAGTTTTGCCATTAGAAGTTACAACTACTCAAAAAATGCAATCGATCCGTGAGATGCCTGCTAAAAAATGCAATTAGATATCTAAAAAATGCCATCGTTAAGTTAGATGTTTGCTCAGAAATGCCATTAGACATTGTTATTTTCACGTCAAACCCGTTGACCATGTTACATGACAAAAATAAGCCGATTCTCACAATGATAAGTTAATGGTGTCCAGCACAACACACCCCTCAAATAAAACTAAGCACCCTGGAATTCTTTGACAAAACTAAGCACCCTGAAATTCTTTGACAACTAAACTGCTGGCTATATGATGTTGGCCATATATATTGTACGCATATAATGTCAAGAAACGAGTGGTAGTACTATACCAACTAAAAGATGAAATGTACGAAATATAACGAGAAGAAACATAACATAGTTCTGCTGGGGGCTCACACAACACACCCCTCAAATAAAACTAAGCACACCAGAAATTAAACTAAGCAACTAATTCGGTAGACACTGCATTAGAACCACCATGAGCAACGACACTGCCACCTTACTCGGAGTCCTCGTCCACGTCCTCGACTTCGTACTTGTCCCTCTTCCTCTTGGGCGATACTTCTTTGCTTGAACCGCACACTTGGCTCTTGCTCTTCATCCAACCCTTGTAGATATTGAAACAAAGGTAGCCATCCATTGCAACATACTAGATGTGGTCTATATCTAGTACAGTCCACTGCCATGCACGATGAAACGTGTGTGGAGGTTTCTTCAGTTCTCGTACGAAGGATGAACCATGGCTCCTGCCAGGGTCAGCATTGAAGGCTGATCAAGGGAGGGCACCAGCCCTTCCTTCTGGAGGTCGAAGGGGTCGCCTACAATGAGGCCTATCCGACCCAGGATTTCCTTGTCGTTCCTAAAGTCTACAGTAACGAATTTGACTCGGCCGCCCTTGAGGAACTTCTTAAATTCCTCGCACTCAACGTCGGCATGGCATATGTGGTAGACCAAGCATAAGTCATGCACGCAAACCTGGATCACGGTGGGCTTCTTCTTCTCTGCCTCCTTTAGTTTCTTCTCGCTTCCCAGGACTGTGGTGTACTCAACATCTAGCCCAGCGACCCACTCATCATTTGAGTTTTCGAACATGTGTTTGAAGCGAGCAAGGCATTCTTTCACCGCTGCGGAAGAACGGGTGTAGATGACGTCGAACTCATCGCCGGTGATGGTTCTAATCTTGTACTCACCGCCGATCATGGAGATTTGGGACGCCATGGATTTGGGAGGAGGGTTAGGATTAGTGGAACTGCCGTAATGTGAAAGGACGGGACGACTAGGAGCGGTTTATCGATTGTAAAAATGTCGAGTGGGGGGCGCGTGCGAATGGCAGGGTAGTGGCTTGCCTGGTGGATAAATGGATTCATGCACAGTACTATGGGGGCCCAATTAGATGTCATGTCTACTCGACGCCCAATTAAATGGCTTTCGATGTCATGTCAAGCGTCGGAAAAATTACAGGTGATACGAAGCTTTCCATTCTCCCATGATACGGGATTCCAAGAGCCCTTGGATCTGAGATCGAACGGTTGCATGGCGTGATTCTAGACCTATGGGTGAATATCCTATCCTGGAGGGTTATTCTGCAAATTTTTAGCAACTTAGCATGCGACCGTTCGATCTCAGATCCAAGGGCTGCCAGCAGCCCGTATCATGGTCGCGCCTACCACGACCGTCGCCTCGCTCGCACGGTCGCGCCCTTGGATATTTAACACGGTACGTTAGGATATCTAATGTTGGCATGTCATACATAGTCATCACTTAGTCACTCATGCAACAAGGTTAGCTATAAGGTTGGCTATAAGAGTATTTTTTGTTTACTTCTCTCCATCTCTTTCTTCGTAGTATTTATTGCATTTGCCAAGGAGTGACCTCTTCCAATGAAATGGTGCTTAGATGAGGTGCTATGGGCATTAAATGGCTTAGCAACTCAAGCCCCCAATGCATAGGTGCTTAGTTTTTTGTTGCTAAGTTTGCTTCATCTAGGTACACACGCTTATCACCGTTTCTTTCTGGGGTCACCAAACTAGTCTCTCTTCTTAATTAACTTGCCACATCAGACTTTATGCCTATGTGGCAGGCTTAGCACCTGTAGGATCAAGTACAATAGTGGGCTATAAGCCCGCTTTACATGGCATTTTTGCATATGTGGGGGAAAGAGGCCAGGAAAAAGTGGAGGAGTGGGCTCTCAAGCAAGAGCCAGCCTCTACATGGTGGAGCATCGGGAGAGGCACCTGTATGGAGGTGGTCAGGAATCGGGAGACTCAAGCCGGTCATAGCGCCGCGGTTAAAATGATAATGGCAAGTCAAATCACCGGGCCCCACCTGTCCAGCAGTAACTCACTGTCAAATCACACAGCCCTACGTTTGCAGCAGCCTACTCCCTCATCTTCTCGCGTCTCTATCGAACCGACTAGGCGGAACTACCCCGCCTACCGCGCGGGAAAAGCCCCGCCCTCGACTTCTAAATAGTACAGTATACTAATTTTGTATCCATGGATTGCGCCATGGAGCAAAGCCTCAAGAAAACGGCGGTACACATGTACGTAGTATACAATACGCCCATCGCGTTCGCGTCGCACCCCAGACGGTCGGTCGGTCTGGCATGCCGCTCTCCGAATGGAACGCGCATCATATTGCGTTTTCACACACATGTGGGACCGCAATTGAGAACCGACCATAGGCACACTCCCCGGCCCCGCAAGTCGGGTGAGTTAATAGAAGTACATACGTTGGTACTTGGACGATCCCTGCAAGACACGGAAGATCAGTTTGTCCATGCATGTGACCAGACTCCAGCAGACACGCCTGGATTGGCTATCGTCTACATATCGTGCAGGCCGTGTTGTACAGGGCTGTAGTTCTGGTGAGAAATCTAAAAAAAGGTTTCTTGTCATCTCGCAAAATTAGGTGTCCTGTGCTTTGGATCACTGCGAGGGTTAAACAGCGACAACTGAGTTGGGCTAGTCATTGGGGGCACATGCACGAAGACTAATCGGCTGCCATCTAGGTCAAGCCGGCTATGTTAATTAGGACATCTATCGACGGACCCCTTTTCTACGAGTTTATCTTTAATTTGAGCTTTGATCCTCGTCTAGTTTGTCCGTCGGGATTCATCTTGTCTCCTTTGGGCAGTGAGGTTATGATTTCTTGTCATGTGGCATTTTTTCGTGTTATATGTTATAATCCGGTGCTTCAGATCAAAATGACGACAACTGCGCCTCCGGGGCACGTGCATGAAGACTTGTCGACAATCATTGCCGAGGTCAAGCCGGCTCCGACCGGTAGACAAAAGAAAACTAGTACTCCACTATATAGGCAGGAGCCTCCGCGCTTGCTTGCTAGTGTTTCTCTCTTCACACTGTCTCGTCCTCTCCAGATCTAAACACGACAGCGGTGGCCACACTCTCTCTCTCTCTCTGCTCACCGCTGGTCACAGATCCAGCCGGATCCTCTCCGTCAGGGAAGGTGAGAATGTGCAACGTTCACGCGGTCGTCCTCGGCGATGGCTCTTACCCACTGCCGGCGTGTCCCGATCAGCGTGCCTTGCCGTTCTCTCCCAAGCATCGCTAGCGAGGGAGGGACTCCCACCCCTTCTTCCTCGTTGCCGTAGTGTGGGCAGATCCGGCCTCTCGCCGCCCACCTAGTGACATCCCGGTGACCCTCAGGTATAACTTCCTTCGAAACCGGCCTTGCTCTACTTCTCGAGCTCATGACGCCGCTGCATTTGTATCTTTTACTATTTCTCAGGCCCCTCGTGTAGATAGGATCGATCGGGTGTTCGAAAACCACCTAATTTTTTACTGTTAAGAGGTAAAACTAGTTCATGCACTCGAATCTAGTAGTACTTGGTTCAAACAAGGAAGAAAGGGGGTGGGGGTGGGGGAAGATTTGTTACCTGAATCTAGGACTTGGTCGAAAGAGGAAATAATGGGGGCGAAAAGTAGCAGAGACCGGCTATCCAACTGGTCTCTAGGTCTAATAGGGAAATAAAGGGAACGCAGTACAAACTCAATATAAACCCGATCTATTGGTTGAAAAAGGAAAGAAAGTGGGGACTGGGGGACACGTCAACAGAGTAAGTCCAGCACTAGATTTGCTAGCCTCACACAGTATAAGGTGGCTATATACCGAACAAAAATGGGACCAACCCAGATATCCTCTTCTGATGTTTGTTGCCCCGAGTCGCTCTTATGTAATGCCACTGGTAAAATGTAGCAGTCGCACTGTTAAAAGTAAGGACACGTTAAACCAATGTTGTTTTCAATGTAATGCCTCCAGTAATATGAATCAATGGCACTTATTTCATGTCCTGCTAAATTTCACATTAAGATAAGTTGCTTCTTTTCGTTAGAGATGCAACTGTCCTGGTCCGCCTACTCTCCAGGAGCTTCACGACCAACCTTGATGTTGCTCAATTTTATTGCAACTAATGAAGAATAAGCTCTGTGGGTTTCGTTTTCTGATGGAAATGGAACTGCCCTTTTCTTAAAAAAAGAAGAAGAAGAAGCTGCTAGCTCATGGGACATTGCTTCATTTTAGGTGAACTGCACCAAAAGGTCCCATGAATTGAATCATCCATGTTGGTGACTGGTGTCATCCCTTCTACGATGGCGTTGACTGCAGATATGGTTCCCATCACGAGGTATGTTCCTTTTTGGTCTGACCGTTTGCCAAAGATCCTGCATGTTGATCCTGCTCTTGTGCTACTGTTTTGGCACTGCCATGATAAAGCAGTAATGTTATTATTTTGCACCTTAATCTAGTGGCACTATTAATTTGAGGCAATGTTTTGGCACCGCTAGTGCCACTGTTTTTTTATATATCGAAAGAGGGGGTTCCCTCCGATTTCATTAAAGAAACCCAACCATAGAGAACCATTATCCGGCAACATCTCAGTGTAAACGGGCAGTTATGCAACTACTACTAGAATGGACTGAGTACTAGCAGGAGACAAGTTCGCCACATAAGCTAGGCAGGTAGGGGGACGCAGCACCAGCTCGACCAAGTTTGGATTACAACCCAAATGCTACCACAGAAACATCAGGGGGGAGATAGGGACCGAAAGAGCCAGCTTCAGCATCCCAGTCTAAGCACCCCCGGCCTTCATCCTTGCGATGCACGGTACACCTCGTTTGCCACCTGCTCGACCCTAGTGTCACTGATAAAATGAAGTAATAATACAGTTAAAATAGAGCGAGTGTCCTCTCTATCATTTCATTTCCAATGTAGATAAAGAAAGTGCTTCTCTTTGTTAATGTATGTTTCATCAACTAGTCCCATTGTTAATGTTTAAGCGTTTCTGCAAACTGGGGTGCTTAATTTTAGTTGATCTGCACAAAAATAGAGATTTGAATGTCTCAAGGCCCCTCCTTGTACTACCGCTGTACACTGATGTTCATCACTGGTAGAAGGTGTATCGGGGAGACTTGGGACGATTTCCAGTATGAGGCATGGCGTACCGTATGAGGCGTCGCAGGGCCCATCTCGCCCTCGCAGCATGGCATACTATGATACTATCGCAATATTTCCTTCTATTTATTTTGCGTGTTTCATCAACTAGTGCCACTATAATGTAATCACGCTTTTTCATTATCTGTGCAAACAGGGTTATTCAGCTGCATTTTGGTGGAACTGCACAAATGTACGGATGGAACCGGCATATATGCAGAGTGCGAGGTGTGCCAAGTAAAAATTACCGACACTAACCATGATCCATGCACGCATTGGCATCCACCACCACCAGTGGGATGTGTGGCGCTCTCTGTGGACGGATCTTTCTCGGCAGCAAATCCTCTAACCAAATACTAGTAGCTTATATTGCTAGTTTTCTAGGGAGTACTCTTTTCTGAAAGAAGCACCAATCTATTTTTCTTTATTTGTACACAGTGTCACAACTTTGACCCAAAGGTCCACAGCTATTTAAGGGTGATTGGCGTAGTACTCGGAGACTGATTGTAACCATGATTTTCATTAGCTGTCACACTGATTGTAAGCATGAGCAGGTGGAAGATTAGGTTAGTGCGAAGCTTACCTTAAACCCTATCGTCCTCGAAATTTCCCACTCATTGTCAAACCAAGTAAGGATCTCCTTCAACCTGGCTAACTTTGCCTGGTCGCTGCCGGCGATCTGCCTGATTCGATGCTAGCTTTGGAAGATGGGAGGAGAGACGGTGGTCTTTCAATAGAGAAGAGGGAGAGGCGAGACGGTGGTTTTCGAATGGAAATGATGGAGAGGAGTGGAGGTGGTTTTGCAATGGAGAAGAGGGAGAGGCGACACAGTGGTTTTGGAATGGAGATGATGGAGAGGAGAGGAGGTGGTTTTGCAATTGAGAAGAGGGAGAGGAGCGTGCGACAGCGATTTAGGATTGGACGAGAGGGCCGGCGCGCTGTGACTGGATCAAAATCAAAATCAATTTACCCTTCAATTAAGAAAGCGAGCCCACATTAACTAGTCTCCCTTTTATTCTGGGTCATAATTGACCATGATTTTCGCAAATAAAATATATGTTATACGTTGCAAAAATAATATAATTTGAAAGTACATTCAGATACGAACCAAACGATACATTTTTTGGTGACATGCATTCACATTTTGCTTGTCAAATACAGTACGTGGTCAAACTTTGACCCAAAATACGCAAAACAAAAAAATACTTCCAAGATCAGCGCCGCTCTTCCGCTCTTCTCCTCTTAAACCACCGCCGCTCCTCTCGTGTTCCAATCTAAATCCAGCGCCGCTCCTCTCCTCTTCCATTTCAAAACTACCACCCCTCCTCTCCTATTCCAATCCAAAACCAGTGTCGCTCCTCTCCCGTTCCAAACCAAAACCAGCGCTGCTCCTCTCCTCTTCCATTCAAAAACCACCGCCGGCGAGTGAAGGTGCTGTGGAGAAGTAGATCGATGGAGGAGTACAACCGATATGTGAGGATCGCAGACGGCGACCCTGTGAAGCTAGCTAGGATGTTGGAGATACAGTCTTGGTTCGACAACAAGGACCAACTAGCGGAGACAGCGACATCCATGGCCAAATATCTGCAACAGAGCGAAAAGGCGGCGATACTCCCGGAGGGAGTCGTGCGGGAGTACATAGAGCTGCTCCTCTGGGCCATGGAGCAAACAGATTCACCGAATCCGATCATGAGGGAGCGATGGTGGGAGTATCGATCCCAGATGGAGCATCCACCAGAGATTGAAGGATCGAGCATCTACAGGGTGCCGTTTGTGAGGGTGTCGTGCCAGAGCGAGCCGGTGGAGTCTTCGTCGACCGAACCCAACTTCAAGAGGAGAAAAACAGTTGGCCCGACGACGCTTCCCCGCCATCCTCTCCCTCGCCATTCACATCGTCTCACGGGGCGGCTATCTGCCGCCGAGGAATAGGAGGGATTGCCCCCCCAGACCAATAGTCGGGCATGTTGTGAATTGTCAGGAGGAGCTTAGGGTTGTTAGTATTTGCAGGTTGTGAATTGTGTTTTGTGTTGTGTATTCTGAGAGTACTTTCAGATATGAATGTCTTTTGAATTTCAGATTTGCAGTATTGAGCATATGAAGTATTTTATGAATTCTAGAGATCTATTTTTAGCACTTAAAAAAATGTAGTTTCATAGGAGTATAAAAGTGCAGACAATGTGATTCTCAGAGAAGAAACTGCAAGTTTCAGTTTCAGATAAGAAACTCCAATTTCAGTTTTAGATAAGAAACTGCAACTTTCAGAGGCAGAGCATTTATATTAACACGGCCTTTTCAAACAGTGTTAACATCATGCTGGAAGTTTTATTCATGTTCGAAACTGGAACTACCAGTCAGTTAACATCATGCTGATCAACATTCATGCATAGCACATCTTCATATGATGCACAGTCAAAAAGATATGCTATTTTCGAGATGCCCACACAATGTCGAGTGTGCGAAAAACAGAGAAAACGAGGGACAAAGTTTTGGCAAGTGTTGGACGTGGTGTGCGTAGATGACAATTGGGACCCACATGTCAATAAAGGCAAAGGCAAAAATTTTGAAGATATTTTCTCTGCACAGGTGGAATCGAACCCGGGCGGAACAGCTGTCGGGTAGTGTCACTCGGCCACTAGGCTAGTTCAGTTGTTTCGTTACTAATAAGGCACTTCCTCAGGTGGTCGGATCTCCTCCTGCGCCTTTGTGCGCTCGCCATGACGCCGGTGTCTGCTGTTGTGAACATGCTGAACAAACGAGAGGAATCCGGAGAGGACTGTACATGGAGAGGCGGACAGTCAGGACCCACCAGGTCTATGGCCGTACGCAAGCAAGTGCCTCATCAAAAAAATACTTCCTCCTAATGATATACTGACATTGGGGCCCACAGGTTTGTCAACATAGTTACATTTTTTAGGTGCTTCAACGTAGTTACTATAGGAGATAAATTCACAACGAAGCCGGGGAGCTGGCAGGTATCATTTATTATCACTCGGGTAGCAAGTATCAGCTGGGTTTTGGGCTGCCCCGTCTACGCTTTCTTTATTAACATGCGCAACCCACGACCTCGGATGGGAGGTCCATAGGCCTGTTTGTATTTTCTTGAGGGCCGTCATGTATCGATCGGCCTATGGACCTCCCATCCGAGGTTTTATTTTTCCTGAAACATCGGCAGCCCAATTTATGTATTTTTTTTGAAGAAAACGCAGAGGTCTGTTCTATTTTTCTATATAAGAATAGGAACGCCTGGTCCAACTTATGTTTCCCTTCTAACTATATTATATATATTTAAATTATTCTATATGTTATTATATATTATTGTTATTGTCATCATATATTTAACAGATACTTACATACGTAAGAAAACAATATCCCACATTTTATTAACTTATAAAAATAATTTCTTAACAATAAAATCTTGGATTTTTTTGGCAACGAAAATCCTGGGATTGTGTACAAAAGGTTGATAAGATTTAAGGACCAATGTAATAATAAATCACTTATTATTTAAATATAAATATAAATATATATATATATAAATATATATATATATAACAAAATTCTCAGCCCCTGTTTATTTTTTGATAACATTGCTGCGCCCACCCCAACATTATAATTAGAATAAGCCCAGCAAAATCATGTATTTCGACAAAGTGCAAATCGCCTGTAAATTTTTTAGGAAAAACATAAATGGACTGCATGGACGCTACATTATTTGTTCACCTAGCCCAGCTAATGGACTGTAATTCAAAAGAAAGAGATCAAATGGACTGTAAATTCTACCCCGCAAAAAAAGACTGTAAATTCTGAAAAAATGGGTTGAATACGTGCCACATTTTTAGAGGCTGAAATGTGGGCCAATAGGTCGAAGCCAATGCAAGTCGTTGTCAACTTAGTCAACAAATGATTCTGACATCGTTAGCCGTTGGGTTTACATCCAACGACCGGCATCCATCTTCAACCTCTCGTCTTCTTCCTCCAGCGCCACTGGGACCACCTGCTCCCGCCTCCTACTACTAGCAGCTCTGCTTAGCATGCTTCGCTGTGAAGCGCTACTCCACCGTTGGCCAGGCCATCCCTCCACCCCTCCACACATCCTGTTCTTCTCCACCGACTGCCGAACCACACCGCACCAGAACCAGTTAACCCTCGTACACCTCTCCGTCTGCGACTCTACTCCCGCGTCTTCCCATCTTCAGCTCGTTGATGTCCGGGGCCTCGCCGTCGTCCACCACCTTGGATGCGCTCGGCGCGGAGTGGTCAATATGGTCAACGAACGACACCATGGGAATTAGACTGTGCGTGGAGAGGCTGACAACTGGGTCCACGGCCGCACGCAAGGAAATGCCTCCTTATTACGCGCAAAATAGTGATTCCTCCACCCCCACCGCTGACAGGTCGGACCCACCAGCTATATCTTCGCACGCAAGGAAGTGCCTCCTTATTACGCACAAAAAAATGAATACCCCCTGCTAGCTGGGACCCACAATAGTGGGAGGCTGACTTGTGGGCCAACTAAGTTGACGGGGACGGAGGGCTTTGTCAACTTAGTCAATATGAATGATTCTAGCTCCAGTGACCGTACGATGTCCATCCAACGGCCATAGTGCTTCTTCAACCTCTGGTCTTCTTGCTCCAGCCGCCCAAAGCAGCGCCGGTCGTGCCTCGTGCTCCTGCCTCCCGTGGCCGGCTGCGATGCCGCGGAGGCCTCACCGCCACCTACTACTCCCACCGCTGGCCAGGCCATCCCTCTACTCACCCACACCCCCTGTTATTCTGCGGCGACGGCAGCCTCACACCGCAGCGAACCAGTGAACCCTCATACTCCTCTACGCGTGGGCATCCACTGCCGCGTCTTCCCCGGCTCCGCGTCGTCCCCTTCCTAGGCCTCGCCATCGTCCACCGCCCTGGTGCTCTCGGCGCGGCGTGGTCAACGTGGTCAAGGAACGGCTTCCATCGGACGTGGACTGTACGTGGAGAGGCTGGCAGCTGGGTCCACGGCCGCAGCAAGGAAGTGCCTCCTTATTACGCGGAAAAATAATAATTCCTCCACCTGACAGCAGGGACCCACCGGACGGGCAACCGTATTTCGCAAAAAAAAACGTTTCCCCCTGACTGCTGGGACCTACCAACGACATCTTCGCACGCAAGGAAGTGTGTCCGGGCAAAAAAAATGATTCGCCCCCCTGACTGCTAGGACCCACTAGCTACATCTTCGCACGCAAGGAAGTGCCTGACAGTCGGGACCCACCTGGTCGAAGCGTACGTAGCGTTGTTATTCTGGTCGCAAACGTGTACGTACATACTGGTCGATGTAGAGGCGCGCACGTAGCATGTACTCGTACATACAGAGGCCAGGGTGCAAGAAGTAAATACGGCCACGTACGTACATACGGGCGGGGTCTCGAACGCCTACTCGCGCGTACGTACGACCAGGGCTCGTGTACATGGCTGGGTCGGAACGGAGAAACTGCGTCGTCGTCGTGTTTATGGGGAGGCAACGGAATGCGTCGTGTTCATTGGGAGGCAACGGAATGCGTGGGAGCCAACCTGCTTGGACGGAACAGCCGATGGAAACGAGTCCTGGCGTACCGCAGAACGGAGGAAATGGCCTTGTGATCGACCGGCCACGGTCGAAACGGGATCTGGTTCATCGGGAGGGGTCTGGCGTACCGCAAAACGGAGGAAACGGACCTCCTACGGTCGAAACGGGGGTCCTGTTGATCGGGAGGGGTGTGGCGTACCGCAAAACGGAGGAAACGGACTTGTGTTAGAGCGCTACGGTCGAAATGGGGGTCCTGTTCATCGGGAGGGGTGTGGCGTACCGCAAAACGGGACTCCACGGGATACTGTTCATCTCCACCGTCGACCCTCTCCAGCCTCCACGGGCTACTGTTCATCCACCGTCGACCTCCTCCAGCCTCCACCTGCGACTGTTCATCCACGGGCTTCTGTTCATCCAGCCTCCACCGCGCGCTACTTCACCGGCTACTGTTCAACCAGCCCTCTCCACGGGCTCCTGTTCAACCACCCCTCCACGGGCTACTGTTCATCCAGCCCTCCATCGTTTACTGTTCATCCAGCCCTCCATGGGGTGGTCCTGTTCATCCAGCCCTCCACGGGGTCCTGTTCATCCAGCCCCAACCGGCTCGATCGATCGGGGTCCTGTTCATCCAGAGTCAACACCACGGGGTCCTGTTCATCCACCCCCACCGGGAACTGTTCATCCAAACCCCCCAGCAACGCTCACTGTTCATCCAGAGGCAGCATCGATCGGCTTCAGTTAGGAGCAGTAGCGAAGGAATCGCTCGATCGGGTTCAGTTAACAGCCATCGATTGATCGCTCGGGTTCAGTAATGCGTAGCCTGCAGTGCAATCGCTCAGGTTCAGTTAGAGCCCAACGCCTCGCTCGGGTTCAGTTAAAGCCCAACGCCTCGCACCCACGCGGATGCGTGTACGAGAGAAACGCGCATCGCTCGGCATCGACCACCCACCGTAACTGGGAACACCCCGATATTTTCCTCGTACCACGGTTTTTTCCGTCATGGACGGCCCAAAGAATGTCATGCAGCTGTGTCTCCGGCCCGCCCAGGACGAAAAGCCCATTTTCTGTCATGATTTTTTGTCATAGAAGTAGGAGCCCACCACATCTATGATGATACCGGGTTTTGTCACAATTATCGTCATCGAAGTGTCATAAGTATGACAGAAAAATTTTTGTTCGGCCCAAAATGTCACAGATGTGTCTTTTTTCTGTAGTGATGTCAATGAGGTCATTGGATTAATCCCCAACATCAACCATGGCAATAGGAAAAGGAGAATAACAAGATTAACCACCAGATCTAAGGTGGCACCAGCCGGTATTCGGTGTAGGCCCTCAAATCCATACACCAAAAAAACCTCGCCCACCACCATGCCAACAGTTATGTCTATAAGAAAAGCAAAAAGATGAAGAGTAAAAATGCTTATTGAAAGGGAAGAACCCTAACGAAGCCATAAAAGGCAAGCCCGGGGCGCCAAGGATGGTGGCGGCGGGGCCTCGGTTGCCCTGCCTCTGCGTGGGGAACCCCGGATCTGGAGCGGCGACTCCATTGGCAAGGCACGACCGGCTAGCAGCTGTGCGGGCGGTGGATCTGGCATCCTGGCCGCGCGGGCGACGGGATCCGGTGGTCGTTGGCGGCTGGCGGCGGTCGGTGCGCGCGATCTGGCGCCTCCCCTCCTCCCCTAGTCGGCGTGCGGGCCAGTCTAGTCGGTCGGGCCGCGCTTCCTCTTGGTCGCCGGTTCTGTACAGGAGGCGCTGCTGGTGCCGGGGATCTAGTTCGGGCCAGCCTGGTCGGGCCGCGCTTCCTCTTGGTCGCCGGTTCTGTACAGGAGGCGCTGCTGGCGTCGGGGATCTAGTTCGGGCGAAATCCCTAGCCGGTCATGACCGGCCGCACCGACGGCGACGCCTGAGGGCGCCGTTCCCCTCCTTGGAGGCGTCGCTATGGACTGATCTCCCTACTTCCCATTCCCCTAGGTCTCCCGGGCGAAAGCCCTAACTTTGTTGGGCGGCGGCGGCGCTCACGACGCCGTTCCCTTCTTGAGGGCGCCGCTTTGGGAACCTTGGGGTCGGGTGGCGCTTGTGGGTGGTGGGCGATGGCGGTGGTGCGGCCCTATCCTAACATGGATTTACGTCTGTTGCTTGGAGATGGACTCGCGTAGGTGGAGGTCGTTGTCTGGCGTCGTGGTGGTGTCAATGGCGGAGGACCTGCCAAGGAATCGCGTAGGTGGAGGTTGTCGTTTGGCGTCGTGGTGTCGTCGATGGCGGAGGACCTGTCAAGGTTGTCACCTCAATCTGCTCTGAAGATGGACCAGTGGAAGATGGCGGCGACGACACATGTAAGTGTGTCCGACCGGTTGAGCCCCGGACCCGGCAGATAGCTCGGTCGGGGCCTCCGGCTTTAGATGTTAGGCTTAGGTGAGAGGTATGGGTATGTGGCCCAGTTTGCACCCCTTCATCATTTGGATAAGAGTAGCGGCAGATATTGCAAAGATGGCAGATTCAGGCATTTGTTGTCTACTTTATAAGATCCTTGAGAATAATCAATAAAATGGCCGTATGCATCTACCTGATACAGAGGCCGGGGGTCATCTTCCTTTTCTAAAAAAGGACGCATAAACTCAACCAAGAGGATTTAAAAGAACAAAGGGCCCCTCCCTCCCGCTCCAATAGACAAAACCATCAAAGGTGAAAGGAAGAGGATGCAACATGAGAGTTCGAGAGCATATGTGATAAAAGGAGTGAGGAGATAAATCGTTGCGAGGAAAACATCATCAAGATTGCGCGTTGGCGCCGTCATCTCCCTAAGCAAGCAACTATGACCTTACCACAAGCAACTACCTAAAGCCCACCGCAAAAGCCATGAGACGCCACATGAAGATCCAATACAAACAATAACCAGGCAGGGGTCGTTGTGTGGAGAAGAGGGAGGGGACGGGGTGGTCGGCGGCTGGGGTTTCCCCGGTGTTGCCTTGGGAGCAAGTGGTCGGGTTCCACGTAACATTTCATGTTCAGCCTCCACATCGCTTCACATTCAGCCTCCAATGGAAGCAAGTCAGCAACTCGTTTTGAAATCAACAAACTGTAGGCAAGGTACTTTAGATTGAAGGACTGAAACGCTGATCATGAACGGAGTTTAGTTGATTTGTTGGCTCAGTTAAACCTTTAGCAAATTGGTACGAAACCATTCACTGCCTAGTTGTCACTAAACAAAGGAGACTGCATCCAGGCCTCTATGGTAATTCTACATTTTCCTAAGATAAGAGGATTGACGCGATCGGACGACTAAACCTAACTCGTGAAACACCTGGCGGCCGCAGCGGATCTCCCGGTCGCTTCAAGGCAGAGCGATCCGATCCCCAACGCGGTTAATCCGATCGCCGTCGCCGTCGGTAAAAAGGCCGGCCGGCGGGTTCACGGCCCCTGCGCTGGCACTAGCACTGAGCGTTTGACCACCTCACCACCTTGCGAGAGCCCCGGCGCGTTCACCATTCTCCATCCACATCCGTAGTTCCATATCCGATCCAGTGCCACCATCGTCTCGGTACGGCGGCACGACGACCGGTCCGGTCCGGTCGCCTCTTCCTTCCCGCCGTCAACACGGAGCGGGGCTGCGTGCCTAACACCACGCGCGCCGCGGCGTCCAACGGAGCGCGCCACCGTGGCCACCACGCGCTCCCGATCGCTCGATTTTCGGCGAAACAAAGCGCGCGAGTGCGTGGTCTGTGCGCGGGTGAGTGAGTGGGCGCTGGCGTCACGAGATGTGATGCATTTCGACGCGCGCTTTCACCGGGTGGATTAGCACGGGAGGAAAAAGAGCAGAGAAAAAGGACGGATCCAATCCAAGAGATTCCGTCGATGGACGCGAATCGTCTAATCGAGCGTTTGTGGTTTTCTTGATTGGGTCGTGGATGCTAGATGCAAAGGGAGAACTGTTAGCTTCATCGGTTGTTTGGGTGCGATCTGGGTTGTTGGTTGGAGTAGATTGGGCTGATGATATCTGAATTTGAAGGTCGCCTGCCGTGTCAGTAACAACATTGTGCAGAAACTGGAGCTAAGGAGTAGTGCTAGATGATTATGAGCCTGTTCGGGATTGCTCTGCTCCTTAAAATTCAGCTCCACTCCAGAAAACACAAAACAAACGAGATGCTCCATGATATGACGCTCTGCAAAAAATTAGAATTTGGGGTATAACTCTCAGTTTTTTATGAAGCTATTGAGGGGTTGCTTCAAAAAACTGTAGAAGCTGAAGTTGGGGAAAAGTTACCCACCACTGTCACCAGTAAGTGGATACCTCTTCGTTTCTCCCCCCTCATCTAATCAAATAGGTCAATTTTCACCATATTTTTCATTTTTGAAGCTGGAGCTATGGAAGCCAAATATTCTCTTTGGTAGTGCTACAACTTCTGTATGAAACTGCTTCAAAGTGAATTTGATGGAGTGAAACTGATTTTGATGAAACGGAGTAGTCCCAAACAAGCCCTATAGTAGAACACGTACCATATTACTGCATTTGATGGCGTGGCAGTGTATATAAAATGTGTCTTGTCGGGCGGGAAACGCGGTTACTGGTATGGTATGCATGCATGCATGCATGTATTGTTCCGTTGCAGGGCTGCCAAACCAGTCGAAGAAAATCTTGGATAGATCGATCGCAACACATGTTTTGCACCGCCTTTATGAATTATCAATCTAATCTTGTTACACGCTTTGAGATCGCAACATCTTTAGGCGCCAAACTGCACCCGGCGGGCGCGGCGACTCACTGCTTTGACGAAACCGTGAAGGCCTGGAACAGCAGAGGGATCGACCACCGCCGTCGACGACCTCCAGTGGCAGTGCACGACCAGCTAATTTCTGTGATCCATCGTATCTGCATGTAGCTAGCAGACATGCTTTTTTAGGCAGACTATGACCCCTTCCCCTTTTCGGCGGCGCCGCGCCGCATCGGGGCAACCCCGCCGGCCTCGCCGTCGCTGAGGGCGTCGTAGGCTAAGCCTGCGGGCCGCAGCGGCAGCGACGGCAATCCTCCTCGGTCCGCGAATGGATCTGGGTGGCGGCGTTCTACTCCAGTCGGATCAAGGGCCGTGGTGCGGGTCGGCGCCGACCAAGGTTGGCGTGTTGGAGCCGGCGACCTAGGGCGCCCCATCTGGCCCAGATGGGCTTCAACGGGCCGCTCCACACGTAGTCGTGCATCTCCGCTGATCTGGCTGCGTCAAGCGGCTTCCGGGCTGCACCTGCAACACGAGGACGTCGGGGGCTTCGGCCCTGGGCGCGGCGGCGGTGGCCATCTCCTTCGTCGGAGGTGGTCGGCCTGACGCTGGATGGGCAAATCTCGAGATCCGTCATCTAGCTCTTGTTGCGAGTCAGGAAGACATAGTTGCCGGTGAAAACCGAGCCGATGATAGACGATGGCGGCGTTCTGTGTCGTTACCTTGATGTAACTACTGTCGACCCACTCGTGCTGCTCCGCGGGAAACCCTAGGATCTGGTCTTCCAGATCGGACGATGGTGGTTACCGCGGTGTCGTTTTCTCTCTTGGGAGCATCGTTTGTGGAGCAGCGCTGGAAGACAGAGGCAGGACGTGGAGCGGCTTCGTCTTGCACGGAGATTTTGGTGGAGATGTCAAATCACGCCTGGCTGATAGGTGCTACGTTGTGTCATGCCTGGTCGGCAGGTGCTACGCATGACAGATCTTTTAGAATCTTCGCGTCTGGATGGACGAGCGCGGGGCGGTGGCGCCGTTGGGCGCCGTGGTGGCGTCGACGGATGGGCGGACTAGCAAGAATGATGCTGATCTCTCTTCTGAATATGAGTCAGCGGTCCGATGAAGATGGCGGCGTCTAGAACATATGCATGTGGTGCACGTTTTAAGTCTGCTGCATGGGCTGTTGGTTTCGATTCATTATGCGGATGGATCCGCGACGACACCGGATTTAGATATGAGGAGTGAGAGCACTTCACATTATTGAGTTTCGTAGGTGTGAGTGATGGCTTCGGGTGGCTTGATCTATATTCTTATTAGACCTTTGTTGAATAATAAATAAAGTTGACCGTTTGCATCGATTGATGCAGAACCGGGGGTCTTAATCTCCTTTTCCAAAAAAAAGGAAAAAATGAGACGTTCGCAGCATCAGCTCAGCTCAAAGGAAAAGTGTTCACAGCACGGATGGTATCGATCTTAATTAAGCACATATAGGACAGTAGGAGTTATTTCTGACAAGTTTTTTATATGACGGATACTTCTGACAAGTTGATTATTGAGAAAGCTATTAGTGGTAAACAGCTATACATATTCTCTGTCTCGATCGAATCGTCCAACCTATTCCTTGCTAACACATATTACATCCTACCTAGGTTAGCTTAGCTCAGATACAAAACATTCTTAGGACCAACTTTGTCACATGGGACGCAGGCACGCAGCCACGATATATGTAGACCCCCTCGTTAAACAACGTTCCAGCACGAACGGACGACCCGTCTCCCCTCCACGTACAGCTGCGTACAGTAGATCCCTAGAGCAACGGCAATTGTTTTCTCCCCGGCACAGAGCCATAACGGCGACCAGCCGTGGATCATGGGAGCACTCTTACTATGTGGCACCCACCTGGTGGCCTGACCTATCTTTTTTGAAAAATAGGCAGAAAGACTTGCTTCATTAATTAATTAAAGAGTAGGTGTTAGAGTTATCGCTCAACGAGCGCATCATAAAAGAAAACAACAACAAAAACTAGTCTGGCAGCATAATGGAGCACAGGTGCTTAATCCCCACATTGATCTAAATCTTAGCCTCGTCTTGGACGAACTTCAAACTGTAGTATGGCGGTGTAGATTTCTTCCGGAAGACACAGCGATTCCTCTGGTTTCGTACACCCAGCTCACAAGCATCGTGATTGAAGCCATTGCCTTCCGGTTCGCCGTGTTGGGACCCGACATGGCATTCAATAGACACGGACCGACCCGTGGCTCGCCGACCTAGAGAGGTCCAAATGTTCAATCCATAAAAAAAACTACAGGTGTCCGCCGTCAACCTGAGCTAGTCCTTGATCGTTCTCCAAACTCTGAGTGCAACAACACTTGAAAAACAAGTGGGGCGCAAATGTCACCAGCTCTCCTGCACAGGGTGCACAACCGACGATTCTCCCAACATCTCTTCTCTAAGCCGTTGAGTACTCTTGGTTTGCCAACCAACTCAAGTGATGTCATCCTCGATCTCCCCGCGAAGCTTGACATGTCTCGAAAGGGTCGAGAGGTCAACATATTGACAAATATGCTCCATGGTAAAGGCATCACATGTGTCAATCTTCCCAATCCATGCATCATCTCAAAGAGCCTCCCTGACATCTTCCGTTTCAATGGTCCATGTGTGTAACTTTTTTTGGACACATACATTTACCTTTCGGTTTTGTTATTCCTAATGCAACATATTTTCTTCAATTCAATCGACTTGAATACTATGCAACCCCGAGCCTCAGATGCGGAGGTCGTGGCATCACCCAGGAAGGCGAGACATGGGATTTACGTGTGCGGGTGTCGGAATGGTCATAACGCTTGAGAAGGGGATGGAGACTTAGAGGGATGGTCGGGACAGTGGCACCTCAACGAAACAAGTGGTTTGGACAAGAAGGGCAGCCAATGGTGACAAACATGTTGATGGGGGCGAAGGAGAAAGAAGACGGAAGAGAGCGACATGACGAAGAAGAAGACATGCAGGAGAATATAACCTCACTTTTTTCGAGACAAGTAGACCTCACTGTTTTTAGGGATTTTTTATTACTCAAAGATAAGATATATAGGGATGATGGAAGAATCACGAGACTCTAAAGCCAAACATGTCTACCCTGAGCTAATAATATCACAAACTTAGCTTTCATAGTTCGAGCTCCCACTCTCGTGAACATATTACAAAGATCAAAATTAGCTATAGGAGCTCTAATTTCTTAGATGATCATCTCATGTGGTCCTCCTGATTTTTCATTGATCTATATACCACCTCATGAGTTTAAAGGGATATAGTACACGAGAGCTCCTAATTGGCGCTTCAGGTGCCAAAAAGTCGCTATGGCGCTCACGGCCCAGTAGTGTGCTCGAACGATGACTCCAGCTGATTTCGTACGTCTGAATGCTCATTTCTTTTCTGGGCTTTTAGCAGCTGTTGTTTACGGTTGGAAAAAGCTGGAATATGATTTTCTATATTAAAGCAATCATACATTCAGAAAATTTAACATGAATTAGCAAAAAGTGAACTTAAAACAGACTTTAAAATCGTTACGAACCAGAAAAAATGTTCATGAATTTGAAAAAATGTTTGCATATTTGTAGAATGGTCATAAGTTTGATGAAATATTAATGAATTCACAAAATGTTTGTAAATTTTTAAAAACTTCCCAAAAATTAAAAAAAATCACAAATTTGAAAGAATTTCGTGGATTTATAATTTTTTTATGAATTCTAAAAAGTGTTTGCCCATTTGAAAGCAATTACGGATTTGAAAAATCATTCATTAATTTGGAAAAAAATCACGGTTTTGAAAAAATGTTCATGGATTTTAAAAGTAGTTCACATATTAAAAATGTTCATGAAGTCGAAAAACTTTCAGGAATTTAAATATAAGTTCATGATTTTTACAAAGTTTAGAAAAATGTTCATGGATTAGAATTTTAGAAATAATCAAGAAATTGGGAAATTTGTGAGTGTGAAAATTGATTCCCATTTTCTAAAACAGGAATTTAAAAAATTTAAAATATTTTTACTTAAAAACTATTTAGAAAAAGGAAAGAAAATAAAGAAGAAAATATATGCCAGAAAATGCCGAGAAAAGACCAGCTAAAAAAAGGACCGGAAGCTTCTCAAAACAAGGCAGGAAGCTTTGATAAAACCGGTAGCAAAAGCAAAGTAGTACGCTTAGAAGGGTCGGGTGTTTGAACATACGCTCGAGTCTGGTGTGTGATATATACCGTTAAGGAACAAATGAGAGCAACTAACTGGAGGTCGCCCCTTGTGAGGACCTCCAAGGGTCATTTTTAATTGTCCGGAGCATGTCAAGTGGTGCGTTCAGCCGATGGCACACGTCATGTGATGGGTGCTTCCTTTGGATTTTATTTATTTATTTGTATGCATTTTCAAGTTTTAGATGAGTTTTTTTTGGTTTTTTGGCCTTTTGGTCATCGCCCGGTTTTCTCTAGGTTTTGGAGGAAAAAATGCCCGAAATCTTCTAAGCCAAAAAATAATTGTGCTTCCACGAAAAGCACAAATTAACTTCTAATGGAGGCATATATTTGCTTCTGCGAAAAACACAATTGTTTAGGGTTTAGGGGAAAAAGAACTATGCTCCATGAGAAGCATATATTTACTTCTCGTTGAGGCACTGATTTGCCTTCGCGAGAAGCACAACTGTGCTCTGCAGAAAGAAAAAAAAAACCATGCCTCCACGAGAAACACATATTTGTTTCTTGTGAAGGCACATATTTGCTTCTACGAGGAAAATCTTCTCTGAAAAAAATATGCTTCCATAAGAAGCACACATTTGCTTCTCGTGGAAGCACATGTTTGCTTCCATAAGAAGCATAAAAATATGGATTTCCACGAGAATCACAAATTTGCTGTCATGGAGGCGCGAATTTGCTTTCGCAAGAAGCACAATTTTATCATTTTTATTGTTTTTCTGGTTTTTTGTTTCCGGTTTTTCTTTTGTTCATGAAAAAAAGTTTTTGGAAACCTACTAGGATCTTGTTTCACAGATCTACGCTTGTGAACAGACATATTTTACTGGGAAAGCCCAAAGGGTCTGTTTAGGACACATCTAGATGTGACATAGTTATGTTACATTTAATCTGATGTCCACTCTGTTTGTGATCTTTTTTTTTTGTCGTAGTCTTTTTTATTTTTTGTTGCTGCATTATATATTTGTGGGAGCTTAGATGTGACATCCTTAAAAAATATTTAGATATTAATTGGACAAATTGAAGCCGAAAATAAGGCCAGCATGAACGGGCTCTCGAGTTTTGTCCAAAGAAAAAAAAAACTCCAGAGGCCCTTTACCGTATTGCCGTGAGTGCAAGACATTGCCAAAACGGGAGCAGAAGCAAACAAACAATGTCGCCTTCTCCATTCGCGCCCGCGCTCTCATGGTCCTCCCTAAAACACGCCATGGTCATCGAGCTGCCGCTTGTCCATTGCCACTGCCCCTCGTCCTTCCCACGCGCACGCCCATGCATGCGCATCTGGCCAATCCTATCCCCGAATTGGAAAAGTAAAATGCAGTAAAAACGACGATTAATCCACAGCGTTGCATGACATGCGCACCACCTCCATGGGCACCTCGGTCGCCGTCACCGTCGCCTTCGCGGTCGTCCTCTTCCTTGCGCGGGCAACCCATGCCGAGATCAGGACAACGCTCATCGTGTCGGACGCGCGGCCCCTGATCCTCTTCGAGCAGTTTGGCTTCGCGCGAGGCGGCAAGGCCGCCCTCTCCATCCGCCGCTCGGCATGGAACCTCCGGCCGGGGTCACGCCTCGCCGGAGTCGACCCCACCCTCATGGGATTCGTCCTCATCTCGGGAACGCAGTTCCCGAAGATCAACAACGCGTCCCAGTACGCCGCCGCCGACCCAGGAGGCGGCAGCTTCTGCGTACTCACGAGCGGGTTCGCCGTCCCGATGATCCGGCTCAGCGACGTGCCGCCTGGAGGCGCCACCAGCATCCTGAGCATCGACGACCCCGACGAGTACGCGGTGGTGTTCAACAACTGCCAGGAGGGCGCGGAGGTGACCATGGACGTGCGCACCGAGATGTACAACGTGCGGGGCGGCGTCCCCGACGGGCTGAGGGACTACCTCCCCGTGGGGCTCCAGCCGCTGCCCAACATCTACACCGTGGTGTCGGTGGTGTACTTCGTGTTCCTGGCGGTGTGGGTGTGGACGTGCCTGCGGAAGCGCGCGGCGGCGGAGCGGATCCACGTGGTGATGGGCGCGCTGCTGCTGTTCAAGGCGCTCAAGATGGCGTGCGCGGCGGAGGACACGTGGTACGTGGAGTCCACGGGCACGCCGCACGGCTGGGACGTCGCCTTCTACGTCTTCGGCTTCTTCAAGGGCGTCCTGCTCTTCACCGTCATCGTGCTCATCGGCACCGGCTGGTCCTTTCTCAAGCCCTACCTCCAGGTCACTGATTGGAATTCAACATGGATCATCTTTTTAAATTCTCAATTACGCAATGCAACATCGGTCATCTTTTAAATCTGATTTGTGGATTGGCAGGAGCGGGAGAAGAACGTGCTGATGATAGTGATCCCGCTGCAAGTGATCGAGAACCTGGTGCTGGTGGTGATCGGGGAGACGGGGCCGACGGGGCGGGACTGGGTGGTGTGGAACCACGTGTTCCTGCTGGTGGACGTCATCTGCTGCTGCGCCGTCTTCTTCCCCATCATCTGGTCCATCCGGGGCCTGCGCGAGGCCTCCAAGACCGACGGCAAGGCGGCGCGCAACCTCCACAAGCTCACCCTCTTCAAGCGCTTCTACATCGTCGTCGTCGGCTACCTCTACTTCACCCGGATCATCGTCTCCGCCTTCCTCGCCGTGCTCAACTACAAGTACCAGTGGGGCGTCAACGTCGCCGTCGAGGCCGCCAGCTTCGCCTTCTATGTCTTCGTCTTCTACAACTTCCACCCGGTGGAGAAGAACCCGTACCTGTACGTCGGCGACGACGAGGAGGAGTCTGCCGGTGGACAGCTCGAGATGGACGAGCGGGCTTTCTAAGCTTTAGTTCATACTGTAGTACGAAGCATGCACGTTTCCAAGTGTGTATACAGTTTTTTTCGATAAAGGGCGATTTTATTATCTCAAAATGTAGCATCAAAGTGATACAAAGCATTAAGAGTATCACCCGGCCTCTGCATAACTAGGATACACACAGCCAAATACCAGTAGTCTGATAAACAGAAATATAAAAGACCGACAATTCGGCAACAGTAGAGTCCATAGACCGACACTATGCCTATGTCGAAAGAGATGGTGGACCGAGCCGGAGATTATGCTGCCATCCATGTTGGGTAAAAACCTCCGTAGCCACCTGCTCCAACAGCGTACACACCGCCTTGAATAGCGGTTGGTACTCTGCTCGTTGTAGCGTATACCACGTACGAAGCGAGTGCGTACAACGGAAAATAACCTGCAAAGGAGAAACAGTTTTGTCATTAAAAACAACATCATTTCTACATAGCCAAAGCGACCATAGTAAGGCATATGCTCCCACCCTTATTAGCGTTTTGTATGCATTTGAAATACCGTCTGGCCAATGACCAAAAATATTGGCAACACTTGTGGGCGGATACAAATTTAACGCTATTTGGATGGTTGACCACGTAGAACGCACAAACTTACAGTGAAAAAAGAGGTGTTTAATTGTCTCGTCATGAGTACAAAAACAACACTTCTTACTTCCCGACCTGTTGCGTCGTGCGAGGTTGTCTTTTGTTAGCACAACTCCCCTACGGAGATACCACATGAATATTTTGACTTTAAATGATACCTTCGCTTTCCAATTTTTTTATTACTCACTGGTACCTCAGAATGCGTGAGTGCACGATACATTGAGTCTACTGTGAAAGACCCCGATGTAGTAAGGTTCCAGCGAAACATATCACGACCTTGTGTCAGGATAATCGAATCCAGACGGGACAATAGATTATTCCATGACATAAGTCGGGTGCCAATCAAATCCCGCCTGAACTAAATATTTGGCGGGGATGAGCTGAGCACTTGCACAATAGTATTATTCTTATCGCGTGCAATGTTGTATAAGGCTGGGTATTGTTCTCGGAGGCTAGCATTGCCTAGCCAGATGTCTTCCCAAAAACGAATCTCTGATCCGTCCTTTATCGCGAAAGACCCAAAGCGAAAGAGATGTTTCTTTGCCGCCATTAGGCCGGCCCAAAAGTGTGAGTCTCCAGGTTTCCAATATACCTGATGTTGGAAATATGCCCTAGAGGCAATAATAAAATGGTTATTATTATATTTCCTTGTTCATGATAATTGTCTATTGTTCATGCTATAATTGTGTTATCCGGAAATCATAATACATGTGTGAATACATAAACCACAACATGTCCCTAGTGAGCCTCTAGTTGACTAGCTCGTTGATCAACAGATAGTCATGGTTTCCTGACTATGGACATTGGATGTCATTGATAACGGGATCACATCATTAGGAGAATGATGTGATGGACAAGACCCAATCCTAAGCATAGCACAAAGATCGTGTAGTTCGTTTGCTAGAGCTTTTCCAATGTCAAGTATCATTTCCTTAGACCATGAGATCGTGCAACTCCCGGATGCCGTAGGAGTGCTTTGGGTGTACCAAACGTCACAACGTAACTGGGTGACTATAAAGGTGCACTACGGGTATCTCCGAAAGTGTCTGTTGAGTTGGCACGGATCGAGACTGGGATTTGTCACTCCGTATGACGGAGAGGTATCTCTGGGCCCACTCGGTAATGCATCATCATAATGAGCTCAATGTGACTAAGGAGTTAGCCACGGGATCATGCATTACGGTACGAGTAAAGTGACTTGCCGGTAACGAGATTGAATAAGGTATTGGGATACCGACGATCGAATCTCGGGCAAGTAACGTACCGATTGACAAAGAGAATTGTATACGGGATTGATTGAATCCTCGACATCGTGGTTCATCCGATGAGATCATCGTGGAACATGTGGGAGCCAACATGGGTATCCAGATCCCGCTGTTGGTTATTGACCGGAGAGTCGTCTCGGTCATGTCTGCATGTCTCCCGAACCCGTAGGGTCTACACACTTAAGGTTCGGTGACGCTAGGGTTGTAGAGATATTAGTATGCGGAAACCCGAAAGTTGTTAGGAGTCCCGGATGAGATCCCGGACGTCACGAGGTGTTCCGGAATGGTCCGGAGATGAAGAATTATATATAGGAAGTCTAGTTTCGGCCACCGGGAAAGTTTCGGGGGTTATCGGTATTGTACCGGGACCACCGGAAGGGTCCCGGGGGTCCACCGGGTGGGGCAACCTATCGCGGAGGGCCCCATGGGCTGAAGTGGGGAGGGGAACCAGCCACTGGTGGGCTGGTGCGCCCCCCATGGGCCTCCCCTGCGCCTAGGGTTGGAAACCCTGGGGGTGGGGGGGCGCCCCACTTGGCTTCGGGGGCAAGCCACCCCCTTGGCCGCCGCCCCCCCTCAGATGGGATCTCCAGGGGGCCGGTGCCCCCCAGGGCCCCTATAAATAGTGGGGGGAGGGAGGGCAGCCGCACCCCAGCCCCTGGCGCCTCCCTCTCCCTCCCGCTTGCGCTTGGCGAAGCCCTGCCGGGATCCCCGCTACTTCCACCACCACGCCGTCGTGCTGCTGGATCTCCATCAACCTCTCCTTCCCCCTTGCTGGATCAAGAAGGAGGAGACATCGCTGCTTTGTACGTGTGTTGAACGCGGAGGTGCCGTCCGTTCGGCGCTCGGTCATCGGTGATTTGGATCACGACGAGTACGACTCCATCAACCCCGTTCACTTGAACGCTTCCGCTCGCGATCTACAAGGGTATGTAGATGCACTCCTTTCCCCTCGTTGCTAGTAAACTCCATAGATGGATCTTGGTGATGCGTAGAAAATTTTAAAATTGTGCAACGATCCCCAACAGTGGTATCAGAGCCAGGCCTATGCGTAGTTACTATGCACGAGTAGAACGCAAAGCAGTTGTGGGCGTAGATGTTGTCAATTTTTCTTGCCACTACTAGTCTTATCTTGTTTCGGAGGTATTGTGGGATGAAGCGGCCCGGACCGACCTTACACGTACGCTTACGTGAGACAGGTTCCACCGACTCACATGCACTAGTTGCATAAGGTGGCTAGCGGGTGTCTGTCTCTCCCACTTTAGTCGGAACGGATTCGATGAAAAGGGTCCTTATGAAGGGTAAATAGAAATTGGCATATCACGTTGTGGTTTTACGTAGGTAAGAAACGTTCTTGCTAGAAACCTATAGAAGCCACGTAAACACTTGCAACAACAATTAGAGGACGTCTAACTTGTTTTTGCAGCATGTGCCTTGTGATGTGATATGGCCAAAAGGATGTGATGAATCAGATATATGTGATGTATGAGATTGATCATGTTCTTGTAATAGGAATCACGACTTGCATGTCGATGAGTATGACAACCGGCAGGAGCCATAGGAGTTGTCTTTATTTTTGTATGACCTGCGTGTCATTGAATAACGCCATGTAAATTACTTTACTTTATTGCTAAACACGTTAGCCATAGAAGTAGAAGTAATCGTTGGCGTGACAACTTCATGAAGACACGATGATGGAGATCATGGTGTCATGCCGGTGACGAAGATGATCATGGCGCCCCGAAGATGGAGATCAAAGGAGCAAAATGATATTGGCCATATCATGTCACTATTATGATCCCTTATAATAATTTCAAGAATGTGTTCCCCCTAACTGCGCACCGTTGCGAAGGTTCGTTGTTTCGAAGCACCACGTGATGATCGGGTGTGATAGATTCTAACGTTCGCATACAACGGGTGTTGACGAGCCTAGCATGTACAGACATGGCCTCGGAACACACGCAATACACTTAGGTTGACTTGACGAGCCTACCATGTACAGACATGGCCTCGGAACACGGAAGACCGAAAGGTCGAGCATGAGTCGTATAGAAGATACGATCAACATGAAGATGTTCACCGACCTTGACTAGTCCGTCTCACGTGATGATCGGACACGGCCTAGTTAACTCGGATCATGTTTCACTTAGATGACTGGAGGGATGTCTATCTGAGTGGGAGTTCATTGAATAATTTAATTAGATGAACTTAATTATCATGAACTTAGTCTAAAATCTTTACAATATGTATTGTAGATCAAATGGCCCACGTTGCCCTCAACTTCAACGCGTTCCTAGAGAAAACCAAGCTGAAAGATGATGGCAACAACTATACGGACTGGGTCCGGAACCTGAGGATCATCCTCATAGCTGCCAAGAAAGATTATGTCCTAGAAGCACCGCTAGGTGAAGCACCCATCCCAGAGAACCAAGACGTTATGAACGCTTGGCAATCACGTGTTGATGATTACTCCCTCGTTCAGTGCGGCATGCTTTACAGCTTAGAACCGGGGCTCCAAAAGCGTTTTGAGAAACATGGAGCATATGAGATGTTCAAAGAGCTGAAAATGGTTTTCCAAGCTCATGCCCGGGTCGAGAGATATGAAGTCTCCGACAAGTTCTTCAGTTGTAAAATGGAGGAAAATAGTTCTGTCAGTGAGCACATACTCAAAATGTCTGGGTTACACAACCGCTTGTCTCAGCTGGGAGTTAATCTCCTGGATGACGCGGTCATTGACAGAATCCTTCAGTCGCTTCCACCAAGCTACAAGAGCTTTGTGATGAACTTCAATATGCAGGGGAGGGAAAAGACCATTCCTGAGGTATATTCAGTGCTGAAATCAGCGGAGGTGGAGATCAAAAAGGAACATCAAGTGTTGATGGTGAATAAAACCACTAAGTTCAAGAAAGGCAAGGGTAAGAAGAACTTCAAGAAGGATGACAAGGGAGTTGCCCCGCCCGGTAAGCCAGTTGCCGGGAAGAAGTCAAAGAATGGACCCAAGCCTGAGACTGAGTGCTTTTATTGCAAGGGAAGTGGTCACTGGAAGTGGAACTGCCCCAAATACTTAGCGGACAAGAAGGCCGGCAACACCAAAGGTATATGTGATATACATGCAATTGATGTGTACCTTACCAGTACTCGTAGTAGCTCCTGGGTATTTGATACCGGTGAGGTTGCTCATATTTGTAACTCAAAACAGGAGCTGCGGAATAAGCGGAGACTGGCGAAGGACGAGGTGACGATGCGCGTCGGGAATGGTTCCAAGGTCGATGTGATCGCCGTCGGCACGCTGCCTCTACATTTACCTGCGGGATTAGTTTTAAACCTCAATAATTGTTATTTAGTGCCAGCTTTGAGCATGAACATTGTATCAGGATCTCGTTTAATTCTAGATGGCTACTCATTTAAATCCGAGAATAATGGTTGTTCTATTTATATGAGAGATATGTTTTATGGCCATGCCCCTCTGGTCAATGGTTTATTCTTAATGAATCTCGAACGTGATGTTACACATATTCATAGTGTGAATACCAAAAGATGTAAAGTTGATAACGATAGTCCCACATACTTGTGGCACTGCCGCCTTGGTCACATTGGTGTGAAGCGCATGAAGAAGCTCCATGCTGATGGACTTTTAGAGTCTCTCGATTATGAATCATTTGACACATGCGAACCATGCCTCATGGGCAAAATGACCAAGACTCCGTTCTCCGGAACAATGGAGCGAGCAACCAACTTATTGGAAATCATACATACCGATGTGTGTGGTCCAATGAGTGTTGAGGCTCGCGGAGGATATCGTTATGTTCTCACTCTCACTGATGACTTGAGTAGATATGGGTATGTCTACCTAATGAAACACAAGTCTGAGACCTTTAAAAAGTTCAAGGAATTTCAGAGTGAGGTTGAGAATCAACGTGACAGAAAAATAAAGTTCCTACGATCAGATCGTGGAGGGGAATATTTAAGTCAAGAATTTGGCACACACTCAAGGAAATGTAGAATCGTTTCACAACTCACGCCGCCTGGAACACCTCAGCGAAATTGTCGTGGAATTGTCACGTCAGATGTCCTCGAGCAAGGACTTAGTCGTAGAGCCATCGCAGCTAGGAAGCTTAAAGGGGTTAAACGGGACAAGGAACACGAGGGTTATACTGGTTCGACCCCTTGAGGTGGTATTGATTAGGGTTTCGATGACCAGGAGCTAAACCGCTCTGCCTGGTTATCGTTTTTGGTCTTGCTTGTCCCTAAAGCGCCGCCGGGTCGTCCCTTTATATAGAGAGGTTGAAACCCAGCGGCTCTCAGAGTCCCGGCCGGCTCATAACAGTGTCCGGCTCGGACTCTCAACTATTCTTGCCTTACACTACAAGTTTCACCATAACGGCGGTTATTACTACGGGCCTTGAGCCATCTCCGGGTCTTTAAGCCCATTATTGACCCGCCGTCTTCAAGTTTGGTACTGGGCTTCGCGTGATGACCATTATGACGTAACCCGGCCCTCCTGGGCGGGTGACTCTAATGGTTATATCCTCAACATTAGGCCCCAGATTGATTTGAACCGGTTCATGTCAATCTTCAATCCCTTCGAGAGAAAATCTTCCGGCTTATATTGCGCGAAGGTTATAACCCGCCGTGACGTCATCTTCTGGATTCCTGGTAACCCGCCATGACGTCATCTTCCATTAAGTTCATTTTTTTATTCTGTCATATCCCAACGGATCTTATCTTTAATGGCTATCCCGAAAATCGAGGCGCTTCTGTGGCGAGATAATCACGCCTTGGCCTCCTCGTTTCTCGCGCCCACTTATTATCCGCACCTTATAAATAAGCCCGGCCCATAAGCCTTCATTTTCTTACCTCCTCCATCGTCTTCCTCCTCTGACTCCCGAGAGCTCGAGCTCCGCCGCCGCCGCCGCTCCCCTGGTCTTCGTCAACCTTGGCCGCTGCATCACCCTGACCTGGTCCAGGGAAACGGCGGCAACCTTCGCGACTCGTCAACACCCGTAAGTCCTTGCCACTCCATAGAATAGATCCGCATTAGGGTTCTTGCCGTTCTCCCCGGTTCTTCGCAGTTCGTCGCCATTTCTTCACAGTTTCTTCTACACGCCCCCCTTAGATCCAGAAACCATACAGAACTCGTGCGGCTGCGGTTTCGCACCCATTTTCAACAGTAGCATGCCCCCTTTACTTGCAAAGAGATCCCCTTAGAGCTCATGAACTTCTCTGTATCAGCTTTCTAGGTCTAGAAATTTTTCTTTCTAGTCGATCGTTTGATCCAAAATAATTACTGCGATATGTGAAACTTGTTTGCGCCACACTTAGTCAAAAATTGCATCTGTTAGCTATGGCGGCTCATATCTCCAGCTTAAAAGAGGCCATGCGCTGTGAAATTTCCGGCTCATTTATGATAGAGTTTTAAACAACTTGAACTACTCACGATGCCCACAGCGGCTTAGATAACCCGACGCAATTAGCCATATGTCATTAGGCCCCTTCATAAGCCGCCAGCTTGAATACTGAACTGTAATCTTCCTCCGGCTTATAGTTGAACCGGACATTTCCTTTTGTCATAGGCTTTCGTCTTTCACAATGCCGCCCAAGGCTCCCAAGGCACCCATCACGTGCAACTGGATGAACTCCAACGTTACTGATGATACTTTAGCTGATTTCGTGAAGACGGGTTATCTGCCAAAAAAGGAGGTCATGTCCTATCGTGCCCCTGACCCGTCGGAAGAAAGACCTCAACCAAGAGATGGCGAGGTTGTGATATTTGCTGATCACATGAGCCGGGGCTTCGCACCTCCCGGCTCAAAATTCTTTAGAGACATTATGAACTTCTTCGATCTGCGGCCGCAAGACATAGGACCCAATTCCGTGTCAAATATTTGCAACTTTCAAGTATTCTGCGAAGTATATCTTGGAGAAGAGCCCAGCCTACTGCTCTTTAGGGAGCTGTTTTATCTGAACCGCCAGAACGAGTGCGCCAACGGGCCGAGCTTGGAACTTGGTGGAATCTCCATTCAACGACGGAGAGATTGCCTCTTTCCTTATGCTGAGCCGCCAAGCCACCCAAAGGACTGGAATCAGACATGGTTCTACTGCCAGGATACTTCTTCGGCTGATGAGAACCCTCTGCCCGGCTTTCGTGCCCTACGTCTGGAACCAAATCACCCCCTGCCCGACAAACTATCTCAGTCTGAGCGTCAACCACTGATCCCCACCATCAACAAGATTAAGTCTCTTCTGGGAAATGTACTCAACGGCATTGATCTGGTCCAGGTCTGGATTTCTTGGCGGGTGATCCCCTTGAGCCGCCGCCCCGGCTTAATGTGTGATTACACGGGCCAGAAAGATGACCCTCTGCGGCACAGCTGCAACGATCTACCTGAGGACGTCATTGACGACATGGCCAAGTCCCTCTTGAATGAGAGCTTGACAGACCGCGGGAGGACCGGCTTAAGCCCCTTCTGCCAAACTAACCCGGCTCCGGCGGTAAGCTACCAATCTGAGCACTTTTACTTCCATTTTAACAATTTTCGTTTTAACTTCAAGGAAACCTTTGTTGCACTTTTTCAGGCTAATGACAAGTTCTGGAAGGTCAAGTATGACCATGAGGCTGCCAAAAAAGCCAGGAAGGCTAAAAAAGCCGCCAGGAGAGCCGCGCCCCGCAAGAAGGGGAGTAAGCCTAGCGCCTTAGAGCTGCTTCAGTTAGATGATAGCTCCGAGTCAGAGGTAACCTTTGATTCGTTAGACTCTTATTTTGCTTTTCGTCTGTTTGTTAACCACCTTATTGACTTGATTATCCGCAGGATGATACCGGAGCGAGTAACCCGGTGACTGAAGAGGTAACTATACTTTCCTCCGACTCGGACCCCTTGCCAAGGCTGAAAGTCCGAAGAGTAACCCGGAAAGTAAGATTTTCGCATCCTTTAGCTTATCAAGATCCTCAATTTCTTTTGAAGCAACAGATTTATGAGAGCCAGAGGCAAACCCGGGCCAGCAAGGATACAGACCTCTCCTCCGGCTTACCTGAAGCATCAAGAAAGCGCCGCACCGAGGTTATCTCCGACTTATATCCTTTCCATCCTTTGGCGGGCATCACTCGCCAACCACTCAATTCTTCTGATTCAAACTATCAGGAAACTTCACCTTCCTCCGGTGACTCCATGCAATCTAACTTGCCGGCTTTCAAGACCGTGCCCGGGTAATGATAATCATCTCATTTTGTGCTTATCTTATTTATGTTTTTTGTACTAACCTTTTGACCTTTAGCGCCCAAGCCAAGCTCAGCAAGAGGGCCAAGAAGAATAAACCGGTCGAAGAGCCGGTGCCGACTGAACCGGAAGCTTTTGCTCATGAACCGCCATCCGCCTCAGCTCCTGAAACTACCGCCCCAACTGACGAGCAAGTCGTAGAGGGTCCTAATAACCCGGAGATCCCCAGCCCAGCTCAACCGGCCGATGACCCGGACGTTGTAATCACTCGGACGGAGTTTGTCGAGCCGGGGAGACCCACTGTGCTGGCTAAATGCTCTGCCAAGGAAGAACTGCTGGAGCGGCGCAGGGCCAGACTGGATATCACTGACTATGCTAACTTGAGCATTGGATACATTGTTTCTGGTTACATTGGTCAAGTGCACAACAGCCGGGACCTGGAGGTTGACATGGTGAAGCAGATACAGCAAAAATCTGAGGTACAACTCTCTTGCTTACTCCATAGTCATCCTTACCATGCTAGCCCCCAAGTCTATTACTTATGATAGAATATGTTGTAGACTTAACTTCCGGCTTACCTTCATGAACCGGCAATTATAAATAGAATCTTTCAGCATACATTAGCCCCCAAGTGCCAAGTGTCTTTGCTTGCAAAGTGCTTGGGACTTTAATATTGCATAGTAATCACTCACACTGTAACCCGGAATTTGTACAGGCTGCCTGCAAGAAATTTGAGTCGGAAATCTCTGAGCTGAAAAACCGCCTGGACACTCAGGAAACGGAGACCGGGAAGGCCAACGCCAAATTTGAGTTCAGTGTTGCTGCACAAGAAAAGCTGAAGAAGAAATTTGAAACAAAAAGAAAGACTTGGGCCGAGGAGAAAACTGGTTTGCTCAGTCGGGCCGAACAAGCAGAGGCTGCTCTGACTGAGACAACCGCCGAACTCTCCGGCTTAAAACGCAATGTGTCACAGATGGTTTCTGCAATCTTCGGTGAGTCATGTTGCCAGCCTTTAACAAGTTTACATTTTTTATGTCCTATAAGTCCCACCATTGCCATTCAGCTCACCTGACTTTGTCAAACAGGTCCCAGAAGCTCCAACCTTAATCAAAATGTTCTGACCAAGCTGAAGGCCGTGTACACCTTGGTGGAGCAACTCTACACCGGGTCTCAGCGTGCGTTAGCCGTTGTGGCTCTGTCCAACGAGGTTCCGACTCATCTGGCGGACGTACTCAGGCGGCTTGCCGTTCTTCCTCAGCGCTTCCAAGAGCTAAGACGGGCCTCTGCAAGAGCCGGAGCTATAGCTGCTTTGAGCCGGGCCAAGGCTTTTCTCCCAGAGCTAGACCCGGCCGACATCGCTCTTGGATACCCCAGCCTGAAAGAAGACGGCACCCCCTTTGACCAGAAAGATTTCGCTGCCTGTGTGAAGAGCGTGCGCCCGGTGGCCACCCTGATTGGGAACGACACCGACCTTACCAAGTATCAGCCGGGCTATGACGCAGAAAATCAGAGGATCCCCACTCCATGCTATGAAGCAATCAACTTGATCCCTCCGACTCGTAAGCATACCTTCTCCCCAGAAGTTGACCCGGCCGGGTTAATTGATGACGAGGCTCAATTTGAAGCTTTGAGCGGCATTGACTGGAAATCATCAACCTTCCAGGTCATGGAATCAGCCGGAGGAGCGGAGAGGGATGAGCCGGAAGCTTCGACTCAACAAGCACCTTGACTTTTAGGCGGCTCATGGTTACACCTTAAAACAAAGCCTCACCTTTTGGACTCGGGGAGTCTTGTAATAGAGTAGGACAAACACTTAATTTTGTCATGCCATCGTGCACGTGTTGAATGCTTAACTCTATTTAAGCTGCTTCTTCATATTCCTCCGGGTTATAATTGATCATTTATTTTCCTTAAGTTTGAAGAACTGTCTTTAGCCATCCTGCATAGAAAAACAAATCACAAGTCTCTGGGCGGCTTACCGCACTGAGAATCATAGACCTTATATATAACCCGGAATATGAACAAAAGTCACCAAAGACTGGCCCTCAATTATATCCTCGATGTAACCATAATAGCATACTTACAAGCCTTCAAGTATCCTTCCGGTTTATGTAACCCGAACAATGAGGTCGAGATCTCAACTCCGGTTCACCAGCATTAATAATGCTTATTATGTGCTATCAACGTTGTGAATCAAAGTTAAGTCGGCAAAGTAAGAACCGCCCTTGCACACTGTTGATATGACCAGAAGAACTTGTTACAGATCAGAAGATCAAAACTCAGGGGCTTCCGGTTCGAATACGACCAGAGAACCGTCCCAAAGGGGTTAAGCTAAGATTCGAATGCGATCATATAGCCCCCAGTGGCTTTGGCGTTGCCGATCAAGAGGGTACCGACAGCTATGTTCTCTTTGGTTTGAATACGACCCATGTTTGAACAGGAAGCCCCCAAATGACCTTGAGAGTTGTTTAACGACGCTGATTCGAATACGATCCACGTCGGTTCCCAAAGGGGGGCGAGCTATGATTCAAATATGATCAAACAAAACTCCCCAATGAGCTCGGCAGTTTGCCAATCAAGTGGGTATCGACAGCTATGTTCTCTTTGGTTCGAATACGACCTATGTTTGAACAGGAAGCCCCCAAGTGATCATGTTGTTAACGGCTAGATTCGGATACGATCATCAGCCGGATCCACCTCCAAGTGACCATGTGATGTTGTAATGGAAATAACACATTTACCTTTGGAGGAGAAAAGGACAGAGGTCCTGCTTTATTATTTATCATAATATATAAATGGCTATAGAAATATGTACATTATGAGAGCCGGTGGCTCAAGTGTAATAAGGTCGAAGCTGAGCTATATTCCATGGCCGACGGGTCTCTTCCTCCGACTTACGTGACTCCTTGTGCTCCCGAACATCGATAAGGTAGTATGAACCGTTGTGCAAGTCCTTGCTGACCACAAAGGGCCCTTCCCAAGGCGGGGATAACTTGTGTGAATCTGTTTGATCTTGGATAAGCCGGAGGACCAGATCACCTTCCTGGAAGACCCGAGACTTAACCCGGCGGCTGTGATAACGACGCAGGTCTTGTTGGTAAATCGCTGAGCGAGCTGCTGCCACATCACGCTGTTCGTCCAACAAGTCAAGAGCATCTTGGCGCGCCCGCTCATTATCCGCCTCAACATAAGCCGCCACTCGAGGCGAGTCATGACGGATGTCGCTAGGGAGGACTGCTTCCGCTCCATAAACCATGAAGAAAGGCGTGTAACCCGTAGATCTGTTAGGAGTAGTATTGATGCTCCATAACACGGAGGGTAACTCCTCCACCCAACAACCCGGCGTCCGTTGCAAAGGGACCAAAAGCCGGGGCTTGATGCCCTTCAAAATCTCCTGATTAGCTCTCTCAGCTTGACCATTGGATTGAGGGTGAGCCACTGATGAAACATCAAGTCGAATATGCTCTCGCTGACAAAACTTCTCCATGGCACCCTTAGACAGATTGGTACCATTGTCAGTTATAATGCTGTGTGGAAAACCAAAGCGAAATATCACCCTTTTCATGAACTGAACTGCTGTGGTCGCGTCACACTTGCTAACTGGCTCCGCCTCAACCCACTTTGTGAACTTGTCAACTGCCACCAAGAGGTGGGTCTTCTTATCCTTGGACCTTTTAAAAGGCCCAACCATATCAAGCCCCCAGACCGCAAATGGCCAAGTAATTGGAATCATCCTCAGCTCCTGAGCCGGCACATGAGCCCGTCGCGAGAACCTCTGACAACCATCACATTTACTGACCAAGTCTTCCGCATCAGCATGAGCCGTCAGCCAATAAAAACCATGACGAAAGGCTTTGGCCACAAGGGATTTTGAGCCGGCATGATGGCCACAATCCCCTTCATGAATCTCTCGTAAAATTTCTTGACCCTCCTCAGGGGAAACACAACGCTGGAAAGTTCCAGTAACACTGCGACGATGCAGCTCACCATTGATAATGACCATTGACTTAGACCGCCGGGTTATTTGTCTGGCCAAAGTTTCATCCTCAGGCAAATCTCCCCGGGTCATGTAAGCCAAGTATGGTACAGTCCAGTCTGGGGTGATGTGGAGAGCCGCCACCAACTGTGCCTCTGAGTCAGGAACAGCCAAGTCTTCCTCTGTAGGCAACTTAACAGAAGGGTTATGCAAGATGTCCAAGAAAGTATTAGGCGGCACCGGCTTTCGCTGAGAGCCCAGCCAGCTTAATGCATCAGCCGCCTCGTTCTTCCTGCGATCGATGTGCTCTACTTGGTAACCCTGAAAGTGTCCAGCAATGGCATCAACTTCACGGTGATAAGCCGCCATGAGAGGGTCCTTGGAATCCCACTTGCCTGACACTTGTTGGGCCACTAAATCTGAGTCGCCAAAGCACCTCACTAGGCTCAAACTCATCTCCTTAGCCATCTGAAGACCATGGAGCAAGGCCTCGTACTCAGCTACATTGTTAGTACAGGGAAACATCAACCGTAGCACATAACAAAACTTGTCACCTCGAGGGGAAGCTAATACAACTCCAGCCCCCGAGCCCTCCAATTGCCTAGACCCGTCGAAGTGTATAGTCCAATATGTATTATCCGGTTTCTCCTCAGGCACCTGCAGCTCTGTCCAATCATTGATGAAATCCACCAATGCTTGAGATTTGATAGCAGTGCGTGGCACATATTTCAGACCATGAGGCCCAAGCTCTATAGCCCACTTAACCACTCTCCCCGTGGCTTCTCTGTTTTGGATGATATCTCCTAGGGGAGCAGAACTAACCACCGTGATAGGGTGACCTTGGAAATAATGCTTAAGCTTCCGGCTTGCCATGAATACCCCATAAACAAGCTTCTGCCAATGTGGATACCGTTGCTTGGACTCAATGAGCACTTCACTGACGTAGTAAACCGGCCGCTGAACCGGATACTCCTTACCCTCTTCCTTGCGTTCCACCACCACAGCCACACTGACGGCTCGTGTGTTAGCGGCTACATACAGTAATAAGGGCTCCTTGTCAACCGGAGCAGCAAGAACTGGGGGCTCAGCCAGCTGTCTCTTCAAATCCTCAAAGGCAGCATTAGCAGCATCATTCCAGACAGAGTCATCTGTTTTCTTCATCAACTGGTACAGTGGCATGGCCCTTTCATCCAAACGGCTTATGAACCGGCTTAAAGCAGCGATGCGACCCGCCAGACGCTGGACGTCGTTTACACACGCCGGCTTAACCAGAGAGGTGATTGCCTTGATCTTTTCCGGGTTAGCTTCAATGCCTCTGTGAGAAACCAGAAAACCCAAGAGCTTGCCTGCAGGAGCACCAAAAACACACTTGGCCGGGTTAAGCATCATCTTGTAGACCCGGAGATTATCAAAGGTTTCTCTCAGATCATCTATCAAGGTCTCCTTCTCCCTGGATTTAACCACGATATCATCCACATAGGCATGAACATTGCGCCCAATCTGACTATGAAGGCAATTCTGCACACAACGCTGATAAGTCGCCTGTGCACTCTTGAGCCCAAAAGGCATAGATACATAACAGAAGGCTCCAAAAGGAGTGATGAACGTTGTCTTCTCCTGGTCCTTAACTGCCATTTTAATCTGATGGTATCCAGAATATGCATCCAAAAAACTTAAGCGCTCACAACCCGCCGTAGCATCAATAATCTGATCAATACGGGGGAGAGCAAAAGGATCTGCCGGACAAGCCTTGTTTAAATCTGTGTAATCCACACACATCCGCCAGGTGCCATTCTTCTTGAGCACGAGTACCGGGTTAGCTAACCATTCTGGATGAAAGACTTCAACAATAAACCCGGCCGCCAAGAGCCGGGCCACCTCCTCACCAATGGCTTTCCGCCTCTCCTCATTAAACCGCCGAAGGAATTGCCTGACCGGCTTAAATTTCGGATCAATATTGAGAGTGTGCTCAGCGAGTTCCCTAGGTACACCTGGCATGTCAGAAGGTTTCCATGCAAAAATGTCCCTGTTCTCATGGATGAACTCGATGAGCGCGCTTTCCTATTTCGGATCCAGATTGGCACTGATGCTAAACTGCTGAGATGAGTCACCTGGAACGAAGTCAACAAGTTTAGTCTCATCAGCTGACTTAAATTTCATTGCCGGCTCATGCTCCGTAGTCGGCTTTTTCAAAGATGTCATATCTGCCGGGTCAACATTGTCCTTGTAAAACTTCAACTCCTCTGTTGCACAAATAGATTCTGCATAAGCTGCATCACCTTCCTCACACTCCAAGGCTATCTTTCGGCTGCCATGAACCGTAATGGTCCCATTGTGACCCGGCATCTTGAGCTGTAAATACACGTAACACGGCCGTGCCATGAACTTGGCGTAAGCTGGCCGCCCAAATATAGCATGATACGGGCTTCTTATCTTGACCACCTCAAAGGTCAATTTTTCCGCCCTGTAGTTGTACTCATCTCCAAAAGCCACTTCCAGCTCGATCTTACCAACTGGATATGCCGACTTACCAGGCACCACACCATGGAAAACAGTATTGGACTGGCTGAGGTTCTTGTCAATCAACCCCATACGACGTAAGGTCTCATAATAGAGGATGTTGATGCTGCTGCCTCCGTCCATGAGCACTTTAGTGAACTTATATCCCCCCACCTGAGGAGCCACCACCAGGGCCAGGTAACCCGGGTTATCAACCCGGGGAGGGTGGTCTTCCCTACTCCACACAATCGGCTGCTCAGACCATCTTAAATAGCGTGGAACCGCCGGCTCAACAGCATTCACAGCCCTCTTATGAAGCTTCTGATCTCGCTTGCACAGGCTGGTGGTAAACACATGATACTGTCCACCATTGAGCTGCTTTGGATTGGTCTGGTATCCCCCCTGCTGCTGTTGATGACCCTGGCCGGACTGCTGATTAAAGCCCCCTTGAACATTCTGGGGATTGGAATTTGAGCCGCCGCCCGGGCCATGAAAGCCGCCGGCGCCTGAGCCGCCACCCGAGCCACTGTTGCCATTAAAGGCATTGGAATTCTTAAAGGCCTTCATGATTGCGTAATCTTTCCATAAATGAGTAGCTGGCTTCTCCCTAGAGCCATGCCTTGGACAAGGCTCATTCAACAACTGCTCAAGCGTCGGGCCTGACCCGCCGGCTCGGGGAGGTGGCCTCCCCTTACGACGCTGGTTGTTACCCTGTGAGCTGGCGTTGGCCACAAACTCCATGCTGCTATCAGCCTTACGCTTGCCACCTCCTTGATTCGCCGGGTTATGCTGAGGACCCTTGCCATTGCCGTTCTTCTTTCCCTTCCCTGTCCTTTCATCGTCTGACGCGGGGTCCTTGGTACTATCAGAGTCGGCGTACTTGATGAGAGCCACCACCAGCGTACCCATATCATTGCAATCGCGCTTGAGCCGCCCGAGTTTCATCTTCAGGGGTAGGAAACGACAATTCTGCTCCAACATTAAGACTGCAGAGCCGACATCCATCTTATCAGATGAATGTATTATCTCTTTGACCCGGCGAACCCAATGGGTTGTAGATTCACCCTCCTGCTATTTACAGTTAGTCAAATCCACAATTGACATAGACTGCCTACAGGTATCTTTGAAGTTTTGGATGAACCGGGCTTTCAGCTCAGCCCAAGACCCGATAGAATTCGGTGGCAGCCCTTTCAACCAAGTGCGGGCAGTCCCATCTAACATCATGGTGAAGTACTTGGCCATTGCCGCTTCGCTGACCTCCAGCAACTCCATGGCCATCTCGTAACTCTCGATCCAGGCTCCGGGTTGTAAATCAGCCGTATAATTAGGCACCTTCCTAGGCCCTTTGAAATCCTTGGGCAGACGTGTTGGAAATATGCCCTAGAGGCAATAATAAATTGGTTATTATTATATTTCCTTGTTCACGATAATCGTTTATTATCCATGCTGCAATTGTATTGATAGGAAACTCAAATACATGTGTGGATACATAGACAACACCATGTCCCTAGTAAGCCTCTAGTTGACTAGCTCGTTGATCAATAGATGGTTACGGTTTCCTGACCATGGACATTGGATGTCGTTGATAACGGGATCACATCATTAGGAGAATGATGTGATGGACAAGACCCAATCCTAAGCCTAGCACAAGATCGTGTAGTTCGTTTGCTCAGAGCTTTTCTAATGTCAAGTATCAGTTCCTTAGACCATGAGAATGTGCAACTCCCGGATACCGTAGGAATGCTTTGGGTGTACCAAACGTCACAACGTAACTGGGTGGCTATAAAGGTGCACTACAGGTATCTCCGAAAGTGTCTGTTGGGTTGGCACGAATGGAGACTGGGATTTGTCACTCCGTGTAAACGGAGAGGTATCTCTGGGCCCACTCGGTAGGACATCATCATAATGTGCACAATGTGACCAAGGAGTTGATCATGGGATGATGTGAGTTACAGAACGAGTAAAGAGACTTGCCGGTAACGAGATTGAACAAGGTATCGGGATACCGACGATCGAATCTCGGGCAAGTAACATACCGATGGACAAAGGGAATTGCATACGAGATTGAATCCCTGACATCGTGGTTCATCCGATGAGATCATCGTGGAACATGTGGGAGCCAACATGGGTATACAGATCCCGCTGTTGGTTATTGACCGGAGAACGTCTCGGTCATGTCTGCATGGTTCCCGAACCCGTAGGGTCTACACACTTAAGGTTCGATGACGCTAGGGTTATAGGGAATGGATATACGTGGTTACTGAATGTTGTTCGGAGTCCCGGATGAGATCCCGGACGTCACGAGGAGTTCCGGAATGGTCCGGAGGTAAAGATTTATATATGGGAAGTCCCGTTTTGGTCACCGGAAAAGTTTCGGGTGATATCGGTAATGTACCGGGACCACCGGGAGGGTCCCGGGGGTCCACCAGGTGGGGCCACCAGCCCCAGATGGCTGCGTGGGCCAAGTGTGGGAGGGGACCAGCCCCAGATGGGCTGGTGCGCCCCCCACCAAGGCCCAAGCGCATGGGAGAGTGGGAGGGGGCAAACCCTAGGTCCAGATGGGCCTTAAGGCCCACCCTAGTGGCGCCCCCCTCTCCTCCCCTTGGCCGCCCCCTTAGATGGGATCTAGGGCTGGCCGCCAGCCCTTGGGGTGGAAACCCTAGAGGGGGCGCAGCCCCCTCCCCCCTATATATAGTTGAGGTTTGGGGCTGCCCAAGACATGAGAACGTCTCTCTTTCGGTGCAGCCCTACCCCTCTCCTTCCTCCTCCTCTCCCGCGGTGCTTGGCGAAGCCCTGCGGGATTGCCACGCTCCTCCATCACCACCACGCCGTCGTGCTGCTGCTGGACGGAGTCTTCCTCAACCTCTCCCTCTCTCCTTGCTGGATCAAGGCGTGGGAGACGTCACCGGGCTGCACGTGTGTTGAACGCGGAGGCACCGTTCTTCGGTGCTTAGATCGGAATCAACCGCGATCTGAATTGCTACGAGTACGACTCCTTCATCCGCGTTCTTGCAACGCTTCCGCATCACGATCTACAATGGTATGTAGATGCACTCCCCTTCCCCTCGTTGCTAGATTACTCCATAGATTGATCTTGGTGATGCGTAGAAAATTTTGAATTTCTGCTATGTAACCCAACAGTGGCATCATGAGCTAGGTCTATGCGTAGTTTCTATGCACGAGTAGAACACAAAGTAGTTGTGGGCGTCGATTTTGTCAATTTACTTGTCGTTACTAGTCTTATCTTGATTCGGCGGCATCGTGGGATGAAGCGGCCCGGACCGACCTTACACGTACTCTTACGTGAGACAGGTTCCACCGACTGACATGCACTAGTTGCATAAGGTGGCTAGCGGGTGTCTGTCTCTCCCACTTTAGTCGGATCGGATTCGATGAAAAGGGTCCTTATGAAGGGTAAATAGAAATTGGCATATCACGTTGTGGCTTTTGCGTAGGTAAGAAACATTCTTGCTAGAATCCCATAGCAGCCACGTAAAACATGCAACAACAATTAGAGGACGTCTAACTTGTTTTTGCAGGGTATGCTATGTGATGTGATATGGCCAAAAGGATGTGATGAATGATATATGTGATGTATGAGATTGATCATATTCTTGTAATAGGAATCACGACTTGCATGTCGATGAGTATGACAACCGGCAGGAGCCATAGGAGTTGTCTTAATTTTTTGTATGACCTGCGTGTCATTGAATAACGCCATGTAAATTACTTTACTTTATTGCTAAGCGCGTTAGCCATAGAAGTAGAAGTAATCGTTGGCGTGACAACTTCATAAAGACACAATGATGGAGATCATGATGATGGAGATCATGGTGTCATGCCGGTGACGAAGGTGATCATGCCGCGCCTCGAAGATGGAGATCAAAGGCGCAAGATGATATTGGCCATATCACGTCACTTTATGATTTGCATGTGATGTTTATCATGTTCACATCTTATTTTCTTAGAACGATGGTAGCATAAATAAGATGATCCCTCACTAAAATTTCAAGAGACGTGTTCCCCCTAACTGTGCACCGTTGCGAAGGTTCGTTGTTTCGAAGCACCACGTGATGATCGGGTGTGATAGATTCTAACGTTCGAATACAACGGGTGTTGACGAGCCTAGCATGTACAGACATGGCCTCGGAACACATGCGAAACACTTAGGTTGACTTGACGAGCCTAGCATGTACAGACATGGCCTCGGAACACAAGAGATCGAAAGGTCGAACATGAGTCGTATAGTAGATACGATCAACATGGAGATGTTCACCGATGATGACTAGTACGTCTCACGTGATGATCGGACACGAACTAGTTTGACTCGGATCATGTATCACTTAGATGACTAGAGGGATGTCGATCTGAGTGGGAGTTCATTCAATAATCAGATGAACTTCATTATCATGAACATAGTCAATAGGTCTTTGCAAATTATGTCATACGCTTTAGTTCTACTGTTTAAGATATGTTCCTAGAGAAAAATTTAGTTGAAAGTTAATAGTAGCAATTATACGGACTGGGTCCGTAAACTGAGGAGTGTCCTCATTGCTGCACAGAAGGCTTATGTCCTTAATGCACCGCTCGGTGTGCTGAACCTCAGCGTCGTCTGTAGATGTTACGAAACATCTGACGTACACGTTTTGATGACTACATGATAGTTCAGTGCGTAATGCTAACGGTTTAGACTTGTGGCACCAGAGACGTTTTTGAAACGTCAAAGAACATGTGAGATGTTCCGAAGACTGAAATTGGGATTTCAGACTAGTGCCCACGTCAAGAGGTATGAGACCTCTGACAAGTTTCTTAAGCCTGCAAACTAAGGGAGAAAAGCTCAATCGTTGAGCATGTGCTCAGATTGTCTGAGTACTACAATCGCTTGAATCGAGTGGGAGTTAATCTTCCAGATGAGATAGTGATGGTTCTCCATAGTCACTGACACCAAGCTATTAGAGCTTCGTGATAAACTATAACATATCAGGGATAGACATGATGATCCTTGAGCAACTCGCGATGTTTGACACCGCGAAAGTAGAAATCAAGTAGGAGCATCAATTGTTGATGGTTAGTAAAACCACTAGTTTCAAGAAGGGCACGGGCAACATGGGATACTTCATGAAACGGCAAATCAGTTGCAACTCTAGTGAAGAATCCCAAGGTTGAACCCAAACCCGAGACTAAGTGCTTCTGTAATGAGGGGAACGGTCACTGAAGCGGAACTACCCTAGATACTTGGTAGATGAGAAGGCAGACAAGGTCGACAGAAGTATATTGGATATACATTATATGAATGTGTACTTTACTAGTACTCCTAGCAGCACCAGGGTATTAGATACCGGTTCGGTTGCTAAGTGTTAGTAACTCGAAATAAAAGCTGCGGAATAAATGGAGACTAGCTAAAGGTGAGATGACAATATGTGTTGGAAGTGTTTCCAAGGTTGATGTGATCAAGCATCGCATGCTACCTCTACCATCGAGATTGGTGTTAAAATAATTGTTATTTGGTGTTTGCGTTGAGCATAAACATGATTGGATTATGTTTATCGCAATACGGTTATTCATTTAAGGAGAATAATGGTTACTCTGTTTAGTTGAATAATACCTTCAATGGTCTTGCACCTAAAATGAATCTCGATCGTAGTGATACACATGTTCGTGCCAAAAGATATAAAATAGTAATGATAGTTCCACATACTTGTGGCACTGCCATTTGAGTCATATTGGTATAGAACGCATGAAGAAGCTCCATGTAGATGGATCTTTGGACTCACTCGTTTTTGAAAAGATTGAGACATGCGAACCATGTCTATTGGTATATATGCATGAAGAAACTCCATGCAGATGGATCGTTTGGACTCACTTGATTTTGAATCACTTGAGACATGCAAATCATACCACATGGGCAAGATGACTGAAAAGCCTCGTTTTCAGTAAGATGGAACAAGAGAGCAACTTGTTGGAAGTAATACATTCGATGTGTACAGTCCAATGAGTGCTGAGGTATGCAGTGGATATCGTTATGTTCTTACTTCACAGATGATTTAAGTAGATGCTGAGTGTATTTACTTGATGAAACACAAGTCTGAATTATTGAAAGGTTCAAGTAATTTCGGAGTGAAGTTGAAGATCGTCGTGACAAGAGGATAAAATGTCTGTGATATGATCATAGAGATGAGTATCTGAGTTACGAGTTTGGCACACAATTAAGACATTATGGAAAGTGTTTCACAATTAATACCGCCTGGAACACCATAGTGTGATGGTGTGTCCGAACATCATAACTGCACCCTATTGGATATGGTGCATACCATGATGTCTCTTATCGAATTACCACTATCATTTATGGATAGGCATTAGAGACAACCGCATTCACTTTAAAAGGGGCACCACACAATTCCGTTGAGACGACACCGTTTAGAGAAACCTAAGTTGTCGTTTCTTAAAAGTTTGGGGCTGCGATGCTTATGTGAAAAAGTTTCAGGCTGATAAGCTCGAACCCAAAGCGGATATATGCATCTTCATAGAATACCCAAAACAGTTGGGTGTACCTCCTATTTCAGATCTGGAAGCAAAAGTAATTGCTTCTAGAGACGAGTACTTTCTCGAGGAAAAGTTTCTCTCGAAAGAATTGAGTGGGAGGATGGTGGAGACTTGATAAGGTTACTGAACCGTCACTTCAACTAGTGTGTAGCAGGGCATAGGAAGTTGTTCCTGTGGCACCTACACCAATTGTAGTGGAAGCTTATGATAGTGATCATGAAACTTCGGATCAAGTCACTACCAAACCTCGTAGGACGACGAGGATGCGTACTACTTCAGAGTAATGCGTAATCCTGTCTTGGAAGTCATGTTGTTGGACAACGATGAACCTATGAGTTGTGGAGAAGCGATGGTGGGCCCATATTCTGACAAATGGTTAGAAGCCATGAAATCCGAGATAAATGGAACTTTGAGAAGAAGACGGACGTGGACGGTAATGTTACCGTCTATGAAGCTCGACTTGTGGCAAAGAGTATTTCCACAAGTTCAAGGAGTTGACTACGATGAGTTTTTCCCATCCGTAGCGATGCTTAAGTCCGTCGGAATCATGTTAGCATTAGCTGCATTTATGAAATCTGGCAGATGGATGTCAAAACAAGTTTCCTTACCAGTTTTCGTAAGGAAAGGTTGTATGTGATACAATCAGAAAGGTTTTGTCCATCCTATGGATGCTAAAAGGCATGCTAGCTCCAGCGATCCTTCTAAGGACTGGAGTAAGCATCTCGGAGTTGGAATGTACGCTTTGATGAGATGATCAAAGATTTTGGTTTTATACAAAGTTTATGAGAAACTTGTATTTCCAATAAAGTGAGTGGGAGCGCTACAACATTTCTGATAAGTATATGTGAATGACATATTGTTGATCCGAAATGATGTAAAATTTCTGGAAAGCATAAAGGGTTGTTTGAAAGGAGTTTTTCAAAGGAAGACCTGGATAAAGCTGCTTACATATTGGGCATCAAGATCCATAGAGATAGATCAAGACGCCTGATGATACTTTCAAAGAACGCACACCTTGACATGATTTTGAAAGAGTTCAAAATAGATCAGCAAAGAAGGAGTTCTTGGCTGTGTTACAAGATGTGAGTATTGAGTAAGACTCAAGACCTGACCACAGCAGAAGAGAGAGAAAGGACGAAGGTCGTCCCCTATGCTTTAGACGTAGGCTCTACAGTATGCTATGCTGTGTACCGCACATGAAGTGTGCCTTGCCATGAGTTGGTCAAGGGGTACAATAGTGATCCAGTGATGGATCACATGACAGCGGTCGAACTTATCCTTAGTATCTAGTGGACTAAGGAATTTTCTCGATTATGGAGGTGAAAAGGAGTTCGTCGTAAAGGGTTACGTCGATGCGAACTTTGACACTAATCCGGATGGCTCTGAGTAGTAAACCGGATTCGTATAGTAGAGCAGTTATTTGAAATGGCTCCAAATAGCGCGTGGTAGCATCCACAAGATGACATAGATATTCGTAAAGCACACACGGATCTGAAGGGTTCAGACCCGTTGACTAAATAACCTCTCTCACAAGCATAACATGATCAAACCAGAACTCATTGAGTGCTAATCACATAGAGATGTGAACTAGATTGTTGACTCTAGTAAACTCTTTGGATGTTGGTCACATGGTGATGTGACCTATGAGTGTTAATCACATGGTGATGTGGACTAGATTATTGACTCTAGTGCAAGTGGGAGACTGTTGGAAATATGCCCTAGAGGCAATAATAAATTGGTTATTATTATATTTCCTTGTTCACGATAATCGTTTATTATCCATGCTGCAATTGTATTGATAGGAAACTCAGATACATGTGTGGATACATAGACAACACCATGTCCCTAGTAAGCCTCTAGTTGACTAGCTCGTTGATCAATAGATGGTTACGGTTTCCTGACCATGGACATTGGATGTCGTTGATAACGGGATCACATCATTAGGAGAATGATGTGATGGACAAGACCCAATCCTAAGCCTAGCACAAGATCGTGTAGTTCGTTTGCTCAGAGATTTTCTAATGTCAAGTATCAGTTCCTTAGACCATGAGATTGTGCAACTCCCGGATACCGTAGGAATGCTTTGGGTGTACCAAACGTCACAACGTAACTGGGTGGCTATAAAGGTGCACTACAGGTATCTCCGAAAGTGTCTGTTGGGTTGGCACGAATGGAGACTGGGATTTGTCACTCCGTGTAAACGGAGAGGTATCTCTGGGCCCACTCGATAGGACATCATCATAATGTGCACAATGTGACCAAGGAGTTGATCACGGGATGATGTGAGTTATGGAACGAGTAAAGAGACTTGCCGGTAACGAGATTGAACAAGGTATCGGGATACCGACGATCGAATCTCGGGCAAGTAACATACCGATGGACAAAGGGAATTGCATACGGGATTGATTGAATCCCCGACATCGTGGTTCATCCGATGAGATCATCGTGGAACATGTGGGAGCCAACATGGGTATCCAGATCCCGCTGTTGGTTATTGACCGGAGAACGTCTCGGTCATGTCTGCATGGTTCCCGAACCCGTAGGGTCTACACACTTAAGGTTCGATGACGCTAGGGTTATAGGGAATGGATATACGTGGTTACTGAATGTTGTTCGGAGTCCCGGATGAGATCCCGGACGTCACGAGGAGTTCCGGAATGGTCCGGAGGTAAAGATTTATATATGGGAAGTCCCGTTTTGGTCACCGGAAAAGTTTCGGGTGATATCGGAATGTACCGGGACCACCGGGAGGGTCCCGGGGGTCCACCAGGTGGGGCCACCAGCCCCAGAAGGCTGCGTGGGCCAAGTGTGGGAGGGGACCAGCCCCAGGTGGGCTGGTGTGCCCCCCACCAAGGCCCAAGCGCATGGGAGAGTGGGAGGGGGCAAACCCTAGGTCCAGATGGGCCTTAAGGCCCACCCTAGTGGCGCCTCCCCTCTCCTCCCCTTGGCCGCCCCCCTTAGATGGGATCTAGGGCTGGCCGCCAGCCCTTGGGGTGGAAACCCTAGAGGGGGCGCAGCCCCCTCCCCCCCTATATATAGTTGAGGTTTGGGGCTGCCGAAGACATGAGAACGTCTCTCTTTCGGTGCAGCCCTACCCCTCTCCTTCCTCCTCCTCTCCCGCGGTGCTTGGCGAAGCCCTGCAGGATTGCCACGCTCCTCCATCACCATCACGCCGTCGTGCTGCTGCTGGACGGAGTCTTCCTCAACCTCTCCCTCTCTCCTTGCTGGATCAAGGCGTGGGAGACGTCACCGGGCTGCACGTGTGTTGAACGCGGAGGCACCGTTCTTCGGTGCTTAGATCGGAATCAACCGCGATCTGAATTGCTACGAGTACGACTCCTTCATCCGCGTTCTTGCAACGCTTCCGCATCGCGATCTACAATGGTATGTAGATGCACTCCCCTTCCCCTCGTTGCTAGATTACTCCATAGATTGATCTTGGTGATGCGTAGAAAATTTTGAATTTCTGCTACGTTCCCCAACAAGACGTTCATTGCGGAGAGCCGGCACCAGACAAGGGACACCTCCAGTCCTCGTAGGTATAACCACATCGATGGAAGTCGTCGGATAAGCCGGGGGTGGCTGGTAAGCCGTCAACTGGGGCACCTGCTCCTCCTCTTGCCGTGCTCTGTCTTGGTCTACCGCGTGAAAGGCTCCGTTATGAGCCGGGCCGTGGCCAGGAGGTAAGTCATGGCGTTGGACATTACTTGAGCCAGTCGCTGAGACCATGTGTCTGCTATAGCTCGGGCTCCGGCCTGGACGAGGGGTTGAATGAATCCTGTCCCGGCTATAAGAATATGCCTCTTGCTGCGCCAGAGCCGTCTGAAGGAGTTCTCTGACCCGGCGGGTTTCAACCGCCGTTAGAGAGTCACCATCAATTGGGAGAGCCGCCAGCCGCGCCGCCGCGGCGACCATGTTTTCCAACGGGTTGGCATAATGACCCGGTGGTATTGGCACGTACCGAGGCGGGGCAGGGTTCACCCGGGGAGGCCCCATCACTTGGGGCTGAATTGGTGTTCCAGCCCCGGGCACTATGATCTCTGGCGGGTTACTAGACCCTGCACCAGGCGTGTTGAAGAGGTTTCGAGGATCATAAACCGGAGGGAGTCGAGATTGGGCCTTTTTGATGCCTCCTTCTCATGACCTCATTGGACGCGTTTTGATCCATCGTGAGCCGGAAAGACTGTGCCTGAATCAGCTGAGTCTGGGCGTCGAGAGCCGCCCTCTCTGCAGCCATCCTGATCCCTTCCACCGCCAGATCCTCCTTGGCCTTTGCTAGATCCAACTTTAATTGTGCCACCTCCGCGTCATGCTGAACTTGATTCGCCGGGGCAACCGTAGCGGTCAATAGGACCGTCATCTTGTCTGTGAGATCCATTAGCACCTGAGCCGGCGAGGGCACCGGGCTTCCTGACCCGGCGGCGGGGTTTTGAACAGGTTGTGCGCCGGCCATGAAGATTCCAACCCGGGTCGGCAGCTCAAAGGGGTCCGGAATGCTATCGCCATCGGAACAACCCCTGAGCCTGCCATCTTGAAGTTGATACAACGAGTTTGACTCATCTGTAGACGACTCGCCGTCAGAGCCGGCGGCCGTCTCATCACCAGATCCAGATCCTTCAGAGAGTCCTCCATGGACACATCCAACGAAAGCATGCTTCAAGGCAGGTAGAGCCCGGGCGGGTCGTGCACGCTGAGCCTTCTCGATGAGATCGGCGCAGAGATCCGGCTCAGGGCCCGGCTCACCAATCTTGCCAATGAAGACATGAATTCCGCCGAAGGGGACCCGGTACCCGTACTCGATTGAGCCGGCGTCGGGGCCCCAGTTTGCATCGTCGATGTAGAGCTTGCCGCGACGACTCTTGGTCATCCAGCCCACAGCGTATCCCTTGAGCCCCTCGAAGCTGCCCTTCAAGAACTCAAATCCACCGTGCGTCAGCCCCACGGTGGGCGCCAACTGTCGTGGAATTGTCACATCAGATGTCCTCGAGCAAGGACTTAGTCATAGAGCCATCGCAGCTAGGAAGCTTAAAGGGGTTAAACGGGACAAGGAACACGAGGGTTATACTGGTTCGGCCCCTTGCGGTGAAGGTAAAAGCCTATGTCCAGTTGAGGTGGTATTGATTAGGGTTTCGACGACCAGGAGCTAAGCCGCTCTGCCTGGTTATCGTTTTTGGTCTTGCTTGTCCCTAAACCGCCGCCGGGTCATCCCTTTATATAGAGAGGTTGACACCCAGCGGCTCTCAGAGTCCCGGCCGGCTCATAATAGTGTCCGGCTCGGACTCTCAACTATTCTTGCCTTACACTACAAGTTTCACCATAACGGCGGTTATTACTACGGGCCTTAAGCCATCTCCGGGTCTTTAAGCCCATTATTGACCCGCCGTCTTCAAGTTTGGTACTGGGCTTCGCGTGATGACCACTATGACGTAACCCGGCCCTCCTGGGCGGGTGACTCCAATGGTTATATCCTCAACAGAAATGGTGTGTCCGAACGTCGTAATCGCACTCTATTGGATATGGTGCGATCTATGATGTCTCTTACTGATCTACCGCTCTCATTTTGGGGCTATGCTTTAGAGACTGCCGCATTCACTTTAAATAGGGCTCCGGCGAAATCCGTTGAGACGACACCGTATGAATTATGGTTTGGGAAGAAACCTAAACTGTCGTTTCTAAAAGTTTGGGGATGCGATGCTTATGTCAAGAAACTTCAACCTGAAAAGCTCGAACCCAAGTCGGAAAAATGCGTCTTCATAGGATACCCTAAGGAAACCATTGGGTATACCTTCTACCTCAGATCCGAAGGCAAAATCTTTGTTGCCAAGAACGGGTCCTTTCTGGAGAAAGAGTTTCTCTCGAAAGAAATAAGTGGGAGGAAAGTGGAACTTGATGAGGTGATAGTCACCCCTTCCGAACCGGAAAGTAGCGCAGCGCGGGAAGATGTTCCTATGGTGCCTACACCGACTGGGGAGGAAGTTAACAATGATGATCATGAAGCTTCGGATCAAGTTACTGCTGAACTTCGTAGGTCCACAAGGACACGTTCCGCACCAGAGTGGTACGGCAACCCTGTCATGGAAATCATGTTGTTAGACAACGGTGAACCTTCGAACTATGAAGAAGCGATGGCGGGCCCGGATTCTGACAAATGGCTAGAAGCCATGAAATCCGAGATAGGATCCATGTATGAAAACGAAGTATGGACTTTGACTGACTTGCCCGATGATAGGCGAGCCATAGAAAATAAATGGATCTTTAAGAAGAAGACAGACGCGGATGGTAATGTGACCATCTATAAGGCTCGACTTGTCGCTAAGGGTTATCGACAAGTTCAAGGGGTTGACTACGATGAGACTTTCTCACCCGTAGCGAAGCTGAAGTCCGTCCGAATCATGTTAGCAATTGCCGCATTCTATGATTATGAGATATGGCAAATGGACGTCAAAACGGCATTCCTTAACGGCTTTCTTAAGGAAGAATTGTATATGATGCAGCCGGAAGGTTTTGTCGATCCTAAGAATGCTAACAAGGTATGCAAGCTCTAGCGCTCCATCTATGGGCTGGTGCAAGCATCTCGGAGTTGGAACATTCGATTTGATGAGATGATCAAAGCGTTTGGGTTTACACAGACTTATGGAGAAGCCTGTGTTTACAAGAAAGTGAGTGGGAGCTCTGTAGCATTTCTCTTATTATATGTGGATGACATACTACTGATGGGAAATGATATAGAATTCTTGGAAAGTATAAAGGCCTACTTGAATAAGTGTTTTTCAATGAAGGACCTTGGAGAAGCTGCTTATATATTAGGCATAGATCTATAGAGATAGATCAAGACGCCTCATTGGTCTTTCACAGAGTACGTACCTTGACAAGATATTGAAGAAGTTCAATATGGATCAGTCCAAGAAGGGGTTCTTGCCTGTATTGCAAGGTGTGCAATTGAGCATGGCTCAATGCCCGACCACGGCAGAAGATAGAGAAAAGATGAGTGTCATCCCCTATGCCTCGACCATAGGGTCTATTATGTATGCCATGCTCTGTACCAGACCTGATGTAAACCTTGCCGTAAGTTTGGTAGGAAGGTACCAAAGTAATCCCGGCATGGAACACTGGACAGCGGTCAAGAATATCCTGAAGTACCTGAAGAGGACTAAGGATATGTTTCTTGTTTATGGAGGTGACGAAGAGCTCGTCGTAAAGGGTTACGTCGACGCTAGCTTCGACACAGATCTGGATGACTGGAAGTCACAAACCGGATACATGTATATTTTGAATGGAGGGGCAGTAAGCTGGTGCAGTTGCAAGCAAAGCGTCGTGGCGGGATCTACATGTGAAGCGGAGTACATGGCGGCCTCAGAGGCAGCGCAAGAAGCAATCTGGATGAAGGAGTTCATTACCAACCTAGGGGTGATTCCCAATGCGTCGGGCCCGATGACTCTCTTCTGTGACAACACTGGAGCTATTGCCCTTGCCAAGGAGCCCAGGTTTCACAGGAAGACCAGGCATATCAAGCGTCGCTTCAACTCCATTCGTGAAAGTGTTCAAAATGGAGACATAGATATTTGTAAAGTACATACGGACCTGAATGTAGCAGATCCGTTGACTAAACCTCTCCCTAGAGCAAAACATGATCAACACCAGAACTCTATGGGTGTTCGATTCATCACAATGTAACTAGATTATTGACTCTAGTGCAAGTGGGAGACTGTTGGAAATATGCCCTAGAGGCAATAATAAAATGGTTATTATTATATTTCCTTGTTCATGATAATTGTCTATTGTTCATGCTATAATTGTGTTATCCGGAAATCGTAATACATGTGTGAATACATAGACCACAACATGTCCCTAGTGAGCCTCTAGTTGACTAGCTCGTTGATCAACAGATAGTCATGGTTTCCTGACTATGGACATTGGATGTCATTGATAACGGGATCACATCATTAGGAGAATGATGTGATGGACAAGACCCAATCCTAAGCATAGCACAAAGATTGTGTAGTTCGTTTGCTAGAGCTTTTCCAATGTCAAGTATCATTTCCTTAGACCATGAGATCGTGCAACTCCCGGATGCCGTAGGAGTGCTTTGGGTGTACCAAACGTCACAACGTAACTGGGTGACTATAAAGGTGCACTACGGGTATCTCCGAAAGTGTCCGTTGAGTTGGCATGGATCGAGACTGGGATTTGTCACTCCGTATGACGGAGAGGTATCTCTGGGCCCACTCGGTAATGCATCATCATAATGAGCTCAATGTGACTAAGGAGTTAGCCACGGGATCATGCATTACGGTACGAGTAAAGTGACTTGCAGGTAACGAGATTGAACAAGGTATTGGGATACCGACGATCGAATCTCGGGCAAGTAACGTACCGATTGACAAAGGGAATTGTATACGGGATTGATTGAATCCTCGACATCGTGGTTCATCCGATGAGATCATCGTGGAACATGTGGGAGCCAACATGGGTATACAGATCCCGCTGTTGGTTATTGACCGGAGAGTCGTCTCGGTCATGTCTGCATGTCTCCCGAACCCGTAGGGTCTACACACTTAAGGTTCGGTGACGCTAGGGTTGTAGAGATATTAGTATGCGGAAACCCGAAAGTTGTTCGGAGTCTCGGATGAGATCCCGGACGTCACGAAGTGTTCCGGAATGGTCCGGAGGTGAAGAATTATATATAGGAAGTCCAGTTTCGGCCACCGGGAAAGTTTCGGGGGTTATCGGTATTGTACCGGGACCACCGGAAGGGTCCCGGGAGTCCACCGGGTGGGGCAACCTATCGCGAAGGGCCCCATGGGCTGAAGTGGGGAGGGGAACCAGCCACTGGTGGGCTGGTGCGCCCCCCATGGGCCTCACCTGCGCCTAGGGTTGGAAACCCTGGGGGTGGGGGGGCGCCCCACTTGGCTTGGGGGGCAAGCCACCCCCTTGGCCGCCGCCCCCCTCAGATGGGATCTCCAGGGGGCCGGCGCCCCCCAGGGCCCCTATAAATAGTGGGGGGGAGGGAGGGCAGCCGCACCCCAGCCCCTGGCGCCTCCCTCTCCCACCCGTGACACCTCTCCCTCCCGCTTGCGCTTGGCGAAGCCCTGCCGGGATCCCCGCTACTTCCACCACCACGCCGTCGTGCTGCTGGATCTCCATCAACCTCTCCTTCCCCTTTGCTGGATCAAGAAGGAGGAGACGTCGCTGCTCCGTACGTGTGTTGAACGCGGAGGTGCCGTCCGTTCGGCACTCGGTCATCGGTGATTTGGATCACGACGAGTACGACTCCATCAACCCCGTTCACTTGAACGCTTCCGCTCGCGATCTACAAGGGTATGTAGATGCACTCCTTTCCCCTCGTTGCTAGTAAACTCCATAGATGGATCTTGGTGATGCGTAGAAAATTTTAAAATTCTGCAACTATCCCCAACACCTGAGACACTGCCTTTTGGCCTATATACTTATTGCGCAGCATGGTTTGCCAAACACCATCCTCAGTAAGAAGTTTGAACAACCATTTACTAAGTAGGGCCTCATTCTTGACCTGCAGGTCATGAATACCGAGGCCGCCCTGGTCTTTCGGCCTACAAACCACACTCCATTTGGCCAGCCTATATTTTTTCTTTTCACCATCTCCTTGCCAAAAGAACCTGGACCTAAAATAATCCAATCTTTGCAAGACCCCCTTTGGGAGCTGGAAGAACGAAAGCATATAAAGGACCATATTTGTGAGGACAGAGTTTATTAAAACCAATCGTCCTCCAACCGAGAGCAACTTGCCTTTCCAGCTGCTCAAGCGTTTCTCTAGTCGCTCCTCTACATGCTTCCACTCCGCAATGGTGAGACGCCGATAATGAATTGGTATTCCCAAATATTTAATTGGGAATTGTCCATGTGCACAACCAAAAAGGTCGGCATAATCAGTTGCTGCATCAACGGCTTCTTCAAAGCAGAACAATTCACTTTTATGAAAGTTAATCTTAAGACCCGACATTTGCTCAAATGCTGACAGCAAAAGTTTCAGGTTTCTAGCCTTGTCTAGGTCATGTTCCATAAAGAGAATTGTGTCATCGGCATATTGCAGAATAGAGAGACCACCATCCACTAGATGTGGCACTACTCCTGTAATCTGTCCGTCCTGCTTGGCATGCTCAATCAGAATAGCCAACATGTCAGCCACAATGTTAAATAGCATTGGGGATATGGCATCACCCTGTCGTAGTCCTTTTTTTGTCTGAAAGTAATGGCCGACATCATCATTGACTTTGATGGCCACACTACCGCCAGTTACAAAATATTGGATCCACTTGCACCATTTATCGGAGAAGCCTTTCATCCTTAGGGCCTGTTGGAGGAAAGACCATTTGACCTTGTCATAGGCTTTTCGAAGTCTATTTTGAATACTACTCCACTCATGTTTTTTCGGTGCATCTCATGGACGGTCTCATGCAGGATTACTACGCCATCGAGTATGTTCCTTCCTTGCATGAAAGCTGTTTGAGATGGCCGGACAACATGGTCAGCTACCGAGTTTAATCTATTCGTCGCCACTTTGGTGAAAATCTTGAAGCTGACATTAAGGAGGCATATGGGTCTGAACTGTTGAATCCGTTCGGCCTCCTTAATCTTTGGCAACAAGAAAATCTCACCAAAATTAAGTCTGAATAGGTCAAGTCGGTCGGCATGAAAACAATTGAACAACTCTAAAAGGTCAGACTTGATGATATCCCAGAAATTCTGATAGAATTCTGCGGGGAAACCATCAGGGCCTGGAGCTTTGTTATGTTCCATTTGGAACACTGCAACTCGCACCTCCTCTTCTGAGAATGGTGTCGTTAGGATATCGTTTTCTTCTGCCGTGACATGTGGAATATCATCTGTTCGGGTCTCATCAAGGGTGAATTTCCCTTCAGTCGGCGCTCCGAAAAGAGATTTGTAGTATTTGGTGATATACTTTTTGAGCTCCTGACCTTCGATCCTCCCCTCATCTTGTTGGAGTCTATAAATACATTTCTTCCTATGCCGCCCATTGGCGACCAATTGGAAGTATCTTGTATTACTATCACCCATTAAAATTAAGTCAGCTTTGGATCTCTCGTAGTATTTGATCTCCTCTTCTCGCAATAGACGGGCAACCATCTCATTAGATTGATTTTTCAATTCAATCTCTTGCCGAGATAATGTGCGCGTCTCTGCAATTTTGTCGAGGTCATCAATGATGGTACAGAGCCTTTGGTTTTCCTTTTTATAAATTCCGTTGGTGTGTTTTGCCCATCCAGAGAGGTGTCGCCTCATGGCTCTTATTTTAAAGATCCATTGCTGAATAGGTGTACGACCAACAGCGGGCCTCTCCCAAACATTCTTGATCATGTCTACGAATACGTCCCTATGCAGCCATCCCAATTCAAATTTGAAAGGGCGCTGGGTGGCTGGGTTCGTAGAGTTAGAATCCAGAATGATGGGTGCATGATCCGATAAGGCCTCGATACGCTCTAGGGCTCGCACGGTTACCAGAGGAAATTTTAGTTCCCATTCGGTATCCATTAGTACCCTATCGAGCTTCTCGTATGTCGGCACAGATCGGTTGTTTGCCCAAGTGAACTGACGACCCGACATACTGGCCTCCCGAAGATCCAAACTGTCTATCACAGCATTGAATAGGAAAGGCCAATGAGTGTCGAAGCGGTCATTATTTTTCTCTTCCTGGTACCTCAGAATGTTAAAGTCCCCTCCAATAAGCATTGGGTACGGGTTATTCTTAGCCAGGTTAACCAATTCCCGAAGGAAAGCAGATTTATGCTCATCTTGGGCAGCCCCATAGACAGCGACAAGAGTCCATGTAAAATTGTCAGCTCTATTCCGCAGGTGAAATTTCATATGAAATTCACCGATCGAAAAAGCCAACAAATCCATGGTTGTTGTCATTATCCCAAGAAGGATTCCTCCAGATCTTCCACGAGCTGGTAGACTATGCCATGCGTAGTCGAAACCACCTGATAGGTGATCGAGGACATGCGGGCGAAAGTCACACTTGCCAGCCTCAGAAATTGCCACAAAATCCAAACCGTGTTCCCGGACACAATCACTGACGTGTTTATGTTTAGCCAAGTCTGAAAGACGTCTGCTATTCCAAAACATGCCTCTCATGTGGAAACTCGGGTTTGTGTTGAACTCTTCGCCTTCTTGGGCGGTTTTTGTTTCTTTTTGGAGGAGTGCGATTTAGATTTCCGCGAAGACACCGTGAAGTCACAAAACATGGACCCAGGTCTTGCATCATCCAATCCAACCTCGGTAACCTCACCAACCAAGTGGGATATAAGCGGATCATCATATTTGGCATCCGCTTCATCATCCTCCTCAGTTTCGGGGTCAGGTATGGTGGTTTTACATTTCGGAGAAACCTTTAAGCGGTCGATCTCCATATGTTTAAGCACCCGTACCGACAAATTAATTTCATTGTCATTATTTCCTATAGATACACCGACTTTATTTAAACTAGTAGAAATATGGTTGTCGGACAAAGAGAGAAATGACTGAGCGGACGGGGTACCTGTCATGGGGTCCAAATTCCTCGAAGCCTGGAGGCGCATTGCCTTCGCAAGAGAGTGCTCATCAGTCGAGGACGAACCATCAGCATTGAGGGAGTGACGGTTACTACGTCGCAGGGGTGTAGCCAACCCTCCGGACGTAGTCCCCGTCAAAGTCTTCGACGGAGTAGTTGATGTAGTCCTCTGCAAAGCAGGTGCTTTCCGAAGCGTCCCAATGGTTGGTGAAGAGGGACGCGTCGCAGGTCCCATCGGAACACCCGCATCAGATGCCGAGGAAGATCCTCTAGCACGATCCCTCGCTGGGCCAAGTGGCACCACGGCAACGGCAGCACGAACTGGAGACTCCATCGTTGGCAACGTCCGGGATTCCCGCACGTCAACCGAAGCAGGAAGTGTCGCATGCGCGGCTGGAGTCAAGACCGGCTGTAGCGGTGTCGAAGTCGGGGCAGCGTGCCCAGCGAAACATACAGAAACCGCCGTGGTTGGCTGCGCGGGTGGCCCGTGCACAACTGCAGCTGCCTTCACATGGGTAGCCGAGTCGTTTGCAGCATTCGTTGCATGCATCGTGGTGCACCTTGTGGACCTGCCCTTCTCCAACTCGTCTTGCATTGGTGTGCATGTATCCATGGACTCCTGCACCACCGGTACGTGCATGTGTGTACCCATATTCTCTGGCAGACTCACAACAGATGACTCAAGAGTATCAGTATGCACTATTCGTTGCGTAGACTGCATGGGGACCACAGCACTTACTTGAGACCCCGACGCCGAATTTTGATCAACAGCTTGGACGCCTTTTGACCTCTTGTTAGCATCCCTATCAGGCATATCCTCATCTCGGTTAGCACCGTCGTCATGTCCATCATCATGGTTTTCCCAAATCCGTGGAATAAAATCAACGTCGGGGACGAAATCTTCCTCCTCCAGTACAAACCGAAATGCATACCCATTAAGCTTTATATAGACATCCGAGGAGACCGAGGCTTCATCAGAACCATCTTTTTTGGTGAAAATATCCAAAGAGTGGACCGCCACCTGGATGCGCACAATACCATGACGGCGCAAGCAAACCAAGTCAACGTCTTGCGTGGCGCCAATGACTGATCCTACCGCCCACAAACCAAGAAAATGGTGGAGAGGTGGTGGGACACCTGTGACATGTACCCAAACAGGTTGCAAAGGGAGAATCGATGAAACCTCTTCAACTTTCCATTCACTAAAAGCAATCTTCACATCTTGTGATTTTACATTATACTCAAAAGCTGACACGCGCTTCAAAACCTCCACGGACGGGAAACAAACTAAGAAAGCATTGTCTCCATGGGGTACGGCTTCCCACTTCCAAGATGTCTGAACCGATGCGATCTTGGCAACCTCTACCTCCACCACAGCAGCGGTCAAAAACCCACCGGAGATCGTAACCAAAGCAGTCGGCAGGGTTGGAGGTGCAAGGTGCTCCTTGAATAGCATGTCCGGTAACTGCAGGAACATAGCGTTAACTAAACCACATCCACCGAGCGACGCGGTAGGCCTCGGTTGCTTAAGCACATGGCACCGATGCAAAGGATGCTTGTAATTGTCGCAAATGTGACAGAAATGAACCGCCGTGCAGTCCTTGGAAAGATGATCATCTGAACGACATTTGAAACACCAAAGACCAGTTCGTTTTCCTTTCGGCCCACGTCCAGTGGCTTCAGCGGAGGGCACAACCACCGGAGCAGTGTCTCGAGCCTCAGGAACTTGCTTGGTGGGGGCGGGCACCATAGCAGGCGGCGGGAATATCGGCGGAGGTCACGCAGCCGGGGGGACGACACCGGCAGCAGCGGCATCACGGCGCCCCCCCTTGCGCTTGGTCTTGTTGCGGCGAGCAGTAGCGTCCGGCGCAGTCGTGTTGCCGGCCCAGAAGACAACCGGTGCCTGCGCTGTCGGAGCAGCCCGCTGGCCGGAAGGATGGGCAGACGATGACGAAGCATCGAAACGGAAGGGTCCGGCAACAGCACTAAAGCCAGCGGGTGGCCCGGGGTTCGGCGTCGCAACTCCGGTCGGAGGAGGCCCCTTAGGCGCGTTGCCGTTCCGGCCAGCCATGAGCTGCGGCGATGGCCGGCGCAGGGCAGCAGCGTACGACGTCGGCGGCACAGTCTGAGAGTACGCGCAGACGGAGGCAGTATTAGGGCGTAGATGCGTTTGGCGAAGAAATATGTCGGCCCTTCTGATAGTACGTCCCAAACGAGCAGCCTGGCCCTTGCTGGGCCCTTCAGCATGCAAAAGGCCCATGGGACGAAGCGTTGTTTGACCGGATGCATGATCGTTGCATGCATGCGTTGCCGCGAGGGTTACGGTCCCTTGACTTTGCTCCGCCGAAGATGACGGATCGGCCAGCGCATCCGGCATGAATGCGGCTAGCGCCACCGGTGGCGTGATCTGCGGACGGGGGGTGGCCCTCTCCAAGGCTTGATGCATACCCCTCGGCGCTTCCTTGGTGTCGCCGGCGACGGATTTGGCGATTTCAGCTCTCCATCTGGCCGAGCGGACGGCTCCTGAGACGAACCCAGGCACTCCTGGCCGGCTGATGTCTCCGGGGACGCGGAACCCCGACGTTCCCATACTCGCGACGCCGGCGTCGGAAAACCGACGTCGTTCCAAAATTCCTGCACTAGCTCCTCTTTTGATTTCTTCCGGCGAGACACGGAGGTCCAAGGACCGCCCTCTTCATCGTGATCTACTTGGGAAAGGACCATATTTGCCGCCTGGACCGCCACCCCCTCCGCTTCAGGCAGATCGGCGACTTCGTCCATGGCCAGGGGCTCAAAACGCGATCCCGCAGCAGGCGACTTTGCCGCCGAACCAGAGCCAGGATCAATGGTGAGCCTGCGCCGCCGGGAACACCTGGTGGCCAACACGAATGAGGCAGTCCAATAGCACCATCTCAGTTCCAGGCGAGATCCATTCCTTCTCTCGCAGCAGTCTTCCCTCTACGATCTTCCCTCCATCATCCCGTAGGAAGAAAAAGTTGTGTGGCTGGTCGAGGAAGAGGGTTCCGGGGCGCCAGTCCGTCCTGCCGTCGAGAGGAGCCGACGAGAATGTCGCGGACCACCGCAGGGGCGGGGGTGGCTCCGGGGGTCTCGTCATACCAAAGCTCGTATCCAGAAAGCAGTGACTTATAGGGCTGGATCCAACGGGTTGTTGTCGAAGCATTGGGTGGGCATGATGCCCACCAACAGTAGCAGCAGCAGCAACTCGCAGTAGCGCATCGCCGCCAGTGTGGAGAACGGACTTGAGAAAACTTTGCAGAGTGCTCCGTTTCTTGCTCAGATGCTTGCGCATCATCATACATAATGGCGTCGTAGAGGCACATCTATTAGACTATGTACAATGAAAGATGCTTATAGAGATGCTGGTGAAAATAAACCAGCTTTTGTCTAACCACCAATGATTATTTCCATAGTAAGGGCAACTTTCCAACGGGCTGACCCAAATTGTCGGCATGTGCCTGTTTGGATAGAAACGAATGAAAACGCCGGCCCAACGCGTCGATGCAAATCCAAAACCCGTCCGCTCGCTGTCTGTTTGGACATATTCTCAGCCCATATTTGCATCGGATTTGCCGTGCGTCTGCTCGGTGTCCGCCTCTGGCCCGCTTGTCGGCCGACAAACTACCCACACGGTTGTAGTCAATGCGTCCATCTACCTCGGGTGTGGCAGCGTCTGGAAGCCTCCGGAGTCCATGTTTAACCACTGCAGCAAGTTGCCTCTTTTGGGGACATGTTTAACCACCGCACCAACCATTGAGTGACCAATTTTGGAGGCTGAGGAACTGCTCTAGTATCCAGCACCAACACAGGGGAGACCTTGATTTTGCCAGTAGCATCCACAAGTGGCAAGCCCAGAGCAGGAACAACATTAGGTCCCAAGTGTCTTTTCAGTTGACTCACATGAAAGACATTGTGTATCTGTACATTGGCAGGAAGTAGTAGTTTGTATGAGTTACCAATCTTCTGTAGTATTCTATATGGTCCATAAAATTTAGTGGCCAATTTGAGTCATGTCCTTATGCCAAAAGTTGCTAATCTGTAATGTTGCATCTTTAAGTATACCATTTCTCCTTCCTGGAATTGTCTGTTTGTCCTGTTTTTGTCTGCATATTTCTTCATCCTCTGTTCAGCTACAAGTAAATTGTGTTTCAACAGTTGATGTATTTGCACTTTCTGCTGTAGGAATGATAGTGCCTCTGTGTCAATGGGGCCAGGTATAGAAACCTCACCAATTTGGGGAGGATAAAAGCCATACAAACACTGGAAAGGGGTGAATTTAGTAGCAGTGTGATAGGAGGTGTTAAACCACCATTCAGCCATATCCAGCCATGAACACCACTTCTTGGGTTCATTAAAAGCCATAGTCCCGAGATAAACCTCCAAACTCTGATTCACTTTCTCAGTTTGGCCATCAAAAAACAACAGCTAGCCTTCACTCAGTGGACTAATGGTAGTAACCTGAACAATACTATGCAGGAAACCGCACGAGAGTTGCAAATTCAGGAGGTGATAGAACATTAATGTACGGATTAACTCAGCCAAATCAGCTGGATGAAAACTATGCATTTTGTGAGTGGCGTACTACACACTTATGACATGTCAAATACTCCGTATGTAGACTCTTATTGGAATACTTATATTTAGGAACAGAGGAAGTAATTGTTAAATCTAAGTTCCAAAACTGAATTGCTTTATAAGAAGATCTCGGATGAATGATTATCATGGTACCTGCGAAGATGTGTACTATTAGCTAAAATCATTTGTATCAAGCAAAAAGACAAGCACCTTATTAAATAGAGCACACAACTTACTTGTAATTAAACAACAAGAATCCATGCAATGTTTTGGAAGTAATTAGAACTGAAATGGGAATAGAGAAGCATTGCATGACCTCACAGCAGATCAAAACCTCCATTATCTTCCTTACAGCCCTGCTTGGATTAGTATCTAGTTCAACGCCTACAGGGTTACACCTGCACTACTTTTGCAGATGAATGAAATTTACTTTTAGAGGCAAAATTAAGAGTTTATAGTACAGTCCCAGTAATAAATCTGTTGTTCAGAACAGCCCGAAACAATTGATCACTTATCACAATCCGGAGTCAGTACTGGCTAAAGAAAATTGAAAAAAAGGCTTCCTTGATGAACATGGTTGGACCAAAATTCGAGTTACGTAAAATAACAATTTCACTTACAGTTAACATATTTACTACAATACCCATGCATCATCTACAGCAGGTCAAGGTTTGAAGCAGGCAAGTTTTAACTACCCGGGATAGAAGCAAAATTTGCAAAAACTCTCAGAGTCCCAGTCAGTACCATCACCCACATATAGAAATTTTACAACTTACAGTAATTGATCATGTCCCAAATAGTACCTATAGAAAAACACATGGTCTAATCCTACTGACATGTTGTTTAACTAATTAAGAAATATTGACTTGACTTCGCCCTTTGCATCCCAAGATGAGTCCTCTTGAAGATTTGTATCTAGTTGTAAACCCTCGTTAACTTAACCTGTATAGAAATAAAAAAAGAATTAGGGGAAGATAGCTGGGGATTGAAATGGAGTTGAGAAGCGGAAAAAACATACCAAGAATAAACCCAGTTTCACACATAGATTTTTGCCCTTTTTCTCTCGCCGCTGATCTCCTCTCTACCATCAGTAGCAATAACGTTTGCCTTCCCATGCTGCAATGAGCATGCACTGCGGAGGAGGTGCCAGCTCTCGAACCATTTGGTGTAAATTTCACATCTTCGTATTCTTAGATAGCTTCGACCCTCTGGTATATTATGATTGGAAAATGAGAATTTGACTCGGTTACAAAATAGCAGTGAAGCTTCTTGATATTCCTTGTCAATTGGTGGTGACAAGATGGCAAAAATAAAACCTATTACCACATTTTAAAACGTGTATAGATTATACCTACAGAAGTTGGCCAAGGAAATGATAATTCCAATAGATGATATAAAATTAAAGATGCAGGTGGAGAGGACTGAAAACCCAAACTACTGGCTCATAAATATAACAAAAGAGATTTTTTGCCTCCAAATCTTTGAGCTTCCTTATTCCGATGCTACAGGCGTTGCAATATTGACAAGACAAAATTTGCAAATTTATGTTCCTAAATATGCACACAGCTAGAAACATCAAGAAAGCATAGCCAATCCTCACAAGTCATGGTTTCCTCGATTAAAAGAACCATATTATGTGATCGGATCTCGCGTTACCATTGTCGAGAATGTGCTATTCTCTAAAATCCAGCACAATTTTTGCCTCACTCAGAGGAAATGACATACTGCTGCGCTTAAATGGCTAGAATTGTTCTTGATTTACACAACCTTTTTTGGCACAGTGTGACTCACCCCAAGCACGGAGAGACAACAGGGCGTAAGGGCCAAACTATGGTGAGAGAACGGATCCCCCTTTGTCATCCTGCTGCACTTTGAGGGGATGTCATGACTGGTGTGGACAAAGGTCAAAAGTGTGGCGGTCATCTTGGATAGCACAGATCCTAGGGATGCCGATGCAAACAGCGTCGCGTTGTCATGGGAGATAAAGATCAGAAGAATTACTACAAAATACTGAACTGAACAAGACAGTCAATGCTAACATATCTAAACCAGCTGCATGGCTGGAAATACAGCACAGCTTTGTCTCCAGTTGTCGGATTTGTCAAGACCATCTCTCCAAAGGAGTCTACCCATGTGCACCCAAATATCAAGTTGTTGATCTTGGCCAGCGGTGGTACCAGTTCCAACACGACACCGGATTTTGCAAGTGTCACTCTAGTCCTGTGATGAAGAAACACGTTCAGGAGTTAGATAAACATAAATGGTTTCTATAGAACCTTGAAAACAATTATTTTGACCATAAGCTTTTACAGCAGCTTTCAGACACAAATATATCCATACAAATAGTCAAACACCAATTGGAGTTAGATAAACATAAATGGTTTCTATGTCACTCTCCGTGGGGCTTCCACCTTGCTTGGTGGATCAATTGTTGCATTTTCACACTCTGCCCTGGTCACTGTTTCTGTGTGCTACAGCAACTAAGATGTACAAACATTGAGAGCTTTAAATCAGAACTTAACTCATTGGTAGGGAAAACGATGCAGACACAGGCTACTCTATACAGTTTGACGTGATATGTAGTGATATTTATGCAGACAAAGAATATAACTTAGCAATCTTATTTCCTTCCATCCCCGGGCGGAAACATCATACCTCAAGAAGAACCGAGCTCCTCCTGACAATGTTGTGTACCTAGGGTAGGATAATGGACCAGATCTAAACACCCTTCCCAAGGACACTGCCCTACAGCCAAAGACATTCAAAGGACAGCAACTTCTACCGACTGGAATCACCTCAAGATGCTGCCCACTCGACCGACGGTTCCATTCGGATGACTCAATTCCATTCGACCTTTCAGAAATCACTTGGAGTGCAGAAGATCTAAGGTCGCTCTGGATGGCAACGGTCAGGTGTTCACTCCGTAGTCTTAATGATCATTTATATGCCTTTATTGCTGGCGTTACCAGTAACGTCCTATCTTTATGTACATTGAACCCTGTGTAATTGAGGGCCGGAGGGGTCTGGCGAACTCTATATAAGCCACCCCCTCCTCAGGCACAAGGGTTCGCACCCCCTGTAACTTCACGCATAATCCAATCGACCAGCCTCCGGGCACCGAGACGTAGGGCTGTTACTTCCTCTGAGAAGGTCCTGAACTCGTAAATCTTGCATGCACAACTTCAGCGTAGCTAGGATCTTGCCTCCTCATACCTACCCCCCATTCTACTGTCAGACTTAGAACCACGACAGTTGGCGCCCACCGTGGGGCAGGTGTCTTATTGACTTTCCGGTGAGGTTGCGATTTTTCTGATTCCCATCATCATGGTTTCCGGCGGTGGTTTGGCTGAGGGCCGCGAGATCCGTCTCGGCGCGCTCGTCTTCGTTGCCGACGACTCTGCCTGGCTCCAGGAGGCCCCCCTCGACGTCGAGACACTCCCCGTCCGTGGGGCGACGCACTTTCGCGCTTGCGTTCGCGGCGTCCTTCTGCGGCAGCCGTCGACCCAGTATCAGTCGGCTCCCGTGGTGTCTTCGCTCCCCGCAGTTCGCCGTCGCAAGCGATCCGGTCGGTCGCGACTCCAGCGGTGGGTGAAGCATGCGGTGGCACGTCAGTCGGCCACCCCTCAGGTCGCGGCAATCGAGCCCGACGAATCTCTCTACGACCTGTTCGACTGGCTCCGTCGAGACCCTATCCGAGTGCGACAGCAGCGACCCTGCGGCGGAAGTCCTGATGGTCGATACGCCGCACAGCCCGCCTGGCATGCGTCGCAACGGTGGCGGCGACGGCGGTGGCGATCCGTCGCGCGTTCACGAAGAGTACCACCCCGAAAGCCTCTCTTCTTAGCAAAGGGAAGAACTTCACCGCCGCAACGTGGAGGCGCTCCACACGCCCATCGTTGGAGAGACCTCTAAGGCTCGGGCCTTGGAGGCAGCGTGCCTGGCCACTTTGGCTGAGCGCACTCGACTGGAGAACCTTCAGCACGCACTCGACGAGCGTGCCCGGCGGCAGATCCCTGAGTCCAGTCGATGGCAGCGACAACTATTCCCGCCTGAACCACAGGTATACCGCACTCCGATACAGAATCTTACAGCTGCAGCCCGTATAGCAGAGTCTATTCAGCCATCCCAGTCAGAGGCTGGAAGAGGTTTGATGCAGATCAGAGTGTTGCTCCGAGCAGCAGGAGAGCAGAACACTGCAGTGTCTCAGTCGCGTAACAGAATTCATAGCAGATCTGTAGTGGCTGACACAGTCCAGTCGGCTCACAGCCCAAGATCGCCTCCGCGGCGTGAGGGACGTGGGCGTCACCAAGGGCAGTACTTGGGTCGGAACCACGAGCAGCACGATCATCGACTCGACCGTGATGACCGCCGTCGAGTGCCTACGCCCCCTCCGAGGGGCGGATCATATGTGCCCCGGCACTATGATGATAGGCGCCCATACAGCGAGGAACGGAGGATGCCAGTCGACCCAAGAGAGCCAGGGTTTGATGCGAGGTCAATTTTGGTGCATGGTCTGGTGGACAGGAACCGAGCGCACAGAGAAGGGCAAGACAGAGATCGCCCAACTGGAAGCAGAGTGCATGTTTCTGGTCCCGAATGTTTTAGCAGAGCCATCAGAGCTGCACAGATTCCTCCCAACTTCAGGTTGGCGACTGGAGTTAGCAAGTTCATTGGTGAGTCGAAGCCTGACACTTGGCTTGAAGATTACCGAGTGGTTGTTCAGATAGGTGGTGGTAATGATGAGGTGGCCATGAAGCACCTTCCCCTGATGCTTGAAGGGTTAGCTAGAGCTTGGTTGAATCAGTTGGCTCCGGGCAGTATATTTAGCTGGGAAGAATTAGCCCGAGTGTTTGTCAGAACGTTTGAGGGCACATGGAAACGACCTGCAGGGTTGGCCGAATTGCAACATTGTGTTCAAAAACCAAATGAAACTTTGAGGGATTACATCCAGATGTGGACCACTTTGCATCACACGGTGGAGAATGTGTCTCGGCATCAAGCAGTTTGCGCCTTCAAGGAGGGCGTTCGGTATCGGGAGCTTAACCTGAAATTCGGTCGGACAGGAGACATGACCCTGACCCGAATGATGGAAATAGCCACTCGGTACGCAAATAGCGAAGAAGAAGACCGACTGCGTAGCGGCAAGAGTAAACCAGTCGGCCAGGACACTGGAGGAGGTAATTCCAATCGGAAGCAGAAGCGCAAAGCGGAACCTGCGGGTCCTGGAGAGGTTGCAGTCGCGACCCAAGGAAAATTTAAGGGAAATCCTAAAGGGCCCTGGATCCCCAAGAACGTGAAAGATCAAGCAGGAAACGATGTGTTGGATTTGCCATGTCACATTCACATCAAGAAGGATGAAGAGGGTAATCTGATTTATCCCAAACACACCACTCGACAGTGTCGAGTCCTTATACAGCAGTTCCAAGAAAAACAACCCAGTGAGAAAGAGAAGGAATCTGATAAGGATGAGGACAAGGAGGAAGATGATGATGGATTTCCCAATGTCAAATCCACTTTGGTGATTTTTGCTGATGTTGAAAGCAAAAGTCAACTGAAAGTCATCAACAGGGAGATAAACATGGTTGCTCCGGCAACGACGACGTATCCGAAATGGTCAAAGACTCCCATCACATTCGACCAGTCCGACCACCCGCCGCGCGTTGCCACCCCTGGGAGGCAAGCGTTGGTGGTCGACCCAGTCATTGGGGACACCCAATTGACCAAAGTCTTGATGGATGGCGGCAGCGGTTTGAACATTTTGTATGCTGAGACCCTCCAAGGGGTGGGCATTCCGATGTCCAAGCTCAGCGAGAGCAACATGCGGTTTCACGGAGTCATCCCTGGAAAGAAAGCCGATTCACTTGGCCAGATCACTCTTGACGTGGTTTTTGGTGATTCAAAGAATTACCGTAAGGAAAAGTTGACATTTGAAGTTGTGGATTTTCATAGTGCTTATCATGCTATCCAGGGCAGAACTGCATATGCTCGTTTCATGGCTCGACCATGTTACGTGTACCTCAAACTCAAGATGCCTGGCCCTAGGGGCGTGATCACAGTCACTGGTAATCAGCAGCGAGCAGAAGAGTGCCTCCAAAAGGGCTCGAAGATTGCCGATGAACAGATGGCAGCGGTAAAAATGGAAGAATACAAGAAGACGGCAGATGCGAGTGATTTGTTGAGAGCTAAGAAGCCTGTTTCAGACTCTGCATTTAAGTCGTCTGGTGAAACAAATTCAGCTCATATTCATCCGACTGATCCCAATGCTGCTCCGACTCATATCTCAACAACACTCGACAGCAAATAGGAAGAAGCGCTCATTCAGTTCCTCCGTGAGAACTGGGACATCTTCGCATGGAAACCTTCTGACATGCCAGGTGTACCCAGGGGACTGGCTGAGCACCGTTTGCGAGTCGATCCGAAAGCAAAACCTGTCAAAGAGCATCTCCGACGGTCCGCCGTGGAGAAAATAAAGGCAATTGGCGAGGAAGTGGCTTGGCTTGTGGCAGTTGAGTTCATCCGAGAGATTTACCACTCCGAGTGGCTCGCCAACGTCGTCATGGTCCCCAAGAAAGATGATTCACTCCGTATGTGTATTGACTTCAAGCATATCAATCGGGCCTGCCCGAAAGATCACTTCCCTCTCCCCCGCATTGATCAGATAGTCGACTCGACTGCGGGATGTGAGCGATTGTCTTTTCTGGATGCATATTCCGGGTACCATCAGATCCGACTATATGGACCCGATGAAATAAAAACAGCTTTTATCACCCCATTCGGGTGCTTCTGCTATGTTACTATGCCCTTTGGTCTCAAGAATGCTGGTGCCACATTCATGCGCATGATACAGAAGTGCCTGCTCACTCAAATCAGTCGGAATGTGGAAGCATACATGGATGACATCGTGGTTAAGTCGCGTAAAGGTTCCGACCTGCTGACTAACCTCGCTGAAACCTTTGCCAATCTGAGAAGATATGATATCAAGCTTAATCCGTCGAAGTGTACATTCGGAGTTCCAGGTGGAAAGTTACTCGGTTTCCTCGTTTCCGAACGAGGGATCGATGCAAACCCAGAGAAAGTTGGTGCAATACTCCGAATGAAACGCCCTGTGCACATACACGACGTTCACAAGCTTACTGGTTGTTTGGCCGCTTTGAGTCGATTCATCTCTCGTCTCGGTGAAAAGGCATTGCCTCTTTACCGACTGATGAAGAAATCTGATAAGTTCGAGTGGACTGATAAAGCTGACGCAGCGTTTGCAGAGCTCAAAACCCTGCTTTCCACCCAGCCGGTGCTCGCTGCTCCAATCAGCAAAGAGCCTTTGCTGCTTTATATTGCAGCCACTGGACAAGTTGTCAGTACAGTACTCACAGTCGAGCGAGAAGAAGAAGGTAAAGCCTACAAGGTTCAACGCCCAGTGTACTATATTTCTGAAGTCTTAACTCCATCCAAGCAGAGATATCCACATTATCAGAAGCTTGTCTATGGAATTTACTTGACCACGAAGAAGGTTGCACATTATTTCTCAGATCACTCGATCACAGTCGTCAGCGATGCTCCATTATCAGAAATTCTGAACAACAGAGATGCAACTGGTCTAGTGGCAAAGTGGGCGATTGAACTCCTTCCATTGGATATCAAGTTTGAGGCAAAGAAAGCAATCAAGTCCCAAGCAATAGCAGATTTCCTCGTCGAGTGGATTGAACAGCAGCAACCGACTCAAGTTCACTCGGAACATTGGCCTATGTTCTTTGATGATCCAAGATGCTGAATGGTTCTGGTGCTGGAGTAGTCCTGGTATCCCCGCGAGGTGACAAACTCAGTTACGTCCTTCAGATTCACTTTGATTCCTCCAACAATGAAGCTGAATACGAGGCACTTCTGTATGGGTTGCATATGGCCATTTCACCCGGCGTCTGTCGCCTAATGGTCTACGGCAATTCAGATTTGGTGGTCAATCAAGTGATGAAGGAGTGGGACGTCAGGAGCCCAGCTATGACTGGCTATTGCAATGCAGTAAGAAAGTTAGAAAAGAAGTTTGAAGGGCTGGAGCTACACCACATACCCCGACTGAAGAACCAAGCAGCCGATGACCTGGCAAAGATAGGTTCCAAGAGAGAGCCCATTCCCAGCAATGGGTTCTTGGAGCATCTTCACACACCATCAGTTCAAGAGGATCCCTTCACAGAAGGGCCCCCGCAGCCTAAGAGTTCTACTGATCCGACTGAAGTTGAAATCCCAGCCGTGGTCGACTTAATCATGGAGGTTTTGGTCGTCATTCCTGATTGGACAGTGCCGTATATCGCATATATTCCCAGGAAAGAGCTTCCAGAGGAGGAAGATAAAGCACGACAGATTGTCCGTCGATCCAAAGCCTTCACCGTAATAGGTGGACAACTTTATAGAGAGAGTGTTACCGGAGTCGCTCAGCGGTGCATCACGCCAGAGGAAGGTCGAATGATTCTCGATGACATCCACTCGGGGACCTGTGGTCACCATGCGTCCTCTCGGACAATTGTCGCCAAAGCATACTGAGCGGGATTCTATTGGCCGTGGGTGAATGAAATGGCAAAAGACATAGTCGACAAATGTGAAGGCTGTCAGTTCTACTCCAACATGTCTCATAAGCCTGCGTCAGCCCTGAAGACCATTCCACTTGTCTGGCCCTTTGCTGTTTGGGGATTGGATATGGTTGGACCTCTGAGGACCGGAAGAAGTGGCTTCACCCACCTGCTTGTTGCAGTCGACAAGTTCACTAAATGGATTGAAGCCAAACCCATCAAGAACCTTGACTCGGGTACCGCCGTCAGCTTCATCAGAGAGTTAACATTCAAATATGGAGTCCCACACAGCATCATCACATATAATGGTTCAAACTTTGATTCGGATGAGTTCAGAGCTTTCTATGCCTCCCAAGGCACCCGGGTCGACTATGCTTCAGTCGCTCACCCGCAGTCGAATGGACAAGCAGAAAGAGCAAATCGTTTGATCCTCCAAGGGTTGAAGCCCAGATTGATGCGCGACCTCAAGCATGCGGCTGGTGCCTGGGTAGATGAGTTACCATCAGTACTATGGGGTCCGAGAACAACGCCAAATTGGTCGACTGGCCGAACTCCCTTCTTCATGGTCTATGGAGCCGAAGCTGTGCTGCCGACTGATTTACTCCACAATGCTCATGAGTAGAACTTTTCTCAGAGGCAGAAGAAGAACAAGCCCGACAAGATGTTGTTGATCTTCTGGAAGAGGAAAGAGAGATGGCCCTGATCAGGTCGACTATTTATCAGCAAGACCTTCGTCGGTTCCACGCTAGAAACATGAGAGGTCGAGCATTTCAGGAGGGAGACCTGGTTCTCCGAGTGGATCAGCAAAGACCACACAAGATTGCTCCCGCTTGGGAAGGCCCCTTCATCATCACCAAAGTGCTTCACAATGGAGCGGACCACCTGTATGATGTGGAACACAAGAAAGACGAGCCACGCGCTTGGAATGCGGATTTGCTCCGCCATTTTTATACTTAAGCATTCAGACTGTTGAGATGTAATAAAGAGTACCTTTCAGTTTGTTTACCAAAGACACGGTTTTACAGTCTCCTAAATGATTGTTGTTACTTATACATGTGTTCAAAATCCCCAAGTGGGTGGCTTAGCTGCGAATCCGATTCGCCTAAGTTTCAAAAACAAAATCCTACCGAGTGAAGAGCAAGCCTCTCACTCGGGGGCTTAGCTGCGAATCTGATTCGCCTAAGTTTGAAAAATCCCACCGAGTGAAGAGCAAGCCTCTCACTCGGGGGCTTAGCTGCAGTTCCGTACTCGCCTAAGTTTGAAAAAATCCCACCGAATGAAGAGCAACCCTCTCACTCGGGGGCTTAGCTGCAGTTCCGTACTCGCCTAAGTTTGGAAAAATCCCACCGAGTGAAGAGCAATCCTCTCACTCGGGGGCTTAGTTGCAGATCTGTACTCGCCTAAGTTTGGAAAAATCCCACCGAGTGAAGAACAATCCTCTCTCTCGGGGGCTTAGCTGCAGTCTCGTACTCGCCTAAGTTTGAAAAATCCCACCGAGTGAAGAGCAACCCTCTCACTCGGGGGCTTAGTTGCAGTTCCGTACTCGCCTAAGTTTGGAAAAATCCCACCGAGTGAAGAGCAATCCTCTCACTCAGGGGCTTAGCTGCAGTCCCGTACTCGCCTAAGTTTGAAAAAATCCTACCGAGTGAGGAGCAACCCTCTCACTCGGGGGCTTAGCTGCAATTCCGTACTCGCCTAAGTTTGAAAAAGTCCTACCGAGTGAAGAGCAACCCTCTCAGTCGGGGGCTTAGCTGCAATTCCGTACTCACCTAAGTTTAAAACACACTCCGAGTGAAAAACGATTCTTTCGCTCGGGGAGTTGGACACACGCTCCATCCTGATCTGCAAGGACGATGAGGTGCAGGTCGACTACGACCTTCTCCTCAGAGCTGCACCACAAGTACAATGTGCGCTCCATCCTGATCCGCAAGGACGACGAGGTCCAGGTCGACTACGACCTTCTCCTCAGAGCTGCGCCACAAGTACAATGTGCGCTCCATCCTGATCCGCAAGGACGACGAGGTGCAGGTCGACTGCGATTTTCTCCTCAGAGTTGTGCCACAAGTACAATGTGCGTTCCACCCTGATCTGCAAGAACGACGAGGTGCAGGTCGCCCGCGACCCCCTCCTCGGAGTTGCATCACAAGAACAAAAGTCCGCTCCGAGTGAAGATACAAGTTCCACTCGGAAATAAAGACAAACATATTGAAGGAAAAACCAAGTTCAGATAAATCCCACGAGGTTCCGGACCGCGGATTAAAGTACTCGGGCATCAAGCCCGAAGGAGTTTAACGGTTACAAAACCACTCGGCATACCGAGGCAAATTTCATCGAATCATAAAAGTTTGTTCACTCCACAAGAGGAGGACTGGCAGGCTCGACGAACTCATCCAGGTCGCTTCCATCTGCAATACGAGTAGCGACAGCAATGAAGGTTTCCATGAAAGACTGGAAGTCAAGTCTCTTGGTGTTGGCAACCTTGATCGCTGCTAACTTCTCTTCTTTGGCCTCCTTGCAATGGATACGAACAAGGGACAGAGCTACATCAGCGCCGCACCGAGCAGAGGATTTCTTCCATTCCTGCACTCGACCAGGGATCTCGTTGAGTCGAGTCATCAAAGACTCAAGGTCATTTTGGAGCGTCTCCCTTGGCCAGAGCGCCGTGTCGATTCGCGACACCGCAACCTTCACTCGAGTGAGGTAGTCTGTAACGCCGGCAAGTCGGGATTACAGTCGAAGCACGTTCATGGCAGCTTCATCTTTAACAGGGGAGTTGATGGGGTCCAAGCTTGTCTCGATTCGCCCAGTTTCTTCCTCAAAGTTTTGGCAGAATTCTGCAATCGCTAAGAGATAATGAGTCGATGGCTTTATGATGAATCAACGATAGCAGAACAGTCGGACAAGGAAAGGTACCTTCAAGCATAAGGAATAACTTTTTGGCGAGTCCTCCCAGATAAGTCTCCAGCTCATCTCTCCTCCGACTGAGATCACCAACCCTGTCAGTCAAAGCTCCCTTGTCCTTCTTCAGCCGAGTCACCTCTTTATTGGCCTCGTCAAGAGCAGTCTTCAGCTTGGAATTTTCTGTTTCTAACTTTCCGACTGAAGCCAGCTTCTGGTCGGCAAGTGTTGTTTTCTCTTCGGCCGATTTTTGTGCGGCCGCAAGGTCAAGATCCTTCTTCTCCAAAGCCTGGCTCATTTTTTCTGAATGAAATAACGCTCGGTTTGGAGGAAGGAAATGACACTCGGTTCAGAAAAGAGTCAGTCGACAAGTTTTCCATACCAGCAGCATCATCCTTAGCCTTCTGCAAGTTCTCCTTGGCCAACTCCAGATCAAGATTGAGCTGGATCTGCTTCTGCTCCAAGTCAGCAAACCGGGCTCCAAGTTCATAGGATCTCTGTGGTTAGGGGACAGCCAGTCGATAAATACAAAGTTTGGTTGCTTATCAGGCAATAAAGTTCACATTCAAAAAGTTCTAAGACTACTGTCGAATCAAACATTCAACAATAGTCTCGGGGACTACACCCAGTGGGTGCACTTACCGTGCCCCCACTGGTCCAGGTTCCACTCGACATGGTCCATCCAGACCGAGTGGAAGAAAAAAAAGAAAGAGAGAAGCAACAGTTATTCTCAGACCACAACCGACTGCCCGCAGTCGACCGCGGTCTCGGGGACTACACCCAGTGGGTGCACTCAGCGTGCCTGAGGGGGTCCTGGATTAGGGGGTCCGCGGACAGCCGGACTGTTGGACTATGAAGATACAAGATTGAAGATTATGTCCCGTATCTGGATGGGACTCTCCTTGGCGTGGAAGGCAAGCTTGGCAATACGGATATGTAGATCTCCTCCCTTGTAACCGACTCTGTGTAACCCTAGCCCCTTCCGGTGTCTATATAAACCGGAGGGTTTAGTCCGTAGGACAACAACAATCATACCATAGGCTAGCTTCTAGGGTTTAGCCTCTACGATCTCGTGGTAGATCAACTCTTGTAATACTCATATCATCAAGATCAATCAAGCAGGAAGTAGGGTATTACCTCCATCAAGAGGGCCCGAACCTGGGTAAACATCGTGTCCCCCGCCTCCTGTTACCATCCGCCTTAGACGCACAGTTCGGGACCCCCTACCCGAGATCCGCCGGTTTTGACACCGACATTGGTGCTTTCATTGAGAGTTCCACTGCGCCGTCATCATAAGGCTGGATGGCTCGTCTCGTTGTCAAGGACAACATCACCTCTGGGGGAGTCCTGGCTGTAGGCCAAACTCTCCGACTAGGCGGCTTCGTCATGACCGCCCGCTCAGCCATTGCGCCGACGATGACTTCTCGGGTCATCAAAAACAGCCTCCGCGTCGGCTCGGAATTCGCCGAGCAGATGGATCCAATGGAGCTCTCTTCCTTGAACGAGCTCTTGGATCATATCGCCGCCTTGGGTGTCGCTACGGACTATGATCAGATCGGGCTTAAACCCAACCAAAGGGAGATTAACTCCCCGCCGGTCACCCATCAGATAGCGGTGGTGGAGGAGCAATGCAACAATTCTTCCTCTATCTTGAGGACAAACTATGTCCGGATTCCCAAGCTCTCCGAGCCGGATATCCGTTTACGGGAGGACATGGCCCAAACCTTGAACCTAGAATCAGGCAGCGGGCCAGACCTGTTGAGCAACATCCTGGAGCCCAAACTGCCAAGCTCAGAAACTCCTCCGCCCCTGGGTCTCGGATCGAGTCAGGGTTCGGACTTAAATCCACCCACCCACCCAGATATAAGCGATCTTTCCCACATTAGACAAGAGCTCCAAGAGATAGTACACCACTATTGGGTCAGATTCCTCCTTGTAATGAGCAAGGTTAAGGACTGTCGCGAGGAGGACGCAATCTCATTCTTTTGCAATAATTGCACGGACAAGGGAATCCTCAACGCCATAAGTCGTCGTGACATAGCACACTTCACTGACTTGGCAGCCATAGTACGGAAGTACTATGCGATGGAAAGCGCCTGGAAAACCCAAACAAAATTTTGGGATCCTCCGGCTCTCACAAAACCCCCCGTTCGAACTAAAAGGGTGTACTCTCGTAAGTCACCCGATCCAATTACAAAGAAACAAAAGCCCACTACATGGCGTGGAACCGTATTGGAGGGATGGCTTAATGGGCCATGCAAAATTCACAGTACAGCGGATACCATGCCAACACACAGCCTTAGAGCATGTTGGGTACTCCGGCAGGTGGCCAAGAGCGGTGAGGATCTCCTCATCAACAATACCGCAGAGCACCATCCCGCAGAAAATTGCAATACAGTATTGACAGTCTTCGAGACCTTCGCCTCAAATAATAGGCGTAAGTGAGCACTCCGCAGCCTTGCCGAAGTCTACCACGTGGCAGCAATAAATCCATGGAGTGATACGGCTATCACCTTCAATGCCAGTGATGAACCTAAATTCCGAACAGCCCGAGCACCAGCCACCTTGGTCCTTAGTCCAATTGTGGACGGCTTTCGGCTTACTAAAGTGCTCATGGACGGCGGCAGCGGATTAAACCTCATCTATGAAGAAACTCTCAGCAAAATGGAAATAGACAGGAGCCGCATTGAGCAAAGCAGCACGACCTTCAGAGGAATCATCCGTAGTCGGGAGGCACGCTGCGCAGGAAAAATCACACTAGACGTGGTATTCGGCACGCCAGAGAATTATAGGTCCGAAGAAATCACATTCCAAGTGGCCCCGTTCAGTAGCGGATACCACACCCTTTTAGGGCGGGAGGCATTCACGATCTTCCAAGCTATACCCCATTACGGGTACATGAAGCTCAAAATGCCCGGGCCCAATGGAATCATCACTCTAGCTAGTGATCCGGACATAGCACTTCGCGCCGAGAATAAAACCGCCGTACTAGCCCTCGAGGCGTTATCCGAAGCCCTCGCGGCCGAAGAACTGACGGCGCTACGCTCCACAGTGGACAGGGACGACGTGATACTCGACAAAAGATCCAAATCCACCTCTTTTAAACCAGCGGATGAAATAGTCAAATTCCAAGTCCACCCAACGGACCCTACCAAAACAGCATCCATCGGGGCACAATTAAACCCCACAGTAGACGCCGCACTACGGGAGTTCTTGCGCGAAAATTGGGACATCTTCGCCTGGCATCCTTCAGACATGCCAGGAATCCCACGCTGGCTAGCCGAGCATAGCCTTAACATTCTAAAGGGGTTCAAGCCGGTCAAGCAGACTCTTCGGCGTTTCTCTGAACCTAAGCGACAAGCCATGGGAGAGGAGCTAGCCAAGTTACTGGAGGCCGGATTCATCCGAGAAATAAAACATCCGGACTGGCTAGCAGACCTGGTGATGGTACCAAAGAAGGACAAATCCTGGCGCCTATGTGTCGACTTCAAAGACCTTAACAAGGCTTGCCCCAAGGATCCCTTCCCCCTCCCTCACATCGATCAAATTATCGACGCTACCGCAGGACATGACTCATTGTGTTTCCTCGACGCATACTCCGAATACCATCGAATCAAGATGGCAGAGTCCGACCAAGCCGCAACAACATTTATCACTCCATACGGCCCCTTCTGTTTTAACACCATGCCTTTCGGGCTCAAAAACGCCGGTGCAACCTATCAATGCATGATTCAGACATGCTTGGAGACACATACCGGCAAAACAGTGGAGGCATACATAGATGATGTGGTCATTAAAACCAGACACGTCGAATCCTTAATAGACGACTTGAGGCTCACGTTCGACAATCTCCGAACATACGACATTAAGCTCAATCCGGAAAAATGCGTCTTCGGCGTGCCCGCCGGAAAGCTCTTAGGCTTCATCGTCTCCAACAGAGGAATCGAAGCAAATCCGGCTAAAATCAGAGCTCTGTCACAGTTGGCCATCCCAACAGACCTCAAGCAAATCCAGAAACTAACTGGATGCGTGGCTGCCTTAAGCCGCTTCATCTCCCGATTAGGAGAAAAGGCACTGCCTCTTTATCGCCTTCTTCGACGCACCGAACACTTCGAGTGGACGGATGCGGCCACGGCCGGACTAGAGGAAATAAAAGCCGTTTTGGCCACAAACCCAATCTTGGCCGCGCCAAATGTCGGCGAACCAATGCTGTTATATATAGCGGCAACACACCAAGCTGTAAGTGCAGTGCTCGTCGTCGAACGAGAGACGGACGGACATAAGTTCCCGCTTCAAAAGCCGGTATACTATGTATCCAGTGTCCTCACTCCATGCAAATCACGGTACCCACATTATCAAAAGATAGCATACGCGGTCTTCATGGCATCCCGGAAACTACGACACTACTCTCAAAAGTGTTCAATTACGGTGGCCTCTGAAGTACCACTCAACGACATAATAAACAACCACGAGGCCATGGGCCGGATTGCTAAATGGGCTATTGAGCTCCTCCCGTTCGACATAATATACAAACCACGACGAGCCATTAAGTCACAAGTATTGGCTGATTTCGTCGCCGAATGGAAATAAGCCGAACTCCCTAAAGAGAACGGCGCATACTCCAATTTGATCATGCACTTTGACGGCTCTAAAATGCTGGCTGGTCTGGGGGCTGGTGTCGTTCTGACATCCCCCACCGGAGATACAGTCCAATACGTACTCCAAATACTATACACAGACTCCAACAATGCAACAGAATACGAGGCCCTGTTACATGGTCTCCGGATGGCAGTCTCCATGGGCATTCAACGCCTAGAGGTGCGGGGGGATTCGAACCTTGCAATATCTCAAATAAATGGAGACTTCGCCGCCAAGGATCCAAAAATGGCGGCTTATCGCAACGCCGTCTCAAAATGTCAGCTCGGTTCGAGGGGCTTGAATTCCACCATGTGGTCCGGTAAAACAATCAGGCGGCAAATATCCTTGCCCGCATCGGCGCTAAGCGTGACCCGGTCCCACCTAATATCTTCTTGGAAAGGCTGTTTAAGCCATCTGTGGTATGGGAAGGAGAGACCGGAAATAATAGTCCGGACCCGGACACAACGCCAGATCCCGAACACCCTGACGTAATCGGAGGCTCTACCACCGAAATAACACCTTCCGCCCACGTGATTATGGCTGTCATCGCCCTGTGGACAGAACCCTTCTTGGCCTACCTAACTAGGCAGAAACTACCTGAAGACCCAAACGAAGCACGTTGCATTGTGCGGTGGTCTAAAGCCTACAAGGTCCACGAGGGAGAGCTTTATAAGAAAAGCGCTATCGGAGTCCTTCAAAGGTGCATCTCCGAAGAGGAAGGACGACAACTTTTGGCAGAAATTCATACTGGACTTGGCGGCCACCACGCCGCAGCCCGGGCCCTGGTAAGCAAGGCCTTCCGTACAGGTTTTTACTGGCCGACGGCCCGAGCAGACGCACAGGATCTCGTTCAACGATGCGTCGGTTGCCAGCTTTTTGCAAATCAAAGCCATATGCCGCCTACCGCTCTCCAAACAATCCCCATCACTTGGCCCTTTGCGGTTTGGGGGCTTGATATGGTCGGACCCCTTAAAGGGGAAGCCATAAGAAAAAAAACACTTATTGGTCATGGTGGATAAATTCACCAAATGGATAGAAGCCAAACCAGTTAAAACGGTCGAATCCGGACCAGTGATAGACTTCATATCCGGGGTTGTACACCATTATGGCGTTCCCCACAGCATCATCACTGATAATGGCTCGAACTTTACAGCCGACGAGGTGAAACTTTGGTGCAGAAACATGGGCATCAAGCTCGATTATGCTTCTGTCTATCACCCGTAAACTAACGGTCAAGTCGAGCGAGCAAATGGTCTTATCATGAGCGGCATTAAACCCAGATTAGTGCGATCCTTGAAGGAATCTGATACGCACTGGGTAGAGGAGCTCGACTCCGTACTATGGGGGCTGTGGACCACGCCGAATCGCACTACCGGATACACACCGTTTTTTATGGTATACGGCGCAGAGGCGGTACTGCCCTGCGACATAATTCATGACTCACCTAGAGTGCACATGTATGAAGAGAAAGAAGCCGAGCTTGATCGGCAGGACAGTTTGGCCGCCCTGGAGGAGGAGCGTGACGTGGCAAAAGCCCGTTCCGCATTCTATCAGCAACAGGCTCGAAGGTATCAAAGCAGAGAAGTACGGGCCAAAACTTATAACATTGGCGAACTCGTTCTACGCCTACCGGAGAAGAAAAAGAACAAGCTCAAGCCCAAATGGGAAGGTCCCTTCGTTATTGACCAAGTTCTGACTGGTGGAGCGTATCGTCTGCGGGATGCATCGGACAATCGACTCGAGCCAAACCCATGGAACGCAACCAGACTCCGAAGGTTCTACGCCTAGTGCCGGACTCTATGTTCGTCTCCTTACCTCCGTCAATTTTTTATATATCCGTTATTTGTCTTTTCTTTCTTTCTTTCTTCCCTTTTTCTTCAAGGCCTTAAAAGGCTAAAATGTGTCTTGACTACACAATCTTGACGCGCTAGCCGCGCTCATTATACCTGGGGGCTTCTTATACAGAAGCTTAATATAACTATTTTCCGGGCTCTATGCCCCACACATGTGTTATTCTTCCACATGTACCTTTTTTCGCCATTATATGCATCGATATGACTTAAGTTTTGGCCAAGCTGGGTTGCCTGGCTCTTGTGTTTATGCCCTACGTTCCCGTTAATTCGGCTAGGGCATAAGGGGAGCACCTCTACGATTGTTACTGCCGGGTCAGACGGATGTGTACCTCAGACTGGGTGAAGCCGAAAGCTAGCGTTCTTAAGGGAATATTCGATCGGTGAACAAAAGATGATCTTTATTTATTGTAATACATGCCCCCAGTTGTTTATATCCTGCGTCTCTTTTCGCAGTTCGGACATGCACATTAATGCATGCGTACCCAGGGAAAGGAACCCTTAACGGAACTATTCTCCCTGGAAGATGTTTCTTACTATCCATGTAATATAACATAGCTAGTTGGGTACTTGTCTGTTCAAGCACTTATGACCCCTACGCCTACTATCCACGCGTACCCCGGTTTTTACATAACTGAGTGGGTATTCGGATACACTCCGGACTGTCGGGTCCAGAGGTCGAAGCGAAAAGGTCCGCCATGACAAATGATTTACAATCCGGCTAGGGACAATACATGTCACTTGAAGTACACAGTCACTTAGACTGACTAAATTCTTCTTCTATACCATCCAATAGGCTGTCTAGCCTATAATCCCGTTGGGAATACTTTGCGGCTAATTCTACTTGGTCATACACCAAACTAACGGGGATCTCTTTCCCATCGGACCCCACAGGTCCGACCTCGGCCATGTGGTTCGGGTCAGCCTTGGTATATCGTGTCTTCACCATGGCTCAGGCTTCCCTTGCACCTTGTCGGCAGGCTGATATCTTCCATAATCGGAAGCGCCGCCGCGCTCCCTTGAGCTTCAGTACAAGCTCCCCCATGCCTCCTGGCAGGGAGGCGGATGGCCACAAGGCTTGGGCAATGCCCTGCATCACCTGCCGAACTTGTTCGTGCAGTTGTGAGAGCTCTGGCAGAAGATCACCCACAGACCCGGGCATCTCCTCCGCGGGGCGACCCATCAGCATACCTGCAGACATAACTCTGTTAGCCGGTTTCTTCGCCGAACTCTTTAAAAGTTCGTTCAAGCACTTACTGAAAATGCCGCGTCGAAGCCTCTTATTCTCCTTTACGGAGTCAGCAAGCTGGGCTCGAACATCTTTTAGTTCAACGCCCAGCCGGGTATTGGCGTCTTGGAGATCGTTTTTCTCCCGCCTAACCTGTGTAAGCATGCGCTCACCAGCCTTTAGCTGTCATTGAGCATGTTGCTCATCCCCTCGCACGACCTCCGGATTCACTCCGGAGTCATCTGCAGAATCTATTGTTAGATTTGCATGCATGCCGCATACTACCTGGTTCATGTCCTTCTTTGCAATAGAAATAAGTGTTACCAGATGGGGCCTTCTCGGACTCCTTCACTGCGGCAACTGCGGCCTGAAGCTGGGCTTTGCACTCCTCCAGCTCTTGAGACAACCGGGTATTCTTCTCCGTAAGAACCTAGGCAAACAATGATCCTTAAATCAGTTGTGCCAACTGTTTCAAGTCTCAGGGGCTACTGGTATACATAATTATTAGATTTTCTTACCCATATATCCTTCACATACTGGTCCGTGGCTCTGGCAAGACCATTTTTAGCAGCTCGGATGTACGCGTCTCCTGAGTTAAAGGCATCAAACGCCTCTTGGGAGAAACAAGCATCGCGGAGTACGGCCCGTCGACGCCTGTGATTCATGGCACTCTCCACTTTGGAATTCATAGCGGACAGCCTATCCTCATCCTCTGTAGGAGGAACATCCGGTGTTGGTCCCATGTTAGCATCCGCCTCTAAGTCCGGCTCTGGAGCCCGGCTGGTGGAGGCGTGGCCGGCAACCTCTCCGGATATAGTCCGGCGAGCGTTTTTTCCTACTAGGAAACATGGACGTTATTATATTTTAAAAGACGACAACCACAGAGCGGGGTTCTTTTTCATACCTCTGCGACGGCGTCTCAGTCCTGACCGCCTTCCTTTTAAGCCTACCCGGCTTCGGTGCCCCTTGTTGGTGAGTCACTGCGGGTTTGGCATGGCGTCCCGAGGGCCTTCCCTGTAAGACACCGTATGTGTGCGGCAGGTGAAGTGCAGAAAAAGGGATCCTTCTCGGAAGTTGGGACTCCGGTTTTACTTACATGCGATGAAGGGAGTAGTCTAGGATAATCGGCTATGATGGCCACCATGTCATCGTCGCAGCTCAATTGATAGAACGTCCTGTCAATAAGCTCCACAAATGTGTCCGGATCCTCTTCGAATCAAGGGTCGAGGGCCCGGTCAGGGTCCTCTGGTTGTGGAGGCGGGCTGTGGACCTCCCTCACAGCTTTTCCCAGTTCCTGCTATGAAATAGCAAGGTAAATATTTATGACAAAGAATGCGGGAAGGTCTGGAGTAAAAAGTAGCAGATCACCCAGTTTGGGGGTTGTACATGGAGAATCCATCCCGTGGCTTGATACGGATGAACTCCTCTTCCTCTCCTTTATATAAATCGGACAGTATTTTCTCTAGAGCATCGACGGAGTCCGGACCTTTACGACCGCACCGGGTGGCATCGTCTTCTCCATTGAAGTGCCACATGGGTTGTCCCCGATATTGAAGTGGCTGCACCCCCCGCATTATACATATTGACATAACCTCGGTTATTGTCAATCCTGATTTGGCCAGCGTTTCTATCCGGCCCATCAGGTAAAGGACCTCTCTGTTATCTTCCTCCTGGGGGCTCCGAGGGCGCCAGCTGCGGCGTTTCTTCAAAGGGGCGTTATTAAACTCAGGAAGGCCCATCCGAATAGGGTCCGGAAGGGGGATGTCCTCCATATAAAACCACTCCGAAGGCCAGTCTTCGGATGTCTTCTTCGGAGTACCGGACAGGTATCCAGTCCCGGCGATGCGCCATATCTCGGCTCCGCCCACTTGATATATCGGCCCCTCCTGTGTACGGGGTACGAGGCAGAATAGCCTCTTCCATAGCTCGAAATGAGCTTCACAGCCCAAAAACAGCTCGCAAAGGGCGACATAGCCTGTAACGTGTAATATGGAGGCAGGAATAAAATTATGCAGCTGGAGGCCGTAGAACTCCAGGGGCCCGCGGAGGAACGGATGGATTGGAAATCCAAGTCCCCTTAACAAGTACGGGACAAGTCATACCCGCTCCCCCATAGACGGGTTGGGAAAGCTCTCCGCTTGTTCCCCGCCATTGTAAGTGGCTAGTCCAGCTCAGACGGGGACCATGTACGCAGGAGGAAGAAACCCCTGGGTCTGTAACTCTACTAACTGTCTGTGGGAAACATAACACTTCTTCCGGTTGCCTGGATTAGGGCTACGGGAGCGAGAGGAGGAGCTGCGACGACCGGCCATGATAGGATGGATTTTTGCGGGCGCGCTCCGATGGATACTCGCTAAGGGAGAATGGTGTGATCTGGATCTGAGGATCCCCGGTCCCTTAAATAGACGATTTACTCACATGGTTAGGGTGGTAAGTGCAAAAATGCCCCGACTTCTCGCATTCGCTCGACACGTGGAGGATAGCCGTTATTAGGCGCAGAAGCCGAGGAGTGCAACATTCATGGGAAGCCGGACACTACTCGACAGGTACTCAGGACTTGGAGAAGAACCCGCCTTGCAATGCCGAAGACAATCTGCGCGCCGGACTCATCGTCATTGAAGCCTGGTTCGGGGGCTACTGAGGGAGTCCTGGATTAGGGGGTCCTCGGACAACCGGACTATATCCTTTGGCCGGACTGTTGGACTATGAAGATACAAGATTGAAGATTCCATCCCGTATCCGGATGGGACTCTCCTTGGCGTGGAAGGCAAGCTTGGCAATACGAATATGTAGATCTCCTCCCTTGTAACCGACTCTGTGTAACCCTAGCCCCTTCCGGTGTCTATATAAACCGGAGGGTTTAGTCCGTAGGACAACAACAATCATATCATAGGCTAGCTTCTAGGGTTTAGCCTCTACGATCTCGTGGTAAATCAACTCTTGTAATACTCATATCATCAAGATCAATCAAGTAGGAAGTAGGGTATTACATCCATCGAGAGGGCCCGAACCTGGGTAAACATCGTGTCCCCCGCCTCCTGTTACCATCCGCCTTAGACGCACAGTTCGGGACCCCCTACCCGAGATCCGCCGGTTTTGACACCGACAGTGCCCCCACTGGTACAGGTTCCACTCGACAGGGTCCGCCGAGACCGAGTGGAAGAACTGAAGAACAAAACATTTTTATTAAGACCCCCGCCGAATCACACATTCGACGGCGGCCTCGGGGACTACACCCAATGGGTGCACTCTGCGTGCCCGCACTAGTTCTAAAATACAAGTGACACAATCTAGTCGACTCAAGTGGAAAAACTACTCAGCGAAAATCGAAACACCCAGTGGGTGTACAGGCGCAAAGTGCAGACTGACAAGTAGAAGCACAATAAAGGTTTTCAGGTAGCATATCCTAACAGAACAAGCGACAAGCTAGAAGATCAGTCGGAAAGTGGCTAACCTGGACATTGGCCTGAAGTGCTGAGCTGGCGTCATAGGCAGCTTGACTAGCCTCGCGCACCACTTTCATCTGCTCCATCAAAAGGCCCGCCTAGCTGAAGGCTGTGCACTCGACAATGGAACGGCAAAAGTAACAGAAGCCCGGTTGAGGTCCCCAGACTACTGAATCACTGGTTCCGTCGCCGGCCTCGACTGGGGCGTCTTGCTAGCCGATGCCTTCCTACCCGAAGTCCTGCCCGGGCCTCTGTGGCACATCTTCGCCGTCGTCCGGAAGTTCAATAACATTGGGCGGGGCTGGAAAGGAATTGATCGCAAGAGTTCAGTCGACCGCCAAAGTGGCTGGTAAGGTAAAGACAAGATGTCAAGAGTTATACCCACGTTGGAGGTGACTGCGTCTTCCATCTCCTCCTCATCATCATCTTTATAAATAGAAGTCCCAAAGGTAGCAGCACTGCAAATTTCAGAATTCACTCGGTCAGAACTGGAAAGTGAGTCGACCGAAGATCAAATCATGCAAAACTAAGAGGTCGAGCACAATGATTACCCAGAAGCGATGGGGACGGCCACTTTGATCTTGGGCAAGGCCTTCCGAGGCTTTGACGACGCGACTTTGGGCTGCTTCGGAGCTTTCTCAGTCGGCACAGGAGAAGATGTTCGAGTGCGTTTTGAAGTCGGTGTAGTCACCTTACCACGAACACTCGCTGGGTCTTGCCTCTGCTTGGAGCGTCTTTCCGAGCGGGGTGGAGAGTCGACCTCCTTGCCATTGCTTGAGTCTTCACTCTCCTCGTCTTCTCCTCCGTCAGAATGTCAGTCGCCGCTGTCACCTCCGCTCGCCTCTCCCTCCTGCTCCTGCTCTCCATTGGGCATCGAATACATCTCAGTATAAATCTACGATACACAGAGTCAAGCGGGTATCAATCAGTTTCGAGAACAAATACATGTCAGAACAAAAAGACACTCGGAAGAAAAGGGTCAGACCTTGTCTGGTTGGTTGGTGTTGTCGAGTGGAGGAATCCTCCTAGACCCCCTGGGGTTGTCCTTGTTGCCAGTAATGCCCTGCAGCCACTGCGCCACCGTCTCCTTGTCAACTTCCTCCGGGTGGATCCGAGTGCTGTCATCAATACCCGAGTACATCCACATTGTATGATCACGGGCTTGGAGTGGCTGGATGCGTCGACTGAGAAACATCTCTAACAAGTCCATGCCAGTCACACCGTCATGGACAAGTTGGACTACTCGCTCAACCAACATATTCACCTCCACTTTCTCAACTGGAGTCAATTTCAAGGGAGAGGGCTTCTCAACTCACTCCATGGAAAACGGAGGGAGGCCAGTCGACTCACCAGGGGTCGGTTGGTCCTTAAAATAGAACCAGGTCGACTGCCAACCTCTGACTGAATCAGGAAGAATCATAGCAGGGAAAGTACTTTTACCCCTCATCTGGATCCCTACACCTCCACACATCTGGATCACGTGCGTCCTCTCATCACTCGGATTAGCCTTTTTTACAGACTGAGAACGACAAGTGAAAATGTGTTTGAAGAGACCCCAGTGCGGTCGACAGCCCAGAAAATTCTCACACATGGACACGAATGCAGCGAGATATGTGATGGTGTTGGGAGAGAAGTGATGAAGTTGGGCTCCAAAAAAGTTCAGAAAACCCCGGAAGAAAGGATGGGGAGGCAAAGAAAAACCGCGGTCACGTGGGTCGCAAGAAGGACACACGCACCCTCCTGCGGCCGCGGCTCGGTCTCGTCCTCCGGAAGCCACCAGGAACCGTGAGGAATCAATCCCCTCTCGACCAGATCCTCCAGATCCTCCTGCTAGATCGTGGACCGAATCCAGTCGCCCTGGATCCATCCGGGCGGCAGGCCGGATCTCGACGATGACTCTCCCCGGCTCGTCTTCTTGCCCTTCGCCGTCGCCTTCTTCGCACGCTCCAGAGCCGCCGTCTTGTCCTTCGCCATCGCAGTAGGTTGCGCTTGAGCTGGGCGGCGGCACCGAGGGTGGAGGCGAACGCAGTGGAGAAGCGGAGGAGGAAGAAAGAAAATGGCACGCACTGTGCAGAAAACACCGGCCCAAACGCCTTATATGGGCCTATTCCCCGAGTGACTGACTTGTGGGCCCAGGCAATCCTGCCAAATCCCACAACAGTGCACTCAGTACGTGGCGAAAAAGGTGGCGCAAGAATTGAGGCGCTCCTGCCTAATCCGCTCCGCTTACTACGGTCCTCTCCGTCCCGCGTGCTTCCCCAAATTTCGAATCCCGTGAGATCCAGGAATAGCAGTGCAGTCGATCATGCCAAAGATCTTGTACCATGTCAACACTCAAAGCTTATCAGCAAAGTTCACTCAACAATTTTGGAATGGATCAAGGCGACTGAAAATAAAGCGAAGTTGTTGTGTGGTCCGTCAATCCAAGTAGAACACTTCCGAAGCGTGAAAACTGGGTCGGAACCATCTTCAACTCCATTTCCACTCGGACCCTGAACCATTCGGGGCCTAATGACGATGTTGTGTACCTAGGGTAGGGTAATGGACCAGATCTAAACACCCTTCCCAAGGACACTTTCCTACAGCCAAAGACATTCAAAGGACAGCAACTTCTACCGACTGGAATCACCTCAAGATGCTGCCCACTCGACCGACGGTTCCACTCGGATGACTCAATTTCATTCGACCATTTCAGAAATCACTTAGAGTGCAGAAGATCTAAGGTCGCTCTGGATGGCAACGGTGAGGCGTTCACTCCGTAGTCTTAATGATCATTTATATGCCTTTATTGCTGGCGCTACCAGTAACGTTCTATCTTTATGTACATTGAACCCTGTGTCACTGAGGGCAGGAGGGGTCTGGCGAACTCTATATAAGCCACCCCCCTCAGGCACAAGGGTTCGCACCCCCTGTAACTTCACGCATAATCCAATCGACCAGCCTCCGAGCACCGAGACGTAGGGCTGTTACTTCCTCTGAGAAGGGCCTAAACTCGTAAATCTTACGTGCACAACTTCACCATAGCTAGGATCTTGCCTCCTCATACCTACCCCCCATTCTATTGTCAGACTTAGAACCACGACACCTCCTCCTTGCTAAGATTTATTGGTCAATGGTCAGCTCTGGTATCTGCTCTATTGGCCTCCTCCTTGCAATTCTTCATAGACTAAAGAGCCAAAAAAACATTCAGAGCAGACTAAATGTGGGCAATGAATTATAGTATATCAAACATTAAACTTAGCAAGAGTGTACTTGTCCTCCACTGGACACTGCTTATGAGTAGCTAAAGATTGGGCTAATGCCTGCATTGGAGACCTTATATTGCCTAGTGTGGACACAAATATGTACAAAAGTATCAAGACTTGCCAAGGCTCCATCAAGAGAAAAGAAATCAGAATAAGAAACTGAGGCTCCATCAAGAAGAAATATCCCAAATCAGTTTCTTATGGATACCTTTTATCTATCTGCATATCATCAAATAGATAGTGTGCACCGACCTCATCCTTCCTGGCCAGCTCCTTACTCCAAATCCTATTCATGTGACTATTATCAAATCCGTATCCAAATGGCAGGGAAAGGATAAGGAAGAGGGGAGGTCTCTCTCGTGGGCCGGTAGGCGCCTACGCACGAGGTCGGAGGTCGGGGGAGACTAGAGGCAGCACCGCATGGGGCGAGATGAGTCGCGGCGGGCCTGGCCGCACGAGGTCGGGGTTGGAGGAGAGGCGGCACCGCACGGAGCGACGTGAAGGGTCGCGGTAGGTACCACCGCACGAGGCCCGGGTCGGAGGTGAGGTGGCGCCGCCGCCACGCCATGCGCCATTGCCATCTTCTGTGGGAGCAACTAGTTAATGAGCGCTCCTTCGGGAGCTTCGCAACGATCAGCGCCACTTGGCGCGCTCTCAGCCATTCGCCACGTGTCGCGCTCTGGACGTTCCCTCCAGATTTTATTTTTTTATTTTTTCGCACGCGTTTTCGTCTTTTTAAACGGTTTTTTCCCGGTTTTTTCCGACGTTTTGGTTTATCCCCGGTCTTCCTTAGCGCTTCGACTCTAAGGAAGTAAAACCGTGACTCTCACGAAATTTTTTTCCCCGGTTTTTAAACAGTTTTTGCCTCTTGAAAAAATTTCCCAGTTTTAAACGGTTTTTTCCCGGGTTTTTTCGACGTTTTGGTTTTTCCGCGGAAACAAAAAAAACGCGTTTTCTGTTTTTTTTCTTTCGCGAGAGTCACGGTTTTACTTCCGCGAGAGGCACGGTTGTGCTTTCGTGAGAGTCACGGCCGTGCCTCTCGGAAAGGGAAAAACAAAATGCGTTTTCTGTTTTTTTTTCTTTCGCGAGAGTCACGGTTTTGCTTCCGCGAGAGGCACACTTGTGCTTTTGCGAGAGTCACGGCCGTGCCTCTCGGAAAGGGAAAAATACGCGTTTTCTTTTTTTTTCTTTCGCGAGAGTCACGGTTTTGCTTTTGCCAGAGGCACGGTTGTGCTTTCGCGAGAGTCACGGGCGTGCCTCTTTCAGAAAGGGAAAAAAAGTGTTTTCTGTTTTTTTTCTTTCCACGAGAGTCACGGTTTTGCTTTCACGAGAGGCATGGTTGTGATTTCGCGAGAGGCACGGGCGTGCCTCTTTCGGAAAGGGAAAAACCGTGCTCCCGGTTTGGTTCTTTCGTCCGGGTTTTTTCGCTCGGTTTTTTTCATGAAAAAAAAGTTCGTCAAAACCTATCAACATGGTATCTAGTTTTGAAGATCTCGACGCGAGGAATCCAATGGTGAAAACGGTTTGAGATTTGGACGCACGGTTTAAGAGATAAAACGTTTTGAATAAACGAATCTACGAAAAAAGGGAAAACTCTCAGGTTGCGACAAGTGGCGTGCTGCATGTGTTCTTTGCAACGAGTACTTCTTAATTAGTGATTTCGATCTTCTGTGGTAGTACAACTCTATTTATTTATTTATTTTTGAGAAACTCCTGTTGTACAACTGGACTGGGCGCCTTCTCTCGTGGGCAAGCAAAAAGGCCCAAGCAACCAGAGAGCTCAGTTGGGCCGAGAAATTTAACGGGTGGTGGAGGTCGGAAAAAACAGGCAGATCTGACCCACAAATGCAGAGTTTCTAGCACGCAGATCGCGCCGATAGATCGTTCATACAGGATCTGAATCCGAGTAGAAGACTGCCTTCGCCCCGGAGAGGGATACTAATTTGGGATGTCCGATCCGGTTCCCAATCAGACTTCGCCCCGGAGAGAGAAACAGCCAATCGCCCAATCCCACTATATATTTCTGATCCGGCGGTGCCTCTTCCGGATCCCCAAAAACACCCGGGGGGCGGCGTGAAGACAGTCGAAGGCCCCGGCCGGCGACGACGCGAAGGCCCCGGCGGCGAGGCAAGGGCACAAGGCCCGGTTTCCAACTTGATGGCTAAAGGCGGCAAGGCCAAAAAAGGCCCGGCGAGCGGCGGTCAGCCACCGCCTCAGATAAGCCACCTTGTTCTGTTTCAAGGTGAGGCCTACGAGCTCCTGTCAAGCTACACAACAACGCATCCTGCCCGTGTGGACACCGACCAACCGGTCGGCCAGTCAGCAGTCCCCGCCAAGGAACCAGAGCAGCTCGGCCCCTCGACGCGACGCCTCGTCTTTTCTCTGGCGGATGCTCTAGACGACCTGGTTAACTCCGCCATCTGCTTGGAGAAGCTCGAGGACACTCGAGTCGCCGTTACGCCTGATGGCCGGATAAAGTTTGTCGAAGCCATTTTCGTGGAGAGAAAGGATCTGCCCAGCCTAAGGGAGTTCAAGATCAGGGTGGCAGAGAATTACAACGACCTCGCCGGCATAATCACCCGCTACTTGTCTCCCGTGTCGCACTGCATCCCGGCGGAGGTCACGCATCTGCTCTACTTGATGAGGAACAGAGCGTGGGAGATGAGGTATCTGATCACCTACCACTCTGCCACAGTGCCTCTGGGGAACCGGTCGGACCTCTTTCTCATAATGCATAGCTATGTGTGGGAGGTGCTGAGAAAGACTGACCCTGGGGGGTATGAGTATGTCATGGCAAGTCTTGAGTATGATCCTGATTGGAGGAATGCGGTCGTTAATAACGAGCATTTGCAGAAGTACTACTATGCAGACGGAGGCGGGTTATATGAGAGCAATGCACAGCTGCAGGGAGACGAGCATCGCCAAGTGATGAGGTTCAATCATGATGGCCAGAGTCACCCTCTCGAGCATGCCGCCGACTCATCAGCACCAAATGGGATGCTTTACAATCCGGTGCAATTGGGCCACATGTATCACGCCAACTTCGCACGGCTTACATACTCGATGCAAGCAGCCCTGCATGCCATTGATCGCCTCAGGTGTGTTGGGATCAAGTCTCTCTTCTCCAACGATTCAAAGGAGTATCAAGAGATACGGTAGAGGGTGTTTTGCTGATGATGGATGTAGATGCTACATCGTCCGTAGTAGCAAGTAACTCTCACAATCTGTAAATGTTGTGATGCTTTTGGTTTTAGTTTGTTAATTGCTACTAGTACGGATGTTGGCGACTGTCCTTTATTAACTAATTTGGTTGGCTTTTACTCTCGGAGTGCGTCCGTTTCTGCTGCCTTCAAATGCTTATTTAATCTTCTAATGATGGGCTTGAATTGCTAGTTCTTTGGGTCTAAGAATGATGTGGGTTGATGGGTACATCTGATGAGCCTTAATGCGTTTGCTGGCGAATAATTTCCTTTTTCATATGGTTGGCCTTTAGTTCAAACTCACTACAGAATAACAAGATGATCTGCTAACAGTTAAATCGAGAGATGAAGTCCCTCTGAAATGCCATGCTGGTTATCTCGACTCAACATTTCCAGGAATTACTTGATGACAGATGTTTTTTCCATGGTAATGTGAATACAGATCAGGCTAAAAACCAACCAACCAACTGATAATCTTGGCGGACATGACAAAATATTACTTAGTTAGTTAACAAATCTGCAAGACTGCAATGTTAGTACCCATTACAAAAGAACTAGTTAGTTTGGCTCAAAAAAAAAAACTAGTTACCAATTCCCCAGTCCACAGGGACAGTACCGGTGTCTATTTTTTTCGATAAAAGAAATATATTAATATCGTGAAGATATCAATTACACCTGGCGTCATGCACACAACCAAAAGAAGAAGAAGAAGCTAAAAGAAGAAAAGACCTGTTACAGAATTCCAGTCCATACAGTAACAGTACAACCACCACCAAAACAACACCTGAAGTCCAAGTTCTCCAAAAATGACGTCACCCCGAAGATAGTCCCCGCTCTCAAACCAATGCCTTCAAAAAGACCGTTGCCAGGCACAACCAATTAAGACCAGACCTTGGATTTTCACCCTAAGAGGTAAGACTTTGAACTGCACCTGTGCTGCCGCCCCCACTTACATACCGCTGCTACAAAAACCGAAACTCCAAGCAAGTTCCTCATCACCACAAAGGCTCCAATCACCATTACTAGTCCTCCGATCTCGGCTTCCATGACATTCTCCGCCTTTGACTTCACCATGGAACTAAACATATCCCATGATGGCAACTGATAGCAGAGCTTCGCACCGCTCCCTCCTTAACGGAGAACCAGTGGGCACGACCGAATTCCACCCGATCCAGCAATCTCCAGGCATAACACGCCCATGGGAGTTCGTCGGCGGAGCCTTCCAGAACCCGACACTCCGACCAGATCAAGAAGGACAGGCGTCAGGCAGATCTTCATCCTGTCACTTGAGGAACCCTAGGACCGCCCCCTTAAATCAGGCCGAGCCTGCAGCCCCCACGCCGCCGCAGTATTGGAAATATGAGCAATTTACCAAATAATTTTACTAACGGAAATACTAGAGAAAGCATGACTAATATAGCAGAGATAAAGCAAGTCATGCAATCTGACAGAGAGAAGGTAAATAGCATCTTCATATATGAACTGTAACTAAACATATCTAGAGCAGACAGTGGAGCAAGTTGCATATATGAAATAGAACCTAATAGGACAAACACTAGAACAAGGAACTGTGGAGGGCCTCTAACAGAAAGAGCAAGAACACGTACGGGACAGCAGCAGCAGAAGCACTGGACTTGGGGTCGACATCCTCGCCAGCCATGTCGTCGAGGAGGTTGTCGACATTGGGGAAGAATTCATCGTCGGGGAAGTAGTCGTCGGAGTCCGGGGCGTCCGTGACGAAGAAGTCAGTAGTCGCGCAGAGCGCTTCCCAAAAACCTTTTCACCCTTCTCCCGTACAAGACTCAAAGAGGTGCGGTTTCGGAGGCCTACTGTCCCGACTCGCGGTGCACGCCGCAAGCCGGGATGAGGAAGACAACAGCAACTCGGAGATTGGAACCGGTGGCAAGAGGAAGAAGAAGTTTTGGTGCGTCTCTCTGAGAGGAGCGACCTCCCTTTTATAGGCGCAAGAGAAGGTGGCGAGAGGCCAGCGATGGGAGTTGAAGCAAAAGAGGGAGGCAAAGCGAACATACTTCAGCCGAAGAGGCGAGCCGTTCGGATTCAGTGTCCACTACAGAAAAATGTTTCAGCTAGACATCGGCTTGGCTCATTCCCGCAACCCGCGGCGCGTCGTGACAAGGCGAGGCGTGGCGTGGCGTGGCGAGGCGGGCGGCGGAGGAGGAGCGCGCGTGGATGTCCCTCTTGTTCTCATCCTCATACATGTGGGGAAAGAACCTCCCTTATAAAGAGGTCCAACTCCCTCTAAACTAGCAATGTGGAACTAAACTTTAGTTCCACCTCTTGCCTTGCACGAATGGGCTGCGTGGGCCTCTAGGATTTATTAGGAATTTCTGAAACTGCTATTGGGCTGGCCCAAAATCGACATAATTCCAGCAATCCCCCACTAGAGCCCAGAGGCACACAAAATTTGCCTTTGGTTCCAAATCACTGTTTTATATACCGGCACTGTAGGGAGACTGTTAAGTTGAACTTCCACCTAGAACTCTATGCTACACTAGTAAGCAACTTGAACAATGGACTGGGCCTTAAACTGCAAGTTTTATGCTAATCTAGCTACACACAAAGCCTTGACCGATACGTGGCTACCGTGGGTCTTCCCCGCGGGTGGAGCTTATGCATCATACTCCGAGACCTTTCATGAGTTTACTAGGGAGAACCCTACTCTCATAGATTGCGACGTTTAACAATCAGACTCATATAGGTGCGTTCTTCAAAAGATGTTCTGCAGGACATCATCTGTGCTTCAATGAGCCACTTAGAACACATTAAGATATACATCAACCTGCCATGCAGATTTAGGAGAGTATTGCATCTTCATGGAGTGGTATTGTTAACAGTAAGGATACTCTCCTCTCAGTTGACAAACAACTTGTCTTCCACATCTAATTCACGGGATCTCCGATCACATAGACTAGGTTACCACTGTGAACAACTCATATTGTGGGTATCACACCCATCTCCCTCGATGCATTATCTATCACATTACGTGATAAACCCTTAGTAAAAGGATCTGCCAGATTTTTAGACGTTTGGATATAATCCAATGCAATAACTCTGGAGTTCCTCATTTTTTTGACAGACTTTAACCTTCTCTGAACGGGTCTTGACGACTTCATGTTATCCTTTGAGCTACTCACTTTCGTGATCACAGTTTGATTGTCGCAGTTCATAAGGATACCCAGTACAGGTTTCTCAACAACTGGCAAGTCATTCAAGAGCCGACAAAGCCAATCTGCTTCGACCGTAGCTGTATCTAGTGCTATGAGTTCTGCTTCCATTGTTGACCTCGTTAAGATGGTCTGCTTGTAAGACTTCCAAGAAACAGCTCCACCTCCGTGAGTGAATACATATCCGCTCGTGGCATTTATCTCATCAGCATCTGAGATCCAGTTTGAGTCACTATACTCTTCAAGCACCTTTGGATGCCCAGTGTAGTGAATTCCATAATTCGCAGTGCCTTTCAAATAACAGAAAACTCTCTCTAGAGCTTTCCAATGCACATCTCCTGGTTTTCAGACAAACCGTCTCAGTTTGCTAACAGCAAAAGAGATGTCAGGTCTTGTAGCACTGGCTAAGTACATAAGCTAGCCAATAATCTGAGAATATTTCAATTGATCTCTAGCAATTCTTCGATTCTTTCGAAGCAACACACTGGCATCATATGGTGTTGGAGAGGGCTTGCAGTCCCTATAACCAAAGCGACTCAAGACCTTTGCCACATAGTGAGATTGAAGCAATGTAATCCCGCCATCATCGTCTCTCAACAACTTGATGTTCAGAATGACATCAGCCACTCCTAAATCCTTCATCTCAAAACAATGAGATAGGAAATCCTTGACCTCCTTAATAACATTCAGATTTGTTCCAAAAATCTGTATGTCATCAACATACAAGCAAAGCATAACTCCCTCGCCCCCACCATGGCGATAGTACACACATTTATTAGCTTCGTTTACAACAAAGCCTGCAGCTGTTAAAGTTCTTTCAAACTTCTCATGCCACTGCTTGGGTGCTTGCTTAAGTCCATACAAAGACTTCAGCAACTTGCACACTTTTCCTTCCTGACCATCTACTACAAACCCATCTGGTTGTTTCATGTAAATTTCCTCATCCAACTCTCCATTTAGGAAAGCAGTCTTAACATCCATTTGATGAACGAGAAGACCATGTGAGGCCGCTAGAGAAAGTAGTACTCGAATAGTGGTCAGTCGAGCCATAGATGAGTAAGTATCAAAGAAGTCTTCACCTTCCTTTTGGGTATAACCCTTGGCCACGATACGTGCCTTGTATTTCTCAATAGTACCATCAGGCCTAAGTTTCTTCTTGAATACCCGTTTGCACCCATAAGGACGCACGGTGATCTCCCAAGTTTCATTTGCCAAGATGGAGTCCATCTCACTACGGACTGCTTCCTTCATGTAGTCAGCATCTTCAGATGCATAGGCCTCTGAAATAGAACTGGGAGTGTCATCTATGAGATTCACAAGAAAATCATCAACAAAGGACTTTGCAGTCCTCTGTCTCTTGCTCCTAGTAGGAACTTCATAGTTCTTCTCCACCGGATTTTCAAAGTGCTCCATCGAAATGACAGGTTCAGTAATTGTAACTGGTTCCTGATTCGATGAACTAGGCATCTCTTGATTAGATGAGGTAGCCATATCCTTCATGGGAAAGATATCTTCAAAGAAAGTCGCATCATTCGACTCCATGATCGTACCGACATGCATGTCAGGTACCTCAGATTTTACAACCAAGAATCTATAACCAATCCTATGAAAAGCATACCCTAGGAAAACACAATCCACAGTCTTTGGTCCAAGCTTCCGCTTCTTTGGAATTGGCACATTGACTTTCGCCAAACAACCCCATGTTTGTAGATAAGAGAGCTTTAACCTTTTCTTCTCCCATTCCTCGAATGGAGTTATCTATTTGTTCTTTGTGGAAACTCGATTTAGGACATGACATGCCGTCAAGATCGCCTCCCCCCACCATGCCTTGGAGAGACCCAATGTGTCTAACATGGCGTTAACCAAATCAGTTAGACTACAGTTGTTTCTTTCGGCCACCCCATTTGACTGAGGTGAATAGAGAGGCGTCCTCTCATGGATTATACCATGTTCCGCACAAAAGGAATCAAATTCATTTGAGAAATACTCTCCACCACGATCGGACCTAAGCCTCTTGATCTTTTGATCAAGTTGGTTTTTCGCTTCAGCTTTATAGATCTTGAAATAGTTCAAAGCCTCATCCTTAGATTTCAGAAGATACACATGATAGTATCTAGTGGAGTCATCAATTAACGTCATAAAATACTTCTTTCCAACTTTTGTCAAAACACCATTCATTTCACATAGATCTGACTGTATGAGTTCTAGTGGTGCAAGATTTCTCGTTTCGGCAGTCACATGAGACTTACGAGGCTGCTTAGCTTGCACACACACTTGACACTTAGATCCCTTGACAGTGGTGAAACTAGGGATTAAGTTCAACTTCACTAGTCGCGACATGCAACCAAAGTTAACATGACAAAGACGTGAATGCCACACATTTGATTCACTATTATTACAAACATGATTAACAATTTTATTGAAACGTCTGACAAGGATAAACGAAACTGGCCTCCTCACTCATAGCCTTTACCAACAAAGGTTCCATACTTGGATATTACAAATTTATTTGACTCAAAGACAAGCTTGTAGCCATCTCTACACAGAAGAGATCCGCTAACAAGATTTTTATTGACAGGGTACATAATGCATGTTCTTCAGCCACACGATCTACTCCGAAGTAAACTTTAGATCGACCGTGCCAACACCACGAACAGAAGCACTTGAAATCATTGCCCATCAGCACGGTGGAAGTCCCTGCTGAGAGAGTCCTGGACTAAGGGGTCCTCGGACGTCCGGCCTGTTGGACATGGGCCGGACTGATGGACTGTGAAGATAGAAGACCGAAGACTCTCACCCGTGTCCGGATGGGACTCTCCTTGGCGTGGAAAGCAAGTTTGGCGTCCGGATATGAAGAATCCTTTCTCTGTAACCGACTTTGTACAACCCTAGTCCCCTCAAGTGTCTATATAAACCGGAGGGTTTAGTCCCTAGAGACAATCATAATCATACAGGCTAGACTTCTAAGGTTTTAGCCATTACGATCTCATGGTAGATCAACTCTTGTAATACTCATATGCATCAAGATCAATCAAGCAGGAAGTAGGGTATTACCTCCATAGAGAGGGCCCGAACCTGGGTAAACATCGTGTCCCCTGTCTCCTGTTACCGTCGACCTTAGACGCACAGTTCGGGACCCCCTACCCGAGATCCACCGGTTTTGACATCGACATTGGTGCTTTCATTGAGAGATCCGTTGTGACGTCGAAGACAGGGTTGATGGCTCGCCTTGTTATCAAGGACGGTATCACCTCTGGAGGAGCCCTGGCCTCAGGCAAAACCCTCCGGCTGGGCAGTTTTACCATGGCCGCCCGTACGGCCGTCAAGCCGACGATGACTTCTCGGGTCATCGAAAATCACCGCCGTGTTGACTCCGAATACTCTAAACAGATGGATCTGACGGAGTTGTCGTCTTTAAACGAACTCCTAGATCGTATCGCCGCCTTGGGGGTCGCTACAGACTACGATCGGATTAGGCTTAAACCCGATCAGAGAGAAATCAAATCTCCGCCGATCACCCATCAGATAGAGGTAGTCGCGGAGCAAAACAACAACTCTTACTCTATATTGAGGACGAACTATGTTCGGATTTCCGAGCTCGAAGAGCCGGACACCTGTCCGCAGAACGACGCGCCCTGCCCTCCAAACCTAGAATCGGAGGATGGGCCTGAAAAATCAGTTGATATCCCGGAGCCCGAACCATTAAGCTCGGAGATTTTTCAAACTCCGGATCCTAAATTGGGCCAGGGTTCGGATTTAAAGCCACCCACCCACCTAGATATACGCGATCTAATGTACATATGGCAGCAGTCTCAGGAAACAGTCCATCATTTTTGGGCTAGATTCCTCCTTGTCAAGGACAAGATTAAAGATTGCCGCGACGAAGACGCGATCTTAGCATTCTACAACAATTGCACGGACGTAGGAATCCTCAACGCCATCAACCGCCGTCGCGTATTACACTTCGCTGACTTGGCAACCATCGTGCAGAAGTACTGCGCAATGGAAAGCGCCTGGAAAACTCAGGCAGCTCTCTGGGAACCAACGGTTTCCACTCAACCCTTCGTCCGGGTAAAAAGGATGCACCCTCGCGGGGCACCCGAACCAATAGTAAAGAAATCTAAGCACATTACGGGGCGCGGAACCGTTCTGGAGCGATGGCTCAATAGGCCATGCAAAATACACACAACACCGGATATCATACTAACCCACAGCCTTAGAGCATGTTGGATACTCCGGCAAGTGGCCAAGAGCGGCGAGGATATCCTCACCAAAAATACCCCAGAGCAACACCCCCCGAAAGACGACGACCTCAGCGTATTGACGGTCTTCGAGACTTTTGCTTCAAACAATCGGCGCAAAAGGGCCCTTCGCGACCTCGCCGAAGTCTGCCAAGTCACGGCAACAAACCCTTGGAACGACGCAGCCATAACTTTCAATGGCAATGACGAACCAAAATTCCGGACAGTCCGGGCACCGGCCGCCTTGGTCCTCAATCCAATTGTGGACGGTTTTCGGCTCACCAAAGTGCTCATGGACGGCGGCAGCGGACTAAACCTCATCTACAAGGATACACTCAACAAAATGGAAATAGACAAGAGCCACATCGAGCAAAGCAGCACGACCTTCCGAGGAATCATTCCCAGCCGGGAGGCGCGAAGTGCGGGGAAAATCACACTTGACGTGGTATTCGGCACGCTGGAGAATTATTGGTCCGAAGAGATAACCTTCCAAGTGGCCCCTTTCAACAGCGGATATCATGCCCTATTGGGGCGAGATGCATTTACACGCTTCCAAGCTATACCTCGTTACGGGTACATGAAGCTCAAGATGCTTGGGCCCAACGACATCATCACTCTTGCCAGTGATCCGAACATAGCACTCCGCGCTGAAAACAAAACCGCATCCCTGGCCCTCAAGGCACTGTCTGAAGCCCTCGCTGCCGAAGAGCTAACCGCGCCATGCTCCACTGTGGATAGGGATGACGTAATCCTGGACAAGCGACCCAAATCCACCTCCTTTAAACCAGCAGATGAAATAGTCAAATTTGAAGTTCAACCGACGGACCCCAAGAAGACATCATCCATCGGGGCACAACTCGGCCCAACGGTGGACGCCGCGCTACGTGAGTTCCTGCGGGAGAACTGGGACATATTCGCCTGGCACCCTTCTGATATGCCAGGAATCCCATGCAGGTTGGCCGAACACAGCCAAAGCATACTGAAGGGATATAAACTGGTCAAACAAGCACTATGGCGCTTTTCTGAACCCAAACGACAAGCCATGGGGGAGGAGCTAGCCAAGTTAATCGAGGCCGGATTCATCAGAGAAATAAAACATCCGGACTTGCTAGGAATCCTGGTGATGGTACCAAAGAAGGATAAATCCTGGCGCCTATGCATCGATTTCAAAGACCTCAACAAGGCCTGCCCTAAGGATCCCTTCCCCCTCCCTCGCATCGATCAAATTATTGATGCTACCGCAGGACACGACTCACTGTGTTTCCTCGACGCATACTCCGGATACCATCAAATCAAAATGAAGGAGTCTGACCAAGCCGCAACGGTATTCATGACCCCATATGGGCCATTTTGCTTCAACACTATGCCCTTCGGGCTCAAAAATGTCATGGCCACCTACCAACGCATGATTCAAACATGCCTGGAAAAATAGATCGGCAAGACAGTTGAAGCATATGTGGATGACGTCGTCATCAAAACCAGACACGTCGAGTCATTGATGGACGATCAGTGTCTCACATTTGACAACCTCCGTACATACGACATCAAGCTTAATCCGGAAAAGTGTGTTTTCGGTGTCCCCGCTGGAAAACTGCTGGGCTTCATCGTCTCCAGTAGAGGAATTGAAGCAAACCCAGCCAAAATCTGAGCTTTGTCACAATTGGCTACGCCAACAGACCTTAAACAGGTCCAAAAACTAGCCGGATGTGTGGCAGCTTTAAGCCGCTTTATCTCCAGACTAGGAGAAAAAGCATTGCCAGTCTATCGCCTTCTCCAACGCACCGACCACTTCGAGTGGACGGATGCGGCAACGGCCAGACTGGAAGAAATAACGACTCTTTTAGCGAGCAACCCAATCCTGGCCGCACCAAACGTCGGCGAACCCATGCTATTATACATATCGGCAACGCACCAAGTGGTGAGCGCAGTGCTCGTCGTCGAGCAAGAGGAGGACGAACACAAATTCCCGCTTCAGAAGCCGGTATACTACGTATCCACTGTCCTCACACCATGCAAATCCCGGTACCCTCATTACCAAAAGATAGCATACATGGTCTTCATGGCATCCCGGAAGCTGCGACACTACTTCCAAGAGTGCTCGATCACGGTGGCTTCCGAAGTACCACTAAATGACATAATAAACATCCGCCATGCCACAGGCCGGATTGCCAAGTGGGCCATTGAGCTCCTTCCATTTGATATAACATACAAACCGCACTGAGCCAATTAAATCCCAAGTACTGGCCGACTTTGTCACCGAATGGACAGAGGTCGAACTCCCTAACGAGTATGGCACATATTCTAACTGGGTCATGCACTTCGATGGCTCCAAAATGCTGGCAGGCTTAGGAGCAGGCGTTGTCTTAACATCCCCCACTGGAGACACAGTTCAGTACGTACTCCAAATATTATACACAGACTCCAACAACGTAGCCAAATACGAGGCCTTACCGCATGGTCTTCGGATGTCCGTCTCCATGGGCATACAACGCCTGGAGGTGCGCGGGGATTCAAACCTCGCAATATCCCAAATAAATGGAGACTTCGATGCCAAAGATCCGAAGATGGCGGCCTATCATAACGCCGTTCTCAAAATGTCAGCTCGATTCGAGGGGCTCGAGTTTCATCATGTGGCTCGAGAAAGTAATCAAGCGGCGGATGTCCTTGCTCGCATCGGTGCCAAGCGCGACTCCGTCCCGCCTAACATATTCCTGGAAAGGCAATTCAAGCCATCCGTGGTGTGGCAAGGGGAGAGCGGCAACACCACTCTAGCCCCAATTATACCCCCAGATTCCGAACACAATACCGATATCATCGGGGGCTCAGCCACCGAAATAACACCATCGGCCCATCTTATCATGGAAGTCATTACCCCATGGACCGAACCCTTCTTGGCCTACCTTAATAGGCAAGAGCTCCCTGAGGATCAGAATGAGGCTCGCTGCATTGTTCGACGCTCGAAATTCTACAAGGTCCATGACGGAGAGCTCTACAAGAAAAGCGCTACCGGAGTACTTCAAAGATGTATCTCTGAAGAAGAGGGACGACAGCTCTTGGCTGAAATTCATGCCGGTCTCGGTGGTCACCACGCCGCGGCTCGGGCCCTTGTAAGTAAGGCCTTCCATACTGGTTTCTATTGGCCGATGGCCCGAGCAGATGCACAGGACTTTGTCCAACGTCGCGTCGGATGCCAGCTTTTCGCCAACCAAAGCCATATGCCACCCACCGCTCTACAAACAAATCCCCATCACTTGGCCTTTTGCGGTTTGGGGGCTTGATATGGTCGGACCCCTTAAAGGAGGAAGCCATAAGAAAAAATATCTGCTGGTTATGGTAGATAAGTTCACTAAATGGATAGAGGCCAAACCAGTTAAAATGGCCGAAGCCGGACCAGTGATAGACTTCATATCTGGGGTCGTGCACCGTTATGGTGTCCCACACAGCATCATCACCAATAACGGCTCCAATTTCACAGCCGATGAGGTGAAAACCTGGTGTGCTAATCTGGGCATTAAGCTCGATTACGCCTCCGTCTATCACCCGCAAACAAACGGTCAAGTCGAACGAGCCAACGGTCTTATTATGAGCGGCATCAAGCCTAGACTAGTGCGGTCTCTGAAAGAATCAGACAAGCACTGGGTTGAGGAGCTCGACTCCGTACTCTGGGGGCTGCGGACCACGCCCAATCGCACTACCGGATATACACCCTTCTTCATGGTGTACGGCGCAGAGGTTGTGTTACCCTGCGACATTGTTCATGACTCACCTCGAGTGCGCATGTATGAAGAGAGAGAGAGAGGCCGAGTTTTATCGGCAGGACAACTTAGATGCCCTGGAGGAGGAGCGCGACGTCGCAAAAGCCCGTTCCGCATTCTATCAACAACAGGCTCGTAGATATGAAAGCAGAGAGGTGCGGGCCAAGACTTATAATGTTGGCGAACTCGTTCTACGCTTGCCAGAGAAGAAAAAGGACAAACTCAAGCCCAAGCGGGAGGGTCCCTTCATCATTGACGAAGTTCTCACCGGAGGAGCGTACCGCCTGCGTGATGCATCAGATAATCGCCTAGAGCCGAACCCATGGAACGCGGCCAGACTCCAAAGATTCTACGCCTAGCGCCGAACTCTTTGTCCGTCTCCTTCTCCATTTTGTTTCCATTACTTTTTCCTCTCTTTTCGCCTTTTTTAGCTTTAAAGCTTTTGTGCGGCTAAATCACGCACCCACGACGTACACATCCTTAAATATGTACGCCCACAATACCTGGGGGCTTCTTGTACAGAAGCTTATTATTATTTTATGGGCATCAAGCTCACCACATATGTTTTCTTTTTTCCTCATATGTACCTTTTCTTCGTCATTATATGCATCATTATGACTTAAAGTTTTGGCCAAGCTGGGTTGCCTGGCTCCTGTGCTTATGCCCTACGTTCCCGTTTGTTCGGCTAGGGCATAAAGGGAGCACCTCTGTGATTGTTACTGCCGGGTCATCCGGATGTGTACCTCAGACTGGGTGAAGCCGAAAGCTAGCATTCTTAAGGGAATATTCGGTCGGCGGACTAAAGATGTTTTTACACTCATTACATTATAAATCCCCAGATGTTACGTACACTGCGATTTTTCAATCATAGTTCGGACATGCATATTTACGCATGTTCACCCAGGGAAAGGAACCCTTAACGGAACTATTCTCTCTGGAAGATGTTTCTTACAATTACAATGTAATATAACATAGCTAGCCGGATACAACTTGTCTGTTCAAGAAACTATGACCCCTACGCCTGGTTTCCACGCTTACCCCGGTCTATCTAGCCGCTAAGGTATTCGGAAACACTCCACACCTTCGGGTAAAGAGGTGAAGAAAAAAGGTCTGTCATGACGATCGTTTTACAATCCGGCTAGGGACAAATATGTCAAGGAAAGTACATACTCACTACGACTCAAAAATTTCTTCCTCTATGCCATCTAACAGGTTGTCTATCTTACAATCCTATTGGGAGTATTTTGCGGCTACTTTTACCTGGTCATATACCAAACTAACAGGAATTTCCTTTCCGTCCGACCCTATAGGTCCAACCCGGGCCATATGATTTGGATCAAGCTTGGTGTACCGTGTCTTTACCATGGCCCAGGCCTCTCGCGCACCTTCTCGGCAGGATGATATCTTCCATAATCGAATACGCCACCGGGCTCCTTTGAATAGCTCCACGAGCTCTACCATACTCCCTAGAGGGGAGGCGGATGGCCATAAAGCCTTGGCAAGACTCCGCATTGCTTGCCGAACTTGCTCGTGCCTTTGGGAAAGCTCTTGAAGCAGGTCGCCTTGAGATCCGGACATTTCCTCTTCGGGATGGCCAGTCAGCATACCTGCAGACATAAATCTGTCAGTTCCTGCCCTTGCCGAATTACAGGGAGCCAAGTTCGAAAAGCATACTGAATAGGCCGCCTCGTAGCTTTTTATTCTCCTTCACGGAGTTGGCTAGCTGGGCTCGCACATCTTTTAGTTCTTTGCCCAGCAGAGTGTTGGAATCCTGCAGCTTATTCTTCTCATCCCTGACCCGTGTCAGCACACGATCGCCCGCGGCCAGTTGCCTTTTGGCTTCTTGCGCGACTTGCAGGGCCTCCTTCAGTTGATTTGACGATCCTGCCATGGGAGATACAAAATATATTAATATTGCTGGTACATGCTTATATTTTCTCGATGGAGAGGAACATTAGCAGGCGATGCCTCCTTGGATTTCTCCAGTTCGGCAGTAGCAGCAGCCAGCTGGGTCCGACATTTTTCCAGCTCTTGAGACAACAGGTTGTTCTTCTCTGTGAGCACCTGGGTATACAATGATCCTTAAAACAGTTGTATCAACTGCTTCAAGTCTCTGGGGCTACTGATATATATAATTATCAGGTTTATGCAAATGTGTACTCACCCGCATATCTTTCAAATGCTGGTCTGTGGCTCTAGTAAGGCCGTCTCGAGCAGCTCGGATGTACGCATCAGCCGAGCTGAAGGCGTTGAATGCCTCCTTTGTAAATCCGGGGTCACAAAGAGCGGCCCGCCGGCGTCGATGATTCATGGCGCTTTCCACTTCAGAATTTGTGCCGGATACATCATCCGACTCCTCTGCCGAAGGACAATTCCCGTATCAGCCCTCACCTTTAAAGCAGGGTCGGGAACCTCACTAGTGGAGGAACGGCCGACGAGATCCTCGGATATAGTCCGCCGAACGTTTTTTCTGATAAGACACAGCGGATAATGTCATAGTTTGATGTGACTGCCAGGGGGCATGATCAAAAACCATACCTCTTTGTTGAGGGCTCTGCCGTGTTGTCGTTCGCCTTCCTCTTTGAAGATTTTCCTGGTGCGGGCGCTGCTCTCCTAGGAGATGCCTCTGGCGCACATTAAGACATCGGGCGCCTCCCCTTTGGAGCACAAAATAGTGTGGTGAATGAGGCGTAATGAGGAAACTATCTCGAAGAAGGTGTCTCTTGGTCACTTACATGCGAGGCAGGGAGGAGACCGGGATAGTCAGCGGTGATGGCCACTTCCGTGCCGTCATAGCTCGGCTAGTAGAACACCCCATCCTCGAGCTCCACGAATATGTCCGGATCCTCCTCAAATCCGGGGTCAAGGTCCCGGTTGTGATCCTCTGGCTGTGGGGCGGGGCTATGGATCCCCTTGGTAACCTTCCGCCATTCCTGTTACAAATCGATGGATTATTGTCCATTAAAAGTGACTCAGGGAGAGGATTGAGTAATGTAGTGGGATTAGAACTCACCCAGCTAGGAGGATTGTACATGGAGAATCCATCTCGACGCTTAATACGATTAAACTCCTCTTTCTCCCCTTTGTACAGTTCGGCTAGTATTTTGGCCAAGGCGGCGGGGGTGTCCGGACCCTTCCGACCGCAGTGGGAGGCGTCATCTTCCCCATTATAGTGCCACATGGGAAGCCCTCTATATTGGAGTGGCTGAACCCCCCGCACTATGGAATTCGCCATCACCTCGACTATTGATAGTCCGGACTGGGCGAGGGACTTTATCTTGCCCATCAATTGATGGACTTCTGCGCTATCTTCCTCCTCGAGGCTCCGACGGCGCCAGCTGTGGCGTTTCTTCAACAGAGCGCTTGAAAATTCGGGAAGACCCATTCGGATTGGGTCGGGAAGGGCAACGTCCTCAATATAGAACCATTCGGAAGGCCACTCTTCGGATGCTTTCTTCGGCGTGCCGGACAGGTATCTGGTCTCGGCAATGCGCCATACCTCGACTCCACCCACTTCGAATATTGATCCCTCTTGGTTACGAGGGACGAGGCAGAGTAGTTTCCTCCATAATTCAAAATGGGCCTCACAACGCAGGAATAGCTCACAAAGAGCAACGTAGCCCGCAATGTGCAGGATGGAGGCAGGAGTGAAATTGTGCAGTTGGAGGCCATAATACTCCAGAAGTCCTCGGAGGAACGGGTGAATTGGAAATCCGACGCCTCTTAGCAAGTAGGGAATGAGGCACACTCGTTCCCCCCCTGGATGGATTGCGGAAATTCTCCGCCTGAGCCCCGCCGTTGAAGGAAGTCAATCCTGCTCGAACGGGGACTAGATCCGCGGGAGGGAAGAAATCCCTGTGTCTGCAGCTTCACTAGCTGACCGTGGGATACGGAACATCTCTCCCAATCGCCTTTTTCGGAGCCGTGGGGACGGGAGGAAGAACTGGGAGCGCTAGCCATGTTGGAATGGTTCCTCCTAGCAAGTTCTGAGGATTTTCTGTGTGGTGTGGAATGGATCTGAGATCCCATCTCTTTAAATAGACGCTTTTCTTACACGGCCGGGGTGTTATGTGCAAAAAATACCCTGACCTCTCGTATTCGCTCAACACATGGAAGCTGAAGCCATGGATGCAAAAAAGGCGAGGGGTATGACATTAAATGGAAGGCCGAATACAGCCCTTTGAAATCATCGGAGGAGGAACCCGCCTTGCAATGCCGAAGACAATCTGCGCGCCGGACACATCGTCATTGAAAGCCTGGTTCGGGGGCTACTGAGGCAGTCCTGGACTAAGGGGTCCTCGAACGTCCGGCATGTTTGACATGGGCCAGACTGATGGGCTGTGAAGATAGAAGACCGAAGACTCTCACCCTTGTCCGGATGGGACTCTCCTTGGCGTGGAAAGCAAGCTTTGCGTCCCGATATGAAGATTCCTTTCTCTGTAACCAACTTTGTACAACCCTAGTCCCCTCCGGTGTCTATATAAACCGGAGGGTTTAGTCCCTAGAGACAATCATAATCATACATGCTACACTTCTAGGGTTTTAGCCATTACGATCTCGTGGTAGATCAACTCTTGTAATACTCATATTCATCAAGATCAATCAAGCAGGAAGTAGGGTATTACCACCATAGAGAGGGCCCGGACCTGGGTAAACATCGTGTCCCCCATCTCCTGTTACCATCGACCTTAGACGCACAGCTCAGGACAACCTACCCGAGATCCGCCGGTTTTGACACCGACACCTGCGGTCCGATAAGACGAAAACATGGAAATATCACCGCATACATGCACATTAGCACCCATGTCAATCAACCAATCAGGAGAATGACATACTTAAAGAATAGTGGGAAATATACCATACTCAGCATCCTTCATGTCAGTGTCTCCAATGACAACATTAGCGGTCTTGCCGCCTTTCCCAAGATGACGCTTGTCATAGCGATTAGGGCAACTAGGAGTCCAATGATCAGGATCTCCACACACATGACAAACACCTTTCTTCTTGTCATTCTTCTTCTTGAAGTTCGTGTGCTGCACAGCCTTCTTCTTCCCATCAAACTTTGCTTTACCATCAAACTTGCCCTTGTTCTTGAACTTGTGGGGCTGGAAGTTCTTCTTCTGTACCAGATTGGCACTAGATCCTCCCTCAATACCTCGAGCACGTATGTCCTTTGCTCTCACCTTTTCTTCCACATCAAGAGTACCAATGAGATCCAGAATGGAAAACTCCTGCCTCTTATGCTTCAGCAAGGTAGCAAAGTTCCTCCACGAAGGAGGAAGCTTAGTGATGACACTTCCAGCAACAAACTTGTCCGGTAGCATACAATTGAAGTGCTCAAGTTCTCTAGCAAATGACTGTATCTCATGAGCTTGCTCAACCACGGAGCGCTCTTCAGTCATCCTGTAATCATAGAATTGCTCCATGATGTACAACTCAGTGCCAGCATCCGAGACCCCAAACTTCGCCTCGAGTGCGTCCCACATATCTTTTCCATTATCAATTGACACATAAGTATCAACTATGTTTTCACCAAGAACACTCAAGAGAGCAGCCTTAAACAGGGTATCCATTTTCGGAAAAGCTTGTTCATGTTGAGCATCATATTCTCCTTCAGGTTTGCCAAGAGTGGCATCATAGCAACTCATGGTTTGAAACCATAAGACTGCTCTCACACGCCACCTCTTATAGTGGATACCCTCAAACATAGGAGGTCTCATGGAAGCAGCAAAACCACTCGGGGTAAATTGCCTGTAATAAGGTTTTTGGATTGTTGGAAATATGAGCAATTTACCGAATAATTTTACTAACGGAAATACTAGAGAAAGCATGACTAATATAGCAGAGATAAAGCAAGTCATGCAATCTCACAGAGAGAAGGTAAATAGCATCTTCATATATGAAATTTAACTAAACATATCTAGAGCAGACAATAGAGCAAGTTGCATATATGAAGTAGAACCTAACAGGGCAAACAATAGAACAAGGAAATGTAGCAGGGCCTCTAACAGAAAGAGCAAGAACACATACGGGACAACAGCAGCAGAAGCACTGGACTTGGGGTTGACATCCTCGCCAGCCATGTCATCGAGGAGGTTGTCAACGTTGGGGAAGAAGTCGTCATCAGGGAAGTAGTCATTGGAGTCTGGGGCGTCCGTGACGAAGAAGTCAGTAGTCGTGCGGAGCGCTCCCCAAAAACCTTATCACCTTTCTACCGTACAAGACTCAAAGAGGTGCGGTTTCGGAGGCCTACTGTCCCGACTCGCGGTGCACGCCGCAAGCCGGGATGAGTAAGACAGCAGTAGCGCGGCGAGAGGAAGAGGAAGTTCGGTTGCGTCTCTCTGAGAGGAGCGACCTCCCTTTTATAGGCACAAGAGAAGGAGGCGAGAGGCCAGCTAAGGGAGATGAAGCAAAAGAGGGAGACGAAGCGAACAGACTTCAGCCGAAGAGGCGAGCCGTTTAGGCATCAGCTCGACTCATTCCCGCAACCCGCGTCGTGACGAGGCGTGGCGTGGCGAGGCGGGCGGTGGAGGAGGAGCGCGCGTGGATGTCCTTCTTGTTCTCATCCTCATACATGTGGGGAAAGAACCTCCCTTATAAAGAGGTCCAACTCCCTCTAAACTAGCAATGTGGGACTAAACTTTAGTTCCACCTCTTGCCTTGCACGATGGGCTACGTGGGCCTCTAGGATTTATTAGGAATTTCTGAAACTGCTATTGGGCTGGCCCAAAATAGACATAATTCCAGCACGCAGCACCCCGGATCAGATCAGGGCGGTGCGCGGATCTGGCGCTGCATCGGGAGCAGCAGGGGCGCCGGGAAAGGGCGCCTCGCCGATAGCCAACAGCGCGCCGCCGCGCATGGAGTAGCAGGCCACGCAAATGACATGATCGGCCGCCGCCTCGGACTTGAATCTGAGGGGAAAATGCCGCGCCGCGAGAGAGAGCTTGCCCAGCCGCCGCCGTCCACGACACGGGCTTAGCCCGGTCGCCTCCTCCGACAACGGCGAGGGGGGGATGGAGGGGAGGGGCTTGAGGAGGTTGGTGGCTGGATCTTCCCCGTGTCGCCCGTGAGAGCGATGTGAGGGTCGGGCTGGGCTGGTCCCTCACGTACAATGGGCTCCGCCTCGTGTCGTTTGATCGTGCCGGTGTCCATGGCACCTAGATTTAACTCTTCGTCAGAATCAATTATGTCTTCGAAACCATCATAGGTGCCTGCACACAGAAAACTTAGTTCATTTATTTCCCATATACCCCTAAAGAGTACCATACTAAAATGTGTTGAAGATATTTTTAAGTAGAATGGTTCATCTTACATTATAATCAAGATATTATTCAAGGCATAGAATTTGCAAGATTAGGAAAGGACATATATCACATACGTCATGCCGAGGCTTTACACCTTCAAAAGTACTGAAATCAGGAGTAGCAAAATCAGGTGGACTGAGGACAATATATGTTACATAATCTCTACTCCTAATGGATGAGTTGGTTGAATATTATCCACAGTTTATTTTCATCCCACCACTTTCGTCTGGTTTTTTTCGTCTAGTTTTTTTCGTCCCTGCCCCACCCCACCCCGCAATCAGAAAAAACACCCCGCAAAAAAGACACTCCCATTGGTTCCCTTCCTATCGATCCGTTCGTCGCCGCCCTAGCACTCGCATCAAGCGCCCTCGATCCCTGTGCTACCTCCCTTCACCGCCGCCGCCACAGATCCCTTCGCCGCTTCAGGAGCCGCCGCCGATCCCCTTCAGGAGCCACGGGCATCTTCTCTCTCGGGACGCCGCTCCGACATGATCCGGCAAAGAGGCAGGCCTCCGTGTGCGGCAACGAGGGCGACGGGCGGCGAGCGACGGTCGTCCCTCTCCCTCCCCTCCCGCCCTCCACTCCACCTCTGGCCCTCTCGGCCTCTCCTCCTCCAGTCCGCCTCCAGCCTTCAGCCCTCCACCCGCAGGCGCCCTCCACAACTCCAAGGCTGACGGCCCCAGTGCTCCACTTCCAGCAGTCCGGCACTGCCTCCGTCGCTGCAGTGGACTGCGTCACTGTCAGACTCCACCTCCGCCAAGTCTGCATGACTGCATTGATCCAGCCATCCCCCATCCATCTACTGATTTACAGGCACCAACCATCCCCTCTGTTTTTAAACAAATCTGAATCCTTTTTTTTATAAATTGCCACTGCCACTGATTGCTAGAAGGAGTAGAACTATCTACGTGAGATTAGATTTGGCACCAGCTTCTAACTCGGTGTATTACTAATAGAATTTGTTCACGGGATCACATTCTGAGCATGAGCCTGCCGTGCTTTTCCTCTGTTTCCAGCGTTGCCAGATTACATGTGGTCCTCCTATATTAACACGGTAGCTTCGGCAGCACGACATATATGTGGCATCTCTGCTCACTTGAAATGGTAGTACATCTATATATTTTGGCAGGCATCTATTTTGTATGCGCGATTAAAAATGAGTGTTGAATATACATTGTACTCCATGGAAGGAGCCGGCGCTGGGGCTGCGCGTTCCTGGACGGGGATGATGGCCTCAACATGCTCCTGTTAAAATGACACTCCATGGTATGTTTGCTTTGAGAAATTTCTTCATATTTTTCTTTTTCTACAATGTAGAGCACAGTTTAGACATGTTTCCTTTCTTGAATCGACCTATTCGTGAAACTTTATATTGATATGGTCTTGGTGGTCTCTGGTTTTGGTAACTAATCCGAAGGTCTACATTTCTAGTTTTAGTAACTTATGTGTGTACTGACAACCCACAAGTATAGGGGATCGCAACAGTTTTCGAGGGTAGAGTATTCAACCCAAATTTATAGATTCGACACAAGGAGAGCCAAAGAATATTTGAAGGTATTAGCAGCTGAGTTGTCAATTCAACCACGCCTAGAGATTAATTATCTGCAGCAGAGTTATCAGTAGCAAAGTAGTTTGATAGTTTTGATAGTAGTGACAGCAGCAATAGTAACAGTAACAGTGATAGCAGTAATTTTGTAGCAAGTGTAACAGTGATGATAGCAGTAGTAACTTCGCAGAAATAATATAAGATAAATTCGTAGGCATTGGATCGGTGACTTGTTGGATGATATTCATCATGTGACAGTTATAACCTAGGGCGTGTGACACCCAAGATTTTATTGGATTTTTTTTAAAAAAAATTGACTTGAGGGTGGTGATTTAAATTTTTCTTCAAAAGAACCCTCCCTTTCAAAATATTCTTTTTATGGCAAGAGTTTTATTTGGATTCACACAAGGCTTGTTTTTGGTCTTGGAGGTTCTTGCTTTTTATTTGGACTCAAACCAAAATGCTTTTCACTTGAGAAAAATGTCTTTTGAAGATTTCTTGAAAAGCCCTATAGCTTTTGGAATGATCTTTTCCCACTTTCAACAAATCTCTCATGCCATGGCCTTAGTGCAAATCCACTCTCCTAAACCTTCCCTCATCTCTGGATCAAGATTTGCATCAAATCCAGCAAGTTGAACCTCCCCATATGTTTATTTTCCATTTAAATCTTATCAAAACAATTTCTGTCTTCTATTCTAGCCCTTGAAGATTTACAAAGGAGCTACCATTTCTGTTTTGATTTTTGACCCCAAACCAATTTCCCTCCCTAGTCCTTTGAACCCTCAACCAAGATCCATGAAGATCCACTGGTCTTCAGTTCAAAATTTTCAAACTACACTTGCTGCAAGTTTGGACCAGATTTGTCAAATTTGATGAAATTCATTCAAATCCTTCTCCTAAAAATCTGAGAAAAATCAGACAACCTCTGGGTGCATTGAGAGGTCACCTCACCAAGTCCCAGCCCCAGGAAAAATTTTCTTCACTCCAAATCATTTCGTCGAACACCTACTGGACACTGTTGCTGTCATTGTTCAGTTAAGTTCAGAGAACAGTTTCAGTGCACTGTCGTTTTCTTCAGTGTTCGTTGTCCATCTCGCCAGTGTCGCTGTGGCGCCTAGCTCCCCGTCCCCTCCCCCTTGTCCTCTGCACCGCACGAGCGCCTGGATGCTTGCGGGCGTCGGCGACGTGCTGGAGGAGGTGCGCCGCCCCGTGACCGACGCCAGCGGCGGCTTTGCGGCCGCCAGAGAGAGGCGCGGCGCAGACGGCGCCACCCAGCGCCGCCCAAGCCACCGGAGAGCGCCGCGTGGTCTTCCACTCCCCCGTGCGCGCTGCCACCCTCGTCGTGAACCGCTGGGCGCGGAGCGCGCTCTCTGCCGCCGACGTGCCCGTGCGGCCACCCCACCGCGGACCGACGCCATTACGCCAAGACCAACCGGGATTAGCGGGGGAACGACACCAGCAACTCCCACTGATGCTGCCTGGCCACCTAAACCCCTACCAATCCACTACATCGCCTTAATTGCTCGCCGGAGATTCTCCATTCACGGCCACCCCCTCGATCCGCCTATAAATAGCGGCCCCGAGCTTCAACTCGAACCCACACCACCTCTGCACTCCACCTAGACCACACCAAGCCACTGGAAGAGCCCCGAGGAGGTCTCCTTCCTCAACTCCGGCCGCCGCGACCCGCCACGGGATCCAGCTCGATTCGCTCCCGTGCGTGCGCCTCTGCCTCCCATCTCTTGCCAGTAGCTCCCCTATGCATCCACTCTTCTGACCCGCGCTTCAATTCGGAGTTTGCAGCACCCACCGGAGTTCTCCACCATCACCCGAGCCGCCGTCCGCCGGAGAAAGTGTCGACGTCGACGTGGTGCTCTCCGTCGGTCGAGTCCACCACCCACCGATGCGGAAGGACACGCTGAAGCTCTTGGTACACTCCGATCTCCCTGTCTCGCCGTGGTTCGACGCCGGCGACCACCGCAATCTTCGGGCGCCGGCGAGCTTTTTAAACCTGACATGTGGGACCCCCATGTCAGCCTCTCTTCTTTCTCTCCCTCGAAATGTTTTTTGTTGGCGCCTTCGGGCAAAATACGTTTTCCCTTTTGAGCTGGCGCGTTTCTTTCCGAAGCGTTTTCTGTTTTCTCAGTTTAGCCCCTGGAACTTTTCTGTTTCATTACAGATGAGTCCCTGGACAGAAACCTTTATAACTTTTAAATAAAAAGTGATTTTTGAGTGATTCTTTTTCTGACTGTCATAAAATTTTGTCTAGTTTTTTATGGGATTTATTTGGAAATAATTTGGAGAAGTTTTTATGCACGTGTTGGTTTTCACGTTAGTGCCCGTTTTCGTTATGCCGTAGGTTCCGGAAGAGGTGACGGAACCGCGAACGCCGAGATAGACTCCGACTTCTCCGAACCAGGCAAGCATGTTTGAACCTTTGATATGATAGGTGTTTTGCATGTTTGCATGTAAGTTTCTGCGTGGCATATGAGTGTCGGTGAGTACCTCGTTGCTCGTGAGGCAACTACCCGCATGGTCCAAAGTTGCGATGATCTCTGGTGAGAGATGGCCTAATCATGTGGTGACATGAAGGGCAGCAAGGTGGTACTGTTGTAGCATACCAGCCTTGCATCATCTGTCAAATTCCGACGTTAACGTGGACGGAGTCACGTTATCGTTCTTTCCCCTTCCGTGCTACCACATGTTTCTTTGCCAGGATGCGGTTTAGTAAGTTGGTAACCTCTTTCCGTGTACACACCAAAAAGAGGGGCCGGGATGATGGTTCCATGGCCCTGGATTAAAGCCAGTCATCCGGTCAGGGGGCATGGGTGTTTCCGGTTGGGACCGAGAGGGGGGGCACCCCCTTAGAGCGCGCGTATAGAAATTTGATCCCATGCTACGCGAGGTTGTAGCCTCCCCGTCTCAAGGTTTTTCTTGAACGTTGCCGAGGGTGATCCCTGGCTTCGGAATGTTGAATGGGTGTGTACTGGTTAGACGTGTTTCTTCCAAAACACCGTAAACGGAACTAGTCCCCGTGAGTACTGAAATCCGTTGGCTGTGGTTAAGTACAAACTCTGTAGAGTCAAATCCTTCCAAGTCATGGTATCCATGATCAAGTAGGGTGATCAGTATATCCATATCTATCCTCGTGGAATTTTTATCCCCGGTGAACAAGCTCTAGTGGTAAACCCACTTTAATTGTTATTCCTACGGATGGACTAACCTTATATTTGTCTCGTACTTGTAATAATTTATGTTCTCGAGCTACTGAATTATTGAGCTACAATATAAGCCCTTTATGCGATGTCGCTCAGACGTCCGACTGTGGCATGTTTGCCTTTTGCTTTCAAAATATGCCCCTTATGTCATGTCGCTCAGACGTCCGACTGTGGCATGTTTGTCTTTTATTTTTGTTATAAGCCCTTTATGTGGTGTCGCCCTGACGCCCGACTGCGGCATTATTATTCTTGCAGTTTCCTCTCTAGGAGTCATTCAGACCCTTGTTTGGCACCGGTATTACTATTCTTGCAGTTTCCTCTCGAGGAGTCATTCAGACCCTCGTTTGGCACCGGTATTACTATTCTTGCAGTTTCCTCTCGAGGAGTCATTCAGACCCTCGTTTGGCACCGGTATTCCTATTCTTGCAGTTTCCTCTCGAGGAGTCATTCAGACCCTCGTTTGGCACCCCAGTATTTACTTTGGGATTTCGGGAGGACTACCGCCCGACTTCCCTGCTATTTTTCCCATGCATTATTATCTCTATGCCTGAACGCACTGGTTAATCTGTTCATATGCTTCATGTTTACATTTGTTATATCTTATGTCCGAACTGTCTTGCGAGTACTTTCATAGTACTCACCTGGCTTGTTGTTTTGGCCAGATGTTGACGAAGGCGATCTCTTGGATGAAGAGTTTGATAGTGAGTCCGACGCCTAGAGGAGTCCTAGTCAGTCCCGTGCGATCCTGGATATCGGTCACTTGTATTATATACGCTTCCGCCACCCGCAATAAGTCTCCTCGAGCCTCACTCCGACGCTCGAAGAGCTGTAGTTTTCAGGAGTCATATCACCCACTTCGCGGTGATATTTCCACCACCGTTGTTATCGTGAGTTAGTAGTCATGCCACCCTATCCGCCGTTATGTTTTATCGGCGTTCATGTAATAAATTGTTGAGCAGTCTCCGCTCAACCTTGTATTATATTCGGTACTCCTGGTATTTTTCTTCTGTGACCAAGATATTGTCTACCAGTGAGAAGGAATTCTTCTTTACTGGTCCGTAAAAGGGATTAGTCTCTCAATAAATATTTTATTGAAAAACCGGTCGTGACAAGCTTGGTATCAGAGCCAGGCTGACTGTAGGAAGCCACTAGGTGCGATCGCTAATCGGTTATTAGCGTCTTTTGTGCTTTTTCAGCATTTTTGCAGATGTAGCTATTTTCTGTTGGTCATCATAAATTTATGACATGACTACTCAGAATTTTTGCCTACTTTTGTAGATGGCTGGCAGCAACTGCGAGACTCGAGTGTTCACGAACGTGCCCGAGGGGTTTGTCAAACTCCTCGTCTCCATCACCAAGCTCGCGATCGGGCCAGCGACTCGTCCGGAGTTCACGCTTTACCAACACAAGCTCAGCGACGACGTGTCTATGCACCAGGCCGTGGTGCAATTCAAGGGAGGATGTTCTGCATCTCGCCACTTCCATTTTGTGGGAAGGGCCATGCCTACGGAGAGGCATGCCATGCAGATGGCTGCCCGTGAGGCAATAGCTCGCCTTCGGGATATTCTTCCTATGATGAAGACTCGTCGCTACCGCTATCTCCCATGCCATGTGCCATACACTTGTCACTATGCATTCGCCTGCCATCGGGGAGAGCGAGATGAAGCCATCGAGATGGTTGTGGAGTATCTCAAGGCTCTAGAGGAATCTTTCGACAACCTCGTAGACGATCTTGTGGCTGCCCGCATGGACTTAGTCCGGGGCGGTCCTGCCTGCAGGAAGGAGCTTCTCCACACGGCACCGCCTCTAACATTCGCCTCGTCTTCAGCCTCTTATGCACCGGCCATTTTGGCCACTACTCGCCGTCTGCCTACCACTGAGGAGTTCGACCGAGTCATCGCTCCTACTCCAGTCAGAGCTGCACCGCCTGCCGCACCCGCACTACCGCCCGTCGCTCCCGTACCGTCACCGCAGCGCAGTGCTACACGCCAGGAGCCAGCTAGAGAGGAGGTGGAGGTTGATTCTCCTGCACCGCTGAGTCTTGCCCTCGGCAAGGGAAAGGACATCGTCACCATCTCCGACTGAGAGCGTCGAGTAGCCGCGCGTTATGTCTGCTTGTATGATGTGATTTCTCTGTATGCTAGTTTGTATTAGTGTGTTCGCTGCCTTCCGGAGTAGTATGCTAGTCTTAATAACATGTCAGGATTGTGTACGCACATCCTGAGTGCTGTATCGTGTGTTTGTTTTTCGCGTGTAAGATTTGTGTTAAGCAGTCTTTTCTCCGTGCAAAATCGTTTATGTTCTCTTGAAAATCTTGAGGTCTTTTAAATTGTTGCGTTTGCAAGATTTTCCTTGTGTCACACAGTTCTTCTCATGGGTTTTGCAAAATAATACCCCAGACTAGAAAAATGTCTCGCCCGTGGACTCGCTCCATGCCCAATCAGCCAGAAGAAGTTTATGGGACACAGACTAGCAACAATTTCACTCAGGGTCAGTCCAGTCAACAGGACAGCGAAGCAGCCCTGTCTCAAGTATGCCGTCTCTTCGAACAAAGCCAGCAACAGCACCAAGAGATGATGAATCACGTCATCAATATGGGAAACCACCGTGAACCCTATCAACCGCATTCCAAGTTATCTGAGTTACAGAAAACTCGCCCTTCAACGTTTGCTCACACCGATAGGCCGCTAGAAGCCGATGATTGGCTCCGTGACATTGAAAGGAAACTGATTATTGCTCAGTGTTCAGATCATGAGAAGGTGCTTTATGCACCACACTACCTTACTGGAGCAGCTGCAGCATGGTGGGAAAACTTCCTACACATGCATCCCAGTAAACACAACATCACCTGGGAAGAGTTCAAGGAAGGCTTCCGTGGGGCACACATCCCCAGGAGCATCATAAAACTCAAGAAGAGAGAATTTGATGACCTGAAGCAGAGAGGCATGTCAGTGACAGAATACAATGGTCAGTTTACCCAGCTATCTCGTTATGCCTACGACGAGCACATGACAGAAAACAAGAAGATGGAAAAATTCCTGGACGGCCTGGCACCAGCACTAAGATGCCAACTGATTGTACACACCTTTCCGGATTTTAAAACTCTGGTTGACAAGGCCATTACCTTGGAGAATGAGCGCCATAGTCTGGAAGATATCCGTAAGCGAAAGAGGGACAAGACAACTCTTGCTCGCAAAAACCGAAGCAAGACTGAGGTTCCAAGGACAGAAGCAAGGAGATCCATGACTACTGATCCAAGGCCCGTCAGACAGTTTCATGCCAGGGACAAAGAGTTCACGTACCGTCCAGGGGTCACATGCTATGCTTCTGGAGAAGAAGGGCACTATGCTAAACAGTGCCCAAAACCAAGGAACTCGGTACCCAAGCCGAACAATGGTGGAAACAATCCAGCCCCCAAGCGCAACAATTTCAATCCCAACAACAACCACAAGAAGGGTCACCTGAACCATGTGACCAGGGAAGAAGCGCAGAATGCCCCAGACATCGTGCTCGGTACGTTCCCTGTCAACACAGTACCTGCCAGTTTTGTTTGATTCTGGAGCTTCCCATTCGTTCGTTTCGAAGAGTTTTGTTTTGCAACATGGTTTTCCGATACTTCCCTTGGAAAAATCTATGATCATCAAGTCCCCCGGAAATAAGCAAATCGCTCAGAGTTACTGCCAAGGAGTAATCATTGAGTTCGAAGGACTACAGTTCCAAGCAAATCTCATCGTGTTGGAGAATAAAGGACTGGACGTCATTTTAGGGATGGACTGGTTAACCACCAACAAAGGATTCATTGACTGTTTCAACCGGACCGTGATTCTCACTCACCATCATGGCAAGACAATAAAGGTTACAGCTCAAGAAAGGCCACGGTCACGGTAACCAAAGCTGAACAAAGTGGACATGTCAGAACTGAGAAAAGTTCCAGTGGTATGCGAGTTTCCTGACGTATTTCCTGAAGAACTACCAGGCATGCCACCAGACCGAGAGATAGAGTTCAGCATCGAACTAGCACCTGGCACCGCTCTCATCTATAAGAAACCTTATAGAATGGCACCCTCAGAATTGGTGGAGTTGAAGAAGCAGATAAAGGAATTATTGGACAAAGGATTTATTCGAGCCAGCTCCTCACCATGGGGTTCGCCAGTGTTGTTCGCCAAGAAAAAAGGATGGGACACTGAGATTGTGTATAGACTATCGAGCCCTCAATATGGTCACCATCAAAAACAAGTATCCGATGCCACGGATAAATGATTTGTTCGACCAGCTCGCACAAGCCAAGCTGTTCTCAAAGATTGATTTGAGATCGGGATATCACCAATTGAAAGTACGGACAGAAAATATCCCCAAGACAGCATTCACTTCCAGATATGGGTTATATGAGTTCACAGTGATGCCTTTTGGTCTAACAAACGCCCCCGCATATTTCGTCCACCTCATGAACAAAGTGTTCATGAAATTCATGGACAAATTTGTTGTGGTGTTCATCGACGATATTCTGGTATACTCGAGGACACCAGAAGAGCATGCTGAGTATCTCAGAATTGTTTTGGGAGAATTAAGGAAACATCAGTTGTACGCCAAATTTAGCAAGTGCGAATTTTGGCTAAGGCAAGTTGGTTTCCTAGGCCATATATTGAACCAAGAAGGTGTGGCCGTAGACCCAGAAAAAGTCAAAGCCATACTTGACTGGAAGCCACCCGCCAACGTTACAGATGTGCAGAGTTTCCTGGGAATGGCCGGATATTACAGAAGATTTATTGAAGGATTCTCCACTGTGGCAAAACCAATAACACAGTTGGTCAAGAAAGACAAGAAATTTGTATGGACGGAAGCATGCGAGAAAAGCTTCCAAGAACTCAAGAAGAAACTGACAACCGCACCGGTCTTAACTGTGCCAGACATACACAAGAGTTTTGAAGTGTATTGTGACGCGTCCCGAAAAGGCCTCGGGTGTGTACTAATGCAGGATGGCAAAGTTGTCGCGTATGCCTCCAGGCAGCTGCGAAAACATGAGGAGAATTACCCAACACATGACTTGGAGCTAGCAGCAGTCATACATGCACTCAAGGAGTGGAGGCACTTTCTGTTGGGAAATCGCTGTGAAATATATACGGACCATAAGAGCCTCAAATATATTTTCACACAGCCAGAGCTAAATTTACGCCAACGACGCTGGTTGGAATTGGTCAAGGACTATGATGTCGGCATTCACTACCATCCAGGAAAAGCAAATGTAGTGGCCGATGCCCTTAGTCGAAACCCCAGCCCGGACAATGACGGTCCGCAAAACTTGAGGCCTGAGTTTCAGCAAGAGTTCGCTAGGCTCAACATGGTGTTAGTCTCTGAGGGCACCGTATCAAATCTGGAGATACAACCCACTCTAGTAGAACAGATTAAGAAGGCTCAACAGGGACATCCCAGCATCGAAGGTATAAAGAAGAAAATGAACCTTGGTAAGGCTTCAGAGTTCGTCACAGACAGTGAAGGAATATTATGGTACGGAGACAAACTTTGCGTACCTAACATTGAGGAACTCAAGCAACAAATCTTAACTGAAAGCCACACCGCTCCATACTCGATCCACCCTGGAGGAACCAAAATGTACAAGGACATTCAGGAAAGATTTTGGTGGCACGGTATGAAAAGAGATATAGCCACATTTATTGCTTGTTGCGATTCATGTCAGCGCATCAAGGCCGAGCATCAAAAGCCAGCAGGGCTACTCCAGCCAAACAGGATACCGGAGTGGAAATGGGATGAAATAGGAATGGACTTCATTGTCGGATTACCTCGATCACAACGCGGAAATGACGCCATATGGGTCATCACAGACCGACTAACCAAGGTTGCTCATTTCATTCCCGTGAAGACTACCTACTCCACACAAAGACTGGCCAAACTTTATCTCTCCCGTATAGTTTGTTTGCATGGAGTCCCAAAGACTATAATATCCGACCGAGGCACACAATTTGTCTCCAAATTTTGGGATCACCTGCAACAAGCTCTGGGCACGCAACTAGCTTTCAGTACAGCGTACCACCCTCAGACTGATGGACAAACGGAACGTGTGAACCAAATCCTAGAGGATATGCTGAGAGCCTGTGTGCTCACCTATGGATCCAATTGGGAAGAGAGTTTGCCGTATGCCGAGTTTGCTTACAACAACAGTTACCAAGCCAGCTTGCAAATGGCACCCTTTGAAGCATTGTACGGACGGAGGTGTCGTACCCCACTGAATTGGTCAGAAATAGGTGACAGCCGTATCTTCGGCCCAGACATGCTTAAAGAGGCTGAGGAGAGAGTTAAGCAGATCAGGGACAGACTGAAGACAGCGCAGAGCCGACAAAAGAGCTATTACGATCAAAAGCATCGTGAGGTCAGCTTTGAACCCGGTGACTCTGTATACCTACAAGTGTCACCTATGAGGGGCCTACAACGGTTCAAAATTAAGGGGAAGCTAGCCCCGAGATTTATCGGACCATTTTGTGTAGAGGCACGAAGAGGCACAGTGGCCTACAAACTAGACTTACCCAAGGAGCTGTCAGACGTCCATGACGTATTCCACGTCTCCCAATTGAGAAAATGTGTGAGTAACCCGGAGAAGCATGTGTCTCATGAGGACATTGATGTACAACCAGATCTCACCTACAGAGAACGACCAGTAAAGATATTGGAGGTGTCTGAACGGAGGACTTGTCAGAAAACAACAAAAAATTTCAAAGTTCAGTGGAGCAACCACACCGAGGATGAAGCTACATCGGAAAGGGAAGATTTTCTTCAGGCAGAGTACCCATATCTATTTGAGGATCAGCAGAAATCTCGAGGACGAGATTTTTCCTAAGGGGGTAGGTGTTGTGACACCCAAAATTTTATTGGATTTTTCAAAAAAAAAATTTGACTTGAGGGAGGTGATTTAAATTTTTCTTCAAAAGAACCCTCCCTTTCAAAATATTCTTTTTATGGCAAGAGTTTTATTTGGATTCACACAAGGCTTGTTTTTGGTCTTGGAGGTTCTTGCTTTTTATTTGGACTCAAACCAAAATGCTTTTCACTTGAGAAAAATGTCTTTTGAAGATTTCTTGAAAAGCCCTATAGCTTTTGGAATGATCTTTTCCCACTTTCAACAAATCTCTCATGCCATGGCCTTAGTGCAAATCCACTCTCCTAAACCTTCACTCATCTTTGGATCATGATTTGCATCAAATCCAGCAAGTTGAACCTCCCCATATGTTTATTTTCCATTTAAATCTTATCAAAACAATTTCTGTCTTCAATTCTAGCCCTTGAAGATTTACAAAGGAGCTACCATTTCTGTTTTGATTTTTGACCCCAAACCAATTTCCCTCCCTAGTCCTTTGAACCCTCAACCAAGATCCATGAAGATCCACTGGTCTTCAGTTCAAAATTTTCAAACTACACTTGCTGCAAGTTTGGACCAGATTTGTCAAATTTGATGAAATTCATTCAAATCCTTCTCCTAAAAATCTGAGAAAAATCAGACAACCTCTGGGTGCATTGAGAGGTCACCTCACCAAGTCCCAGCCCCAGGAAAAATTTTCTTCACTCCAAATCATTTCGTCGAACACCTACTGGACACTGTTGCTGTCATTGTTCAGTTAAGTTCAAAGAACAGTTTCAGTGCACTGTCGTTTTCTTCAGTGTTCGTTGTCCATCTCGCCAGTGTCGCTGTGGCGCCTAGCTCCCCGTCCCCTCCCCCTTGTCCTCTGCACCGCACGAGCGCCTGGATGCTTGCGGGCGTCGGCGACGTGCTGGAGGAGGTGCGCCGCCCCGTGACCGACGCCAGCGACGGCTTTGCGGCCGCCAGAGAGAGGCGCGGCGCAGACGGCGCCACCCAGCGCCGCCCAAGCCACCGGAGAGCGCCGCGTGGTCTTCCACTCCCCCGTGCGCGCTGCCACCCTCGTCGTGAACCGCTGGGCGCGGAGCGCGCTCTCTGCCGCCGACGTGCCCGTGCGGCCACCCCACCGCGGACCGACGCCATTACGCCAAGACCAACCGGGATTAGCGGGGGAACGACACCATCAACTCCCACTGATGCTGCCTGGCCACCTAAACCCCCTACCAATCCACTACATCGCCATAATTGCTCGCCGGAGATTCTCCGTTCACGGCCACCCCCTCGATCCGCCTATAAATAGCGGCCCCGAGCTTCAACTCGAACCCACACCACCTCTGCACTCCACCTAGACCACACCAAGCCACTGGAAGAGCCCCGAGGAGGTCTCCTTCCTCAACTCCGGCCGCCGCGACCCGCCACGGGATCCAGCTCGATTCGCTCCCGTGCGTGCGCCTCTGCCTCCCATCTCTTGCCAGTAGCTCCCCTATGCATCCACTCTTCTGACCCGCGCTTCAATTCGGAGTTTGCAGCACCCACCGGAGTTCTCCACCATCACCCGAGCCGCCGTCCGCCGGAGAAAGTGTTGCCGTCGACGTGGTGCTCTCCGTCGGTCGAGTCCACCACCCACCGACGCGGAAGGACACGCTGAAGCTCTTGGTACACTCCGATCTCCCTGTCTCGCCCTGGTTCGACGCCGGCGACCACCGCAGTCTTCGGGCGCCGGCGAGCTTTTTAAACCTGACATGTGGGACCCCCATGTCAGCCTCTCTTCTTTCTCTCCCATGAAACATTATCTGTTGGCGCCTTCGAGCAAAATACGTTTTCCCTTTTGAGCTGGCGCGTTTCTTTCCGAAGCGTTTTCTGTTTTCTCAGTTTAGCCCCTGGAACTTTTCTGTTTCATTACAGATGAGTCCCTGGACAGAAACCTTTATAACTTTTAAATAAAAAGTGATTTTTGAGTGATTCTTTTTATGACTATCCTAAAATTTTGTCTAGTTTTTTATGGGATTTATTTGGAAAAAATTTGGAGAAGTTTTTATGCACGCGTTGGTTTTCACGTTAGTGCCCGTTTTCGTTATGCCGTAGGTTCCGGAAGAGGTGACGGAGCCGCGAACTTCGCCGAGCTAGACTCCGACTTCTCCGAACTAGGCAAGCATCTTTAAACCTTTGATATGATAGGTGTTTTGCATGTTTGCATGTAAGTTTGTGCGTGGCATATGAGTGTCGGTGAGTACCTCGTTGCTCGTGAGGCAACTACCCGCATGGTCCAAAGTTGCGATGATCTCTGGTGAGAGATGGCCTAATCATGTGGTGACATGAAGGGCAGCAAGGTGGTACTGTTGTAGCATACCAGCCTTGTGTCATCCGTCAAATTCCGACGTTAACGTGGACAGAGTCACGTTATCGTTCTTTCCCCTTCCGTGCTACCACATGTTTCTTTGCCAGGATGCGGTTTAGTAAGTTGGTAACCTCTTTCCGTGTACACACCAAACAGAGGGGCCGGGATGATGGTTCCATGGCCCTGGATTAAAGCCAGTCATCCGGTCAGGGGGCATGGGTGTTTCCAGTTGGGACCGAGAGGGGGGGCACCCCCTTAGAGCGCGCGTATAGAAATTTGATCCCATGCTACGCGAGGTTGTAGCCTCCCCGTCTCAAGGTTTTTCTTGAACGTTGCCGAGGGTGATCCCTGGCTTCGGAATGTTGAATGGGTGTGTACTGGTTAGACGTGTTTCTTCCAAAACACCGTAAACGGAACTAGTCCCCGTGACTACTGAAATCCGTTGGCTGTGGTTAAGTACAAACTCTGCAGAGTCAAATCCTTCCAAGTCATCGTATCCATGATCAAGTAGGGTGATCAGTATATCCATATCTATCCTCGTGGAATTTTTATCCCCGGTGAACAAGCTCTAGTGGTAAACCCAGTTTAATTGTTATTCCTGCGGATGGACTAACCTTATATTTGTCTCGTACTTGTAATAATTTATGTTCTCGAGCTACTGAATTATTGAGCTACAATATAAGCCCTTTATGCGATGTCGCTCAGACGTCCGACTGTGGCATGTTTGCCTTTTGCTTTCAATATAAGCCCCTTATGTGATGTCGCTCAGACGTCCGACTGTGGCGTGTTTGTCTTTTATTTCTGTTATAAGCCCTTTATGTGGTGTCGCCCTGACGCCCGACTGCGGCATTATTATTCTTGCAGTTTCCTCTCGAGGAGTCATTCAGACCCTCGTTTGGCACCGGTATTACTATTCTTGCAGTTTCCTCTCGAGGAGTCATTCAGACCCTCGTTTGGCACCGGTATTACTATTCTTGCAGTTTCCTCTCGAGGAGTCATTCAGACCCTCGTTTGGCACCGGTATTCCTATTCTTGCAGTTTCCTCTCGAGGAGTCATTTAGACCCTCGTTTGGCACCCCAATATTTACTTTGGGATTTCGGGAGGACTACCGCCCGACTTCCCTGCTATTTTTCCCATGCATTATTATCTCTATGCCTGTACGCACTGGTTAATCTGTTCATATGCTTCATGTTTACATTTGTTATATCTTATGTCCGAACTGTCTTGCGAGTACTTTCATAGTACTCACCTGGCTTGTTGTTTTGGCCAGATGTTGACGAAGGCGATCTCTTGGATGAAGAGTTTGATAGTGAGTCCGACGCCTAGAGGAGTCCCAGTCAGTCCCGTGCGATCCTGGATATCGGTCACTTGTATTATATACGCTTCCGCCACCCGCAATAAGTCTCCTCGAGCCTCACTCCGACGCTCGAAGAGCTGTAGTTTTCAGGAGTCATATCACCCACTTCGCGGTGATATTTCCACCACCGTTGTTATCGTGAGTTAGTAGTCATGCCACCCTATCCGCAGTTATGTTTTATCGGCGTTCATGTAATAAATTGTTGAGCAGTCTCCGCTCAACCTTGTATTATATTCGGTACTCCTGGTATTTTTCTTCTGTGACCAAGATATTGTCTACCAGTGAGAAGGAATTCTTCTTTACTGGTCCATAAAAGGGATTGGTCTCTCAATAAATATTTTATTGAAAAACCGGTCGTGACAGGGCGATACGGCACTAGCTCCAGTTCATCGATATAATGTAGGCATGTGATGACCCACAAGTATAGGGGATCTATCGTAGTCCTTTCGATAAGTAAGAGTGTCGAACCCAACGAGGAGCAAAAGGAAATGACAAGCGGTTTTCAGTAAGGTATTCTCTGCAAGCACTAAAATTATCGGTAACAGATAGTTTTGTGATAAGGTAATTTGTACGGTAACAAGTAACAAAAGTAAACAAGGTGCAGCAAAGTGGCCCAATCCTTTTTGTAGCAAAGGACAAGCCTGGACAAACTCTTATATAAAGGAAAGTGCTCCCGAGGACACATGGGAATTATAGTCAAGCTAGTTTTCATCACGCTCATATGATTCGCGTTCGTTACTTTGATAATTTGATATGTGGGTGGACTAGTTCTTGGGTACTGCCCTTCCTTGGAAAAGCATCCCACTTATGATTAACCCTCTTGCAAGCATCCGCAACTACAAACGAAGTATTAAGGTAAACCTAACCATAGCATGAAACATATGGATCCAAATCAGCCCCTTATGAAGTAACACATAAACTAGGGTTTAAGCTTCTGTCACTCTAGCAAGCCATCATCTACTTATTACTTCCCAATGCCTTCCTCTAGGTCCAAATAATGGTGAAGTGTCATGTAGTCGACGTTCACATAACACCACTAGAGGAAAGACAACATAAATCTCATCAAAATATCGAACAAATACCAAATTCACATGACTACTTATAGCAAGACTTCTCCCATGTCCTCAGGAAAAAATGTAACTACTCAGAAATCATATTCATGTTCATAATCAGAGGGGTATTAATATGCATAAAGGATCTAAACATACGATCTTCCACCAAATAAACCAACTAGCATCAACTACAAGGAGTAATCAACACTACTAGCAACCCACATGTACCAATCTGAGGTTTTGAGACAAAGATTGGATACAAGAGATGAACTAGGGTTTGAGAGGAGATGGTGCTGGTGAAGATGTTGATGGAAATTGACCCCCTCCCGATGTGAGGATCGATGGTGATGACGATGGTGATGATTTCCCCCTCCCGGAGCGATGTTTCCCCGGTAGAACAGCTTCGCCGGAGCCCTAGATTGGTTCCGCCAAGGTTCCGCCTCGAGACGGCGGCGCTTCGTCCCGAAAGCTTCCTTCTGATTTTTTCCATGGCGAAAGACTTCATATAGCAAAAGATGGGCACTGGAGGCCTGCCAGGGGGCCCACGAGGCCGGGGGCGCGCATACGAGGGTAGGGCGCGCCCCCACCCTCGTGGATGGTGGGTGGCCCCCCTCTGGTGCTTTCTTCGCCCCATATTTTTTATATATTCCAAAACTGACTTTTGTGGAGTTTCAGGACTTTTGGAGTTGTGCAGAATAGGTCTGTAATATTCGCTCCTTTTCCAGCCCAGAATTCCAGCTGTCGGCATTCTCCCGCTTCATGTAAACATTGTAAAATAAGAGAGAATAGGCATAAGTATTGTGACATAATGTGTAATAACAGCCCATAATGCAATAAATATTGATATAATAGCATGATGCAAAATGGACGTATCAACTCCCCCAAGCTTAGACCTTGCTTGTCCTCAAGCGGAAGCCGATAACAAAAAATATGTCCACATGTTTAGAGATAGAGGTTTCGATAAAATAAAATACGGACATGAGGGCATCATGATCAAACTTATAACAGCAACATATATATACATTGTCATATGATTTCTTATGCTAAAGTAACAATCTATTCACAATGTCAAGTATGAACCAGAAACTTAATTCAAAACTAACAAACTATAATCTCGGTCATTGAAGCAATTGCAATTTATCATAACATCGGAAAGAGTCAATATAAGAGCTTTTCAGCAAGTCCACATACTCAACCATCATTTAGTCTTTCACAATTGTTAACACTCACGCAATACTTATGGGCATGGAGTTTTAATCAGACACAGAGAAAGATAGGGGCTTACAGTGTTGCCTCCCAACCTTTTACCTCAAGGGTAATGTCAACAATAATAGTTCATGATAACTTACATCCAATTGGATATATATATCAGGATCTTTCCAACACAATGTGCTTGCCAAAGGATAAAGTGTAAAAAGGAAAGGTGAAGATCACCATGACTCTTGTATAAGACATAAGACAAAAATAAAAGATAGGCCCTTCGCAGAGGGAAGCAGAGGTTGTCATGTGCTTTTATGGTTGGACGCACAAAATCTTAATGTGAAAGAACGTCAATTTATATTGCCACTTGTGATAGGGACCTTTATTATGCAGTCCATCGCTTTTATTGCTTCCATATCACAAGATCGTATAAAGCTTATTTTCTCCACACTAATAGATCGTACATATTTAGAGAGCAATTTTTATTGCATGCAACAATGGCAACTTACTTGAAGGATCTTACTCAATCCATAGGTAGGTATGGTGGACACTCATGGCAAAACTGGGTTTAAGGATATTCGGAAGCACAAGTAGTATCTCTACTTGGTGAAAGGAATTTGGCTAGCATGAGGAGGAAAAAGTCAAGCTCAACATGTTGGATGATCCATGACAATATACTTTATTTCCGATATAAGAAAACATAACCCATTACGTTGTCTTCCTTGTCCAACATCAACTTTTTCGCATGTCATATTTTAATGAGTGCTCACAATCATAAAAGATGTCCAAGATAGTATATTTATATGTGAAAACCTCTCTTTCTTTATTATTTCCTATTAATTGCAATGATGACCAAAACTATGTTATTCAACTCTCAACAACTTTTATTCATCATACTCTTTATATGTGAAGTTATTACTCTCCACAAGATCAATTTGATCTCTTTAATTCTTTTTATTCTTTCTTTTCTCTTTTATTTTTATTCCCTCAAGATCATAGCAAGATACTCAAGCCCTTGACTCAAAACTAATCTTTATTATATATAGCTCACGAACTCGATTACATAGAAGGATCATAAGGCAAAACTCAAAACTAAATCATACTAAAACTTTTCTACTAGATCAAGATATTACCAAAAGGATCAAACTAAGAAAAACGGTAAAGATAGGAGTGTGATGATGATACGATACCAGGGCACCTCCCCCAAGCTTGGCAGTTGCCAAGGGGAGTGCCCATACCCATGTATTTATGTCTCTTTTGGTGGTGACGAAGATGGTGTTGTTGATGACGTAGGCTTGTCGTGCAACATCGACCGTAGGAGGTGCTCCAACTTATGAATAATGCCCTTGAGTGAGGTGATATGCTCTTGCAACAGAATATTTTCACGAGTTAGATACTTGTTCTGCACCCGAACTATTTCAATCATCTTGAAAGCTTCAATTTCAGTAGGGGTAAGAAGATTGTAATGAGGTTGAAGGATGTCTTCTTCTTCTGCTCCCGGAGCTTGATCCTCCGTTGCCTTCTTGATCCTATCATCCTTATTGATCTCCCCAGGTTCTTCTCTCGTCAACTCTATCTTCATTAGCCAAGCATCCTCGCCCTCATTGTTGGAGGGGGACGACATGATGCCTGGCATTGATAACTCTGGCAGAAAACAGCTCGAAACAAAAGCAGGAGATATTTGCATGGTGCGATGGTCAAAACCTTCGGGAGATTATATAGTGAATTTTTACCGACCAAAAGAAGTATCATGCAAGAAAACGGAGTCCGGAGGGCACACGAGGTGCCCACGAGGCAGGGGGTGCGCACTCCACCCTCGTGGATGCCTCGTGCCCCTTTCGGACTACTTCTTATTTTCCTATTTTCTTAAATATTCCAAAACGGAGAAAAATTGCCATTAGAACTGTTTTGGAGTCGGTTTACTTATCGTATCACATACCTATTCCTTTTCGGAGTCTGAAACGTTCTGGAAAGTGTCCCTTATATATTCCTCCGGGATTACAGTCTCAATAACATTAGTTTCAACATTTATGGGATTACCTAAGATTTAATGTTTGATTCTTTGACCGTTCACCACCTCTGGATTTGTGCCTTCGAAGTTGTTGATTTTTATGGCACCGGAACGATAGACCTCCTCGATAACGTAAGGGCCTTCCCATTTAGGGAGAAGTTTTCCTGCAAAAACTCTTAAACGAGAGTTGTATAGAATAACATAATCACCTACATTAAACTCACACTTTTGTATCCTTTTGTCATGCCATCTTTTAACTCTTTTTTTAAACAGTTTGGCATTCTCATAGGCCTGGGTTCTCCACTCATCAAGTGAGCTAATGTCAAATAGCCTCTTCTCACCGGCAAGTGTGAAATCATAATTGAGCTCTTTAATGGCCCAATATGCCTTATGCTCTAGTTTGAGAGGTAAGTGACATGCTTTTCCATAAACCATTTTATACGGAGACATACCCATAGGATTTTTATATGCAGTTCTATAGGCCCACAATGCATCATCAAGTTTCTTAGACCAATTCTTCCTGGATCTATTAACAGTCTTTTGCAAAATTAATTTAATCTCTCTATTACTCAATTCTACTTGACCACTAGACTCTGGGTGGTATGGAGATGCAATTCTATGATTAACATCATACTTAGCAAGCATTTTACGAAAAGCACCATGAATAAAATGTGAACCACCATCAGTCATTAAGTATCTAGGGTCTCCAAACCTCGGAAAAATAACTTCTTTAAGCATCTTAATAGAGGTGTTATGATCAGCACTACTAGTTGGAATAACTTCTACCCACTTAGTAACGTAATCAACAACAACTAAAATATATGTATACCCATTAGAGGAAGGAAACGGTCCCATATAATCAAAACCCCAAACATCAAATGGTTCAATAACAAGTGAATAATTCATAGGCATTTCTTGACGTCTACTAATATTACCAATTCTTTGACATTCATCACAAGACAAGACAAACTTACGGGCATCTTTGAGGAGAGTAGGCCAATAAAAACCGGATTGCAATACCTTATGTGCAGTTCTATCTCCAGCGTGGTGTCCTCCATAAGCCTCGGAGTGACACTTGCGTAGGATCTGTTCCTGTTCATGCTTAGGTACACAACGTCTAATAACACCATCTACTCCTTCTTTATAAAGGTGTGGGTCATCCCAGAAGTAATGTCTTAAATCATACAAAAACTTTTTCTTTTGTTGGTATGTGAAACTAGGTGGTATAAATTTAGCAACAATGTAATTAGCATAATCAGCATACCATGGAGCAGTACGAGAAGCATTTATGATAGCTAATTGTTCATCAGGAAAGCTATCATCAATAGGTAGTGGGTCATCAAGAACATCCTCTAACCTAGATAAGTTGTCTCTAACGAGGTTCTCAGCTCCCTTTCTATCTATCATATGAAAATCAAATTCTTGTAGTAGGAGAACCCATCTAATAAGTCTAGGTTTATCATCTTTATTTTCCATAAGATATTTAATAGCAGCATGATCAGTGTGAACAGTTACTTTAGAATCAACAATATAAGGTCTAAACTTATCACAAGCAAATACAACTGCTAAAAATTCCTTCTCAGTAGTAGCATAATTTCTTTGGGCGCTGTCTAGAGTTTTACTAGCATATTTGATAACATTTAATTTCTTATCAACTCTTTGTCCTAGAACAGCACCTACAGTATAATCGCTAGCATCACACATAATTTCAAAGGGTAAATTCCAATCAGGAGGCTGAACAATAGGTGCAGAAATCAAGGCCTTCTTAAGTATTTCAAATGCTTCTACACAATCATCATCAAAGACAAAAGGAACATCTTAGTCAGAGGCCTAGAAATTTTTGAGAAGTCTTTAATGAACCTCCTACAAAAATTGGCATGACCAAGGAAACTTCTTATACCTTTAATGTCCTTAGGACACGGCATCTTTTTAATAGCATCAACTTTAGCTTTATCAACTCCAATACCTCTTTTCGAAATTTTATGCCCCAAGACAATACCTTCGTTAACCATAAAGTGGCACTTCTCCCAATTCAAGACAAGATTAGTTTCTTCACATCTCCGCAAAACTCGATCAAGGTTGCTTAAGCAATCATCAAAAGAAGTTCCATAAACGGAGAAATCATCCATGAAAACCTCAACAATCTTTTCACAAAATTCAGAGAATATAGCAGTCATACATCTTTGAAAGGTAGCAGGTGCATTTCATAAACCAAAAGGCATACATCTATAAGCAAAGGTACTGAAAGGGCAAGTAAAAGTGGTCTTTTCTTGATCCTCTTTTGACACAGGTATTTGAGGGAAACCAGAATAACCGTCTAGAAAGCAAAAATGTGTATGTTTGGATAATCTTTCTACCATTTGATCAATAAAAGGTAAAGGGTAATGATCCTTTTTAGTAGCTTTATTTAGTTTGCGGAAATCAATTACCATTCTATTACCTGTAACAATTATTTGTGGGATCAATTCATCTTTATCATTAGGAACAACAGTAATACCTCCCTTCTTAGGGACACAATGGACAGGACTTACCCACTGACTATCAGCAACAGGATAAATTATGCCTGCCTCTAGAAGCTTTAGTATTTCTTTTCTTACCACTTCTTTCATCTTAGGATTTAACTGGCGTTGGTGATCAACAACCGGTTTAGTGTCTTTCTCCAATTTTATTTTGTGCTGGCATAGAGTGGGACTAATGCCCTTAAGATCATCCAGAGTATATCCAATAGCAGCACGGTGCTTCTTCAGAGTTTTCAATAATTTCTCTTCTTCCTTGTCTGAAAGGTTAGCACTAATAATAACATGATATATCTTCTTTTCATCAAGATAAGCATATTTAAGAGTATCAGGTAATGGTTTAAGCTCAAACACGGGATCACCCTTGGGTGGAGGAGGATCCCCTAGAATTTCAACAGGCAAGTTGTGTTTCAAAATAGGTCTCTGTTTAAAGAATACTTCATCTATTTCCCTTCTTTCATTCATAAACACATCATTTTCATGGTCTAGCAAATATTGTTCTAAAGGATCATTAGGAGGCACGGCAATAGAAGCAAGACCAAGAATTTCATCTTTACTAGGCAATTCTTTATCATGGGGTTGTCTACGAAATTTAGCAAAATTAAAATCATGAGACATATCCCCTAAACTAATAGTAACAACATCCTTTTTGCAGTCTATCTTAGCATTAACAGTATTCAAGAAGGTTCTGCCAAATATAATGGGACAAAAGTCATCTTGTGGGGAACCAAGAACAAGAAAATAAGTAGGATATTTAACTTCCCCACACAAGACTTCAACATCTATAACAATCCCAACTAGTGAAATAGTATCTCTATTGGCAAGCTTAATTGTAACATCAATACCTTCTAACTCAGCAGGTGCAATATCATGCATAATTTCTTCGTATAAAGAATGAGGTATTGCACTCGCACTAGCACCCATATCACATAAGCCATGATAACAATGATCTCCTATTTTAACAGAAATAACAGGCATGCCTACAACAGGTCTATGTTTATTTTTAGTATCGGGTCTAGGAATTCTAGCAGCTTCATCACAGAAGTAAATAACATGCCCATCAATATTATGGACCAAGAGATCTTTAACCATAGCAATACTGGGTTCAACTTTAATTTGCTCAGAGGGTTTGGGTCTTCTAATATTACTTTTTTGACCACATTTGAAGCTTTAGCATGATCCTTTATTCTAATAAGGGAAAGGTGGTTTCTCAATATAAGCGGTAGGAACAATAGGATCAACATTATAAGTGATAGTCTTTTCTTCAACTTTAATAGGTTCAACTACTTTTACTTCAATGGGAGGATGATATTTAAACCATTTCTCCTTAGGAATATCAACATGAGTAGCAAATGATTCACAGAAAGAAGCTACTATCTCAGAGTCAAGTCCATATTTAGTGCTAAATTCACGGAAAACATCGGTATCCCTAAAAGATTTAACACAATCAAACTTAGGTGTTATACCTGACTCCTTACCTTCTCGAGTTCCCAATCTTTAGAGTTGCGTTTAATTCTTTCCAATAAATCCCATCTGAATTCAATAGTCTTCATCATAAAAGAAACAGTACAAGAAGTATCGAGCATGGAGCGATTATTGAGAGAAAGCCGAGCATAAAAATTTTGAATGATCATTTCTCTTGAGAGCTCATGATTGGGGCATGAATATAACATTGACTTAAGCCTCCCCCAAGCTTGAGAAATGCTTTCTCCTTCACGAGGCCAAAAATTATATATAAAATTGCGATCACGATGAACAAGATGCATAGGATAAAACTTCTGATGAAATTCCAATTTCAACCGGTTGTAGTTCCATGATCCAATATCATCACATAGCCTAAACCATGTCAATGCCTTTCCCTTCAAAGATAAAGGGAAGACCTTCTTCTTGATAACATCCTTGGGCATACCTGCAAGCTTAAATAATCCACAAACTTCATCCACATAGATTAGGTGCAAATCGGGATGCAATGTTCCATCTCCTGTAAAAGGATTAGCTAGCTGTTTCTCTATCAGACCCGAAGGAATTTCAAAGTAAACATTTTCAGTAGGTTCAGTAGGTTGAGGAGAAACTCTTTGCTCTACTGGTCGGGGTGAGGATACCCCGAACAAGCCCCTTAAAGGATTACTTTCCATAGTAACAACTGACAGTAAATTTTAGAGCACTATATAAATTTTTCCTCACCAAATTCCACTTACCAAAGGCGCTTCACTCCCCGGCAACGGCGCCAGAAAAGAGTCTTCATGACCCACAATTATAGGGGATCTATCATAGTCCTTTCAATAAGTAAGAGTGTCGAACCCAACGAGGAGCAGAAGGAAATGACAAGCGGTTTTCAGTAAGGTATTCTCTGCAAGCACTGAAATTATCGGTAACAAATAGTTTTGTGATAAGGTAATTTGTACGGGTAACAAATAACACAAGTAAACAAGGTGCAGCAAGGTGGATCAATCCTTTTTGTAGCAAAGGACAAGCCTGGACAAACTCTTATATAAAGGAAAGCGCTCCTCAGGACACATGGGAATTATCATCAAGCTAGTTTTCATCACGCTCATATGATTCGCGTTCGTTACTTTGATAATTTGATATGTGGGTGGACCAGTGCTTGGGTACTGCCCTTCCTTGGACAAGCATCCCACTTATGATTAACCCCTCTTGCAAGCATCTGCAACTACAAAAGAAGTATTAAGGTAAACCTAACCATAGCATGAAACATATGGATCCAAATCAGCCCCTTACGAAGCAACGCATAAACTAGGGTTTAAGCTTATGTCACTATAGCAACCCATCATCTACTTATTACTTCCCAATTCCTTCCTCTAGGCCCAAATAATGGTGAAGTGTCATGTAGTCGACGTTCACATAACACCACTAGAGGAAAGACAACATACATCTCATCAAAATATCAAACGAATACCAAATTGACATGACTACTTATAGCAAGACTTCTCCCATGTCCTCAGGAACAAACGTAACTACTCACAAATCATATTCATGTTCATAATCAGAGGGGTATTAATATGCATAAAGGATCTGAACATATGATCTTCCACCAAATAAACCAACTAGCATCAACTACAAGGAGTAATCAACACTACTAGCAACCCACATGTACCAATCTGAGGTTTTGAGACAAAGATTGGATACAAGAGATGAACTAGGGTTTGAGAGGAGATGGTGCTGGTGAAGATGTAGATGGAGATTGACCCCCTCTCGATGAGAGGATCGATGGTGATGATTTCCCCCTCCCGGAGGGATGTTTCCCGGCAGAACAGCTCCGCCGGAGCCCTAGATTGGTTCCGCCAAGGTTCCGCCTCGAGACGGCGGCGCTTCGTCCCGAAAGCTTCCTTCTGATTTTTTCCAGGGCGAAAGACTTCATCTAGCAAAAGATGGGCACCGGAGGCCTGCCAGGGGGCCCACGAGGCTGGGGGCGCCCCCCCCACCCTCGTGGATGGTGGGTGGCCCCCCTTTGGTGCTTTCATGGCCCCATATTTTTTATATATTCCAAAACTGACTTTCGTGGAGTTTCAGGACATTTGGAGTTGTGCAGAATATATCTCTAATATTTGCTCCTTTTCCAGCCTAGAATTCCAGCTGCCGGCATTCTCCCTCTTCATCTAAACCTTGTAAAATAAGAGAGAATAGGCATAAGTATTGTGACATAATGTGTAATAACAGCGCATAATGCAATAAATATCGATATAAAAGCATGATGCAAAATGGACATATCAGCATGTATTCCGTAAATAGTCATATGTGCTTTATTAAAAGAACTTGCATGACATCTTTTGTCCTACCCTCCCGTGGCAGCGGGGTCCATATTGGAAACTAAGGGATATTAAGGCCTCCTTTTAATAGAGAACCGGAACAAAGCATTAACACATAGTGAATACATGAACTCCTCAAACTACGGTCATCACCGAGAGTGGGCCCGGTTATTGTCACTCCGGGGTTATCGTATCATAACACGTAGTAGGTGACTATAACTTGCAAGATCGGATCTAAAACATGGATATAATGATGAATTCATAACCGGTTCAAATATGAGTTCATGGCACCCGGGCCCGAAGTGACAAGCATTAAGCATAGCAAAGTCATAGCAACATCAATCTAATAACATAGTGGATACTAGGGATCAGGCCCTAACAAAACTAACTCGATTACATGATGAATCTCATCCAACTCCTCACCGACCAGCGAGCCTACGAAGGAATTACTCACTCCCGGTGGGGAGCATCATGGAATTGGCGATGGAGATTGCTTGGTGATGACGAAGAACGAAGATCGCCCTCTCCGGAGCTCCAAACAGACTCCAGATCTGCCCTCCCGAGGAAGAACAGGGCTTGGCGGCGGCTCCGTCTCGTGAATTGCGATAATTCTGTTTCCCTGTTTTTTTCTGGATATGTGATTTTATAGTATCAGGGGGGTCGTCTACGGGGCCACCAGGTGGGTACAACCCACCTTGGCGCGTCAGGAGAGGGTGGCGTGCCCTGGTGGGTTGTGCCCACCCAGGTACCCCTCTCCGGCAGGTCCTGGCTCCAGAAATTCTTATTATTGATATAAAAAATCCTCGCAAAGTTTCGTTCCATTCCGAGAACTTTTATTTCTGCACAAAAACAACACCATGATAGTTCTACTGAAAACAGGGTCAGTCTGGGGTTAGTTTCATTCAAATCATCCAAATTAGAGTCCAAAACAAGAGGACAAGCGTGAGAAAAAGTAGATACGTTGGAGACGTATCAACTCCCCCAAGCTTAAACCTTCGCTTTTCCTCAAGCAATTCAGTTGATAAACTGAAAGTGAGAAAGAAAAACTTTTACGAACATCCATGTTGATATCCAAGATAAATCATTATCAACTCCCAGCTACTTATGCATGGAATGAGAAACTTTAATCTCTAATTGTCATTGCAAACATGTTTTATCATAATGGGCTGAAGCCTTGATACTAGGTTAAACATATTTACACAAACAGAACAAGTCGAGTTCATACCAGTTTCTCTCTGCCACGGCCAGTTCATCAAATATCGTCATTATTGCCTTTCACTTGCACGACCAAACAATATGAAAATAGTAATAGTGCAAGAGTGTCGTGGACTAAGCTGGAATATGCAACATTTTATTCAACAGGAGAAGACAAGGTAAAATGGGCTCTTTATTAGTTTAACATTTATTCATATGAGAGCCACTCAACATTTTCATCGTGGTCTTCTCCTCGGTGCAACTCGAATAGAAGGAAAAGAAATTTAGAGAAACATACTGAAATATTTTTGGAGTTTTTGGTTTTCTTCAACAAGCAAATAAAAAGCAAAAAATGAGAAAAACTATTTACACGGGAAAGCTCCCAACAAGCAAAAGAAGAACAAGGTAGTACTACTACTAAGCATGCATAGAAAGTAAATTACTACAACTTTTTTTGTTTTTCTAAAGTTTTTCAAACTCGCAAGAAGAAAGTAAGAAAATAAATCTAAGCATGGATGATACAATGAAAAAGTGTGAACACCGACAAATAAAATAAGTGGACATGAATGTAAAGTCGGTGGAAACACGTACTCCCCCAAGCTTCGGCTTTTGGCCTAAGTTGGTAGTCAATCAGTAGCCTGGATGGTAGTAGGGATCCTAAGGAGCAGGCATCCACTCGTCCCACTGCTGAGGCTCCTCCGCAGCCTCTACAGCAGCGTGAGCGTTCCAGTAGGCGATGATGTCTGCAGGCATAATCCGGTATCCGCCCCTGGCAGCAGAATCAAACAAAGCAGGTGCAGGCAATTGAATAACATCATGGGTTTTAACGCTGTAGACAAGGTTGTAAGGAATGGCAATGTTAGGACGATCATGTGCAAGAAAGTGGTGGTGATCCATGGCTGCACGGTCTAGGTAAACCTTAGTCAGAGGGTAATCATGAGGGCGTATCGCAACCTCGAAATGAGCTGCCAAACGAGTGGCAAAAATCCCACCATATATTTTACCCTGGGATTTATTAGGATGCAGGCGACGAGCCACAATAGCTCCCAAGCTATGCGTGTTGTCGCCCTCTAGTGCACGACGTAAAACAGCAAGGTATGGTGAACTAAGTGCACCCACCTTCTCCCTAGCAAGCAAACATTTAGTAATAAAAAGTGCAAAGTAACGAACAGCAGGAAAATGTAAGCCAGCGGTAGTAATGGCTGACACTCCTCTCTCATCACCCACTGTCAAAGTCCGATAAAAATCCTCAAACGTAGCCGGCCTAGGCTCAGCCAAGCTCCCATCAGACGGGATCATGCATATGTCACAAAACTCAGTAAGTGGTATCTGATGGTTTTCAGCATATAAATCAAAGCTCACTTCAGGAGGATTATTTCTAGGCAAGAAAGTAACGCTCTGAACAAAGATGTTTGTGAGGATTTGGTGCTGGTCACACTCATCTGCGATGAAGTCGGTGAGGCCGGCATTAGCAATATATTGCATGAACTCCTCATGAATTCCAGCCTCTTGCAGGAACGGGGTGTGCGGCCATTCGCCCGGCCGTACCTCCGCCAACCTCCGAGGGTGGAGATCACTGTCAAAAGACTCCCCAATAACACCCTTGGAGTTCTTCTTTGAGTCAAACTTCCTGAAGATATTCATATCCGCGTACAATTTTTCCTATGAACAAAAATCTGAATTTTTAGTTCACAAAATTTTCTCAACAAAACTTCACAAAATCAATAACAACTACTCATACGGATACATAGAGGCCCTAGCAAGCATTCAAACTACATAGAACACTAAGAATTCAACATGCAAGCACATCTACAGCAACACCAAGAGTAGCTAATTATTCAAAAAATAAACCACTAAAAAACTAATTGGACAAATGGTGGAGTCACATACCAAGCAACAATCCCCTGAAACAGTTTCGGAAACGGAGCTTGGAGAAAAGAGATCGAAATCCACGGGTTTGAGCTCAAGAACACGGGAGAGAGAGCAATGGGGGATTTTTTCTGGAGGTAAGTGATGATGTGGGCTAAAGAGATAAGTGAGGGGGCCCACATGGGGACCACAACCCACCAGGGCGCGCCTGGGGGTCCTGGTGCGCCCAGGTGGGTTGTGCCCACCTGGTGCACCTCCCTCTGGTATTATTTGCACCAAAAATTCTTAAATATTCAGAAAAAAAATCATGTTCAATTTTCAGGGCATCTGAGAAGTTTTATTTTTGGGTCATTTTTTATTGCACGGAAAATTCAGAAAACAGACAAAACATGGCATTTTATTTTATTTAACTAATAAAAACAGAAAACAAAAGGTGGGGACAGAAGGTAGTGCTTACTGAATTCATCAACTCCATACCGCTCAAAAATGATTCATTAATAAGGTTGATCAGGTCTTATTAACAACCACTTTCGATTAGCATGAAACCAAAGAACTTTTCATAAATCACTAAGTTACCTCAATGGGGATATGCATTTCCCCAACAATAAGCATTTCATATTTCTTTTTGACGGTAGGTAGAGGTATTTGAAAGCTTCCAATAGTGATTGTCGGAGATTTTTCAATAACATTAATACCATTCACTTGGAATTGTTTCTTCGGAAAGTGCACCGTATGCTCATTACCATTGATATGAAAAGTGACCTTGCTTTTATTGCAAGCAATAACAGCCTTCAAGAAGGGTCTACCAAGGATAATCGACATGTCGTCATCCTCGGGCATCTCAAGTATAACAAAGTCAGTCAAAATAGTAACATTAGCAACAACACAACAGGCACATCCTCACAAATACCGATAGTGTTGGGGGGATGGACCCCGGGCAGGCAACGGAACCCGGATCCTCTTCAAAAACAACGGGGCTGGCACCGCCCCTCAATACCGGCAAGCGCTTGGCCGGGTCGCTCGACCCGGCCAAGCCCCGCAAGCCGGCCAGACTAGCCGACCCGGCAAGCTACGTCGACTCGGCCTCAACAACTGGCGCAAGACAGCTGAACCCGGCACGGCCAAAGCCTCCTCACCAAGCCAGTGTCACCCATGGTGTGCTACGCAATCCAGCCGCGGGTCAACTCCCGTCCCATCCAGGCCGTATGATGGGGACGAGACTTCAATCAACGATGACCGAGGCAACAGTGCCCCGCCCATGCCTCTGGTCAGCAGGAACGTGGCAATAGTGCCCCTCACCTACCCGCTGACCAGGGCCGGCGTGGCAACAGTGCCCCCGCCCTCACCACTGACGACAGCAAGCGGCAACCTGACGGAGAGCACTGTACGCGACTCAACTCGGCCACGCCCTGACGATCGACAAGACGGCGCACAGTCCCCCTAGTCTTGCGGGGCCCGCACCTAGGGGAACCCGGCGAACCACAAGCCCTCAGCGGGACCCAGCCCGGGTCCCCGGACACCGACAACACGGACCCACCGACTTATAACATTACCATTGTACCCCCCGGGGGGTTGGACTATAAAACCCCCGGGAGCCCACGATCATTCGAGGGGCGAGCGGGAGGACTAGCCACAAAACAGCAACACCGGAGAGAAGGAGCAGCCCAAGCCTTGGCCAGCTTCCTTCCTCCTCCATACATCTCCAGGAGCAACATTGTACTATCGATCATCCAACTATACTCGGCAGGACTAGGGGTATTATCTCTCCGGAGAGCCCCGAACCTGGGTATGTCCGGCGTGCAGCGCCAGCTCATGCCAACCTCGCCTCTGGAGTCCACCAGCGCCCTCGAGCCTCCTCCTCTCTTTAGCCATCCCTTGGCATCTGTCGTGCACCCACCACGACAGTTGGCGCCCACCGTGGGGCAGCTCGAGGAGCTGGCCGGGAGCATGCTTCAGACGGGGCCCTTCTCCTACGCCGACGAGTCCGTCGCCCTAGCGGACGACGTCGTCGGCGCGCTTGTCGCCTCCTTCACCGCGCTGTGCATCTCCGATGCGTTCGCGGCCGACGAGTACCCCAGTGAGGTGCTCAGCTACTCCGACTCTCCCCTCTCCCTCGGCGGCGGCGTTTCCGCCGGGGCAATGGACGTCCATGTGGAGGTCTTCGTCACCGGCGACGGCGCCTCCTCCTCGTCGAGCAAGACGAGGAAGGCTGCCGAAGCCAGGACCGCAGCAGATCGGATTGAGCCGTCCGACCCATTGCGCGCCGCGATGCAGAGCCTCCGCGTCCCCATCGGAACCGACGTCGACGCCACCAACGTCGCTGAGGCCCGAACCCAGCTCGAGGAAAGGCGCCAGCAGATGCTGGACCTATCTGAGACGCTCGCCGCCATTCAGCGTCGCCTGGACGCCGCTCGGCTGGAGCGCGACGCCGCCTACGGATTCACGCCCGCCGCGGCCGAGCCAAGCCGGGTCGCCGATGTGCGTGCCCGGGGAGGAGCGATCGGCCGGGCCCTCGGCGCCGTCCCAACCGTCTACGAGACCCCAGCGAAGAACATGCGCGCTGCCCAGGCAGCCGCAGTCGGCCTGGACCAGCTCGCGGGTGAGGAACTGAAAGAGCGCATCGGGCAGATGCGTGAACTCCTCCACGCCGCCAACACCCAGCAGGACCGCCTCAACCAGCTCGCCAAGCCGGCGGGATCCGGCTCCGCCCGCCTTGGCGGGCCCAGCGAACTTCTGCACACCGCTTCCTCGCCACCCGGCGAGGCACACTCCGGCCGAGCCCAGACTCGGCGCGACCCGGCCGCTACAGCCGCCGGCGGATTGGGCGACGAGCCCGTCCTAGAGATCCAGCGCGGACCCGGCCAGCATGGCCAGCGTCCGGCTCCAACCGACCCGGCCCCCCGTGGCCTGGCCGCAAGTCGACTCGGCCTGCGAGCCATCGACGATGCCGACGCTCGCCACCGCCTCGATCAGCTCGCTCGCTCCCTAGAGGTGGAGGAGAGCGGCGCTATCGGGCCGGCGTGCTTCGGCCCGTGCATCCGGGAGGAGCCCTTCCCCAAAGGATTCATGCTCCCCCGCGACACCCCCAAGTACAACGGGATGGTGAAGCCAGAAGACTGGCTCACCGACTACACCACGGCCATTGGCATCACCAGTGCCAATCGTCGTCTCGCCGCGCGCTATGCACCGCTCATGCTCCAAGGGTCGGCCCGCACGTGGTTGAACATCCTGCCGATGGGCAGCATCAACTCATGGGTGGATTTCGAGGAAGCCTTCGTCCGCAACTTCACGGGGACCTACAAGCGACCCGGCCGCCCTAGCCAGCTCGCCATGTGCGTGCAAGGGCCTACGGAGACCGGTCGCGAGTACCTCGCACGCTGGACCGAGCTCCGGAACAGCTGCGAGGGCGTCCATGAAGTCCAGGCGATCCAGTACTTCGTCAGCGGGTGCCGAGACGGCACCCTCCTCAAGCACAAGCTCTTACGCTCCGAGCCGGCCACCATGGCCGCGCTCATGGTGACGGCGGACAAGTACGCCAACGCCGACTCCGCCATGAAGATCTAGGTGGCGCTAGATGAAGCTGGCAAGGCGGAGCCGGTTCCCCCTCCGAAGCCGGCCGGCGAAAGCAGCCGGCAGCAGCATCACCAAAACAACAAGCGCAAGGCCGACCAGTCGACGCCGCGTCACGACAACCGGCTCGTCGCGGCCACCGAGCCCGCGGCGGACCCGGTGGCGAAACGCCGGCAAACCGGCAAGACGGCATGGAAACCCGCCATGAGCTTCGAGCAGATGCTCGATGCCCCCTGTAAGCACCACAGCGGCTCAAGACCCTCCACGCACACGCTTCGGCAGTGCGCCATCACCAAGCGCATCATGAGGGGCGATGTCCCGCCCCCTCCGGCTCCAGGCGCGGGACAGCCGCCTCCGCCTCCACCGCCGCCTCCAGCTGGCGGCACGATGCGCGACGACGCTTACCCGGACCAGAGCGCGGCCTACGTCGTCTTCACCAGCCTTGGCGACGACAAGCGCAGCGAGCGCCTCCTTCGGCAGGAGGTGAACACCGTCGTCCCGGCCAAGCCGGAGTTCATGCATTGGTCGGATCGCCCGATCACCTGGACCCGGGAGGATCACCCGGCAGTCATGCCGAGCCCGGGTGGTTACGCCCTCGTCCTCAACCCCACCATCGTCGCGCGGTGCACATGCAAGTTCTCCCGAGTCCTCATCGACGGCGGCAGCAGCATCAACATCCTCTACCGCGACACGATGACCAAGCTCGGCCTCAAGTCCGAGGACCTACAGCCAACCCGAACGATCTTCCACGGCATCATGTCCGGCCTCTCCTGCTCTCCTATTGGCCGGGTCCGGCTAGATTTCCTGTTCAGTGACAGCAGCCACTTCCGGCGTGAACCGATCTGGTTCGAGGTGGTGGACCTGTCCAGCGTGTTGAGGATATAGACCTTAGAGTCACCCGCCAGGAGGGGCCGGGTTACTCATATGGTCACTGCCAGAAACCCGGCGGCTAGCTTAAAGGCGGTGGGCCAAAGATGGGCTTAAGACCCGGAGATGGCTTAAGGCCCGTAGTTACAATCATTACTATGGTAGAACTTGTAGTGTAAGGCAAGAATAGTTGAGAGCCCGAGCCGGACACTCTTATGAGCCGGCCGGGACTCTGAGAGCTGCTGGGCGTCAGCCTCCCTATATAAAGGGACGAACCGGTAGCGGTTTAGCACGAGAACAATCTCATCGAGAGCCGGGCATAGCAGTTTAGCTCCCTGGTTATCGAAACCCTAATCAATACCACATCAAACTGGACGTAGGCTTTTACCTTCACCGTAAGGGGCCGAACCAGTATAAGCCCTCGTGTTCCTTGTCCCGCATTAACCCCTTCAAGCTTCCTAGTCGCGATGGCTCCACGACTAAGTCCTAGCTCGAGGACATCTGCCGTGACAATTCCACGACAGTTGGCGCCCACCGTGGGGCCAGCGCACGGTGGATTTGAGTTCTTGAAGGGCAGCTTCGAAGGGCTCAAGGGATACGCTGTGGGCCGGATGACCAAGAGTCGTCGCGGCAAGCTCTACATCAACGATGCAAACTGGGGCCCCGACGCCGGCTCAATTGAGTATGGGTACCGGGTCCCCTTCGGCGGAATTCATGTTTTCATTGGCAAGATTGGTGAGCCGGGCCCTGAGCCGGATCTCTGCGCCGATCTCATCGAGACGGCTCAGCGTGCACGACCCGCCCGGGCCCGGCCTGCCTTAAGGCACGCGTTTGTGGGATGTATCCATGGAGGGCCCTCTGATCTGTCTGGGTCCGGTGATGAGGCGGCCGCCGGCTCTGACGGCGAGTCGGCCACCGATGAGTCAAACTCGTTGTATCAACTTCAAGATGGCAGGCTCATGGGTTGTTCCGATGATGACAGTATTCCGGACCCGTTTGAGCCGCCAAGTCAGGTTGGAGTCTTTATGGCTGGCGCACAGCCTGTTCAGAACCCCGCTGCTGGAGCGGGAAACCCGGTGCCTTCTCCGGCTCAGGTACTGATGGATCTCACGGACAAGATGACGGCCCTGTTAACCGCCACGGTTGACCCGGTGGATCAAGCTCAGCATGATGCGGAGGTGGCACAGTTAAAATTGGATCTAGTGAAAGCTAAGGAGGAGCTTGCAGCGGAAGGGATCAGGATGGCTGCGGAGAGGGCGGCTCTCGAGGCCCAAACTCAGTTGATCCAGGCGCGGTCCTTCCAACTCACGATGGATCAGAACGCGTCCAATGAGGTCATGAGAAGGAGGCATCAAAAGACCCAATCTCGACTCCCTCCGGTTTACGATCCACGCAATCTCTTCAACACGCCAGGTGCGGGGTCTAGTAACCCGCCAGGGGTCATAGTGCCCGGGTCTGGAACCCCTATTCAGCCAATGGTGATGGGGCCTCCCCAGGTGCCCCCTGCCCTGCCTCAGTACGTGCCAATACCCCCGGGTCATTATAATAACCCACTGGAGAACATGGTCGATGCGGCAGCCCGGCTGGCGGCTCTCCCAGTCGACGGCGACTCTCCGACGGCTATTGAAACCCGCCAGGTCAGGGAACTCCTTCAGACAGCACTGGCGCAGCAAGAGGCATACTCCTACAGCCGGGACAGGATCCACTCGACCCCTCGGCCAGGCCAGAGCCCGAGTTACAGCCGGCACATGGTCTCAGCAACCGGCTCAAGTAACGTCCGACGCCATGACCCGCCCCCTGCCATGGCCCGGTTCATAATGGAGCCTTTCACGCAGCGGACCAGGACAGAGCACGGCAAGAGGCGGAGCAAGTGCCTCAATTGACGGCTTACCAGATCCCCCCGGCTTATCCGACGACTTCGACGTGGGTACCCCCACCAGGACTGGGGGCGTCCCTTGTTTAGTACCAGCTATCCGCAATGAGCGTCTACCCAAGGACTTCAAAGGCCCTAGGAAGGTGCCTAATTACACAGCAGACTTACAGCCTGCAGCCTGGATGGAGAGTTATGAGATGGCTATGGAGCTGCTGGAGGTCAGTGAGGCGGCCATGGCTAAGTATTTCACCATGATGTTAGATGGGACTGCCCGCACTTGGTTGAAAGGGCTACCACCGAATTCCATTGGGTCTTGTGCTGAGCTGAAAGCCCGGTTCATCCAAAACTTCAAAGATACCTGTAGGCAGTCTATGTCAATTGTGGATTTGACTAACTGTAAGCAGCAGGAGGGTGAGTCTACGACACATTGGGTTCGCCGGGTTAAGGAGATCATACACTCGTCAGACAAGATGGATGCCGGCTCAGCGGTTTTAATGCTGGAGCAGAATTGTCGTTTTGTGCCCCTGAAGATGAAACTCGGGCGGCTTAAGCGCGACTGTAGTGATATGGGTACACTAATGGCAGCTCTTGTCAAGTACGCCGATTCTGATGGTACCAAGGATCCCCCTTCAGATGATGAAAGGACAGGGAAGGGAAAGAAGAACGGCAATGGCAAGGGTCCTCAGTTTAACCTGGGGAACCAAGGAGGAGGCAAGCGCAAGGCCGATGGCAACCTAGAGTTTATAGCCAACACCAGCTCACAAGGTAATAACCAGCGACGCAAAGGGAGGCCCCCTCCCCGAGGCGGCGGGTCAGGTCCGACGCTGGAGCAATTGTTGAATGAACCTTGTCCAAGGCATGGCTCTAGAGAGAAGCCAGCGACTCATCTGTGGAAGGATTGTGCAATCATGAAGGCCTTTAAGAATTACAATGGCCCGGGCGGCGGCTCAGGCGCCGGCGGCTTTCATGGCCCGGGCGGCGGCTCAAATTCCGGTCCTCAGAACGGGCAAGGGGGCTTTAATCAGCAGTCTGGCCAGGGTCATCAACAGCAGCAGGGGGGTTATCAGACCAATCCAAAGCAGCTTAGCGGCGGACAGTATCATGTGTTTACCACCAGTCTGTGTAAGCGAGATCAGAAGCTTCATAAGAGGGCAGTAAATGCTGTTGAGCCGGCGGTCCCACGCTACTTGCGGTGGTCTGAGCAGCCTATAGTGTGGAGTAGGGAAGATCACCCTCCCCGAGTGGATAACCCGGGCCACTTGGCCTTAGTGGTGGCTCCTCAAGTGGGAGGATATAAGTTCACAAAGGTGCTCATGGATGGAGGCAGCAGCATCAACATCCTCTATTATGAGACTTTTCGCCGTATGGGGTTGGTTGATAAGAATCTCAGCGAGTCAAACACTATCTTCCACGGTGTGGTACCTGGTAAGTCGGCTTATCCAGTCGGCAAGATTGAGTTGGAAGTGGCTTTTGGTAATGAGAACAACTATAGGGTGGAGAAATTGACCTTTGAGGTGGTCAAGATAAGAAGTCCATACCATGCTATATTTGGACGGCCGGCTTACGCCAAGTTCATGGCACAGCCGTGTTATGTGTACTTACAGCTCAAGATGCCGGGTCACAATGGGACCATTACGGTTCACGGCAGCCGGAAAGTGGCTCTGGAGTGTGAGGAAGGCGATGCGGCTTATGCAGAATCTGTTTGTGCTATAGAGGAGTTGAAGTTTTACAAAGACAATGTTGACCCTACAGATATGACCTCTCTGAAAAAGCCGACTACGGAGAATGAGCCGGCGATGAAATTTAAGTCGGCTCATGAAACTAAGCTTGTTGACTTTGTTCCAGGGGATTCATCTCAGCAGTTTAGCATCAGTGCCAATCTGGATCCAAAATAGGAAAGCGCGCTCATCGAGTTCATCCGTGAGAATAGGGACATCTTCGCATGGAAACCTTCCGACATGCCAGGTGTACCTAGAGAACTCGCTGAGCACACTCTCAATGTTGATCCGAAATTTAAGCCGGTCAGGCAGTTCCTTCGGCGGTTTAATGAAGAGAGGCGGAAAGCTATTGGTGAAGAACTGGCCCGGCTCTTGGCAGCCGGGTTTATTGTTGAAGTCTTCCACCTAGAGTGGTTAGCTAACCCGGTGCTCGTACTCAAGAAGAACGGCACTTGGCGGATGTGTGTGGACTACACGGACTTAAACAAGGCGTGTCCGGCTGATCCTTTTGCCCTCCCCCGTATTGATCAAATCATTGATGCTACGACAGGTTGTGCACGCTTAAGTTTCTTGGATGCTTACTCCGGATATCATCAGATTAAGATGGCAGTTAAGGACCAGGAGAAGACGGCGTTCATCACTCCCTTTGGAGCCTTCTGCTACATGTCTATGCCCTTTGGACTCAAGTGTGCACAGGCGACTTACCAGCGTTGTGTACAGAACTGTCTTCATAAACAGATTGGGCGTAATGTTCACGCTTATGTGGACGATATCGTGGTTAAGTCCATAAAAGAGGAAACCCTGATAGATGATTTGAGAGAAACCTTTGATAATCTCCGGGTCTACAAGATGATGCTTAACCCGGCCAAGTGTGTTTTTGGTGTTCCTGCAGTCAAACTCTTGGGTTTTTTGGTTTCTGAGAGAGGCATTGAAGCTAACCCGGAGAAGATCAAGGCCATCACCTCCCTGGCTAAGCCGGCGTGTATAAATGACGTTCAGCGTTTGGCGGGTCGCATCGCTGCTTTAAGCCGGTTCATAAGCCATTTGGGTGAGAAGGCCATGCCATTATATCAGTTGATGAAGAAAACTGATAACTTTGTCTGGAATGATGCGGCTAATACTGCCTTTGAGGATTTGAAGAAGCAGCTGGCGGAGCCCCCAGTCCTTGCTGCTCCGGTTGATAAGGAGCCCTTATTGCTGTATGTGGCTGCTAACACACGAGCCGTTAGTGTGGCCGTGGTGGTGGAGCGCAAAGAAGAGGGTAAGGAGCATCCGGTTCAGCGGCCGGTTTATTATGTCAGCAAAGTGCTCATTGAGTCCAAGCAGCGGTATCTGCATTGGCAGAAGCTTGTTTACGGTGTGTTCATGGCAAGCCGGAAACTTAAGCATTATTTCCAGGGTCATCCCATCACTGTGGTCAGTTCTGCCCCTCTTGGTGATATCATTCAAAACAGAGAGGCCACAGGGAGAGTAGCTAAGTGGGCTATAGAGCTTGGACCTCATGGTCTCAAGTACGTGCCACGCACTGCTGTTAAATCTCAGGCCTTGGTGGATTTCATCAATGACTGGACAGAGTCACAAGTGCCTGAGCAGAAGCCGGATAACACATATTGGACTATCCACTTTGATGGGTCCAGGCAATTGGAGGGCTCGGGGGCTGGAGTCGTGTTGGCTTCCCCTAAAGGTGACAAGTTTCATTATGTACTATAGTTGCTGTTTCCTTGCACTAACAACGCGGCTGAGTACGAGGCCTTGCTCCATGGTCTTCGGATGGCTAAAAAGATGAGCTTAAGCCAGGTAAGGTGCTTTGGCGACTCAGACTTGGTAGCTCAACAAGTCTCAGGAAAGTGGGATTCCAAGGACCCTCTCATGGCGGCTTATCGCCGCGAGGTTGATGCTATTGCTGGGCACTTTCAGGGTTATCAAGTGGAACACATCGATCGCAGGAAGAATGAGGCGGCGGATGCTTTAAGCCGGCTAGGCTCTCAGCGAAAACCGGTGCCGCCCAACACTTTCCTGGACGTCCTGTATAGCCCTTCTGTTAAGTTGCCCACAGAGGAAGATTTGGCTGTCCCTGACCCGGAGGCACGACTGGTGGCGGCTCTCCATATCATACCAGACTGGACAATGCCATATCTGGCTTACATGACCCGGGGCAAGTTGCCTGAGGATGAAACTTTGGCCAGGCAAATAACCCGGCGGGCTAAGTCAATGATTGTTATCAATGGGGAGTTGCATCACCGCAGTGTTACGAGGGCGTTTCAGCGTTGTGTTTCCCCTGAGGAAGGTCAAGAGATTTTGCGTGAGATCCATGAAGGGGATTGTGGCCATCACGCCGGCTCAAAGTCTCTTGTGGCCAAGGCTTTTCGCCATGGTTTTTATTGGCTGACGGCTCATGTTGATGCGGAGGACTTGGTCAGTAAATGTGATGGTTGCCAGAGGTTCTCACGACGGGCTCATGTGCCGGCTCAGGAGCTGAGGATGATCCCAATCAATTGGCCCTTTGCGGTCTGGGGGCTTGATATGGTTGGGCCTTTTAAAAGGTCCAAGGATAAGAAGACCCACCTCTTGGTGGCGGTTGACAAGTTTACCAAGTGGGTTGAAGCAGAGCCAGTTAGCAAGTGTGACGCAGCCACGGCGGTTCAGTTCATGAAAAAGGTGATCTTTCGTTTTGGTTTTCCACACAGCATTATAACTGACAATGGCACCAATCTCTCCAAAGGTGCCATGGAGGAGTTTTGTCAACGAGAGCATATCCGACTTGATGTTTCCTCAGTGGCTCATCCTCAATCCAATGGTCAAGCTGCGAGAGCTAATCAGGAGATTCTGAAGGGTATCAAGCCCCGGCTTTTGGTCCCTTTACAACGGACGCCGGGTTGTTGGGTGGAGGAGCTGCCCTCCGTGTTATGGAGCATTAACACTACTCCTAACAGGTCTACCGGCTTCACGCCTTTCTTCATGGTTTATGGGGCAGAAGCAGTCCTCCCCAGTGACATCCGTCATGATTCACCTCGCGTGGCGGCTTATGTTGAGACGGATAATGAACAGGCGCGCCAAGATGCTCTTGACTTGTTGGACGAATAGCGTGATGTGGCAGCAGCCCGTTCAGCGATTTACCAACAAGACCTGCGCCGTTATCATAGCCGCCGGGTCAAATCCCGGGTCTTCCAGGAAGGCGATCTCGTGCTCCGGCTCATCCAGGATCAAACAGATGCACACAAGTTATCCCCGCCTTGGGAAGGGCCCTTTGTGATCAGCAAGAACTTGCACAACGGGTCATATTACCTCATTGACATTCGGGAGCACAAAGATTCACGTAAGTCGAAGGAAGAGACCCGTCGGCCGTGGAACATAGCTCAGCTTCGGCCTTACTACACTTGAGCCACCGGCTCTCGTGGTGTGCATATTTCTCTCAGCCATGTATATATTATGATAAGCAATAAAGCAGGACCTCTGTCCTTTTTTCTCCTCCAAATATGCACGTGTTGTTTTCATTGCAAGATTACATGATGACTTAAAGGAGGATCCGGCTTATGATCGTATTCGAATTTAGCTGTAAGCAATAAGGTCACTTGGAGGCTTCATGTTCAAACATGGGTCGTATTCGAACCAAAGAGAACATAGCTGTCGATACCCATTTGATTGGCAAAGTGCCGAGCTCATTGGGAGGTTACCTTTGGTCATATTTGAATCATAGTTTAACCCCTCTGGGAACCGACGTGGATCGTATTTGAATCAGCGTCGTTAAACAATTCTTAAAATCACTTGGGGGCTTCCTGTTCAAACATAGGTCGTATTCGAACCAAAGAGAACACAGCTGTCGGTACCCTCTTGATTGGCATCGCCACACCCACTGTGGGCTATACGATCGTATCCGAATCTTAGCTTAACCCCTTTGGGCCGGGTCTCTGGTCGTATTCGAACCGGAAGCCCCTAAGTTCTTCTGCTGTATCACAAGTTTTCTCTGATTATGTCCAGGTGTGTACAGCCGGGTTTCACCTTGCCGGCTTAACTTAGGTTTACAGTATTTCTGAACACAATGGGTGCTATAAGACAGGTAAACCGGAGTTGCGGTACCAACCTTCTTATCCGGGTTATCTAAACCGGAAGTATGCTTGCCGGCCGTTAAGTATGTTCTTACGGCTGTATTCAGGATATAATTGAAGACAAGTCCTTTTTTTGATTCATATTCCGGGTTATCTAAACTTATGATTCTCAAGGCGGTAAGCCGCCTCGAGACTTGTGATTTGCCCTTTATGCAGGATAATTAAAGGCACCTCTTTGAGGATTAAGAAAAACAAATGATTGATTATGACTCGGAGAAATATCAAAGAGACAACTTCAAAAGACTTTAGCATTCAATGCGTGCACGATGGCACGGCAGAGATAAACTGTTGCACCTACTCTATTACAAAACTCATCAAGTCTAAAAGGATGGAGCATTGTTTGGTAAACCGCCAGCCGAGTTATGATGCTTGCTGAGTTGAAGTCTCCGGCTCGTTCCTATCCTCTCCTCCGGCTGATCCCAAGACCTGGAAAGTTGATGACTTCCAATCGATGCTGCTGAGAGCTTCGAATTGGGCTTCCTCGTCAATTAACCCGGCCGGGTCAATCTCCGGGGCGAAAGTGTGCTGACGAGCCGGCAGGATCAAGTTGAGGGCTTCATAGCGAGGGGTTGGAATCCTCTAATTCTCTGTGTTGTAACCCGGCTGGTACTTGGTTAGATCGGTGTCGTTCCCGATAAGGGTGGCCACCGGGCGTACAGCCTTCACGCAAGCTGCGAAGTCCTTCTAATCGAAAGCTGAGCCGTCTTCCTTCAGGCTTGGATAGCCAAGGGCGATGTCCGCCGGGTCTAACTCCGGCAGGAATGCCTTGGCCCGGCTCAGCGCGGCGATCGCTCCGGCTCTCGTAGAGGCCCGTCGCAGCTCTTGGATCCGCTGAGGCAGAACGGCGAGCCGGCGCAGGACTTCTGCCAGGTGAGTCGGCACCTCGTTGGATAGGGCCACCACAGCTAAGGCACGCTGTGACCCGGTGTAGAGCTGCTCCACCAGGGTATACACGGCCTTCAGCTTGGTGACCACGCTCTGGTTGAGGTTGGCACTTCTGGGACCTGTTTAGCAGAATCAGACAAGCCGGCGACAAGGATGAGTTATGAGATATAAACATTTTAAACTTGATGAAAGCCGGCGAAGTGACTTACCGAAGATGGCGGCCACCATCTGGGAAACCTGGCGCTTTAGGCCGGAAAGCTCAGCGGTCTTCTCGGAGAGAGTCTTCTCCGCCTGTTCAGCCCGGGTTACCAATGCGGCCTTCTCTTCGGCCCAGGCTTTCCGCCCAGCATCAAATTCTGTCTTCAGCTTCTCTTGAGCGGCGATGCTGGATACAAACTTGGCGTTTGCCTTCCGGGTTTCCATCTCTTGCATCTTCAGCCGGCTCGTGAGATCAGCAAGGTCAGTCTCCAGCTTCTTGCCAGCAGCCTGTATAAGTTTCCGGGTTATGGTATGAACAATTACTCTACAAATTCAAAGTCCCAAGTGTTTTCCAAGCAAAGACACTTGGCACTTGGGGGCTAATGCATATTGAACGTTTTCTATCTACATATTGCCGGTTCAAATGGAGTAAGCCGGAACCTAAGTCTACAACGTACTCAGTCATAAGTCGTTGACTTGGGGGCTAGCATGGTACAGGTAACTAAGCAGTAAATAAGAGGACAAAAGAATGTTACCTCAGACTTCTGCTGGATCTGGGTCACCATGGCAACCTCGGCGTCCCGGCTCTTGTGCACTTGGCTGATGTAGCCAGAGACGAGCTCTCCAATGCTCAGGTTGGTGTAGTCGGAGAGGTCCAGGTTCACCCGGTGGGGCTGCAGCAACTCCCCCTTAGCGGAGCACTTGGCCAGCACGGTAGGTCTCCCCGGCTCAACGAACTCCGTCCGGGTGATTACCACGTCCGGGTCATTTGTTGGTTGGGCCGAGCCGGAGGCCACCGGGTCAGCAGAAGCTTCTGCAGGCGCCGTGTCCATTGGAGTGGTGGCTTCGGGGGCGGAGGCAGCTGGCGGGTCTTGGACCGTCACCTCCGGCTCAGGCAGATCCGGCACTCCGGCCGACTTGGTTTTATTCACCCTCTTGGTGAGCTTTGCCTGGGCACTGAAAGAACAACAAAGGTTAGTACAAAAAATATGAGTAAAGATCAGAACAACATGAGATGATTCTCGTTACCCGGGCGCGGTCTTGAAAGCCGGCAGATTCGACTGCATAGAGTCGCCGGAAGAAGGGGAAGTCTCCTGATAATTTGAGTCAGAAGAATTAAGCGGTTGGCGTATAACACCCGCAAAAGGATGAAAAGGGTACAATTTTGCGATCACCTCGGTCCGGCGTTTCCTTGATGCATCAGGTAACCCGGAGGAGAGGTCAGTGTCCTTGCTGGTCCGGGTGTGCCGCCGGCTCTCAAGAACCTGTCGCTTCAAAATAAAATGAGGATCTTGGTAAGCTAAAGGATGGGAAAGCTTACTTTCCGGGTTACTCTTCGGGTTTTCAGCCTTGGCAAGGGCTCCGAGTCGGAGGAAAATATTGTTACCTCTTCAACCGCCGGGTTACTGGCTCCGGTGTCCTCCTGTTGATAAACAGCATTGATAAAGCAGACAGAAATAAACGACAAGTATAACAAGAGCTTACAGGTTTAGGAATTACCTCAGACTCGGAGCTGTCACTTAGCTGCAACAGCTCCGAAGCAGTGGGCCTACTTCCCTTCTTACGGGGAGCGGCTTTCTTGGCGGCTTTCTTCACCTTTCTGGCCTTCTTGGCCGCCTCATGGTCATATTTGACCCGCCAGAACTTGTCATCAGCCTGAGAAATACAATGATGAATTTCTTCAAACGATTCAGAGGAAGGTTATATACAGAAGAAGATAGGATGATCAGATTGGCGGCTTACCGCTGGAGCTGGGTTGGTCTTGCAGAAGGGGGCTAACCCAGTCCTTCCACAGTCTGCCAGGCTCTCGTTCAAGAGAGCCTTGGTCATCTCCTCTGCAACGTCTTCAGGAAGATCATTGCGGCTGTGTCTTTGAGGGTCGTCTTTCCGGCCCGTGTACTCACACATTAAGCCGGGGCGGCGGCTCAATGGGATCACCCGCCATGAGATCCAGACCCGGACCAGATCGATTCCATTTAGACCATTGCCCAGGAGAGCCTTGATCTTGTTGATGGTGGGAAGCAGAGGCTGGCGCTCCGCCGGAGTCAGTTTGTCTGACAATGGGTGTGTTGACTCCAGACGTGATGGGCGAAAGCCGGGCAGCGGACTTTCATCAGCCGGTGATGTATCTTGGCAATAGAACCAAGTCATGTTCCAGTCCTTTGGGTGGCTCGGCGGCTCAGCATAAGGGAAAAGACAGTCTCTTCGCCGCTGAATGGAGATGCCACCTAGCTCTAGACTTGGTCCATTGGCGCACTCATTCTGACGATTTAAGTAAAAAAGCTCTCTGAAGAGCAGCAGACTAGGTTCTTCTCCAAGATAAACCTCGCAAAAGACTTGAAAATTGCAGATGTTGGACACTGAGTTGGGTCCTATATCTTGAGGCCGCAAGTCGAAGAAGTTCAGAACGTCTCTGAAAAACTTTGAACCGGGCGGTGCGAAGCCCCGGCTCATATGATCCGCAAAAATCACTACCTCCCCGTTCTTTGGCTGTGGTCTCTCTTCTGACGGGTCAGGGGCACGGTAGGACATGACATCCTTCTTGGGCAGATATCCGGACTTAACAAAATCTGCTAGGGTCTCGTTGGTGACATTGGACCTCATCCAGTTGCAAGTAATGGGAGCTTTGGGAGGCATGGTGAAAGTCGGCGGTCTATGATAAAAGGAAAAACGTCCGGGTTAATTATGAGCCGGAGGAGATCTACAGTTCAAAGCTAAGGTGGCGGCTTATGAAGGGGACTAATGGTATACACCTAAGTGCATCAGGCTATATAAGCCGCCGAGGGATTGAGAGTAATTTGATTGTTTACAGGCCTTACCGCAGCTAAGCCGGAAATTTTACGGCGCGTGGTTTTCTATAAGCCGGGAGGTTCTACGGTGCGTGGTTTCTTTCAACCGGAAATGTGAACCGCCGAGATTCACTGATTGCAGTTTTTACTAAGTGTGGTAAAACAGGTTTCACGCATTGCAGTAACTTTTTTGGATCAAAATGGTTGGGCAAAAGAAAAATTTCTAGACCTAGAAACAGAGGCGAGGGAGTTCTTGGGCTCAAACAAAGTTCCTATGCAGTAAAAAGAGAGCTGCTTGCGTGTAAAATGGGTTCTAAACAGTCACCGCAATACTTCTATGCAGATCTAAGATCAAAAGGAGCAGTAAGAAAGAAAACTACCGGAGTTTGTGGCAATGGTGATGAACTACGAAGAACACAGACGAACTACTCAAGCCCTAGTACGGATCTGCCCTATGGAGTAACGGAGACTCACCGGAGCTGGAGAGGAGCGGAGGTTGCCGCCGTTTGTCTGGTCCGAGTCAGGGTGATGCAGCGGCCAAGGTTGACGAAGACCGGGGGCGCGACGGCGGCGGCAGTAGCAGAGCTCGGGCAGAGGAGCAATGGCACGAGGAAGAAGATGGAGAGAGAAGTGGCTGAGAGCCCGTCGGGCCGGCCTATTTATAAGGCGAGCTCGTAAAGCGGGCGCGAGAATCAAGGAAACCGTGGCGTGGTTATCTCCCCTCACAACGCCTCGATTTCCGGGATGGCAGTAAAGGAAAAGATCCGTTGCGGATCTGGCGGAGTAAAAAACGGGCTTGATGGAAGATGACATCACGGCGGATTATCTGGAGTCCAGAGGATGACGTCACGCCAGGTTATGGCCTTCACACGAATGGTAAGCCGGAGATTTTTTCTGTCGAAGGAGTTGAAGATTGACACGAGCTGGCTCAAATCAATCTGGGGCCTAATGTTGAGGATATAGACCTTAGAGTCACCCGCCAGGAGGGGCCGGGTTACTCATATGGTCACTGCCAGAAACCCGGCGGCTAGCTTAAAGACGGTGGGCCAAAGATGGGCTTAAGACCTGGAGATGGCTTAAGGCCCGTAGTTACAATCATTACTATGGTAGAACTTGTAGTGTAAGGCAAGAATAGTTGAGAGCCCGAGCCAGACACTCTTATGAGCCAGCCGGGACTCTGAGAGCTGCTGGGCGTCAGCCTCCCTATATAAAGGGACGACCCGGTAGCGGTTTAGCACGAGAACAATCTCATCGAGAGCCGGGCATAGCAGTTTAGCTCCCTGGTTATCGAAACCCTAATCAATACCACATCAAACTGGACGTAGGCTTTTACCTTAACCGTAAGGGGCCGAACCAGTATAAGCCCTCGTGTTCCTTGTCCCGCATTAACCCCTTCAAGCTTCCTAGTCGCCATGGCTCCACGACTAAGTCCTAGCTCGAGGACATCTGCCGTGACAATTCCACGACACAGCGCGTATCACGCGTTGCTGGGCCGGCCCGCGCTCGCCAAGTTCATGGCGGTTCCCCACTATGCGTACCTAAAGATGAAGATGTCGGGTCCCAAGGGCCTCATCACCGTCACCGGCGATTACCGCAAGTCCCTGGATTGCGCCCGAGGCGGCGCCAAGTTGGCCGAGTCACTGGTCATTGCCGAGGAGCGGCGCCAGCTCAACCGGATCGTCGCCCTGGCAGGCGAGGCCTACGCCGCGTCAATCCCGACCCCGAACCCGGCCGACGAGGCCGCCTTCAAGCCCTCCAAGGAGACCAAGAAATGAAGGAAATATGCCCTAGAGGCAATAATAAAGTTATTATGTATTTCCTTATTTCATGATAAATGTTTATTATTCTAGAATTGTATTAACCGGAAACTTGATACATGTGTGAATACATAGACAAACATAGTGTCACTAGTATGCCTCTACTTGACTAGCTCGTTAATCAAAGATGGTTGAGTTTCATAGCCATAGACATGAGTTGTCATTTGATTAACGGGATCACATCATTAGGAGAATGATATGATTGACTTGACCCATTCCGTTATCTTAGCACTTGAACGTTTAGTATGTTGCTATTGCTTTCTTCATGACTTATACATGTTCCTATGACTATGAGATTATGCAACTCCCGTTTACCAGAGGAACACTTTGTGTGCTACCAAACATCACAATGTAACTGGGTGATTATAAAGGTGCTCTACAGGTGTCTCCGAAGGTACTTGTTGGGTTGGCGTATTCGAGATTAGGATTTGTCACTCCGATTGTCGGAGAGGTATCTCTGGGCCCACTCGGTAATGCACATCACTATAAGCCTTGCAAGCATTGCAACTAATGAGTTAGTTGCGGGATGATGCATTACAGAATGAGTAAAGAGACTTGCCGGTAACGAGATTGAACTAGGTATTGAGATACCGACGACCGAATCTCGGGCAAGTACCATATCGATGACTAAGGGAACAACGTATGTTGTTATGCGGTCTGACCGATAAAGATCTTCGTAGAATATGTGGGAGCCAATATGAGCATCCAGGTTCCGCTATTGGTTATTGACCGGAGACGTGTCTCGGTCATGTTTGCATAGTTCTCGAACCCGTAGGGTCCGCACGCTTAAAGTTCGATGATGGTTATATTATGAGTTTATGTGTTTTAATGTACCGAAGGTAGTTTGGAGTCTCGGATGAGATCGGGGACATGACGAGGAGTCTCGAAATGATCGAGACGTAAAGATCGATATATTGGACGACTATATTCGGACTTCGGAAAGGTTCCGAGTGATTCGGGTATTTTTCGGAGTACCGGGGAGTTACGGGAATACGGGAAAGAAGTATTGGGCCTTAATGGACCTTAGTGGAAAGGAGAGGCAGCAGCCAGGAGGTGGCGCACGCCCCTCCCAAGCCCAGTCTGAATTGGACAAGGGGTTTGGGGCGCGGCCCCCCTCTCCCTTCCTTCTCCTCTTCCCCCCTTCCCCCCCTTCTCCTAGTTGGACTAGGAAAGGAGGAAACCTACTCCAACTAGGAGTAGGAATCCTACTCCCTTGGCGCGCCCCTCCTAGGGCCGGCCTCCTCCTCCCTTGCTCCTTTATATACGGGGGCAGGGGGCACCCCATAGACACAACAATTGATTTGATCTTTTAGCCGTGTGCGGTGCCCCCCTCCACCATAGTCCACCTCGATAATACTGTAGCGGTGCTTAGGCGAAGCCCTGCGTCAGTAGAACATCATCATCGTCACCACGCCGTCGTGCTAACAAAACTCTCCCTCAACACTCGGCTGGATCGGAGTTCGAGGGACGTCATTGGGCTGAACGTATGCTGAACTCGGAGGTGCCGTGCGTTCGGTACTTGATCGGTCGGATCGTGAAGACGTACGACTACATCAACCGCATTGTGCTAACGCTTCCGCTTTCGGTCTACGAGGGTACGTGGACAACACTCTCCCCTCTTGTTGCTATGCATCACCATGATCTTGCGTGTGCGTAGGAAATTTTTTGAAATTACTACGTTCCCCAACAAGAAAGTGAAGCTCAACCCAGAAGACCCCAGCTGCAGCAAGTACGTTGTCACAGGCGCCCGCCTCGACGGCAAATAGGAAGGCGAGCTCGTCGACTTCCTCCGTGAGAATCAGGATATTTTTGCATGGACCCCCAAGGATATGCCGGGTATCCCGAGGAAGTACGACGAGCACAAACTTCACGTCCGCAAGGACGCCAAGCCTGTCCGTCAACCCCTACGACGATTTTCCGAAGAGAAGAGAAGAACCATTGGTGAAGAGGTCGCCAAGCTTTTGGCGGCCGGCTTCATAATGGAAGTGTTTCACCCGAGTGGCTGGCCAATCCAGTCCTCGTCCTGAAGAAGAACAAGACCTGGCGCATGTGTATCGACTACACCGGCCTCAACAAGGCCTGTCCCAAGGATCCGTTCGCCCTCCCGCGGATCGACCAAGTCATCGACTCGACCGCCGGGTGTGAGCTCCTGTCCTTCCTGGACGCTTACTCCGGCTACCACCAGATCAAGCTGGACCCGGCCGACGCCCTGAAGACGTCCTTCATCATGCCCTTTGGGGCGTATTGCTACATCACCATGTCGTTCGGCTTGAAGAACGTCGGCGCCACCTTCCAGTGTTGCATGCAGAAATGCCTGCTGCCGCAACTCGGCCGCAATATCCACGTATACGTGGACGACATCGTGGTGAAGACCAAGCGACACCTCACGCTCCTCGACGATTTGAAGGAAACCTTCGCCAACCTCCGCGAATACAAGGTCAAGCTTAACCCGGAAAAATGCGTCTTCGGCGTCCCGGCCGGAAAGCTACTCGGCTTCCTCGTCTCGGAACGCGGCATTGAGGCGAACCCGGAGAAGATCAAGGCCATCAAGCGCATGCGCAAGCCGGCTCGGCTGCGCGATGTCCAGAAGTTCACCGGATGCTTAGCCTCGCTCAGCCGGCTTCTAAGCCGGCTGGGCGAGAGGGCGCTACCCCTGTACCAGCTGATGAAGAAGACGAGCCCATTCAAATGGAACGGCAAGGCAGATGAGGCCTTCCAAGACCTCAAGCGCATGCTCTCCACCGCACCAGTCCTGGCCGCGCCGACCGACAAGGAGCTGCTGTTGCTCTACATAGCCGCGACCTCGCGGGCGGTCAGCACGGTGCTGGTGGTCGAGCGACCAGAGAAGGGAAAGATCCAAGCCGTCCAGCGCCCAGTCTACTACCTGAGCGAGGTGCTCTCCATCTCCAAGCAGAACTACCCGCACTTCCAGAAGATGTGTTACGGCGTGTACTTCACCGCTAAGAAGCTGAAGCAGTATTTCCAAGAGCATGTCGTCACCGTAGTCAGCACGGCGCCTATCGAAGAAATCATCGGGTGCCGGGTGCCTCTGGCCGGGTTGCCAAGTGGGCGATCCAACTAGATGGCCACACCATCCTCTACGAGCCCCGCACCGCGATCAAGTCTCAAGCCCTGGCCGACTTCCTCGTCGACTGGACCGAGACCCAGTACTTGCCGCCGCCTCCCGACTCGACGCATTGGCGCATCCACTTCGACGGGTCCAAGATGCGACTCGGCTTGGGGGCCGGCATCGTACTGTCGTCCCCGAAGGGCGACCGGCTCCGCTACGCGCTCCAGATCCGCTTCGCCGCCTCCAACAACGTCGCCGAGTACGAAGCCCTTGTGCACGGCCTCCGGCTTGCCAAGGAACTCGGCATCCGACGCATCCTGTGCTACGGCGACTCGGACCTGGTGGTGCAGCAATGCTCCGGCGAATGGGATGCCTGCGACAACAACATGGCAAGCTACCGCTTCCTCGTCCAGAAGCTGTCCGGATCCTTCGAGGGCTGCGAGTCCCCCCACGTCCCGCGCGTGAAGAACGAAGCAGCCGACACGCTCGCCAAGATCGCCTCGTCACGACAAGCCATCCCGTCCGACGTCTCCCTCGAGCACCTGCGCAAGCCATCCGTCAAGCCATCGCCGGACTCCGAGTCCATCCACATTCCAGACGACCCGGCCGCACCTCAACCCGGCCCGGGGACTGCTGAACCCGGCCCGGGGGCAGCTCAGCTCGACCCGGCTACTATCGTCCCGGACCCGGCCATCGCCATCGCCGACCCCGGGGCTGCTCAACCCGGCTCGGGGGACTGCCGACTCGGAACCCACCCTGGTGGCCGTCTTCGCCGTGGTTACGACTCCATCTTGGGCCCTCCCAATATCAGAATTTTTGGAGAACGGGGTTCTCCCCATGGACGAGACCAAAGCTCGGCAAGTGCAGCGCCGAGCGTCCGCCTACAACATCATCAACAATGAGCTCGTCAAGCACAGCTCCACCGGCGTGTTCCAGCGCTGCGTCAAGCAGGAACGGGGCATCGACATCCTCCTCGACATACATCAGGGCGAGTGTGGGCACCACGCCGCATCACGATCCCTGGTGGCCAAGGCGTTCCGCCATGATTTCTACTGGCCCACGGCCCTCCAAGATGCCGAGTCGCTCGACCTCAAGTGAGAGGGATGCCAGCGCTTCAGCAAACGCAGCCACCAGCCGGCGTCAGCACTCTGCACCATACCGATCGCCTTGCCCTTCACGGTCTGGGGACTCGACTTGGTGGGACCCTTCAAAACCGCTCGAGGCGGCATGACGCACTTGCTGGTGGCAGTGGACAAATTCACCAAGTGGATCGAGGCAAGACCAATCAAGAAACTGGACGGGCCAACAGCCGTCCGGTTCATCAAGGACATAGCGGTGCGCTACGGCATGCCGAACAGCATCATCACCGACAACGGCACCAACTTCGCCAAGAGCGCGCTCGAGCAATACTGCTCCGTCTCTGGCATCCGCCTCGACCTGGCCTCCGTTGTGCATCCGCAGTCCAACGGGCAGGTCGAGCGGGCCAATGGACTCATCCTGTCCGGCGTCAAGCCGCGACTCGTCGAGCCGCTCATCCGCTCACCCGGCAGCTGGCTTGACGAGTTTCCAGCCGTTCTCTGGAGTCTACGCACCACGCCGAATCGGTCGATCAGGTTCACCCCGTTCTTCCTCGTCTACGGAGCCGAAGCCGACATCCCGACCGACGTCGAGTTCGACTCGTCGCGTGTCGCGATGTACACCAAAGCCGAAGCCAGAGAAGCTCGCGAAGATGGCGTCGACCTGCTCGAAGAAGCACGCCTCCTGGTGCTCAGTCGCTCGGCCATCTACCAGCAAGGCCTGAGGCACTACCACAGCAAGAAGATCACCGACGACGGCTCAAAGACCGTCGCCACCACCATCGTGCTCTCCGGCATCTCGCGCCAGGCCGGCTCCACGCCGGGTCGCGCCCATGCCGCCGCCACGTCGGTCCAAGCACGGACCGACGCCGCCTCCAGCTCCGCCTCGGCCCGGTTCCTGACCCGCCAGGCCAAGGCTTCGGCGTCGTTCGGATCCAGGCCGAGGTCCGAGTCGGCCCATCCCTCCACCTCGGCCTGGTCGGCAAGGTCGGACCGGCTTATGCGGAACGCGGCCCCTTCGGCGGTCGCGGCTTCCACCGCCGCCCTCGCCAGCGCGATTGGCAACCTGGAGAAGAAGGCAGAATGAGCAAAAAAGAAACAAGACTAGCTCAAGAAAAAAATCTAAGCGCAAACGAGAGATGAAGCTTACCCTGCCAAGACCGGGACCGGGGTTGGCCTCCCGTGCCCACCGCCGTGCTTCCTCTTGGCCGGCCTCCCGGCCCCGGCCGGGTCCGCCGTGCGCTTCGGGGCCCGGGGTCGCGGCGCGACGCTGTCTTTCCCATGCGGGCGGCTCGGCGCCGCCCCATGTGGGGACCCGGCTCCGCCCACGTCGCCGCCTCCCCACCCAGCGCCACTACACCGACAACTAGCGTCAGCACCGACAGTTCCGTGCCGCGGTCACCAATTCAAGACACATGAAGAAAAACACGAGACTTACCCGCGCGACGCCCAGCGCCGGCGTCGGACTCGGCCTACTCCTCCCCGCCATGAGCCACGGGCTCCTCTGGCGCCACCGGCTCCACCTGCGGCGGTGCCCGGGCGTAAGGATGTCGAATCGCGTTCAGAAGTACCCCCCGCGTTTCGTCAGGACGGATGAGAAGGTGCACGGCAGCAAAGTAAGAAGACCAGACACTCACCTGCGGCGGGTTCGATTGGCTGTACGGCGCCTTGCCGAACCGCCAGTCCTCCCCAAGGTTGGCCTTGGAGATGTCATTCGCGCCGCACGCGACCTGCTCCGCGGACAGCCGCGTCGACCCCATGCGGTTGGGGTCTTGAAGGCCGACCATTTCACCGATGAGGCAGGAGCGCCCCTAAAGCGGAAGGACCCGGCGCATGATGAACGCTGCGAGGAGGTCGGTGCCGGAGAACCCCTCATGCGCCCTCATCACCGTCACCCGCTCGCAGAGATTGACGATCTCCTGCGACGGGCGCCTGGGCGAGTAGCCCCAGTTCGTCTTCGCCCGCGGCGGTGCGATGGTGAAGGCCGGAAGGTTGATGCGATCCGCACCAAGGTTGCGGACGTAGAAGAAGGAGTTCTGCCACTTCTTGGCAGAATCCTCCAGCGGGATCTTGGGGAAATCCGCCCCCGACCGCATCGAGATGACGGCGGCGCCGCAATCGGCGAACTCCCCGGCCGACGGGCCCAGAGGTCGATCGTAGGCTCGACCCCCAGGTACCCCTTGCAGAGGGTGACGAAGCCGGAGAACTGGACGATGGCGTCGGCGCCAAGATGATGCGGCTGGAGCCCGAAGAAGTCCAGGAACGCGCGGAAGAAGGTGCTCGCCGGTAGCCCGAACCCGCGCTCGAAGTGTGTGAGGAAGACCACGCGCTCCTGCCACTCGGGCCGAGGCCTCTGCTCGCCGCGCGGCAGGCGGACGCCGACGTCCGTCTCCCGCGGCCGGCGCCGCGTCGCCCGGAGTTGGGTGATGTCCTCGGAGGTGACATTTGAACCCATCCAGGAGCCCGATGGCAGCGACATGATCGAAGGAAGAAGAAGGAAGATGGACGGTGAAGGAGTTCTGCTCGGAGCAGCGGGCGCTGAAGTGCGTCAGTTGCAAAGGGCGGAGAGAGAGCAAAGGGACAGGAGGGCGCGAGCGAGAATAATGTCCGCCGCCCCCCTGCCCCCCGATTTATAACCCTCGGTTTGAACGTGGGGAAGTGGCGAAGTAGGATCGTCTGCATGCGCCCGTTCCACTACCCTGCAATAAGTGCGCACGTACACACGCAGTAACTGCCCAGGGAAGAGCAACCGGCCCCCGGACGCCGCAATAAATCCGCGTGCTTGGGCCGAGGGCGCGCGGCGATGGGCCCAGCCCGTCGCCTGGTCCTATCACGCGCGTGGCCTGTTAGGCCCCTCCGACTTCCGGGCACCACGTGGCGCCCGCGCAAAGCCCGAGGGATTGGCCCCAGATTCGGCGGACTTCTCGGTCCCAGCCACGGCCGAGATGCCGCGATCCGGTTTCCGAGAAAACCGGCACACAGTGGGTGTTGCCGGACCCGGCGCTCACAGAATCCACCTTGCTTAAGGGGGAAACTGCGAAGGCCCACTCATCCGAAGACGGCGGACCTTCTCAGCTTCGGGGACTACTGTCGGGGGGATGGACCCCGGGCAGGCAACGGAACCCGGGTCCTCTTCAAAAACAACGGGGCTGGCACCGCCCCTCAATACCGGCACGCGCTCGACCCGGCCAAGCCCCGCAAGCCGGCCAGACTAGCCGACCCGGCAAGGCACGTCGACTCGGCCTCAACAACTGTCGCAAGACAGCCGAACCCGGCACGGCCAAAGCCTGCTCATCAAGCCAGCGCCACCCATAGCGTGCTACGCAATCCAGCCGCAGGTCAACTCCCGTCCCATCCAGGCCGTATGATGGGGACGAGACTTCAATCAACGATGACTGAGGCAACAGTGCCCCGCCCATGCCTCTGGTCAGCAGGAACGTGGCAACAGTGCCCCTCACCTACCCGCTGACCAGGGCCGGCGTGGCAACAGTGCCCCCGCCCTCACCGCTGACGACAGCAAGCGGCAACCTGACGGAGAGCACTGTACGCGACTCAACTCGGCCATGCCCTGACGATCGACAAGACGGCGCACAGTCCCCCTAGGCTTGCAGGGCCCGCACCTAGGGGAACCCGGCGAACCACAAGCCCTCAGCAGGACCCAGCCCGGGTCCTCAGACACCGGCAACATGGACCCATCGACTTATAACATTACCATTGTACCCCCGGGGGGTTGGACTATAAAACCCCCGGGAGCCCACGATCATTCGAGGGGCGAGCGGGAGGACTAGCCACAGAAGGAGCAGCCCAAGCCTTGGCCAGCTTCCTTCCTCCTCCATACAGCTCCAGGAGCAACATTGTACTATCGATCATCCAAGTATACTCGGCAGGACTAGGGGTATTATCCCTCCGGAGAGCCCCGAACCTGGGTATGTCCGGCGTCCCGCGCCCACTCATGCCAACCTCGCCTCTGGAGTCCACCAGCGCCCTCAAGCCTCCTCCTCTCTTTAGCCATCCCTTGGCATCTACCGTGCGCCCACCACGTCAGATAGGTATGGCAATTGATTTGTCAGCCATTTGCAAAGATATTTCAGTAGGTGTGAGTTTATTCAAATCAAGTCTTTTATATAAAGAGAAAGGCCTAACATTAACACCAGCTCCTAAATCACACAAAGTAGTTCTCACATAATTCTTTTAGATAGAGCAAGGTATAGTTGGTATTCCCGAATCTCCAAGTGTTTTAGGTACTCCATCTTTAAAACTATAATTAGCAAGCATAGTGGAGATTTCAGCTTCCGGTATTTTTCTCTTATTAGTGATGATGTCTTTCATATACTTTGGATAAGGAGGCATTTTCAAGATAGCAGTCAAGCGAGTACGCAAAAAGACTAGCCTCGGCATTTCAGCAAAGCGTTCAAATTCTTCATCATCTTTCTTTTTAGTTGACTTGGGTGGAAAGGGCATAGGTTTTTGAACCCACGGTTCTCTTTCTTTACTGTGCTTTCTAGCAATGAAGTCTCTTTTATCATACCTTTTATTCTTAGGTTGTGGGTTATCAAGATCAACAGGTGGTTCTATCTCAACATCATTATCTGGTTCTTTACTATTGTTTGTTTGAGTATCTTCCTGAACCTCATCATTATCTTTTTCAATATCACTAGGTGATTGTTCATTACCAGATTGAGTTTCAGCATCTGAGATAGAAGTTTCATTATCATTATCACGAGGTTTTTCTATTTCAGGTTCACCAGAAGTATGCAAAGTCCTATCATTCTTCTTTTTCTTTTTCTTTTTCTTTCTAGAAGGACTAGGTGCATCAGTGTTAACTCTTTGTGAATCTTGTTCAATTCTTTTAGGGTGTCCCTCAGGATAAAGTGGTTCCTGAGTCATTTTACCTCCTCTACTTGCAACTCTAACAGCAAAGTCATGTATATTATTATTCATTTCATCAAGCAATTCTCTTTGAGATTTAGCAACTTGTTCTAACTGAGTTTGAATCATAGAAGCATGCTTTCCAACACGTCTAACATCATTTGAGATTCTAAATAACAAGTCACACAAGCGAGCAATCATATCAGAATTGTATTTCAATTGTTTCATAACATTTGCATTGAAGTGATCTTGTTTTCTAATATAATTTTCAAACTCATAAAGGCATTGGCTAGGATGCATATTGTGAGGATTGTCATCATCATTGAACTTCATTAAAGAATTTACCTCTACCACCTTAGGCAGTGGTGGTGTATTAAGCCCATGTATTTCTTTAATAGGAGGTAATTTTTTAACATCCTCAGCTTTAATACCTTTTTCCTTCATAGATTTCTTTGCCTCTTGCATATCTTCAGGATTGAGATATAATATACCCCTCTTCTTCGGAGTGGGTGATGACCCACAAGTATAGGGGATCTATCGTAGTCCTTTCGATAAGTAAGAGTGTCGAACCCAACGAGGAGCAGAAGGAAATGATAAGCGGTTTTTAGCAAGGTATTCTCTGCAACCATTGAAATAATAGATAACAGATAGTTTTGTGATAAGATAATTGGTAACGAGTAACAAGTAACAAAAGTAAATAAAGTGCAGCAAGGTGGCCCAATCCTTTTTGTAGCAAAGGACAAGTCTGGACAAACTCTTATATAGAGAAAAGCGCTCCCGAGGACACATGGGAATTATCGTCAAGCTAGTTTTCATCACGTTCATATGATTCGCGTTTGGTACTTTGATAATTTGATATGTGGGTGGACCGGTGCTTGGGTGTTGTCCTTACTTGGACAAGCATCCCACTTATGATTAACCCCTATTGCAAGCATCTGCAACTACAAAATAAGTATTAAGGTAAACCTAACCATAGCATGAAACAAGTGGATCCAAATCAGCCCCTTACGAAGTAACGCATAATCTAGGGTTTAAGCTTCTGTCACTCTAGCAACCCATCATCTACTTATTACTTCCCAATGCCTTCCTCTAGGCCCAAATAATGGTGAAGTGTCACGTAGTCGACGTTCACATAACACCACTAGAGGATAGACAACATACATCTCATCAAAATATCGAACGAATACCAAATTCACATGACTACTAATAGCAAGACTTCTCCCATGTCCTCAGGAACAAACGTAACTACTCACAAAGCATATTCATGTTCATAATCAGAGGAGTATTAATATGCATATAGGATCTGAACATATGATCTTCCACCAAATAAACCAACTAGCATCAACTACAAGGAGTAATCAACACTACTAGCAACCTACGGGTACCAATCCCAGACTTGGAGACAAGAATTGGATACAAGAGATGAACTAGGGTTTGAGAGGAGATGGTGCTGGTGAAGATGTTGATGGAGATTGCCCTCTCCCGATGAGAGGAGCGTTGGTGATGACGATGGTGATGATTTCCCCCTCCCAGAGGGAAGTGTCCCCGGCAGAACAGCTCTGCCGGAGCCCTAGATTGGTTCCTCCAATGTTCCGCCTCGTGGCGGCGGAGTCTCGTCCCGAAAGCTTGCCTCTGATTTTTCTTCGGACGAAAGACTTCATATAGCAGAAGATGGCCACCGGAGGGCCAACAGGGGGCCCACGAGGCAGGGGGCGCGCCCAGGGTGTAGGGCGCGCCCCCACCCTCGTGGACAGGTGGAGGCCCCCCTGACGTAGATTCTTCTTCCAGTATTTTTTATTATTTCCAAAAATAACTTCCGTGGAGTTTCAGGACTTTTGGAGTTGTGCATAATAGGTCTCCAATATTTGCTCCTTTTCCAGCCCAGAATTCAAGCTGCCGGCATTCTCCCTCCTTATGTAAACCTTGTAAAATAAGAGAGAATAGGCATAAGTATTGTAACATAATGTGTAATAACAGCCCATAATGCAATAAATATTGATATAAAAGCATGATGCAAAATGGAAGTATGAACTCCCCCAAGCTTAGACCTCGCTTGTCCTCAAGCGGAAGCCGATAACGATAAATATGTCCACATGTTTAGAGGTAGAGGTGTCGATAAAATAAAATACGAACATGAGGGCATCATGATTATTCTCATAACAGTAACATATATGGATAATATCATATGATTTCTTATGCTTAAGTAATAATCTATTCACAATGCAAAGTATGAATCAGAAACATTATTGAGAACTAACAAACTATAATCTCAGTCATTGAGGCAATTGCAATTTATCATAACATCAGAAAGAGTCTATGTCAGAACTTTCTAGCAAGTCCACATACTCAACTATCATTTAGTCTTTCATAATTGCTAACACTCACGCAATACTTGTGGTTACGGAGTTTCAATCGGACACAGAGAAAGATAGGGGCTTATAGTTTCGCCTCCCAACCTTTTACCTCAAGGGTAATGTCAACAATAATAGTTCATGCTAACTTACATCCAATTAGATATATATATATCAGGATCCTTCCAACACCCTGTGCTTGCCAAAGGATAAAATGTAAAAAGGAAAGGTGAAGATCACCGGGACTCCTGCATAAGGTAGGAGATAATAATAAAAGATAGGCCCTTCGCAGAGGGAAGCAGAGGTTGCCATGCGCTTTTAGGGTTGGATGCACAAGATATTAATGCGAAAGAACGTCACTTTATATTGCCACTTGTGATATGAACCTTTATTATGCAGTCTGTCGCTTTTATTTCTTCCACATCACAAGATCGTATAAAGCTTATTTCCTCCACACCAATCAATCATACATATTTAGAGAGCAATTTTTATTGCTTGCACCGATGACAACTTACTTGAAGGATCTTACTCAATCCATAGGTAGATATGGTGGACTCTCATGGCAAAACTGGTTTAAGGGTATTTGGAAGCACAAGTAGTATCTCTACTTGGTGCAAAGAATTTGGCTAGCATGAGGGGGAAAGGCAAGCTCAACACGTTGGATGATCCATGACAATATACTTTATCTCAGATATAAGAAAACATAACCCATTACGTTGTCTTTCTTGTCCAACATCAACTCTTTAGCATGTCATATTTTAATGAGTGCTCCCAATCATAAAAGATGTCCAAGATAGTATATTTATATGTGAAACCTCTCTTTCTTTATTACTTCCTATTAATTGCAACGATGACCAAAGCTATGTTTCCCAACTCCCAACAATTTTTAATCATCATACTCTTTCTATGTGAAGTCATTACTCTCAATAAGGTCAATATGATCTCTTTATTTATTTTTATTCTTTTTCTCTTTTCTTTTTATTCCCTTAAGATCATGGCAAAATAATCAAGCCCTTGACTCAACACTAGTCTTTATCATATAGCTCACGAACTCGATTACAAAGAGGGATCAAAAAGCAAAACTCAAAACTAGATCATACCAAAAAATTTATTCTACTAGATCAAGATACTACTTAATAGGATCGAACTAAGAAAAACGGTAAAGAAAGGAGATGTGGTTGTGATACGATACCAGGGCATCTCCCCCAAGCTTGGCAGTTGCCAAGGGGAGTGCCCATACCCATGTGATTATATCTCCTTTGCTAGTGAAGGGATTGTTGATGATGTAGGCTTGTCGTCCATCTTCCAAGGCATAGGCTCACCATCATAGAAGGATGATCGAGTCTCCAGGATCCTTAAATCTGCAGCCAAACTCATCCTCTTGAATCTATATTCATACTCACAGTTTTGGTTTTGCAGGTCATAGATTTGGGCTTGGAGGTGCTCGATTTTCTCGTGAAGCTTGAAGATGGCCTCCCCAATGTCCTTGGCATCCAGCTTGTGGTTGTTGGTGAACTCCGTGATCATTATGTGATTGGAGTCAAGTCCACGCTCCACCATCTCCTGGCACTTGAAAACATGTTGCTCCATTGCTTCAAGCCTTGTCTCCACGCTTCTGGTCCTCCGTGGTCCCTCAACATCGCGGATGTGCAGCACCCCCTCACGCATCTCAATGGTTTCAGGGTGTTGCAGCACCTCCGCGAGGTAGGGGTTGATGACCTTCTCGAAGAACTTGTCCTTGGGGGCACTTGGAGACGTAATGATAATCTAGATCTGTTAGAAAAACAGCTCGAAACAAGAACATAGGATATTTGCGTGATACAGGAGTTAAAACCTTCGGGAGATTATATAATGAATTTTTACCGACCAAAATACGTAACGTGCAAGAAAATGGAGTGCGGAGAGCACACGAGGTGCCCACGAGGTAGGGGGCGCGCCCAGGGGGGTAGGGCGCGCCCTCCACCCTCATGGAGGCCTCGTGTCCTTCCCGAACTGCTTCTTATTTTTCTATTTTTCTAAATATTCCAAAACGGAGAAATATTGCCATAAGAACTGTTTTGGAGTCGGTTTACTTACCGTACCACATACCTATTCCTTTTCGGAGTCTGAAACGTTCCGGAAACTGTCCCTTATGTATTCCTCTGGGGTTACGGTTTCAATAACATTGGTTTCAACATTTATGGGATTACCTGAGACATAATGTTTGATTCTTTGACCGTTCACCACCTTCGGATTTGTGCCTTCAAAATTGTTTATTTTTATGGCACCGGAACGATAGACCTCCTCGATAATGTAAGGGCCTTCCCATTTAGAGAGAAGTTTTCCTGCAAAAAATCTTAACGAGAGTTGTATAGTAATACATAATCACCTACATTAAACTCACGCTTTTGTATTCTTTTGTCATGCCATCTTTTAACTTTTTATTTAAACAATTTGGCATTCTCATAAGCTTGGGTTCTCCTTTCATCAAGTGAGCTAATATCAAATAACCTATTCTCACCGGCAAGTTTGAAATCATAATTGAGCTCTTTAATAGCCCAATAAGCCTTATGTTCTAGTTCGAGAGGTAAGTGACATGCTTTTCCATAAACCATTTTATACGGAGACATACCCATAGGATTTTTATATGCGGTTATATAGGCCCATAATGCATCATCAAGTTTCTTGGACCAATTCTTTCAAGATCTATTAACAGTCTTTTGCAAAATTAATTTTATCTCTCTATTATTCAATTCTACTTGACCACTAGACTGAGGGTGATAAGGAGATGCAATTCTATGATTAACATCATACTTACCAAGCATTTTACGGAAAGCACCATGAATAAAATGTGAACCACCATCAGTCATTAAATATCTAGGGACTCCAAACCTCGGAAAAATAACTTCTTTAAGCATTTTAATAGAAGTGTTATGATCAGCACTACTAGTTGGAATAGCTTCTACCCACTTAGTAACGTAATCAACAACAACTAAAATATGTGTATATCCATTAGAGGCAGGAAAAGGTCCCATATAATCAAAGCCCCAAACATCAAATGGTTCAATAACAAGTGAATAATTCATAGGCATTTCTTGACGTCTACTAATATTACCAATTCTTTGACATTCATCACAAGATAAGACAAACTTACGGGCATCCTTGAAGAGAGTAGGCCAATAAAAACCGGATTGCAGTTCTGTCTCTAGCGTGGTGTCCTCCATAAGCCTCGGTGTGACACTTGCGTAGGATCTGTTCATGTTCATGCTTAGGTACACAACGTCTAATAACACCATCTACTCCTTCTTTATAAAGATGTGGGTCATCCCAAAAGTAATGTCTCAAATCATAGAAAAACTTTTTCTTTTGTTGGTATGTGAAACTAGGTGGTATGAATTTAGCAACGATGTGATTAGCCTAATCAGCATACCATGGAGTAGTACGAGAGGCATTTATGACATTTAATTGTTCATCAGGAAAGCTATCATCAATAGGTAGTGGGTCATCAAGAACATTTTCTAACCTAGACAAGTTGTCTGCAACGGGGTTCTCAGCTCCCTTTCTATCAATAATATGCAAATCAAATTCTTGTAACAAGAGAACCCATCTAATAAGTCTAGGTTTAGCATCTTTCTTTTCCATAAGATATTTAATAGCAGCATGATCAGTGTGAATAGTTACTTTAGAATCAACAATATAAGGTCTGAACTTATCACAAGCAAATACAACTGCTAAGAATTCGTTTTCAGTAGTAGCATAATTTCTCTGGGCGTTGTCTAGAGTTTTACTAGCATATTGAATAACATTTAATTTCTTATCAACTCTTTGCCCTAGAACAGCACCTACAGCATAATCACTAGCATCACACATAATTTCAAAGGGTAAATTCCAATCAGGTGGCTGAACAATAGGTGCAGAGATCAATGCTTTCTTAAGTATTTCAAATGCTTCTACACAATCATCATCAAAAACAAATGGTATATCTTTTTGTAATAAATTAGTCAGAGGCCGAGTAATTTTTCAGAAGTCCTTAATGAACCTCCTATAAAACCCGGCATGACCAAGGAAACTTCTTATACCTTTGATGTCCTTGGGACATGGCATCTTTTCAATAGCATCAACCTTGGCTTTATCAACTTCAATACCTCTTTCAGAAACTTTATGCCCCAAGACAATACCTTCATTAACCATAAAGTGGCACTTTTCCCAGTTCAAGACAAGGTTAGTTTCACATCTCTGCAAAACTCGATCAAGGTTGCTCAAGCAATCATCAAAAGAGGATCCATAAACGGAGAAATCGTCCATGAAAACCTCACAAATCTTTTCACAAAAGTCAGAGAATATAGCCATCATGCATCTTTGAAAGGTAGCAGGTGCATTACATAAACCAAAAGGCATACATCTATAAGCAAAAGTACCAAAAGGGCAAGTAAAAGTGGTCTTTGATTGATCATCGGCTGACACGGGTATTTGAGAGAAACCAGAATAACCATCTAGAAAGCAAAAATGTGTATGTTTGGATAATCTTTCTAGCATTTGATCGATAAAAGGTAAGGGGTAATGTTCCTTTTTAGTAGCTTTATTTAATTTGCGAAAATCAATTACCATCATATAACCTGTAATAATTCTTTGCGGGGTCAATTCATCTTTATCATTAGGACCGACGGTATTTTTAGGGACACAATGGACAGGACTTACCCACTGACTATCAGCAACGGGATAAGTAATACCTGCCTCTAGAAGCTTTAGTATTTCCTTTCTTACCACTTCTTTCATTTTAGGATTCAGCCGTCGTTGATGATCACGAACTGGTTTGGCATCTTCCTCCAAATTTATTTTATGCTGACATAGAGTGGGACTAATGCCCTTAAGATCATCAAGAGTATATCCAATAGCAGCACGGTGCTTCTTCAAAGTTTTCAATAATCTCTCTTCTTCATGCTCTGAAAGGTTAGCACTAATAATAACAGTATATATCTTCTTTTCATCAAGATAAGCATATTTAAGAGTATCAGGTAACGGTTTGAGCTCAAACACGGGATCACCCTTGGGTGGAGGAGGATCCCCTAGGATTTCAACAGGCAAATTGTGTTTCAGGATGGGTTCCTATTTAAATAACACTTCATCTATTTCCCTTCTTTCATTCATAAACATATAATTTTCATGGTCTAGCAAATATTGTTCTAAAGGATCACTAGGAGGTATGGCAATAGAAGCAAGACCAATAATTTCATCTTTACTAGGCAATTCCTCTTCACGGTGTTGTCTACAAAATTTAGAGAAATTAAACTCATTAGACATATCACCTAAACCAATAGTAACGACATCCTTTTCGCAGTCTATCCTAGCATTAACAGTGTTCAAAAAGGGTCTACCAAATATAATGGGACAAAAGCTATCTTGTGGGGAACCAAGAACAAGAAAATCAGCAGGATATTTAGTTTTCCCACACAAGACTTCAACATCTCTAACAATTCCCATTGATGAAATAGTATCTCTATTGGCAAGTTTAATTGTGACATCAATATCTTCTATCTCAGCAGGTGCAATATCTTGCATAATTTCTTTGTATAAGTCAAAAGGTATTGCACTAGCACTAGCACCCATATCACATAAGCCATGATGACAATGATCTCCTATTTTAACAGAAATAACAGGCATGCCTACCATAGGTCTATGTTTATCTTTAGCACAAGGTTTGGCAATTCTAGCAGTTTCATCAAGGAAATGAATAACATGCCCATCAATATTATCAGACAAGAGATCTTTAACAATAGCAATATTAGGTTCAACTTTAATTTGCTCAGGAGGTGTATAAGTTCTAATATTGCTTTTATGGACCACTGTTGAAGCTTTAGCATGATCCTTTATCCTAACAGGGAAAGGTGGTTTCTCAACATAAGAAGTAGGAACAATAGGATCATTATAAGTGATAGTATTTTCTTCAACTTTATTAGGTACAGCTACTTTTACTTCTATGGGAGGATGATATTTAAACCACTTCTCCTTAGGGAGATCAATATGAGCAGCAAAAGATTCATAAAAGGAAGCTACTATCTCAGAGTCAAGTCCATATTTAGTGCTAACTTTACGAAAAACATCGGTATTCATAAAAGATTTAACACAATCATACTTAGGTGTCATACCTGACTCCTTACCTTCGTCGAGGTCCCAATCTTCAGAGTTGCGTTCAATTCTTTCCAATAAATCCCATTTGAATTCAATAGTCTTCATAGTAAAAGAGCCAGCATAAGAAGTATCGAGCATGGTGCGATTGTTATCAGAAAGCCGAGCATAAAAATTTTGAATAATTATTTCTCTTGAGAGCTCATGATTGGGGCATGAATATAACATTGATTTAAGCCTCCCCCAAGCTTGAGCGATGCTTTCTCCTTCGCGAGGCCAAAAATTATATATATAATTGCGATCACGATGAACAAGGTGCATAGGATAAAAATTCTGATGAAATTCCAATTTCAATCATTTGTAGTTCCATGATCCAGTATCATCACATAGCCTATATGTAGCGACCAGACCTCAAACAGTCTAGTCTCTGTGCATCAGTGTCATCCCTGGATCGGTAATGCTGACATGCACAGTACTTGAAGGATTTATAACAGAGTAGCAATCACACACTTATTACATCGAATAGTCTCAAGAGAGAACTTATTACAATAAATATGGCTTAAGGCCATCTAAAACGATAACAGCGGAAGGCTTGGAAGATAAAGTGAGTCCATCAACTCCAACGGCATCACTGAGTATAAGACCACGACCTATGGCACCTTACTCGTCGTCTGAAAAGTCTGCAACATGAACGTTGCAGCCCGAAAACGGGTCAGCACATGGAATATGCTGGCAAAGTAACACATAGAGAGTAATGAACAGAATAATGCTATCACTACATGCACATATGGCTGGTGGAAAGCTCTATGGTTACAGTTTGCGAAAAGCCAATTTTTTCCTACAACAAAGGAATAAATTTTATTTAACTATCATGGTGGTTGTTAAACATTGAGAAGGTACCTCCAACTCAATCCCAATTAAAAATGTGATTAACCCAATCAAATTAAATTAAGAAACATGATGATGAGATTCACATGATAATCCAAGACCTAGATACTCAAGATGTCCATAACCGGGGACACGGCTAACCATGATTAGTTTGTACACTCTGCAGAGGTTTGCGCACTTTTCCCCACAAGACTCGATCTCCTCCGTTTGATTTCTCGCACTACATGGTGTTTGAGAAACGGATGACCGAGACACAGTCTTTCAGAAACAATAACTCTTTACTCCGGGTGGACAGTTACACCTACTTTCCCCTACATCTGCTAGCCCACCTCTTCAAGAGGTCATGTAACCTACTCAACTATGCTAGAGCCCATAATAGCTTGTGGCTGCACACGGAAATTTCTAGCATGAATAATCTCATGATCCCTTTGAGCCTGGGTGGCGGTCCATAGGATAATCTCACGGGTACTCCGGGATATCCAAAAATACAGGCAACACTGGGTTCCCCAGGTGCCTCAATCCACCCAGATGTGAATTAAAGTAACCACCTTAAGTTGAACCATTAATTAACATCCTCACATCTGTCATGGAAATTCACTCAAACCCAATCCACGTCTACGAGCATAGCTTAGCAATATAAGCAAACGTAGAAGTAACTCCCAACGGTTTGATAATAAACAGGGCAATAGGTACTACCTCATCTACTTCCCAAAACCCACATATTAAACAATTCCTAACCATGCAATAGTTTGAGGGTTGATATAATGCAATAAAACTCGGTGGTAAAGAGGTATGATCAAAGTGTTACTTGCCTTGCTGATGATCCGTGAAACCTAGAGACTCGTAGTAGCACGCTTAGCACTCCGGGTACTCTATCGCAAACAAACAGTACATACATAAGCAATCAAGCAAGGGTGCACGGGTAAAACTCAAAATAAGAGATCTAACCAGAAATTTCAACTTAAGAACTCCGGTTTGCAAAAGGAATCAAATCGAACAAAGCAACGAAACTCAAACGGCAAAAGAAATAATCTCCGTTTACTAATCTGGACCTAAGTCAAACTTTACAGTAGCAAAAACTTGTTTAAGTTGATTAAACGGAAAGAGGGTTTCGAGACGAAACTCTAGGCACTTGAATCGCCTGATTCCGATAAACGAGCGAAAAGTTATACTAAAACGAAAAACAGATCGGAAATCGCGATCGAAAATAATCGCAAAAATTCCGAGAAAAAGAAAAACTGACGAACAGGCTAACGAACGAACGTTCGCTGTCTGCGGCTAACCGACGAAAACCGTTCATTAAAACGAACAAACGAACGGGCGTTCGCTAAATAAACTAAACCGGAAAAAACCGATCTAATAAAAAAGACAACCGCGGTTTTAAAAAAACGGGCGGTTTTTTCGAAGAAAACCGCCGGCGGCGGGGCGGCTACCTCCGGCGAGGTCCGGTGTCGGGCTCCGGCGGGCGGGGCAGCGGCGGCGGCGGTCGACGAGGCGGCGGCGGCGGTCGGGACGGCGGCGGCGGGGAGCGGCGGCGGCGGCGGGATCCGGCGGAGGCGGCGCGATCTGGCGGCGGCGCTAGGGTTTGGCGGGGCTGGGGCAGCTCGGGCGCCTCGGGCTTTAAAGGCCCAGCCGGGTCGATGTCCCAGGCGGACACGGCCCGGTTAGGTCGGTTCGTTTTTTTATAGTTTCGCGCAGAAAAACAATTAAAAGAAATACTAAACGGACTCCAAAAATCCCGAACTAAATTTTCCCGTCCTCTAAAATAAAGCCGGACAAGATGAACATTTATTTGGGGCCTAAATGAAATTTTGAAAAACGCGCATTTTCCTAAATTCAAATAAAATAGCGATAAAATCCGAAATAAAATCTTATTTGATTTTATTATTAAATCCTCAATATTTCTTTATTTTGGGAAAGTATTTTATTCCCTCTCTCTTATTTTTATTATTGAAATAATTGAAGATAAAATAAATAAAATCAAATGACCTTATTTTCAGAATTTGAGAAAACCCAAATATGAAAATAACGAAATCCCCAACTCTCTCCGTGGGTCCTTGAGTTGCGTAGAATTTCTAGGATCTAGCCAAGACGCAAATAAAATATTATATGCAATGTTGATCTATTGTATAACATTCCAAATTGAAAATTTGGGATGTTACACTATACCATGTCAATGCATCTCCCTTCAAAGATAAAGGGAAGACCTTCTTCTTAATAACATCACCGGGCACACCTGCAAGCTTAAATAATCCACAAACTTCATCCACATATATTAGGTGCTCCTCAGGATGCTTTGTTCCATCTCCTGCAAAAGGATTAGCTAGCAGTTTTTCTAACATACCCGAAGGAATTTCAAAGTAGACATTTTCATTTTCAGTAGGTTCAGTAGGTTGAGGAGCAACTCTTTGCTCTACTGGTCAGGGTGAAGATACCCTGAACAAGCCCCTCAGAGAATTACTTTCCATAGTAACAAGTGACAGTAAATTTCAGCACACTATAAATTTTTCCTTACCAAATTCCACCTACCAAAGGTGCTTCACTCCCCGGCAACGGCGCCAGAAAAGAGTCTTGATGACCCACAAGTATAGGGGATCTATCATAGTCCTTTCGATAAGTAATAGTGTCGAACCCAACAAGGAGCAGAAGGAAATGATAAGCGGTTTTCAGCAAGGTATTCTCTGCAAGCACTGAAATAATAGATAACAGATAGTTTTGTGATAAGATAATTGGTAACGAGTAACAAGTAACAAAAGTAAATAAAGTGCAGCAAGGTGGCCCAATCCTTTTTGTAGCAAAGGAAAAGCCTGGACAAACTCTTACATAGAGAAAAGCGCTCCCGAGGACACATGGGAATTATTGTCAAGCTAGTTTTCATCACGTTCATATGATTCGCGTTCGGTACTTTGATAATTTGATATGTGGGTGGACTGGTGCTTGGGTGTTGTCCTTACTTGGACAAGCATCCCACTTATGATTAACCCTTATTGCAAGCATCTGAAACTACAAAAGAAGTATTAAGGTAAACCTAACCATAGCATGAAACAAGTGGATCCAAATCAGCCCCTTACGAAGCAACCCATAAACTACAGTTTAAGCTTCTGTCACTCTAGCAACCCATCATCTACTTATTACTTCCCAATGCCTTCCTCTAGGCCCAAATAATGGTGAAGTTTCATGTAGTCGACGTTCACATAACACCACTAGAGGATAGACAACATACATCTCATCAAAATATCGAACGAATACCAAATTCACATGACTACTAATAGCAGGACTTCTCCCATGTCCTCAGGAACAAACGTAACTACTCACAAAGCATATTCATGTTCATAATCAGAGGAGTATTAATATGCATATAGGATCTGAACATATGATCTTCCACCAAATAAACCAACTAGCATCAACTACAAGGAGTAATCAACACTACTAGCAACCTACGGGTACCAATCCCAGACTTGGAGACAAGAATTGGATACAAGAGATGAACTAGGGTTTGAGAGGAGATGGTGCTGGTGAAGATGTTGATGGATATTTCCCTCTCCCGATGAGAGGAACGTTGGTGATGACGATGGCGATGATTTCCCCCTCCCAGAGGGAAGTGTCCCCGGCAGAACAGCTCTGCCGGAGCCCTAGATTGGTTCCGCCAAGGTTCCGCCTCGTGGCGGCGGAGTCTCGTCCCAAAAGCTTGCCTCTGATTTTTCTTCGGACAAAAGACTTTATATAGCAGAAGATGGCCACCGGAGGGCCAACAGGGGGCCCATGAGGCAGGGGGCGTGCCCAGGGGGGTTGGGCGCGCCCCCCACCCTCGTGGACAGGTGGAGGCCCCCCTGACGTAGATTCTTCTTCCAGTATTTTTTATTATTTCCAAAAATAACTTTCGTGGAGTTTTAGGACTTTTGGAGTTGTGCATAATAGGTCTCTAATATTTGCTCCTTTTCCAGCCCAGAATTCCAGCTGCCGGCATTCTCCCTCCTTATGTAAACCTTGTAAAATAAGAGAGAATAGGCATAAGTATTGTAACATAATGTGTAATAACAACCCATAATGCAATAAATATTGATATAAAAGCATGATGCAAAATGGGCGTATCAGTGGGTTTAGCCGGTGGTTCAGGAATAGTCCAATAATCATAATTTTTCAATATGTTATTCAATAATTCCTATGCTTGTCCAACAGTTCGTTCCCTGAAAACACAACCAGCACAACTATCTAGGAAGTCCCTAGAAGCATCGATTAGTCCATTATAGAAGATATCAAGTATTTCATTTTTCTTGAGAGGAAGATCAGGCAAAGCATTAAGTAACTGTCAAAGCCTCCCCCCCCCCCCCAAGCTTGTGGGAGACTCTCTTCTTTAGTTTGCACAAAGTTAAATATTTCCTGTAAGGCAGCTTGTTTCTTATGAGCAGGAAAATATTTTTCAGAGAAGTAATAAATCATATCCTGGGGACTACGCAAACAACCAGGAGCAAGAGTATTGTACCAAGCTTTAGCATCACCCTTTAATGAGAACGGAAATAATTTGAGAATATAGTAATAGCGAGTTTTCTCATCATGAGTAAAAAGGGTGGCTATGTCATTCAACTTAGTAAGATGTGCCACAACAGTTTTAGTTTCATAACCATGAAAAGGATCAAATTCAACCAAAGTAATTAACTCTGGGTCGACAGAGAATTCATAATCCTTATCATCAACAAAGATAGGTGAAGTAGCAAACTTAGGATCATATTTCATTCTAGCATTCAGAGATTTTTCTTTATACTTGCATAATAATTTCTCTAGATCATCTCTATCCTTACAAGCAAGAATATCTCTAGTTGTCTCCTCATTTATAACATAACCTTCTCGTACCTTAGGCAATTCATATCTAGGAAGGCTAGTTCTAGCAGGTGTTTCAGAGAGTTTCAGTTTCAAGCTCATCATCAGATTCAACAACATCATGTTGTATTACTCTAGCAATTTATTCATCAAGAAAGTCACCAAGTGGCACATCATCATTACCAAGCAAGGTACTAGCATCATCATAAGCATCATTCGTAGTAGAAGTAGCATCATCAATAACTTGCGACATATTAGAATTGATAGCATGTGGTGGTGTTGCAAGTTTACCTATAACAGAAGGTGAATCTAAAGCAATTCTGGATGTCAGTTCCTTACCTCCCCTCGTCTTTGAGGGAAATATCTTAGTCTTAGCATCCTTCAGATTCTTCATAGTGATAATTTGATAATAAAACCAAGTCACTCAACAAATATAGTTATGCTCCCCGGCAAAGGCGCCAGAAAAAGGTCTTGATAACCCACAAGTATAGGGGATCGCAATAGTTTTCAAGGGTAGAGTATTCAACCCAAATTCATAGATTCGACACAAGGGGAGCCAAAGAATATTTGAAGGTATTAGCAGCTGAGTTGTCAATTCAACCACACCTGGAGATTAATTATCTGCAGCAAGTAATCAGTAGCAAAGTAATATGATAGTTTTGATAGTAGTGACAGCAGTAACAGTAACGGTAACAGTGATAGCAGTAATTTTGTAGCAAGTGTAACAGTGATGATAACAGTAGTAATTTAGCAGAAACAGTATAAGATAAATTCATAGGCATTGGGTCGGTGACTTGTTGGATGATATTCATCATGAGACAATTATAACCTAGGGCAATACGGCACTAGCTCTAGTTCGTCAATATAATGTAGGCATGTATTATGTAAATAGTCATACGTGCTTATGGAAAGAACTTGCATGACATCTTTTGTCCTACCCTCCCGTGGCAGCTGGGTCCTATTGGAAACTAAGGGATATTAAGGCCCCCTTTTAATAGAGAACCGGAACAAAGCATTAACACATAGTGAATACATGAACTCCTCAAACTACGGTCATCACCGGGAGTGGTCCCGACTATTGTCACTCCGGGGTTGCCGGATCATAACACGTAGTAGGTCACTATAACTTGCAAGATCGGATCTACAACATGGATAGAATGATGATAACATAAACGGTTCATATCTGAGTTCATGGCACCCGGGCCCAAAGTGACAAGCACTAAGCATGGCAAAGTCATAGAAACATCAATCTTAGAAAGTAGTGGATACTAGGGATCAAGCCCTAACAAAACTAACTGGATTACATGATAAATGATACATCTCCAACGTATCTATAATTTTTGATTGTTCCATGCTATTATATTTTCCGTTTTGGGTGTTTAATGGGCTTTAACATACCTTTTTATATTATTTTTTGGACTAACCTATTAACCGAAGGCCCAGTGCAAATTGCTGTTTTTTTTGCCTATTTCAGTGTTACGCAGAAAAGGAATATCAAACGGAATCCAAACGGAACGAAACCTTCGCAAGGATCTTTTTTGGAACGAACGCAATCCAGGAGACCTGGAGTGGACGTCAAGGAAGCAACGAGACAGCCACGAGGCAGGAGGGCGCGCCCCCACCCTCGTGGGCCCCTCGTAGCTCCACCGACCTACTGTTGGAAATATGCCCTAGAGGCAATAATAAAATGGTTATTATTGTATTTCCTTGTTCATGATAATTGTCTGTTGTTCATGCTATAATTGTATTAACTGGAAACCATAATACATGTGTGAATACATAGACCACAACATGTCCCTAGTAAGCCTCTAGTTGACTAGCTCGTTGATCAATAGATGGTTATGGTTTCCTGACCATGGACATTGGATGTCATTGATAACGGGATCACATCATTAGGAGAATGATGTGATGGACAAGACCCAATCCTAAGCATAGCACAAGATCGTGTAGTTCGTTTGCTAGAGCTTTTCTAATGTCAAGTATCATTTCCTTAGACCATGAGATTGTGCAACTCCCGGATACCGTAGGAATGCTTTGGGTGTACCAAACATCACAACGTAACTGGGTGGCTATAAAGGTGCACTACAGGTATCTCCGAAAGTGTCTGTTGGGTTGGCACGAATCGAGACTGGGATTTGTCACTCCGTATGACGGAGAGGTATCTCTGGGCCCACTCGGTAATGCATCATCATAATGAGCTCAATGTGACCAAGTGTTTGGTCACGGGATCACGCATTATGGTACGAGTAAAGTGACTTGCCGGTAACGAGATTGAACAAGGTATTGGGATACCGACGATCGAATCTCGGGCAAGTAACGTACCGATTGACAAAGGGAATTGTATACGGGATTGATTGAATCCTCGACATCGTGGTTCATCCGATGAGATCATCATGGAACATGTGGGAGCCAACATGGGTATCCAGATCCCGCTGTTGGTTATTGACCGGAGAGTCGTCTCGGTCATGTCTGCATGTCTCCCGAACCCGTAGGGTCTACACACTTAAGGTTCGGTGACGCTAGGGTTGTAGAGATATTAGTATGCGGAAATCCGAAATTTGTTCGGAGTCCCGGATGAGATCCCGGACGTCACGAGGAGTTCCGGAATGGTCCGGAGGTAAAGATTTATATATGGGAAGTCCTATTTTGGCCACCGGAAAATGTTCGGGATTTTTCGGTATTGTACCGGGAAGGTTCTAGAAGGTTCCGAAGTGGGGCCCACCTACATGGGGGGACCCACATGAACGTGGGTAGTGGGGGCAAGGCCCCACACCCCTGGTCAAGGCGCACCAAGATCCCACCTTAGAAGGAATAAGATCATATCCCGAAGGGATAAGATCAAGATCCCTAAAAGGGGGGATAACAATCGGTGGGGAAGGGAAATGATGGGATTTCTTTCCCCCACCTTTGCCAACGCCCCAATGGACTTGGAGGGCAAGAAACCAGCCACCTCCACCCCTATATATAGTGGGGAGGCGCATGGGAGCAGCACCCCAAGCCCTGGCGCCTCCCTCCCTCCCGTGACACCTCTTCCTCCCCGCTTGCGCTTGGCGAAGCCCTGCTGGGATCCCGCTACTTCCACCACCACGCCGTCGTGCTGCTGGATCTCCATCAACTTGTCCTCCCCCCTTGCTGGATCAAGAAGGAGGAGACGTCCCCGCTCCATACGTGTGTTGAACGCGGAGGTGCCGTCCGTTCGGCGCTAGGATCATCGGTGATTTGGATCACGACGAGTACGACTCCATCAACCCCGTTCTCTTGAACGCTTCCGCTCGCGATATACAAGGGTATGTAGATGCACTCCTCCCCTCTCGTTGCTAGCATCTCCTAGATTGATCTTGGTGACACGTAGGAAAATTTTGAATTTCTGCTACGTTCCCCAACAGTGGCATCATGAGCCAGGTCTATGCGTAGATTCTATGCACGAGTAGAACACAAAGTAGTTGTGGGCGATGATTTGTTCAATTTGCTTGCCGTTACTAGTCTTATCTTGATTCGGCGGCATTGTGGGATGAAGCGGCCCGGACCGACCTTACACGTACTCTTACGTGAGACAGGTTCCACCGACTGACATGCACTTGATGCATAAGGTGGCTAGCGGGTGTCTGTCTCTCCCACTTTAGTTGGATCAGATTCGATGAAAAGGGTCCTTATGAAGGGTAAATAGAAATTGGCATATCACCGTTGTGGCTTTTGCGTAGGTAAGAAACGTTCTTGCTAGAAACCCATAGCAGCCACGTAAAACATGCAACAACAATAAGAAGACGTCTAACTTGTTTTTGCAGGGTATGCTATGTGATGTGATATGGCCAAAAGGATGTGATGAATTATATATGTGATGTGATTGATCATGTTCTTGTAATAGGAATCACGACTTGCATGTCGATGAGTATGACAACCGGCAGGAGCCATAGGAGTTGTCTTAATTTATTGTATGACCTGCGTGTCAATGAAAACGCCATGTAATTACTTTACTTTATTGCTAACCGTTAGCCATAGTAGTAGAAGTAATAGTTGGCGAGACAACTTCATGAAGACACGATGATGGAGATCATGATGATGGAGATCATGGTGTCATGTCGGTGACGAAGGTGATCATGCCGCGCCTCGAAGATGGAGATCAAAGGCGCAAGATGATATTGGCCATATCATGTCACTTTATGATTTGCATGTGATGTTTGTCATGTTTACATCTTATTTTCTTAGAACGATGGTAGCATAAATAAGGTGATCCCTCACTAAAATTTCATGAGATGTGTTCCCCCTAACTGTGCACCGTTGCGAAGGTTCGTTGTTTCGAAGCACCACGTGATGATCGGGTATGATAGATTCTAACGTTCGCATACAACGGGTGTTGACGAGCCTAGCATGTACAGACATGGCCTCGGAACACAAGCAAAACACTTAGGTTGACTTGAAGAGCCTAGCATGTACAGACATGGCCTCGGAACACAAGAGACCGAAAGGTCGAACATGAGTCGTATAGTAGATACGATCAACATGGAGATGTTCACCGATGATGACTAGTCCGTCTCACGTGATGATCGGACACGGCCTAGTCGATTCGGATCATGTATCACTTAGATAACTAGAGGGATGTCTATCTAAGTGGGAGTTTATTAAATAATCAGATGAACTTAATTATCATGAACATAGTCAAAAGTTCTTTGCAAATAATGTCGTAGCTTATGCTTTAGTTCTACTAAGATATGTTCCTAGAGAAAATTTAGTTGAAAGTTGATAGTAGCAATTATGCGGACTGGGTCCATAAACTGAGGATTGTCCTCATTGCTGCACAGAAGGCTTATGTCCTTAATGCACCGCTCGGTGTGCTGAACCTCGAGCGTCGTTTGTGGATGTTGCGAACATCTGACATACACGTTTTGATGACTACGTGATAGTTCAGTGCATAATGTTGAACGGTTTAAAATTGTGGCACCAAAGACGGTTTTGAAATGTCGCAGAACATATGAGATGTTCCAAAGACTGAAATTGGGATTTCAGACTAGTGCCCACGTCAAGAGGTATGAGACCTCTGACAAGTTCCTTAAGCCTGCAAACTAAGGGAGAAAAGCTCAATCATTGAGCATGTGCTCAGATTTTCTGAGTACTACAATCACTTGAATCAAGTGGGAGTTAATCTTCCAGATGAGATAGTGATGGTTCTCCATAGTCACTGCCACCAAGCTATTAGAGCTTCATGATGAACTATAACATATTAGGGATAGACATGATGATCCTTGAGCAACTCGCGATGTTTGACACCGCGAAAGTAGAAATCAAGTAGGAGCATCAATTGTTGATGGTTAGTAAAACCACTAGTTTCTAGAAGGGCAAGGGCAAGAAGGGATACTTCATGAAATGGCAAATCAGTTGCTGCTCTAGTGAAGAAACCCAAGGTTGAACCCAAACCCGAGACTATGTGCTTCTGAAATGAGGGGAACGGTCACTGAAGCAGAACTACCCTAGATACTTCGTAGATGAGAAGGCTGGCAAGGTCGACAGAAGTATATTGGATATACATTATATTAATGTGTACTTTACTAGTACTCCTAGTAGCACCAGGGTATTAGATACCGGTTCGGTTGCTAAGTGTTAGTAACTCGAAATAAAACCTGCGGAATAAGCGGAGACTAGCTAAAGGTGAGATGACGATATGTGTTTCCAAGGTTGATGTGATCAAGCATTGCATGCTCCCTCTACCATCGAGATTGGGGTTAAACCTGAATAATTGTTATTTGGTGTTTGCGTTAAGCATAGACATGATTGGATTATGTTTATCGCAATACGGTTATTCATTAAAGGAGAATAATGGTTACTCTGTCTATTTGAATAATACCTTCAATGGTCTTGCACCTAAAATGAATGGTTTATTGAATCTCGATCGTAGTGATACACATGTTCATGCCAAAAGATATAAGATAGTAATGATAGTACCACATACTTGTGGCACTACCACTTGATTCATATTGGTATAAAACGCATGAAGAAGCTCCATGTTGATGGATCTTTGGACTCACTCGTTTTTGAAAAGATTGAGACATGCGAACCATGTCTATTAGTATATATGCATGAAGAAAGTCCATACAGATGGATCATTTGGACTCACATGATTTTGAATCACTTGAGACATGCAAATCATACCACATGGGCAATATGACTGAAAGGCCTCGTTTTCAGTAAGATGGAACAAGAGAGCAACTTGTTGGAAGTAATACATTTGATGTGTGCAGTCCAACGATTGCTGAGGCACGCAGTGGATATCGTTATGTTCTTACTTCACAGATGATTTGAGTAGATGCTGAGAATATTTACTTGATGAAACACAAGTCTGAATTATTGAAAGGTTCAAGTAATTTCAGAGTGAAGTTGAAGATCGTCGTGACAAGAGGATAAAATGTCTGTGATATGATCATAGAGATGAATATCTGAGTTACGAGTTTGGCACACAATTAAGAAATTGTGGAAATTGTTTCACGACTAATACCGCCTGGAACACCATATTGTGATGGTGTGTCCGAACATCATAACTGCACCCTATTGGATATGGTGCATATCATGATGTCTCTTATCGAATTACAACTATCGTTTATGGGTTAGGCATTAGAGACAACCGCATTCACTTTAAATAGGGCACCACGCAATTCCGTTGAGATGACACCGTATGAACTATGGTTTAGAGAAACCTAAGCTGTCGTCTCTTAAAAGTTTGGGGCTGCGACGCTTATGTGAAAAAGTTTCAGGCTGATAAGCTCGAACCCAAAGCGGATAAATGCATCTTCATAGAATACCCAAAACAGTTGGGTATACCTCCTATTTCAGATCTGGAAGCAAAAGTGGTTGTTTCTAGAAACGGGTCCTTTCTCGAGGAAAAGTTTCTCTCGAAAGAATTGAGTGGGAGGATGGTGGAGACTTGATGAGGTCACTGAACCGTCACTTCAACTAATGTGTAGCAGGGCACAGGAAGTTGTTCCTGTGGCACCTACACCAATTGAAGTGGAAGCTTATGATAGTGATCATGAAACTTCAGATCAAGTCACTACCAAACCTCATAGGACGACAAGGATGCGTACTACTTCAGAGTGGTACGTAATCCTGTCTTGGAAGTCATATTGCTAGACAACAATGAACCTACGAGCTATGGAGAAGCGATGGTGGGCCCGGATTCCGACGAATGGCTTGAGGCCATAAAATCCGAGAGGATCCATGTATGAAAACAAAGTATAGACTTTGAAAGAACTACTTGATAGTCGTAAGGCTGTTGGGTACAGATGGATTTTAAAGGGAAGACAGACAATGATGGTAAGTGTCACCATTAAGAAAGCTCGACTTGTCGTTAAGATGTTTTCCGGCAAGTTCAAGGAGTTGACCGCGATGAGAGTTTCTCACTCGTAGCGATGCTAAGAGTCTGTTAGAATTATATTAGCAGTTACTGCATTATTTATGAAATCTTGCAGATAGGATGTCAAAACATTGTTTCCTCGACGATTTTCTTGAGGAAAGGTTGTATGTGATACAACCAGAAGGTTTTGTCAATCCTGAAAGATGCTAACAAGTATGCAAAGCTCCAGCAATCCTTCTACGGATTGGAGTAAGCATCTCGGAGTTGGAATGAACGCTTTGATGAGATGATCAAAGATTTTGGGTTTATACAAGGTTCATGAGAAACTTGTATTTCCAAAGAAGTGAGTGGGAGCACTATAGAATTTTTGATGAGTATATGTTGTTAACATATTGTTGATCAGAAATGATGTAGAATTTCTGGAAAGCATCCAGGGTTATTTGAAAAGTGTTTTTAATGGAAAACCTGGATTAAGCTACTTGAACATTGAGCATCAAGATCTATAAGGATAGATCAAAAACGCTTAATAGTACTTTCAAATGAATACATACCGTGACAAGATTTTGAAGGAGTTCAAAATAGATCAGCAAAGAAGGAGTTCTTGGTTGTGTTACAAGGTGTGAGTATTGAGTAAGACTCAAGACCTGACCACGGCAGAAGAGAGAGAAAGGACGAAGGTCGTCCCCTATGCTTTAGACGTAGGCTCTACAGTATGCTATGCTGTGTACCGCACCTGAAGTGTGCCTTGCCATGAGTTAGTCAAGGGGTACAATAGTGATCCGGGAATGGATCACACGACAGCGGTCGAACTTATCCTTAGTATCTAGTGGACTAAGGAATTTTCTCGATTATGGAGGTGGTAAAACAGTTCATCGTAAAGGGTTACGTCGATGCAAACTTTGGCACTAATCCGGATGACTCTGAGTAGTAAACCGGATTCGTATAGTAGAGCAGTTATTTGGAATAGCTCCAAGTAGCACGTGGTAGCTACATCTACAAGATGACATAGAGATTTGTAAAGCACACACGGATCTGAATGTTGCAGACCCGTTGACTAAAACCTCTCTCGTAAGCATAACATGATCAAACCCTAGAACTCATTGAGTGTTAATCACATGGTGATGTGGACTAGATTATTGACTCTAGTGAACTTTGAGTGTTAATCACATGGTGATGTGAACTAGATTATTGACTCTAGTGCAAGTGGGAGACTGTTGGAAATATGCCCTAGAGGCAATAATAAAATGGTTATTATTGTATTTCCTTGTTCATGATAATTGTCTGTTGTTCATGCTATAATTGTATTAACTGGAAACCGTAATACATGTGTGAATACATAGACCACAACATGTCCCTAGTAAGCCTCTAGTTGACTAGCTCGTTGATCAATAGATGGTTATGGTTTTCTGACCATGGACATTGGATGTCACTGATAACGGGATCACATCATTAGGAGAATGATGTGATGGACAAGACCCAATCCTAAGCATAGCACAAGATTGTGTAGTTCATTTGCTAGAGCTTTTCTAATGTCAAGTATCATTTCCTTAGACCATGAGATTGTGCAACTCCCGGATACCGTAGGAATGCTTTGGGTGTACCAAACGTCACAACGTAACTGGGTGGCTATAAAGGTGCACTACAGGTATCTCCGAAAGTGTCTGTTGGGTTGGCACGAATCGAGACTGGGATTTGTCACTCCGTATGACGGAGAGGTATCTCTGGGCCCACTCGGTAATGCATCATCATAATGAGCTCAATGTGACCAAGTGTTTGGTCACGGGATCATGCATTACGGTACGAGTAAAGTGACTTGCCGGTAACGAGATTGAACAAGGTATTGGGATACCGACGATCGAATCTCGGGCAAGTAACGTATCGATTGACAAAGGGAATTGTATACGGGATTGATTGAATCCTCGACATCGTGGTTCATCCGATGAGATCATCGTGGAACATGTGGGAGCCAACATGGGTATCCAGATCCCGCTGTTGGTTATTGACCGGAGAGTCGTCTCGGTCATGTCTGCATGTCTCCCGAACCCGTAGGGTCTACACACTTAAGGTTCGGTGACGCTAGGGTTGTAGAGATATTAGTATGCGGAAATCCGAAAGTCGTTCGGAGTCTCGGATGAGATCCCGGACGTCACGAGGAGTTCCGGAATGGTCCGGAGGTAAAGATTTATATATGGGAAGTCCTATTTTGGCCACCGGAAAATGTTCGGGATTTTTCGGTATTGTACCGGGAAGGTTCTAGAAGGTTCCGAAGTGGGGCCCACCTGCATGGGGGGACCCACATGAACGTGGGTAGTGGGGGCAAGGCCCCACACCCCTGGTCAAGGCGCACCAAGATCCCACCTTAGAAGGAATAAGATCATATCCCGAAGGGATAAGATCAAGATCCCTAAAAGGGGGGATAACAATCGGTGGGGAAGGGAAATGATGGGATTTCTTTCCCCCACCTTTGCCAACGCCCCAATGGACTTGGAGGGCAAGAAACCAGCCCCCTCCACCCCTATATATAGTGGGGAGGCGCATGGGAGCAGCACCCCAAGCCCTGGCGCCTCCCTCCCTCCCGTGACACCTCTTCCTCCCCGCTTGCGCTTGGCGAAGCCCTACTGGGATCCCGCTACTTCCACCACCACGCCGTCGTGCTGCTGGATCTCCATCAACTTCTCCTCCCCCCCTTGCTGGATCAAGAAGGAGGAGACGTCCCCGCTCCATACGTGTGTTGAACGCGGAGGTGCCGTCCGTTCGGCGCTAGGATCATCGGTGATTTGGATCACGACGAGTACGACTCCATCAACCCCGTTCTCTTGAACGCTTCCGCTCGCGATCTACAAGGGTATGTAGATGCACTCCTCCCCTCTCGTTGCTAGCATCTCCTAGATTGATCTTGGTGACACGTAGGAAAATTTTGAATTTCTGCTACGTTCCCCAACAGTGGCATCATGAGCCAGGTCTATGCGTAGATTCTATGCACGAGTAGAACACAAAGTAGTTGTGGGCGATGATTTGTTCAATTTGCTTGCCGTTACTAGTCTTATCTTGATTCGGCGGCATTGTGGGATGAAGCGGCCCGGACCGACCTTACACGTACTCTTACGTGAGACAGGTTCCACCGACTGACATGCACTTGATGCATAAGGTGGCTAGCGGGTGTCTGTCTCTCCCACTTTAGTTGGATCAGATTCGATGAAAAGGGTCCTTATGAAGGGTAAATAGAAATTGGCATATCACCGTTGTGGCTTTTGCGTAGGTAAGAAACGTTCTTGCTAGAAACCCATAGCAGCCACGTAAAACATGCAACAACAATAAGAAGACGTCTAACTTGTTTTTGCAGGGTATGCTATGTGATGTGATATGGCCAAAAGGATGTGATGAATTATATATGTGATGTGATTGATCATGTTCTTGTAATAGGAATCACGACTTGCATGTCGATGAGTATGACAACCGGCAGGAGCCATAGGAGTTGTCTTAATTTATTGTATGACCTGCGTGTCAATGAAAACGCCATGTAATTACTTTACTTTATTGCTAACCGTTAGCCATAGTAGTAGAAGTAATAGTTGGCGAGACAACTTCATGAAGACACGATGATGGAGATCATGATGATGGAGATCATGGTGTCATGTCGGTGACGAAGGTGATCATGCCGCGCCTCGAAGATGGAGATCAAAGGCGCAAGATGATATTGGCCATATCATGTCACTTTATGATTTGCATGTGATGTTTGTCATGTTTACATCTTATTTTCTTAGAACGATGGTAGCATAAATAAGGTGATCCCTCACTAAAATTTCATGAGATGTGTTCCCCCTAACTGTGCACCGTTGCGAAGGTTCGTTGTTTCGAAGCACCACGTGATGATCGGGTATGATAGATTCTAACGTTCGCATACAACGGGTGTTGACGAGCCTAGCATGTACAGACATGGCCTCGGAACACAAGCAAAACACTTAGGTTGACTTGAAGAGCCTAGCATGTACAGACATGGCCTCGGAACACAAGAGACCGAAAGGTCGAACATGAGTCGTATAGTAGATACGATCAACATGGAGATGTTCACCGATGATGACTAGTCCGTCTCACGTGATGATCGGACACGGCCTAGTCGATTCGGATCATGTATCACTTAGATAACTAGAGGGATGTCTATCTAAGTGGGAGTTTATTAAATAATCAGATGAACTTAATTATCATGAACATAGTCAAAAGTTCTTTGCAAATAATGTCGTAGCTTATGCTTTAGTTCTACTAAGATATGTTCCTAGAGAAAATTTAGTTGAAAGTTGATAGTAGCAATTATGCGGACTGGGTCCATAAACTGAGGATTGTCCTCATTGCTGCACAGAAGGCTTATGTCCTTAATGCACCGCTCGGTGTGCTGAACCTCGAGCGTCGTTTGTGGATGTTGCGAACATCTGACATACATGTTTTGATGACTACGTGATAGTTCAGTGCATAATGTTGAACGGTTTAAAATTGTGGCACCAAAGACGGTTTTGAAATGTCGCAGAACATATGAGATGTTCCAAAGACTGAAATTGGGATTTCAGACTAGTGCCCACGTCAAGAGGTATGAGACCTCTGACAAGTTCCTTAAGCCTGCAAACTAAGGGAGAAAAGCTCAATCATTGAGCATGTGCTCAGATTTTCTGAGTACTACAATCACTTGAATCAAGTGGGAGTTAATCTTCCAGATGAGATAGTGATGGTTCTCCATAGTCACTGCCACCAAGCTATTAGAGCTTCATGATGAACTATAACATATTAGGGATAGACATGATGATCCTTGAGCAACTCGCGATGTTTGACACCGCGAAAGTAGAAATCAAGTAGGAGCATCAATTGTTGATGGTTAGTAAAACCACTAGTTTCTAGAAGGGCAAGGGCAAGAAGGGATACTTCATGAAATGGCAAATCAGTTGCTGCTCTAGTGAAGAAACCCAAGGTTGAACCCAAACCCGAGACTATGTGCTTCTGAAATGAGGGGAACGGTCACTGAAGCAGAACTACCCTAGATACTTCGTAGATGAGAAGGCTGGCAAGGTCGACAGAAGTATATTGGATATACATTATATTAATGTGTACTTTACTAGTACTCCTAGTAGCACCAGGGTATTAGATACCGGTTCGGTTGCTAAGTGTTAGTAACTCGAAATAAAACCTGCGGAATAAGCGGAGACTAGCTAAAGGTGAGATGACGATATGTGTTTCCAAGGTTGATGTGATCAAGCATTGCATGCTCCCTCTACCATCGAGATTGGGGTTAAACCTGAATAATTGTTATTTGGTGTTTGCGTTAAGCATAGACATGATTGGATTATGTTTATCGCAATACGGTTATTCATTAAAGGAGAATAATGGTTACTCTGTCTATTTGAATAATACCTTCAATGGTCTTGCACCTAAAATGAATGGTTTATTGAATCTCGATCGTAGTGATACACATGTTCATGCCAAAAGATATAAGATAGTAATGATAGTACCACATACTTGTGGCACTACCACTTGATTCATATTGGTATAAAACGCATGAAGAAGCTCCATGTTGATGGATCTTTGGACTCACTCGTTTTTGAAAAGATTGAGACATGCGAACCATGTCTATTAGTATATATGCATGAAGAAAGTCCATACAGATGGATCATTTGGACTCACATGATTTTGAATCACTTGAGACATGCAAATCATACCACATGGGCAATATGACTGAAAGGCCTCGTTTTCAGTAAGATGGAACAAGAGAGCAACTTGTTGGAAGTAATACATTTGATGTGTGCAGTCCAAAGAGTGCTGAGGCACGCAGTGGATATCGTTATGTTCTTACTTCACAGATGATTTGAGTAGATGCTGAGAATATTTACTTGATGAAACACAAGTCTGAATTATTGAAAGGTTCAAGTAATTTCAGAGTGAAGTTGAAGATCGTCGTGACAAGAGGATAAAATGTCTGTGATATGATCATAGAGATGAATATCTGAGTTACGAGTTTGGCACACAATTAAGAAATTGTGGAAATTGTTTCACGACTAATACCGCCTGGAACACCATATTGTGATGGTGTGTCCGAACATCATAACTGCACCCTATTGGATATGGTGCATATCATGATGTCTCTTATCGAATTACAACTATCGTTTATGGGTTAGGCATTAGAGACAACCGCATTCACTTTAAATAGGGCACCACGCAATTCCGTTGAGATGACACCGTATGAACTATGGTTTAGAGAAACCTAAGCTGTCGTCTCTTAAAAGTTTGGGGCTGCGACGCTTATGTGAAAAAGTTTCAGGCTGATAAGCTCGAACCCAAAGCGGATAAATGCATCTTCATAGAATACCCAAAACAGTTGGGTATACCTCCTATTTCAGATCTGGAAGCAAAAGTGGTTGTTTCTAGAAACGGGTCCTTTCTCGAGGAAAAGTTTCTCTCGAAAGAATTGAGTGGGAGGATGGTGGAGACTTGATGAGGTCACTGAACCGTCACTTCAACTAATGTGTAGCAGGGCACAGGAAGTTGTTCCTGTGGCACCTACACCAATTGAAGTGGAAGCTTATGATAGTGATCATGAAACTTCAGATCAAGTCACTACCAAACCTCATAGGACGACAAGGATGCGTACTACTTCAGAGTGGTACGTAATCCTGTCTTGGAAGTCATATTGCTAGACAACAATGAACCTACGAGCTATGGAGAAGCGATGGTGGGCCCGGATTCCGACGAATGGCTTGAGGCCATAAAATCCGAGAGGATCCATGTATGAAAACAAAGTATAGACTTTGAAAGAACTACTTGATAGTCGTAAGGCTGTTGGGTACAGATGGATTTTAAAGGGAAGACAGACAATGATGGTAAGTGTCACCATTAAGAAAGCTCGACTTGTCGTTAAGATGTTTTCCGGCAAGTTCAAGGAGTTGACCGCGATGAGAGTTTCTCACTCGTAGCGATGCTAAGAGTCTGTTAGAATTATATTAGCAGTTACTGCATTATTTATGAAATCTTGCAGATAGGATGTCAAAACATTGTTTCCTCGACGATTTTCTTGAGGAAAGGTTGTATGTGATACAACCAGAAGGTTTTGTCAATCCTGAAAGATGCTAACAAGTATGCAAAGCTCCAGCAATCCTTCTACGGATTGGAGTAAGCATCTCGGAGTTGGAATGAACGCTTTGATGAGATGATCAAAGATTTTGGGTTTATACAAGGTTCATGAGAAACTTGTATTTCCAAAGAAGTGAGTGGGAGCACTATAGAATTTTTGATGAGTATATGTTGTTAACATATTGTTGATCAGAAATGATGTAGAATTTCTGGAAAGCATCCAGGGTTATTTGAAAAGTGTTTTTAATGGAAAACCTGGATTAAGCTACTTGAACATTGAGCATCAAGATCTATAAGGATAGATCAAAAACGCTTAATAGTACTTTCAAATGAATACATACCGTGACAAGATTTTGAAGGAGTTCAAAATAGATCAGCAAAGAAGGAGTTCTTGGTTGTGTTACAAGGTGTGAGTATTGAGTAAGACTCAAGACCTGACCACAGCAGAAGAGAGAGAAAGGACGAAGGTCGTCCCCTATGCTTTAGACGTAGGCTCTACAGTATGCTATGCTGTGTACCGCACCTGAAGTGTGCCTTGCCATGAGTTAGTCAAGGGGTACAATAGTGATCCGGGAATGGATCACACGACAGCGGTCGAACTTATCCTTAGTATCTAGTGGACTAAGGAATTTTCTCGATTATGGAGGTGGTAAAACAGTTCATCGTAAAGGGTTACGTCGATGCAAACTTTGGCACTAATCCGGATGACTCTGAGTAGTAAACCGGATTCGTATAGTAGAGCAGTTATTTGGAATAGCTCCAAGTAGCACGTGGTAGCTACATCTACAAGATGACATAGAGATTTGTAAAGCACACACGGATCTGAATGTTGCAGACCCGTTGACTAAAACCTCTCTCGTAAGCATAACATGATCAAACCCTAGAACTCATTGAGTGTTAATCACATGGTGATGTGGACTAGATTATTGACTCTAGTGAACTTTGAGTGTTAATCACATGGTGATGTGAACTAGATTATTGACTCTAGTGCAAGTGGGAGACTGTTGGAAATATGCCCTAGAGGCAATAATAAAATGGTTATTATTGTATTTCCTTGTTCATGATAATTGTCTGTTGTTCATGCTATAATTGTATTAACTGGAAACCGTAATACATGTGTGAATACATAGACCACAACATGTCCCTAGTAAGCCTCTAGTTGACTAGCTCGTTGATCAATAGATGGTTATGGTTTTCTGACCATGGACATTGGATGTCACTGATAACGGGATCACATCATTAGGAGAATGATGTGATGGACAAGACCCAATCCTAAGCATAGCACAAGATTGTGTAGTTCATTTGCTAGAGCTTTTCTAATGTCAAGTATCATTTCCTTAGACCATGAGATTGTGCAACTCCCGGATACCGTAGGAATGCTTTGGGTGTACCAAACGTCACAACGTAACTGGGTGGCTATAAAGGTGCACTACAGGTATCTCCGAAAGTGTCTGTTGGGTTGGCACGAATCGAGACTGGGATTTGTCACTCCGTATGACGGAGAGGTATCTCTGGGCCCACTCGGTAATGCATCATCATAATGAGCTCAATGTGACCAAGTGTTTGGTCACGGGATCATGCATTACGGTACGAGTAAAGTGACTTGCCGGTAACGAGATTGAACAAGGTATTGGGATACCGACGATCGAATCTCGGGCAAGTAACGTATCGATTGACAAAGGGAATTGTATACGGGATTGATTGAATCCTCGACATCGTGGTTCATCCGATGAGATCATCGTGGAACATGTGGGAGCCAACATGGGTATCCAGATCCCGCTGTTGGTTATTGACCGGAGAGTCGTCTCGGTCATGTCTGCATGTCTCCCGAACCCGTAGGGTCTACACACTTAAGGTTCGGTGACGCTAGGGTTGTAGAGATATTAGTATGCGGAAATCCGAAAGTCGTTCGGAGTCTCGGATGAGATCCCGGACGTCACGAGGAGTTCCGGAATGGTCCGGAGGTAAAGATTTATATATGGGAAGTCCTATTTTGGCCACCGGAAAATGTTCGGGATTTTTCGGTATTGTACCGGGAAGGTTCTAGAAGGTTCCGAAGTGGGGCCCACCTGCATGGGGGGACCCACATGAACGTGGGTAGTGGGGGCAAGGCCCCACACCCCTGGTCAAGGCGCACCAAGATCCCACCTTAGAAGGAATAAGATCATATCCCGAAGGGATAAGATCAAGATCCCTAAAAGGGGGGATAACAATCGGTGGGGAAGGGAAATGATGGGATTTCTTTCCCCCACCTTTGCCAACGCCCCAATGGACTTGGAGGGCAAGAAACCAGCCCCCTCCACCCCTATATATAGTGGGGAGGCGCATGGGAGCAGCACCCCAAGCCCTGGCGCCTCCCTCCCTCCCGTGACACCTCTTCCTCCCCGCTTGCGCTTGGCGAAGCCCTACTGGGATCCCGCTACTTCCACCACCACGCCGTCGTGCTGCTGGATCTCCATCAACTTCTCCTCCCCCCCTTGCTGGATCAAGAAGGAGGAGACGTCCCCGCTCCATACGTGTGTTGAACGCGGAGGTGCCGTCCGTTCGGCGCTAGGATCATCGGTGATTTGGATCACGACGAGTACGACTCCATCAACCCCGTTCTCTTGAACGCTTCCGCTCGCGATCTACAAGGGTATGTAGATGCACTCCTCCCCTCTCGTTGCTAGCATCTCCTAGATTGATCTTGGTGACACGTAGGAAAATTTTGAATTTCTGCTACGTTCCCCAACAGTGGCATCATGAGCCAGGTCTATGCGTAGATTCTATGCACGAGTAGAACACAAAGTAGTTGTGGGCGATGATTTGTTCAATTTGCTTGCCGTTACTAGTCTTATCTTGATTCGGCGGCATTGTGGGATGAAGCGGCCCGGACCGACCTTACACGTACTCTTACGTGAGACAGGTTCCACCGACTGACATGCACTTGATGCATAAGGTGGCTAGCGGGTGTCTGTCTCTCCCACTTTAGTTGGATCAGATTCGATGAAAAGGGTCCTTATGAAGGGTAAATAGAAATTGGCATATCACCGTTGTGGCTTTTGCGTAGGTAAGAAACGTTCTTGCTAGAAACCCATAGCAGCCACGTAAAACATGCAACAACAATAAGAAGACGTCTAACTTGTTTTTGCAGGGTATGCTATGTGATGCGAAGCCCTGCTGGGATCCCGCTACTTCCACCACCACGCCGTCGTGCTGCTGGATCTCCATCAACTTCTCCTCCCCCCTTGCTGGATCAAGAAGTAGGAGACGTCCCCGCTCCATACGTGTGTTGAACGCGGAGGTGTCGTCCGTTCGGCGCTAGGATCATCGGTGATTTGGATCACGACGAGCGACTCCATCAACCCCGTTCTCTTGAACGCTTCCGCTCGCGATCTACAAGGGTATGTAGATGCACTCCTCCCCTCTCGTTGCTAGCATCTCCTAGATTGATCTTGGTGACACGTAGGAAAATTTTGATTTTCTACTACGTTCCCCAACACCTACTTCTTTCGCCTATATATATACTCTTATACCCTGAAAACATCGAGGGGAGCCACGAAACCACTTTTCCACCGCCGCAATCTTCTGTACCCGTGAGATCCCATCTTGGGGCCTTTTCCGGCGATCAGCCGGAGGGGGATTCGATCACGGAGGGCTTCTACATCAACACCATAGCCTCTCTGATGATGTGTGAGTAGTTTACCACAGACCTTCAGGTCCATAGTTATTAGCTAGATGGCTTCTTCTCTCTCTTTGGATCTCAATACAAAGTTCTCCTCGATCTTCTCGGAGATCTATTCGATGTAATTCTTTTTGCAGTGTGTTTGCCGAGATCCAATGAGTTGTGGGTTAAATTCTTATATGCATGATTTAATATCTTTGCAAGTCTCTTTGAATTATCGGTTTAGTTTGGCCTACTAGATTGATCTTTCTTGCAATGGGAGAAGTGCTTAGCTTTGGGTTCAATCTTGCGGTGCTCGATCCCAGTGACAGAAAGGGAAACGACACGTATTGTATTGTTGCCATCGAGGATAAAAAGATGGGGTTTATATCATATTGCTTGAGTTTATCCCTCTACATCATGTCATCTTGCCTAATGCATTACTCTGTTCTTATGAACTTAATACTCTAGATGCATGCTGGATAGCGGTCGATGTGTGGAGTAATAGTAGTAGATGCAGAATCGTTTCGGTCTACTTCACACGGACGTGATGCCTATGTTCATGATCATGCCTAGATATTCTCATAACTATGCGCTTTTCTATCAATTGCTCGGCAGTAATTTGTTCACCCACCATAATATATGTTATCTTGAGAGAAGCCACTAGTGAAACCTATGGCCCCCAGGTGTACTTTACATCATATAAGTTTTCGATCTATAATTATAGTTTATTATTTTGCAATCTTTATTTTCCAATCTATACAACAAAAATACCAAAAAAATATTTATCTTATTATCTTTATCAGATCTCACTTTTGCAAGTGGCCGTGAAGGGATTGACAACCCCTTTATCACGTTGGTTGCAAGGTTCTTGATTGTTTGTGCAGGTACTAGGCAATTTGCGTGTAGTCTCCTACTGGATTGATACCTTGGTTCTAAAAAATTGAGGGAAATACTTACGCTACCTTGCTGCATCACCCTTTCCTCTTCAAGGGAAAACCAATGCATGCTGAAGAGGTAGCAAGAAGGATTTCTGGCACCGTTGCCGGGGAGATCTACGCGCAAGTCAAGACATACCAAGTACGCATCACAAACTCTTCTCCCTCGCATTACATTATTTGCCATTTGCCTCTCGTTTTCCTCTCCCCCACTTCACCCTTGCCCTTTTATTCGCCCTTTTTCGGCCGCTTCTTTTCGATTGCTTCTTGTTTGCTTGTGTGTTGGACTGATTGTTTGTCACGATGGCTCAAGATTATACTAAATTGTGTGACTTTTCCAATACCAACAATAATGATTTTATTAGCACTCCGATTGCTCCTATTACCGATGCTGAATCTTGTGAAATTAATGCTGCTTTGTTGAATCTTATTATGAAAGATCAGTTTTCTGGCCTTCCTAGTGAAGATGTCCCTACCCATGTGAACAAATTCGTTGATTTGTGTGATATGCAAAAGAAGAAAGATGTGGATAATGATATTGTTAAATTGAAACTATTTCCGTTTTCACTTAGAGATCGTGCTAAAACTTGGTTCTCTTCTTTGCCTAAAAATAGTATTGATTCATGGAATAAGTGCAAAGATGCTTTTATATAGAATTTTCCTCCCGCTAAGATCATCTCTCTTAGAAATGGTATTATGAATTTTAAGCAACTTGATCATGAGCATGTTGCACAAGCTTGGGGGAGGATGAAATTAATGATACGTAATTGCCCTACACATGGTTTGAATTTATGGATGATTATACAAAAAAATTATGCTGGATTGAATTTTGCTTCTAGAAATCTTTTAGATTCGGCCGCGGGAGGCACTTTTATGGATATCGCTTTAGCAGAAGCTACTAAACTCCTAGATAATATTATGGTTAATTATTGTTAATGGCACACCGAAAGATCTACTACTAAAAAGATTAATGTTTTGAGTGGAAAGATAGATAAACTTATGAAATTGTTTGCTAATAAGAGTGTTTCTTGTTATCCTAATGATATGCCTTTGTCCACTTTGATTGAGAATAATAATGAATCTATGGATGTGAATTTTGTTGGTAGGAACAATTTTGGTAACAACGCATATAAAGGAAACTTTAATTCTAGGCCGTTCCCTAGTAATTCCTCTAATAATTATGGTAATTCCTACAACAACTCTTATGGAAATTTTAATAAGATTCCCTCTGATTTTGAGACTAGTGTTAAAGAATTTATGATTTCGCAAAAGAATTTCAATGCTTTGCTTGAAGAAAAATTGCCTAAGATTGATGAGTTGGCTAGGAACGTGGATAGAATTTCTCTTGATGTTGATTATTTGAAACTTAGATCTATTCCACCTAAGCATGATATCAATGAGTCTCTCAAAGCCATGAGAATTTCCATTGATGATTGCAAAGAAAGAACCGCTAGGATGCATGCTAAAAAGGATTGCTTCGTAAAAGCGTGTTCTTCTAGTTTCCATGATAATAATGATGAAGATCTAAAAGTGATTGATGTGTCCCCTATTAACTATTTGTTTTCCAATATTAATCTTGATAAAGATGGGACTGGAGATGAGTCAACTTTAGTTAAAAGGCATCCCAATGATTCAGAGTTTTTAGATCTTGATGCAAAAATTGGTAAAAGTGGGATTGAAGAGGTCAAAACTTTACATAGCAATGAACCCACTATTTTGGATTTCAAGGAATTTAATTATGATAATGGTTCTTTGATAGATTGTATTTCCTTGTTGCAATCCGTGCTCAATTCTCCTCATGCTTCTGATCAAAATAAAGCTTTGATGCTTTGATGCAATCTTATGAAGAAAAACTTGAATTAGAAGTTTCTATCCCTAGAAAACTTTATGATGAGTGGGAACCTACTATTAAAATTAAGATTAAAGATCATGAATGCTATACTTTATGTGATTTGGGTGCTAGTGTTTCCACGATTCCAAAGACTTTGTGTGATATGTTAGGTTTCCGTGAATTTGATGACTGTTCTTTAAATTTGCATCTTGCGGATTCCACCATTAAGAAACCTATGGGAAGGATTAATGATGTTCTTATTGTTGCAAATAGGAATTATGTGCCCGTAGATTTCATTGTTCTTGATATAGATTGCAATCCTACATGTCCTATTATTCTTGGTAGACCTTTCCTTAGAACGATTGGTGCAATTACTGATATGAAAGAAGGAAACATTAGATTCCAATTTCCATTAAGGAAAGGCATGGAACAATTTCCTAGGAATAAAATTAAATTACCTTATAAATCTATTATGAGAGCCACTTATGGATTGCATACCAAAGATGACAATACCTAGATCTATTCTTGTTTTTATGCCTAGCTAGGGGCATTAAACGATAGCGCTTATTGGGAGGCAACCCAATTTTATTTTTGTTCCTTGCTTTTTGTTTTTGTTTAGTAATAAATAATTCATCTAGCTTCTGTTTAGACGTGGTTTTATGTTTCAATTAGTGTTTGTGCCAAGTAGAATCAATAGGATCTTCTTGGGTGATAGTTGTTTGATCTTGCTGAAAAAGACAGAAACTTTACGCTCATGAAAATAATTGTTAAAATTCACCAGAACGTGATAAAATACCAATTCTTTTTGCAGTAGATCAATTTAAAAATTATCCAGGCTTTCCTAGTTTTTCATAATTTTTGGAGTTCCAGAAGTATTCGAACAAATCAGATTTCTACAGACTGTTCTGTTTTTGACAGATTCTGTTTTTCGTGTGTTGTTTGCTTATTTTAATGAATCTATGGCTAGTATCGCGGGGTATGAACCATAGAGAAGTTGGAATACATTAGGTTTAACACCAATATAAATAATGAATGATTTCATTACATTACCTTAAAGTTGTGGTTTGTTTTCTTACACTAACGGAGCTCATGAGATTTTCTGTTGAGTTTTGTGTTGTGAAGTTTTCAAGTTTTCGGGTAAAGATTTGATGGATTTTGGAACAAGGAGTGGCAACAGCCTAAGCTTGGGGATGCCCAAGGCACCCCAAGGTAAAATTCAAGGACAAGCAAAAGCCTAAGCTTGGGGATGCCCCGGAAGGCATCCCCTCTTTCGGCTTCGTCCATCGGTAACTTTACTTGAGGCTATATGTTTATTCACCACATGATATGTGTTTTGCTTGGAGCGTCTCGTATGATTTGAGTCTTTGCTTTTTAGTTTACCATAATTATCCTTGCTATACACACCTTTTGGAGACACACACATGTATCAGAATTTATTAGAATACTCTATGTGCTTCACTTATATCTTTTGAGCTAGATAATTTTGCTCTAGTGCTTCACTTATATCTTTTTAGAGCATGGTGGTGGTTTTATTTTATAGAAATAATTGATCTCTCATGCTTCAATTATATTATTTTGAGAGTCTTTTAGAACAGCATGGTAATTTGCTTTGGTTATAAAATTAGTCCTAATATGATAGGCATCCAAGATGGGTATAATAAAAACTTCCATATAGAGTGCATTGAATACTATGAGAAGTTTGATACTTGATGGTTGTTTTGAGATATGAAGATGGTAATATTAGAGTCGTGCTAGTTGAGTAATTATGGAATTGAGAAATACTTATGTTGAGGTTTGCAAGTCCCGTAGCATGCGCGTATGGTAAACGTTGTGTGACAAATTTGAAGCATGAGGTGTTCTTTGATTGTCTTCCTTATGAGTGGCGGTCGGGGACGAGCGATGGTCTTTTCCTACCAATCTATCCCCGTAGGAGCATCCACGTAGTGCTTGGTTTTGATGACTTGTAGATTTTTGCAATAAGTATGTGAGTTCATTATGACTAATGTTGAGTCCATGAATTATACGCACTCTCACCCTTCCATCATTGCTAGCCTCTTCGGTACCGTGCATTGCCCTTTCTCACCTTGAGAGTTGGTGCAAACTTCGCCGGTGCATCCAACCCCCGTGATATGATACGCTCTATCACACATAAGCCTCCTTATATCTTCCTCAAAACAGCCGCCATACCTACCTTTTATGGCATTTCCATAGCCATTCCGAGATATATTGTCATGCAACTTTCCACCGTTCCGTTTATCATGACACGCTTCATCATTGTCATATTGCCCTGCATGATCATGTAGTTGACATCGTATTTGTGGCAAGGCCACCATGCATAATTTCATACATGTCACTCTTGATTCATTGCCCATCCCGGTACACCGCCGGAGGCATTCATATAGAGTCATACTTTGTTCTAGTATCGAGTTGTAATCTTTGAGTTGTAAATAAATAGAAGTGTGATGATCATCATTATTAGAGCATCTTCCCGAAAAAAAGGAAAAAGAGAAAGGCCAAATAAAATTTAAAAAAATAAAAGGGACAATGCTACTATCCTTTTTCCACACTTGTGCTTCAAAGTAGCACCATGATCTTCATGATAGAGAGTTCTTATATTGTCACTTTCTTATACTAGTGGGAATTTTGCATTATAGAACTTGGCTTGTATATTCCAACAATGGGCTTCCTCAAATGCCCTAGCTCTTCGTCAGCAAGCAAGTTGGATGCACACCCACTTAGTTTCTTTTGTTGAGGTTTCATACATTTATAGCTCTAGTGCATCTGTTGCATGGCAATCCCTACTCCTCGCATTGACATCAATTGATGGGCATCTCCATAGCCCATTGATTAGCCGCATCAATGTGAGACTTTCTCCTTTTTTGTCTTCTCCACACAACCCCCATCATTATATTCTATTCCACCCATAGTGCTATGTCCATGGCTCACGCTCATGTATTGCGTGAAAATTGTAAAAGTTTGAGAATACTAAAGTATGAAACAATTGCTTGGCTTGTCATCGGGGTTGTGCATGATGAGAGCATTTTGTGTGAAGAAAATGAAGCATAGCCAAACTATATGATTTTGTAGGGATGAGCTTTATTTGGCTATGTTATTTTGATAAGACATAATTGCTTGGTTAGTATGCTTGAAGTATTATTCTTTTTATGTCAATATTAAACTTTTGTCTAGAATCTTTCGGATCTGAACATTCATGCCACAATAAAGAAAATTACATTGATAATTATGTTAGGTAGCATTCCACATCAAAAATTCTGTTTTTATCATTTACCTACTCGAGGACGAGCAGGAATTAAGCTTGGGGATGCTTGATACGTCTCCAACGTATCTATAGTTTTTTATTGTTCCATGCTATTATATTATCCGTTTTGGATGTTTAATGGGCTTTAATATACCTTTTCATATTATTTTTGGGACTAACCCATTAACCGAAGCCCAGTGCAAATTGTTGTTTTTTTGCCTATTTCAGTGTTTCGCAGAAAAGGAATATCAAACGGAATCCAAACGGACGAAACCTTCGCGAGGATCTTTTTTGGAACAAACGCAATCCAGGAGACCTGGAGTGGACGTCAAGGAAGCAACGAGGCGGCCACGAGGAAGGAGGGCGCGCCCAGGGGGGTAGGCGCACCCCCCACCCTCATGGGCCCCTCATAGCTCCACCGACCTACTTCTTTCGCCTATATATACTCTTATACCCTAAAAACATCGGGGGGAGCCACGAAACCACTTTTCCACCGCCGCAACCTTCTGTACCCGTGAGATCCCATCTTGGGGCCTTTTCCGGCGATCTGCCGGAGGAGGATTCGATCATGGAGGGCTTCTACATCAACACCATAGCCTCTCCGATGATGTGTGAGTAGTTTACCGTAGACCTTCGGGTCCATAGTTATTAGCTAGATGGCTTCTTCTCTCTCTTTGGATCTCAATACAAAGTTCTCCTCGATCTTCTTGGAGATCTATTCGATGTAATTCTTTTTAAGGCGTGTTTGCCGAGATCCGATGAATTGTGGGTTTATGATCAAGATTATCTATGAACAATATTTGATTCTTCTCTGAATTATTATATGCATGATTTAATATCTTTGCAAGTCTCTTCTAATTATCGGTTTAGTTTGGCCTACTAGATTGGTCTTTCTTGCAATGGGAGAAGTGCTTAGCTTTGGGTTCAATCTTGCGGTGCTCGATCCCAGTGACAGAAAGGGAAACGACACGTATTGTATTGTTGCCATCGAGGATAAAAAGATGGGGTTTATATCATATTGCATGAGTTTATCCCTCTACATCATGTCATCTTGCCTAATGCATTACTCTGTTCTTATGAACTTAATACTCTAGATGCATGCTGGATAGTGGTCGATGTGTGGAGTAATAGTAGTAGATGCAGAATCGTTTCGGTCTACTTGACACGGACGTTATGCCTATGTTCATGATCATGCCTAGATATTCTCATAACTATGCGCTTTTCTATCAATTGCTCGGCAGTAATTTGTTCACCCACCGTAATATATGCTATCTTGAGAGAAGCCGCTAGTGAAACCTATGGCCCCCGGGTCTACTTTACATCATATAAGTTTCCGATCTATAATTCTAGTTTATTATTTTGCAATCTTTATTTTCCAACCTATACAACAAAAATACCAAAAATATTTATCTTATTATCTTTACCAGATCTCACTTTTGCAAGTGGCCGTGAAGGGATTGACAACCCCTTTATCGCGTTTGTTGCAAGGTTCTTGATTGTTTGTCCAGGTACTAGGCGATTTGTGTGTAGTCTCCTACTGGATTGATACCTTGGTTCTCAAAAACTGAGGGAAATACTTACGCTACTTTGTTGCATCACCCTTTCCTCTTCAAGGGAAAACCAACGCATACTCAAGAGGTAGCAATGAATCTCATCCAACTCCTCACCGACCAGCGAGCCTACGAAGGAATTACTCACTCCCGGTGGGGAGCACCATGGAATTGGCGATGGAGAAGGGTTGTTGATGACGAAGAACGAAGAACGAAGATCCCCCTCTCCGGAGCCTCATGGAGAAGGGAGCATCATGGAATTGGTGATAGCAGTAATTTTGTAGCAAGTGGAACAGTGATGATAGCAGTAGTAACTTAGCAGAAACAATATAAGATAAATTCGTAGGCATTGGATCGGTGACTTGTTGGATGATATTCATCATGTGATAGTTATAACCTAGGGCGATACGGCACTAGCTCAAGTTCATTGATATAATGTAGGCATGTATTCCGTAAATAGTCATATGTGCTTTATTAAAAGAACTTGCTTGACATCTTTTGTCCTACCCTCCCGTGGCAGCGGGGTCCATATTGGAAACTAAGGGATATTAAGGCCTCCTTTTAATAGAGAACCGGAACAAAGCATTAACACATAGAGAATACATGAACTCCTCAAACTACGGTCATCACCGAGAGTGGGCCCGGTTGTTGTCACTCCGGGTTGTCGGATCATAACACGTAGTAGGTGACTCTAACTTGGAAGATCGGATCTAAAACATGGATATAATGATGAATTCATGACCGGTTCAGATCTGCGTTCATGGCACCGATGTCTACTACAAAACCTTCTTCTTGTAGACGTTGTTGGGCCTCCAAGTGCAGAGGTTTGTAGGACAGTAGCAAATTTCCCTCAAGTGGATGACCTAAGGTTTATCAATCCGTGGGAGGAGTAGGATGAAGATGGTCTCTCTCAAACAACCCTACAACCAAATAACAAAGAGTCCCCTGTGTCCCCAACACACCCAATACAATGGTAAATTGTATAGGTGCACTAGTTCGGCGAAGAGATGGTGATACAAGTGCAATATGGATGGTAGATAAAGGTTTTTGTAATCTGAAAATATAAAAACAGCAAGGTAACTAATGATAAAAGTGAGCGAAAACGGTATTGCAATGCTAGGAAACAAGGCCTAGGGTTCATACTTTCACTCGTGCAAGTTCTCTCAACAATAATAACATAATTGGATCATATAACTATCCCTCAACATGCAACAAAGAGTCACTCCAAAGTCACTAATAGCGGAGAACAAACGAAGAGATTATGGTAGGGTACGAAACCGCCTCAAAGTTATCCTTTCTGATCAATCAATTCAAGAGTCCATAGTAAAATAACACGAAGCTATTCTTTCCGTTCGATCTATCATAGAGTTCGTACTAGAATAACACCTTAAGACACAAATAAACCAAAACCCTAATGTCACCTAGATACTCCAATGTCACCTCAAGTATCCGCGGGTATGATTATATGATATGCATCACACAATCTCAGATTCATCTATTCAACCAACACAAAGAACTTCTAAGAGTGCCCCAAAGTTTCAACCGGAGAGTCAAAGACGAAAACGTGTGCCAACCCCTATGCATAAGTTCACGAGGTCACGGAACCCGCAAGTTGATCACCAAAACATACATCAAGTAGATCACGTGACATACATCAAGTAGATCACGTGATATCCCATTGTCACCACAGATAAGCACATGCAAGACATACATCAAGTGTTCTCAAATCCTTAAAGACTCAATCCGATAAGATAACTTCAAAGGGAAAACTCAATCCATTACAAGACAGTAGAGGGGGAGAAACATCATAAGATCCAACTATAATAGCAAAGCTCGCGATACATCAAGATCGTACCACCTCAAGAACACGAGAGAGAGAGAGAGAGAGAGAGAGAGAGAGAGAGATCAAACACATAGCTACTGGTACATACCCTCAGCCTCGAGGGTGAACTAATCCCTCCTCGTCATGGAGAGCGCCGGGGTGATGAAGATGGCCACCGGTGAGGGTTCCCCCCTCCGGCAGGGTGCCAGGACAGGGTCCAAATTGGTTTTTGGTGGCTACAGAGGCTTGCGGCGGCGGAACTCCCGATCTAGGTTATGTTCTGGAGGTTTCTGTATATATAAGAGGTTTTGGCGTCGGGAACAAGTCAGGGGGGTCTCCGAGGCGGCCACGAGGTAGGGGCGCGCCTAGGGGGGTAGGGCGTGCCCCCACCCTCGTGGTGGCCTCGGGACTCTTCTGGCCCATCTCCGGTACTCCGTGGGCTTCTTCTGGTCCAAAAACAATCTCCGTTGAATTTCAGGTCAATTGGACTCCGTTTGGTTTTCCTTTTCTGCGATACTCAAAAACAAGGAAAAACAGAAACTGGCACTGGGCTCTAGGTTAATAGGTTAGTCCCAAAAATCATATAAAATAGCATATAAATGCATATAAAACATCCTAGATGGATAATATAATAGCATGGAACAATCAAAAATTATAGATACGTTGGAGACGTATCAGGCACCCGGGCCCAAAGTGACAAGCATTAAGCATAGCAAAGTCATAGCAACAACAATCTATGAAAATAGTGGATACTAGGGATCGGGCCCTAACAAAACTAAGTCGATTACATGATGAATCTCATCCAACTCCCCACCGACCAGCCAGCCTACGAAGGAACTACTCACTCCCGGTGGGGAGCATCATGGAATTGGCGATGGAGATTGGTTGGTGATGATGAAGAACGAAGATCCCCCTCTCCGGAGCCCCAAACGGACTCCAGATCTGCCCTCCCGAGGAAGAACAGGGCTTGGCGGCGGCTCCGTCTCGTGGATCACGATAATTCTTTTTCCCTAATTTTTTCTGGAAATATGTGATTTTATAGTATCAGGGGGGTAGTCTGCGGGGGCACCAGGTGGGTACAACCCACCTGGGCGCGCCAGGAGAGGGGGCGCGCCCTGGTGGGTTGTGCCCACCCAGGTGCCCCTCTCTGGCAGGTCTTGGCTCCAGAAATTCTTATTATTGATATAAAAAATCCTTGCAAAGTTTCGTTCCATTCTGAGAACTTTTATTTCTGCACAAAAACAACATCATGGTAGTTCTGCTGAAAACAGCGTCAGTCCGGGGTTAGTTTCATTCAAATCATGCAAATTAGAGTCCAAAACAAGAGGAAAAGTGTGAGAAAAAGTAGATACGTTGGAGACGTATCATGTATAGATGCCCATCTTTTCTGGATGGATCAGACGTGTTGTTCCCTGGACCCATGTTTTGGTAATTCCCAGTTTTGTCAACGTGTTGTTCTTGCAGGCATGATGTTATATCAATGAAAATCTTGCAAAGTAAAATGATGGACCTGAATGGATCAGACAGACATATACTGCATCAATGGAAACAAGGGATGTTTTGTCAATCTTATCTTAGCTCTACAGATCTCAGGGTTCTGCGGCGATGCAAACTAGCAGCGACACCTCTCTCTACTGTGCTTCTATTTGTTCTGTGGATCAATTCAGAATGTTGATTGTTATGGGTCGATAAAAAAATGTTTAGAATCTGATGTGTGATGACCGGATGGTAAAAAAAGTGATGGTGTGTGACGATCGAATGATCAGACGTCTTCTTCTTCAAGCTCCCGGCATGCCGTACTCTCCATCTCTTGTATCTTTCACACGGCGAGGCAGAGGGAGTTGATCGAGGACCGCAGCATCGGTGACCCAAGTATCTTATTCTCCACTCACTGGTACAACGACGTGTTAAACAAACGGATTTTAACCCCTTTCCGCGACGGCATTTGGAACCGTCGCCAAGTGAGTGTGGGCGATAGGGGGTCCTTCCCACACGACCCAGAAATCGTCGGGGATAGGGCCTCCTGGGACCCAGGCTGGGGTCGTGTGCGATCGGGCGAGGCCTCGAAACCTAATCATTTCCGTAGGTATGTACATCCGACATAGTGAATCCCAGAAAATAATTTCCGTAGGTATGTACATCCCACACGGTGAATCCCAGAAAATCATTTCCGTACGTATGTACATCCCACACGGTGAATCCCAGAAAATCATTTCCGTAGGTATGTACATCCCACACTGTGAATCCTAGAAAAACATTTCCGTAGGTATGTATATCACACACAGTTCTTTGTGTGGAAACGTTTGTGCAAGGTGGCCTAACGCTAACAGTCCGCTGCCGGAAGCCGTGTGTGATTGTTAGTTGATGGAACACGCCTACTTTCTAGAAACCGTGCGGGTTGTTTGAGTTCATCGCCCATGGTGATGTCTGAGTAACCGTTTGCAATAGAAAACCCCAATAAGCAGGGTAATTAGCCTATTATTGATAATCCATGTACTAATCAAACTGATATTTCTTATAAAACACGCCAGATATTTCATATCCGTATAAAAGCAACCAGGATTTCATAATCGAATTACATCAGATAGCTTTGGCACTCAGTTACACCATTACACAACAGCACCAAGTTTCATCTGCAGCATCAAAAACCTTTGGAAAGTAGCATCATATACAGTAAATAGACAGATGAATCTCATCTGGGAAAATGCAGAAGCGGAAGGCAAATATTGAGCCTTTAGTGATGTTGAATGTCCTTGCAACTTTAGGCCAGTGGCTATGGATAATTGCCCGCCCAACCTTCGTCCTCTTCAGCAAGACTTCAATATTGTACCGTGGGTGTTGAATGAATACCTTCCTTGCCTCTTGACCATGCAGGTGGTTTGAGAGGTAATCATCGATGAACTGCTTTGAAAAGTACTAAAAACAAAGCCATGCATAAATCACTGTTGTAAATTTTGAAATGGCGCAAGGGGTAAAAACAAGGTAAAAGAGTTGGTACCATTCTATAGTTGACTGATGTCTTCTTCATTGTGCAAACAAAGATCTTGTTGTTATTCGTCGCAAGTTTCTTCATCCTAACAATCTTTCTGAGTTTCTTGACTTGACTGATATTAATGGACATCTCATTTCCCCATATGCAAAATGGGTCGAACAGTGGGTCTAAGCCTCTGACAGCAGGACCTACATGTGCAAGACCAAATTGTAAGAAACCTAAATACTAGAATGATTCCTGCAACTGCACAATAATGTGCTATTAGCCAAGGGACCCTGCTTGAACAAACCACGATGGTAAACTGCAGTGTCTCTCATTGTTTCCCTGCAACACACATAAGGAAGATCTTGATCAGGTTAACTGAGAGTTGCCATACTATCAGTAGAATATGTATTGAGTACAGCCAAATTCGATTGGTGTCACATGCATAACAATCAAAAGTGTACCCACAGCAAATGAAAATCAAATTGCAAAACTGAACCAAACAGTTAAATGGACAGCAGACCAAATGAACCAAAATAGTTAACTAAGCACGACATTGCAGAATAGAAACATGTCCTAGAAGATAAGACAGTTAACAAAACAAAGAATGCTTGAGAACAGTACTACGAAATGTAGCAATTGTTGGACCAAAGTGTTAACTGAACATTACATTTCAGAGGACCAAACTGTTAATTGAACATCAGATTGCATATTAACATTACAGAGGACAAATCACTAGAAGGCACTGGCGGTGGCCTCGAGAAAACATCACGAACTGTATTTTAAAGTAGACAACCGCGTGGCGGTGTCGACGGTGGCCTCGAAGACGAGGTGCTCCTCCAAGATCTGGCAGTCGACACACATGGCAGCCATAGCGACCTCGTTCGTGCATGCGGCCGCATGCTACTGAGCTCCATGTTATACTGCGTGCAAAATGGTTGTGGGCGACGCTTAATTGGAGGAGGGGGGCAGTGATTTCGGTGGAAGGTGTCGCTCCGTCGGTCGGGGCATGTGGGACAGGAAAGGAGGAGGATGGTGTGGGTGGGGTGTGGATTACCTGACCATGTCGACGAGGCCGCGCAGCAAGAAGAAGGGTTGGTGGCGAGGAGGCCGCGCAGCAAGAAGAAGGGTCGTCGGCGAGGAGGCGCCGCTGCAAGAAGAAGGGTCGCCGGTGAGGAGGCAGCGCTGCAAGAAGAAGGGTAGCCGGCGAGGAGGCGGCGCTACAAGAAGAAGGGTCGGCGGCGAGGAGGCTGAGCTACCAGTAAGCAGCAGTGAAGGTTTGAACTTGGAAAGCAAGGAGGAACAGTGGAAATGTGGCTTTTGCTAGGAGGGAGGGGGCGGGGAGATAGATATTTCTGCGGTGGCAAAAAATTTCGCTCGGTGCCACGAGAAACTGTGCGCAAGTGTGGTTCAAGCGAGGGCGGTGGACTGTAGACGACGAAGCTTCCTGCGTAAGCCAGACAAGACGGTGCACCAAGATATTTTATATCGCATCCCACACGATTCTTTCTAGTAAACTGTTTGTGGTATACCTAATTTTTTCATCATGTTTTGAAAGACAAAATGGTGTTACCGAGGGAAGGGATGGTGTTTGAATTGCTAGAACATTTACGTACAGTGAACACGCAACTAGTACATGAGTGTCGTGTTTAAATTTGGAAATATACAGGGTTCGTTTGGCATTTTTATGCATTAATTGAGTTTCTGGGCATTTAATGTGCATAATTCGAATTTGAATTACAAGCACATGCTCCAATGCACCAAAGTTTGTTGAAAAATCACATGTGTGTCTTTGGGTGAATTTATAGGTCCCATGCAAGAAATGGGAATGAAATTCAAACATCTAGGCATCGTGGCTCGGCTGAAATGATTGAGAAACTTGGTTTTTTAATTCCTGTAAATCCAAAACACGGCTGAAAATCATGGAACTTGGCATGGTGTCATGACATGGCGCCAACATGTTGTAGTAAATTTTTTGGCCGAATTGGGAGAAGCTTTGGTGTAAGCTTCTTGCAAACCGGAGCTTCCCTCAAGAAGGCTCTTGGTTCCGAGAGGGAACGTGTCACCTCCGCGTGCGAAACGACATACGTACACTGCCTTCTCCTGCCTTAATTTTTTTACACTGGCAGATTAGACCAAATAGAAGTATTGTGCTAAATTTTAGAATTATTCCGGGTTCGTTTGGCCTTTTTATACATTAATTGAGTTTCTGGGCATTTAATGTGTATAATTCAAATTTGAACTATAAGCACATGCTCCAGTGCACTAAACTTGGTTGAAAAATCACATGTGTGTCTTTGGGTGAATTTATAGGTCCCATGCAAGAAGTGGGAATGAAATTCAAACATCTGGGCGTCGTGGCTCGGCCGGAAAGATTGAGAAATTTGGTTTTTTAATTCCTGTAAATCCAAAACACGCCTGAAAATCATGAAATTGGCATGGTGTCATGACATGGCACCAACATGCTGCGGTAATTTTTTTGGCCGAATTGGGACAAGCTTTGGTGTATGCTTCTTGCAAACCGAAGATTCCCTCAAGAAAGCTCGTGGTTCTGAGAGGGAACATGTCACCTCCGTGTGCGAAACGACATACGTGCACTGCCTTCTCCCGCCTTAATTTTTTTACACAGGCAGATTAGACCAAATAGAAGTATCGTGCTAAATTTTGGAATTATTTCGGGTTCGTTTGGCCTTTTGTATACATTAATTGAGTTTCTGCGCATCTAATGTGCATAATTCAAATTTGAACTACAAGCACGGGCTCCAGTGCACCAAAGTTGTTTGAAAAATCACATGTGTGTCCTTGGGTGAATTTCTAGGTCCCATGCAAGAGATGGGAGTGAAATTCAAACATGTGGGCGTCGTGGCTCGGCCGGAAAGATTGAGAAACTTGGTTTTTTAATTCCTGTAAATCCAAAACACGCCTAAAAATCATGAAACTTGGCATGGTGTCATGACATGGCACCAACATGATGCGGTTATTTTTTGGCCGAATTGGGACAAGCTTTGGTGTAAGCTTCTTGCAAACCGGAGCTTCCCTCAAGAAGGCTCGTGGTTCCGAGAGGGAATGTGCCACCTCCGTGTGCGAAACGACATATGTACACTGCCTTCTCCCGCCTTATTTTTTTACACAGGCATATTAGACCAAATAGAAGTATCGTGCTAAATTTTGGAATTATTCCGGGTTCGTTTGGCCTTTTTTATACATTAAATTGAGTTTATGTGCATTTAATGTGCATAATTCAAATTTCAACTACAAGCACAGGCTCTAGTGCCCCAAAGTTGTTTGAAAAATCACATGTGTGTCCTTGGGTGAATTTCTAGGTCTCATGCAAGAGATGGGAGTGAAATTCAAACATCTGGCGTCGTGGCTCGGCCGGAAAGATTGAGAAACTTGCTTTTTTAATTCCTGTAAATCCAAAACACGCCTGAAAATCATGAAACTTGGCGTGGTGTCATGACATGGCACCAACATGCTGCGGTAATTTTTTTGGCCGAATTGGGACAAGCTTTGGTGTAAGTTTCTTGCAAACCGGAGCTTCCCTCAAGAAGGCTCGTGGTTCCGAGAGGGAACGTGCCACCTCCGTGTGCGAAACGACATACGTATACTACCTTCTCCCGCCTCAAGAAGGCTCGTGGTTCCGAGAGGGAACGTGCCACCTCCGTGTGCGAAACGACATACGTACATTGCTATGAAACTTGGCATGGTGTCATGACATGGCACCAATATGCTGTGGTAATTTTTCTTTCCGATTTGCCAAGGCGCACACATTAACAATCAACAAAGTCATTTTGGAACAAGTGTTGTCACGTTACAAATCGGAAGCACAAGTATTATTGAAACCGTGGGTGTTCTACTTACCAATTACGTGCCGCCACGCATCCCTTTTTTTATTGGCTAGGAGGTGCCGTGCGGGGTAGCTATTTGAGTACAGGAGGCGTGCGATGAGAACCTTGTGCGTGCTCATCGAGAGGAGAGCCCTTTGACCGCTACCCGCCGCGCACCTCCCTCCCAACGTCTCCATTAATGACGCCCGAGCACCTGTTCTACGGCGTGGCTATATGTCTCACTGGACTGAGATTTAAGAGAGAAAAATGAAAATCTGAAAAGAAAATTTTGCACGGATCTGGATGTAAGATCCGACGGACCTATATAGCATCGACTACGACTTATAGCAAGCATGATGAATATAAGGACGATGACAGTGGATAATAATTGTCTTACATATTTAGAAACATAATTAAAAAAAGCCACATGCGGCAACGCCCGAAATACACAAGGGCAAAATAAGAAGGAAGACAACGATATGACTCGCTGATCTCTACTTTCTTGATGCGTTGCTGCAGGCCGTGGGAACTAGTCTCCGCGGCGAGCGGCTATGAGCTCTTTCTTGTCCTCAAGATGCTGCTTGAGAGCATCCACGGATTCCTCCACCAGCCTTCTACGCTCGATGCGCAGCATGGCATTCTCGTCCATAAGTTTTTCGACAATGACGTCAGTCCTCTTCAACAAGGCAGTGGTCTGCTCCTGCTGCTCCGCACTTCCGACGATCCTCGCCCTCAGCAGGTCGCGCTCGGCCTGGAGCTTCGCATTGCTCTCATTTAGTTGCCGGATGACGCCGGTAGACTGTTCAAACGAGGCTTTCAGGTCATCCTGCAACCTCGCCCACCTGGAGATCTGATCCATCTGCCTAAGGACGAGGGCACGGATGCGCCTGTAAGAGTCCTCGCCTGCCCGCGAGACATTTTCCTAGGTCGCCGCGGCGCGGGGGGACATCTCTGCTGCATTCGCAGCGTGGCAGGACATCTCTTCTGCTTCCGCGGCGTGGCCAGACCAGTCTGCTGCATCGACGGCGCGGCGGGACCTCCGTGATGCTTCGGCGGCACGGCGGGACCTCTCTGCTGCTACGGCTGCGCGGCGGGACATGTTGGCTACTTTCACGGCGAGGCGGGACATCTCTCGTGCTTCCGCTTCCAGGCTTGCCTCTCCCTGGTGGCAATCTCTCGACCCATAACTCACGCTGGCCATGGCTGACGCAAGGGAACGATGATGAATGACTTGTTTGTTTTTGTGGATGAGGAGTTGAGGAGGAATTTGCAGTCATCTTGGAGTAGTAGTATTTATAACCGAGTAGTAATACGCTCCTAAGTGAGAAACCGTTTAGATTTTGATCGGTGTGAACAGGTTTTCAATTTCGAATATGACGGGACGCGGCCTCCCTGCTCTTCTAAAAAAATTGTGACGGGACGCATGCTCAAAATTTACTGACGGTTATAAGTGCGGCACTATTCTCGGAAGGCGTAACGTGGGCGCGTACGCCTTCTCGGCCGCGTACATGGCGTTTGCACCATAGGGTGAACCGCAATAGGCAATGTCAGCACACGTCTTGTTCCAACAACCGTGCGCGCTCGTTATTACCATCGCGCACGCTTCTTTTAATTAGAATGTGTGTGCCCGTCTAGCGCACACACGCTGATCTATCTAACTATCTCAGTTTGTTGTGGCTAATCACAAACAGTTCATCCATGTGAAGCGTATGTCATCAATTGCAGACACTTTGATCTGGCTGACCCGTTTCTGTTCTGTTGCCTAATCGCAAACAGTTAATCCTTCTGAAGCGTATGCCCTCAATCACACACACCTTGATCTGGCTGACCGTTTCTTTTGTGTTACTTAATCACAAACAGTTCATCCGAGTGAACCGTATGCTCTATATCGCACACGCCTTCATCAGGCTGCCTGTTTTTTTTGTTCTGCCTCATCGCAAACAGTTCATTGGACCGAACCGTACGCCCTGGATCGCACACGCAATTAAAATATGAACCGTGTTTGATGGCTACATCATCGCAAATGTTTTACACCTTTTTTGACGGTTCTTTTACACCACCTTTGCGATTATTGCATCGCACATAGTTTCGTCGAGGGTCTCTGATCGTAGTGTCACGTTAGCAGCATCCTGCAATAGTGACTATCTCGATCATGCACCCTTTGTCTAATCTGCAACGACACATGGCATTGACAGGTACAAGCACGTGCGAATGCGATGCACACCAGGCTACTGTTCTTCTACCGGTACGCAACGGCCATGTGCCACCGCCGAGCTCTTCATTGGCATCCTCCAGGGACACCACCATGTACACCAAGGTTAAAAAAAGCCCCCTGTTGTTCGTCCCTTTCAATTGAAATATTCCTTTTACATGCTCAGGTCATAAGTTTGTGATCTACAAGGTTTATATGAAAAAGGATTTCCAATTATGATAAGTTGTAGCTTATTGATCCCAACTGTTAGACCATGTATGCTCACTGATTTTCCCATCTAAATGTCTGTACAGTGAAACAAACGTAGCAGTCAAATGCCATATGCTTGCCGAGTTGCATCATTAGCCTGAGCAGATAGCAATCTTGCATATTGTTTGCCCCAATAAAATTTCTCATTTTTGCTGATGCATCTTTTGCCCCCATTGGAGTTATGGTTATCTTCTTACATGGTTGACATGTCAATTTTGTAAACAAGGAACCGGTCATAATCAACAGTCCTGATTAGCTTATGCCCGTTGCCTTGTATCAATTTTGAGTCTTAGTTTGTTCACCGTCATCAATAAGTGGGACCTTTCATTTCTTCACAAATGTTGGCCAACCCACCAAATCATTCAACTCACAAAATGCACGACCATCAAGAGAGCTAGCACATGCTATTTAACTAAAGAAAAGTTACTCTTAATGTGACTAGAAATTATATGACAGAGGGAAGTTTGCAAATCACTAGCTCTGAAAGCATAAAATATATTTCAATTTCTAGGCCGCTACATAATTTTGAAACATGAGCTTTTTATAAACTGAGTGTTTGACATAGCTTGTTGTTATTGTCATACTGAAATAGCGAGTATATGTTGCTTTTTGTTTAGGAAAGTGAAAAAAACAAGATGGCGTATGTGAACGACTCGGGTGGCAGTTTTTAGAGCAGGGCTAGGGGGCATTTTTTATAAACTGCCATGGCAGTTCTTTAATTTTAGTGCAATTTTTTGAGGAACCGCCATCCACAGGATCTTGATTGTGTGGTTCTGGGTGTGTTCACTTAGACCTCATCCCCAGCGAATGTTCACCGGGTATTGTTAACATGGCTCTTGATAATTTAATGATTCAATCAAATTTCATTGCAAATTATACTAGACCAGGCTTTCCTTCTTTCTAATGCGGTGTTAGTTGGCATTAAGTTGTGAAATCCAAATCCATACATTTACAATTCTTGTTGTTCTAATTACACAAGTATTTTCTCATATATTTTTCGTTAACTAATGTTCACACAGAACACCATCTCAGTAACCAGACCTGATATAGTAGTTAGTTTTGGCATTAGACACAACAACTTTGACATTTATAATTTCCTCATATTTTTAGTAGGACAATAAACTTGTCTAGCATTTCATTGTGAGTTGCAGGCTCTGAAAACAAATGTATCTACCCCCTAAATGATTAAACGTGTGGTTTCTGAATTATGCATGCTGACATGCATTGGCAATCATTATTCAACAGTATTCCTTTTCACTGAAATAAGAACCATGTAATGCTTACGATTTAATATGGTCATCTAGACAACTAAACGGGTTAATGTTATGCTTAGTGTCTTTTGGCATATGTAATGCGGGAAAGGAAACCAGTGTCTTTTGATAGGGATTTCTGGAGGTAACATGCCTCTGTTCGTATGTACTTCAACACAGACATCAACGCAACAAATAACTTGATTATAAGGTACATTCATGATTACCTATGTCGGGCTATTTTTTTATCTTGACTAACACAAAGGGTATAATGTGTAGTTTCAGGGAGCCATGTAGTTTCAGGGAGCCCTGATGCTTTCTCATAGAATTTTGTTCAGATATAAATTTGTCTGTTACCAACAATACATTGAATTATAATTATAATATTGCAAGAACAAATGTCATGTGAAGCAAATAATTTCCTTAGAAAAAAGTAAGCTCCGTTTGCGTCATTAATTAGCTTCCTGAGTTATTTAGCTTGACAAGAGAAATGGACTTGTTTTTTCTATAGCCTAATTGAACAGTAAGAGTCTCTCCTACTTTCATTGCTAAGAAAACAAATAAACCTAGATACGGACATGCACCTCAATCTCTTGTTTTGAAGTTAAACTGTTTGTAGATACTTTTTGATGTACCTTTCGAACCCATAAACTTAATGTTGTGCTTGTAGTGTTGGTTCCGGGTTTAGAATCAATTTAATATGTGGATTGATATCCCACCAACCACAAACCGGAATTTCTTCTTTGATATTCTACCGGTTTAGAAAATGTACATTCTGGTTGAGGATTTCCATTGAGAGTGAATGTATAATCCAGCCAACCAACCCAAGATGTTTACCAGCACCATCACAATGATCTTTCTCAGCCTGCTCGGCCCAATCAGTCTTCTAATATTCATCTCATGGTATGCATGCTCTGCAAAAATGCAGCAACAACATTTTTTTGTCATGTATGTTAAACTTGTGCTATGAACTGTTAGCATATTGGCTCTCCTTTGCTTCGACTTTACTTAGGATATTCACTCCAAGGAGAGGAAAATCACATACAATTTTCTGCATTTACCCTGTTGAATTAATTGCCTAACTGTTTAATGATTTTTTAGGAGGGTCAAGAAAAAGACGCAAAAGCATAGCTTGCTCCTTGATTCCAGTTTATGCAGCCACCATTGATAAGCATGGGGCTGAGCAAATGAGTATCAAAAGGAAGTCAAGGAAACATCGTCCTCTGGGCTGCTTGCGATGTAGTTCTCCAACAGCTTCAGCAAGGTAGAAATTGATCAATTTCGCAAACTGGGATAACACCCACTATTTTCACTTATTTTGAATTGACAGATCCTATAATGGCATGGATAATTGTGACGATGCCATAGTTTCCTAATTACTATGATAATTTACCAGATGAGGAGGTGGGAGAGGCACCGTCCAAGGAGTTCACGGGGAGGAGGGCAACAAGGCTGGGGAGCGGAGGCGGAGGTTGACGGGGAAGAGAATGATCAAGCATGTAAATCTAGAGCACAAGCTCATGATTTATCAAGGGAGTGGCGCTGCCGCCGGAGTAGAAAATCATATCTCATATTAAGGTATTTTTGTCTTTTGTTTTTGTACAAATTTGGTGCAGGTAAAATTTTGATGATATATATAAGATGACTAGCATTATCTTTTTATTGAGTGCATGTTTGGGTAGCATTATGTACTTAGAAAAAATTGCTATATGCATGTAGTGAATAACATCTGAAGGCGGTTTCCGACCTTGCCCCTTGCTAACTGTCTCTCCGGTGTTGAAAACTAGCTCACTTAGAATGCGAGTCAGTGCACTTTGTGATAAGAGTGAGGATTGAGAGTGAGCGCCGGTGTCGAAAACTAGCTCACTTAGAATGCGAGTCAGTGGACTTTGTGATAAGAGTGAGGGTTGAGAGTGAGCGCGGGGTGGGGGTTGGGATTTGCAACAGGAGTAACGCAGTAGCAGTAGACAGTATTATGGATTGGATTATGAGAGTGTGGCGTTTCTGCTCCCGAGCTCATCTGCACCCCGCGACAAAAAAAACAAATACTAAAAATACAAAAATTCCAATTTTTTTGTATGTGGTAGATAAGTTTATGCGTGTGGTGGGCTCTAAATTTCAAATCATTTGGATATCTGAGCAACTGTCATCAAAAAAGACAAATTCAGGGTCTGTAAAAAATTTATTGTTCACATACTATTCTGAACCGATTTGTTTTTTTTTCTGAGAGCTGCTCAAATGTCCAAATAAATTGAAATTTGGAGTGAACCTCACGCATACAAGTTTCTATCACACAAAAAAAATTAGATTTTTTTTAAATTCTTTTAGTGTTTGTTTTGATTTTTTTTCTGACCGGGTGCAGATGAGCCTGGGCACCGAATTGGATTTTCGGGATTATGATCACTTCTGTGAGTACTCTCAACAATGATAGAAGCACTACTCCATGATTACAGTAGCACATTTCTGGTATAAAGTAAGATTAAAATGTAGCTGACCAATGTAGGCTGAGGAAGAAGTTTTTATTATACTTGCTCAAATATCGTGCGATTGAAGCTAAAGACAACATTTCTAATATTGTGCGAGAATTGCTTAAACACAACAACAAGGAACAGTAGATATTAATTTGTAATAGAATTTTAATTGGATTATCGCTCTATATGTGTACATTGTTAGTTTGTCTCTTTTATCAGTTTACATTGCAAGTGAATTGGACTTCAACAAATACGCCGATTGTGCCCGTACTATCTAGTCTCTGCATGTAAAATTTGACATGCATTGTGTTTACATAATTTTAGCACGTGACAAAGCACCGACATTCCCGTGCTATCTTATCTCTACATGTGAAAATTTACATCCATTATGTTTATACAACTCAACAAAATATTTCAAAAGCCTGTGGCAACGCACAGGCATTCTACTAGTTGTTGTAACGGTCCTCTCAAGCCTGTACCGTAATCAGATGTTGATTGTTAGATTGTACAAGATCTTTTCTGGGAATATTGAGTCAAACACAACACAGAGTACAACTTTACATAAGTTGTAAAGTCAATCATTTAGAAAGGATACACTGCTGGGACACCTAAACGGATGCGTGTTCAATAACGACCGGCCTTCAATTTCGCGACTCGTCGAGCTGATCAAGGAAGACACTCAAGCATGGGCTCGCGCCGGGGCCAGGGGACTTGGCCACCTCATCGGCGAGAGATAGGGCATTCTTCATTAGTGCCGCGCACGCCTTAGCTTGGCCGCGCTTGTGTGTCTTGCTCATCCGGTCTGTCATGTATGTGCTTGTGAGCTCACATCTGTAACTGCTACAACCTTTTCCTTCTATCAATGCGATGATACGCAAGTCTTTTGCATATTCGCGAAAAAAATAAAACAACAAAAGGGTTGTATATAAGCTTCTCAGGAAATTAATAAGGATGTCAGAGATTCTTGGTGTCCATTGAAAGGCGTGTGAGACATGATGGCCAGAAGAAGAATAAGTCTTTACTCCTACAGAGTAGAGTTTTAGGGGCAGTTTAGTTCGCTTCCACACCTCTTGACACCTGGCCTGGGAGCCTTCCTGAGAGCTACCTCGTTCGTGTTTGGTGCATGTCCGCAACATGGTGGCGTCGGCTTAACCTGGATAATGGGACAGAGTGGTTAGTCTGGCTTGCAGCACGAGGCATGTGGTTAGCCTGGTCCAGGCGATCGATTTTGGATGCCTGGCCGTGCCTGGTGCATCAGCCTAAAGATAGTCTCATGTGTTATCAGGAGGTTAGAAAAAACGAAGCGGATGGAGGAGAAAATAGCGATAGCTTAGTGTCCACCAGGCCAGGCACTGAACCGAACACTTCTTCCCTATTCTGGCCTGGTCAGGCAAAAGTATCCATTTTCTCTGGCACAAACCAGGCACTAAAACTTTCGAGGCATGTTGTCGAGGAAGCCAACCAAACTAGCCCTTACACCCCCGCGTTGAGAAGGAAAGGGCCCCTTCTCTAATGATAGTAACGAGGTTCTGTACCCGTGGAACAAAAAGAGGAACGATGGGGAAGCAGCGCCAAGCAGCTCAAAGAGCTAAAGGATGACTTGTTGCAGTTTCAGGCCAAAATAGATAGATTAACGCAGAATATCTATGTCAACAATTCTCCTGAGACCACAAAGTTGTTGCAAATTAAGGACATAACGTTAACGCAAAAGTATCTTCGATGCCTCACAACACAAGATCCTTCATCTTTTGCAGCATGGGTGGATGACGATGTAAGTAAATACCCAAAATGATATCTCTTTCATTATTCATGCTTTGCAATAGTTCTAATTTCATATTTTTAAGGTACTCGATGCGGCAATTGAGCTCCTGCGAATAGACAGAATTGAAGACCTACGAGATCATGGAAACATCTATGTCGAAGGGTTCACAATTGTCAACATCCTTAAAAGAGATGGCACAGTCCCTAGTTGTACTAGGGATGTTCTAGAAGGCACTAAATGGGGAGATAATTACCTCAAGCATGATATGTAACAACATCCTACCCTTCGCTAATCTCCATCTCTACTACTTAAAAAGAACGTAAGTTTCTCATTTCACCTCTCTTTCGTCCAACCTTTCTTATATACATCCCACTCTTTCTTTCTCCTCTTTGATTTTTTCTTCCCATCTCTATTTTTTCTCTCATCCATTCTTCATAAAATAAAATCAATTGTCTCATGTTTTACTAACTTTCCAAAATAAATATCTATCTACTACTTAAAAAGAACGTAAGGTTCCCATGTCACCTCTCTTTCGTCCAATCTTCCTTATATATGTCTCAATCTTTCGTTCTCCACTTTGATTTTTTCCTCCCATCTCTAATTTTTCTCCCATCCATTCTCCCTAAAATAGAATCAATTATCTCATGTTTTATTAATTTTCCAAAATAAAAACATATTTTATTAGCTGAGTCATTAAATTCTTACTCAATAAGTGCTTATAACAATAAAATGGCAGGTAACTCATGTCAATTACATACAAATCTATTTAGCATAATTGCCATTAATCCAACAAATATGTTTAGCGTAAAAAAATAATAGCAAATAAAAGAGCAAATTATTTTTAATTAGTGTTTACACTCATCCTAAGAACGCACACATGCACACTCTATCCTTATGAGCACCTCCGAAAGACTGAGCCGGCATATATATTGAGATTTTACGAAGTCACAGTGGTCGACTCGTAATCGATTGAAATGTCTCCTCTCACTGAACGTGCTAACTTAGTTGTAATAATAAGTTAAATCGCATGGAGTCCACACGGGGTCGACGTCCCCAACCCGCCTACCTCTGCAAGACACCAGCTTGTCCATGTCATGCCTGCTACTCTTGGAAGGGATTCTGACCGTGACATCAAAAGCCTCAGTGCTGCGTCTCACGTCCGCACGAGGGAGTCCAAAGCAAACCCCGGCAAGCGCCTCCCGGCTCCCCAGGCGATGACAGTGGCCCGCCGTCCCATGCAGCCCCGCGGCGCAGATGTCCGGAGGCGTCACGCGGGCGAGGGGGGTGTCGCGGTAGGTCACCTCCAGGATCGTGTCGGGCTCGAAGCACTCGTCGCGAATGGGGCTCCGTGACGCGATGCGGAGGTCGAGGGTGAACTCCAGGTCCAGCACCGCGGCATTTGCTGCCGGGTGGAGGCCGGAGACGGCTGTGATGGCAACGGAGTACTCTGGAGTCTGGATCCTCAGAGACAGCAGCCGTCCAGAACAGCAAGCCCATCAAGCATATTAATAAAAGCAGTGGCCCAGGCAATTGCAGTGTTTGCTATGTCTGTATTCAGTATACCAAAGGGAATATGCAAAGAAATAACTGATATTATTGCACAATTTTGGTGGGGTGATGATGAAGAAACCAAAAAATGCATTGGATGGCATTGTGAAAGTTATGCATTCCTAAAAGCGAAGGGGGAATGGGTTTCAGAGACTTATATTCCTTCAACTTAGCCATGCTTGCAAAGCAATGTTGGAGGCTAATTACTGACCCAACATCTCTATGTGCAAGGGTGTTAAAAGCGAAATACTATCCTAATGGGAGCCTTCTGGAAGCTACCCCAAAGAGTGCATCATCATTTACGTGGCAGGGTATACTCAAGGGGTTGGAAACTTTCAAAAAAGGTTACATATGGAGGGTTGGAACGGGAGAGAATATTAGGATATGGAGTGACCCATCGATTCCATCAAGTCCTGGAATGAAGATTATAACCCCTAGAGGACAAAATATCTTGACTAGGGTGAGTGAATTGATTGACCTTGAGCATGGAACATGGGACGAGGATATGATACGTTCGGTATTCAATCATGTAGATGCAAGACGAATCCTTCAAATACCACTGAATATCAACTTTTGAAGATTTTGTCGCGTGGCAGCCGAACCGATCCGGGATATTTTCAGTACGCACTGCGTATCATTTGCAGTGGATGCATAATTACAGGGCACATGCAACCCAGCTAGTCCATCCAGGCAGCCCCACTCCGTTGGCTATATGGAATACTCTCCGGAAAATTAAAGTACCACGTAAAGTTCAAATTTTTGGGTGGCGAGCGCTTCGAGGAATTGTCCCGCTAAAAGCAATACTCACAAACCGACACATTGGATCTATAGGCGCTTGATCTATTTGTCATCAAGGAGCAGAAGATGTTAGACATTTACTATTCCAGTGTACTAACGTGAAGGAACAGTGGAATAGGTTGGGTATTTTGAAACACATTGAACGTGCCTTGCCATTGGACAGATCGGGATCCGCAATCCTTGAAAACTTATTGTCTTTGCCGGATGAACAACTACAAGTGCACCGAGTAGTGACGATCAATCAGATCCTTTTGGTAGGTGGGTGGTACCTTTGGTGGATCAGAAGGTGTATAACTCATAATGGAAGTGTTCCGCCATTGTGGAGATGGCCGATCTCGGTTTTATCCATCGTTTGTAATTTTGAAAATAGTCTTTGCAAGGATAATCTGATGACGGAAATGAGATGGCAGAAACCCCAACCAAGACATGTCAAATTAAATGTTGACGCGGCTTTCTTTGTTGATGAAGGAATGGGTGCCACAGCAGCTATTATTCGAGATAAAAGAGGTAATTTCCTTGCTGCCCAGTGCAAATTTATACAATATGCAGCTGATGTAATCACTACTGAAGCGTTAGCCATGAGAGATGGTTTGGAGTTTGCAAATTCCCTTGGTTTTAATCGACTGGAGGCAGAATCAGATGCTTCACAAGTAATTGAGTTTTGCAGCGGGAGAACGCAATGGTGGGATGAAGCTTCAGCAATTTTTGCAGAGTGTGGATCTAGCGTCCTTGATCGGGAAGGTCATGTTTAAGCATTGTTCTAGAACCGCTAATGAAGCGGCTCATGTACTAGCAAGCCATAGTTTTATAATAAAAATTCTTGTATTTGGTTAGACGAACCCCTGATTTTGTTATCAGTGTGTTCACGAACGATGTAACCCTATTTGATTTTTAATAAAGCTAGTCATGATAGCCTTCCTATTTGATGTTGGTTGGACTCCCCATGGCTTAGGATTGAGTCCCGGAATTGCCTCACATACAATGAAAGCTCGTCCGATTTGGTACGATAGTGCAATCCACCGTGAACCCACCTTGAGCCAGCGTTGATCAACGGTGGCCCTGCTACTTCGTACAGAAATCATACAAATACTGTCGTACGTGTAGCAACGCTCATTGAGTCCTGCTATATACATACACGTACGTCGAAGATACGTACGATGCATGTACGACATGGCATAGTAGCAGGACACGTGTCACCTAATGTGATCGCAGCACCTAATTAGAGACCACATCATGTACACATGACACTCGTATTCCAGTTAAACTGTGGAAACATCGTTAGATCCGTTTATACAACACCAAAGCTTCGCACGTACATTAGTCAACCTGTGTCATTGCCCAACACATGGACGTAGGGCACACAAACACCGGATAACCAACGCCCTTCACACCCTATATATCCAACGTAGCCGCGCACAACAGGCCAGGCCAAGAAGAAGAGGGAAGCCCGCCGGGACAAGCTAACAGCGCGCGCCATGGCGGCAGCTCGAGACGACGACATCGACGGCGGCGGCGGGTGCGATCCGCAGAAGTGTCTCGGGGACGCCTGGCCGGCCATCCTCGGCGCCCTGACGGCGCTGGTGATCATAACGCCCATCCTCCATTGGTTGTACGCGGGCTCCGAGGACTCGGCCAAGATCCCGGAGTACACCGTCGCCGTCGCCGCCTTCTCGGGCCTCGACCCCGACCTCGACCTCCCGCGCGCCACGCTCGACCCCGCCTTCGACCTCACCTTCCGCATCGATGAGCCGCGCAGGTACAGCGCCGAGTGCGTGGAGCGCGGCACCACGGCGTCCGTGTCCTACCGTCGGGTCGTGCTCGCGAGCGGCCCCGTGCCGGAGTTCTGCGCGAGGAAGGAGAACGTCACGGAGGTGGGGTCCGTGATGGCGTGGGGCAACGCGGTGCCCGTGCCGCGGTTCGCGCGGGAGCACCTCGCCGAGGAGCTCCGGCGAGGGAACGCCACGGTGGACGTGGCCCTGCTGGGGCCGGCGGCGCCGAGACACCTGCAGAAGGTGGTCGAGTGCACGGCCGTCTTGGGCCGCGGCGAGACCTCGCCGACGTGCAAGGTCACGTCCCAGTATCCGATCTCGCCCGAGCCCGAGTACCCGCTCGGGCCACGGCCGGCGAGGAAGCTTCTTGAGTCATGGAGCGACTATAGATCACTACTCCTAGTTAGCTAGGGTTTTGTGTTTGTTTTGCGTCTTGGATACCTAGTTAAGTGCACATATAGAATCAAATATATTTTTACAGCAGCCCTACTAGATTTTGCTTCTTGTTATAGTAGTATTTGTTTAGGCCTTCTACGGGTGATCGTAGGATTCAGACTGTGTGATTTTTCGAACGCGTACTTGTGCAACAATTTGAACAAACCTACCCTACACCACAACAATTTGAACGTGCCCCAGTCGTCCAGGCAGAAAATATTTAGACCGGAGCAATTGAGCAAAAAACACACCAGCAGATAAGCTTGCGATGCGCCTTAAGGCGACAAAACAGAGCATCATCAGAGACCAGCAAACTGTTCATCTGAAACGCGAAATTGATCCAAGGAACTGCATCGCATTGCACCTCCAAAAACTCAAAATTTCCCAAGGTTCCATCACACCAGACGAGACCAAGCTTATCTACATTACCAAATACCTAATGAAAATTGTTCACCGATAAAGCAACTTAGTGACAACCTAGCCTACCCTAGACCACACCCCCTTCCCCTTGAAGCCATTATACCAATCTCCAGCCCCCCTCCTACTTACTTCCCAAACCTTATTCCTTGACACCACAGGAGTATGCCCCCCACAATGTATTTACCACCGTGAGCCCTCCATCACCTTCTCCAGTATACCACCCCCACAACATATGTACCTCCAAGCCCGTCCCACCCCCACCTTCTCCGGTATACCGCCACCACGACTCAAACCAGAAAAACAAAAGATGAATACTAAACTACTACATTTCGACCTACTAACCGTTATTTCTTCACCATCATCCGTGTGCTTGCTTCACGGGATCATGATGTCCAACCTTCTTTCTACCTTGGTTGAGGTTTCTGGATGAATGACCTTGTCGGCACGATGATCTGTGGCCTTGGGATCTGAGGCGAAGGGCAATGGTTCTGCGAGCGCTGCAGCATCTGAACCATGGATGGTGTTTGGTACGAGTAAACGAGTGAACTGCTGTCTGTGGAGTCACCGCGTGTCGTGGCTCTCTGCCAAGAATGCGAGCTCAGTCCCGACAGCAGATACGCCCTCCCTGAAGCCTCATAGCGTTGCCGGCTAGCCATCCTCTCCTGCATCTCCCTCAGCTCTGCATCAAGGGCCATGCATAGACGGTCCCCATTCCGGCTTGAAAAGGACTCCAACAACACCCTTCGGCACTCCTCGAGAATAGCCACTGCTTCAGAAAGAACACCTCTCTCAGCGGCAGCCCTTGCAGCCTCAATAGAATCGGCGGCACGGACTCTGTTCCTCTCACGATCAACCTCCATGCAAACAGGTTCAGGTGTGCGTGATTTCGGCCTCAGGATCATCACCTCGTCGCCTTGGATCTTGATACACTCATTTGTCACCGGATCTCTATAGGAAAAGGCAACCTTCAAGAGTATGGTCTGTTCACGGGATTGCGGGAAGCTCACAGACAGCAAAAAGTCCCTCTCCTCGTCAGCATAAAGATGTCCAACATCAATTGAACCATCTCGACCATCTCCTGCCACCTTACTCAAGTAGCTGCCAGATTTGATGGAACGAAGCTGAACACCAGTATGCACACACTGCACAGTTAAGCGCATATCCTGAACAACAACACTAAGAAGACCACCAATGCACTGAGCAAATGCATCCTGAATCACACCCTCATCCTCAATAAAGGAAAATGTACCACCAGAGACCTCGGCAATTGAGTGCAAAGCATCTGAATCATGATCTGCTCCAAAACCAAACCCATGGACAGGTACTATGCCTACAGCTTGGTTTAGAATGGAAGATGGAACAAGGGACCTATAATCAGGACGGGTTCCCCTAACATTTGAGGAAATATTATAGGTATCTTGACCATCTGATAACAGAATAATACTGCATACTGGATTCTTATAACTGCGATCCTCAATAACCTTAGCAGCTTTCTTCAACGCATCAGCAATATTTGTGCCACCACCAGCACCAAGTGAGTTAACAGCCTGCAGGGCCTGCTGTCGGCCAGAGTGTGACATGCGTCGGAGATGGAACAACCTTCTGGCAGTAGATGAGAAAGCAATGACTGAAAGGCGATCGGATGGACCAAGGTGTTGAATAACAAAACCCATTGCTCGCTTCAACAGCGCCAACTTCGTTCCTGCCATACTGCCGCTAACATCAAGCAAGGTAACAAGATCAACAGGGGCACGAGATGTCGGATACCCAACTGAGGTTGTATTAACCGGTCTGCTTGTGATCTGCTCTGGGTTAGCACAGGGGGCCTTCAGATGGATCAAAACAGCGAAATCATCTTGAGATGATGACTGTGGAATGGCCGAGAACTCTGAATATGTCTTCATTTCCACAGTTTTACTAGACCTAACATCACAACTGTCAGCAGCCTCCATCAGCTGCAAAGGTTCATCATCATTGAACTCTACTGGCTCAGAAGTATGCAAGGCGGGTGCTTCTCGCTGCCGGGTTGGAACTTGACGGAGGAGAGCCATGTAAGCATCTTGTTGGGGTAATCGAGCTTGGTTCACATTCAACCCACTTCTTCCACGAGGAACAATAGAAGATAACGAGCGATTAAAGGGTATCTCTTTCCACTTTGCTCGGCAAACTGGGCATACATAATTCCCATGTTTTACACTGGAGGAGATGCAGTGAAAATGGAACATGTGAGAACATTCAGCAGTGAAGAGGGCTTGCCCATGACCTGGCTTCATGGAATCAAAACATATCGCACACGTTTTCTGTTGGAAAAGAAACAGAACATGTATTAATTTAATTGTACATCATCAGAATTTATCCCTTAGCAGCAGTTAAACAAAAGAAACACATGAAATGTTCAATAATGATGGACATAATCTCAGAAAACAAGGATCGCTTGGAAACATTTATAGCAAATACACCAAAACGTACCATTTTGAGAAACTGATGTCAAAGTTACAAAATCAACACCATCCATTTTTAAATCCAACCAATGTTTGACGATGCTGCATAGTTGAAATGTCAATTTGACAAGTCCTTAAAATACTTTAAATCATTTGGCAACCCAACACCCCAACGGCACTTATCAAGTCCAATTCAAAAGCCAGCAAGACACCCACCTAAGATGCCCTATATAAGTTGCGGTCTATATTTATGAATTCCAGCACACATAGTTATTGTGTCAGGCACTCTAGCTAAGCAGACATGTCAGGTTAAAGAGTTAATTTGTACAGGCAATGAGCTGATAATTAAACACTATAAACGGTAGGAAACATTTATCCTAAAGCTTCCAAATCTACAAGCAGCTTACAAAGGTACTCCTGGTTCAGCATGCAGTCGGAGTTCATTCAACTAATATTAGGATGATTTTTCATGTTTTTATTAGGATGATGGGGCTGTTATCAAGAACCTACCTTCATTAACGAGCCTATTCTAATGAATGAATGGTCTTGCCAAGAACCACCAAATCTTTTGAAAGGTATTTATTTCAGAAAGTTGACCACATGAAAACGAAAGCTCATCTCAATCAACTTGTAGATTCATAGCTGTGTCTCAACCTCATGCATGCATTTGACACATTTATTCAAGGCCACTCTGCATGCTATATCCTCCCACCCACCCTCTAGTTAGGTGGTCTCAACCGTGTCCAATTTATAGTTATCCCACTGTACCAGCATTATAATTATAATTTTTCATATTTTCTAAAAAATGTAGTGGAATAGACAAAGGATGGTACTATTTCTTTAATGATATTTTAATAGAACTAATGCAGAAAACCAATTAGAAGTAAAAAAAAACATATTGCCAATACATAACAAAGGTCAAAGGATAACAATTAGGGACTTATTTTAGGAGCTTGACAAAACCAAGATCAAATTCAACTGTCCTCCAGTGCTTAATGGATGTATCTATTTATCAGCACTGCTGTATAGATTCCAACTAATATTGGTTTGACCAAAGTATAAAACTGGACAACTTTAGACCAATACCTACCACAAATGTCGGAGACAACACAAAGTTACTGATAACAATCCATATATCACTATGCTAAAGTAGCTCCTGATTGTTTTTATCAGGGACTGCCGACACCACAAAAACAAGTGGAATCAGCATTTCTGTCATTGTGGTTTTCCAGCTGTATAGTTTGGCGACTCTTAAAGAAGTTAGGAACACATTAGTTCAGGCATCACACTATGTCACAAGTAGAGGCCCTACCTTCAAACATTGCAGATTTAGCGTTTGCATCACAATAAATAATGAATCTAGTGTTTATTCTCTGAAATATTTTGCATTTATTTCTAAGTTCTGACCAAGGCAAGCAAAATGAGAACCGTCAAACTAACACCATGAAGATAAATGTCAACCCTTTTAGTGAAGATATTGAGGAGATCCTAGTGAAGTTGCCGGTCAATTCCCCACACTTGCGTGCACAATATCTCACCAAGTCAGACGTACTACTAGTAAACAATAAAGTGTGCGTCAACGAATCGTCGTCACCACACGAAAAAAATAGCGATTAATGTAAGAAAAATTCAGATCCTGGACCATTCAAAGTAATCACGTGGTTGCCATGACAAACTAGTAATACAAGATAATAAACAATTATAAAAGTGCCAATAAAATCTAGTGCAAGGCTGGCCATTCAGCGTTCCTGGCAATGGATAACAGCTCAAGTTGGAAGGGTTCGCCTTTAGCAAATTAAGAAACGCGATGGTAAGATGATACACGTGACCATGTGGATATTGTTGACCATAGAGGCCAACTTTCCCTTTCGGGCAGGAACAAGTGGAGACAACTGATTGAAATGAAGCTTACGTTAAGCTACATGTATCCCACAGAAAAAAGAGCAAGTGGAATTGACCATCGTCGATACCAAAGCGCCTTGGAGGATACGCACATAAAACTAAAAACTGATCTGACATATGACTAGGAAACAAATTGGGCATTTTTGCACTTTGTTAGAAATCTACCTATATGTACTGAAGAAGAGAGCGACTAGCTATGGAAAATAAGGATGGTGTAGAAGATGGCAAACAAAATAGCATCATTTTGTCAATGACATGTGCAAACAAAATTGGGATGTTCCCTTGGAATAATGCTAAAAAGGAATAGTTTGGCAGAATCATGAAATATGCGAATGGAACTTTTTTTGTGAGAATCTGCGGGCTCGTGTTTCCTCGGGGACAGGAGGAAACAGCATTGTAAACAAAATGAAATGGCAAATCCAAATTTAGCACAGGTGGAGCTCGAGACAAAACATGATACTCCCAATTAAAAAAAAATCAGATGCATACAAAACTGTTAGACGCAAAGCAAGACAAACAAAACGGAACTGCCGTCACTCCAACCAAAAATTGCCGGCAAGAAGAACCACATCTGGGACCTAAATCTTTCACTGGTGAAGCCACATTGCTCCAGCCAGCACCTGGACTCAACCACTGGTAGGGGAAGCCTCTCGTGTCCGCAGCATTTCACATCGCGTACAGTAGTACTGTAGTATGTCCGGGTAGCCGCACGCAAACCAAGGACAAATCTTAACGCAATGGCCGGGGGAGAAGGGAGATGCGGGGGAAAAGGGCTCCTCACCTTGGAGGACTTGGCTCCCGACTTGGACCTCCGGAGCAGCGCGCCGGCTGCCTCGGCCTGCGCCGGCGTATTGGGCGCGGACGCGTGCGCCGCCGCCAGCGCCGCCGAGTCCTGGGAGAAGGCGTCGGACGCGCGGCGCTCGCTGGCGCAGTCGTCCCGGTCGCCGGCGACGGCGGGGAGGTGCGCGCAGAAGCCAATGCCCATCGCCCTCTTGGCCTTCCTCCACATCCCCTCCATGAGCGCCGGCACTCGGCAGATTCGCGTCTACAGACCTCACACAGAACGCTTCTTCCTCCCTCTGACCTGCTTGGTGGAACTACTAGGACGAGGGGAAGGGTGCGAGGAACGGGCGGTGGTTTTGAAGGGGGGAGGGAGCCGCCATTGGAGAGCGAGGCGAGCGGTGGAGTGCGTGCTGCTTTTGGTTTGACCTCTGCGGCGAGAGAGACAGGGACAGACAGGCAGGCAGGCAAGCGGCGCACAGGAGGAGGATGGTGGAGAGGGGGCGGCGTTTTGACTATGGTGGGAGAAACGAGAAATCGGCGTAGCGGGTTGCGGTGCTGCCGAGCCTTGTGGCTGGTTTTGGGCGGGTTCGGTCGCCGGTTGGTGGGCGCCATAAATCGCAGTGGAACTTGCGGCTGTGGGCGGCAATCCATCCCATCCCACCCAGAGCTGAGCTCCAAGGACGAAATGTCAAATCTCACTACTAGTACTAGTAGCACCCGTGGTGTATGCACAAACGTCAGACGAATTGTCTCGTGTTGGGTTGAGTATTTCTCAATTTCAAAGTTGTTATAACCCTGTATTGGTATATTTTTGACCGAATCATACCGGAAATCAGGACTGGATTTGTAGACTTTGTACGATCTTACTTACTTATGGTGAACTGTGACAATATCCTTGTCAAACCAGCCAGCGGTTTACAAGATAAGTTCATTGCAAAACAGTTCTACAACCACATACTACTGAAACTAAACGTGCTAAGGATGGAATTGTATTTTGCGATACATGCCCAAGAATATACATTTTGTGAGGATATGCCCATGATGTTGTACGTTGTGAGAAACTAGGGGTCTGTTTGGTTGGAGACTAGTGTGGTCAAGCTAAAATGTGGCCACACACAAGTATGCCAAGCCACACAAGTGTGGCTGAGAAATTGGACGCCAAATTTTGGCAAAAAAATTGTCTCTATGACAAGTGGACATAGGGGCAATAAAGTGGCAAAAATCAAACACATGTCAACAAAAAGGTGGCTGCCAAACTTTGGCTTGGTAAACTGTGGCTGGGAATCAAACAGCCCCTAGATGTGCTAAGCTCTAAAAATAGGGTTAGTATGAGTATGACATGTTTACATCTCTTCTATATGAGATTTTTCGACAACGAGAGTATATTAATATCGTGGAGATAGCAATTACGCCTGGACTCTGCAACAACGCAACATCATAAAGACATTACGGATGCACACAGCCAAAAGACAATAAGAAGAAGTAGAAAAAATAGAGATCTAGCTACAGTGATCAATTCTCGTAGCTGCGGCACGAACCACCACCTAGAGAACACCCGAAGTCCTAATTCTCCAAAAATGACGCCTTCAAGAAGGAAACAGTGCAGAAGCACCGTCGTCGCCCGATCCTAGATCTTAGGTTTTCACCCTGGAGAAGATCTGCGCTCTCAAAACAATACCTTCAACAAGGTCAATGCCAGGCACAATCAATTAAGGCCAGACCTTGGGCTTTCACCCCGAAAGCTAAGACTCTGTACTCCGCCTGTGTTGCCGCCCCCACTTGCCGATGCCGCTGCCACGAGTCACAAATCACCAAGGAAAGTCCTCATCGCTGCGAAGACTCGATCCGCTATTACAAGACCTTGGACCTCAACCACCATAACTTTCTCTGTCACTGTCTTCACCGTGGAAATCAAAATACAGACGTGTCCCATACTGTCAACAGACAACGAAACTTCACACCCTCCTGAAGCCACTCGAGCTGAAATAGGGGCGCACACGACCGAATCCCATCCGATCTAGAAATATACACGCACCAAAGCACCTAATGAAGATCTCCAACGGAGCATTCCGGAACTCGTCAATGGCCAGATCCATGAGGGTCAGCAACCGGCAGGACAACATCTTAGAGCAAACAGAACCAAAGGATCGCGCCACCCGCCGGCTCCCAACAGCAGGCCGGAGATCTCTGCGGGCACTGCCACCACCACCGCACCACGCAGAGATGAGTAGCTGAGCCGCACTGAGCCCCCCGAACCAGACGTCGTGCCGCCCTCGCGACCACAGCGGCAGTTGTGGGCGCAGGAAAAATCTGGGGCCGGCGCCCATCTCCGCCGTAAGAACCATGTCGTCTAGGGCCGCCATGGAGCTCCAGCCGGAAATCCCGCAACCTGGTATATGTTGAAGATCCTCCCCGGCAACGGCGCCAGAAATTCCTTTTGATGTCGCTTGAAGCTACGTCGGTATTTCCCCAAAGAGGAAGGGATGATGCAGCACAGCGGCGGTAGGTATTTCCCTCTGATGTGAAACCGAGGTTATCGAACCAGTAGGAGAACCAAGCAACACAACGTAAACAGCACCTGCACACAAATAACAGCTTCTCGCAACCCGACGTGTAAAAGGGGTTATCAATCCCTTTCGGGTAGCGGGGCCCCAAGATGGGAAAACGGACGTGAGGTAAATTTGTAGTAGATTGATAGATCGGACGCCAAATAAAATAAATAAGAATAAATTGCAGCAAGGTATTTTTGTATTTTTGGTTTAATAGATCTGAAAATAAATGCAAAGGAAAAGTAGATCGCAAAGGCAAATATATAAGAAAGAGACCCGGGGGCCGTAGGTTTCACTAGTGGCTTCTCTCGAGAAAAAAAGCAAATGGTGGGTGAACAAATTACTGTTGGGAAATTGATAGAACTACAAATACTCATGACGATATCCAGGAAATGATCATTATATAAGCATCACGTCCAAGATTAGTAGATCGACTCCTGCCTGCATCTATTACTATTACTCCACACATCGACCGCTATCCAGTATGCATCTAGTGTATTAAGTTCATGGAGAAACGGAGTAATGCAATAAGAACTATGACATGATGTAGACAAGATCTATCTATGTAGAGATAGACCCCATCGTTTTATCCTTAGTAGCAACGATACATACGTGTCGGTTCCCCTTCTGTCACTGGGATCAAGCACCGTAAGATCGAACCCACTACAAAGCACCTCTTCCCATTGCAAGATAAATAGATCAAGTTGGCCAAACAAAACCCAAATATCGGAGAAGAAATACGAGGCTATAAGCAATCATGCATAAAAGAGATCAAAGAACCTCAAATAATTTTATGGATATAAAAAGATAGATCTGATCATAAACTCAAAGTTCATCGAACCCAACAAACACACCGCAAAAGAGTTACATCATATGGATCTCCAAGAGACCATTGTATTGAGAATTCAGCGAAAGAGAGGAAGCCATCTAGCTACTAACTATGGACCCGAAGGTCTACAAAGAACTACTCACGCATCATCGGAGAGGCACCAATGGAGGTGGTGAACCCCATCCGAGATGGTGTCTAGATTGGATCTGATGGTTCTGGACTCTGCGGCGACTGGATGAATATTTCGTTGACTCCCCTAGTGTTTCTGGAATATTGGGGTATTTATAGAGCAAAGAGGCGGTCTGGGGGGCACCCGAGGTGGGCACAACCCAACAGGGCGCACCTGGGCCTCCTGGCGTGCCCTGGTGGGTTGTGCTCTCCTCGGAGCACCCCCAGGCGCAGCCAGGGCCCATTATGTTCCTTCTGGTCAAACAAATCTCCGTGAAGTTTTGTTGCATTTGGACTCCGTCTGATATTGATTTCCCGCGATGTAGAAAACATGCAGAAAACAGCAACTGACACTTGGCACTATGTCAATAGGTTAGTACCAAAAAATGATATAAAATGATTATAAAACATCCAAGATTAGTAATATAACAACATGGAACAATCAAAAATTATAGATACGTTGGAGACGTATCGGCATCCCCAAGCTTAACTCCTACTCGTCCTCGAGTAGGTAAGTGATAAAAACAGAAGTTTTGATGTGGAATGTTGCCTAACATGTCATATCATATTCTTTTCTTTATAGCATGGACATTTGGACTTTTATGTGATTCAAAGCAATAGTCTAGTTTTGACATGATAATTTAAATACTCAAGCATATCAACAAGCAACCATGTCTTTCAAAATATCAACGCTAAAATAAGCTATCCCTAGCCCATCATGCTCAACCATTGATCCATTCATGAAGCACACTCGCATATTAGCGACCAACCAAAAAACGGATAATCTCATAAGCAAGCATTGAGCATAAATAACACCGAATAATGCACCACAAGTAGGATATAATTTCATTGCATGACTATTGACTTTCGTGCTTGCATAGGGAATCACAAACCTTAACACCAATATTCTTACTAAAGTATAATTACTCATCAACATATCTCACATATCACATCATCATATCTCAAAACTATTACTAAGAATCAAGTTTATTTTGTCCAATGATCTTCATGAAAGTTTTTATTATATCCTTCTTGGATATCTATCACTTTGGGACTAATTTTCATGTGTTGCTTTCATAAGCTCAAACAAATATAAGTGAAGATCATGAGCATAATTTTTCTTTCTTTCTCTCAAAATAATTTAAGTGAAGCAAGAGAGAATTTCTTGAAAATTTAACTAACTCTCAAATAAATCTAAGTGAAGCAAGAGAGCATTTCTTCAAAAATACTAAGCACACCATGCTCAAAAAGATATAAGTGAAGCACTAGAGCAAGTCCATAGCTCATAAAAAATTTAAGTGAAGCATAGAGAGTAATTCTAACAAGTCATGACATAATTTTGGCTCTCCCAAATATGTGTGTCTAGCAAGGGATCAAGACTTAAAACAAAAAATAAAACAAGCAAAGACTCATATCATACAAGACGCTCCAAGCAAAACACATAGTATGTGACGAATAAAAATATAGCTTCGAGTAAAATACCGATGGTCGTTAGAAGAAAGAGGGGATGCCACTCGGGGGCATCCCCAAGCTTAGTTGGTTGCTCATTTTTTGATTAAAGCTTGGGATGCCGGGGCATCCCCAAGCTTAGGCTCTTCTACTCCTTATTCCTTCATCCATCGTAAAATAACCCAAAACTTGAAAACTTCAATCACACAAAACTCAACAAAACCTTCGTGAGATCTGTTAGTGTAAGAAAACAAATCACCACTATAAGTACTGTACCAAACCAATTCATATTTTGTTTTTGCATTATATCTACTGTATTCCAACTTTTCTATGACAAAAAAACATCAAAGAAAACCATACAGCCATCAAAATAAGCACACAATGTTGGAAATATGCCCTAGAGGCAATAATAAAATGGTTATTATTGTATTTCCTTGTTCATGATGATTGTCTATTGTTCATGCTATAATTGTATTAACTGGAAACCGTAATACATGTGTGAATACATAGACCACAACATGTCCCTAGTAAGCCTCTAGTTGACTAGCTCGTTGATCAATAGATGGTTATGGTTTCCTGACCATGGACATTGGATGTCATTGATAACGGGATCACATCATTAGGAGAATGATGTGATGGACAAGACCCAATCCTAAGCATAGCACAAGATCGTGTAGTTCGTTTGCTAAGAGCTTTTCTAATGTCAAGTATCGTTTCCTTAGACCATGAGATTGTGCAACTCCCGGATACCGTAGGAATGCTTTGGGTGTACCAAACGTCACAACGTAACTGGGTGGCTATAAAGGTGCACTACAGGTATCTCCGAAAGTGTCTGTTGGGTTGGCACGAATCGAGACTGGGATTTGTCACTCCGTATGACGGAGAGGTATCTCTGGGCCCACTCGGTAATGCATCATCATAATGAGCTCAATGTGACTAAGTAGTTAGCCACGGGATCATGCGTTACGGAACGAGTAAATAGACTTGCCGGTAACGAGATTGAACGAGGTATTGGGATACCGACGATCGAATCTCGGGCAAGTAACATACCGATAGACAAAGGGAATTGTATACGGGATTGATTGAATCCCCGACATCGTGGTTCATCCGATGAGATCATCGTGGAACATGTGGGAGCCAATATGGTATCCAGATCCCGCTATTGGTTATTGGCTGGAGAGGTGTCTCGGTCATGTCTGCATGGTTCCCGAACCCGTAGGGTCTACACACTTAAGGTTCGGTGACGCTAGAGTTGTTATGGGAAATAGTATGTGGTTACCGAAGGTTGTTCGGAGTCCCGGATGAGATCCCCGACATCATGGGGAGTTCCGGAATGGTCCGGCGGTGAAGATCGATATATTGGACGAAGGGTATTGGAGTCCGGAAGTGTTCCGGGGGTACCAGGCTATGGCCAGCATGACCGAAAGGTGTTTCGGGAGCCCCGACAAGTGTTGGAGGGCCTCATGGGCCAAAGGGGAAGGGGCAAACCAGCCCACTAAGGGGTGGTCCACCCCCCACACCCTTTCCCACGTTACTTGGGGAGGTGGGGCGCCTCCACCTAGCTTGGGAGGCAAGCCTCCACCTGCTTGGCTTGGGGGGCAAGTCTCCCTAGGATTTTCCCTAGGGAGATCCAATCTGCTTGGCCGGCGCCCCTAGGGGAAACCCTAGGGCGCCTCCCCCTCTCCCCTTGCCCCTATATATAGTGGAGGGGTGGGAGGGCAGCCGCACCTCTTCCCTGGCGCAGCCCTCCCTCCTCATACACCTCCTCCTCCTCCTCCTCCGTAGTGCTTAGCGAAGCTCTGCCGGAGAACCACGAGCTCCATTGCCACCACGTCGTCGTGCTGCTGGAGTTCTCCCTCAACTTCTCCTCTCCCCTTGCTGGATCAAGAAGGAGGAGACGTCCCGGGGCTGTACGTGTGTTGAACGCGGAGGCGCCGTCCGTTCGGCGCTAGATCGGATCTTCCGCGATTTGAATCGCTGCGAGTACGACTCCATCAACCGCGTTCTTGTAACGCTTCCGCTTAGCGATCTTCAAGGGTATGAAGATGCACTCCCTCTCTCTCGTTGCTAGCATCTCCTAGATTGATCTTGGTGACACGTAGGAAAATTTTGAATTATTGCTACGTTCCCCAACAGTGGCATCATGAGCTAGGTCTATGCGTAGATTCTATGCACGAGTAGAACACAAAGTAGTTGTGGGCGATGATTTGTTCAATTTGCTTACCGTTACTAGTCTTATCTTGATTCGGCGGCATTGTGGGATGAAGCGGCCCGGACCGACCTTACACGTGTTGGAAATATGCCCTAGAGGCAATAATAAATGGTTATTATTATATTTCTTTGTTCATGATAATTGTCTATTGTCCATGCTATAATTGTATTGTCCGGAAATCGTAATACATGTGTGAATACATAGACCACAACGTGTCCCTAGTAAGCCTCTAGTTGACTAGCTCGTTGATCAACAGATAGTCATGGTTTCCTGACTATGGACATTGGATGTCATTGATAACGGGATCACATCATTAGGAGAATGATGTGATGGACAAGACCCAATCCTAAGCATAGCATAAAATATCGTGTAGTTTCGTTTGCTAGAGTTTTTCCAATGTCAAGTATCTTTTCCTTAGACCATGAGATCGTGCAACTCCCGGATACCGTAGGAGTGCTTTGGGTGTGCCAAACGTCACAACGTAACTGGGTGACTATAAAGGTGCATTACGGGTATCTCCGAAAGTGTCTGTTGGGTTGGCACGGATCGAGACTGGGATTTGTCACCGTATGACGGAGAGGTATCTCTGGGCCCACTCGGTAATGCATCATCATAATGAGCTCAATGTGACTAAGGCGTTAGTCACGGGATCATGCATTGCGGTACGAGTAAAGAGACTTGCCGGTAACGAGATTGAACAAGGTATTGGGATACCGACGATCGAATCTCGGGCAAGTAACATATCGATTGACAAAGGGAATTGTATACGGGATTGATTGAATCCTCGACACCGTGGTTCATCCGATGAGATCATCGTGGAACATGTGGGAGCCAACATGGGTATCCAAATCCCGCTGTTGGTTATTGACCGGAGAGGCGTCTCGGTCATGTCTGCATGTCTCCCGAACCCGTAGGGTCTACACACTTAAGGTTCGGTGACGCTAGGGTTGTAGAGATATATGTATGCGGAAACCCGAAAGTTGTTCGGAGTCCCGGATGAGATCCCGGACGTCACGAGAGGTTCCGGAATGGTCCGGAGGTGAAGAATTATATATAGGAAGTCCAGTTTTGGCCACCGGGAAAGTTTCGGGGGTTATCGGTATTGTACCGGGACCACCGGAAGGGTCCCGGGGGTCCACCGGGTGGGGCCACCTGTCCCGGAGGGCCCCGTGGGCTGAAAGTGGAAGGGAACCAGCCCCTAGTGGGCTGGGGCGCCCCCTTTGGGCCTCCCCCCTGCGCCTAGGGTTGGGAACCCTAAGGGGGGGGGGGGAGTTCCCCCTTGCCTTGGGGGGCAAGGCAACCCCTTCCCCCCCACTTGGCCGCTGCCCCCCCTTGGATCTGATCTCCAGGGCCGGCGCCCCCCAGGGGGCCTATATAAAGGGGGGGGAGGGAGGGCAGCACACAACAGCCTTTGGCGCCTCCCTCCTCCCCTGCAACACCTCTCTCTCTCTCGTAGAAGCTCGGCGTAGCCCTGCGGAGACCCGCTACATCCACCACCACGCCGTCGTGCTGTTGGATCTCCATCAACCTCTCCTTTCCCCTTGCTGGATCAAGAAGGAGGAGACGTCGCTGCACCGTACGTGTGTTGAACGCGGAGGTGCCGTCCGTTCGGCACTCGGTCATCGGTGATTTGGATCACGGCGAGTACGACTCCGTCATCCACGTTCATTGGAACGCTTCCGCTCGCGATCTACAAGGGTATGTAGATGCACTCCTTTCCCCTCGTTGCTAGTAGACTCCATAGATGCATCTTGGTGAGCGTAGGAAAAAATTTAAATTATGCTACGATCCCCAACAGTGGCATCATGAGCCAGGTCTATGCGTAGTTACTATGCACGAGTAGAACACAAAGCAGTTGTGGGCGTTGAGTTTGCCAATTCTTCTTGCCGCTACTAGTCGTTTCTTGTTTCGGCGGCATTGTAGGATGAAGCGGCCCGGACCGACCTTACACGTACGCTTACGTGAGACTGGTTCCACCGACTGACATGCACTAGTTGCATAAGGTGGCTAGCGGGTGTCTGTCTCTCCTACTTTAGTCGGAACGGATTCGATGAAAAGGGTCCTTATGAAGGGTAAATAGAAATTGGCAAATCACGTTGTGGTCATACGTAGGTAAGAAACGTTCTTGCTAGAAACCTACAAACCACGTAAAAACTTGCAACAACAATTAGAGGACGTCTAACTTGTTTTTGCAGCAAGTGCTATGTGATGTGATATGGCCAGAAGATGTGATGAATGATATATGTGATGTATGAGATTGATCATATTCTTGTAATAGGAATCACGACTTGCATGTCGATGAGTATGACAACCGGCAGGAGCCATAGGAGTTGTCTTTATTATTTTGTATGACCTGCGTGTCATTGAATAACGCCATGTAATTTACTTTACTTTGTTGCTAAACGCGTTAGCCATAGAAGTAGAAGTAATCATTGGCGTGACGACTTCATGAAGACACAATGATGGAGATCATGGTGTCATGCCGGTGAAGAAGATGATCATGGTGCCCCGAAGATGGAGATCAAAGGAGCATAATGATATTGGCCATATCATGTCACTATTTGATTGCATGTGATGTTTATCACGTTTTTGCATCTTATTTGCTTAGAACGACGGTAGTAAGTAAGATGATCCCTTATAATAATTTCAAGAAAGTGTTCACCCTAACTGTGCACCGTTGCGAAGGTTCGTTGTTTCGAAGCACCACGTGATGATCGGGTGTGATAGATTCTAATGTTCGAATACAACGGGTGTTGACGAGCCTAGCATGTACAGACATGGCCTCGGAACACACGCAATACACTTAGGTTGACTTGACGAGCCTAGCATGTACAGACATGGCCTCGGAACACGGAGGACCGAAAGGTCGAGCATGAGTCGTATAGAAGATACGATCAACATGGAGATGTTCACCGATCTTGACTAGTCCGTCTCACGTGATGATCGGACACAGCCTAGTTAAACTCGGATCATGTTTCACTTAGATGACTAGAGGGATGTCTATCTGAGTGGGAGTTCATTAAATAATTCGATTATATGAACTTAATTATCATGAACTTAGTCTAAAATCTTTACACTATGTCTTGTAGATCAAATGGCCAACGTTGTCCTCAATTTCAACGCGTTCCTAGAGAAAACCAAGCTGAAAGATGATGGCAGCAACTATACGGACTGGGTCCGGAACCTGAGGATCATCCTCATAGTAGCCAAGAAAGATTATGTCTTAGAAGCACCGCTAGGTGAAGCACCAATCCCAGAAAACCAAGACGTTATGAACGCTTGGCAGTAGCGTGCTGATGATTACTCCCTCGTTCAGTGCGGCATGCTTTACAGCTTAGAACCGGGTCTCCAAAAGCGTTTTGAGAAACATGGAGCATATGAGATGTTCGAGGAGCTGAAATTGGTTTTCCAAGCTCATGCCCGGGTCGAGAGATATGATGTCTCCGACAAGTTCTTCAGCTGTAAAATGGAGGAGAATAGTTCTGTTAGTGAGCACATACTCAGAATGTCTGGGTTGCATAACCACTTGTCTCAGCTGGGAGTCAATCTCCCGGATGACGCGGTCATTGAAAGAATCCTCTAGTCGCTTCCACCAAGCTACAAGAGCTTTGTGATGAACTTCAATATGCAGGGGATGGAAAAGACCATTCCTGAGGTATATTCAATGCTGAAATCAGCTGAGGTAGAGATCAGAAAAGAACATCAAGTGTTGATGGTGAATAAAACCACTAAGTTCAAGAAGGGCAAGGGTAAGAAGAACTTCAAGAAGGACGGCAAGGGAATTGCCGCGCCCGGTAAACCAGTTACTGGGAAGAAGTCAAAGAATGGACCCAAGCCCGAGACTGAGTGCTTTTATTGCAAGGGAAGTGGTCACTGGAAGCGGAACTGCCCCAAATACTTAGCGGACAAGAAGAAGGCCGGCAACACCAAAGGTATATGTGATATACATGTAATTGATGTGTACCTTACCAATACTCGTAGTAGCTCCTGGGTATTTGATACCGGTGCGGTTGCTCATATTTGTAACTCAAAACAGGAACTACGGAATAAACGGAGACTGGCAAAGGACGAGGTGACGATGCGCGTCGGGAATGGTTCCAAGGTCGATGTGATCGTCGTCGGCACGCTACCTCTGCATCTACCCACGGGATTAGTTTTAAACCTCAATAATTGTTATTTAGTGCCAGCTTTGAGCATGAACATTGTATCTGGATCTCGTTTAATTCGAGATGGCTACTCATTTAAATCCGAGAATAATGGTTGTTCTATTTATTTGAGAGATGTGTTTTATGGTCATGCCCCGCTGGTCAATGGTTTATTTTTGATGAATCTCGAACGTGAGGTTACACATGTTCATAGTGTGAATACCAAAAGATGTAAAGTTGATAACGATAGTCCCACATACTTGTGGCACTGCCGCCTTGGTCACATTGGTGTCAAGCGCATGAAGAAGCTCCATGCAGATGGACTTTTGGAGTCTCTTGATTACGAATCATTTGACACGTGCGAACCATGCCTCATGGGTAAGATGACCAAGACTCCGTTCTCTGGAACAATGGAGCGAGCAACCAACTTATTGGAAATCATACATACCGATGTGTGTGGTCCAATGAGTGTTGAGGCTCGCGGAGGATATCGTTATGTTCTCACTCTCACTGATGATTTAAGTAGATATGGGTATGTCTACCTAATGAAACACAAGTCTGAAACCTTTGAAAAGTTCAAGGAATTTCAGAGTGAAGTTGAGAATCAACGTGACAGAAAAATAAAATTCTTACGATCAGATCGTGGTGGAGAATATTTAAGTCACGAATTTGGTACACACTTAAGGAAATGTGGAATAGTTTCACAACTCACGCCGCCTGGAACACCTCAGAGAAATGGTGTGTCCGAACGTCGTAATCGCACTCTATTGGATATGGTGCGATCTATGATGTCTCTTACCGATTTACCGCTCTCATTTTGGGGCTATGCTTTAGAGACTGCCGCATTCACTTTAAATAGGGGTCCGTCGAAATCCGTTGAGACGACACCGTATGAATTATGGTTTGGGAAGAAACTTAAGCTGTCGTTTCTAAAAGTTTGGGGATGCGATGCTTATGTCAAGAAACTTCAACCTGAAAAGCTCGAACCCAAGTCGGAAAAAATGCGTCTTCATAGGATACCCTAAGGAAACTATTGGGTATACCTTCTACCTCAGATCCGAAGGCAAGATCTTCGTTGCCAAGAACGGGTCCTTTCTGGAGAAGGAGTTTCTCTCTAAAGAATTGAGTGGGAGGAAAGTGGAACTTGATGAGGTGATAGTCACCCCTTCCGAACCGGAAAGTAGCGCAGCGCGGGAAAATGTTCCTGTGGTGCCTACACCGACTGGGGAGGAAGTTAATGATGATGATCATGAAGCTTCGGATCAAGTTACTACTGAACTTCGTAGGTCCACAAGGACACGTTCCGCACCAGAGTGGTACGGCAACCCTGTCCTGGAAATCATGTTGTTAGACAACGGTGAACCTTCGAACTATGAAGAAGCGATGGCGGGCCCGGATTCTGACAAATGGCTAGAAGCCATGAAATCCGAGATAGGATCCATGTATGAAAACAAAGTATGGACTTTGACTGACTTGCCCGATGAGCAGCGAGCCATAGAAAACAAATGGATCTTTAAGAAGAAGACGGACGCAGATGGTAATGTGACCATCTACAAAGCTCGACTTGTCGCTAAGGGTTATCGACAAGTTCAAGGGGTTGACTACGATGAGACTTTCTCACCCGTAGCGAAGCTGAAGTCCATCCGAATCATGTTAGCAATTGCCGCATACTATGATTATGAGATATGGCAGATGGACGTCAAAACAGCATTCCTTAATGGCTTCCTTAAGGAAGAGTTGTATATGATGCAGCCGGAAGGTTTTGTCGATCCTAAGAATGCTAACAAAGTATGCAAGCTCCAGCGCTCAATCTATGGGTTGGTGCAAGCATCTCGGAGTTGGAACATTCGCTTTGATGAGATGATCAAAGCGTTTGGGTTTACACAGACTTATGGAGAAGCCTGTGTTTACAAGAAAGTGAGTGGGAGCTCTGTAGCATTTCTCATATTATATGTGGATGACATACTATTGATGGGAAATGATATAGAATTCTTGGAAAGTATAAAGGCCTATTTGAATAAGTGTTTTTCAATGAAGGACCTTGGAGAAGCTGCTTATATATTAGGCATCAAGATCTATAGAGATAGATCAAGACGCCTCATTGGTCTTTCACAAAGTACATACCTTGACAAGATATTGAAGAAGTTCAATATGGATCAGTCCAAGAAGGGGTTCTTGCCTGTATTGCAAGGTGTGCAATTGAGCACGGCTCAATGCCCGACCACGGCAGAAGATATAGAAAAGATGAGTGTCATCCCCTATGCCTCGGCCATAGGGTCTATTATGTATGCCATGCTGTGTACCAGACCTGATGTAAACCTTGCCGTAAGTTTGGTAGGAAGATACCAAAATAATCCCGGCATGGAACACTGGACAGTGGTCAAGAATATCCTGAAGTACCTGAAAAGGACTAAGGATATGTTTCTCGTTTATGGAGGTGACGAAGAGCTCGTCGTAAAGGGTTATGTCGACGCTAGCTTCGACACAGATCTGGATGACTCGAAGTCACAAACCGGATACGTGTATATTTTGAATGGAGGAGCAGTAAGCTGGTGCAGTTGCAAGCAAAGCGTCGTGGCGGGATCTACATGTGAAGCGGAGTACATGGCAGCCTCGGAGGCAGCACAGGAAGCAGTCTGGATGAAGGAGTTCATTACCGACCTAGGGGTGATTCCCAATGCGTCGGGCCCGATGACTCTTTTCTGTGACAACACTGGAGCTATTGCCCTTGCGAAGGAGCCCAGGTTTCACAGGAAGACCAGGCATATCAAGCGTCGCTTCAACTCCATTCGTGAAAGTGTTCAAAATGGAGACATAGATATTTGTAAAGTACATACGGACCTGAATGTAGCAGATCCGTTGACTAAACCTCTCCCTAGGGCAAAACATGATCAACACCAGGACGCAATGGGTGTTCGATTCATCACAATGTAACTAGATTATTGACTCTAGTGCAAGTGGGAGACTGTTGGAAATATGCCCTAGAGGCAATAATAAATGGTTATTATTATATTTCTTTGTTCATGATAATTGTCTATTGTTCATGCTATAATTGTATTGTCCGGAAATCGTAATACATGTGTGAATACATAGACCACAACGTGTCCCTAGTAAGCCTCTAGTTGACTAGCTCGTTGATCAACAGATAGTCATGGTTTCCTGACCATGGACATTGGATGTCATTGATAACGGGATCACATCATTAGGAGAATGATGTGATGGACAAGACCCAATCCTAAGCATAGCATAAAAGATCGTGTAGTTTCGTTTGCTAGAGTTTTTCCAATGTCAAGTATCTTTTCCTTAGACCATGAGATCGTGCAACTCCCGGATACCGTAGGAGTGCTTTGTGTGTGCCAAACGTCACAACGTAACCGGGTGACCATAAAGGTGAACTACGGGTATCTCCGAAAGTGTCTGTTGGGTTGGCACGGATCGAGACTGGGATTTGTCACTCCGTGTGACGGGAGAGGTATCTCTGGGCCCACTCGGTAATGCATCATCATAATGAGCTCAATGTGACTAAGGCGTTAGTCACGGGATCATGCATTGCGGTACGAGTAAAGAGACTTGCCGGTAACGAGATTGAACAAGGTATTGGGATACCGACGATCGAATCTCGGGCAAGTAACATACCGATTGACAAAGGGAATTGCATACGGATTGATTAAATCCTCGACACCGTGGTTCATCCGATGAGATCATCGTGGAACATGTGGGAGCCAACATGGGTATCCAGATCCCGCTGTTGGTTATTGACCGGAGAGGCGTCTCGGTCATGTCTGCATGTCTCCCGAACCCGTAGGGTCTACACACTTAAGGTTCGGTGACGCTAGGGTTGTAGAGATATATGTATGCGGAAACCCGAAAGTTGTTTGGAGTCCCGGATGAGATCCCGGACGTCACGAGAGGTTCCGGAATGGTCCGGAGGTGAAGAATTATATATAGGAAGTCAAGTTTCGGCCACCGGGAAAGTTTCGGGGGTTACCGGTATTGTACCGGGACCACCGGAAGGGTCCCGAGGGTCCACCGGGTGGGGCCACCTATCCCGGAGGGCCCCGTGGGCTGAAAGTGGAAGGGAACCAGCCTTTAGTGGGCTGGGGCGCCCCCCTTGGGCCTCCCCCCATGCGGCTAGGGTTGGGAACCCTAGGGGGGAGCTTCCCCCTTGCTTTGGGGGGCAAGGCAACCCTTCCCCCTCTTTGGCTGCCCCCCCCTTGGAGATCCCATCTCCCTGGGCCGGTGCCCCCCCAGGGGGCCTATATAAAGGGGGGGAGGGCAGCAACCTACAGCCTTGGGCGCCTCCCTCCTCCCCTGCAACACCTCTCTCTCTCTCGCAGAAGCTCGGCGAAGCCCTGCCGGAGAACCGCTACATCCACCACCACGCCGTCGTGCTGCTGGATCTCCATCAACCTCTCCTTCCCCCTTGCTGGATCAAGAAGGAGGAGACGTCGCTGCATCGTACGTGTGTTGAACGCGGAGGTGCCGTCCGTTCGGCACTCGGTCATCGGTGATTTGGATCACGGCGAGTACGACTCCGTCATCCACGTTCATTGGAACGCTTCCGCTCGCGATCTACAAGGGTATGTAGATGCACTCCCTTCCCCTCGTTGCTAGTATACTCCATAGATGCATCTTGGTGAATGTAGGAAAATTTTAAAATTATGCTACGATTCCCAACAACACGTACTCTTACGTGAGACAGGTTCCACCGACTGACATGCACTTGATGCATAAGGTGGCTAGCGGGTGTCTGTCTCTCCCACTTTAGTCGGATCGGATTCGATGAAGAGGGTCCTTATGAAGGGTAAATAGCAATTGGCATGTCACCGTTGTGGGTTTTGTGTAGGTAAGAAACGTTCTTGCTAGAAACCCATAGCAGCCACGTAAAACATGCAACAACAACTAGAGGACGTCTAACTTGTTTTTGCAGGGTATGCTATGTGATGTGATATGGCCAAAAGGATGTGATGAATTATATATATGTGATGTATGAGATTGATCATGTTCTTGTAATAGGAATCATGACTTGCATGTCGATGAGTATGACAACCGGCAGGGGCCATAGGAGTTGTCTTAATTTATTGTGTGACCTGCGTGTCAATGAAAAACGCCATGTAATTACTTTACTTTATTGCTAACCGTTAGCCATAGTAGTAGAAGTAATAGTTGGCGAGACAACTTCATGAAGACACGATGATGGAGATCATGATGATGGAGATCATGGTGTCATGCCGGTGACGAAGGTGATCATGTCGCGCCTCGAAGATGGAGATCAAAAGGCGCAAGATGATATTGGCCATATCATGTCACTTTATTATTTGCATGTGATGTTTGTCATGTTTACATCTTATTTGCTTAGAACGACGGTAGCATAAATAAGATGATCCCTCACTAAAATTTCAAGAGATGTGTTCCCCTAACTGTTCACCGTTGCGAAGGTTCGTTGTTTCGAAGCACCACGTGATGATCGGGTGTGATAGATTCTAACGTTCGCATACAACGGGTGTAAGCCAGATTTACACATGCGAAACACTTAGGTTGACTTGACGAGCCTAGCATGTACAGACATGGCCTCGGAACACAAGAGACCGAAAGGTCGAACATGAGTCGTATAGTAGATACGATCAACATGGAGATGTTCACCGATGATGACTAGTCCGTCTCACGTGATGGTCGGACACGGCCTAGTTGACTCGGATCATGTATCACTTAGATGACTAGAGGGATGTCTATCTGAGTGGGAGTTCATTAAATAATTTGATTAGATGAACTTAATTATCATGAACATAGTCAAAAGGTCTTTGCAAATTATGTCATAGCTTACGCTTTAGTTCTACTAAGATATGTTCCTAGAGAAAATTTAGTTGAAAGTTGATAGTAGCAATTATGCGGACTGGGTCCGTAAACTGAGGATTGTCCTCATTGCTGCACAGAAGGCTTATGTCCTTAATGCACCGCTCGGTGTGCTGAACCTCGAGCGTCGTCTGTAGATGTTGCGAAACATCTGACATACACGTTTTGATGACTACGTGATAGTTCAGTGTGTGATGTTAACGGTTTAAAATTGTGGCACCAAAGACGGTTTTGAAACGTCGCAGAACATATGAGATGTTCCAAAGACTGAAATTGGGATTTCAGACTAGTGCCCACGTCAAGAGGTATGAGACCTCTGACAAGTTTCTTAAGCCTACAAACTAAGGGAGAAAAGCTCAATCGTTGAGCATGTGCTCAGATTGTCTGAGTACTACAATCGCTTGAATCGAGTGGGAGTTAATCTTCCAGATGAGATAGTGATGGTTCTCCATAGTCACTGACACCAAGCTATTAGAGCTTCGTGATAAACTATAACATATCAGGGATAGACATGATGATCCTTGAGCAACTCGCGATGTTTGACACCGCGAAAGTAGAAATCAAGTAGGAGCATCAATTGTTGATGGTTAGTAAAACCACTAGTTTCAAGAAGGGCACGGGCAACATGGGATACTTCATGAAACGGCAAAATCAGTTGCAACTCTAGTGAAGAAAGCCAAGGTTGAACCCAAACCCGAGACTAAGTGCTTCTGAGATGAGGGGAACGGTCACTGAAGTAGAACTGCCCTAGATACTTCGTACATGAGAAGGCTAGTAAGGTCGACAGAAGTATATTGGATATACGTTATATTAATGTGTACTTTACTAGTACTCCTAGTAGCACCAGGGTTTTAGATACCGGTTCGGTTGCTAAGTGTTAGTAACTTGAAATAAAAGCTGCGGAATAAACGGAGACTAGCTAAAAGTGAGATGACGATATGTGTTGGAAGTGTTTCCAAGGTTGATGTGATCAAGCATCGCATGCTCCCTCTACCATCGAGATTGGTGTTAAACCTAAATAATTGTTATTTGGTGTTTACGTTGAGCATAGACATGATTGGATTATGATGTTCATTTAAGAAGAATAATGGTTACTCTTTTTATTTGAATAATACCTTCAATGGTCTTGCACCTAAAATAAATGGTTTATTGAATCTCGATCGTAGTGATACACATGTTCGTGCCAAAAGATGTAAAATAGTAATGATAGTACCACATACTTGTGGCACTGCCATTTGAGTCATATTGGTATAGAACGCATGAAGAAGCTCCATGTAGATGGATCTTTGGACTCACTCGTTTTTGAAAAGATTGAGACATGCGAACCATGTCTATTGGTATATATGCATGAAGAAACTCCATGCAGATGGATCGTTTGGACTCACTTGATTTTGAATCACTTGAGACATGCAAATCATACCACATGGGCAAGATGACTGAAAGGCCTCGTTTTCAGTAAGATGGAACAAGAAAGCAACTTGTTGGAAGTAATACATTTTGATGTGTGTAGTCCAATGAGTGCTGAGGCATACAGTGGATATCGTTATGTTCTTACTTCACAGATGATTTGAGTAGATGCTGAGTGTATTTACTTGATGAAACAGAAGTCTGAATTATTGAAAGGTTCAAGTGATTTCAGAGTGAAGTTGAAGATCGTCGTGACAAGAGGATCAAATGTCTATGATATGATCATAGAGATGAATATCTGAGTTACGAGTTTGGCACACAATTAAGACATTGTGGAAAGTGTTTCACAATTAATACCGCCTGGAACACCATAGTGTGATGGTGTGTCCGAACATCATAACTGCACCCTATTGGATATGGTGCATACCATGATGTCTCTTATCGAATTACCACTATCGTTTATGGGTTAGGCATTAGAGACAACCGCATTCACTTTAAATAGGGCACCACACAATTCCGTTGAGACAACACCGTATGAACTATGGTTTAGAGAAACCTAAGCTGTCGTTTCTTAAAAGTTTGGGGCTGCGACGCTTATGTGGAAAAGTTTCAGGCTGATAAGCTCGAACCCAAAGCGGATAAATGCATCTTCATAGAATACCCAAAAACAGTTGGGTATACCTCCTATTTCAGATCCGGAAGCAAAGTGATTGTTTCTAGAAACAGGTCCTTTCTCGAGGAAAAGTTTCTCTCGAAAGAATTGAGTGGGAGGATGGTGGAGACTTGATGAGGTTATTGAACCATGACTTCAACTAGTGTGTAGCAGGGCACAGGAAGTTGTTCCTGTGGCACCTACACCAATTGAAGTGGAAGCTTATGATAGTGATCATGAAACTTCGGATCAAGTCACTACCAAACCTCGTAGGACGACAAGGATGCGTACTACTTCAGAGTGGTACGTAATCCTATCTTGGAAGTCATGTTGCTAGACAACAATGAACCTACGAGCTATGGAGAAGTGATGGTGGGCCCGGATTCCGATGAATGGCTCGAGGCCATAAAATCCGAGAGAGGATCCATGTATAAAAAACAAAGTGTAGACTTTGGAAGAACTACTTGATGGTCGTAAGGCTGTTGGATGCAGATGGATTTTAAAAGGAAGACAGACAATGATGGTAAGTGTCACCATTAAGAAAGCTCGACTTGTCGTTAAGATGTTTTCCGGCAAGTTCAAGGAGTTGACTGCGATGAGACTTTCTCACTCGTAGCGATGCTAAGAGTCTGTTGGAATTATATTAGCAGTTACTGCATTATTTATGAAATCTTGCAGATAGGATGTCAAAACATTGTTTCCTCGACGATTTTCTTGAGGAAAGGTTGTATGTGATACAACCAGAAGGTTTTGTCAATCCTGAAAGATGCTAACAAGTATGCAAAGCTCTAGCAATCCTTCTAAGGATTGGAGTAAGCATCTCGGAGTTGGAATGTACGCTTTGATGAGATGATCAAAGATTTTGGGTTTTTACAAAGTTTATGAGAAACTTGTATTTCCAAAGAAGTGAGTGGGAGCACTATAGAATTTCTGATGAGTATATGTTGTTGACATATTGTTGATCAGAAATGATGTAGAATTTCTGGAAAGCATACAGGGTTATTTGAAAAGTGTTTTTCAATGGAAAACCTGGATTAAGCTACTTGAACATTGAGCATCAAGATCTATAAGGATAGATCAAAAACGCTTAATAGTACTTTCAAATGAATACATACCGTGACAAGATTTTGAAGGAGTTCAAAATAGATCAACAAAGAAGGAGTTCTTGGCTGTGTTACAAGGTGTGAGTATTGAGTAAGACTCAAGACCTGACCACGGCAGAAGAAAGAGAAAGGATGAAGGTCGTCCCCTATGCTTTAGACGTAGGCTCTACAGTATGCTATGCTGTGTACCGCACCTGAAGTGTGCCTTGCCATGAGTTAGTCAAGGGGTATAATAGTGATCCAGGAATGGATCACATTGACAGCGGTCGAACTTATCCTTAGTAACTAGTGGACTAAGGAATTTTCTCGATTATGGAGGTGGTAAAAGAGTTCGTCGTAAAGGGTTACGTCGATGCAAACTTTGAAACTAATAGGATGACTCTGAGTAGTAAACCGGATTCATATAGTAGAGCAGTTATTTGGAATAGCTCCAAGTAGCGCGTGGTAGGTACATCTACAAGATGACATTGAGATTTGTAAAGCACACACGGATCTGAAAGGTTCAGACCCGTTGACTAATAACCTCTCTCACAAGCGAGATATGAACAAACCCCATGGGTGTTGGATTCATTACAATCACATAGTGATGTGAACTAGATTATTGACTCTAGTGCAAGTGGGAGACTGTTGGAAATATGCCCTAGAGGCAATAATAAAATGGTTATTATTGTATTTCCTTGTTCATGATGATTGTCTATTGTTCATGCTATAATTGTATTAACTGGAAACCGTAATACATGTGTGAATACATTGACCACAACATGTCCCTAGTAAGCCTCTAGTTGACTAGCTCGTTGATCAATAGATGGTTATGGTTTCCTGACCATGGACATTGGATGTCATTGATAACGGGATCACATCATTAGGAGAATGATGTGATGGACAAGACCCAATCCTAAGCATAGCACAAGATCGTGTAGTTCGTTTGCTAAGAGCTTTTCTAATGTCAAGTATCGTTTCCTTAGACCAGGAGATTGTGCAACTCCCGGATACCGTAGGAATGCTTTGGGTGTACCAAACGTCACAACGTAATTGGGTGGCTATAAAGGTGCATTACAGGTATCTCCGAAAGTGTCTGTTGGGTTGGCACGAATCAAGACTGGGATTTGTCACTCCGTATGACGGAGAGGTATCTCTGGGCCCACTCGGTAATGCATCATCATAATGAGCTCAATGTGACTAAGGAGTTAGCCACGGGATCATGCGTTATGGAACGAGTAAATAGACTTGCCGGTAACGAGATTGAACGAGGTATTGGGATACCGACAATCGAATCTCGGGCAAGTAACATACCGATAGACAAAGGGAATTGTATACGGGATTGATTGAATCCCCGACATCGTGGTTTATCCGATGAGATCATCGTGGAACATGTGGGAGCCAATATGGTATCCAGATCCCGCTATTGGTTATTGGCCGGAGAGGTGTCTCGGTCATGTCTGCATGGTTCCCGAACCCGTAGGGTCTACACACTTAAGGTTCGGTGACGCTAGAGTTGTTATGGGAAATAGTATGTGGTTACCGAAGGTTGTTCGGAGTCCCGGATGAGATCCCGGACATCACGAGGAGTTCCGGAATGGTCCGGCGGTGAAGATCGATATATTGGACGAAGGGTATTGGAGTCCGGAAGTGTTCCGGGGGTACCAGGCTATGGCCAGCATGACCGAAAGGTGTTTCGGGAGCCCCGGCAAGTGTTGGAGGGCCTCATGGGCCAAAGGGGAAGGGGCAAACCAGCCTACTAAGGGGTGGTGCGCCCCCACACCCTTTCCCACGTTACTTGGGGAGGTGGGGCGCCTCCACCTGGCTTGGGAGGCAAGCCTCCACCTGCTTGGCTTGGGGGGCAAGTCTCCCTAGGATTTTCCCTAGGGAGATCCAATCTGCTTGGCCGCCGCCCCCTAGGGGAAACCCTAGGGCGCCTCCCCCTCTCCCCTTGCCCCTATATATAGTGGAGGCTGGGAGGGCAGCCGCACCTCTTCCCTGGCGCAGCCCTCCCTCCTCATACACCTCCTCCTCCTCCTCCGTAGTGCTTAGCGAAGCTCTGCCGGAGAACCACGAGCTCCATTGCCACCACGCCGTCGTGCTGCTGGAGTTCTCCCTCAACTTCTCCTCTCCCCTTGCTGGATCAAGAAGGAGGAGACGTCCCCAGGCTGTACGTGTGTTGAACGCGGAGGCGCCGTCCGTTCGGCGCTAGATCGGATCTTCCGCGATTTGAATCGCTGCGAGTACGACTCCATCAACCGCGTTCTTGTAACGCTTCCGCTTAGCGATCTTCAAGGGTATGAAGATGCACTCCCTCCCTCTCATTGCTAGCATCTCCTAGATTGATCTTGGTGACACGTAGGAAAATTTTGAATTATTGCTACGTTCCCCGACACACAACACAAAGAAAACAGAATATGTCAAAACAGAACAGTCTGTAGCAATCTGAAGATTTCAAAAACTTCCGGAACTCCAAAAATTCTGAAAAAATAGGACGACCTGAGCAATTTGTATATTAATCTACTGCAAAAAGAATTGGCATTTATCACGCTCTGGTAAAAAATGGGAATTGTTTTCGTGAGCGCAAAAGTTTCCGTTTTTCAGCAAGATCAAACAACTATCACTCAAGAAGATCCTATAGGCTTTACTTGGCACAAACACTAATTAAAACACAAAAAACACAATCATAACAGTAGCATAATTGTGCAAACACTCAGGAACTGAAAGCAAAAAGCAAAAAAAAATTATTCATTGGGTTGCCTCCCAACAAGCGCTATAGTTTTACGCCCTTAGCTAGGCATAAAGCAAGGATCTAAGTTTTATCATCCTTGTTCAACTCTTCAATCAAACACTTAGAATCCTTCAAAGATTTAGCATAAAGATCTTTAATAGCAATACTCCTAGGAATAAATTTAAAGAATTCATTCTTGCCAAAGGGATCTCTTATAACTTCAACAATATCCGGGTGAATACTAATCATCTTAAGATATTCTCTATTACTATTATTAGAAGTTGCACCCTTGTTCTTGGTAAATTGAGTGGCTTTGCCAATCTTTACGGGAGTTTTTTCTATGGTTTTAGCGGAAGTGGAAGTCGTGCTTAGATTACTAAAGATTTCTTCTAGTTTATCGATCCTAGACGGGCTTTCTTCTATTCTTTCATGGATTACGGTGCCCTTTTCTTTTAACAACTTCAAAATTTCTCCCGCTCTTGACCCAATCTTGGTGGAAAGATTATGCATCTCTTTATCTATAATTTCCATATGATCTTCGGTGAGCATTTTCTTTTCAATAGCATCTAGTCTTTCCATAACATGCTCAAGAGTCAAAGTTGTTTCATTAATCATGAGAGGTGGTGAGCCCACTAAATTTCCCATAGCATTTAAAGCATCAAGAGAAGGACACATCAGGAAATTTCCACCGGTAATTGTATCAAGGATGAATCTATACCAAGTGGTGATGCCAACATGAAAACAACGAAGAAGAACAACGCTAGATTGCTTACGGATAGATCTATTATGAGCATTGCAAATCCTATACCAAGCATCCTTTAAATTTTCTACTCCCCTTCGTTTCAAGTTGAGAACCTCGTTCTTGGGAGTGCAAGCAATAGAGGAAGAACTATCCATAATGGTAATAACGGCAAACAAGATTGCACACAAAAACAGATCCGGCAAGAAAACGGCGAACGAAAAAGAGAGGCGAATAAAACGACAAATTTTTATGAAGTGGGGGAGAGGAAAACGAGAGGCAAATGGCAAATAATGTAAATTGCAATGATATGAGATTTGTGATTAGGAACCTGGTATATGTTGAAGATTCTCCCCGGCAACGGCGCCAGAAATTCCTTTTGATGTCGCTTGAAGCTACGTCGGTATTTCCCCAAAGAGGAAGGGATGATGCAGCACAACGGCGGTAGGTATTTCCCTCATATGTTAAACCAAGGTTATCGAACCAGTAGGAGAACCAAGCAACACAACGTAAACAATACCTGCACACAAATAACAGCTTCTCGCAACCCGACGTGTAAAAGGGGTTGTCAATCCCTTTCGGGTAGCGCGCCCCAAGATGGGCAAACGGACATGAGGTAAATTTGTAGTAGATTGATAGATCAAACGCCAAATAAAATAAATAAGAATAAACTACAGCAAGGTATTTTTGTATTTTTGGTTTAATAGATCTGAAAATAAATGCAAAGGAAAGGTAGATCGCAAAGGCAAATATATGAGAAAGAGACCCGGGGGCCGTAGGTTTCACTAGTGGCTTCTCTCGAGAAAAAAGAAAACGGTGGGTGAACAAATTACTGTTGGGCAATTGATAGAACTTCAAATACTCATGACGATATCTAGGCAATGATCATTATATAGGCATCACATCCAAGATTAGTAGACCGACTCCTGCCTGCATCTACTACTATTACTCCACACATCGACCGCTATCCAACATGCATCTAGTGTATTAAGTTCATGGAGAAACAGAGTAATGCAATAAGAACGATGACATGATGTAGACCAGATCTATCTATGTAGAGATAGACCCCATCGTTTTATCCTTAGTAGCAACGATACATACGTGTCGGTTCCCCTTCTGTCACTGGGATCAAGCACCGTAAGATCGAACCCACTACAAAGCACCTCTTCCCATTGCAAGATAAATAGATCAAGTTGGCCAAACAAAACCCAAATATCGGAGAAGAAATACGAGGCTATAAGTAATCATGCATAAAAGAGATCAAAGAAACTCAAATACTTTCATGGATATAAAATGATAGATCTGATCATAAACTCAAAGTTCATCGATCCCAACAAACACACCGCAAAAGAGTTACATCATATGGATCTCCAAGAGACCATTGTATTGAGAATTCAGCGAGAGAGAGGAAGCCATCTAGCTACTAACTACGGACCCGAAGGTCTACAAAGAACTACTCACGCATCATCGGAGAGGCACCAATGGAGGTGGTGAACCCCATCCGAGATGGTGTCTAGATTGGATCTGGTGGTTCTGGACTATGCGGCAGCTAGATGAATATTTCGTCGACTCCCCTAGGGTTTCTGGAATATTGGGGTATTTATGAGCAAAGAGGCGGTCCGGGGGGCACCCGAGGTGGGCACAACCCACCAGGGCGCGCCTGGGCCTCCTGGCGCGCCCTGGTGGGTTGTGCTCTCCTCGGAGCACCCCCAGGCGTAGCCAGGGTCCATTATGTTCCTTCTAGTCAAAAAAATCTCCGTGAAGTTTCGTTGCATTTGGACTCCGTCTGATATTGGTTTCCTACGATGTAAAAACCATGCAGAAAACAACAACTGAGTTTTGGCACTATGTCAATAGGTCAGTACCAAAAAATGATATAAAATGACTATAAAATGATTATAAAACATCTAAGATTGATAATATAACAGAATGGAACAATCAAAAATTATAGATACGTTGGAGACGTATCAGCCTGGCTCTCGGGATATATTTTGAAAGAAGTATACGAAGCATGTCACAAAATGTTGTATAAAGAAAGAAATCTAATGGATTGAGGTCAAACGGGGCGCCATTTTTAACAAAAGTGTGTAATATGACCTACATAGGATTGCTCCAAGTGTCCAACGTACAAATATGTGTAGATCATGCTAAAAATGTGTAATATGACAGTCTATGTTGCGCATAACAAATAGTGAAACAAATCCATGCATGATTGCTGAGGTGGCATGGTTGCATGAATAGATTAGTGCACCAATTATAACTTGTGCATGAAAAGAAAAAACAGATACGTAATGGTTTGCAACTATTTAAGAACTTATGACTACATGCATGACTTAATGATGTGGCATAATTGCATGAAGAGGAAAAATAAGTACTAGTGGGTTGCAACTATTTAAAACTAGAGGATAGACATTTCAATAGTAAAAGCTAACTAAAATATGGGTACTTTTTTGTCCAATAAACGAATAATGAAACTATAATAATGGCATAAGGATTACAGACCTAGGAATATTGATTATAGATGTACTAAAACATAATCGTCGGTACCAATATTGGGTACATTTGACTAACACGGGTTAAACATGACAATAAAATGACGTTTGAATAGGTATGGATTCTTATTTTTACATATATATCCTTACTTCAAATATTACGCATGTGAAAACAAACTATCATGACTTGGACTAGAATGCACAACAAATTTATATGCATGTACGTTGAACATTATAGTTTGATAATTTCTTACAATATGCATATCTTGGAAATGAGAACATGAACTTATTTGTTTATTTTACCTGAATAAAGCAACATCACATGGGTACCAAAATTTTCAACCCCAAGAGTTAATAAGTGTGAAATTGAATTGGAGAGTAGTCAAAAAGGCAAAAAGTATGTGATTAAAACAGTTTGTCCACCACCATTGGGTACATAATCATGAAATTGGGTTAAAAATCTGACAGCTCAGTTGAAGAATACCACATCATATTTCGTGGATTCGACGCTTTCACTTCTTAAACCGGCTATACATAACTTGTGTACTTTGTTGGACATAACGACTACATACAACTATGAAACCATATTCCTGCAGTGGACTACTCCCACCTCAATGTAGGAGCCGCGGGGCAGCGATCTTGGTAAACATTGGTGGTGAGCTCTCTTTAGTAGAGCATTTTACCTCTATCTCTCACGATGGTGCTTTTCATGGTCCCACCCAAAAATCCTGAAGTAAATGGGGTGACCACAAAGAGGTAAGATGAAACCCTCGGCTGGAGGGCGGCCAAAGATGGTTCGCATTGACCCCATTGCATCTTGTGTGTCTCCAGGACAACTCAGGAGGCATAATGTGGCGTGGGTAGCCCCCTCTGTTTGCCCTCTTTGCATGTGTTTTGAACCCTTTGTAGAGTTACACATGATATTCTTAATTCTTTATCATCTCGGGACAAGTGCTAAAAATAGTCACAAAAGACATTGCATATTGTCAATTGTTAGTAGGTTAGTCTACAACCAACTAAATATATAAATAAAATAAGCAAATTAACTCCGAAGGACTAAGTATGTTTCCAGCCTCACATGATTAATTACTCTTAGCAGTGCTCCATGAGGGATATCGTCCATTCCGACAAGGAAATATTATTATCACTAGTTTTTTATCCTTTTAAGATATTTTTTTCATACCTTGCTTTTGAGGGCGGGGGGGCTTGGTGGTACTAGAGTGACCATAATGGAGGTAGTTCAAGCTATTGGACAAGCCGCCCAACAACCGAGGTCGATTTGACGTGTGGGAGGCGACGACAACTAGGGTTGGATGGCTCTCAGATGGCGTGGCTCTCTTTTGGTTTTGTTCTGCCTCAAACATCTATTTTTTAGCCTTATTATTATTTTTGCAAGCGTCGAACCTTCTTCTTAAAGCACCCAATCATCTAGCTTCCCATTGATGGAAATATGCCCTAAAGGCAATAACAAATGGTTATTATTATATTTCTTTATTCATGATAAAGGTTTATTATTCATATAGAATTGTATTGATCGGGAACTTAAATACATGTGTGAATACATAAACAAATACCGTGTCCCTAGTAAGCCTCTACTAGACTAGCTCGTTGATCAAAGATGGTTAAGGTTTCCTAACCATAGACATGTGTTGTCATTTGATAACGGGATCACATCATTAGGAGAATGATGTGATGTACAAGACCCATCCGTTAGCTTAGCATATTGATCATTCAGTTTTATTGCTATTGCTATTGCTTTCTTCATGTCAAATACATATTCCTTCGACTATGAGATTATGCAACTCCCGGATACCGGAGGAAGACCTTGTGTGCTATCAAACATCACAATGTAACTGGGTGATTATAAAAATGCTCTACATGTATCTCCGAAGGTGTTTGTTGGGTTGGCATAGATCGAGATTAGGATTTGTCACTCCGAGTATCGAAGAGGTATCTCTGGGCCCACTCGGTAATGCACATCATAAGAAGCCTTGCAAGCAAAGTGACTACTGAGTTAGTTACAGGATGATGTATTACAGAATGACTAAAGAGACTTGCCGGTAACGAGATTGAACTAGGTATGTAGATACCAACGATCGAATCTTGGGCAAGTAACATACCGATGGACAAAGGGAATAACGTATGTTGTCACAACGGTTCGACCGATAAAGATCTTCGTAGAATATGTAGGAGCCAATATGAGCATCCAGGTTCCGCTATTGGTTATTGACCGGAGAAGTGTCTCGATTATGTCTACATAGTTCTCGAACCGTAGGGTCCGCACGCTTAACGTTCGATGACGATATTGTATTATATGAGTTATGTGATTTGGTGACCGAATGTTATTCGGAGTCCCAGATGAGATCACGGACATGACGAGGAGTCTCGAAATGGTCGAGAGGTAAAGATTGATATATAGGACGATTGTATTCGGACACCAGAAGTGTTCCGGAGTATATCGGGTATTTATCGGAGTACCGGAGGGGTTACCGGAAACCCCGGGGGAGGTATATGGGCCATAAAAGGGGAGCACACCAGCCCACAAGGGGTGCCCCCCCTTGGCATGTGGCCGAATTGGAGAAGGGAAAGGGGGGTGCCACTTGGGGAAACCCCAAGTAGGATTCGGATCCTACTTGGGGTGCCCCTGGCTTCCTCTCCTCCCCTCCCACCTATATATATGTGGGGAGGGGGGCTCCTAGAAGACACAACATCAATTTTTAGCCGTGTGCGGCGCCCCCCTCCACAGTTTACACCCCTGGTCGTATTCTCGCGGTGCTTAGGCGAAGACCTGCGCGGATCACTTCACCATTACCGTCACCACGCCATCGTGGTGACGGAACTCATATACTACCTCGACACCTTGCTGGATCAAGAAGGCGAGGGACGTCACCGAGCTAAACGTGTGCAGAACTCGGAGGTGCCATACGTTTGGTGCTTGATCGGTCGGAACTAGAAGAAGTTCGACTACATCAACCGCGTTGCCAAAACGCTTCCGCTTTCGTTCTACGAGGGTACGTAGACACACTCTCCCCCTTGTTGCTATGCATCTCCATGGATAGATCTGCATGTGCGTAGAATTTTTTTATTTTTCCATGCAACGTTTCCCAACAGTGGCATCAGAGCCAGGTCTATGCGCAGATGTTATGCACGAATAGAACACAGAGTTGTGGGCGGTGATAGTCATGCTGCTTACCACCAACATCTTATTTTGATTCGGTGGTATTGTGGGATGAAGCGGCCCGGACCAACCTTTCATGTCCACGCACATGAGACCGGTTCTACTGACAGACATGCAACTAGTTTTGCATAAAGGTGGCTGGTGGGTGTCTGTTTCTCCTACTTTAATTGAATCAAATTTGACTGCGGCTGGTCCTTGAAGAAGGTTAAAATAGCAAACTTGACGAAACACCGTTGTGGTTTGATGCGTAGTTAAGAACAGTTCTTGCTAGAAGCTCGTAGCAGCCACATAAAACTTGCAACAACAAAGTAGAGGATGTCTAACTTGTTTTTGCAGGGCATGTTGTGATGTGATATGGTCAAGATATGATGCGATATATGTTGATGTATGAGATGATCATGTTTGGTAAAAGTTATGGGCAACTGACAGGAGCCTTATGGTTGTCCCTTCATTGTATGAAATGCAAACTCCATGTAATTGCTTTACTTTATCACTATGCGTTAGCGATAGTTGTAGAAGCAATAGTTGGCGAGACGACCACGACGCAACGATGGAGATCAAGGTGTCGAGCCGGTGATGATGGAGATCATGACGATGCTTTGGAGATGGCGATCAAAAGCACAAGATGATGATGGCCATATCATGTCACATATTTTGATTGCATGTGATGTTTATCTTTTATGCATCTTGTTTTTCTTAGTACGGCGGTAGCATTATAAGATGATCCCTTAACTAAAATTTCAAGGTATAGGTGTTCTCCCTGAGTATGCACCGTTGCGACAGTTCATCGTGTTGAGACACCACATGATGATCGAGTGTGATAGATGATACGTCTCCAATGTATCTACTTTTTCTCACGCTTTTCCTCTTGTTTTGGACTCTAATTTGCATGATTTGAATGAAACTAACCCCGGACTGACGCTGTTTTCAGCAGAACTACCATGGTGTTGTTTTTGTGCAGAAATGAAAGTTCTCGGAATGGAACGAAACTTTGCGAGGATTTTTTATATCAATAATAAGAATTTCTGGAGCCAAGACCCACCAAAGAGGGGCCCCTGGGTGGGCACAACCCACTAGGGCGCGCCCCACTCTCCTCACGCGCCCAGGTGGGTTGTACCCACCTGGTGGCCCCGCTGACGACCCCCCTGATACTATAAAATCACATATTTCCAGAAAAAAAATCAGGGAGAAAGAATTATCGCGATCCACGAGACGGAGCCGCTGCCAAGCCCTATTCTTCCTCGGGGGGGGGGGCAGATTTGGAGTCTGTTTTGGGCTCCGGAGAGGGGGATCTTCATTCTTCGTCATCACCAACCAATCTCCATCGCCAATTCCATGATGCTCCCCACCGGGAGTGAGTAATTCCTTCATAGGCTCGCTGGTCGGTGAGGAGTTGGATGAGATTCATCATGTAATCATGTTAGTTTTGTTAGGGCTTGATCCCTAGTATCCACTATGTTCCTAGATTGATGTTGCTATGACTTCGCTATGCTTAATGCTTGTCACTTTGTACCCGGGTGCCATGAACTTAGATATGAACTGTTTATGAATTCATCATTATATCCATGTTTTAGATCCGATCTTGCAAGTTATAGTCACCTACTACGTGTTATGATCCGGCAACCCCGGAGTGACAACAACCGGGCCCACTCCCGGTGATGACCGTAGTTTGAGGACCTCATGTATTCACTATGTGTTAATGCTTTGTTCGGGTTTTCTATTAAAAGGAGGCCTTAATATCCCTTAGTTTCCAATATGGACCCTGCTGCCACGGGAGGGTAGGACAAAAGATGTCATGCAAGTTCTTTTAATAAAGCACGTATGACTATTTACGGAATACATGCCTACATTATATCGATGAACTGGAGCTAGTGCCGAATCGCCCTAGGTTATAACTGTCACATGATGAATATCATCCAACAAGTCACCGATCCAATGCCTACGAATTTGTCCTATATTGTTTCTGCTAAGTTACTACTGCTATCATCACTGTTACACTTGCTACAAAATTACTGCTATCACTATTACTGTTACTGTTGCTGCTGTCACTACTATCAAAACTATCAAACTACTTTGCTATTGATCACTTTGATGCAGATAATTAATCTCCAGGTGTGGTTGAATTGACAACTCAGCTACTAATACCTTCAAATATTCTTTGGCTCCCCTTGTGTCGAATCTATAAATTTGGGTAAAATACTTTACCCTCGAAAACTGTTGTGATCCCCTATACTTGTGGGTTATCAAGACCTTTTTCTAGCGCCGTTGCCGGGGAGCATAGCTATATTTTTTGAGTCACTTGGGATTATTATCATATTATCACTATGAAGAATCAGAAGGATCCAAAGACTAATATTTATCCCTCTAAGACGAGGGGAGGTAAGGAACTACCATCTAGTTCTGCTTTAGATTCACCTTCTGTTATGAGTAAACTTGCAACACCACCACATGCTATGAATTGCAATATGTCGCAAGTTATTGATGATGCTACTTCTACTCTAAATGATGCTGATGATGATGCTAGTACCTTGCTTGATAATGATGATGTGCCACTTGGTGAATTTCTTGATAAACAAATTGCTAGAGTTATACAACATGATGTTGTTGAATCTGATGATGAGCTTGAAACTGAATCTCCTGAGACACCTGCTAGAACTAGCCTTCCTAGATATGAATTTCCTAAGGTACCGGAAGGTTATGTTATGAGTGAAGAAACAACTAGAGATATTCTTTCTTGCAATGATAGAGATGACTTAGAGAAATTATTACACAAGTATAAAGAAAAATCTCTGAATGCTAGAATGAAATGTGATCCTAAGTTTGCTACTTCACCCATCTTTATTGATGATAAGGATTATGAATTCTTTGTCGACCCAGAGTTAATTACTTTGGTTGAATCTGATCCTTTCCATGGTTATGAAACTGAAACTGTTGTGGCACATCTTACTAAGTTGAATGATATAGCCACCCTTTTTACTCATGATGAGAAAACTCGCTATTACTTTATTCTCAAATTATTTCCTTTCTCATTAAAGGGTGATGCTAAAGCTTGGTACAATACTCTTGCTCCTGGTTGTGTGCGTAGTCCCCAGGATATGATTTATTACTTCTCTGAAAAATATTTTCCTGCTCATAAGAAACAAGCTGCCTTACAGGAAATATTTAACTTTGTGCAAACCAAAGAAGAAAGTCTCCCACAAGCTTGGGGGAGGCTTTGCCAATTACTTGATGCTTTGCCTGATCATCCTCTTAAGAAATATGAAATACTTGATATCTTCTATAATGGACTAACCGATGCTTCTAGGGACTTCCTAGATAGTTGTGCTGGTTGTGTTTTCAGGGAACGAACTATTGCTCAAGCTGAAGAATTATTGAATAACATATTGAAAAATTATGATGATTGGACTCTTCCCGAACCACCGGCTAAAGCCACTCCGAAGAAGAGAGGTATATTATATCTCAGTCCTGAAGATATGCAAGAGGCAAAGAAATCTATGAAGGAAAAAGGTATTAAAGCCGAGGATGTTAAAAATTTACTTCCTATTGAAGAAATACATGGGCTTAATACACCACCAATGCCTAAGGTGGTAGAGGTAAATTCTCTTATGAAGTTCTATGATAATGACAATCCTCACAATATGCATCCTAGTCAATGCCTTTATGAGTTTGAAAACTATATTAGAAAACAAGATCACTTCAATGCAAATGTTATGAAACTATTGAAATATAATTTTGATATGATTGCTCGCTTGAGTGACTTGTTGTTTAGAATATCAAATGATGTTAGAGCTGTTGGAAAACATGCTTCTATGGTTCAAACTCAACTAGAACAAGTTGCTAAATCACAAAGAGAATTACTTGATGAAATGAATCATAATATGCATGACTTTGCTGTTAGAGTTGCAACTAGAGGAGGTAAAATGACTCAGGAACCACTTTATCCTGAGGGACACCCAAAAAGAATTGAACAAGATTCACAAAGAAACAACACTAGTGCACCTAGTCCTTCTAAAAAGAAGAAGAAAAATAAAATGATAGGACTTTGCACACTTCTAGTGAACCTGAAATAGAAAAACCTCCTGATAATGATAATGAAACTTCTATCTCAGATGCTGAAACTCAGTCTGGTAATGAACACTCACCTAGTGATAATGAAAAAGATAATGATGAGGTTCATTAATACACTCAACCAAATAATGAAAAAGAACCAGATAATGATGTTGAGATAGAACCACCTATTGATCTTGATAACCCACAACCTAAGAATAAAAAGTATGATAAAAGAGACTTCATTGCTAGAAAACACGGTAAAGAAAGAGAACTGTGGGTTCAAAAACCTATGCCTTTTCCACCCAAGTCAACTAAAAGGAAAGATGATGAAGAATTTGAACGCTTTGCTGAAATGCCGAGGCCAGTCTTTTTGCGTACTCGCTTGACTGATATCTTGAAAATGCCTCCTTATGCAAAGTATATGAAAGACATCATCACAAATAAGAGAAAAATACCGGAAGCTGAAATCTCCACTATGCTTGCTAATTACACTTTCAAAGATGGAGTACCTAAAAAACTTGGAGATCCGGGAATACCAACTATACCTTGCTCTATTAAAAAGAATTATGTGAAAACTGTTTTGTGTGATTAGGAGCTGGTGTTAGTGTTATGCCTTTCTCTTTATATAAAAGACTTGAATTGAATAAACTCACACCTACTGAAATATCTTTGTAAATGGCTAACAAATCAACTGCCATACCTATCGGTATTTGTGAGGATGTGCCCGTTGTTGTTGCTAATGTTATTATTTTGTTTGACTTTGTTATACTTGAGATGCCCGAGGACGACAACATGTCGATTATCCTTGGTAGACCCTTCTTGAATACTGCAGGGGCTGTTATTGATTGCAATAAAAGCAAGGTCACTTTTCATATTAATGGTAATGAGCATACAGTGCACTTTCCGAAGAAACAATTCCAAGTGAATGGTATTAATGTTATTGAAAAATCTTCGATAATCACTATTGGAAGTTTTCAAATACCTCTACCTACTGTCAAAAAGAAATATGAAATGCTCATTGTTGGGGAAATGCATATCCCCATTGAGGTAACTAAGTGATTTACGAAAATTCTTCGGTTTCATGCTAATCGAAAGTGGTTGTTAATAAGACCTGATCAACCTTATTAATGAATAATTTTTTAGAGGTATGAAGTTGATGAATTTAGTAAGCACTACCTTCTGTCCCTACCTTTTGTTTTCTGTTTTTATTAGATAAATAAAATAAAATGCCATGTTTTGTTTGTTTTCTGAATTTCCGTGCAAATAAAAATGACCAAAAATAAAAGTTCTCAGAATGCCCTGAAAATTTTATATGATTTTTTCTGAATATTTAAGATTTTTTGGTGCAAATAATACCAAAGGGAGGTGCACCAGGTGGGCACAACCCACCAGGGCGCGCCATGGTGGGTTGTGGTCCCCCTCACTTATCCCTTTAGCCCACATCATCACTCACATCCAGAAAAAATCCCCATTGCTCTCTCTCCTGTGTTCTTGAGCTCAAACCCGCGGATTTCAATCTCTTTGCTCGAAGCTCCGTTTTCGAAACTGTTTCGGGGGATTGTTGCTTGGTATGTGACTCCACCATTTGTCCAATTATTTTTTGTTTTAGTGGTTTATACTTTGAATAATTAGCTACTCTTGGTGCTGCTGTAGATGTGCTTGCATGTTGAATTCTTAGTGTTCTAAGTAGTTTGAATGCTTGTTATGGCCTCTATGTATCCCTATGAGTAGTTGCTATCAATTTTGTAAAGTTTTGTTGAGAAAATTTTGTGAACTAAAAATTCAGATTTTTGTTCATAGGAAAAATTATATGCGGACATGAATATCTTCAGGAAGTTTGGCTCAAAGAAGAACTCCAAGGGTGTTATTGGGGAGTCTTTTGACAATGATCTCCACCCTCGGAGGTTGGCGGAGATGAGTGTGACCAGCACCAAATCCTCACGAACATCTTTGTTCAAAGCTTTACTTTCTTACCTAGAAATAATCCTCCTGAAGTGAGCTTTGATTTATATGCTGAAAACCATCAGATACCACTTACTGAATTTTGTGAAATATGCATGATCCCGTCTGATGGGAGCTTGGCTGAGCCTAGGCCAGCCGAGTTTGAGGACTTCTGTCGCACTTGGACAGTGGGTGATGAGAGAGGAGTGTCAGCCATCACTGTCGCTGGCTTACATTTTCCTGTTGTTCATTACTTTGCACTCTTTATTACCAAATGCTTGCTTGCTAGGGAGAAGGTGGGTGCACTTAGTTCACTGGACCTTGCTGTTTTACGTCGTGCACTTGAGCGCGACAACACGTATAGCTTGGGAGCTATCGTGGCTCGTCGCCTGCACCTTAATAAATCCCAGGGTAAAATACATGGTGGGATTTTTGCTAATCGTCTGGCGGCTCACTTCGAGGTTGAGATACGCCCTCATGATTACCCTCTGACCAAGGTTTACCTAGACCGAGCAGCCATGGATCACCATCTCTTTCTTGCACATGATCGTCCTGATATTGCCATTCCTTATAACCTGATCTATAGCGTTAGAACACGTGATGTTATCTCCTTGCTTGCACCTGCTTTGTTTGATTTTGTTGCCACAGGCGGATATAAGATTATGCCTGCAGACATCATCGCCTACTGGAACGCTCACGCTGCTGCAGAGGCTGCACAAGTACCTCAGCAGTGGGATGAGTGGATGCCCGCTCCTTAGGATCCCTACTACCCTCCAGGCTACTGATCGATCACCAACTTAGGGCAAAAGCCTAAGCTTGGGGGAGTACGTGTTCTCACCGACATATTATTCATGTTCACATATTATTCTATCTGTCGGTGCTCACACTTTTTCATTGTATCATCCATGCTTAGATTTATTTTCTTGCTTTCTTCTTGTGTGTTTGAAAAACTTTAGAAAAACCAAAAAAATTAGTTGTAGTAATTTACTTTCTATGCATGCTTAGTAGTATTATTAAAAATAAAATCCAAAAAGATTTCCTTGTTCTTCTTTTGCTTGTTGGGAGCTTTCCCGTGTAAATAGTTTTTCTTGTTTTTGCTTTTCCCTTTTATTTGCTTGTTCAAGAAAACCAAAAACTCCACAAATATTTCAGTGTGTTTCTCTAAATTTCTTTTCTTTTTATTCGAGTCTTACCGAGGAGAAGACCACGATGAAAATGTTTAGTGGCTCTCATATGAATAACTGATGAACTAATAAAGAGCCCATTTTACCTTGTCTTCTCCTGTTGAATAAAATGTTTTGCAGATTCCAGCTTAGTCCACGGCACTCTTGCACTATTATTATTATTTTCATATCATTCGGTCGTGCAAGTGAAAGGCAATAATGACGATATTCAATGAACTGGCCATGGCAAAGAGAAACTGGTATGAACTAGACTTGTTCTGTTTGTGTAAATATGTTTAACCTAGTATCGAGGCTTCAACCCATTATGGTTAAACATGTTTGCAATGACAATTAAAGATTATAGTTTCTCATGCCATGCATAAGTAGCTGGGAGTTGATAATGATTTATCTTTGGTATCAACATAGCGTTAAAATGATTGTGATGTAGTATGATGATATGGTATCCTCCTCTGAATGTTCGAGTGGCTTGACTTGGTACATGTTCATGCATGTAGTTGAATCAAAACCAACATAGCCTCTATAATATTTATGTTCATGGTGTTCATATCCTACTCATGCTAGTGTCCAATTTTACTTATGCATAATGCGTGGTTATGATCGTTGTTGCTCTCTAGCTGGCCGCTTCTCAATCTTAATTGCTAGCCTTCGCCTATACTAAGTGGGAATTCTGCTTGTACATCAAAAACCTTGAACCCAAAGTTATTCCAGATGAGTCCACCATACCTACCTATATACGGTATTACCCTGCTGTCCTAATTAAATTTGAATGTGCCACCTCAAAAAACTTCTAAAAACAATCATCCGTTTTCTGTGCCTGGATCGTTCATGGAGCGACAGGAGGTGGTCAATATTTTTCATGCTAAGCGGGTTATCCTCAGGTCGAGTGTTTATTCACTCGCCATCGCACGAGGAAATGAGCGGTAATAGGTATGCCCAGTCCCAAACTGCAAAAATGAAAAAGAGTTCATCTCTTAAATAATCAGACAAAAACTCCCAATGGAGTCAAAACCTTTACTTCTATCGCTTGGGAACCGCCACTAGCGTGCTTAGCATGGAAGATGTTGATAACTGATGGTCGTGAAGTGAATAAGAAGGGTGCATGTCTCAAAATATCATTTATCTTTGTCTTAAAAACTGAGCTCAGATACGTCCATTTTGCATCATGCTTTTATATCGATATTTATTGCATTATGGGTTGTTATTACACGTTATGTCACAATACTTATGCCTATTCTCTCTTATTTTACAAGGTTTACGTGAAGAGGGAGAATGCCGGCAGCTGGAATTCTGGGCTGGAAAAGGAGCAAATATTAGAGACCTATTCTGCACAGCTCCAAAAGTCCTGAAACTTCACAGAGGCAGTTTTTGGAATTAATAAAAAAATACTGACGAAAGAATCAACCAGAGGGGGCCACCCACCATCCACGAGGGTGGGGGGCGCGCCCTACCCCCCTGGGCGCGCCCCTACCTCGTGGGCCCCCTGGCAGGCCTCCGGTGCCCTATAGCTGCTATATGAAGTCTTTTACCCTGGAAAAAATCATAAGGAAGCTTTCGGGACGAAACATCGCCGCCATGAGGCGGAACCTTGGCGGAACCAATCTAGGGCTCCGGCGGAGCTGTTCTGCCGGGGAAACATCCCTCCGGGAGGGGGAAATCATCACCATCGTCATCACCATCGATCCTCTCATCGGGAGGGGGTCAATCTCCATCAACATCTTCACCATCACCATCTCCTCTCAAACCCTAGTTCATCTCTTGTATTCAATCTTTGTCCCAAAACCTCAGATTGGTACATGTGGGTTGCTAGTAGTGTTGATTACTCCTTGTAGTTGATGCTAGTTGGTTTATTTGGTGGAAGATCATATGTTCAGATCCTTTATGCATATTAATACCCCTCTGATTATGAACATGAATATGATTTGTGAGTAGTTACGTTTGTTCCTGAGGACATGGGAGAAGTCTTGCTATAAGTAGTCATGTGAATTTGGTATTCGTTCGATATTTTGATGAGATGTATGTTGTCTTTCCTCTAGTGGTGTTATGTGAACGTCGACTACATGACACTTCACCATTGTTTGGGCCTAGAGGAAGGCATTGGGAAGTAATAAGTAGATGATGGGTTGCTAGAGTGACAGAAGCTTAAACCCTAGTTTATGCGTTGCTTCGTAAGGGGCTGATTTGGATTCATATGTTTCATGCTATGGTTAGGTTTACCTTAATACTTCTTTTGTAGTTGTGTATGCTTGCAATAGGGGTTAATCATAAGTGGGATGCTTGTCCAAGGAAGGGCAGTACCCAAGCACCGGTCCACCCACATATCAAATTATCAAAGTAACGAACGTGAATCATATGAACGTGATGAAAACTAGCTTGACGATAATTCCCATGTGTCCTCGGGAGCGTTTTCCTTCATATAAGAGTTTGTCTTGGCTTGTCCTTTGCTACAAAAAGGATTGGGCCATCTTGCTCTTGTCCTTTGCTACAAAAAGGATTGGGCCATCTTGCTGCACCTTATTTACTTTGTTACTTGTTACCCATTACAAATTACGTTATCACAAAACTATCTATTACCGATAATTTCAGTGCTTGCAGAGAATACCTTACTGAAAACCGCTTGTCATTTCCTTCTACTCCTCGTTGGGTTCGACACTCTAACTTATCGAAAGGACTACGATAGATCCCCTATACTTGTGGGTCATCAAGACTCTTTTCTGGCGCCGTTGCCGGGGAGTGAAGCGCCTTTGGTAGGTGGAATTTGGTAAGGAAAAATTTCTATAGTGTGCTGAAATTTACTGTCACTTGTTACTATGGAACATAATCCTTTGAGGGGCTTGTTCGGGGTATCTTCACCCCGACCAGTAGAGCAAAGAGTTGCTCCTCAACCTACTGAACCTACTGAAAACGTTTACTTTGAAATTCCTTCGGGTATGATAGAGAACTGCTAGCTAATCCTTTCACAGGTGATGGAACATTACTCCCCGATTTGCACCTAATCAGTGTGGATGAAGTTTGTGGATTATTTAAGCTTGCAGGTATGCCCGAGGATGTTATCAAGAATAAGTTCTTCCATTTATCTTTGAAGGGAAAGGCATTTACATGGTTTAGGCTATGTGATGATATGGGATCATGGAACTACAACCGATTGAAATTGGAATTTCATCAGAAGTTTTATCCTATGCATCTTGTTCATCGTGATCGTAATTATATATATAATTTTTGGCCTCGCGAAGGAGAAAGCATCGCTCAAGCTTGGGGGAGGCTTAAGTCAATGTTATATTCATGCCCCAATCATGAGCTCTCAAGAGAAATTATTATTCAAAAATTTTATGCTCGGCTTTCTCTCAATAATCGCTCCATGCTCGATACTTCTTGTATTGGCTCTTTTATGATGAAGACTATTGAATTCAAATGGAATTTATTGGAAAGAAGTAAACTCAACTCTGAAGATTGGGATCTCGACGAAGGTAAGGAGTCAGGTATAACACCTAAGTTTGATTGTGTTAAATCTTTTATGGACATCTATGTTTTCCGTGAATTTAGCACTAAATATGGACTTGACTCTGACATAGTAGCTTCTTTCTGTGAATCCTTTGCTAATCGTGTTGATCTCCCTAAGGAGAAGTGGTTTAAATATAATCCTCCCATTGAAGTAAAAGTAGTTGCACCTATTAAAGTTGAAGAAAAGACTATCACTTATAATGTTGATCCTATTGTTCCTACTGCTTATATTGAGAAACCACCTTTCCCTGTTAGAATAAAGGATCATGCTAAAGCTTCAACTGTGGTTCGTAAGAGTAACACTAGAACACCTACACCCCCTGAGCAAATTAAAGTTGAACCTAGTATTGCTATGGTTAAAGATCTCTTGGCTGATAATATTGATGGGCATGTTATTTACTTCTGTGATGAAGCTGCTAGAATTGCTAGACCTGATACTAAAAATAAACATAGACCTGTTGTAGGCATGCCCGTTATTTCTGTTAAAATAGGAGATCATTGTTATCATGGCTTGTGTGATATGGGTGCTAGTGCAAGTGCAAAACCTCATTCCTTATACAAAGAAATTATGCATGATATTGCACCTGCTGAGATAGAGGAAATTGATCTTACAATTAAACTTGCCAATAGAGACACTATTTCACCATTTGGGATTGTTAGAGATGTTGAAGTCTTGTGTGGGAAAGTTAAATATCCTGCTGATTTTCTTGTTCTTGGTTCCCCACAAGATGACTTTTGTCCCATTATATTTGGTAGACCCTTCTTGAATACTGTTAATGCTAGGATAGACTGCAAAAAGGATGTTGTTACTATTGGTTTGGGGGATATGTCTCATGAGTTTAATTTTGCTATATTTCGTAGACAACCCCATGATAAAGAATTGCCTAGTAAAGATGAAATTATTGGTCTTGCTTCTATTGTCGTGCCTCCTAATGATCCTTTAGAACAATATTTGCTCGACCATGAAAATGATATGTTTATGAATAAAAGAAGGGAAATAGATGAAGTATTCTTTAAACAGGGACCTATTTTGAAACACAACTTGCCTGTTGAAATCCTGGGGGATCCTCCTCCACCCAAGGGTGATCCCGTGTTTGATCTTAAACCATTACCTGATACTCTTAAATATGCTTATCTTGATGAGAAAAAGATATATCATGTTAATATTAGTGCTAACCTTTCAGAGCATGAAGAGAAGAAATTATCGAAAACTCTGAAGAAGCACCGTGCTGCTATTGGATATACTCTTGATGATCTTAAGGGCATTAGTCCCACTCTATGTCAGCACAAAATAAAATTGGAGAAAGACGCTAAACCAGTTGTTGATCACCAACGACGGTTAAATCCTAAGATGAAAGAAGTGGTAAGAAAAGACATACTAAGGGTTCTGGAGGCAGGTATAATTTATCCTGTTGCCGATAGTCAGTGGGTAAGTCTTGTCCATTGTGTCCCCAAGAAGGGAGGTATTACTGTTGTTCCTAATGATAAAGATGAATTGATCCCAAAAAGAATTATTACAGGTTATAGAATGGTAATTGATTTTCGCAAATTAAATAAAGCTACTAAAAAGCATCATTACCCTTTACCTTTTATTGATCAAATGCTAGAAAGATTATCCAAACATACACATTTTTGCTTTCTAGATGGTTATTCTGGTTTCTCTCAAATACCTGTGTCAAAAGAGGATCAAGAAAAGACCACCTTTACTTGTTCTTTCGGTACCTTTGCTTATAGACGTATGCCTTCTGGTTTGTGTAATGCACCTGCTACCTTTCAAAGATGCATGATGGCTATATTCTCTGATTTTTGTGAAAAGATTGTTGAGGTTTTCATGGATGATTTCTCCATTTACGGAACTTCTTTTGATGATTGCTTAAGCAACCTTGATCGAGTTTTGCAGAGATGTGAAGAAACTAATCTTGTCTTGAATTGGGAAAAGTGCCACTTTATGGTTAATGAAGGTATTGTCTTGGGGCATAAAATTTCTGAAAGAGGTATTGAAGTTGATAAAGCTAAAGTTGATGCTATTGAAAAGATGTCGTGTCCTGCTACCTCTTGAGCATGCATTGGTTTTCCCTTGAAGAAGAAAGGGTGATGCAGTAAAGTAGCATAAGTATTTCCCTCAGTTTTTGAGAACCAAGGTATCAATCCAGTAGGAGACCACGCACGAGTCCCTCGCACCTACACAAACAAACAAGAACCTCACAACCAACGCGATAAAGGGGTTGTCAATCCCTCAACGGCCACTTACGAGAGTGAGATCTGATAGATATGATAAGATAATATTTTTGGTATTTTTATGATAAAGAGGCAAAGTAAAATAAAAGGGCAATAAAAATAGCTAAGTGTTGGAAGATTTATATGATGGAAAATAGACCCGGGGGCCATAGGTTTCACTAGTGGCTTCTCTCGAGAGCATAAGTATTACGGTGGGCGAACAAATTACTGTTGAGCAATTGACAGAATTGAGCATAGTTATGAGAATATCTAGGTATGATCATGTATATAGGCATCACGTCCGAGACAAGTAGACCAACTCCTGCCTGCATCTACTACTACTACTCCACACATCGACCGCTATCCAGCATGCATCTAGAGTATTAAGTTCAAAAGAACAGAGTAACGCTTTAAGTAAGATGACATGATGTAGAGGGATAAACTCATGCAATATGATATAAACCCCATCTTGTTATCCTCGATGGCAACAATACAATACGTGCCTTGCTGCCCCTACTGTCACTGGAAAGGACACCACAAGATTGAACCCAAAGCTAAGCACTTCTCCCATTGCAAGAAAGATCAATCTAGTAGGCCAAACCAAACTGATAATTCGAAGAGACTTGCAAAGATAACCAATCATACATAAAAGAATTCAGAGAAGATTGAAATATTGTTCATAGATAATCTTGATCATAAACCCACAATTCATCGGTCTCAACAAACACACCGCAAAAGAAGATTACATCGAATAGATCTCCGCGAGAATCGTGGAGAACTTTGTATTGAGATCCAAAGAGAGAGAAGAAGCCATCTAGCTAATAACTATGGACCCGAAGATCTAAGGTAAACTACTCACATATCATTGGAGAGGCTATGGTGTTGATGTAGAAGCCATCCGTAATCAATGCCCCCTCCAGCAGGACGCCGGAAAAGGCCCCAAGATGGGATCTCACGGGTACAGAAGGTTGCGGCGGTGGAATTAGGTTTTCGTGGATGCTTCTGTTGGTTTGGGGGTACGTAGGTATATATAGGAGGAAGAAGTACGTCGGTGGAACAACGTGGGCCCCATGAGGGTGGAGGGCGCGCCCCCTACCTCGTGCCCTCCTGGTTGCTTTCTTGACGTCGGGTCCAAGTCCTCTGGATCATGTTCGTTCCGAAAATCACGTTCCCGAAGGTTTCATTCCGTTTGGACTCTGTTTGATATTCTTTTTCTGCGAATCATTGAAATAGGCAAAAAAACAGCAATTTGGGCTGGGCCTCCGGTTAATAGGTTAGTCCCAAAAATGATATAAAAGTGTATAATAAAGCCCGTTAAACATCCAAAACAGAATATAATATAGCATGAAGCAATCAAAAATTATAGATACGTTGGAGACGTATCATGTCCTAAGGACATCAAAGGTATAAGAAGTTTCCTTGGTCATGCCGGTTTTTATAGGAGGTTCATTAAGGACTTCTCAAAACTTTCTAGGCCTTTGACTAATTTCTTACAAAAATATGTTCCTTTTATCTTTGATGATGATTGTGTAGAAGCATTTGAAATACTTAACGAAGCTTTGATTTCTGCACCTATTATTCAGCCACCTGATTGGAATTTACCCTTTGAAATTATGTGTGATGCTAGCGATTATGCTGTAGGTGCTGTTCTAGGACAAAGAGTTGATAAGAAATTAAATGTTATCCAATATGCTAGTAAAACTCTAGACAGTGCCCAGAGAAATTATGCTACTACTGAAAAAGAATTTTTAGTAGTTGTATTTGCCTGTGATAAGTTCAGACCTTATATTGTTGACTCTAAAGTAACTGTTCACACCGATCATGCTGCTATTAAATATCTTATGGAAAAGAAAGATGCTAAACCTAGACTCATTAGATGGGTTCTCCTACTACAAGAATTTGATTTGCATATTATTGTTAGAAAGGGAGCTGAGAACCCCGTTGCAGACAACTTGTCTAGGTTAGAGAATGTTCTTGATGACCCACTACCTATTGATGATAGCTTCCCTGATGAACAATTAGCTGTTACAAATGCTTCTCGTACTGCTCCATGGTATGCTGATTATGCTAATTACATTGTTGCTAAATTTATACCACCTAGTTTCACATACCAATAAAAGAAAAAGTTTTTCTATGATTTAAGACATTACTTCTGGGATGACCCACACCTTTATAAAGAAGGAGTAGATGGTGTTATTCGACGTTGTGTACCTGAGCATGAACAGGAACAGATCCTACGCAAGTGTCACTCCGAAGCTTATGGAGGACACCACGCTGGAGACAGAACTGCGCATAAGGTATTGCAATCCGGTTTTTATTGGCCTACTCTCTTCAAAGATGCCCGTAAGTTTGTCTTGTCTTGTGATGAATGCCAAAGAATTGGTAATATTAGTAGACGTCAAGAAATGCCTATGAACTATTCACTTGTTATTGAACCATTTGATGTTTGGGGCTTTGATTATATGGGACCGTTTCCTTCCTCTAACGGGTATACACATATTTTAGTTGCTGTTGATTACGTTACTAAGTGGGTAGAAGCTATTCCAACTAGTAGTGCTGATCATAACACCTCTATTAAGATGCTTAAGGAAGTTATTTTTCCAAGGCTTGGAGTCCCTAGATATTTAATGACTGATGGTGGTTCACATTTTATTCATGATGCCTTTCGTAAAATGCTTGCTAAGTATGATGTTAATCATAGAATTGCATCTCCATATCACCCTCAGTCTAGTGGTCAAGTAGAACTTAGTAATAGAGAGCTCAAATTAATTTTGCAAAAGACTGTTAATAGATCTAGAAAGAATTGGTCCAAGAAACTTGATGATGCTTTATGGGCCTATAGAACTGCATATAAAAATCCTATGGGTATGTCTCCGTATAAAATGGTTTATGGAAAAGCATGTCACTTACCTCTCGAACTGGAACATAAGGCATATTGGGCCATTAAAGAGCTCAATTATGATTTCAAACTTGCCGGTGAGAAGAGACTATTTGACATTAGCTCACTTGATAAATGGAGAACCCAGGCCTATGAGAATGCCAAACTGTTTAAAGAAAAAGTTAAAAGATGGCATGACAAAAGGATACAAAAGCATGAGTTTAATGTAGGTGATTATGTGTTGCTATTCAACTCTCGTTTAATTTGCAGGAAAACTTCTCTCTAAATGGGAAGGTCCTTACGTTATCGAGGAGGTCTATCGTTCCGGTGCCATAAAAATCAACAACTTCAAAGGCACAAATCCAAAGGTGGTGAACGGTTAAAGAATCAAACATTATATCTCACGTAATCCTATAAATGTTGAAACCAATGTTATTGAAACCGTAACCCCGGAGGAATATATAAGGGACACTTTCCAGAATGTTTCAGACTCTGAAAAGGAATAGGTATGTGGTACGGTAAGTAAACCAACTCCAAAACAGTTCTAATAGCAAATTTTCTCCGTTTTGGAATATTTAAGAAAATAGGAAAATAAGAAGTAGTCCGGGAAGGACACGAGGCGCCCACGTGGGTGGAGGGCGCGCCCTACCCCCTGGGCGCGCCCCCTGCCTCGTGGGCACCTCGTGTGTCCTCCGGACTCCGTTTTCTTGCACGATACTTCTTTTAGTCGGTGAAAATTCATTATATAATCTCCCGAAGGTTTTGACCACCGTACCACGCAAATATCCTCTGTTTTTGTTTCGAGCTGTTTTCTGCCAGAGTGTCAAGGCCAGGCATCATGTCGTCCCCCTCCTCCAACAATGAGGGCAACGATGCTTGGCTAATGAAGATAGAGCTGAAGAGAGAAGAACCCGGGGAGATCAACAAGGATGATGGGATCAAGAAGGCCATGGAGGATCAAGCTCCGGCAGCGGAAGATGAAGACATCATCCAACCTCATTACAATCTTCTTACCCCAACGGAGATTGAAGCTTTCAAGATGATTGAGTTAGCTCGCATACAAAATAAGTATCTCACACGTGAAAATATTTTGTTGAAGGAGCATATTACCGCACTCAAGGGCATCATCCGCAAATTGGAGGATCTCCTACACTCGATGTGCGACTACCCATCATCACCACCATCTTCTTCACCAGCAAAGGAGAACTGAGTATCGGGTATGGGCACTCCCCTTGGCAACTGCCAAGCTTTGGGGAGATGCCCCGGTATCGTATCACCATCACACTCCTATCTTTATCGTTTTTCTTAGTTCGATCCTTTTGGTAATATCTTGATCTAGTAGAATAAAGTTTTAGTATGATCTAGTCTTGAGTTTTGCTTTATGATCCTTCTATGTAATTGAGTCCGTGAGCTATATATAATAAAGATTAGTGTTGAGTCAAGGGCTTGGTTATCTTGCTATGATCTTGAGGGAAGAAAAAGAAAGAATAAAAAGAAAAAAAGAGATCATATTGATCTTATGGAGAGTAATGACTTCACATATAAAGAGTATGATGAATAAAAGTTGTTGAGAGTTGACAAACATAGTTTTGGTCATTGTTGCAATTAATAGGAAGTAATAAAGAGAGGTATTCACATATAAATATACTATCTTGGACATCGTTTATGATTGTGAGCACTCATTAAAATATGACATGCTAAAGAGTTGATGTTGGACAAGGAAGACAACGTAATGGGTTATATTTTCTTATATCCGAAATAAAGTATATTGTCATGGATCATCCAACATGTTGAGCTTGCCTTTCTCCCTCATGCTAGCCAAATTCTTTGCACCAAGTAGAGATACTACTTGTGCTTCCAAATATCCTTAAACCCAGTTTTGCCATGAGAGTCCACCATATCTACCTATGGATTGAGTAAGATCCTTCAAGTAAGTTGTCATCGTTGCATGCAATAAAAGTTGCTCTCTAAATATGTATGGTTTATTAGTGTGGAGAAAATAAGCTTTATACGATCTTGTGATGTGGAAGAAATAAAAGCGACGGACTGCATAATAAAGGTCCATATCACAAGTGGCAATATAAAGTGACGTTCTTTCGCATTAAGATTTTGTGCATCCAAACCATAAAAGCACATGACAACCTCTTCTTCCCTCTGCGAAGGTCCTATCTTTTATTCTCGTCTCATACCTTATACAAGAGTCATGGTGATCTTCAACTTTACTTTTTACATTTTATCCTTTGGCAAGCTCATTGTGTTGGAAAGATCCTGATATATATATATATATATATATATATATATATATATATATATATATATATATATATATATATATATATATATATATATATATCTAATTGGATGTAAGTTAGCATGAACTATTATTGTTGACATTACCCTTGAGGTAAAAGGTTGGGAGGCAACACTATAAGCCCCTATCTTTCTCGGTGTCTGATTGAAACTCCATAACCATAAGTACTGCGTGAGTGTTAGCAATTGTGAAAGACTAAATGATAGTCGAGTATGTGGACTTCCTGAAAAGCTCTTATATTGAATTTTTCTGATGTTATGATAAATTGCAATTGCTTCAATGACTGAGATTATAGTTTGTTAGTTCTCAATGAAGTTTCTGATTCATACTTTACATTGTGAATAGATTATTACTTGAGCATAAGAAATCATATGACAATATATATATATATGTGTTGCTGTTATAAGAATGATCATGATGCCCTCATGTCCGTATTTTATTTTATCGACACCTCTATCTCTAAACATGTGGACATATTTTTCGTTATCGGCTTCCGCTTGAGGACAAGCGAGGTCTAAGCTTGGGGGAGTTGATACGTCCATTTTGCATCATGATTTTATATCAATATTTATTGCATTATGGGTTGTTATTACACGTTATGTCACAATACTTATGCCTATTCTCTCTTATTTTACAAGGTTTACGTGAAGAGGGAGAATGCCGGCAGCTGGAATTCTGGGCTGGAAAAGGAGCAAATATTAGAGACCTATTCTGCACAGCTCCAAAAGTCCTGAAACTTCACAGAGGCAGTTTTTGGAATTAATAAAAAAATACTGGCGAAAGAATCAACCAGAGGGGGCCACCCACCATCCACAAGGGTGGGGGGCGCGCCCTACCCCCCTGGGCGCGCCCCCTACCTCGTGGCCCCCCTGGCAGGCCTCCGGTGCCCTATAGCTGCTATATGAAGTCTTTTACCCTGGAAAAAATCATAAGGAAGCTTTCGGGACGAAACACCGCCGCCATGAGGCGGAACCTTGGCGAAACCAATCTAGGGCTCCGGCGGAGCTGTTCTGCCGGGGAAACATCCCTCCGGGAGGGGGAAATCATCACCATCGTCATCACCATCGATCCTCTCATCGGGAGGGGGTCAATCTCCATCAACATCTTCACCAGCACCATCTCCTCTCAAACCCTAGTTCATCTCTTGTAGCCAATCTTTGTCCCAAAACCTCATATTGGTACCTGTGGGTTGCTAGTAGTGTTGATTACTCCTTGTAGTTGATGCTAGTTGGTTTATTTGGTGGAAGATCATATGGTCAGATCCTTTATGCATATTAATACCCCTCTGATTATGAACATGAATATGATTTGTGAGTAGTTACGTTTGTTCCTGAGGACATGGGAGAAGTCTTGCTATAAGTAGTCACGTGAATTTGGTATTCGTTCGATATTTTGATGAGATGTATGTTGTATTTCCTCTAATGGTGTTATGTGAACGTCGACTGCATGGCACTTCAACATTGTTTGGGCCTAGAGGAAGGCATTGGGAAGTAATAAGTAGATGATGGGTTGCTAGAGTGACAGAAGCTTAAACCCTAGTTTATGCATTGCTTCGTAAGGGGCTGATTTGGATCCATATGTTTCATGCTATGGTTAGGTTTACCTTAATACTTCTTTTGTAGTTGCGGATGCTTGCAATAGGGGTTAATCATAAGTGGGATGCTTGTCCAAGGAAGGGCAGTACCCAAGCACCGGTCCACCCACATATCAAATTATCAAAGTAACGAACGCGAATCATATGAACGTGATGAAAACTAGCTTGACGATAATTCCCATGTGTCCTCGGGAGCATTTTCCTTCATATAAGAGTTTGTCTAGGCTTGTCCTTTGCTACAAAAAGGATTGGGCCATCTTGCTGCACCTTATTTACTTTGTTACTTGTTACCCGTTACAAATTACCTTATCACAAAACTATCTGTTACCGATAATTTCAGTGCTTGCAGAGAATACCTTACTGAAAACCGCTTGTCATTTCCTTCTGCTCCGCGTTGGGTTCGACACTCTAACTTATCGAAAGGATTACGATAGATCCCCTATACTTGTGGGATATCAAGCTCTGGCACCTCTGCAAATCACTGCTTCCCTCTGCGAAGGGACTTTCTATTTACTTTTATGTTGTGTCACCACCTTCTAAACCAAGCGCCAGAAACTGAGTAGAGCACAGCTGTCATGATTTATGCATTGTGTGTAGCTAATGTTGGGTGCATCATGACTGAATCTTTTCTACCATGAATTACAATGTTTTAGTCGCTGCTTGAACTTTGGAGGTGCTCTGCATTTATGTTTTGCGGTCTCAGAAAGGGCTAGCGAGATACCACTATTGTCATATTATATCATGGTTTTTTGACAACGTGTTGCCGTTTGAGATTTCTTATTATTGCTCGCTAGCTGATTATGTCATTGATATCAATCATTATAATCTTTAAGAGTTATTGTCGACATGGTTAGTTATGATGTTGGCTGAAAACCTGGGTGTTGTTTAAGCTTATTTATGCAAGTAAGAGCAAAAGAGTTTGTAAAAGTTTTTCTTTCTCACTTTCAGTGTATCAACTGAATTGCTTGAGGACAAGCAAAGGTTTAAGCTTGGGGGAGTTGATACGTCTCCAACGTATCTACTTTTTCTCACACTTTTCCTCTTGTTTTGGACACTAATTTGCATGATTTGAATGAAACTAACCCCGGATTGACGCTGTTTTTAGCAGAACTACCATGGTGTTGTTTTTGTGCAGAAATGAAAGTTCTCGGAATGGAACGAAACTTTGCGAGGATTTTTTATATCAATAATAAGAATTTCTGGAGCCAAGACCCACCAGAGAGGGGCCCCTGGGTGGGCACAACCCACCAGGGCGCGCCCCCCTCTCCTCGCGCACCCAGGTGGGTTGTACCCACCTGGTGGCCCCGCTGACGACCCCCCTGATACTACGAAATCACATATTTCCAGAAAAAAAATCAGGGAGAAACAATTATCACGATCCATGAGACAGAGCCGTCGCCAAGCCTTGTTCTTCCTCGAGAGGGCAGATCTGGAGTCCGTTTGGGGTTCCGGAGAGGGGGATCTTCGTTCTTCGTCATGACCAACCATTATCCATCGCCAATTCCATGATGCTCCCCACCGGGAGTGAGTAATTCCTTCATAGGCTCGTTGGTCAGTGAGGAGTTGGATGCGATTCATCATGTAATCATGTTAGTTTTGTTAGGGCTTGATCCCTAGTATCCACTATGTTCCTAGATTGATGTTGCTATGACTTCGCTATGCTTAATGCTTGTCACTTTGTACCCGGGTGCCATGAACTCAGATATGAACCGTTTATGAATTCATCATTATATCCATGTTTTAGATCCGATCTTGCAAGTTATAGTCACCTACTACGTGTTATGATCCGGCAACCCCGGAGTGACAACAACCGGGCCCACTCCCGGTGATGACCGTAGTTTGAGGACTTCATGTATTCACTATGTGTTAATGCTTTGTTCGGGTTTTCTATTAAAAGGAGGCCTTAATATCCCTTAGTTTCCAATATGGACCCTGCTGCCACGGGAGGGTAGGACAAAAGATGTCATGCAAGTTCTTTTAATAAAGCACGTATGAATATTTACGGAATACATGCCTACATTATATCGATGGACTGGAGCTAGTGCCGTATCGCCCTAGGTTATAACTGTCACATGATGAATATCATCCAACAAGTCACCGATCCAATGCCTACGAATTTATCCTACTGATCACTTTGATGCAGATAATTAATCTCCAGGTGTGGTTGAATTGACAACTCAGCTGCTAATACCTTCAAATATTTTTTGGCTCCCCTTGTGTCGAATATATAAATTTGGGTTAAATACTTTACCCTCGAAAACTGTTACGATCCCCTATACTTGTGGGTTATGAATAGACTCTACGTTCACATACAACGGGTGCAAGACAGTTTTGCACATGCGGAATACTCGGGGTTGAACTTGATGAGCCTGGCATGTACAGACATGGCCTCGGAACACTGGAGACCGAATGGTCGAACGTGAATCATATAGTAGATATGATCATCATAGATATGTTCATCATTGATGAATGCTCCATCTCACGTGATGATCGGACATGGTTTAGTTGATTTCGATCACATATCATTTAGATGACATGAGGGATGTCTATCTAAGTGGGAGTTCTTAAGTAATTTGATTAATTGAACTTAATTTATCATGAACTTAGTCCTGATAATATTTGCAAATTATGTTGTAGATCAATAGCTCACGTTGTAGCTCCCCTATATTTTCGATATGTTCCTAGAGAAAACTAAGTTGAAAGATGATAGTAGCAATGATGCAGACTAGGTCCGTGATATGAGAATTATCCTCATGGCTGCACCGAAGAATTATGTCCTTGATGCACCGCTAGGTGACAGACCTATTGCAGGAGCAGATGCAGACTTATGAACGTTTGGCAAGGTCGGTATGATGACTACTTTATAGTTTAGTGCACCATGCTTTATGGCTTAGATTCTGGGCTGCAAAGACGTTTTGAACGCCACAGAGCATATGAGATGTTCTAAGAACTGAAATTGGTATTTTAGACTCATGCCCGTGTCGAGAGATATGAGACCTCCAACAAGTACTTTGCCTACAAGATGGAGAAGAATAGCTCAGCCAGTGAGCATGTGCTCCTAATGTCTGGGTACTACAATCGCTTGAATCAATGTTAATCTTCCAGATAAGATAGTGATTGACAGAGTTCTCTAGTCACTATCACCAAGCTACTAGAACTTTGTGACGAACTATAGTATGCAAGGGATGACGAAAATGATTCCCGAGCTCTTCGTGATGTTGAAATCAGCGAAGGTAGAAATCAAGAAAGAGCATCAAGTGTTGATGGTTAACAAGACCACTAGTTTCAAGAAAAAGGGCAAGGAAAAGAAAGGGAATTTCAAGAAGAATGGCAAGCAAGTTGCCACTCTCGTGAAGAAGCCCAAAGCTGGACCTAAGCCTGAAACTGAGTGCTTCTACTGCAAAGGGAATGGTCACTGGAAGCGAAACTGCCCCAAATACTTGGCGCATAAGAAGGATGGCAAAGTGAACAAAGGTATATTTGATATACATGTTATTGATGTGTACTTTACTAGTGTTCATAGTAGCCCCTGGGTATTTGGTACCGGTTCAGTTGCTAAGATTAGTTACTCGAAATAGGAGTTACAAAATGAACAGAGACTAGTTGAGGGCGAGGTGACGATGTGTGTTGGAAGTGATTCCAAGGTTGATAAGATCACCATCACATACTCCCTCTACCTTCGGGGTTAGTTTTGAACCTAAATAAATGTTATTTGGTGTTTGCGTTGAGCGTGAATATGATTGGATCATGTTTACTGCAATACGGTTATTCATTTAAGTCAGAGAATAATTGTTGTTCTGTTTACATGACTAAAACCTCCTATGGTCATACACCCAATGTAAATGGTTTATTGAATCTCGATCGTAGTAATACACATATTAATAATATTGATGCCAAAAGATGCAAAGTTGATAATGATAGTTTAACATACTTGTGGCACTGTCGTTTTGGTCATATTGGTGTAAAGCGCATGAAGAAACCCCATGCAGATGGACTTTTGGAATCACTTGATTATGAATCATTTGATACTTGCGAACCATGCCTCATAGGCAAGATGACTAAATCTCCGTTCTCCGGAACAATGGAGCGAGCTGATGACTTATTAGATATAATACATATCGATGTATGTGGTATGCTGAGTATTGAAGCACGCGACGGGTATCATTATTTTCTGACCTTCACAGATGATTTGAGTAGATATGGGTATGTCTATATAATAAAACACAAGTCTGAAACATTTGAAAAGTTCAAAGAATTTCAGAGTGAAGTGGAGAATCATCGTAATAAGAAAATAAAGTTTCTACGATCTGATCGTGGAGGCGAATATTTGAGTTACGAGTTTGGCCTTCATTTAAAACAACGTGGAATAGTTTCACAACTCACACCACCTGGAACACCACACTGTAATGGTGTGTCTGAACGTCGTAACCGTACTTTATTAGATATGGTGCGATCTATGATGTCTCTTACCGATTTACCACTATCGTTTTGGGGTTATGCATTAGAGACAGCTGCATTCACATTAAATAGGGCACCGTCTAAATCCGTTGAGACGACACCGTATGAACTATGGTTTGGCAAGAAACCTAAGCTGTCGTTTCTTAAAGTTTGGGGTTGTGACACTTATGTTAAAAGGCTTCAGCCTGATAATCTCGAACCCAAATCAGAGAAGTGCGTCTTCATATGATACCCTAAAGAAACAATTGGGTACACATTCTACCACAAATCCAAAGGCAAGATCTTTGTTTCCAAGCATGGAAACTTTGTAGAGAAGGAGTTTCTCTTGAAAGAAGTGAGTGGGAGGAAAGTAGAACTTTATGAGGTAGTTGTACCTTCTCTCGAATTGGAAGGTAGCTCATCAAAGAAAACCGTTCCCGTGATAATGATAATGATCATGAAACTTCAGATCAAGTTACTACTGAACCTCGTAGGTCAACTAGAGCATGATCCGCACCAGAGTGGTACGGTAATCCTGTTCTGGAAGTCATGTTACTAGACCATGATGAACCGACAAACTATGAAGAAGCTATGATGAGCCCAGATTCCGACACATGGCTTGAGGCCATGAAATCTGAGATAGGATCTATGTATGAGAACAAAGTGTGGACTTTGGAGGACTTGCCCGATGATCGGCAAGCCATTGAGAATAAATGGATGTTCAAGAAGAAGACTGACGCTGATGGTAATGTCACCATCTACAAAGATCGACTTGTCGCGAAAGGTTTTCACCAAGTTCAAGGGATTGACTAGGATGAGACTTTCTCATCTGTAGCGATGCTTAAGTCTGTCCAAATTATGTTAGCAATTGCTGCATTTTATGATTATGAAATTTGTCAAATGGACGTCAAAATGGCATTCCTTAATGGATTTCTTAAAGAATAGTTGTATATGATGCAACCAGAAGGTTTTATCAATCCTAAAGGTGCTAACAAAGTGTGCAAGCTCCAGCGATCCATCTATGGACTGGTGCAAGCATCTCGGAGTTGGAATATACGCTTTGACGAGGTGATCAAAGCATATGATTTTATACAAACTTTCGGTGAAGCCTGTATTTACAAGAAAGTGAGTGGGATTTCTGTAGCATTTCTGATATTATATGTAGATGACATATTGTTGATTGGAAATGATATAGAATTTCTGGAAAGCATAAAAGGATACTTGAATAAGAGTTTTTCAATAAAATACCTCGGTGGAGCTGCTTGCTACCTCTTGAGCATGCGTTGGTTTTCCCTTGAAGAGGAAAGGGTGATGCAACAAAGTAGCGTAAGTATTTCCCTCAGTTTTTGAGATCCAAGGTGTCAATCCAGTAGGAGACAACGCACAAGTCACCTAGTACCTGCACAAACAATCAAGAACCTTGCAACCAACGCGATAAAGGGGTTGTCAATCCCTTCACGGTCACTCGCAAAAGTGAGATCTAATAAAGATAGTAAAGTAAATATTTTTGGTATTTTTGTTGTATAGATTGGAAAGTAAAGATTGCAAAATAGTAAACGAGATGCGATGTAAATGAAAGAGATGCAATATAATAAGAAAGAGACCTGGGGGCCATAGGTTTCACTAGTGGCTTCTCTCAAGATAGCATGTATTACGGTGGGTGAACAAATTACTGCCGAGCAATTGATAGAAAAGCGCATAGTTATGAAGATATCTAAGGCAATGATCATGAATATAGGCATCACGTCCGTGTCAAGTAGACCGAAATGATTCTGCATCTACTACTATTACTCCACACATCGACCGCTATCCAGCATGCATCTAGAGTATTAAGTTCATAAGAACAGAGTAACGCATTAAGCAACATGACATGATGTAGAGGGATAAACTCAAGCAATATGATATAAACCCCATATTTTTATCCTCGATGGCAACAATACAATATGATTTCACTGGGAAAGGACACTGCAAGATTGAACCCAAAGCTAAGCACTTCTCCCATTGCAAGAAAGATCAATCTAGTAGGCCAAACTAAACCGATAATTCAAAGAGACTTGCAAAGATATCAAATCATGCATATAAGAATTCAGAGAAGAACCAAATAATATTCATAGATAATCTTGTTCATAAATCCACAATTCATCGGATCTCGGCAAACACACCGCAAAAGAGTATTACATCGAATAGATCTCCAAGAACACCGAGGAGAACTTTGTATTGAGAATCAAAGAGAGAGAAGAAGCCATCTAGCTAACAACTATGGACCCGAAGGTCTGTGGTAAACTACTCACGCTTCATCGGAGAGGCAATGGTGTTGATGTAGAAGCCCTCCGTGATCGATTCCCCCTCCGGCAGATCGCCGGTAAAGGCCCCAAGATGGGATCTCACGGGTACAGAAGGTTACGGCGGTGGAAATGTGGTTTCTTGGCTCTCTCTGATCGATCTAGGGTATAAGAGTATATATATAGGCGAAAGAAGTATGTTGGTGGAGCTACGAGGGGCCCGCGAGGGTGGGGGGCGCGCCTACCCCCCTGGGCATGCCCGCCTGCCTCGTGGCGTTCCAGACTTCAACTCCAAGTCTTCTGGATTGCTTTCGGTCCAAGAAAGATCATCGCGAAGGTTTCATTCCGTTTTGACTTCGTTTGGTATTCCTTTTCTGCAAAACACTAAAATAGGCAAAAAAAACCAGAAATTGGCACTGGGCCTCCGGTTAATCGGTTAGTCCCAAAAATAATATAAAAGAGCATATTAAAGCCCTTTAAACATCCAAAACAGATAATATAATAGCCTGGAACAATCAAAAATTATAGATACGTTGGAGACGTATCAAGCATCCCCAAGCTTAATTCCTGCTCGTCCTCGAGTAGGTAAATGATAAAAACAGAATTTTTGATGTGGAATGCTACCATAATTATCAATGTAATTTTCTTTATTGTGGCATGAATGTTCAGATCTGAAAGATTGAAGACAAAAGTTTAATATTGACATAAAAATAATAATACTTCAAGCATACTAACAAAGTAATCATGTCTTCTCAAAATAACATGGCCAAAGAAAGTTCATCCCTACAAAATCATATAGTTTGGCTATGCTCCATCTTCATCACACAAAATGTTCAAATCATGCACAACCCCGATGACAAGCCAAGCAATTGTTTCATACTTTAGTGTTCTCAATCCTTTTCAACTTTCACGCAATACATGAGCGCGAGACATGGACATAGCACTATAGGTGGAATAGAATGGTGGTTGTGGAGAAGACAAAAAAAGAGGAAGATGGCCTCACATCAAGTAGGCGTATTAATGGGCTATGGAGATGCCCATCAATAGGTATCAATGTGAGTGAGTAGGGATTGCCATGCAACGGATGCACTAGAGCTATAAATGTATGAAAGCTCAACAAAAGAAACTAAGTGGGTGTGCATCCAACTTGCTTGCTCACGAAAACCTAGGGCATTTTGAGGAAGCCCATTATTGGAATGTACAATCCAAGTTCTATAACGAAAATTCCCACTAGTATATGAAAGTGACAAAATAAGAGACTCTCTATCATGAAGATCATGGTGCTACTCTGAAGCACAAGTGTGGAAAAAGGATAGTAGCATTGTCCCTTCTCTCTTTTTCTCTTTTTTTGTTTGGCTTCTTTGGCCTCCCTTTTTTCATTGGCTTCTTTGGCCTCTTTTTTTCCTCACACGGGACAATGCTCTAATAATGATGATCATCACACTTCTATTTATTTACAACTCAAGGATTACAATTCGATACTTATAACAAAATATGACTCTATATGCGTGCCTCCGGCGGTGTACCGGGATGTGCAATGAATCAAGAGTGAGATGTATGAAAAAATTATGAATGGTGGCTTTTCCACAAATACGATGTCATCTACATGATCATGCAAGGCAATATGACAATGATGGAGCGTGTCATAATAGACGGAACGGTGGAAAGTTGCATGGCAATATATCTCGGAATGGCTATGGAAATGCCATAATAGGTAGGTATGGTGGCTGTTTTGAGAAAGGTAAATGGTGGGTTTAAGGTACCGGCGAAAGTTGCGCGGTACTAGAGAGGCTAGCAACGGTGGAAGGGTGAGAGCGCATATAATCCATGGACTCAACATTAGTCATAAAGAACTCACATACTTATTGCAAAAATCTACAAGTCATCAAAACCAAGCACTACGCGCATGCTCCTAGGGGGATAGATTGGTAGGAAAATACCATCACTTGTCCCCGACCGCCACTCATAAGGAAGACAATCAAAGAAACACCTCATGCTTCAAATTTGTTACACAACGGTTACCATACGTGCATGCTACGGGACTTGCAAACCTCAACACAAGTATTTCTCAAATTCACAATTAATCTACTAGCATGACTCTAATATCACCATCCTCATGTCTCAAAACAATCATCAAGCATCAAACTTCTCATAGTATTCAACGCACTTTATATGAAAGTTTTTATTATACCCATCTTGGATGCCCATCATATTAGTACTAGTTTTATAGCCAAAGCAAATTACCATGCTGTTCTAAAAGACTCTCAAAATAATATAAGTGAATCATGAGAGATCAATAATTTCTATAAAATAAAACCACCACCGTGCTCTAAAAATATATAAGTGAAGCACTAGAGCAAAATTATCTTGCTCAAAAGATATAAGTGAAGCACATAGAGTATTCTAATAAATTCCGATTCATGCGTGTCTCTCCCAAAAGGTGTGTACAGAAAGGATGATTGTGGTAAACTAAAAATCAAAGACTCAAATCATACAAGACGCTCCAAGCAAAACACATATCATGTGGTGAATAAAAATATCGCCTCAAGTAAAGTTACCGATAGACGAAGACGAAAGAGGGGATGCCGGGGCATTCCCAAGCTTAGGCTTTTGGTTGTCCTTGAATTTTACCTTGGGGTGCCTTGTGCATCCCCAAGCTTAGACTCTTGCCACTTCTTATTCCAAAATACATCAACTCTTTACCCAGAAACTTGAAAACTTCACAACACAAAACTTCAACAGAAAATCTCATGAGCTCCGTTAGTATAAGAAAATAAACCACCACTTTAAGGTAATGTAATGAACTCATTCTTTATTTATATTGGTATTAAACCTACTGTATTCCAACTTCCCTATGGTTCATACCCCCCCCCCCCCGATACTATTCATAGATTCATCAAAATAAGCAAACAACACACGAAAAACAGAATCTGTCAAAAACAGAACAGTCTGTAGTAATATGACTTGTTCGAATACTTATGGAACTCCAAAAATTCTGAAATAAATTGTTGGATGTGAGGAATTTGTCTATTAATCATTTTCAAAAAGAATCAACCTAAAATCACTCTCCAGTAAAAAATGGCAGCTAATCTCATGAGCGCAAAAGTTTCTGTTCTTTACAGCAAGAATGCAAAGACTTCACCCAAGTCTTCCCAAAGGTTCTACTTGGCACAAACACTAATTAAAACATAAAACCACATCTAAACAGAAGCTAGATGAATTATTTATTACTAAGCATGAACAAAAAGCAAAGAACAAAAATGAAATTGGGTTGCCTCCCAACAAGCGCTATCGTTTAACGCCCCTAGCTAGGCATTGATAATTTCGATGATGCTCACATGAAAGACAAGAATTGAAACACAAAGAGAGCATCATATAGCATATGAAAAACACATATAAGTCTAACATACTTCCTATGCATAGGCATCTTATAGGCAAATAAATTATCAAGACAAGCAAAAACTAGCATATGCAAGAAAGAAGTGAGAAATAATAACAATCTCAACATAACGAGAGATAATTTAGTAACATGAAAATTTCTACAACCATATTTTCCTCTCTCATAATAACTACATGTGGGATCATATTCAAATTCAACAATATAACTCTCACATAAAATTTCCTCTACATGATCCACATGCATGCAAAGTTGACACTCTTCCAAAATAGTGAGAATATCATTAACTAAAGTCATGACCTCTCCAAACCCACTTTTATCAAAAACTTCATAAGATTGAACATTATCCAAATATGTGGGATCTAAAGTTGACACTCTTCCAAACCCACTTTCAGTATTATTGCAAACATTATTATCAATCTCATATTCATCATGGGGCTTAAATAAATTTTCAAGATTGTAAGAAGAATCACCCCAATCATGATAATTGCAACAAGTAGTGGACATAACAAAACTAGCATCCCCAAGCTTAGGGTTTTGCATATTATTAGCACAATTGACATAACAGAATTTATAATAATATCATTGCAATCATGCTTTTCATTCAAGGAGCTATCGTGAATCACTTCATAAATTTCTTCTTTCAACACTTCATCACAATTTTCAGATTCATGAATTTCAAGCAAAACCTCATAAAGATAATCTAGTGCACTCAACTCACTAGCAATTGGTTCTTCATAATTGGATCTTTTAAAAAGATTAGGAAGGGGATGAGGATCCATAACAATAGATTTTTAGCAAGCGAAGATGCAAGCAAATAGCAGGCACACGGCAACACAAGCAAACATAAGATCGAACGGAAGAAGGGTGAAGAAAAGGGCAAATCTTTGTGAAGTGGGGGAGAGGAAAAGGAGAGGCGAATGGCAAATAATGTAATGCGAGGGAGAAGAGTTTATGATGGGTACTTGGTATGTCTTGACTTGGCGTAGATCTCCCCGGCAACGGTGCCAGAAATCCTTCTTGCTACCTCTTGAGCATGCGTTGGTTTTCCCTTGAAGAGGAAAGGGTGATGCAGCAAAGTAGTGTAAGTATTTCCCTCAGTTTTTGAGATCCAAGGTATCAATCTAGTAGGAGACAATGCACAAGTCACCTAGTACCTGCACAAACAATCAAGAACCTTGCAACCAACGCGATAAAGGGGTTGTCAATCCCTTCACGGTCACTCGCAAAAGTGAGATCTTATAAAGATAGTAAAGTAAATATTTTTGGTATTTTTGTTGTATAGATTTGAAAGTAAAGATTGCAAAATAGTAAATGAGATGTGATGTAAATAAAAGAGATGCAATATAATAAGAAAGAGACCCGGGGGCCATAGGTTTCACTAGTGGCTTCTCTCAAGATAGCATGTATTACGGTGGGTGAACAAATTACTGCCGAGCAATTGATAGAAAAGCGCATAGTTATGAAGATATCTAAGGCATTGATCATGAATAAAGGCATCACGTCCGTGTCAAGTAGACCGAAACGATTCTGCATCTACTACTATTACTCCACACATCGACCGCTATCCAGCATGCATCTAGAGTATTAAGTTCATAAGAACATAGTAACACATTAAGCAACATGACATGATGTAGAGGGATAAACTCAAGCAATATGATATAAACCCCATCTTTTTATCCTTGATGGAAACAATACAATATGTGCCTTGCTGCCCCTACTGTCACTGGGAAAGGACACCGCAAGATTGAACCCTAAGCTAAGCACTTCTCCCATTGCAAGAAAGATCAATCTAGTAGGCCAAACTAAACCGATAATTCGAAGAGACTTGCAAAGATATCAAATCATGCATATAAGAATTCAGAGAAGAACCAAATAATTTTCATAGATAATCTTGTTCATAAATCCACAATTCATCGGATCTCGGCAAACACACTACAAAAGAGTATTACATCGAATAGATCTCCAAAAACATCGAGGAGAACTTTGTATTGAGAATCAGAGAGAGAGAGAAGAAGCCATCTAGCTAATAACTATGGACCCGAAGGTCTGTGGTAAACTACTCACGCTTCATTGGAGAGGCAATGGTGTTGATGTAGAAGCCCTCCGTGATCGATTCCCCCTCCGGCAGATCGCCGGAAAAGGCCCCAAGATGGGATCTCACGGGTATAGATGGTTGCGGCGGTGGAAAAGTGGTTTCGTGGCTCTCTCTGATCGATCTAGGGTATAAGAGTATATATAGGTGAAAGAAGTACGACGGTGGAGCTACGAGGGGCCCACGAGGGTGGGGGGCACGCCTACCCTCCTGGGCGCGCCCTCCTGCCTCGTGGCGTTCTAGACTTCAACTCGAAGTCTTCTAGATTGCTTTCGGTCCAAGAAAGATCATCGCGAAGGTTTCATTCCGTTTGGACTCCGTTTGGACTCCGTTTGGTATTCCTTTTCTGCGAAACACTAAAATAGGCAAAAAAACAAAAATTGGCACTGGGCCTCCGGTTAATAGGTTAGTCCCAAAAATAATATAAAAGAGCATATTAAAGACCATTAAACATCCAAAACAGATAATATAATAGCATGGAACAATAAAAAATTATAGATACGTTGGAGATGTATCACTGCTTATATATTGGGCATCAAGATCTATAGAGATAGATCAAGACGCTTAATAGGACTTTCACAAAGCACATACTTGACAAAGTTTTGAAGAAGTTCAAAATGGATCAGTCAAAGAAAGGGTTCTTGCCTGTGTTACGAGGTGTGAAGTTGAGTAAGACTCAAAACCCGACCACGGCAAAATATATAGAGAGAATGAAAGTCATTCCCTATGCCTCAGCCATAGGTTCTATAAAGTATGCCATGCTATGTACCTGACCTGTAGTGTGCCTTGCCATGAGTTTGGCAAGGGGGTACAATAGTGATCTAGGAGTGGACCACTGACAACGGTCAAAATTATCCTTAGGTACCTGGAAAGGACTAAGGAAATGTTTCTCGATTATGGAGGTGATAAAGAGTTCGTTGTAAAGGGTTACATCGATGCAAGCTTTAACACCAAACCAGATGACTCTGAGTCTCAATCTGGATATGTATTGAACGTGGGAGCTATTAGCTAGAGTAGCTCCATTCAGAGCATTGTGGACATAGAAATTTGCAAAATACATACGGATCTGAATGTGACAGACCCGTTGACTAAACCTCTCTCACAAGCAAAACATGATCACACCTTAGTACTCTTTGAGTGTTAATCACATGGCAATGTGAACTAGATTATTGACTCTAGTAAACTCTTTGGGTGTTAGTCACATAGCGATGTGAACTATGGGTATTAGTCACATGGCGATGTGAACTAGATTATTGACTCTAGTGCAAGTGGGAGACTGATGGAAATATGCCCTAGAGGCAATAATAGAATGGTTATTATTATATTTCCTTATTCATGATAAAAGTCTATTATTCGTGCTAGAATTGTATTGGTCGAAAACTTAAATACATGTGTGAATGCATAAACAAATATCATGTCCCTAGTAAGCCTCTACTAGACTAGCTCGTTGTACAAAGATGGTCAAGGTTTCCTAACCATAGATATGTGTTATCATTTGATAACGGGATCACATCATTAGGAGAATGATGTGATGGACAAGACCCATCCGTTAGCTTAGCATATTGATCGTCCAGTTTTATTGCCATCGTTTTCTTCATGTCAAATACATATTCCTTCGACTAGTAGATTATGCAACTCCCGGATACCGGAGGAATACGTTGTGTGCTATCAAACGTCACAACGTAACTGGGTGATTATAAAGATGATCTACAGATATCTCCGAAGGTGTTTGTTGGGTTGGCATAGATCGAGATTAGGATTTGTCACTCTGAGTATGGAAGAGGTATCTCTGGGCCCTCTCGCTAATGCACATCATAAGAAGCCTTGCAAGCAAAGTGACTAGTGAGTTAGTTACAGGATGATGTATTACGGAACGAGTAAAGAGACTTGTCGGTAACGAGATTGAACTAGGTATGTAGATACCAACGATCGAATCTCGGGCAAGTAACATACCGAGGACAAAGGGAATAACGTATGTTGTCCTAACGGTCCGACCGATAAAGATCTTCGTAGAATATGTAGGAGCCAATATGAGCATCCAGGTTCTGCTATTGGTTATTGACCGGAGAAGTGTCTCGGTCATGTCTACATACACTAGTAGAAAACAGGGCATAGGTCACACGGCAGTTTTCACATTAGCCCCGGTTCAGTCACGAACCGGGACCCATGGGGGCATTCGTCCCGGTTCGTGAGCCCAAGGGGCCGGCCGGGGCCTCGTGGGCATTGGTCCCGGTTCGTATCGAACCATTTGTCCCGGTTCGAGCCACGAACCGGGACTAATGGTCCTCGCTCCTGGCCCACAACCATTTGTCCCGGTTCTTGGCATGAACCGGGACAGAAGGCCCGGATTTAGTACCGGTTCATGCCACGAACCGGGACCAATGAGGTGCCTATATATACCCCTCGCCCGCGAGCAGAGCACTCCAGTGCTCTGTTTTTCTCTGGCCGGCGAGGGGAGGGCTTTGTGGTGCTCTAGCTCACCTCCTATGCACATGAGGTGTTCGATGAAATGCCCGAGCCACACTAGTTAAGCTTTGTCCTCTCGAAGCTCGACCTCAAAGCTCCATTTTCCTCGAGATTTGTCTAGGTTTAGCGGCCCGTCACGTCCCATTCCCGTCTTCACCGCCGTCGACCGCCCGCGCCGATCTCGTCGCCAGCAACACCGTGGTGAGCCTCTTGTTCTTATCTTCTTTTTGAAAGAAAAAAAATTCTTACTTTAGATAGATACTTGTCTAATTTTCTTACTATTTTATTCCTTCTTATTACATAGTGCGATGGTTTTGGTATCCGCCCCCGTCGGCCCTCGTCCTGTCTATGATTCGGATGTGGTATATATTATCTTTTTATAACTATTTGATTCATTTATTGTTTATGACAAATATACCGACCAGCGTGACATAGATTTTATTTATCTAGGAGGTGGTTGAACCGGAAATTCTAACCGACCCTATTGTCGAGAGGTTAAATTTAGTTGAAGAAGAAAACAATTACTTGAAGGAAAAAATAAAAAAAATTGAGGAGGAGAAGATGATATTGGAGTTGCATGTTGCGGATGTCGTCGATGATCACAAGATCAAGATGGATGCAATGCGCTTGAAGATTAGAAAGATTAGAAAATATGCCATTCATACCGAGGCTTGGTATCATTATGCCGTTGGATCAATTGTTACCTTGGTCGCGATTATGATCACATTTGTTTTCGCATTGAAATGTTTTACATAGTTTCAATGTATGGTTTAATTAATTAGATGCTCTGGAGAGCTATATATATGTTGTTAGATGAGAACTATGTATGTACTTTGGTTCTAATGTGATGATGAACTTCTATTAATTTGGTCACTTAATTATCTATTCATGATGTTCTGTAATGGTTTTTGACACACTTAATTATATATAATGCACGCAGATGAACCGGCAATGGATGTACGGTGACAGACACACCTCCGAGTACATTAAGGGTGTGCATGATTTTCTCGAAGTGGCTGAGGCAAACAAGCAGAATGGTTTTATGTGTTGTCCATGCCCTACATGTGGGAATACGAAGTCTTACTCTGACCGGAAAATCCTTCATGCCCACCTGCTTTACAAGGATTTCATGCCACACTATAATGTTTGGACGAGGCACGGAGAAATGGGGGTTATGATGGAAGACGGCGAAGAAGAAGAGGACGATGACAACTATGTGCCCCCTGAATACGGTGATGCTGCAACGGGGGAAGCTGCTGAAGATCAAGAGGAACCACACGATGTGCCCAATGATGCTGCAAGGGGGGAAGCTGCTGAAGATGAAGAGGAACCAGTGCCCGATGATGATGATCTCCGCCGGGTCATTGTCGATGCAAGGACGCAATGCGAAAGTCAAAAGGAGAAGCTGAAGTTCGATCGCATGTTAGAGGATCACAAAAAAGGGTTGTACCCCAATTGCGAAGATGGCAACACAAAGCTCGGTACCGTACTGGAATTGCTGCAGTGGAAGGCAGAGAATGCTGTGCCTGACAAAGGATTTGAGAAGCTATTGAAAATATTGAAGAAGAAGCTTCCAAAGGATAACGAATTGCCCGACAGTACATACGCAGCAAAGAAGGTCGTATGCCCTCTAGGATTGGAGGTGCAGAAGATACATGCATGCCCTAATGACTGCATCCTCTACCGCGGTGCGTACAAGGATCTGAACGCATGCCCGGTATGCGGTGCATTGCGGTATAAGATCAGACGAGATGACCCTGGTGATGTTGACGGCGAGCCCCCCAGGAAGAGGGTTCCTGCGAAGGTGATGTGGTATGCTCCTATAATACCACGGTTGAAACGTCTGTTCAGAAACGAAGAGCATGCCAAGTTGATGCGATGGCACAGTGAGGACCGTAAGAAAGACGGGAAGTTGAGAGCACCCGCTGACGGGTCGCAGTGGAGAAAAATCGAGAGAAAGTACTGGGCTGAGTTTGCAGCTGACCCAAGGAACGTATGGTTTGGTTTAAGCGCGGATGGCATTAATCCTTTCGGGGAGCAGAGCAGCAATCACAGCACCTGGCCCGTGACTCTATGTATGTATAACCTTCCTCCTTGGATGTGCATGAAGCGGAAGTTCATTATGATGCCAGTTCTCATCCAAGGCCCTAAGCAACCCGGCAACGACATTGATGTGTACCTAAGGGCATTAGTTGAAGAACTTTTACAGCTGTGGAATGGAAACGGTGTACGTACGTGGGATGAGCACAAACAGGAGGAATTTAACCTGCACGCGTTGCTGTTTGTAACCATCAACGATTGGCCCGCTCTCAGTAACCTTTCAGGACAGACAAACAAGAGATACCACGCATGCACGCACTGTTTAGATGACATTGAAAGTATATACCTGGACAAAAGCAGGAAGAATGTGTACCTGGGCCATCGTCGATTTCTTCCGACCAACCATCAATGTCGAAAGAAAGGCAAGCATTTCAAAGGCGAGGCAGATCACCGGAAGAAGCCCGCCATGCGTACCGGTGATCACGTACTTGCTATGGTCAATGATTTACACGTAATCTTTGGAAAGGGTCCCGGCGGACTAGCTGTTCCGAATGACGTTGAGGGACACGCACCCATGTGGAAGAAGAAATCTATATTTTGGGACCTACCCTACTAGAAAGAGCTAGAGGTCCGCTCTTCAATCGACGTGATGCACGTGACGAAGAACCTTTGCGTGAACCTGCTAGGCTTCTTGGGCGTGTATGGGAAGACAAAAGATACACCTGAGGCACGGGAGGACCTGCAACGTTTGCACGAAAAAGACGGCATGCCTCTGAAGCAGTATGAAGGTCCTGCCAGCTACGCTCTTACGAAAGAAGAGAAAGAAATCTTCTTTGAATGCCTGCTCAGTATGAAGGTCCCGACTGGCTTCTCGTCGAATATAAAGGGAATAATAAATATGCCAGAGAAAAAGTTCCAGAACCTAAAGTCTCATGACTGCCACGTGATTATGACGCAACTGCTTCCGGTTGCATTGAGGGGGCTTCTACCGGAAAACGTCCGATTAGCCATTGTGAAGCTATGTGCATTCCTCAATGCAATCTCTGAGAAGGTGATCGATCCAGAAATCATACCAAGGCTAAGGAGTGATGTGGCGCAATGTCTTGTCAGTTTCGAGCTGGTGTTCCCACCATCCTTCTTCAATATCATGACGCACGTCCTAGTTCATCTAGTCGACGAGATTGTCATTCTGGGGCCCGTATTTCTACACAATATGTTCCCCTTTGAGAGGTTCATGGGAGTCCTAAAGAAATATGTCCGTAACCGCGCTAGGCCAGAAGGAAGCATCTCCATGGGCCATCAAACAGAGGATGTCATTGGGCTTTGTGTTGACTTCATTCCTGGCCTTAAGAAGATATGTCTCCCTAAATCGCGGAATGAGGGGAGACTGACTGGAAAAGGCACGCTTGGAGGGGGGAACTCAATAATATGCAGGGACGAATATTCTTGGTCTGAAGCACACTACACAGTTCTACAGAACTCTACCTTGGTGACCCCGTATGTCGATGAACACAAGAACAGTCTGCGCTCCAAACACCCGGAGCAGTGTGACGACTGGATTACATGTGAACACATCAGGACTTTCAGCAGTTGGTTGGAAACACGTCTCAGAGGTGACACCACTGTTTGTGATGAGTTGTACTCGTTGTCCAGGGGACCATCTTCGACTGTATTGACTTACAAAGGATACGAGATAAATGGGAATACATTTTACACGATCGCCCAAGATCAAAAGAGCACCAACCAAAACAGCGGTGTCCGCTTTGATGCAGCAACCGAGAGGGGAAAGGACACATATTATGGTTACATAATGGACATATGGGAACTTGACTACGGACATGATTTTAAGGTCCCTTTGTTTAAGTGCAAATGGGTCAATCTGTCAGGAGGCGGGGTACAGGTAGACCCACAATACGGAATGACAACAGTGGATCTGAACAATCTTGGGTACACTGACGAACCGTTCGTCCTAGCCAATGATGTGGCACATGTTATCTATGTGAAGGACATGTCTACCAGACCGAGGAAAAGAAAAGATAAGGAAGCGAATACATCATACGATGAGCCAAAGCGGCACATAGTTCTTTCAGGAAAAAGGGACATTGTGGGAGTGGAGGGCAAGACAGACATGTCTGAAGATTATGAAAAGTTTCATGAAATTCCTCCCTTCAAAGTCAAGGCTGACCCAAGCATCCTGATAAACAATGAAGATTATCCATGGTTACGGCGCAATAAGCAAATGACACAAGCGAAGAAAAAGTGAAGACTTTCTCCCGCAACTATTATGATGATAGCATGCCAACTTTGTAATAGACGAGTATGATACCATTGTCCGTTTTGTACAAGAAGTGCATCTAGTTTTTGCCGTAACCCTCTCAACTTTCTTGCACATGCTATGTGGATGAAATGATGATACCATGCCAACTTTCAACCTTTTCAGAGTTCATTTGAAATGCTTTATAAACCCTGAGTGCAGAGAGGTTAGGCCCGTAAGCCTGCTTTAGAGAGGAGCTCGACAGCTCAGGCGCACCGCACCTTATAAACAGGTGCGGCTCTCTCTTAGCTAGTGAGGTGGGACTAAACTCACCACCACGCCGCTGTGCAAGGCCATTGGTCCCGGTTGGTGGCACGAACCGGGACCAATTCCACCCTTTGGTCCTTGTTGGTACCACGAACCGGTACTAATGAGGCTGTGGCCCCACGAGCACCTTTAGTACCTGTTCATGGCACGAACCGGTACTAGAGTTTCTTACTAGCTAAGCAGTTTTTTAGTCCCACCTCGCTAGCTGAGAGGCACTAGGAGCGGTTTATAAGCCCTGAGTGCAGAGACGATGAAGAAGAGGCGCAATGCTCACGTTGCTTAGCTTCAATCCTTGAGGAATAAGGTAGACTGCATCGAGCTATGTGCAGTGCAGTCTACACTATTCCGAAAGGCTTGAAGCAAATCAACATGCATTGCGCCTCTTTTTTTATTTTTAATCATTAAAAGCAAAAAGAATTTTCATAAAGAACTTTTTTTGATAGAAACTTTAATAGCAGAAAGAATTATCATAAAGTAAAATAAATAAGTAATTAGAAACAAAATAAAATAAAATAAATAAGTTTTTTGTTGTAAGTAGAAATAAAACAAAATAAATATAGCAAAAAAGAAAATAAAAAAGTAAATACAGCAAAAAGAATTTTCATAAAGAACTAATGGCACTAATAGAAAGTTTATATGTTTTCTAAAACTAATGGCACTAACAGACAGTTTATAATTTTGCTGACCTAAAAGCAAAAAAGAATTAAAAAATAAAGCAAAAAACAAAAGAAAATAAATAATGCAAAAAATTTAAAAAACTGCCACCTATTGGGCCACCACATCCTGAATACGACTAGAAACCCAACCTGGGCCAGGATTCAGGCCCGCGGAAGGCCCAATAGGCCAACAGACAGCACAGTGTGACATTAGGCCCGTAAGCCTGCATTTGAGAGCAGCTCGAGAGGGCAGCCGCAGTGGAGCTTATAAACCACTCCGAGCCCCTCTCAACTAGCGAGGTGGGACTAAACTTTTGGCCGCGGGCAGCGCAAGGCCTTTGGTCCCGGTTGGTGGCACCAACCGGGACCAATGCCCCCCCTTTAGTCCCGGTTGGTGCCACCAACCGGGACCAATGGCCGCCGCTTCCCGCCCTTTGGGCTGCTGAAAAGAGGCCTTTGGTCCCGGTTGGTGGCACCAACCGGGACTAATGCCCACCTTTAGTCCCGGTTGGTGCCACGAACCGGGACTAAAGGCTTTGCTATATAAGTCCACACTTAAGAAATTTTCGACATACCTCGCCAGTTGCCCCCGACGCCGCCAGGCTGCCCGTGCTCGCCGTCGCCGCCCGCTCCTCATCGCCGTCGCCCCGCGCCCTTGCCTCGACGGGTCGCCGCCCGGTGCTCGTCGCCGTCGCCCTGCCCCCACGCGCCGCCCCGCCTCGTGCTCCCCTGCTCGCGCGCGCCGCCTCGGCGCCCCGATACCCCCTTCCCGGCCCGCGCGTGCTCGCCGGCGCCCTCGCCGCCCCCGCCCCGTCCCGGCCCCGTGCGCCGGCGCCCTCGCCGCCCCCACCCCCGCCGTCGCCATCGTCCTAGCCGCCCCCGCTGTGAGAGCCGCCGCCCCGGCTCTGTTTTTTTATTTTTATTAGTTTAATTTTTTTGTTCATATGTGATGTATATGTGTATGTGGCTATAATGTATATGTGAACAAAAAAAAAATTGTATGTATGTAGATGTTCAAAATGTATGAATATACATGTCAAAAATGTTTTTTGTTCATAGAAATTTTTTGTTCATATATAGAAAGTTTTTATATATGACAATGGATATATATTCGATATATATGAGAAATGATGATCCACATGGAAAAGTTTTATATATGCAAAAAGTTACAATTTTAGAAAAGTTTTATATATCTAGCTAGGAAGGGAAGAAGAAGAAAAAGAAGGATAGGAAAGAAGAAAATAATAAGAGGAAAGAAAAAAGAAGAGGAGAGGAAGAAGAGGAGATATAAATAAGAAGAGGAAAAAAGAAGAAAAAGAAGAGGAGAAGAAGAAAGGAATAGAGGAGAAGAAGAAAAAATAAATTTTTTCTAATTTTTTCTTCTTCTCCTCTTTTTTTTTCTTCTTTTTTTTTCTTCTTTTTTTTTCTTCAATCCTCTCCTCTATTCCTTTCTTCTTCTCTCCTCTTTTTATTTCTTCTTCATTTTCTTATGTTTTATCGGGTCTGTCGTCGTCGATATATACCCCTCCCGATAACTTCAACACGAGGGGGGGTCGATATACCCCCTCCCCGATAACATTATTTTCCCGTGTATATATGTCGTCGTTGTCGATATAACCCCCTCCTGATAACTTCAACACGTGGGGGGGGTCGATATACCCCCTCCCCGATAACATTATTTTCCCGTGTATGTATGTTGTCGTTGTCGATATTACCCCCTCCCGATAACTTCAACACGAGGGGGGATAACTTCAACACGAGGGGGGGTCGATATACCCCCTCCTCGATAACATTATTTTCCCATGTATGTATGTCGTCGTTGTCGATATAAAACCCCCTCCCGATAACTTCAACACGTGGGGGGGGGGGTCGATATATACCCCCTCCCCGATAACATTATTTTCCCGTGTATGTATGTCGTCGTTGTCGATATATATAACTCCCTCCCAGATAACTTCGACATGATGGACGGTCGATATGTATACCCCCTCTCGACCGTGATAACTTATACCACGGGAGCACCCCCCGGCCCTCTCGCTCGACCAAAACTCTCGAGGACACCCAAACCCTAGAAAAAAACGATGTCGGTCTCCTACCCCCTCCCGCCGCGCCCCTACCCTTGAAGCGTTGCCTAGGCCACCCCAAACCCGGAATAAGCTAGGTCTACGTTTGCACTAATATATCCACCTGCTGTCATGTTTGTGTAATAATTGCCATGTTGTAATATTTGCAGAAACAATGGAGCACGGACGAGATGAGCAAGCAGAAGATGTGTTGGGGGACATAATCTTAGCCGGAGGTGATATCTTGTCGTATCTTAGCGACAATGATGGTCTGGAAGAACAGGGTGAAGAAGCAGGCTGCGGTGATCGAAGAGTGGAGGAGGAAAGACATGATTATGATGGCTCCGGTGACCCAATGCTGGTGCAAGAAGGAGCCCGTGGTGACGGCTCCGGTGACCGAACAGAGTCCGGCCAGGTAAATATATTAGTTAAGCCTGTGCTGACTAGCTAATTGATGCATTCATTGTTTTGGTATGTACACATATTAATTAACACTCATCTTTCTTCTTTTTTCTAGCCCTCCGGATCGAGCACAACTGCGGTAAAGAGACGAGGCCCGAAGAGAAAGTTGCGCTCGGATGAAAGGTTTGAGATCACAGCAATCGCGCGCGACGGCCAACCGATTGAACCCCTCCGGACAAAGGATGCTTTCGCTGCTCAGTGCGGGGTTCTAGTTAGGGACAAGATCCCGATCAGCATCCACCAATGGTATAAGCCTAAGAAGGAAGACCCTGAGGTGTCTTATGTCAATGATATGCAGAAAGATGATCTTTGGACTGAGCTGAAGGCAAATTTCACCCTACCGCCAGAGGAGGATCTGGAGAAGCTAGTTATAGAGCAATTAATCAAGTCTCATGCTCTTAAGAAGATGGCAGACCTATTCAGGAGGTGGAAGAATGAGCTGAAAACTTTTGTCGACAAAGAAGAGACACTAGAATTCGTCGGCCGGTATGAGAAGATCAGAGATCACTGGCCCGCATTTGTGGCCCACAAGACATCGGAAAAGAGTAAGAAAATGTCAGCGACAAACAAGCAGAATGCTGCGAAGAAGAAGCTTCACCATCGCACGGGGTCAGGTGGCTACCTCAAAGCCCCGCCTAAGTGGGCCAAGTCTGAGAGGGATCTTCTTGATAAAGGGATCGAACCAGAGACAATGAACTGGCCAGACCGTTGCCGGACTTGGTTCTTCGGGGCTGGCGGAACCTTGGACCCTGTATCAGGGAGGTGTCGTTGGACGGACGAGCAACTTGCAATACCCGTCAAGAAGCTTAAGCACTATATCGATGCAGCACATCAAGGGACGTTCGTTCCAGACAGAGAGAACGACGAGCTCACAATGGCCCTCGGGAATCCTGAGCACCCTGGACGGACATGAGGCACGCCAGGCTCCGTTCCGTGGAAGGCTGGTTTTCCGGACGCGGGCGGTTACAAAACCCAGGAGAGGAGGAAAACAGTGGAGCAGATCCAAATTCAGCGTCTGCACGAAAGGGTTCAAGTGCTAGAGGAACGAGACGGCAATAGAGATGCCGAAACTGCCCCCAAAGCTACACCGCCATCTCAGCGTAGGAGCAGCGTGGCTTCCACCGAGCTGCCTCAGCTGGAGCATGCGGCTACTCCTAGCTACCCCGTGGATGCTATCATGGAGTCTCAACATTGGCAGAATGGCAGAACTTGAAAGTCAAGGCGGCTGTTGGCTCTGTTTTACCTACTGAACCCGGCGCAACCTACCACTGCCGGCCGATTCCAGAAGGATATGCTAGGGTGATGTTGGATGAAATAACGAAGGGATTTGAGGACCTCCAGCTTGACCACCGTACCGGTGAAGGGGAGACTCGGCTGGGTTTAGCTCTGAAGACTCCATGCCTATGGCGGAAGGAGCTCATCAAGCTTCTGAACTGGACGGCTCCGGCGAGTAAGGGCACTCCGCCTCCTCCTCCGCCTCCTCCTCCGCCTCCTCCTCCGGCGAGTGATCAGGGCACTCAGCCTCCTTCTCCGGCGCGTGGCGGCACTCCGCCTCCTTCTCCGCCAGCGCCGGCGCGCCAGGGCAGCCAGCCTCCTCCTTCTCCGCCTCGTCAGCAAGGGCGGAAGAGACCCGCCGCCGCTGCGGCTACTCCGGCGCGTCGTAGTCCTTCTCCTCCGCCTCGTAAGCAAGGAAAGAAGACAGCCGCAGCCGCTCCGTCTGCTCTGCCGGCGTCTAGCAGTACAGCTGCCAGAGGCGGGAGGCAATACAGATTCGGTCCTTCTCTGAAGACTCCAGAGAAGTTACCATATGAGAGGACCGAGGAGGAGAACGCGAAGATCGTGCGAGCCGAAGTGAAGAACTTCTTTGAAGGGGTCAAAGCAAAGAAACATCCACCTCCGGAGGAGAAGGTAGATCCGGTGAAAGCAAAGCGCACTCTGGCTGCCCTGACAAAACCACCAAAGTCTCCGCCAAGAGGCAACTATGAGCGCGTTCTTGGAAAGGCATATGCCGAAGCGGAGCGGTCGGGAAGTACTGTCAGTGATAAAAGGATGAAAGATCGACGAGCTGGGAAAAAAATTGCCCAGCTCGGCGAACAAGCGAACCAATCGTGCCCCCCGCTCAAGGTGTCAAAAGACATCGTCGCTAATGATCCGGGTATGGTGCCCGGTTATAGCAATCTTGGAGATTACCTGCCCGACGATGTACATTATGAAATCATGGAGGTGGACAACCACAAATACCATTACGGGAAGCCTCTCGTCAAAGATGTCAGATCTCTAAGCACGATGATGCGAAGACTACATGATTGGTACATGAAAACCTGCAGAGAGTCTGATGGGATGAGTACTTTGACGCTGAGAGTTAAACCGGAGCATGACCTCGTTGGAATTGAACTGATGAATGTTCCATTTGAGGATTTCTTCCAGTTTTACAATCTAAAGTCCCTCGATAAAACAACGATCACTTGCTACTGTCTGTAAGTAGTACTACTTCTGTCATTAAGTCTCTCTATATAGGTCAGCTCTTTCATTGCATGTATTTATAATTATCCTCACTATATTATGCAGATTGAAGATCGCCGAATTGAAGAAAAGACAAATCGGTGATATTGGGTTCATCAACACAAATCTCATAGATGCATATACGGTTGAAAAACATCCCAAAGAAGCCGAGGCCAACTTGCTACAATCGTTGGTATTAAATCAAAACAAAGATATAATACTCTTTCCTTACAACTTCAAGTGAGTGTTATTGTCTTCTGCATATTCGGTTTCCCTTATTAGTCCAGGTTATGGTAATGTAATTGATGACTTATGCATGCATGCGCAGCTTCCACTATATTCTCCTAGAGATTAAGCTTGAGCCGGGAGTAGTAACCGTCTTAGACTCGAGACGAAAAGATCCCCAGGACTATGCGAACATGACTCAAATGCTCCAGAAGTAAGTTAAATCGATCATTATCCACCATATCAGCAACTTTGTTCATTTCCTGATATCAAGTAATTGTTTTCTTTGTCTGGTAGGGTTTGGAGAAAATTCACCTCAAAAGCCCCGGGACTGCCGAACCAGCTGCAATTTAGACACCCGAAAGTAAGTACTATAGTAGCATGTTCCGCGCATCTCCTAGTGATTCAAGCGCTAGTTTGATCAATACCATTTAGCATGCTTGCTTATCAGTTTGATTGACCTCTATTTCTTGTAAAGTGGTTGTGGCAGCAACCCGGGAATAATTACTGTGGATACTACGTTTGCGAGTCCATCCGCTACCATACCTGTGAGCGGGGCTACACTGAAGAACAATATGAAGTGCGTAAGCAATAATATTCATAATTTTATTTTATTACCATCATTTGTGTTGAGTTTCATTTATTCATATATATATGTATTGACCCCCTTCTTCAAATTAGATTTTTCGGAAGCGGGATCAACTCCTAGCAGAAGATCGTATGCGAGGAATTCAAGAGGAATTGGCGGCATTCTTCCTTGACCACGTGATCGCTGAAAACGGAGAATACTATGTGGACCCTGTGTTCCTACAATATAATTAGGAGATTGTATTGTAAGTGATAATTATTGTATATATGTAGCCGGTAGTGTCCGATAGATATACGAGAACTTGTTGTTCGACCAATATCTCGGAGAAGGAGAGGTGGTCGATATCACTTCTCTCTGTCTGCATATGTTCATGACGATCTTTTGTTTCCTTCATTTGATTACTAGCTAGCGTGTCTACTCCTCTCCATACGTATATAGTACGTAGCGTCGACCAAGCACGGAGATAAGAGAGGACACTTCTCTCTATTAATTAGCTAGCTAACACAATATATGAAACACCTAAATTAACCCCCCAAAACCCCTAAACCACCCCCTTTAAAAAAAACAAAAACCTCAGCTCCTGCTAGGGGCTGACGCGTGGATGCCTATTGGTCCCGGTTGGTGGCACCAACCGGGACCAAAGGCCCTCCTGCCTGGGCTCCCCGCACCGGCCACGTGGACGGCCTTTAGTCCTGGTTCGTGTAAGAACCGGGACTAAAGGGCTAGGGCATTAGTAACGACCCTTTAGTCCCGGTTCCAGAACCGGGACTAAAGGCCTTATGAACCGGGGTAAAAGCCCCTTTTCCTACTAGTGATAGTTCTCGAACCCGTAGGGTCCGCACGCTTAACGTTCGATGACGATATTGTATTATATGAGTTATGTGATTTGGTGACCGGATATTGTTCGGAGTCCCGGATGAGATCACGGACATGACGAGGAGTCTCGAAATGGTCGAGAGGTAAAGATTGATATATAGGACGATAGTATTCGGACAATGGAAGTGTTCCGGAGTATATCGGGTATTTATCGGAGTACCGGAGGGGTTACCATAACCCCCGGGGGAGGTATATGGGCCATTTGGGCCATAAGAGGGAAGCACACCAGCCCACAAGGGGTGGCGCCCCCCCCCCTTGGAATGTGGCTGAATTGGAGAAGGAAAAAGGGGGGTTCGGCCCCCCTTCCTTTCTCTCTTCCCCTTTCCTTTCTTCTCCGATGGAAAAAGGAAAGGGGGGCGCCACTTGGGGAAACCCCAAGTAGGATTCAGATCCTACTTGGGGCGCCCCCTGGCTGTTTCTCCTCCCCTCCCACCTATATATATGTGGGGAGGGGGCGCCTAGAAGACACAACGTCAATTGTTAGCCGTGTGCGGCGCCCCCCTCCACAGTTTACACCCATGGTCATATTCTCGCGGTGCTTAGGGGAAGCCCTGCGCATATCACTTCACCATCACCGTCACCACGCCGTCGTGCTGACGGAACTCATCTACTACCTCAACACCTTGCTGGATCAAGAAGGCGAGAGACGTCACCGAGCTGAACATGTGCATAACTCGGAGGTGTCGTACGTTCGGTGCTTGATCGGTCGGAGCTAGAAAAGTTTGACTACATCAACCTCGTTGTCAGAACGGTTCCGCTTTCGGTCTACGAGTGTACGTAGACACACTCTCCCCCTCGTTGCTATGCATCTCCATGGATAGATCATTGCGTGTGCGCAGAATTTTTGTTTTGTTTTTCCATGCTCCCAACACTCATCCTTCAACACGAGCATACCCATATGTGAGGTCATATTTACAATATCATGCTAAGTCTCTTGGGACTAGATTGTAATCTTGTTTATCTTTTTGGATCTCTTTTTGTTGTTTGATGGCTGTGTGGTTTTGGTGTGTTTCTAGGGTTTCCTCATGTGCATGTGTTTGTTTAATCAATAAATTACAATGTACCCATTCTAAAAGAAGTGTGTGTTCAACCCATTATGCGAGAGGCTCATATGGTGTGTTCTACACTTAACAGATAAACATAGGGCTCATTTGGTTTGAAGCACTTTTGAAGGATTCTTACATGCTTTTCAGTCGTGAGGATTGTTTCCCTGCATTTAGCGTTCGTTTTGTAAGAATAGAATTACTATATTCCATTATATTGTGTTTGTATTGACTTGATTCGTGCTCCTACAGAATTTCTAAGGATTGGAACGAGCAGAACATCTTATTCCTTTTTGTAAACAGAATGAGACCTTAAACAAGTCATTATAATGAGTAACTAAATTAGCACTTTGTAATTTTTAAGCACATGTGTTTCATAACCGAGGACTATTTTAAGGACTTATCCCGAGTTTTGCAAGTACTCCCTCCGTTCCTAAATATTTGTCTTTTTAGAGATTTCAAATGGACTACCATATACGGATGTATATAGATATATTTTAGAGTGTAGATTCACTTATTTTGCTCCGTATGTAGTCACTTGTTAAAATCTCTAGAAAGACAAATATTTAGAAACAGAGAGAGTAGTAGACAAATCGCCTGCTGTAATGTAGTGACAAGAATCAAACACAGCATCCAAGGTGGCGTATGCAGTGCTTCCTTTGTCGGTGTTTATCAGATCCCTTGCTATGTTGGATCAAATTTTGATCATCTATATGACTAACAAAATATGAGGTAATAATATATTTTTAGAAAATATTGGATCTGTATTCCAAAGGGGTCTTCCATGGTAGTATAATTTTTGTGACATATTATTTATATTTTATTAGTTAAAATGTATGTTCAAACTTTTTTGCGAAAAGGACCTTCACATTATATTGAAGATTCAGATGTGATACAAAGCACCTAGTTAGTAAAAAAATTACAACAAGGTCCTCAGAGCGAGTTGAGGGCGCGCCGCTGACGTTGCCGCTCCTCCCAGAGCAAGCACCATTGTGTAGACAGTCATGACGGTCGGGAAGTCCCCAACTTCAGCCACGAATGACTAACACACTGGAGACAGTCGTCGCTGCCGAATCTTCATGCAAATCTAGAAATCCTCCCCTATGACCACACCAAGACCCAGCCTCTGCGCCACTGATGGGGAAGTCGTCGGCGCCACAATGGAGAGGGAGGGGAAGCCAATACTTGTAGTGTGCAGTCGTCGATGACGCATCGCCGACCGAGCAAAGAAAGGAACTCGCCACATCCAAGGACAAACGAAGAGCAAAATCACCTCTTGATCCACACGCTGGCAAGAGCCTTGATCGACCACCAAATCCGTAGATCGGCGGGAGACGTACGCGGTACGCTGCTCGCATGCCAGCACCAAGAGCACTGACAAGGGGAAAAGGGAGCGGCAAAATCATTCTTCTAGATCGGTGGCGAGACCTTCCCCAAATCGTAGTCGCTGGCCACTACAACTACCCTATCTACACGCCTAGAGACAAGGAACGGGATCCCCACCTCATCACGCAGTGCGACGAGATGAAGCTGGGATTCACGCCCTCTGCGGGAAGAGAAGGGAGTAAACAGTATAAAACTACTACAATTCAAGTTAGGGTTCCAAAAAATTATTGTTTTTTTTCCGCTGATAACCGATGGCGTATTTAGGCCCTAGGCTACTAGGCCATGGTCTGGCCTCCGGGGCATGGCATCCTGCTGCTTTGTTTATTGTACAAAAATAACACTTTGCTATTGCTCATTACTGTTGCAACGGGGTTGACGTTTCTTTTAGGCCATGGTTATAACTTGGCTACGACGCTGTTGATAACTATCAAGTCAGAGGTTGACTGCTTTAAAAATATAATAATTCCTACATATCCGGGAATGGAAAATCCCACAAGCATGAACTTGGTTGAACACGTGTTGTAAATACCAGCGGCGCCGTTTCCTGCAAACTTGTCAAGTGCGACGAGATCGGGTCGAAAGCATGCATGCGACCAAATCCGCACCCATTGCTTGCATCCTCGATGACCGCTGAATAGCGTCCTGATCCACAACAGCCAACCGTGTTGTGTGTGGCCTACTCGCCACCAAAACCCTTCATCATCGAGAAGATCGCGACGGCCCATGCCGCGATGCGTCGGCTGTGCATACACCATCATGCCTGACATATGCACCATGGTTACGTAGCTGAAATTCATCTCGAGTTAGTAGCCATTAAGCCCATCAAGACGTACAGTTGATTAAAATGAAACGGGCGTGCCGTTCATTGTTTTGCAGATAGGCGATCACATCCGGTTTAGTGTACACCGAGACGAAACAAATGAACGCCCGGAGCCCCGGAGCACAAAAAGGTGGGTCTGGTGGAGTACTAGTACCACTTTGGAGAAATACCAATTTGTGCCATGTAGAGTGGGCACAGTATAGGGGCGGAGGATATGAATCCGCGCCGCGAATTTACGTTCATCAGTAACGCACGTGAGCGCAATCCCAGCCCGAGATTCCCACGACCCCGTCCGTCTGCACCGCTGCACGAGGACTCCATCCTGATTGATTTCCCCACACCGGAATCACCTGCGACCCGTCACTCACTCATCCGCTTTAACTTTAGTTTCCACCATCACCGGATCGGGGGCATTGACGCGCCGAGAGCATACTTTACTGGTTTAGGCCATATCGCGATCCCGGAAAGGAGCCTCTAATGGCCAACTCCACGGCACGATCTCAAACGGACGTCCATTTTGTCCGGATTCTGTTCGTTTGGGTATGGCAATGGGGTCGTGTCCGGATAGTTTCTAGTATGCGGTGACCGTGCGTTCAACGCGCGGACGCATCCCGGCCGCATCCTGTCCGCGTACATTTTTCTTTGCAAGCCCTTAACTTTTTTTCATCATTCATTTTTGGTACATGTACATCATCAAATTTTGACTAAAAAAATAAGACCAAAAAAAACAAGAACCATAAGAATACATTTTAGAAGATATCCAACTTTCATAACTGCTCCTGTAAGTTGGATTAGTGCCTTCTCGATGCATTTATTGTTGATCTGCGGAGGAGGCTCGATCTTGCGTGCTTCTTTTTTCTTCGAGTCTAAAGAAATAGAGGTTGCTTCCTTGCATCTAGTCTCATGTCTAGCCTCTGTTCTAGCAACAAGTGCACTAGTCTCATCTCTAGTCTCTATGCTAGCTAAAAGTGCACGAACATCTACTAAATTGCGCTCTATCAATATATCAATGTACTGTTCTTTCCAATACCAAAACTTGCATTCATGCTACACAATAAAATCTTAAGTTAGCACAACTAGTCAAATCCAAGAGCACAACCGAAGCTAAAAAAGCACATACCCCATCGTTTAAGCACATGATGAACACACATCCAGGATGTTTCGGCGTTGTAGACACGCGGCGCACGACCTTCTTTGGGCAGTGGTCGCACTTAATGAGTGGCAATGGTGCGCCGACGAGCTTTTGGGCTAGCACCGAGCCCGGCCGACCGCCATTCGTGTATCTGCCGGTGGACCACCGACGGTGTAGATCCGAGCGGCTAGAGGAGGAGCCACTACCTGCATGCAGCCTTGAGGCCTTGCCAGGGCCTTCCGGCCCGGTGCCCGGCCAGTCCATGTCGCGGCGCGGCCTCCCACAGCCGGGCAAGCTCAAAACCGACCGGATCCGCCTCAAATCCGGCCGCCGGGTGCGCAAATCAGGTGGCTGTGGTTGGGTAGCTCGGGGGCGCCGAGGGGAAGGGGCTGGGCGAGCGCGCGTCCGAGCTGCGCAGCTGCAATGGCAGTGGCGGCGGCGGCAGCGGCGAAGGGAAAAGTTGAGAGGAATGGAGAAGAGGAGAGAAGAGTGGAGGAGGTGCAGCCGGAGGGAGGGAGGGGGCAGATAGAAAAAGACGTCCCTGTGCCACCGACGGGCGCGCTAGGAGAGGACACACGCACACAATCCGCCCGTCCGCGTGCTGTCCGTTTCGCCCTAAAAGCGGCGCAGACTTAGGCCGGGATGGGTCGAAAGCGGATAAAAGTTTGTTTGCGCCCTCGCGCTGGGCGGTCTGGTCAACGAACGGACCTGGACAGCACGGGGTCGCGCGCTGGAGTTGGCCTAAACTGAGCACGAGCAGGCAGCAAATCCGGCGATAGAGGTACGTGATCGATCATCGATGCGACGCAAAGCGGGGGAGCGTGCAACGACCCAGGCCTGCGTGCGTGCGTGTGTGCAATTTGTGCCATGATGATAGCGCTGCGCGCGAGAGAATCATGGCTTAACCGTGTAGATTAATGGGCCGCTACCGTAGCTAGCCTAGGTCGTCTAGGCGTGGCCTTTTCTTTTCTGTGCTCGGCTCGAGTATGAGCATGAGCAGCTAGTGCTCACTTTCTGCCATAAAAGTGGCATGGGCTTTATCACAAAAGGGACCTAAGTTTACGTAGGCTCGAAAAAGATGTTACTAAGTTTACCTGACTGTCAAAAGGCGCATCATGTGGCAGCGGGAAGTTTACCCACCCTCCCTCCCCTCCATCTCCATGGGCTGTCTCAGCCTCAGCTGTGTGGGTCTACTAACGTTGATGTGACGCTGATAAAAACGGGCGACTCCCTAGAATTAATCATGCATGGGTTTTGTGCTTTTATACATTGTTTGACCTGGTGGGTAGGTACAACGACAAAAATGATAAACATGCGCCAGAAAACAACTCGTCATCTTTTCTTTTTATTTTTGAACGGAGACTCATGATGTCTTGTTAGTTCGCGACTGTTTAGCATGGCCGGAACAAACAACTATCAAATGTCCTCCTCCTTAAAAACAGGACTAGCTAGTTAACCCAGCATGGTCCTCCTGATTTGTTTGCTTTTGTATATACTACGGTATATAATTGTCAAAGTAGTTTAGAGCAACTCCAACGGATCGGTCCGACGGACGCACACGACAAACATTAATAAACATTAAAGCCGACCACGAAGGCCGGCCAGAGTCCACACATTGAAATTACATCAATTAAACATTAAGAAAAAGTAAACTACGAGGCGGCGCGCTGCCCTAGACCTCCTCGTCGTCGACGTCGGGGCCGGTGAGGTCGATCAGCTTCGGCGCACGGCCGGCCCAGGGGAACGCCGTGTTCCACGCGACGGCGATGTCGGCCGCCGGCGGTGCCGCCGCCGACTGTGCTGCCGCGCCCTGGGGCTGGCGCGCCTCCTCCTCCGCCTCGCGTTGCTCCTCCTCGGCGTCGCGCTCCAGCTGCTCGAGGCACTCGCCCTCGCGGCGCTCCTCGGCCAGCCGTCGCTGGCACCATTGCTCGAGGTACGCCGCCTCCTGCGCCTCGTTCGCCCGGAACCAGATCGGCGGGGTGCTCACCCACTCGCGCACTACTCCGGTCCAGGAGTAGCGCTCGACGAGGGTAGGCTTCGGCTCGGCCTTGACTGGGACGGCGGGGCCAGCGGTGGCACGACGCAGTCGCCGGCCGCGGACCGTGCCATCGCCTCCGCCATGCGTGCCGGTACACCGCCGCCTCCTCCTCCTCGTACGCCACCCTGCGCCGCTCGTCCTCCTCGCTCTCCCGGAGGACAACCGCCATGGCCGCCTGATAGGCGGCCTCCACCTCTTGGTCCTCGTCGCGAACGACGAGGGACGGCGGCGGGGAGCTACGGGAGACTTCGCGGACGCGTGCCCCTGGCTCCTCGTGCTCGTAGGCGAACCAACGCGCCTAATAGGGCGAGTCGGTGTCGTAGGCGGAGTCGTGGCGCTGCTCCGGCGTCAGCAGTGCCCGCCGGCGCCGCACCTCCTCTGCCTGCGCCCTTGCCGACCGCGGCGCCGCCGGCACCGGGATCCTAAGTGCCAGTCGTGCGATAGGGTGACGTCGGGGTAGGGGAGAGGGACGCGTTGCTGCCAGTGCCACTCCGCCTTGTGCACTAGCACGTTCACGCGCTGCCTCGGCCGACGGGCGGCGGGAGGAGGCGGCGGGGGCCTTGCCCTTGCTTTTGCCGTTGCCGGAGGAAGCCCATCGTGCGGTGGCTAGGTGGCTAGGGTTGTTGCCGACGGGAAGCAGAAAGTGGCGAGATGGGGGCGGGCGGGGAGGGGGGGGTGTGGAGGGGCCTTTCTGTAAGGCTGATGAGGAAGGCCCTCTCTCGCACGCTCGGCTTAAGAAAGGCCGACCGCTGTCGCTGTTGCGTGGGTCCGAGGTCATAAATTAAGCTGACGAACTGACCGCAGGTAGTTGGACGACCGCCAGGTGAGGACGCGGTGGACACCGAGAAGGCGCGCAACATTCGCGCCGACGCATTTCTGCCGCAAATTTGCGCCACAACTGCGTCGGTGCGGACACAAAGCGGACGCGTTTTGGGTTTGGGTCGATGCGTTAGGCCTTCATTTTTGTACGCGCCGACTCAAACAGAAGCACGCAGATATGGGTCGCTGCGTTGGAGTTGCTTTTACCACTTGCCCGCAAAAGAAAAATGTAGTTTATCACTAGTAGTACTGGTTCACCGCAAAAAGGAAGGTTGCTTAACTAGACATGTCCCTTCTGGATCCGGCTTGCCTGCTCCCTCCCCATGCTCCCATCCGTGCTCCTACTTCATCCTACGGCTGTCTTTTTTCTTTTTTCCTTTCTAGTCTAATCATCTCTCCCCTTGATTTTAAGGGGGTGGGGCCAGGCTTTATTTTGTTCCAATCAAATTAAGCCACATACGCGGGAGCACGGATGGGCGCACACGCGGGGAGAAGGCAAGTCTCGTCCGTCCCTTCTTGGGCCATGTTAATTGGTGGTCAATGGATTACTCTTTTTCAGAAATCCCCCCTTTATTACAGTAAGCACGACACCACAACTACAACAAGAAGGAGTAGTAGAGTAGTGAAGATTGTGCAGTTACATAGACCTGCACCGAACAGAAGGAAGGCCTCATAGCAACTATAGCAACCGTGGCAGTGATGGTCTAGAATCGGACAAAATTACTGTTCTGACCTTTTGTGCTAACAAAATCAGAAGTTGACCTCGTTCAGAAAATATTTTTGATTTTAACCTTTTTAGGTGACGCCAACATCCCTGGCGTCTGGGTTGCAAGGGAGACGCCACGCACCCTGGCATCTGGCCCTTGGCCCGCACGACCCACCTGCCCGTTGACCTGCTGACGTGGCAAAGGGGCCAGACGCCAGGAACCCTGACGTCGGGCCCTGGTAAGTGGATAACCCCACGGGCCAGCCCACTCATCCCCATCTCATCTATCCTGGCGGCGCCTCACGAACACGAACAGAGAGGGGCTCTGTTCGTCGCCCCTCCTCTCCCTCACACCACCACCCCCCTGATCTACTCCATCCCCCATTCAAACTCGTAGATCTAACCCCCCCAAGCATCTTTGAGGTATTCTCCCCTATTCCCTCCAATTTGTTTTGGTTTTCCCCTCTCTTTTTGGATGCATTATTTCACATTATGTGATGTTAAATGAGTAGATGAATTCTTTGTTTTAGGAATATGTTTATAGTTGGTAGATGATTATGTAGGTAGTGTAGTTGGTAGATGTTTGTAGTTGTCCACCAATAGACTTATTTGATTTTATTTTGAATTATAGATGATGTATGCATGTGCTACTAAATTAGTTATATGTTGAATATATAGATGGCATAATATTTTTTTGAATATGAGAAGACTACTTTGGCAAGAAAATCTATTTAGAAAAAATATTATATGTGTGAAGTGGTATGACAATAGAGTTGAATATATAGATGGCATAATATTTTTTGCAAAAGAGATGATGAAATTTGATGATTGTTTGTGACATGATTTCTTCAATAGATTGGTATGGGTACTCGTATATGATATGTATTTATTAGAATTGTCAATAGGAATGCTTTAAGAGATGTTGCATATGAAGAAATTTTGCATAACTTGGAGAACCAAATTCTACTGTTTGTAATTGTAGTTCATGTTGTGATTTGTTTGGTAGGATGGTGGATGATGATGGACCTTGGTATGACGGATTAATCGAGGAGTGGGATAAGGAACATCGAGCTCGTGCCATTGAGAACGGAAAGGTAAGAAGCAAGACTTATCAATTTTTGTTGTTTCTCATTTGTGTTCTTGTATTGATCAAAAAATCACTTTATTTGCAGCCTGTAGTTGCTATGCGCATGAGGGGTCATTCCGCTGATGACTTTCCTTACGACGCGCGGTACGAGCCGTACATTCGGAGATTGGGTCTTCTCCCATTCGTGTTGCAGCTTAAGCGACGCGCTCCGCCGGTGAACCACGCGGCGCTGACCGCACTTGTGGGTCGTTGGAGGCCCGAGACTCACTCGTTCCACCTTCCATGTGGGGAGATGACGATGACACTAGAGGACATGGCTATGATAAGCGGCTTTGCTATCAACGGACAAGCTGTTACCGGTCGTGTCAGCGCCGGTAATTGGTGAGAACGGACTGGCATTTTAATTGGTGTTGAGCCCGATCCCCCTCTGCCAGGCAAGGCCGATACCTCGAAAGTGAGGCATTCTTGGCTAAAACAAGTCAGAGGAGAAAACAATCCGTGCCCTAAGGGTGCCAATGACGTGGTTGTGCAGTAGTACGCACGGGCCTATCTTTGGTATGTACTAACCAAGGTAGTCTTCTCAGACGCAACCTGGAACTCATCCCTCTGGATGTTCTTGGAGCTACTCAATAACTGGGATACCCAGTATAGCTGGTGTTCGGCCGCACTAGCATACTTGTATCGTCGGGTAAGAGATATTTGCAACCATTTATTTTGCATTTGTCATGCGCCTCCATATCTAACATGTTTGTTTGATTGCAGCTTGACTTGGCGTGTCGCAGGCAGGGAGATACATCCTCATTGGCTGGGTTTGCTTGGAGCCTATCCGTGTGGATGTGGGAGCGGATCCCGGTTGGACGGCCCGATTTCAAGAACCCCGAACAGCCAAACCCACGGGGCAATCATGACGGGGCGCATGATGCTGATCCATATCGGCGCCCTACGCTTGCGTACTATTGGGAACGGGTGACGGTGTACACAGGAAGCTCGCATGTGCGATACAAGTGCTATATGAACGAGCTGGACACCTTGACTGCTGAGCGGGTATTGAGAAGTTCAATGAGACAAAATTTAGTCAAGAATGAAATTTGTATGTAACAATGTATCTCTTTGTTTTGCAGGTCCATTGGTTGCCTTATGTGGATGATCGTGGCTTCTCTCTTAACGAGATGTGCATGCGTGATCGCCATCTTTGGCGGGCGAGGTGCCCAATGATATGCTTCTTTGCAGTCGAGTGGTACTTCATAGACCATGTGGCAAGACAGTTTGGAAGAAGACAAGGTATTCCAATTGAGGAGAGCAAGGAGGAAATGATATCTCTGCATCGGTGAGAAAGCATGTCTTTGAGTATGTAGTAGAGCATTGAATAAGTCTATGTTTGCTAATGCTTTGTACCATGCATTATTTGCAGGCTCGATCGAAGGAACAATCAGGATATATCGGATTGGGCAAACAAACACCGTACGTGGATACAAATTTGGAATCAAAGAGACACGTTAGTGAAATCAGAGAATAGACGTCACAATCAGTTAGCATATCAGAAGTATCAAGTGTGGTATGCGGATCGTTACCGGTTAAAGCTAAAGCCCGGTTGGATTCACGAGGAGTGGTTGGAGTTGGTGTCTGAAGACCCGGAGACCGCAGAAGGTTATCATACCTTCAACACGGTTGTGAGAGACACCAGAGGGGCTCACGTTGACTATGCACCGATGCATGACGAACTGGTAGTCTAATGAACCTATTCTAACATACTTGCATTACATTGTCTTCTTTCAAATACATAAGTTTGGTGTGTTCATGAATTGTAGGGCAGAGAGTTGCTTCTGTGCGTCAACGATGCCAATGTAGCACTGAGTCATCCACATGGTGGTGGATTATCTGAGAGGACTCTTAGGAGCATGATGGAGGTGTGAGCAATATATTATAAAAGCTTCTCTTTGCGGATTAGTTATTTGCATCTCATATCATAGCATATTTTGTGTTGTCGCAGAAGTTCAAGAAGCGGTTCCATAAGATGGGAGCTATCCTTTCTTGCCATAGTGCTCAGTCCAATGACGTGTTTGCACCTGGTAGCCGTGCCGCCAGAGCTAATAGACGCCGTTATCTCCGCAACGAAGAGGACATAGAGGAGGAGGTCCATGAAGAGGAGCCAACACATCAAGAGGAGCCAACACAACAAGAGGAGCAGGAACAACAAGAGCATGAGTATGATGTTGATGCTCCACAACCATCACAGGTTACACAACCGACATAAGGCAATGCTCGCTCTAGGAAAGGCAAAGCCATAGCTAAGACACCAGCCAAGAAAGGTAGAAAGAAGACATGGAACAGATAATTCCATAGTCTGGAGTATCCTCATTAGCTTATGCCCACAGGAATGCAAAGATATAAGTCCAACAGTGATGCGAAGGAGGAGGCATACAACAAAGAGGAGGAGGAGACTAGCGAAGAGGAGGAGCCTACACTTGCAACTATTGTAAAGAGAGGAAGGAGGAAGTGAGCTTGGTGTAGTTTGTTTCCATGAACTTGTTGTCGTTTGAATTAAGTTGCCATGAATTCGTGAATTTGCTATGATTGCATCATTTGGCGGTTAAAAGTAGAACTCAGTCTTGTGATTCATGTGAAATGTTGTCTGGTTGACATGGCTTCTATAGCCAGACGCCAGGGTCTGTGGCGTTTGGGTGTGCACCATAGCCAAAACCAGAAATTGCTCTCTGGATAGAGACCCTGACGCCAGGGTCTATGGCGTCTGGCCCTGACTTCTTTCTTTTGTTGATGTTTTTGCTTACCAACTTGTTGCACACACTGTTAAACATTGGAAATCAACCAAAAATATGAACAAAGCATACTAGTCTCGAATGATAAACATAGTTTGCACATGATCTCAAATGACAAGTTCATCACACACGATATCTCGAATGACATAAATAGTTCATGACCACACAAGGTCTCGAATGACAAGTTCATCACACACAAAGTCTCGAAAGTCCATCATCGATGCCGGTGCCTTTTCCATTTGTCTACTGAGTAGTACAGGGCCACTTTCCCTTCTTGTCACGTGCCTCGTCCTCCTCTTGTGCATCCCGAGCCCTTGCAAGTTTTCTTGCCCTCTCTTCTTGACGAGCCTCCTTCTCTTTGCGTGCCCCCCTCTTCCTCACGCTTCGTGCGTTCGTTCTTCTCCTTCTCACGGCGCTCCCGCTCCAATCCCCGTGCAAAGGACTCCTCGAACAGGCGCTGCCTCCGTAAGCAATCTTGACGTTGGTCCTCTTGGACATCTTTTGGTACCTCGTGATCTATCCAAGTGAAGTACTTGAAAAGTGGAGGAGGCGATACATAAAAATCATGTTTGTGTTAATAATATGAGTTCAAACATATTTACATTTTTTGTATGTACGTCTAACATACCAGTGGTAGGTCATATGCGTTAGTTGGCCGAGCACGATCATGTGCATAGTTGGGACACACGAAAAACCTTCTACCTTCTGTCCATGACTTCTTGCGGTCAGTGGACACCTTCACCTTGCAAACATCACCACACCAACATGGTGGTGTGGGCACATCCTTCTCCTTCTCCTTGTCCAACCTGGCGCCCATCCACGTCTTCGGCATGTCCTCTTGGTCCGCGCACGACGGCCTTGTCCTGGAACCGGATGAAGCCATGCCTACAAAAATAAAAATTGTTAGCACAAGACACAAAGAGAGTAAATGTGTAAATACAGTAAATCAATAAATGCTAGGAATTGTATGAACAAAAAATATACCATTATTATTAGATCAACCATCTGGATTAAGCAAATAACCGAAGGCCGATCCATTATCAACCATTCCTCTACGACCACCACCACCTCTAGCACTTGTGCTTCCTCTACGAACACCACCACCTCTAGCACTTGTGCTTCCTCTCCGACCACCACCACCTCTAGAACTTGTGCTTGCTCTACCACCACCACCACCTCTAGCACTTGTGCTCCCTCTACGACCACTAGCACCTCTAGCACTTGTGCTCCCTCTACGACGACCACCACCACCTCTGTCACTTGTGCTTCCTCGACCACCACCACCGTCATCTCTTCCACCCCGTTCACCATCGGTGCCACCTCCACGAATTGTCTTTCCTCTACGGCTAGTGCTAGGAATGCCCCCCTTCGACGTTTTCCTTTTCTTGCATGTCCGTGCATTGTGTCGCCCTTCACCGCACCCCCCACAGTTGATAGTGTCAGGAGCCTCCATGAAATAACCGCTACCAAATTGTTTCATGCCAGTGTATCCAGCCAGGTCATCCATATCACCCCTAAACCTCTTAGTTCTCCTTCTACCCTTGGTCTCCACCTTCAGGAGAGGGTCTGGCTTAAAATGAGGCCCATGGTACTCAGGCCACTGTGATTGGTTCAAGAAAGGGTGAAATCGAGGTGCCCATGTCAACCTAGTAGCTTCCACATGGAACTCTTGCATCCGCACAGTTTTCCCATCACAGACATGTATGTTTCTCGCCTTCGCCGCTGTTATCAAATGCGAGCATGGACAATGATACTTACTAGGCCTCTCGCACTGGCACCACCGAGTCTTGAGACGCACCTCAAATGCAGCACCACCATATTGAAAACCGTCTCGTGTTGTGCCACCTGGCTCATCAATTTGATAGATCATTTCACTTTTGTCGAATACGATAACCTGTTGCCGTGAAGACTTGCTTGCTTGTAATTGCAGCCATTCATCAACCTTTTCCGGATAATCCATTTTTTCACCTATCCATTTTGCAGTCTCTTAGAATGCCTCTGAAAGTACTCATTAAGCTTGAAGAAGGTATACTCCACTATTGCAGTCACCGACAATGAACGAGCACCCTTGAGCACATTGTTGAAACATTCAACCAGGTTGCTCGTCCTATCGCCATATCGCCTACCTCGATCGTCATGAGCATGTGCCCACTTGTGCTTCCCGTTGAAATTCCTAGTTAAGAAGTCCTTTCCCCCTTCGTTCACCATTGCAAAGAGTTTGTTGTACCGAGCATCGAAAGCATCGGTGGTGAAGGCCACACATACATGGGTAAGGTCTTTGCTGAGCTCCTTGCTCTTACATGCCCGGTAAAAGTTGGCCACGAAATGCCTCATGCACAATCTGTGGTGAAGCTTTCGGAATCCTAGAATAACAATGTCCATAGCCTGGAGTATGCCATGGTGCCGGTCCGATATGATGCATACCTCCCTAGCCCCAATCACCTTGTGCCTAACATGACCCATGAACCACTCCCAGTTTTCTTGGTGCTCGGAAGGCACCAAAGCAAATGCCACTGGCAACACATTGTCATTTGATGAGTGCGCCATTGCTACCATTAGTGTGCCCTTGTATCTGCCGGTCAAGAATGTGCCATCTATAGACAAGACCGAACGACAATGCTCAAACGCCTCCACACATTGTCCATAACTCCAGAAGGCACGGTGGAACACTCCCTCGTGATCATCGACCACATGAAACATGCCCGGGTTCCTATGTGCAATCGCGCCCAACAACCTCGGGAGCTGGTTGTATGCTTCTTCGTAACCACCATACAACATCCTAATAGCATTTGCCTTTGCCTTCCATGCCTTTGTTGGGGAACGTAGTAATTTCAAAAAATTTCCTACGCACACGCAAGATCATGGTGATGCATAGCAACTAGAGGGGAGAGTGTTGTCCATGTACCCTCGTAGACCGTAAGCGGAAGCATTATGACAACGCGGTTGATGTAGTCGTACGTCTTCATGATCGACCGATCCTAGTATCGAAAGTACGACACCTCCGCGATCTGCACACGTTCGGCTCGGTGACGTCCCACGAACTCACGATCCAGCAGAGTGTCGAGGGAGAGCTTCGTCGGCACGACGGCGTGATGACGGTGATGATGAAGGTACCGGCGCAGGGCTTTGCCTAAGCACTGCAACGATATGACCGAGGTGAATTATGGTGGAGGGGGGCACCACACACGGCTAAGAGATCAATGATCAACTTGTGTGTCCATGGGGTGCCCCCCTCCCCGTATGTAAAGGAGTGGAGGAGGGGGAGGGCCGGCCCTCTACTATGGCGCGCCCTGGGGAGTCCTACTCCCACCGGGAGTAGTATTCCCCCTTCCAAGTAGTAGGAGTAGGAGAGAAGGAAGGGGAGGAGAGAGGGAAGGAAGGGGGGGGGGGCGGCCCCCACCCAATTCGGATTGCGCTAGGGGGCTTGCCCTCCACCTTTTCCCTTCCTCTCCTCTATTCCACTAAGGCCCAATAAGGCCCATATACTCCCCGGGGGGTTCCGGTAACCTCCCGGTACTCCAGTAAGTGCCTGAACTCATTCGGAACCATTCCAATGTCCAAACATAGGCTTCCAATATATCGATCTTTACGTCTCCACCATTTCGAGACTCATCGTCATGTCCGTGATCATATTCGGGACTCCGAACTACCTTCGGTACATCAAAACACATAAACTCATAATACCGATCGTCACCGAACGTTAAGCGTGCGGACCCTACGGGTTCGAGAACTATGTAGACATGACCGAGACTCATCTCCGGTCAATAACCAATAGCGGAACCTGGATGCTCATATTGGTTCCTACATATTGTACGAAGATCTTTATCGGTCAAACCGCATAACAACATATGTTGTTCCCTTTGTCATCGGTATATTACTTGCCCGAGATTCGATCGTCGATATCTCAATACCTAGTTCAATCTCGTTACCGGAAAGTCTCTTTACTCGTTCTGTAATGTATCATCCTGCAACTAACTCATTAGCCACATTGCTTGCAAGGCTTATAGTGATGTGCATTATCGAGAGTGCCCAAAGATACCTCTCCGACAATCGGAGTGACAAATCCTAATCTCGATCTATGCCAACTCAACAAGTACCATCGGAGACACCTGTAGAGCACCTTTATAATCACCCAGTTATGTTGTGACGTTTGGTAGCACACAAAGTGTTCCTCCGGTATTCGGGAGTTGCATAATCTCATTGTCATAGGAACATGTATAAGTCATGAAGAAAGCAATAGCAACATACTAAATGATCAAGTGCTAAGCTAATGGAATGGGTCAAGTCAATCACATCGTTCTCTAATGATGTGATCCTGTTAATCAAATGACAACTCATGTCTATGGCTAGGAAATTTAACCATCTTTGATTCAACGAGCTAGTCAAGTAGAGGCATACTAGTGACACTCTGTTTGTCTATGTATTCACACATGTACTAAGTTTCCGTTTAATACAATTCTAGCATGAATAATAAACATTTATCATGATATATGGAAATATAAATAACAACTTTATTATTGCCTCTAGGGCATATTTCCTCCAGTCTCCCACTTGCACTAGAGTCAATAATCTAGATTATACACTAATGATTCTAACACCCATGGAGTCTTGGTGCTGATCATGTTTTGCTCGTGATAGAGGCTTAGTCAACGGGTCTGCAACATTCAGATCCATATGTATCTTGCAAATCTCTATGTCTCCCTCCTTGACTTGATCACGGATGGAATTGTAGCGTCTCTTGATGTGCTTGGTTCTCTTGTGAAATCTGGATTCCTTTGCCAAGGCAATTGCACCAGTATTGTCACATAAGATTTTCATTGGACCCGATGCACTAGGTATGACACCTAGATCGGATATGAACTCCTTCATCCAGACTCCTTCATTTGCTGCTTCCGAAGCAGCTACGTACTCCGCTTCACACGTAGATCCCGCCACGACGCTTTGTTTAGAACTGCACCAACTGACAGCTCCGCCGTTCAATATAAATACGTATCCGTTTTGTGACTTAGAGTCATCCGGATCAGTGTGAAAGCTTGCATCGATGTAAACATTTACGACGAGTTGTCATCTCCATAAACGAGAAACCTATCCTTAGTCCTTTTCGGGTATTTCAGGATGTTCTTGACCGCTGTCCAGTGATCCACTCCTAGATTACTTTGGTACCTCCCTGCTAAACTAATAGCAAGGCACACATCAGGTCTGGTACACAGCATTGCATACATGATAGAGCCTATGGCTGAAGCATAGGGAACACCTTTCATTTTCTGTCTATCTTCTGGAGTGGTCGGGCATTGAGTCTGAGTCAACTTCACACCTTGTAACACAGGCAAGAACCCTTTCTTTGCTTGATCCATTTTGAACTTCTTCAAAACTTTATCAAGGTATGTGCTTTGTGAAAGTCCAATTAAGCATCTTGATCTATCTCTATAGATCTTGATGCCTAATATATAAGCAGCTTCACCGAGGTCTTTCATTGAAAAACTCTTGTTCAAGTATCCTTTTATGCTATCCAGAAATTCTATATCATTTCCAATCAACAATATGTCATCCACATATATTATTAGAAATGCTACAGAGCTCCCACTCACTTTCTTGTACATACAGGCTTCTCCAAAAGTCTGTATAAAACCATATGCTTTGATCACACTATCAAAACGTTTATTCCAACTCCGAGATGCTTGCACCAGTCCATAAATAGATCGCTGGAGCTTGCACACTTTGTTAGCATCCTTTGGATCGATAAAACCTTCAAGTTGCATCATATACAACTCTTCTTCTAGAAATCCATTCAGGAATGCAGTCTTTACATCCATTTGCCAAATTTCATAATCATAAAATGCAGCAATTGCTAACATGATGCGGACGGACTTAAGCATCGCGACGGGTGAGAAGGTCTCATCGTAGTCAACTCCTTGAACTTGTCGAAAACCTTTCGTAAAAAGTCGAGCTTTGTAGACAGTAACATTACCATCAGCGTCAGTCTTCTTCTTGAAGATCCATTTATTCTCGATGACTTGCCGATCATCGGGCAAGTCAACCAAAGTCCACACTTTGTTCTCATACATGGATCCCATCTCAGATTTCATGGCCTCAAGCCATTTCGCGGAATCTGGGCTCATTATCGCTTCCTCATAGTTCATAGGTTCATCATGGTCAAGTAACATGACCACCAGAACAGGATTACCGTACCACTCTCGTGCGGATCTTACTCTGGTTGACCTACAAGGTTCGGTAGTAACTTGATCTGAAGTTACATGATCATCATCATTAGCTTCCTCACTAATTGGTGTAGGAGTCACAGGAACATATTTCTGTGATGAACTACTTTCCAATAAGGGAGCAGGTACAGTTACCTCATCAAGTTCTACTTTCCTCCCACTCACTTCTTTCGAGAGAAACTCCTTCTCTAGAAAGGAACCATTCTTAGCAACGAATGTCTTTCCTTCGGATCTGTGATAGAAGGTGTACCCAACAGTCTCCTTTGGGTATCCTATGAAGACACATTTCTCTGATTTGGGTTCGAGCTTATCAGGTTGAAGCTTTTTCACATAAGCATCGCAGCCCCAAACTTTAAGAAACGACAACTTAGGTTTCTTGCCAAACCACAGTTCATAAGGTGTCGACTCAACGGATTTAGATGGTGCCCTATTTAACGTGAATGCATCCGTCTCTAAAGCATAACCCCAAAACAATATCGGTAAATCAGTAAGAGACATCATAGATCGCACCATATCTAGTAAAGTACGATTACGATGTTCGGACACACCATTATGCTGTGGTGTTCCGGGTGGCGTGAGTTGTGAAACTATTCCGCATTGTTTCAAATGAAGACCAAACTTGTAACCTAAATATTCTCCTCCACGATCAGATCATAGAAACTTTATTTTCTTGTTACGACGATTTTCCACTTCACTCTGAAATTCTTTGAACTTTTCAAATGTTTCAGACTTATGCTTCATCAACTAGATATACCCATATCTGCTCAAATCATCTGTGAAGGTGAGAAAATAACGATACCCGCCGCGAGCCTCAATATTCATCGGACCACGTACATCAGTATGTATGATTTCCAGCAAATCTATTGCTCGCTCCATTGTTCCGGAGAACAGAGTTTTAGTCATCTTGCCCATGAGGCATGGTTCGCAAGTACCAAGTGATTCATAATCAAGTGATTCGAAAAGTCCATCAGAATGGAGTTTCTTCATGCGCTTTACACCAATATGACCCAAACGGCAGTGCCACAAATAAGTTGCACTATCATTATCAACTCTACATCTTTTGGCTTCAATATTATGAATATGTGTATCACTACTATCGAGATTCAACAAAAATAGACCACTCTTCAAGGGTGCATGACCATAAAAGATATTACTCATATAAATAGAACAACCATTATTCTCTGATTTAAATGAGTAACCGTCTCGCATCAAACAAGATCCAGATATAATGTTCATGCTTAACGCTGGCACCAAATAACAATTATTCAGGTCTAAAAGTAATCCCGAAGGTAGATGTAGAGGTAGCGTGCCGACTACGATCACATCGACTTTGGAACCATTTCCCACGCGCATCGTCACCTCGTCCTTAGCCAATCTTCGCTTAATCCGTAGTCCCTATTTCGAGTTGCAAATATTAGCAACAGAACCAGTATCAAATACCCAGGTGCTACTGCGAGCATTAGTAAGGTACACATCAATAACATGTATATCACATATACCTTTGTTCACCTTGCCATCCTTCTTATCCACCAAATACTTGGGGCAGTTCTGCTTCCAGTGACCAGTCCCTTTGCAGTAGAAGCACCCAGTCTCGGGCTGAGGTCCAGACTTGGGCTTCTTCACTTGAGCAGCAACTTGCTTGCCGTTCTTCTTGAAGTTCCCCTTCTTCCCTTTACCCTTTTTCTTGAAACTGGTGGTCTTGTTGACCATCAACACATGATGCTCCTTCTTGATTTCTACCTCCGCAGCCTTTAGCATTGCGAAGAGCTCGGGAATTGTCTTAGCCATCCCTTGCATATTATAGTTCATCACGAAGCTCTTGTAGCTTGGTGGCAGTGATTGAAGCATTCTGTCAATGACACTATCATCAAGAATTTTAACTCCCAGTTGAATCAAGTGATTATTATACCCAGACATTTTGAGTATATGCTCACTGACAGAACTATTCTCCTCCATTTTGCAGCTGTAGAACTTATTAGAGACTTCATATCTCTCAATCCGGGCATTTGCTTGAAATATTAACTTCAACTCCTGGAACATCTCATATGCTCCATGACGTTCAAAACGTCGTTGAAGTCCTGATTCTAAGCCGTGAAGCATGGCACGCTGAACTATCGAGTAGTCATCAGCTTTGCGCTGCCAGACGTTCATAACATCTGGCGTTGCTCCTGCAGCGGGTTTCGCACCTAGCGGTGCTTCCAGAACATCCTCAAGTTACGGACCCAGTCCGTGTAGTTGCTACCATCATCTTTCAACTTAGCTTTCTCTAGGAACGCATTAAAATTCAACAGAACAACAGCACGGGCCATCTATCTACAACAACATAGACATGCAAAATACTATCAGGTACTAAGTTCATGATAAATTAAAGTTCAATTAATCATATTGCTAAAGAACTCCCACTTAGATAGACATCCCTCTAATCATCTAAGTGATCACGTGATCCATATCAACTAAACCATGTGCGATCATCACGTGAGATGGAGTAGTTTTCAATGGTGAACATCACTATGTTGATCATATCTACTATATGATTCACGCTCGACCTTTCGGTCTCAGTGTTCCGAGGCCATATCTGCATATGCTAGGCTCGTCAAGTTTAACTCGAGTATTATGCGGGTGCAAAAGTGGCTTGCACCCGTTGTATGTGAACGTAGACCTTATCACACCCGATCATCACGTGGTGTCTCGGCACGACGAACTTTCGCAATGGTGCATACTCAGGGAGAACACTTGTATCTTGAAATTTAGTGAGAGATCATCTTATAATGCTACCGCCGAACTAAGCAAAATATGATGCATAAAGGATAAACATCACATGCAATCAATATAAGTGATATGATATGGCCATCATCATCTTGTGCCTTTGATCTCCATCTCCAAAGCACCGTCATGATCACCATCGTCACCGGCGCGACACCTTGATCTCCATCGTAGCATCGTTGTCATCTCGCCAACTAATTCTTCTACGACTATCGCTACTGCTTAGTGATAAAGTAAAACAATTACATGGCGATTGCATTTCATACAATAAAGCGACAACCATATGGCTCCTGCCAGTTGTTGATAACTCCGTTACAAAACATGATCATCTCATACAATAAAATTTAGCATCATGTCTTGACCATATCACATCACAACTTGCCCTGCAAAAACAAGTTAGACGTCCTCTACTTTGTTGTTGCAAGTTTTACGTGGCTGCTACGGGCTGAGCAAGAACCGTTCTTACCTACGCATCAAAGCACAACGATTTTTCGTCAAGTATGTGCTGTTTTAACCTTCAACAAGGACCGGGCGTAGCCACACTCGATTCAACGAAAGTTGGAGAAACTGACACCCGCCAGCCACCTGTCTGCGAAGCACGTCGGTAGAACCAGTCTCGCGTAATGTCGGTCCGGGCCGCTTCATCCAACAATACCGCCAAATCAAAGTATGACATGCTGGTAAGCAGTATGACTATTATCGCCCACAACTCACTTGTGTTCTACTCATGCATATAACATCTACGCATAAACCTGGCTCGGATGCCACTGTTGGGGAACGTAGTGATTTCAAAAAAATTCCTATGCACATGCAAGATCATGGTGATGCATAGCAACGAGAGGGGAGAGTGTTGTCCACGTACCCTCATAGACCATAAGCGAAAGCGTTATGACAACACGGTTGATGTAGTCGTACATCTTCCCGATCGACCGGTCCTAGTATCGAAAGTACAGCACCTCCGCGATCTGCACACGTTCAGCTCGGTGACGTCCCACGAACTCACGATCCAGCAGAGTGTCGAGGGAGAGCTTCGTCAGCACGATGGCGTGATGACGGTGATGATGAAGCTACCAGCACAGGGCTTCGCCTAAGCACTGCAACGATATGACCGAGGTGGATTATGGTGGAGGGGGGCACCGCACACGGCTAAGAGATCAATGATCAACTTGTGTGTCCGTGGGGTGCCCTACTACCTCTTGAGCACTGCGTTGGTTTTCCCTTGAAGAGGAAAGGGTGATGCAGCAAAGTAGCGTAAGTATTTCCCTCAGTTTTTGAGAACCAAGGTATCAATCCAGTTGGAGACTACACGCAAGTCGCCTCGTACCTACACAAACAAATAAGAATCTTGCAACCAACGCAATAAAGGGGTTGTCAATCCCTTCACGACCACTTGCAAAAGTGAGATCTGATAGAGATAATAAGATAAATATTTTTGGTATTTTTGTTGTATAGATTGGAAAGTAAATATTGCAAAATAAAATAGATTGGAAACTTATATGATGGAGAATAGACCCGGAGGCCATAGGTTTCACTAGTGGCTTCTCTCAAGATAGCATAAGTATTACGGTGGGTGAACAAATTACTGTCGATCAATTGATAGAAAAGTGCATAGTTATGAGAATATCTAGGCATGATCATGTATATAGGCATCACGTCCGCAACAAGTAGACCGAAACGATTCTGCATCTACTACTATTACTCCACACATCGACCGCTATCCAGCAAGCATCTAAAGTATTAAGTTCATAAGAACAGAGTAACGCATTAGGCAAGATGACATAATGTAGAGGGATAAACTCAAGCAATATGATGTAAACCCCATCTTTTTATCCTCGATGGCAACAATACAATACGTGCCTTGCTGCCCCTGCTGTCACTGGGAAAGGGCACCGCAAGATTGAACCCAAAGCTAAGCACTTCTCCCATTGCAAGAAAGATCAATCTAGTAGGCCAAACCAAACTGATAATTCGAAGAGACTTGCAAAGGTAACAAATCATACATAAAAGAATTCAGAGGGGATTCAAATATTGTTCATGGATAATCTTGATCATAAATCCACAATTCATCGGATCTCGACAAACACATCGCAAAAGGAATTACATCGAATAGATCTCCAAGAAGATCGAGGAGAACTTTGTATTGAGATCCAAAGAGAGAGAAGAAGCCATCTCTATGGAACCGAAGGTCTGTGATAAACTACTCACACATCATTGGAGAGGCTATGGTGTTGATGTAGAAGCCCTCCGTGATCGATTCCCCCTCCGGCGGAGCACCGGAAAAGGCCCCAAGATGGGATCTCACAGGTACAGAAGGTTGCGGCGGTGGAAATAGGGTTTCGTGGTGCTCTCGGATGTTTTTGGGGTATATGAGTATATATAGGTGAAAGAAGTTGGTCAGGGGAGCCATGAGGGGCCCACGAGGGTGGGGGGCGCCTACCCCTGGGCGCGTCCTCCTGCCTCGTGGCCTCCCCGTTTCTTTCTTTACATCCACTCCAAGTCTCCTGGATTGCGTTTGTTCCAAAAATCACTCTCCCGAACGTTTCATTCCGTTTGATATTCCTTTTCTGCGAAACATTGAAATAGGCAAAAAAACAGCAATTTGCACTAGGCTTTTGGTTAGTAGGTTAGTCCCAAAAATAATATTAAAGTGTATGATAAAGCCCATTAAACATCCAAAATAGATAATATAATAGCATGGAACAATCAAAAATTATAGATACGTTGGAGACGTATCAAGCATCCCCAAGCTTAATTCCTGCTCGTCCTCGTGTAGGTAAATGATAATAACAGAATTTTTGATGTGGAATGCTACCCAACATAATTTCTAAGTAATTCTCTTTAATGTGGCATGAATGTTCAGATCTGAAAGATTCAAGACAAAAGTTTAATGTTGACATAAAAATAATAATACTTCAAGCATACTAACTAAGCAATTATGTCTTCTCAAAATAACATGGCGAAAGAAAGTCCATCCCTACAAAATCATATTGTTTGGTCATGCTCCAATTTCGTTACACAAGAATGCTTTCATCATGCACAACCCCGATGACAAGCCAAGCAATTGTTTCATACTTTAGTAATCTTAAACTTTTTCAACCTTCACACAATACATGAGTGTGAGCCATGGATATAACACTATGGGTGGAATAGAGTATAATGATGGGGGTTATGTGGAGAAGACAAAAAAAGGAGAAAGTCTCACATTGACGCGGCTAATCAATGGGCTAGGGAGATGCCCATCAATTGATGTCAATGCAAGGAGTAGGGATTGCCATGCAACAGGTGCACTAGAGCTATAAATGTATGAAAGCTCAACAAAAGAAACTAAGTGGGTGTGCATCCAACTTGCTTGCTCACGAAGACCTAGGGCATTTGAGGAAGCCCATTGTTGGAATATACAAGCCAAGTTCTATAATGAAAAATTCCCACTAGTATATGAAAGTGATAGAACAAGAGACTCTCTATCATAAAGATCATGGTGCTACTTTGAAGCACAAGTGTGGAAAAAGGATAGTAGCATTGTTCCTTTTTATTTCTTTTCTCTTTTTTGAGCCTTTTTTTTGGCCTTTCTTCTTTTTTTTTTATTTGGGACAATGCTCTATTAATGGTGATCATCACACTTCTATTTATTTACAACTCAATGATTACAACTCGATACTAGAACAAATATGGCTCTATATGAATGCCTCCGGCAGTGTATCGAGATGGGCAATGAATCAAGAGTGACATGTATGATAAATTATGCATGGTGGCTTTGCCACAAATACGATGTCAAATACATGATCATGCAAGGCAATATGACAATGATGAAGCGTGTCATAATAAATGAAACGGTGGAAAGTTGCATGGTAATATATCTCGGAATGGCTATGGAAATGCCATAATAGGTAGGTATGGTGGCTGTTTTGAGGAAGATATAAGGAGGTTTATGTGTGATAGAGTGTATCATATCACGGGGTTTGGATGCACCGGCGAAGTTTGCACCAACTCTCAAGGTGAGAAAGGGCAATGCACGGTACCGAAGAGGCTAGCAATGATGGAAAGGTGAGAGTGCGTATAATCCATGGAATCAACATTAGTCATAAAGAACTCACATACTTATTGCAAAAATCTACAAGTCATCAAAAACCACGCATTACGCGCATGCTCCTAGGGGGATATATTGCTAGGAAAAGACCATCGCTCGTCCCCGGCCGCCACTCATAAGGATGACAATCAAAGAACACCTCATGCTTCAAATTTGTTACACAACGGTTACCATACGTGCATGCTACAAGACTTGCAAACTTCAACACAAGTGTTTCTCAAATTCACAACTACTCAACTAGCACGACTCTAATATTACCATCTTCATATCTCAAAACAATCATCGAGTATCAAACTTCTCATAGTATTCAATGCACTTTTTATGAAAGTTTTTATTATACCAATCTTGGATGCCTATCATATTAGGACTAATTTTATAGCCAAAACAAATTACCATGCTCTTCTAAAGGACTCTCAAAATAATATAAGTGAAGCATGAGAGATCAATAATTTCTATAAAATAAAACGACCACCGTGCTTAAGGAAATATGCCCTAGAGGCAATAATAAAGTTATTATTTATTTCCTTATTTCATGATAAATGTTTATTATTCATGCTAGAATTGTATTAACCGGGAACATAATACATGTGTGAATACATAGACAAACATAATGTCACTAGTATGCCTCTACTTGAGTAGCTCGTTAATCAAAGATGGTTGAGTTTCCTAAACCATAGACACGAGTTGTCATTTGATTAACGGGATCACATCATTAGGAGAATGATGTGATTGACTTGACCCATTCCGTTAGCTTAGCACTTGATCGTTTAGTTTACTGCTATTGCTTTCTTCATGACTTATACATGTTCCTATGACTATGAGATTATGCAACTCCCGATTACCGGAGGAACACTTTGTGTGCTACCAAACGTCACAACGTAACTGGGTGATTATAAAGGTGCTCTACAGGTGTCTCCGATGGCACTTGTTGAGTTGGCATAGATCGAGATTAGGATTTGTCACTCCGATTGTCGAAGAGGTATCTCTGGGCCCTCTCGGTAATGCACATCACAATAAGCCTTGCAAGCAATGTGACTAATGAGTTAGTTGCGGGATGATGCATTACGTAACGAGTAAAGAGACTTGCTGGTAACAAGATTGAGCTAGGTATTGAGATACTGACGATCGAATCTCGGGCAAGTAACATACCAATGACAAAGGGAACAACGTATGTTGTTATGCAGTTTGACCGATAAAGATCTTCGTAGAATATGTGGGAGCCAATATGAGCAACCAGGTTCCACTATTGGTTATTGACCGGAGACGTGTCTCGGTCATGTCTACATAGTTCTCGAACCCGTAGGGTCCGCACGCTTAAAGTTCGGTGACGATCGGTATTATGAGTTTTTGTGTTTTGATGTACCGAAGGTAATTCGGAGTCCCGGATATGATCACGGACATGACGAGGAGTCTCGAAATGGTCGAGACATAAAGATCAATATATTGGACGACTATATTCGGACACCGGAAGTGTTCCGGGTGGTTTCGGAGAAAACCGGAGTGCCGGAGGGTTACCGGAAACCCCCCCGGAGAAATAGTGGGCCTTATGAGCCTTAGTGGAGAGAGAGAGGGCTGGCCTAGGGCAGGCCGCGTGCCCCTCCCCCTCTGGTCCGAATTGGACTAGGAGAGGGGGGGCGGCGCCCCCCTTTCCTTCTCCCTCTCCCCCTTCCTTTCCCCCTCCTAGTAGGAGTAGGAAAGAGGGGAGTCCTACTCCTACTAGGAGGAGGACTCCTCCTCCTTGCGCGCCTACAGGGGCTGGCCGGCCTCCCCCCTTGCTCCTTTATATATGGGGGCAGGGGGCACCTCTAGACACACAAGTTGATCTATTTATCTCTCCCAGCCGTGTGCGGTGCCCCCCTCCACCATAATCCACCTCGATCATATCGTAGTGGTGCTTAGGCAAAGCCCTACGTTGGTAGCATCATCATCACTGTCATCACGCTGTCGTGCTGACGAAACTCTCCGTCGAAGTTTTGCTGGATCGGAGCTCGCGCGACGTCATCGAGTTGAACGTGTGCTGAACTCGGAGGTGCCGTGTTCCGTACTTGGATCGGTCGGACCGTGAAGACGTACGACTACATCAACCGCATTGTGCTAATGCTTCCGCTTTCGGTCTACGAGGGTACGTGGACACACTCTCCCCTCTCGTTGCTACACATCACCATGATCCTATGTGTGCGTTCGATTTTTTTGAAATTACTACGTTCCCCAGGTTTATGCGTAGATGTTATATGCACGAGTAGAATACAAGTGAGTTGTGGGCGATACAAGTCATACTGCTTACCAGCATGTCATACTTTGGTTCGGCGGTATTGTTGGATGAAGCGGCCCGGATCGACATTACGCGTACGCTTACGCGAGACTGGTTCTACCAACGTGCTTTGCACACTGGTGGCTGGCGGGTGTCAGTTTCTCCAACTTTAGTTGAATCGAGTGTGACTACGCCCGGTCCTTGTTGAAGGTTAAAACAACACTAACTTGATGAAATATCGTTGTGGTATTGATGCGTAGGTAAGAACGGTTCTTGCTCAGCCCGTAGCAGCCACGTAAAACTTGCAACAACAAAGTAGAGGACGTCTAACTTGTTTTTGCAGGGCATGTTGTGATGTGATATGGTCAAGGCATGATGCTATATTTATTGTATGAGATGATCATGTTTTGTTGAAGTTATCGGCAACTGGCAGAAGCCTTATGGTTGTCTCTTTATTGCATAAGATGCAAGCGCCAGATAATTGCTTTACTTTATCGCTATCCGATAGCAATAGTTGCAAGAACAATAGTTGGTGAGATGACCATGTGACGACACATTGATATAGATCAAGGTGATGGAGATCATGGTGTCATGCCGGTGACGATGGAGATCATGACGATGCTTTGGAGATGGAGATCAAAGGCACAAGATGATGATGGCCATATTATGTCACATATATTGATTGCATGTGATGTTTATCCTTTATGCATCTTATTCTGCTTTGATTGACGGTAGCATTATAAGATGATCTCTCACTAAATTTCAAGGTAAAAGTGTTCTCCCTAAGTATGCACCATTGCTAAAGTTCGTCGTGCCGAGACACCACATGTTGATCGGGTGTGATAAGCTCAACGTTCATCTACAACGGGTGCAAGCCAGTTTTGCACACGCAGGAATACTCGGGTTAAACTTGACGAGCCTAGCATATGCAGATATGGCCTCGGAACACTGGAGACCGAAAGGTCGAGCGTGAATCATATAGTAGATATGATCAACATAGTGATGTTCACCATTGAAAACTACTCCATCCCACGTGATGATCGGACATGGTTTAGTTGATTTGGATCATGTGATCACTTAGATGGCGAGACGACAACGATGCTACGATGGAGATCAAGGTGTCGCACCGGTGACGATGGTGATCATGACGGTGCTTCGGAGATGAAGATCACAAGCACAAGATGATGATGGCCATATCATATCACTTATATTGATTGCATGTGATGTTTATCCTTTATGCATCATATTTTGCTTAGTTCGGCGGTAGCATTATAAGATGATCTCTCACTAAATTTCAAGATACAAGTGTTCTCCCTGAGTATGCACCGTTGCGAAAGTTCTTCGTGCTGAGACACCACGTGATGATCGGGTGTGATAGGCTCTACGTTCAAATACAACGGGTGCAAAATAGTTGCACACGCGGAATACTCAGGTTAAACTTGACGAGCCTAGCATATGTAGATATGGCCTCGGAACACGGAGACCGAAAGGTCGAGCGTGAATCATATAGTAGATATGATCAACATAGTGATGTTCACCATTGAAACTACTCCATCTCACGTGATGATCGGACATGGTTTGGTTGATTTGGATCACGTAATCACTTAGATGATTAGAGGGATGTCTATCTAAGTGGGAGTTCTTAAGTAATATGATTAATTGAACTTTAATTTATCATGAACTTAGTCCTGATAGTATTTTGCAAATAATGTTATAGATCAATAGCTCGCGTTGTTGCTTCCCTATGTTTTATATATGTTCCTAGAGAAAACTAAGTTGAAAGATGATAGTAGCAATGATGCGGACTGGGTCCATGATCTGAGGTTTATCTTCATTGTTGCACAGAAGAATTATGTCCTTGATGCACCGCTAGGTGACAGACCTATTGCAGGAGCAGATGCAGATGTTATGAACGTTTGGCTAGCTCAATATGATGACTACTTGATAGTTTAGTGCACCATGCTTACCGACTTAGAATCGGGACTTCAAAGACATTTTGAACGTCATGGACCATATGAGATGTTACAGGAGTTGAAGTTAATATTTCAAGCAAATAGCCGAGTTGAGAGATATGAAGTATCCAACAAGTTCTATAGCTAAAAGATGGAGGAGAATAGCTCAACCAGTGAGCATGTGCTCAGATTGTTTGGGTACTACAATTGCTTGAATCAAGTGGGAGTTAATCTTCCAGATAAGATAGTAATTGACAAAGTTCTCTAGTCACTATCACCAAGTTAATAGAACTTCGTGATGAACTATAATATGCAAGGGATGACGAAAACAATTCCCAAGCTCTTCGCGATGCTAAAATCGGCGAAGGTAGAAATCAAGAAAAACATCAAGTGTTGATGGTTGACAAGACCACTAGTTTCAAGAAAAGGGGCAAAGGGAAGAAGGGGAACTTCAAGAAGAACGGCAAGCAAGTTGCTGCTCAAGTGAAGAAGCCCAAGTCTGGACCTAAGCCTGAGACTAAGTGCTTCTACTGCAAAGGAACTGGTCACTGGAAGCGGAACTACCCCAAGTAATTGGCGGATAAGAAGGATGGCAAAGTGAACAAAGGTATATTTGATATACATGTTATTGATGTATACTTTACTAGTGTTTATAGCAACCCCTCGGTATTTGATACTGGTTCAGTTGCTAAAAGTAGTAACTCAAAACGGGAGTTGCAGAATAAACAGAAACTAGTTAAGGGTGAAGTGACGATGTGTGTTGGAAGTAGTTCCAAGATTGATATGATCATCATCGCACACTCCCTATACTTTCGGGATTAATGTTGAACCTAAATAAATGTTATTTGGTGTTTGCGTTAAGCATGAATATGATTTGATCATGTTTATTGCAATACGGTTATTCATTTAAGTTAGAGAATAATTGTTGTTTTGTTTACATGAATAAAACCTTCTATGGTCATACACCCAATGAAAATGGTTTGTTGAATCTCGATTGCGGTGATACACATATTCATAATATTGAAGCCAAAAAGATGCAAAGTTAATAATGATAGTGCAACTTATTTGTGGCACTTCCGTTTAGGTCATATTGGTGTAAAGCGCATGAAGAAAATCCATGTTGATGGGCTTTTGGAATCACTTGATTATGAATCAGTTGATGCTTGCGAACCATGCCACATGGGCAAGATGACTAAGACTCCGTTCTCCGGAACAACGGAGCGAGCAACAGACTTGTTGGAAATAATACATACTGATGTATGCAGTCCGATGAGTATTGAGGCCCGCGGCAGGTATCGTTATTTTCTGACCTTCACACATGATTTGAGCAGATATGGGTATATCTACTTGATGAAACATAAATCTGAAACTTTTGAAAAGTTCAAATAATTTCAGAGTGAAGTGGAAAATCATCGTAACAAGAAAATAAAGTTTCCACGATCTGATCGTGGAGGAGAATATTTGAGTTACGAGTTTGGTCTTCATTTGAAATAATGTGGAATAGTTTCACAACTCACGCCACCTGGAACACCACAACATAATGGTGCGTCCGAACATCGTAACCGTACTTTATTAGATATGGTGCAATCTATGATGTCTCTTACCGATTTACCACTATCGTTTTAGGGTTATGCATTAGAGACAACTGCATTCACGTTAAATAGGGCACCATCTAAATCCGTTGAGATGACACTATATGAACTGTGGTTTGGCAAGAAACCAAAGTTGTCGTTTCTTAAAGTTTGGAGTTGCAATGCTTATGTGAAAAGGTTTCAACCTGATAAGCTCGAACCCAAATCGGAGAAATGCGTCTTCATAGGATACCCAAAGGAGACTGTTGGGTACACCTTCTAATCACAGACCAAAGGCAAAATATTCGTTGCTAAGAATGGATCCTTTCTAGAGAAGGAGTTTCTCTCAAAAGAAGTGAGTGGGAGGAAAGTAGAACTTGATGAGGTAATTGTACCTTCTCCCGAATTGGAAAATAGTTCATCACAGAAATCAATTCTAGTGATGCCTACACCAATTAGTGAGGAAGATTAATGATGATGATCATTAAACTTCAGATCAAGTTACTACCGAACCTCGTAGGTCAACCAGAGTACGGTCCGCACCAGAGTGGTACGGTAATCCTATTCTGGAGGTCATGTTACTTGACCATGACGAACCTACAAACTATGAGGAAGTGATGATGAGCCCAGATTCCGCAAAATGGTTTAAGGCCATGAAATCTGAGATGGGATCCATGTATGAGAACAAAGTATGGACTTTGGTTGACTTGCCCGATGATCGGCAAGCCATTGAGAATAAATGGATCTACAAGAGGAAGACATACGCTAATAATAGTGTTACTATCTACAAAGCTCGAATTGTCGCAAAATGTTTTCGACAATTTCAAGGTGTTGACTACGATGAGATTTTCTCACTCGTATTGATGCTTAAAAGTCTGTCCGAATCATGTTAGCAGTTGCCGCATTTTATGAAATCTGGCAAATGGATATCAAAGTTGCATTCCTTAATGGATTTCTTAAAGAAGAGTTGTATATGATACAACCAGAAGGTTTTGTCGATCCTAAAGGTGCTAACAAAATGTGCAAGCTCCAGCGATCCATCTATGGACTGGTGCAAGCATCTCAGAGTTGGAATACACGCTTTGATGAGTTGATAAAAGCATATAGTTTTATATAGACTTGCGGTGAAGCCTGTATTTACAAGAAAGTGAGTGGGAGCACTACAACATTATTGATAAGTATATGTGAATGACATATTGTTGATCGGAAATAATGTAGAATTTTCTGGAAAGCATAAATGAGTATTTGAAAGGAGTTTTTTCAAAGAAAGACCTTGGTGAAGCTGCTTACATATTGAGCATCAAGATCTATAGAGATAGATCAAGATGCTTGATAAAGTTTTTTCAATGAGTACATACCTTGACAAGATTTTGAAGTAGTTCAAAATGGAACAGTTAAAGAAAGAGTTCTTGCCTGTGTTACAAGGTGTGAAATTGAGTAAGACTCAAAACCCGACCACGGCAGAAGATAGAAAGAGAATGAAAGTCATTCCCTATGCCTCAGCCATAGGTTCTATAAAGTATGCCATGCTGTGTACCAGATCTATTGTATACCCTACGCTGAGTTTAGCAAGGAAGTACAATAGTGATCTAGGAGTAGATCACTGGACAGCGGTTAAAATTATCCTTAGCGGAATAAGGATATGTTTCTCGATTATGGAGGTGACAAAAGGTTCATCGTAAAGGGTTACGTCGATGCATGTTTTGACACTAATCTAGATGACTCTAAGTCTCAATCTGGATACATATTGAAAGTGGGAGCAATTAGCTAGAGTAGCTCCGTGCAGAGCATTGTTGAGATAGAAATTTGCAAAATACATACGGATCTGAATGTGGCAGACCCGTTGACTAAACTTCTCTCACAAGCAAAACATGATCACACCTTAGTACTCTTTGGGTGTTAATCACATAGCAATGTGAACTAGATTATTGACTCTACTAAACACTTTGGGTGTTGGTCACATGACGATGTGAACTATGGGTGTTCATCACATGGTGATGTGAACTATTGCTGTTAAATCACATGGCGATGTGAACTAGATTATTGACTCTAGTGCAAGTGGGAGACTGAAGGAAATATGCCCTAGAGGCAATAATAAAGTTATTATTTATTTCCTTATTTCATGATAAATGTTTATTATTCATGCTAGAATTGTATTAACCGGAAACATAATACATGTGTGAATACATAGACAAACATAATGTCACTACTATGCCTCTACTTGACTGGCTCGTTAATCAAAGATGGTTGAGTTTCCTAAACCATAAACATTAGTTGTCATTTGATTAACCGGATCACATCATTAGGAGAATGATGTGATTGACTTGACCCATTCCGTTAGCTTAGCACTTGATTGTTTAGTTTACTGCTATTGCTTTCTTCATGACTTATACATGTTCCTATGACTATGAGATTATGTAACTCCCGATTACCGGAGGAACACTTTGTGTTCTACCAAACGTCACAACGTAACTGGGTGATTATAAAGGTCCTCTACAGGTGTCTCCGATGGTACTTGTTGAGTTGGCATAGATCGAGATTAGGATTTGTCACTCCGATTGTCGGAGAGGTATCTCTGGGCCCTCTCCGTAATGCACATCACAATAAGCCTTGCAAGCAATGTGACTAATGAGTTAGTTGTGGGATGATGCATTACATCACGAGTAAAGAGACTTGCCGGTAACGAGATTGAGCTAGGTATTGAGATACGGACGATCGAATCTCGGGCAAGTAACATACCGATGACAAAGGGAACAACGTATGTCGTTATGCGGTTCGACCGATAAAGATCTTCGTAGAATATGTGGGAGCCAATATGAGCATCCAGGTTCTGCTATTGGTCATTGACCGGAGACGTTTCTCGGTCATGTCTACATAGTTCTCGATCCCGTAGGGTCCGCACGCTTAAAGTTCGGTGACGATCGGTATTATGAGTTTTTGTGTTTTGATGTACCGAAGGTAGTTGGGAGTCCCGGATATGATCACGGACATGACGAGGAGTCTCGAAATGGTCGAGAGATAAAGATCGATATATTGGACGACTATATTCGGACACCGGAAGTGTTCCGGGTGGATTCGGAAAAAACTGGAGTGCCGGAGGGTTACCGGAACCCCCCCGGGAGAAATAGTGGGCCTTATGGGCCTTAGTGGAGAGAGAGAGAGAAAGGGCTGGCCTAGGGCAGGCCGCGCACCCCTCCCCCTCTGGTCCGAATTGGACTAGGAGAGGGGGGGCGGCGCCCCCCTTTCCTTCTCCCTCTCCCCCTTCCTTTCCCCCTCCTAGTAGGAGTAGGAAAGAGGGGAGTCCTACTCCTACTAGGAGGAGGAGGAGGACTCCTCCTGGCGCGCCTACAGGGGCCGGCTGGCCTCTCCCCTTGCTCCTTTATATACGGGGGCAGGGGCGCACCTCTAGACACACAAGTTGATCTGTTGATCTCTCCCAGCCGTGTGCGGTGCCCCCTCCACCATAATCCACCTCGATCATATCGTAGCGGTGCTTAGGCGAAGCCCTGCGTCGGTAGCTTCATCATCACCGTCATCACGCCGTCGTGCTGACGAAACTCTCCAGTGAAGCTTTGCTGGATCGGAGCTCGCGGGACGTCATCGAGTTGAACGTGTGCTGAACTCGGAGGTGCCGTGCGTTCGGTACTTGGATCGGTCGGATCATGAAGACGTACGACTACATCAACTGCGTTGTGCTAACGCTCCCGCTTTCGGTCTACGAGGGTACGTGGACACACTCTCCCCTCTCGTTGCTATACATCACCATGATCCTATGTGTGCGTAGGATTTTTTTTCTGAAATTACTACGTTACCCAACACGTGCTCTAAGAGATATAAGTGAAGCACTAGAGCAAAACTATCTAGCTCAAAAGATATAAGTTAAGCACATAGAGTATTCTAATAAATTCCGATTCATGTGTGTCTCTCCCAAAAGATGTGTACAGCTAGGATGATTGTGTTAAACTAATAAGCAAAGACTCAAATCATACAAGACGCTCCAAGCAAAACACATATCATGTGGTGAATAAAAATATAGCATCAAGTAAAGTTACCAATGGACGAAGACGAAAGAGGGGATGCCTTCCGGGGCATCCCCAAGCTTAGGCTTTTGTTTGTCCTTGAATTTTACCTTGGGGTGCCTTGGGAATCCCCAATCTTAGGCTCTTGCCACTTCTAATTCCATAATCCATCAAATCTTTACCCAAAACTTGAAAACTTCACAACACAAAACTCAACAGAAAATCTCATGAGCTCCGTTAGCGAAAGAAAACAAACCACCACTTTAAGGTACTATAATGAACTCATTCTTTATTTATATTTGTGTTAAACCCACTGTATTCCAACTTCTCTATGGTTCATACCCCCCAATACTACCCATAGATTCATTAAAATAAGCAAACAACACACGAATAACAGAATCTGTCAAAAACAGAACAGTCCGTAGTAATCTGTATCAAACGTATACTTCTGAAACTCCAAAAATTCTGAAATAAATTGGTGGACGTGCGTAATTTATCTATCAATAATCTGCAAAAAGAATCAACCTAAAAGAACTCTCCAGTAAAAAATGGCAACTAATCTCGTGAGCGCTAAAGTTTCTGTTTTTACAGCAAGATCATAAAGACTTCACCCAAGTCTTCCCAAAGGTTCTACTTGGCACAAACACTAATTTAAAACATAAAAACACATCTAAGCAGAATCTAGATGAATTATTTATTACTCCCTCCGTCCGGAAATACTTGTCATCCAAATGGATGAAAATGGATTTATCTAGAACTAAAATACATCTAGATACATCCATTTCAATGACAAGTATTTCCGGACGGAGGGAGTACTAAACAGAACCAAAAAGCAAGAAACAAAAATAAAATTGGGTTGCCTCCCAACAAGCGCTATCGTTTAACGCCCCTAGCTAGGCATAAAGGCAAGGATAGATCTAGGTATTATCATCTTTGTTATGCAATCCGTAAGTGGCTCTCATAATAGATTCATAAGGTAATTTAATTTTCTTTCTAGGAAAGTGTTCCATGCCTTTCCTTAACGGAAATTGGAATCTAATATTTCCTTCTTTCATATCAATAATTGCACCAATCTTTCTAAGGAAAGGTCTACCAAGAATAATAGGACATGTAGGATTGCAATCTATGTCAAGAACAATGAAATATACGGCACATAATTCCTATTTGCAACAATAAGAACATCATTAATCCTTCCCATAGGTTTCTTAATTTAGGAATCCACAAGGTGCAAGTTTAAAGAACTATCATCAAATTCATGGAAACCTAACACATCACACAAAGTTTTTGGAATCGTGGAAACACTAGCGCCCAAATCACACAAAGCATAGCATTCATGATCTTTAATTTTAATTTTAGTAGTAGGTTCCCACTCATCATAAAGTTTTCTAGGGATAGAAACTTCTAATTCAAGATTTTCTTCATAAGATCGCATTAGAGCATCAACGATATGTTTGGTAAAAACTTTATTTTGACTATAAGCATGAGGAGAATTTAACACGGATTGTAACAAGGAAATACAATCTATCAAAGAACAATGATCATAATTAAATTCCTTGAAATCCAAAATAGTGGGTTCATTGCTATGTAAAGTTTTGACCTCTTCAATCCCACTTTTACCAATTTTTGCATCAAGATCTAAAAACTCCGAATCATTGGGACGCCTTTTAATTAAAGTTGACTCATCTCCAGTCCCATCATTATCAAGATTCATATTGGAAAACAAAGATTTAATAGGAGACACATAAATCACTTTTAGATCTTCATCCCTATTACCTTCTAGATCTTCCGGTTTGGCGGCCATCTTATTAACTATGGTGGCCTGCTTATCCGAAATTTGGGCTATCAATTTTTCAAGATGAGCAAACTGAGATTTCAAACCATAAAATTCCTTAGACATATCATCAAGCTCGTTATTCATGTACTCCATAAAGCCTTTTTGTTCTTTAAGCTCGTTTCTAAAGAAATTATTATGCTCAAATTGCAAAGTCATAAAGCTTCTAACGTTGTTTTCAATTTCTCCCAACCTTTTAAGGTGAGGATCAATGTTTTTAGGCAGGGCCATTAGGGCAAACATGCAACAAGAAGCAAGCGAAGAGAGGTGAACGGAAAAAGAGGGCGAATAAAATGGCAAGGGTGAAGTGGGGGAGAGGAAAACGAGAGGAAAATGGTGAATAATGTAATGCGAGGGATAAGAGTTTGTGATGGGTACTTGGTATGTCTTGACTTGACTTGACTTGGCGTAGATCTCCCCGGCAACGGCGCCAGAAATCCTTCTTGCTACCTCTTGAGCACTGCGTTGGTTTTCCCTTGAAGAGGAAAGGGTGATGCAGCAAAGTAGCGTAAGTATTTCCCTCCGTTTTTGAGAACCAAGGTATCAATCCAGTAGGAGACTACACGCAAGTCGGCTCGTTCCTACACAAACAAATAAGAACCTTTCAACCAACGCGATAAATGAAGGAAATATGCCCTAGAGGCAATAATAAAGTATTATTTATTTCCTTATATCATGATAAATGTTTATTATTCATGCTAGAACTGTATTAACCGGAAACATAATACATATGTGAATACATAGACAAACAGAGTGTCACTAGTATGCCTCTACTTGACTAGCTCGTTAATCAAAGATGGTTATGTTTCCTAGCCATAGACATGAGTTGTCATTTGATTAACGGGATCACCTCATTAGGAGAATGATGTGATTGACTTGACCCATTCCGTTAGCTTAGCACTCGATCGTTTAGTATGTTGCTATTGCTTTCTTCATGACTTATACATGTTCCTATGACTATGAGATTATGCAACTCCCGTTTACCGGAGGAACACTTTGTGTGCTACCAAACGTCACAACGTAACTGGGTGATTATAAAGGTGCTCTACAGGTGTCTCCAAAGGTACTTGTTGGGTTGGCGTATTTCAAGATTAGGATTTGTCACTCCGATTGTCGGAGAGGTATCTCTGGGCCCACTCGGTAATGCACATCACTATAAAGCCTTGCAAGCATTGTAACTAATGAGTTACTTGCGGGATGATGTATTACGGAAGGAGTAAAGAGACTTGCCGGTAACGAGATTGAACTAGGTATCGAGATACCGACGATCGAATCTCGGGCAAGTAACATACCGATGACAAAGGGAACAACGTATGTTGTTATGCGGTCTGACCGATAAAGATCTTCGTAGAATATGTAGGAACCAATATGAGCATCCAGGTTCCGCTATTGGTTATTGACCGAAGAGGTGTCTCGGTCATGTCAACATAGTTCTCGAACCCGTAGGGTCCGCACGCTTAACGTTACGATGACAGTTATATTATGAGTTTATATGTTTTGATGTACCGAAGGTTGTTCAGAGTCTCGGATGTGATCACGGACATGACGAGGAGTCTCGAAATGGTCGAGACATAAAGATTGATATATTGGAAGCCTATGTTTGGACATCGGAAGTGTTCCGGGTGAAATCAGGATTTTTCCGCTGTACCGGGAGGTTACCGGAACCCCCCGGTAACTTAATGGGCCTTATTGGGCCTAGGTGGAAGAGAGGAGAGGAGGCTAGGGCAGGGCCGCGCCCCCTTCCCCCCAGTCCGAATAGGACAAGGAAAGGGGGGCGGCGGCCCCCCTTCCTTCCTCCCCTCCACCTCCTCCACCTTCCACTCCTAGTCCAACATGGAAAGGGGGGGACTCCTCCTGGTGCGCCTATACCTCCAAGGCCGTTGGCCTCCCCCTTGCACCTTTATATACGGGGGCACGGGGGCACCTCTAGACACACAATTGATATACGATCTTTTTGCCGTGTGCGGTGCCCCCCTCCACCATATTACACCTCGATAATATCATAGCGGAGCTTAGGCGAAGCCCTGCATCTGTGGAACATCATCATCGTCACCACGCCGTCATGCTGACGAAACTCTCCCTCAACACTCGGCTGGATCGGAGTTCGAGGGACGTCATCGAGCTGAACGTGTGCTGAACTCGGACGTGTCGTGCGTTCGGTACTTGATCGGTCGGATCGTGAAGACGTACGACTACATCAACCGCGTTGTGTTAACGCTTCCGCTTTCGGTCTACGAGGGTACGTGGACAACACTCTCCCCTCTCGTTGCTATGCATCACCATGATCTTGCGTGTGCGTAGAATTTTTTTGAAATTACTACGTTCCCCAACAGTGGCATCCGAGCCTAGTTTTATGCGTTGATGCTATGCACGAGTAGAACACAAGTGAGTTGTGGGCGATATAAGTCATACTGCTTACCAGCATGTCATACTTTGGTTCAGTGGTATTGTGAGATGAAGCGGCCCGGACCGACATTACGCGTACGCTTACGCGAGACTGGTTTCACCGTTGCGAGCACTCGTTGCTTAAAGGTGACTGGCGGGTGTCTGTCTCTCTCACTTTAGTTGAACCGAGTGTGGCTACGCCCGGTCCTTGCGAAGGTTAAAACAGCACCAACTTGACAAACTATCGTTGTGGTTTTGATGCATAGGTAAGAACGGTTCTTGCTAAGCCCGTAGCAGCCATGTAAAACTTGCAACAACAAAGTAGAGGACGTCTAACTTGTTTTTGCAGGGCATGTTGTGATGTGATATGGTCAAGACATGATGCTATATTTTATTGTATGAGATGATCATGTTTTGTAACCGTGTTATCGGCAACTGGCAGGAGCCATATGGTTGTCGCTTTATTGTATGAAATGCAATCGCCATGTAATTGTTTTACTTTATCACTAAGCGGTAGCGATAGTCGTAAAGCAATAGTTGGCGAGACGACAACGATGCTACGATGGAGATCAAGGTGTCGCACCGGTGACGATGGTGATCATGACGGTGCTTCGGAGATGGAGATCACAAGCACAAGATGATGATGGCCATATCATATCACTTATATTGATTGCATGTGATGTTAATCTTTTATGCATCTTATCTTGCTTTGATTGACGGTAGCATTATAAGATGATCTCTCACTCAAATTTCAAGATAAAAGTGTTCTCCCTGAGTATGCACCGTTGCGAAAGTTCTTCGTGCTGAGACACCACGTGATGATCGGGTGTGATAGGCTCTACGTTCAAATACAACGGGTGCAAAACAGTTGCACACGCGGAATACTCAGGTTAAACTTGACGAGCCTAGCATATGTAGATATGGCCTCGGAACACGGAGACCGAAAGGTCGAGCGTGAATCATATAGTAGATATGATCAACATAGTGATGTTCACCATTGAAACTACTCCATCTCACGTGATGATCGGACATGGTTTGGTTGATTTGGATCACGTAATCACTTAGATGATTAGAGGGATGTCTATCTAAGTGGGAGTTCTTAAGTAATATGATTAATTGAACTTGAATTTATCATGAACTTAGTACCTGATAGTATCTTGCTTGTCTATGTTAATTGTAGATAAATGGCCCGTGCTGTTGTTCCGTTGAATTTTAATGCGTTCCTTGAGAAAGCAAAGTTGAAAGATGATGGTAGCAATTACACGGACTGGGTCCGTAACTTGAGGATTATCCTCATTGCTGCACAGAAGAATTACGTCCTGGAAGCACCGCTAGGTGCCAGGCCTCCTGCAAGAGCAACACCAGAAGTTATGAACGTCTGGCAAAGCAAAGCTGATGACTACTCGATAGTTCAGTGTGCCATGCTTTACGGCTTAGAACCGGGTCTTGAACACCGTTTTGAACGTCATGGAGCATATGAGATGTTCCAGGAGTTGAAGTTAACATTTCAAGCAAATGCCCGGATTGAGAGATATGAAGTCTCCAATAAGTTCTACAGCTGCAAGATGGAAGAGAATAGTTCTGTCAGTGAGCATATACTCAAAATGTCTGGGTATAATAATCACTTGATTCAACTGGGAGTTAATCTTCCAGATGATAGCGTCATTGATAGAATTCTTCAATCACTGCCACCAAGCTACAAGAGCTTCGTGATGAACTATAACATGCAAGGGATGAATAAGACAATTCTCGAGCTCTTAGCAATGCTAAAGGCAGCGGAGGTAGAAATCAAAAAGGAGCATCAAGTGTTGATGGTCAGTAAGACCACTAGTTTCAAGAAAAAGGGCAAAGGGAAGAAGAAGGGGGACTTCAAGAAGAATAGCAAGCAAGTTGCTGTTCAGGAGAAGAAATCCAAGTCTGGTCCTAAGCCTGAAACTGAGTGCTTCTACTGCAAGCAGACTGGTCACTGGAAGCGGAACTGCCCCAAGTATTTAGCGGATAAGAAGGATGGCAAGGTTAACAAAGGTATATGTGATATACATGTTATTGATGTGTACCTTACTAATGCTCGCAGTAGCACCTGGGTATTTGATACTGGTTCTGTTGCTAATATTTGCAACTCGAAACAGGGGCTACGGATTAAGCGAAGATTGGCTAAGGACGAGGTGACGATGCGCGTGGGAAATGGTTCCAAAGTCGATGTGATCGCGGTCGGCACGCTACCTCTACATCTACCTTCGGGATTAGTTTTAGACCTAAATAATTGTTATTTGGTGCCAGCGTTAAGCATGAACATTATATCTGGATCTTGTTTAATGCGAGACGGTTATTCATTTAAATCAGAGAATAATGGTTGTTCTATTTATATGAATAATATCTTTTATGGTCATGCACCCTCGAAGAATGGTCTATTTTTAATGAATCTCGATAGTAGTGACACACATATTCATAATGTCGAAGCCAAAAGATGCAGAGTTGATAATGACAGTGCAACTTATTTGTGGCACTGCCGTTTGGGTCATATCGGTGTAAAGCGCATGAAGAAACTCCATACTGATGGACTTTTGGAATCACTTGATTATGAATCACTTGGTACTTGCGAACCGTGCCTCATGGGCAAGATGACTAAAACACCGTTCTCCAGAACTATGGAGAGAGCAACAGATTTATTGGAAATCATACATACAGATGTATGTGGTCCGATGAATATTGAGGCTCGTGGCGGATATCGTTATTTTCTCACCTTCACAGATGATTTGAGCAGATATGGGTATATCTACTTAATGAAACATAAGTCTGAAACATTTGAAAAGTTCAAAGAATTACAGAGTGAAGTTGAAAATCATCGTAACAAGAAAATAAAATTTCTATGATCTGATCGTGGAGGAGAATATTTGAGTTACGAGTTTGGCCTACATTTGAAACAATGCGGAATAGTTTCGCAACTCACGCCACCCGGAACACCACAGCGTAATGGTGTGTCCGAACATCGTAATCGTACTTTACTAGATATGGTGCGATCTATGATGTCTCTTACTGATTTACCGCTATCGTTTTGGGGTTATGCTTTAGAGAAGGCTGCATTCACTCTAAATAGGGACCATCAAAATCCGTTGAAACGACACCTTATGAACTATGGTTTGGCAAGAAACCAAAGTTGTCGTATCTTAAAGTTTGGGGTTGCGATGCTTATGTGAAGAAACTTCAACCTGATAAGCTCGAACCTAAATCGGAGAAATGTGTCTTCATAGGATACCCAAAGGAGACTGTTGGGTACACCTTCTATCACAGATCCGAAGGCAAGACATTCGTTGCTAAGAATGGATCCTTTCTAGAGAAGGAGTTTCTCTCGAAAGAAGTGAGTGGGAGGAAAGTAGAACTTGATGAGGTAACTGTACCTGCTCCCTTATTGGAAAGTAGATCATCACAGAAACCAGTTTCTGCGACACCTACCCCAATTAGTGGGGAAGTTAATGATAATGATCATGAAACTTCAGATCAAGTTATTACTAAACCCCTTAGGTCAACCAGATTAAGATCCGCACCAGAGTGGTACGGTAATCCTATTCTGGAGGTTATGTTACTAGACCATGACGAACCTACGAACTATGAAGAAGCGATGGTGAGCCCAGATTCCGCAAAATGGCTTGAGGCCATGAAATCCGAGATGGGATCCATGTATGAGAACAAAGTATGGACTTTGGTTGACTTGCCCGATGGTCGGCAAGCCATTGAAAATAAATGGATCTTCAAGAAGAAGACTGACGCTGATGGTAATGTTACTGTCTATAAAGCTCGACTTGTTGCGAAAGGTTTTCGACAAGTTCAAGGGATTGACTACGATGAGACCTTCTCACCCATAGCGATGCTTAAGTCTGTCTGAATCATGTTAGCAATTGCCGCATTTTATGATTATGAAATTTGGCAAATGGATGTAAAAACTGCATTCCTGAATGGATTTCTGGAAGAAAGTTGTATATGATGCAACTGGAAGGTTTTATCGATCCAAAGGGAGTTAACAAAGTGTGCAAGCTCCAGCGATCCATTTATGGACTGGTGCAAGCCTCTCGGAGTTGGAATAAACGCTTTGATAGTGTGATCAAAGCATTTGGTTTTATACAGACTTTTGGAGAAGCCTGTATTTACAAGAAAGTGAGTGGGAGCTCAGTAGCATTTCTAATATTATATGTGGATGACATATTACTGATTGGAAATGATATAGAATTTCTGGATAGCATAAAGGGATACTTGAATAAGAGTTTTTCAATGAAAGACCTCGGTGAAGCTGCATATATATTAGGCATTAAGATCTATAGAGATAGATCAAGACGCTTAATTGGACTTTCACAAAGCACATACCTTGATAAAGTTTTGAAGAAGTTCAAAATGGATCAAGCAAAGAAAGGGTTCTTGCGTGTACTACAAGGTGTGAGATTGAGTAAGACTCAATGCCCGACCACCGCAGAAGATAGAGAGAAGATGAAAGATGTTCCCTATGCTTCAGCCATAAGCTCTATCATGTATGCAATGCTGTGTACCAGACCTGATGTGTGCCTTGCTATAAGTTTAGCAGGGAGGTACCAAAGTAATCCAGGAGTGGATCACTGGACAGCGGTCAAGAACATCCTGAAATACCTGAAAAGGACTAAGGATATGTTTCTCGTTTATGGAGGTGACAAAGAGCTCATCGTAAATGGTTACGTTGATGCAAGCTTTGACACTGATCCGGACGATTCTAAATCGCAAACCGGATACGTATTTACATTGAACGGTGGAGCTGTCACTTGGTGCAGTTCTAAGCAAAGTGTCGTGGCGGGATCTACGTGTGAAGCGGAGTACATAGCTGCTTCGGAAGCAGCAAATGAAGGAGTCTGGATGAAGGAGTTCATATCCGATCTAGGTGTCATACCTAGTGCATCGGGACCAATGAAAATCTTTTGTGACAATACTGGTGCAATTGCCTTAGCAAAGGAATCCAGATTTCACAAGAGAACCAAGCACATCAAAAGACGCTTCAATTCCATCAGGGATTTAGTCCAGGTGGGAGACATAGAAATTTGCAAGATACATACGGATCTGAATGTTGCAGACCCATTGACTAAGCCTCTTCCACGAGCAAAACATGATCAGCACCAAGACTCCATGGGTGTAAGAATCATTACTGTGTAATCTAGATTATTGACTCTAGTGCAAGTGGGAGACTGAAGGAAATATGCCCTAGAGGCAATAATAAAGTATTATTTATTTCCTTATATCATGATAAATGTTTATTATTCATGCTAGAACTGTATTAACCGGAAACATAATACATGTGTGAATACATAGACAAACAGAGTGTCACTAGTATGCCTCTACTTGACTAGCTCGTTAATCAAAGATGGTTATGTTTCCTAGCCATAGACATGAGTTGTCATTTGATTAACGGGATTGCCTCATTAGGAGAATGATGTGATTGACTTGACCCATTCCGTTAGCTTAGCACTCGATCGTTTAGTATGTTGCTATTGCTTTCTTCATGACTTATACATGTTCCTATGACTATGAGATTATGCAACTCCCGTTTACCGGAGGAACACTTTGTGTGCTACCAAACGTCACAACGTAACTGGGTGATTATAAAGGTGCTCTACAGGTGTCTCCAAAGGTACTTGTTGGGTTGGCGTATTTCAAGATTAGGATTTGTCACTCCGATTGTCGGAGAGGTATCTCTGGGCCCACTCGGTAATGCACATCACTATAAAGCCTTGCAAGCATTGTAACTAATGAGTTAGTTGCGGGATGATGTATTACGGAAGGAGTAAAGAGACTTGCCAGTAACGAGATTGAACTAGGTATCGAGATACCGACGATCGAATCTCGGGCAAGTAACATACCGATGACAAAGGGAACAACGTATGTTGTTATGCGGTCTGACCGATAAAGATCTTCGTAGAATATGTAGGAACCAATATGAGCATCCAGGTTCCGCTATTGGTTATTGACCGGAGAGGTGTCTCGGTCATGTCTACATAGTTCTCAAACCCGTAGGGTCCGCACGCTTAACGTTACGATGACAGTTATATTATGAGTTTATATGTTTTGATGTACCGAAGGTTGTTCGGAGTCCCGGATGTGATCACGGACATGACGAGGAGTCTCGAAATGGTCGAGACATAAAGATTGATATATTGGAAGTCTATGTTTGGACATCGGAAGTGTTCCGGGTGAAATCGGGATTTTTCCATAGTACCGGGAGGTTACCGGAACCCCCCGGTAACTTAATGGGCCTTATTGGGCCTAGGTGGAAGAGAGGAGAGGAGGCTAGGGCAGGGCCGCGCCCCCCCTTCCCCCCAGTCCGAATAGGACAAGGAGAGGGGGGCGGCGGCCCCCCTTCCTTCCTCCCCTCCACCTCCTCCACCTTCCACTCCTAGTCCAACATGGAAAGGGGGGAGTCCTACTCCCGGTAGGAGTAGGACTCCTCCTGGCGCGCCTATACCTCCTAGGCCGGCGGCCTCCCCCTTGCACCTTTATATACGGGGGCAGGGGGCACCTCTAGACACACAATTGATATACGATCTTTTAGCCGTGTGCGGTGCCCCCTCCACCATATTACACCTCGATAATATCGTAGCGGAGCTTAGGCGAAGCCCTGCGTCGGTAGAACATCATCATCGTCACCACGCCGTCGTGCTGACGAAACTCTCCCTCAACACTCGGCTGGATCGGAGTTCGAGGGACGTCATCGAGCTGAACGTGTGCTGAACTCGGAGGTGCCGTGCGTTCGGTACTTGATCGGTCGGATCGTGAAGACGTACGACTACATCAACCACGTTGTGTTAACGCTTCCGCTTTCGGTCTACGAGGGTACGTGGACAACACTCTCCCCTCTCGTTGTATGCATCACCATGATCTTGTGTGTGCATAGAATTTTTTTGAAATTACTACGTTCCCCAATAATAAAGGGGTTGTCAATCCCTTCACGGCCACTTGCAAATGTGAGATCTGATAGAGATAATAAGATACATATTTTTAGTATTTTTGTTGTATAGATTGGAAAGTAAAGATTGCAAAATAAAATAGATTGGAAACTTATATGATGGAGAATAGACCCGGGGGCCATAGGTTTCACTAGTGGCTTCTCTCAAGATAGCATAAGTATTACGGTGGGTGAACAAATTATTGTCGAGCAATTGATAGAAAAGTACATAGTTATGAGAATATCTAGGCATGATCATGTATATAGGCATCACGTCCGCGACAAGTAGACCGAAACGATTCTGCATCTACTACTATTACTCCACACATCGACCGCTATCTAGCATGCATCTAGAGTATTAAGTTCATAAGAACAGAGTAACGCATTAGGCAAGATGACATAATGTAGAGGGATAAACTCAAGCAATATGATATAAACCCCATCTTTTTATCCTCGATGGCAACAATACAATATGTGCCTTGCTGCCCCTGCTGTCAGTGGGAAAGGACACCGCAAGATGGAACCCAAAGCTAAGCACTTCTCCCATTGCAAGAAAGATCAATCTAGTAGGCCAAACCAAACCGATAATTCGAAGAGACTTACAAAGATAACAAATCATACATAAAAGAATTCAGAGGAGATTCAAATATTGTTCATAGATAATCTTGATCATAAACCCACAATTCATCAGATCTCGACAAACACACCGCAAAAAGAATTACATCAAATAGATCTCCAAGAAGATCGAGGAGAACTTTGTATTGAGATCCAAAGAGAGAGAAGAAACCATCTAGCTAATAACTATGGACCCGAAGGTCTGTGATAAACTACTCACACATCATCGGAGAGGCTATGGTGTTGATGTAGAAGCCCTCCGTGATCGATTCCCCCTCCGGCGGAGCGCCGGAAAAGGCCCCAAGATGGGATCTCACGGGTACAGAAGGTTGCAGCGGTGGAAATAGGGTTTCGTGGTGCTCTCGGATGTTTTTGGGGTATATGAGTATATATAGGCGAAAGAAGTCGGTCAGGGGAGCCACGAGGGGCCCACGAGGGTGGGGGCGCGCCTACCCCCTTGGGCACGCCCTCCTGCCTCGTGGCCTCCTCGTTTCTTTCTTGACATCCACTCTAAGTCTCCTGGATTGTGTTTGTTCCAAAAATCACTCTCCCGAAGGTTTCATTCCGTTTGGATTTCGTTTGATATTCCTTTTCTGCGAAAAACTGAAATAGGCAAAAAAACAGCAATTTGCACTGGGCCTTTGGTTAGTAGGTTAGTCCCAAAAATAATATAAAAGTGTATGATAAAGCCCATTAAACATCCAAAACAGATAATATAATAGCATGGAACAATCAAAAATTATAGATACGTTGGAGACGTATTATGCCCCCCTCCCCGTATATAAAGGAGTGGAGGAGGGGAGGGCCGGCCCTCTACTATGGCGCGCCCTGGGGAGTCCTACTCCCACCGGGAGTAGGATTCCCCCTTCCAAGTAGTAGGAGTAGGAGAGAAGGAAGGGGAGGAGAGAGGGAAGGAAGGGGGGCGACCCCCCACCCAATTCGGATTGGGCTAGGGGGGCACGCCCTCCACCTTTTCCCTTCCTCTCCTCTATTCCACTAAAGCTCAATAAGGCCCATATACTCCCCGGGGGGTTCCGGTAACCTCCCGGTACTCCGGTAAATGCCTGAACTCATCCGGAACCATTCCGATGTCCAAACACAGGCTTCCAATATATCGATCTTTACGTCTCGACCATTTTGAGACCCCTCGTCATGTCCGTGATCATATCCGGGACTCGGAACTATCTTCGGTACATCAAAACACATAAACTCATAATACCAATCGTCACCGAACGTTAAGCGTGCGGACCCTACGGGTTTGAGAACTATGTAGACATGACCGAGACTCATCTCCTGTCAATAACCAATAGCGGAACCTAGATGCTCATATTGGTTCCTACATATTCTATGAAGATCTTTATCGGTCAAACCGCATAACAACATACGTTGTTCCCTTTGTCATCAGTATGTTACTTGCCCGAGATTCGATCGCCGGTATCTCAATACCTAGTTCAATCTCATTACCGACAAGTCTCTTTACTCGTTCCTTAATGTATCATCCCGCAACTAACTCATTAGTCACATTGCTTGCAAGGCTTATAGGGATGTGCATTACCGAGAGGGCCCAGAGATACCTCTCCGACAATCGGAGTGACAAATCCTAATCTCGATCTATGCCAAACCAACAAGTACCATCGGAGACACCTGTAGAGCACCTTTATAATCACCCAGTTACGTTGTGACGTTTGGTAGCACACAAAGTGTTCCTACGGTATTCGGGAGTTGCATAATTTCATAGTCATAGGAACATGTATAAGTCATGAAAAAAGCAATAGCAACATACTAAACGATCAAGTGCTAAGCTAAAGGAATGGGTCAAGTCAATCACATCATTCTCTAATGATGTGATCCCGTTAATCAAATGACAACTCATGTCTATGGCTAGGAAACTTAACCATCTTTGATTCAACGAGCTAGTCAAGTAGAGGAATACTAGTGACACTCTGTTTATCTATGTATTCACACATGTACTAAGTTTCCGGTTAATACAATTCTGGCATGAATAATAAACATTTATCATGATATAAGGAAATATAAATAACTACTTTATTATTGCCTCTAGGGCATATTTCCTTCAGCCTTCCCATACTTGACTTCATAACCAAATTGTTTTTTCACCATCCGCATGAGAAACCTCACTTTCATAGTTGGATTAACGGCTATGTCTTTCATCCATTTGTATCCGAGATACTCGGATGTGAGTTGAACGTGTGTCTTTCTAAGTCGTTTCGATGGCGGTTTGCACCTATGAGTGGCAACACAACTTTTTAACACCCATTCTTCGGTTTCTTTAAGCTTCCTTGCTCACACTTCGCGGTGTAACGCAACTTCATGTCAGAGTGCTCAACATAAAATGGCCTATGGTTCCGAATGGCATAGTCAGACAACCAAAACTTCAACATAGGCAAGCTAAGAAACTTCACTCCTTTCTTCAAATGAGCATTCTCGTCGTCGTTCTCCTCCCTTGGTTCGCCTGGATCCGGGCATGGTGTTGGCTCAATCGCCGTCATTCTCATTCCACCATCAACAACAGCTTTATGGGCAAGGCTGAGATCTTGATACAAGTGAGTTCTTTTTTCTAAGCCCGTCAGCTCAAAGTGGATTTGGTTTTCCTCCTTTGTGAATCCATCCTCGTCCAACTCTTCCCCTGGACCTTCGTCACCCGAGTCATACGCATATTGACGCCTAGAAGGCAACTCACGATCCATGTCCTTTTGCGCTATGTACGCATCCAAGTCACCAACATCATTACCATGAAACCGTTCCTCTTGCTCTTCGTCGTCGTCATGAGCATCTCCGTCCTCTTGAATTACTTCGTAACTAGCAATCACCTCAACTTCATTTGCTTGGCTAGTTGGTGGTTGGCTAGAAGCATTGGGGGCATACAACTCAACCTCATTTGCTTCACTAGATGGTAGACGGGGACGTGGTTGGCGATAAGCATTGGGGGCATCAACCACAACCCTATGCTCAACAAGTGGCACCATTGTCCTCTCGCTCATGTCATCCATTGGGGAAGAGACATGCTGGTTCAAATCAATTGTAAACCAAGGAGATTCAACCTTGGTGGCAAACAATTCAAGTGACTTGTCTTCCGATTGGGAAACCTTTTCCTTGTATACATCCCAATGCAAATCCGATGTGATAGGCATACTTTTCAAGCGAGATTTGGCTCCAACTCCAACATCATACCTTCCTATTAACTTAACATCAACATTGGTGTCCATCCACTTTAAGACATGTCTCACTTTTGCAACAACATCCTCATAGCTAGGGCTTGTATCAAAACCAATGGTTCCTCACCCGTGTCGGCATTGTTACTCAAGAATGCCTCCTTGTCCATGTAATGAACGTTAACAAGTCTCTCCATCTAAAAACAACATGAATGCATTTAAGGCATCAATGAGAATTGGTGTTTATCCAAAAACATCTCATTATATCCAAATCATATCAACACTAAATTATTGGTGATGTCCACAAAGGTTTCACTAATTAACACACACTAAGCAAAGTTTACCCTAAACACTAACTAACCCTAACCCCTAATCTTTCTACTCAACAAGCAAATATTCCTACTACACACCATGCATATCACTATATTACCAAAGTTAACCATGCCATTGACACTAAAATAAGGGAGAAAACATGAACTAGGGTTCCACCAACATGTAAAAAATGCAACCAAAATAACAAGATTTAACCAAAAAAATTGGGTGATTTGGGAGAGATTACCACAAGCAACAAAGTGATGGAAAGATCCACCTAAGGGAAGCACCTTTTGGAGAGGATTTGAGGGGGGAGCTTGAGGGGTGAGAGAGAGTGGGGGAGCACCAACTCTTCTTCAAGCTCGGGCTGGATTGGGGAAAGTGTGTGGGGTGGGGGAGCACCCACCCCACACACTCTCCCGTGGGGTTATCCACTTACCAGGGCCAGACGCCAGGGTTCCTGGCGTCTGGCCCCTTTGCCACGTCAGCAGGTCAACTGGCTGGTGGGTCATGCGGGCCAGACGCCACAGTGCATGGCGTCTCCTTTGCAACCCAAACGCCAGGGATGTTGGCGTCACCTAAAAATGTCAGAATCGAAAAAATAGAACGAAGTCAACTCGGGATTTTCTTTGCCCCATAGGTCAGAACAGTAATTTTGTCCTCTGCAATCCGAGGCAAAGACCTGCACCCAACAGAGTGGAGGAGGCGGTACAGTAATTATGGCAAATTTGACAATTTTGACCTCGGGACGAAATCAATTCACAGAATGAACTGCCCGTGAAACTATTTCACTCCCCTGACCTTTTTGTGCAGCGCCCGCCACGCCGGCGCCACACCCAACGGTGCAGCGCCTAGCTCGGGGGCGTTGCACTCCAGTCCACCGTGGCAGCCCTGGGCGCCGGACCCAGCAGTGCAGCGCCTACGAGGTAGGCGCCACACATGTAATGTGGAGCGCCTAGCCCTTAGGCGCTGCACTGTGACTTAGATGCCAGCCGCCCGCTCCCCCTCCCCCCACCCCACCCATTCGTTCCAGGAGGAGTTACAGAACAGGTGCGCCGGTGGCTTCCTCCTCTCCCCCTCTCAATCCCCTCTCCCAAATCCTTCAGATCCGACGATTTGGTCTGTGCATTTCTTCACCAATCCATCCTAGAAGGTACTCTCCTCCGATCCCCTTCTTTCTATCCATACAAAATATGGTATTTTGAAGATTTGGGGAATCCTTGTTTGATTTGATTAGATTTGAATCTTGCATGTATTAGAATTTTGCATGTATTACAACCCTTGTTTGTTTGATTTGTGGAACCCTAGTTTATTTTATTTTATTGAAAAGATATGGTTGGATACATAGATTGACATGTTATTTCTATGGAAAAGTTATTTGTATGAAGTAGGCCTAGTTTAGTTTATTTGTACTGAAATTATACTCGTATTGAGAAAAATGCTTTGGATACATATGCTTTGAATCTTGCATGTAGTAGGCCTACTTTAGTTTTTTTGAATTGAAAAGATAATCGTGTTGATAAGAATGCTTTGTTGAAATTGTTAGGATGGTTTGGCTTCTCGATGATCATTGGGACAAACAACACCGGTCGTACGCTATGTCGGTGAAGCAGCGGGTAATACTGAAGGTGGCCGGTGTTATGAATTTCGTATTTTTTTCAAACACAAATGCCCCATATGTAATGTTACGATTTGTTTGTTTGTAGGAGCTTGCACCTCTGAAGCTTCGGTCTCACGGGGTCACCCTTGGATGGATGCGCTATGATGAGCGGTACACACCGTATGTAAGGGAGGCAGGACTTCTCCCTTTCATTCAGTTGGTCCGCCGGTCGATGCCACCCAACAATGCTGCAGCACTCACCGCGCTTATTGATCATTGGAGGCCGGAGACACACACTTTCCATCTTCGGACCAGGGAGATGACCGTGACGCTCCAGGATATTGCTATGATCACCGGTCTTCCTATCGATGGCAATCCTTTATGTATGAACACCGATTCTGATGGGTGGCGTGCGCAGATGCATGCCCTTATCGGTATGGTTCCTCCGGAGCCTCGGGAACCAGAAGCAGAAGATAAGAAGAAGGAAAGAGTCGCAGCCGGCGCTACTTTCACGTGGATATCATCGAACTTCAGTACTTTCCCTGAGGATGCTAATGAGGACATGGTGAAGACATATGCTCGTGTCTACATGTGGTACGTGATATCCAGGACTATGTTTGCTGATGGCACAGGCAAGAATGCTCCATGGATGTGGCTGAAGGCGTTGACCGTCTTCGATAGCAAATGGAGTTGGGGTTCGGCGACACTGGCTTACTTGTATCGACAGGTATGAAGTTGTTTCCTTTTCACTTCATTGATACATTATCAATGCGCTCTTGCGGCAAATTTGACCATGTTCTCTTTTATGTGCAGTTGGACGAAGCCCGTTGTAGGCACACTGGAGGTATTGGTGGTTGTCTGCTCGCACTTTCCATATGGAGCTAGGAGCGTTTGCCGGTTGGACGACCAAAGACCGTGAAGTACGAGGATTGGGACGACAAAGACGACCCACTACGGCTCCCCACTTGGGCTTACAAGTGGGATGTGTTAAATGAGATGACGGATAATCCCTCGGTAATGTACAAGTTGTACAAGAGCGAGCTGGACGCGATCACGCCTGAGCAGGTAACCGACATTGCATAAGTGATTATCATGCTTGTATCGTAACTCGATATCAATTTTGCATTCAATCCCATTTTGCAGGTGGAATGGGAGTCGTATGGAAAAGGAGAGAGTTTTGGTAACCCTATAGAGTTCAGGCTGAATCCAATGTGCACTAGGGATAGGGATCTCTGGCATATGCGGTGCCCACTGATATGCAACTGGGCGGTTGAGCTTCACCTGCCACATCGGGTGTTCCGCCAGTTTGGTTTGTTCCAGCCACACCCGCCGGAGTGGGAGGACACGGACAAGTTGCTACACGCGTAAGATATAATTAACCTTGAGCACTTAGCAGCTTCTCGATGGTTTCGATGATGCTAATATTTTGTTTCTAACTTGCAGGTTGGATAGGAAAAAGCAGCGGAAGATCAAGGATTGGGCCAAGCATCACAGCAAGTATGTCGTGCAGTTCGCTCTTAGTGTGGAGCAAGCAAGGGCTGGAAAATGAGCCCAGCTTCGTGAGCACTGCCCGATCGCGTTCAACAACTATCTCACATGGTTTCTTGCAAGTACCCGCGTGGAGGTATGCAAGCCGGCGTATGCTAAGGAGATTCTGGAAGAACCCACCATTTTTGATGAGGTAGCCCAGCACCAGTACAACGCATTAGTCAGGAAAGGCAACTCAGTGATCCCTTCAGCTCCAATGATGAACTTTGTGGTTAGCCCTTTTTGCTTTTCCATTCGCACTATTCACATCTTCGCTTGCCTAACACTTTGATACCGTTTCTGTTCATAGCGTGCCCAGATCAAGAAAGCAGCTGATGAGACCGAGACTATTCTGGAAACAACCCCGACTGGCAAAAGCGATGGGGAAGGTGCACTTCGAGCATTCATTAAGGTTCACATCTCCTTCAAACTAGCACTTAACATTTGTTGCTACGTTCCATGTCTCACTCACTTGTACATGTTGCAGCGCCAGGGCCAAAAGTTAAGGCGGCTATCAAACCTTTTCGGTTGTCGTGACCCCGAGTATGTATCACCAGAACGGTCTAGGTCGGCGACACCATCAGATCCCGCTTCGGGGCAGGGCCATGGTGAACCTTTCGAGGATGAGGATGTGGGTGTGGTCACCCAAGAGGTATGGCATGACGATATATATCCATTTGTTGATGCATTGCTAACTATATCCTCACACACTGTCTTTCCATATCTTCTGTTGATGCATAGGTTGCTGATGATATGACCGTGGGGACATACCAGGCTCGGTCTGCATACGAGTTGAAGCCTAGGAAGGGAATCAACAAGTACACACCTGAAGACTTCACCCAAAGAGGTCAAAGAGCAAAAGGACGGTCGGCACCTCGCGGATGGCGGCTTTGGATGACTATTTGGATGACTATGTAGATGACGTGGAGGAACCGGAGCCGGAGCCGGAGCGGGTTCCTCTTCCTAGGAAGGTGAAGAAGATAAGCGTCAAGAGGGGGGGTGGGAGGAGCCATCAAGCACGGAAAGCACTAGTCATCGTCCTTTATTTATAATGTTGAACTTAGAGTGGAATTTGTTATGTCGTTGAACTTGGAGTGGTGGTAGCTATTAGTAATGTGGAATTTGTTATGTCGTTGAACTTGGAGTGGTCGTAGCTATTAGTAATGTGGAATTTGTTATGTCGTTGAACTTGGAGTGGTGGTAGCTCTATGTTAAACTTGAACTTATTGGGATGGTCCTTTCTAAGAAATTATGTCTTTGGTGAACCCTTTTTGAACCTTAATGTTTATTATACGAAATGTTGAACTGTGGCTGAAAATGACCCAGTATGAATGACAAAAAAACACTAAGTGTTCGTGCAGCGCCTAGCTCGGAGGCGCCACACTCTACAGTGTAGCGCCTTGCAGCTAGGCGTTGCACTGTATAGTGTGGCGCCTCCGAGCTAGACGCTGCACAAACACTTAGCGAAATTTTTGCCCCAAACTGGAGACCTACCTTCTATGGCTCTCTGGATAGCTACAGACTTGTGCAGCACCTAGCCCGGAGGCGCTACACTATACAGTGCAACGCCTAGCCGCAAGGCGTTGCACTGTAGAGTGTGGCGCCTCCGAGCTAGGCGCTGGACAAACACTTAGCGAAATTTTTGCCCCAAACTGGAGGCCTACCTTCTGTTGCTCTCTAGATAGCTACAAACTTGTGCAGCGCCTAGCCAGGAGGCGCCACACTCTACAATGCAGTGCCTTGCCGCTAGGCGTTGCACTGTATAGTGTGGCGCCTCTGGGCTAGGCGCTGCACAAACACTTAGCGAATTTTTGCCCAAACTCGAGGCCTACCTTATGTTGCTCTCTGGATAGCTACAGACTTCTGCAGCGCCTAGCCTGGAGGCGCCACACTCTACAGTGCAACGCCCAGCGTCTGGGCGCTGCATTGTACAGTGTGGCGCCTCCTGGCTAGGCGCCACACATCTCTGTAACTTGCCATACCTTCTGTGGCTCTCTGGATAGCTACAGACTTCTGCAGCTCCTAGCCTGGAGGCGCCACACTCTACAGTGCAACGCCCAGCGTTTGGGCGCTGCACTGTACAGTGTGGCGCCTCCTGGCTAGGCGCCACACATCTCTGTAACTTGCCATACCTTCTATTGCTCTCTGGATAGCTACAGACCTGTGCAGCGCCTAACTTGGAGGCGCCACACTGTAGATTGCAGCGCCCAGATGCTAGGCGTTGCACTTGGACTTAGTAATTTTTTTAGCATATGCAAACATAATAAGTAGATGTGAAGTAGGATTGATACGTAGCAAGCAAACAACTGTGAAAAGAACATATGCACGAAGTACTTCACGACACATAGTAGTTCTTACAACCAAATCAAGGAGGAGACATAGTAATTCATGACACATAGTAGTTCTTACAACCAAATCGAGGAGGATACATAGTAGTTCACGGCACATAGTAGTTCACAACCAAATCGAGGAGGAGACATAGTAGTTCATGGCACATAGTAGTTCACAACCAAATCGAAGAGGATGACATAGCTCTATTGCGTAGAGCAAGGCCCCTTTCCCTTCTTCTTCTTCCTCTCTTCTTCCTCTTCCTCCTCCCTTTTTCTTATGAGGTGAGCCTCCTTAACCACCCTCTCCATGAATATCTGATTGTCCCTCTCTTCTTTTTCAGCTGCAATTGCCCAAATCTTCATGGTTCTTTCTTCAAAATCCTGTTGACGCTTCTTCTGTGCCTCCTCACATTTCCTCCCCAACGCTTGCTCCCTAGCACGCATCGCATTTGACGCTGTCTGTTTTCGCTTCCTCTCCTTCTCAAGCTCCTCTTCCTTCTTCTTCTTTAGCTTGGCTGCATCCTCCTCTCTAAGCTTCTTCGCAGCCTTCTCCCACCATCCCGCCATCTCATCTTCGCCATCCTCCTTCATCGTTGGTTTGTTGGGTTGGGAAGCTGCCATACCTACAATGAGTGAAACATAATGCTTAGTAAGGACAATAAGAACAAATGGAAGCACATACGAAAAAGAAGAACATATGGAAAAACAGGAACATATGATACATTATAGTTCGTGAGGAACATACGGAAACGGTCCATCTAGGTATCCAAACATTCCTCTATAACGAACTTTCCCTTGCCCATCACCACGGCCAAGTCCACCACCAAGGCCAAGACCATCACCAAGGCCGAGACCATCACCTTGTAATGAAAGATGGCTTTCACAAGATCAATGACATGTTGGACGCTCATTGTTGGAAGTGTGGATATTGAGTTGGAGAGCCTGTAAGCGATGAACTCGGACGTGAGTTGTTTGTGGTCTTGGGACACAATCTTGCCATCCATCCTTTTGCCTTGGCACAAGTGAGTTGGCACACAACTCACTACATGCCAAGTTGGACCTCGTTTCCATGGTCTTGCACGCACAATCCACGGACATATTTCATCTTCACATGCACATGCAACTGTGTAGCGCACATTGACGTCCGAGTTCACCACCTTGTGTGGACGATAATGCGTAACCGAGTAGTTGTCGAGCCACATCTTCAATTCCAACAAGGTGTCAAACTTAGAACCTTTAGCAATCCGGTTCTTGTCGTCTACCAAATCACGGTGAGAGCTTGGCCTAACCCGGTACACATTGGCCACCATCTACCACAGCTTCATCCGCGAGACTAACATCCTTGAACAATGTAGTCCGATGATCCCGACCAAATACCTTCTCGAAAGCTTCGGCCTCCTTCATCGTGAACCCCTCCGCATAAACTTGTTCATCGGGACCATCGTCATCTGAGTCCGATGCATATGCACGGGAAAAAGGGATGGAATGGTCCATTGTCTCTTGCAAATGATATTTGTCGAGATCACCCACATTGTTGTCATGGAGATCAACTTCATTGTCATCGTCCGCATACTCATCATTGTCCTCTTGGAAAGCTTCATCTTGGTTGTTTGTAAACGGGCTCAATGTTGGCCTCACTTCTTGGGTCAAAAGAGGTTCAACAATTTCATCTCGCTTCAAGGGTGGGGGGGGGGGGGCTACTAGCAACCAAAGGGGAGGGGTTCCGGTTCAAGTCCAAATGCAAACTTGAATCAACCTTCTTCGTTGCAAATAACTCAAGAGCCTTGTCTAGTGATTCGGCCACCGTCTCCTTGTATGCAACCCAACGTTGCTCCGAGTTGACACGCATTGTCTTCCAACGGATGTGCATTCCAAAACCAACATTATGCCTTCCCTCCAACTCAATGATATCACTAGGGTCCATCCAATTCAAATCTTTCCTAACTTGTTGCAAGAGCTCCGCATAGCTAGGACTACTATCAAACACCATGTCAAGCTCATCCGGGTCCGGTTCTATATTGCCTTTCAAAAAGGCGTCTTTGTCCCCATGATGAACAAACACACATGTTCTTCCCATCCCTATAAGCATTCAAAGAACACAAGGTAACATTGCTTCCATGAGACTAATCCAAGGATAAACACGGAATACAAACCCTAATATATATATCAAACAACAACCCTAACCCTAACATTAACCCTAACCCTAACCATAACCATAACCATAACCATAACCCTAGCCCTAAACCTAACTCTAGCACCAACATAAGAACACCCATAAGAATAACCCTAGCATACTAACAAAGCCTAATCATAGAAATTGGCAAACAAACATCTCACATCTCCATGCAAATCTCTAGATCCAAACAAAACTAGGGTTTCCCCAAACTAGCAACAAATGAGCAATGGGAGAACTTTACTTGGATCAAAACAAGGGGATCGGAGAATATTACGTTGAGGGAGGGTTTGACTTCGAAATCCACGGACAAATTCTTCAAATTTGCAAGATTTGGGAGAGGATTTGAGAGGGGGAGAGAGTGGGACATGGGCCAAAGCTCGGGGAGAGAGTGGGAGAGTGTGTGGTGTGGGGGGGGGGGGGGGGGGTGGGGGAGGGGGGCCAGCAAAGTGGCTGGATAAGTCACAGTGCAGCGCCTAGCCGCTAGGCGCTGCACATTACATGTGTGGCGCCCAGCGTCTAGGCGCTGCACATTACATGTGTGGCGCCCAGCGTCTAGGCGCTGCACATTCCATGTGTGGCGCCTAGCTCGGAGGCGCTGCACTGCTGGGTGCGGGCCCAGGGGCTGCCACGGTGGACAGGTGTGCAACGCCGCCGCGCTAGCCGCTGCACAGTACGGTGTGGCGCCGGCGTGGCGGGCGCTACACAAAAAGGTCAGGGGAGTGAAATAGTTTCGCACCCAGTTCATTCTGTGAAATGATTTTGTCCCAAAGTCAAAATTGTCAAATTTGCCAACTAATTATAGCCCGTGAAAAGGAGTACTACGTGCGGTGCACAACGGTCAGGTCAATAAATGAGCACACGCTCGCTGCATCGATTCATCAAGTAGGAGTACGTACTCCTGCAAAACGGTGCGTACCACGCAGCGACGTGTCGATCTGCCTGTCTCCGGAAGGCAGAGCAACTCGAGGAGGTCAGCCCTGCACAGTGCAGCGTCCTAGTACTATGAGCTGATGCTGCCCCCCGTCGGCGCCGGGAAAAAAAACTAGAGTGAGAGACCAAGGCTGAGGCGGGAGCAATTGCCATGGCAACCTCGCCGCGGAAAAGGGGCCATGCGTTTGCGGGCCAAAAGCTCGCTTTCGTGTTGACTTTACCCTCGGAAAGGCTGGGCTGGGATGGGATCCCCTCAAAAAACGGCGACGCCCAAGGCCAGCTCCGGCCTCCCGCTCCGGCCATGCATGATTCCGATACAGTTGGTGCGTGGGCGTGCTTGCGGTGACCAGCATTTGGTTTGCCGGACCTGGGCTGGGCGCTGACATGACATGCATGTGCGTGCGCCGGCTGTTCACGTGCCCATGCGTGTGCTGCGCACGTACTACTACGTCCTACTACAACGTTGCTTTGTCCACGGCAAATGCAAAGGCAAAGCGCTCGTGGTCCATTCATCTGTTTCTCGTCGTCAGCAGCAGCAAGCGTGAACTCAAGATGCCCACCGAGAGAGAGAAACTGGTTGAGATGGTAGGGCATGGAGATAGAGGTGATGGGGACACGCCGTACACGGCCGGCCGGGCGGAGGAGTGGACGGACGAGAGCGGCCTGTCCATGCACGCACGCCCCCGTAAAAAGGACCCCCCCCCCCCCCCCCCCCCCCGGCTATCACCTTTTCGGAAAAGAGGAAGAGCTGACTTTACCATTGACAAGCAAAAAGGCTTACCACTAATTTGATTTGTGGCCACCTTTTCTCCCATCATTTTCGTGGAAGCGGGCCATGCACCATGCTCGTCGTACGTGCCGGGCCTCGACTTCCTGAGCATGTTCCCGTGCGCGCGCGAAAAAATGGATTTTTGTTGCTACACAGCACACACACATGATTCTGAAAAAAAGGTTGCTACACACACACACGATGCCATCCCGCGGAATATTTGTGCACTCTAACAGGTTGACGTTTGACTCATGTTTTTTTCTACGAGTAAAGGGCTTCATTCATCAAATAAGAGAGGTCGATTACAATAGTCGACGAGATGAAATCCGGCATAGCAGCATCTAGATCTAGAAGAAGAAAAAAATAATCTTGCAAGGTTTTTAAGGCAACATGCCTCACGAGATCAGAAATCTGCCCAGCAGCCCGGGCCAAGCCCTCCTGGGGCATTATCCGGCCCCAACCATTAGTCCGACTCATGGGACCTCAAGAAAGGATCTGAACAAGACAAGGAGGTTGGATCCGAGGAGAACTCTACGCGCCGTCTAGGTCGATTAGGACTCATGTAAAACCTAGACCCTCGTCATCCTTTATAAGTTGATGAGGGAGGACTAGCCAATAGACATGTTACAATATATCACTCGAACACCACATCATCGCAATGTAACACGGGTATGAGTAGGGTTTTACCTCAATCGTGAGGGTCTTAACCAGAGTAAACCAATCTCCTGTTTTCGACTAGTTGCAGCACTCTATCGAGGGGTCTAGCGGAATTTACACCAACTGTGGCGCGCCCGACATGGGTTGCACTTGTCGGAGCTGAGATCTAGATGGGATTCATCATCAACCACATCATCTTCGTTCCCGGGCTAGATCTTCGCTTTTGGCTCGATGAGTTTTGTCGCCGACTTGGCAAGCCGCATTGACCCCTTCGAGACCTATACCGCCGGCCAGGTTCTCTTCTTTGGGAATCTAGAGTTCATCATCGGCTCTCGCGGCGAGCTCGTACCTCAAGATCTGACGTCTTGACAAACCTTGGAGCACGCAACGGTATTCAACAACCCACCCGCCTGTTGGAAGTATGCCATAGAGGCAATAATATTTGTATTATTATATTTCCATATTCATAATTAAAGAGTTTATATTCTATGCTATAACTGCTATGATCCTCGAATGTGCGATTCAGCGAAAAACTCATATGCACGTGTGGAATATGGTGTCATTTTGTTACAAGGTTCTGACAATCGATCAACTCTAGCTGTCGACGATCTGCTAACAGTTCCTTGGGCTTCACCATAGTTGAGAATAGTGAACTGTCACGTACCCAAAAGGGTGCCGAACATGAATGATCTTCTAGGGGGTCACGCGTATTTGACGAAGTTTAGTGTGGGGGGCGAGACTTTTAATTAAGTCTCTTGTTTCACACACCCCGAAACTTAATCTAGCATCAAGAAACATCGTCTATATTGTTGACGTAGGTAGTTAGTGTTATTTGTTAAAACTGGTTAACTGCGTAATTAAAATTTTGCTAAAATCGATTAGAGGATGTCTAACTTGGTTTTGCAAGGTATGCATATAATGTGGTATAGCCTTCGTCATGATAATGAGTTTATGTATGATATGATTATATGTTGTAATGTTAAGTTGCCTGCGCGTCACGGCATGATGGTTGGAGCCACGAGATTGCCGCGTTAATGTAAAGTTCGTAGATATAGCCTATAGGTTATAGGTGACGATGGCAACCGTACACGGAGGACCCCGGCGAGGAGAAAATGTACTTGGCGCGGGACGAGGAGCTATAATTTTGTGCCATGATGGAATTTCTGAATTTGGTGCCACGACAACGTTTTCTGCAATTGCCGCCACGACAACGTTTTTTAAACGATTGCCACAACAACAAAATATTGGCCGTCATGACGCTTGAACTTGAGAGTGAAGATGATCACGGAGATTCCCAACACCCAGGGCTATATCACATCATGCTTTTATGAACTGACTGAGATGTTTATCCCTTTGTTGTTTGCACCCTTTGATTGCGCAGTAGTCAATTATTAGGGTGATCTCTCAGAGTACATATCAAGTTAAAATGTGCTCTTCCCAGTGCTGTAAGGTCTGCAACATTCTAGCATCGCAGAGTTTGTCATGTCCACATGAGTTCAAACGAGATAAGAGATGTAAGGTGGAGATGGTTAGATCATATGAGTAGATAACACTCGACTGTCTTGAAGTTCTAGCATAATCATTCTAAGCTCGGGGCACAAAGCATGGAATGATAAACAAGAGTCATATGGTGATATGATCGTCAATAGATTACCCACCAGTTAAAATTCTCATCATCAGTGATGTCCACATCAATGATTGAGAATTAGATTTGGATCCTGAATCACTCAATATTAATTATGGGAGATATTAATTTGAGTGGGAGTGCACTTCATATTGTTAAAATTAAAACAACTTAGTGCAAGGTTTAATTATGATAATATCTAAATATTTTGTGTCTATCATTGTAGATCAATGGCTCACAATATGTTCAACTTAGCCCATATGTTAGAGAAAGAAAAATTGGCTGCTAATGGTGGAAACTATGCAGATTAGATCCGGAACCTGAGATTTGTTCTCAGGAGTGCTAAGAAGGAGTATTTGCTGGATCAACCCCTAGGTGATGCTCCCGGAAAGGATGCAACACCAGATGAAGTTGCTGCTTATGTTGCTCGTAGTGATGAATATGATTCAGTCTAGTTTCGTATGTTAACTTGCATGGATCCTGAACTACAGAAGCGTTTTGAACGATCCACTACTCAATTCATAATTGGGCTACTGGAAGTTCTTTACAAGAAGCAGGCAAGGACCGAACATTTTGAATTAACCAAGGCCTTGATTGAATGCAAGATGAAAGAGAGTTCCTCAATGAGTGAGCATACAGTGAAGCTTGCTAGCTATGTTGATAGACTGTCTTCTCTAGAATTTGGAATTCCGCCGACACTCGGTACAGATATTGTGCTTGCTTCACTCCCACTATCTTACGATGTCTTTATCATGAATTACAACATGAATGGGATGGAGAAATGTGCAAATGACTTGTTTGCTATGCTCAAAACTGCCGAAGCTGGAATGCAGAAGAATAAAACAGTGTTGATGGTCAACACGACCACCAATTTCAAGAAGAAGGGCAAGTCCAAGAAGTATTGATGCTCAAAACCGTGGAAGCTAAAACGTCCACTTTACATTTTTGAAGAAAGGTTATAAAAGCATATTTATTTCGAATTAGGCATCGAAATGCATTGGAGTACTGATGTTTACCATGCGCTAGAATATCAAGTTGAGTCGTCTTGACTCGTTCCGCAAGTAAGACGTTGGTTGCATTTGAAATCGTACCATTACGCCACGTGTCATGTGTACAATAGGTGACTGGTTTCCTTATTGGTCATTTCACACCTCGAGATTGATCCCGGTTATAAATAGCCACCCCACTTCAACCTTAAACGGTTGGTTGCTCTGTGAGTGAATTGACAAGACCTTGTCAGAGCAACCCATTCCCCCGAAGAGATTGTGAGAATCCTAAGAGAGTAATATCCCAGAGCCCACAACCATTAAGTGATTGAACATCACTAAAGAACTAACTGAAACTCAACTTAACATGTTACTCTTGTGGACTGTGCATCCACTAGACGGTTAGGTGTCTACTCAGAGCATTTGAGAGTTATTGTGAACAACCAAACACAAGTCAGTGAAGGTCCCGGACATGTACCTCAAAGATCTACCACGAGTGATTGGGCGAATTCTAAGTGACTTCAGCTCAAGGATAATAGGGTGAAGTCCTGATCTTCGGAGTTAAATCTCAGCCCCTCCAACCAAGCATAGAGTTTTGCCAACAACTCAAACTGGTCGAACAAATCTCTGTCTTCGTCAAGCCTACGGGTTCTACTTCTTCGATCCCATTTAGTTCTATAACTTACATGTGTCCGAAGAACTTCTTCCCATCTTCTATCTCTATGATTTCTTCGAAGACGATTTCGAGTACTTTGTTATTCTGGTGCATATGCCATGTTTAATTTTGTGAGCACTGCTACTTAGATTTACCTTTGTTCAACTAGATGCTTATCTGATTTTACTTTTTGTTCTACTGTCGGTCGACTTCATAGTCATAACATAAACCGATTACTTTAAGAACACCAACTGAATCGATATGACGAGATTTTTTTGTAGATCTTGTATGGTATGTAACACCAAAAGAACCTTATGCTTTAATTGGCCTGTTTAGAAGAAAGCTTCAGGAGACATGTTTCTCCCTGATGATGACATTTGTGCTTCTCATATTTATTTAAAATGTTACTCTTGTGATGTCTGATGAGGACAACATTAATACAGTTACACCCACAGACCCTACTGCTATACATACTGGATCAATTACTAGAGCTTGCGCATGCCAATTAAATTACCAGGTACTTTCATGTAATGTCCCGGATGTAACATTCCATACTTGTACCTCCAACTCTTGCCATTTCCAGCAATGTTATATGTTATATCACCGTGGTTGGGTTTCTCGTTTTGCATTTCGTTCATGTCATGCATTTCATCTCAGGTCATCATGTGCATCATGGTCATTTTAGTGTGGAGCATATACTTGTCATGCCATCTTCTATTTCCCCCTCATCTCTCCACCTCTTCCTTTTCTTATTTATGCAAGCCTTTTATTTCAGCCTCAAGTAATGTTCATCTTTGCCTGAAGATTCAAACTTCTTGTCCTAAACCTCTCTGCCAAATTTCACCTCTTTTGGAATTGTTTTGGTTAGGTTAAAAAATGGTCCAAGTTAGAATAAAATTCAAACTTGTTTTATTTTTCTACCTCTAAAAATGCCCAAACCAGTTTATTCAAATAGTGTATAATTTCAGGATCATGGGGATTTTTCACTTTTCCCAAATTCTTCTTCTAGCCCCTTGAACTTTTCCCTTTGTTTTTCTGTTTGAGGAAAAAGAAAGAAGAGCAGCAACAGCTACCTGGGCCTCGGCCTCCAGCCGGCCCAGCAAGACCGCGCGCCAGCGAGCCCAGCCAGCCTGCTCGGCCTTCCGCTCCCTCTCCCTCCTTTTCATTTCTCACCTGCACACCCACTCGCCCTCGCTGCTCCGCTGACACGTGGCCCAGGCGGCCCCACTGGTCAGCGACCGCGCCAGCACCCGCACCCACCTTTTCTCCTACCTCGGTCCCCTCGCTTGCGCGCGCACATGGTCGCGGCCGAGAGCGCGTGACCTTGCCCCGCTCGCCCTAGCCCCCACTTAAACCCTCTACTTGTCCAGGGCAGCCCTAGGGTTCCCCTCTTCCTCCTCCCTGCCGCCAGGTGCGCTCCGGCCACCAGATCCGCCACCTGCACCCCGTCCCGAGCGTGTCCAGGAGCGCGTGTTCATCGCCGGCGTGCTCACCGTCAACCGTAGCCCAGCCGATTGTGTCTTCCGCCTTCCCTGACGTCGACTAGGTCCCCGGCGTCGATTACGGAGGCCTGGGACACCAAGCTGGAGCGTCTACTTCCTCGTCTCCAACTCCGGCCGCAGTAGCTGTTCGATCGCCATCGCCGTCTTCGTCCACCTCCCGACCAACAGAGCTCACCTCCGAGCTCCTGGTGAGCACACGCACCTCCCCGACCTCTTTCCCCTTCGCTAGCCTGCTCCGTCGCTGTTGGCCATGTTCGCCGAGCCCGCGCCGTCGGACCTCGTCTTCGGCGACTACTCCGACCTCCATAGCACCTCTGCGCGTGTGCATCGTCTCCGCCGTGTCGAGTAGAGTCGGCTACGTGTCCTCGCCGCTCCGATAGTGCCCATAGTTATCGCGTTTGAGCTTGTCGCCGCTGCCTCTGTTTTTCGACGCCGGTGTCACCTCCACCAACGTCCGGTGCCGCACGTTGCACGCGGGTGTGCGGAAACTCCTGTTGGTCTTGTTACACCCCTCCGTCGTGTCCCTGGGCCACCGGAGACCATTCCCGCGAGGTCCTCCGCTGCTCTGCGCCCGCGCCGGCCCGCTCCTTTGCTTCCCCTGTTTTGGAAGCCAGCCGCAGCCACTGCCATGTGGGACCCCGCAGGACCCACTGGTCAGCGAGATCAGGGGCCAGGTCCCACCTGTCATCCCCTCTCCCCTTTTCTTCTTTTCTTTTATTTGTTTCCAGCGAATATTCCCTTTCCGTACATGGTACCTTTCCAAATCCGTCAAGCCCATTTCTGGACATTTCCCTGTGGGGAAAATGCCATTTCTGTCACTAGCCATTTTAGGCAGTTTGCATATTTGTGTAATTGTGGGGATTTTTCTACAGAGACCCCAACATATTATATATGTTTTTGGGCTAGAAAATCCAATTAATCCATTGGTTATATCCATTTCATCATCTGAGCAAGTTTGCACACATGTCATTTTACATCATGTTGCTGTTTTGTCATTAATGTGGATAATTATGCAAAGGTGCTATGTGTTAGTTTTGCACATGAACATGCTCTTCATAATGCCACTTGCTGATAGAATTAATTGTCTGCCATGATATGACTTGTGTAGAGTTAAACAAGCTTGTAAACATGCTATCATGAATCTGTTTCTGCCATGCCATGAAATTCTACTAAGTCTAGGTCAGTTCATATCACTTGCCATATTTGCATTGATGCTATCACCATTTCTGTAGATCTTTGGAGAAAGTTCATGAAGGGAGTTTATTAAGTACAATTAGTACTAGCATGCCATGCTCAAGTTTGCCATGATAGGATCCGGTGGCATGTAGTTTACTAGATCTAAACTTTGCAACTTGTTGTTGTTTCTGCCATGTCCAGTATTTTCATCAAGTTTGTAAAATTGTTATCATGTACAATTTTGCCATGCTGGTTTAGTCATGCTCTAGTGGTTTCTAGCAGTAGCTCAGTAATCATGTTTTGTAGTGCTTGATATGTACTTCACTTCCATGCCTGTTTTTTTTCATGTTTGGGTGTTGTAGCATGTTAAACTATGCATCTAAGTGGCCATGTTGCTGTTTTCAACAGATTGCGTTGCATCTTGTTTGGCTTGTCATTTTCAAACCGTGCATCCGTTTTCGGTGATCTTTATATCGATTTCAACTGAAATGTATCAATCTATCAAGTGGCATTCTTGGGTTACCAAGATTGTGCCATGTTCATCGTTTATCCTTCCGTCTCGTTTGCACCCCTTCCGAAGCACCTCATATGCATTGCACCTCATATCTTAGATTCCATGTCATGTCTTGCATCATGTTGCTTGCGCATTGCACCATGATTTATTGTTGTTCCGATGTTTGTGTTCTTGCTTTGGGTAGAGCCGGGAGACGAGTTCGTGTTCGAGGACCCTGTCGTGTACGTTCACGAGGAGCAAGGATTCGATACCTCTGAAAACATTGCAGGCAAGATGATCATAACCCCCGATATCACTTCTATCTTTGCTTGCTAATTGTTCGTTCTTTCGCTATGTCGCGCTACCTACTGATACGTATCCAACGTATCTATAATTTTTTATTGTTCCATGATGTTATATTATCAATCTTGGATGTTTTATAATCATTTTATAGTCATTTTATATCATTTTTGGTACTAACCTATTGACATAGTGCCAAGTGCCAGTTGTTGCTTTCTGCATGTTTTTACATCGCAGGAAATCAATACCAAATGGAGTCCAAATGCAACGAAACTTCACGGAGAATTATTTTGGACCAGAAGACACCTAATGGGCCCTGGCTGTGCCTGGGGGGTGCTACGAGGAGAGCACAACCCACCAGGGCGCGCCAGGAGGTCCAGGCGTGCCTTGGTGGGTTGTTCCCACCTCGGGTGCCCCCGGACCACCTCTTTGCTCTATAAATACCCCAATATTCCCAAAACCCTAGGGGAGTCGACGAAATATTGATCCAGCCGCCGCAGAGTCCAGAACCACCAGATCCAATCTAGACACCATCTCGGATGGGGTTCACCACCTCCATTGGTGCCTCTCCGATGATGCGTGAGTAGTTCTTTAAAGACCTTCGGGTCCGTAGTTAGTAGCTAGATGGCTTCCTCTCTCTCGCTGAATTCTCAATACAGTGGTCTCTTGGAGATCCATATGATGTAACTCTTTTTGCGGTGTGTTTGTTGGGATCAGATGAACTTTGAGTTTATGACAGATCTATCTTTTTATATCCATGAAAGTATTTGAGTTTCTTTGATCTCTTTTATGCATGATTGCTTATAGCCTCGTATTTCTTCTCCAATATTTGGGTTTTGTTTGGCCAACTTGATCTATTTATCTTGCAATGGGAAGAGGTGCTTTGTAGTGGGCTCGATCTTACGGTGCTTGATCCCAGTGATAGAAGGGGAATTCACACGTATGTATTGTTGCTACTAAGGATAAAACGATGGGGTCTATCTCTACATAGATCTTGTCTACATCATGTCATCGTTCTTATTGCATTACTCCGTTTCTCCATGAACTTAATACACTAGATGCATGCTGGATGTCGGTCGATGTGTGGAGTAATAGTAGTAGATGCAGGCAGGAGTCGGTCTACTAATCTTGGACGTGATTCCTATATAATGATCATTGCCTGGATATCGTCATGATTATTTAAAGTTCTATCAATTGCCCAACAGTAATTTGTTCATCCACCATTTGCTATTTTTCTCGAGAGAAGCCACTAGTGAAACCTACGACCCCCGGGTCTCTTTCTCATATATTTTGCCTTTGCGATCTACTTTTCCTTTGTATTTATTTTTAGATCTATTAAACCAAAAATACAAAAATACCTTGCTGTTTTTTATTCTTATTTATTTTATTTGGCGTTTGATCTATCAATCTACTGTAACACCCCGGTGTAATGATGCTACAGTAATCCCTGGGGTTATGTTAATCCTTTTGCTAAACAAGTGTTTGTTCATGATTGTCTCTTATCTCTTTCAAATTCCGGTTGAATTCAATTTCAAATTATGTGTGAAATTCAAAAATGCTCAAACATGAAAACTAAAATGTTCATCATGTGGAAAATATTCTTCTGGTAATATTGGTGGTGAACCAACATTTTTGCAAAGTGTCTAAATGGCCTAAAATAGCTAAAACAGAAAGTTTTTAAAGAAAAGAAAAGGAAAAGCAGAGGGGAGAGAAAGCCCCTGCCCCACTTGGGCTTCGGCCCACCCGAGCTAGCTGGCCCAGCTAGGCCGGCCCACACAAAGACTCAAATCATACAAGACGCTCCAAGCAAAACACTTATCATGTGGTGAATAAAAATATAGCTCCAAGTAAACTTACCGACGGACGAAGACGAAAGAGGGGATGCCTTCCGGGGCATCCCCAAGCTTTGGCTTTTTGGTGTCCTTGGATTTACCTTGGGGTGCCTTGGGCATCCCCAATCTTAGGCTCTTGCCACTCCTTGTTCCATAATCCATCAAATCGTTACCCAAAACTTGAAAACTTCACAACACAAAACTTAACAGAAAATGTCGTGAGCTCCGTTAGCGAAAGAAAACAAAACACCACTTCAAGGTACTGTAATGAACTCATTCTTTATTTGTATTGGTGTTAAAACTATTGTATTCCAACTTCTCTATGGTTTATAAACTATTTTACTAGCCATACATTCATCAAAATAAGCAAACAACACACGAAAAACAGAATATGTCAAAAACAGAACAGTCTGTAGTAATCTGTAACTAACGTAAACTTCTGAATCTCAAACAATTCTACCAAAATAAGACGACCTAAATAATTTATTTATTGATCTACTGCAATTGGAATCAGTATTTTATCACGTTCTGGTGATTTTTAACAATTGTTTTCGTGAACAGAAAGTTTCTGGAATTTTTCAGCAAGATCAAATAACTATTATCCAAGAAGATCCTATAGGTTTTACTTGGCACAAACGCTAACTAAAACACAAAACCACATCTAAACAGAAGCTAGATCAATTATTGATTGAATAACAGCAAGGAAAAATATTGGGTTGTCTCCCAACAAGCGCTTTTCTTTAAAGCCTTTTAGCTAGGCATTGATAATTTTAATGATGCTCACATGAAAGACAAGAATTGAAGCACAAAGAGAACATCATAAAATATGTGACAAACACACTTAAGTCTAACATACTTCCTATGCATAGGTATAAGCACACAAATTATCAAGGAAAGCAAAAACTAGCATATGCAAGGAAGCGGAAAGAAACAATAGCAATCTCAGCATAACGAGAGGTAATTTAGTAACATGAAAATTTCTACAACCATTTTTTCCTCTCTCATAATAATTACATGTAGGATCATAGGAAAATTCAAGCTATCACATAACATATTCTCAACACGATCCACATGCATGCGAAGTTGAAACTCTTCCAAAATAGTTGGATTATCATTAACTAAAGTCATGACCTCTCCAAACCCACTTTTATCAAAAAACTCATAAGATTGAACATTCTCCAAATATGTGGGATCTAAAGTCGACGCTCTTCCAAACCCACTTTCAATATTATTGCAAACATTATTATCAATCTCATATTCATCATGGGTCTTAAATAAATTTTCAAGATCGTAAGAAGAATCACCCCAATCATGATCATTGCAACAAGTAGTGGACATAGCAAAACTAGCATCCCCAAGATTAGGGTTTTGCATATTATTAGCACAATTGACATTAATAGAATTTATAATATCATCATTGCAATCATGATTTTTAATCAAAGATCTATCATGAATCACTTTATAAAGTACTTCATCACAATTTTCGGATTCATGAATTTCAAGCAAAACTTCATAAAGATAATCGAGTGCACAAAACTCACTAGCAATTGGTTCATCATAATTGGATCTCTTAAAGAGATTAGCAAGTGGATGAGGATCCATAAACTTTTAGCAAGTTAAGATGCAAGCAAAAGGAAGGTACATGGTAACACAAGCAAACAATAGATCTGGCGAGAAAAAGGCAAACGAAAAAGAAGGCGAATAAAATGGCATAGGTGAAGTGGGGGAGAGGAAAACGAGAGGCAAATGGAAAATAATGTAATGCGAGGGATAAGAGTTTGTGATGGGTACTTGGTATGTCTTGACTTGTGCGTAGACTCCTCGGCAACGGCGCCAGAAATCCTTCTTGCTACCTGTTGAGCACTGCGTTGGTTTTCCCTTGAAGAGGAAAGGGTGATGCAGTAAAGTAGCGTAAGTATTTCCCTCAGTTTTTGAGAACCAAGGTATCAATCCAGTAGGAGAATACGCTCGAGTCCCATGCACCTACACAAACAAATAAGAACCTCGCAACCAACGCGATAAAGGGGTTGTCAATCCCTTCACGGTCACTTACGAGAGTGAGATCTGATAGATATGATAAGATGATATTTTTGGTATTTTTATGATAAAGAGTAAATAAAGATGCAAAGTAAAATAAACGGTGCCAGAAATAGCTTGTTGTCGGGAGATTAATATGATAGAAAATAGACCCGAGGGGCCATAGGTTTCACTAGTGGCTTCTCTCAAGATAGCATAAGTATTACGGTGGGTAAATGAATTACTGTCGAGCAATTGATAGAAAAGTGCATAATTATGAGAATATCTAGGTATGATCATGTATATAGGCATCACGTCCGTGACAAGTAGACCGAAACGATTCTGCATCTACTACTATTACTCCACACATCGACCTCTATCCATCATGCATCTAGAGTATTAAGTTCATAAGAACAGAGTAACGCTTTAAGCAAGATGACATGATGTAGAGGGATAAACTCATGCAATATGATATAAACCCCATCTTTTTATCCTCGATGGCAACAATACAATACGTGCCTTGCTGCCCCTGCTGTCACTGGGAAAGGACACCGCAAGATTGAACCCAAAGCTAAGCACTTCTCCCATTGCAAGAAAGATCAATCTAGTAGGCCAAACCAAACTGATAATTCAAAGAGACTTGCAAAGATAACCAGTCATACATAAAAGAATTCAGAGAAGATTCAAATATTGTACATATATAATCTTGATAATAAACCCACAATTCATCGGATCTCGACAAACACAATGCAAAAGAAGACTACATCGAATAGATCTCCAAGAAAATCGAGGAGAACTTTGTATTGAGAAATAACTATGGACCCAAAGGTCTGAGGTAAACTACTCACACATCATCGGAGAGGCTATGGTGTTGATGTAGAAACCCTCCATGATCAATGCCCCCTCCGGCAGGACGCTGAAAAAGGCCCCAAGATGGGATCTCACGGGTACAGAAGGTTGCGGCGGTGGAATTAGGTTTTCGTGGGCGCCTCTGATGGTTTGGGGGTACGTAGGTATATATAGGAGGAAGAAGTAGGTCGGTGGAGCCACGAGGGGCCCACGAGGGTGGAGGGCACGCCCTGGGGGGGGGTAGGCGCGCCCCTACCTCGTGGCTTCCTCGTCTGTTGCTTGACGTCCACTCCAAGTCCTCTGGATCACGTTTGTTCCAAAAATCACGTTCCCGAAGGTTTCATTCCGTTTGGACTCCGTTTGATATTCTTTTTCTGCGAAACACTGAAATAGGCAAAAAAACAACAATTTGGGCTGGGCCTCCGGTTAATAGGTTAGTCCCAAAAATAATATAAAAGTGTATAATAAAGCCCATTAAACATCCAAAACAGAATATATAATAGGATGGAACAATCAAAAATTATAGATACGTTGGAGACGTATCACGCAACGCTGCGGAGCTCGTCGCCGGCGTGTCTCCGGTGACCAAATGGTCACGGGCTAGTGCCCGTTGCACTCACCAAACCGCGTAGATACTCCCCAGCCTCTCCGTTTGCTCGCTAGCGTGACGTAGCTCCGTTTTCGTCGAGCACCCGTGCACGCCGCCGTCTCCGCCGATCCCGGCCAAGTCCGGCGATGCTACGGCTACCACTGGACGCGGCGCTGAGAGCTCGTTCGAATGATCCTAGCCCCGCTCCTCCTCGAGCCCTGTACGCGTTTTTCAATGAGGGCAGAGCCACACCGCCGCGTATCGGCGTCACCGACGTTAAGCCGCCGGCCACCGCCAACGTGGCACACCTGGGGCCACCCCTGGGTCACTGCCAGCGGGCCCTGCAGACCCCGTTGACTGGGTGACCCAGTCAACGTGCTGACTGGGCGCCTCTATGACGCTGACGTGCGGGCTCCACCGATTAATCCTCTAACTAAACATTTTAATAAATAAAACTAATTAGTTTAGTTAATTAGTCTATGACAGGCGGGGCCTACCTGCTAAATAACTCTGTTTAGTTAGTTTTAAAACTTAATAGCTCTCTCTCTCTATGACATGTGGGTCCCGTTGGACCCATAGGTCAGGTTTGACCTGGTCAACCAGTCTGTTGACTGCTGACATCATCCCCACAAAATGCTGACGTCGTAATTCCATTTCTGCTAATTTAAATAACTTTTGGAAATGCTAAAATCTTTGAAAAATCATAGAAAAATAATCGTAGCTCGGATGAAAATGTTTTCTACATGAAAGTTGCTCAGAAAAATCCAATGAATTTGAATGCGCGGCCCGTTCATTTGTCACATGCCCCTAGCATGCTGAACATGGAACATTCCCCCTCCGGTCATCTGTCTGACACAGGCCCGGAACCGGGAAAACATTCCCGGTTGAATTTCCCCTTCACCTATTCATGTAGACATACGTTAGGTCGCACCCGGCACGTCATATTACCATGTTATGCTTTATGATGCTTTGTTTGCTTTATATTTATTGTTTATTCCCCCTCTTCTCTCCGGTTGACCCCGAGACCGATGTTGCCCCTGTGATCGACTACGTCTCCGACGACCCTTCTTCCTTTACAGCAGAGCTTCCAGGCAAGCCCCTACTTTGATCATCCTGATATCGCCCATTCCATTCTCTCATGCTTGCATTAGATTTTGCTATTGTTATTGCTTGCTCCTATTCTGATGCATAGCCTGCTTTTGTAACCTGCTCATTGTACTTTACCTGCTTATCCTAAACTGCTTAGTATAGGTTGGTTAGTGATCCATCAATGACCCCCACCTTGTCCCAGTTGGCCCGCTTTATGTTCGATGACTCGATCAACGTGATCGACGTCCAGGCCCCAACACCGCACATCACCCTCCTAGTTGTATGACTCTGCAGAGTTACTATCGAGTGCTGAGGGTGACACCTCATCATCACTTCTGATGTTAAATCCTGTAGTGTAGCTATTTGGTCATGGTCATTGTCAGCGTTCTGGGAACGGGGGTCCCCGGACTTGCCTGCCTGCGGCCCACGGCGTGGCTGCTGCAGGCCTGTACGGCCCATCTTCATCAACAAGGCATTCAAGACCCTCGCGAGGGGTCAAGCCTCACGAGGGGGACGACGCAAGACCTCCTCAGGAGCGGCCTCACCAGGCTGCCTCGCGAGGAGCAGAGAAATCAAGGCAAGGCAAACCTCGCGAGGCTCTCGTGACGTGAGCCATGACGATCAAGACCAGGCGGGCGCCAGCGCGCGTAGCGTCCTTGTTTCCTCTTTGGTGCTAAGGAGGCAAGCGCATGTGCGGAGTACCAAGGCATCAAGCAAAGGTTTCCATATCGTTGCAACGAGACCAGGACCAAGAGGACGGCAAGACGGAGGTCACCATGGAGCCCAAGACGGCGTCAGCACCAGAGCCTTTCGCAGGCGAAGACCGCTTTTGTCAGGATAAGCTGTACTAGCTGTCCCCTTTCAAATTGGCCGTTGTTGGCTCCCTTCCTGCTCAATATTTGGGGAGAGGACCAGGGCCTATATAAGTAGAACTAGCCACCACAGTAGAGGCATCTGATAACCCATTGAGAGGCATCTCACCCACACAAGTTTGCCAAGCACAAGAACACCTCAACCTCAGCAGGCTGTTCTTCCCCTTGTACTGTTCATCATCAGCCCAAGAGGCAATCCACCACCACCACCACACTGGAGTAGGGTATTACACCACAACAGTGACCTGAACTAGTATAAATCTTGTGTCTTTGTGTTGCGAGTTCGTCGAGTTCGTCCGCGAGATCTCAGCGAGCTTGGGCGTAGATCGGTAGGGAGGAAATCTCTGCGCGCACCCCAGTGTTCGAACCTTGAGGGTTTTGCCGGAACCCGTGATCCGACATTTGGCGCGCCAGGTAGGGGTACGCCGTAGCTCCGCTCCGCCAATCTACGCTCCGTCGCCACCGCACTTCGCCCCCATGGCGGGTGCCCCGCTACCGACTCCGACGGCCGGCACCGACAGCGGGGCCAGGGGGCTCCGAGCCCTGGCCCCCACCCTGCGGCAGGTGCGTTGGCCGCCCAAGTTCAAGCCGGAGATGCCGCCGCGCTACGACGGCGCGGCGGACCCGTCGGTTTTCCTGCTGGCGTACGAGGAGGCCGTCCTCGAGGCCGGGGGCGACGGCAAGGTCATGGCCAACTGGCTCCCCATGGCCCTCGCCGGCAGCCACGCGCCTGGCTGCTCAACCTCCCTGGATCCACGGTGGCATCCTGGGAGGAACTCCGCGACCTCTTCACTGCGCGCTACGCGGCACCGGCGCACCACGCGGTCGCGGCCCTGCTTGGCGGCTCTCACTATGCAGATTGGTGCTGCTTCCAAGCGCTCGGGGGCTCCGCCGGGTTGGGCTGCGCCCAAGGCCGACCTCACGTTCAGCTTAGAGGACCACCCCGTCACCACCGCCGTTCGGGCATGCTTCCGATGCTGTCACAGCCCTAACTTTGGCCTTGGCTTGTCATTGCATCATCATCTTGCATCATGTTTAAATTCTCAGAAACTTGAAATGGGGACTAACCAAACCCTAGCACCAAATGAATTCAAATAGGCTCAAATAAAATCACTTCCAATAAACCCAAAGTGACTTCAGGAAAAGTCCATCATTTTTGAAATTGATGAAAACCTCTGACAAAATGTGGTGCATATTTTCCCTAGGTCATTTCAGGTTTTTGGATTAAATCATAAGTATTTGAATTGGTGCATTTAATGGCTATAAATATGTTAAATGCTTCAATAATTCTGAAAACATTTGAGGGCTGTTAGTAAACATTTTAAAAGTGCCCACAAATTTTCTCAGGAGTTTTAAAAATGGTTTAGTATTATTACTAAATCAAAAACAGAAAAGCAGAATAGAAAAACTGAACTAAAACAAATAAGAGAGAGAGGAAACCTCACTGTGCAGCCCACCACCGTAGTGGCCTACTGGCCAAAGCCAGCCCAGCCCAACTTCTCTCCCCTGTCGTCTTCCTCCCTGCGCCAGTAGGACGCCGTGGGCGCGCAGTCGCCGGCACGCGCCCCGGCCACCTCCTGCTTGCCGCTTCCCCCTGGCTGTCCCCGGAGATGCCATGCGCTCCCCTCTGGCCCTCTCTCACTCTCCCCATGCTCCTCCTCCCCTCTGTCTCTCTCCCACGTGCACGGCCGAACGCCACCGTCGCCGCCGCTCGTCGTTGCCGTGTCCACCGCCTCCCCCTTGCTTCCCCGACCAGTCCAGGAGCTCCGCCACATCGTCCCCGACCTCTCCGCCAAGTCAAGCAAGCCGGGACGCACCGCAGCACCGCCCTGTCGCCGTCTTCAACCTCGGACCGCCGGAGATCCCTCTCGCCGCCCCGCTCGCTCCGGTGCTTCCCCGAGCACGCCGAGGCCACCTCTGCACTCGCCGTGAGCTCCTCTACCGATTCCCCCTTCTCCCATGTCCATTAGCTCATCGTAGCCTTCGTTTCCGTCAAGACCGAGACCTCACCGGCGCCGGACTTGACGCCGTCGTCGGCTCCGGCCACCATAGGCCCGGCCGCCACCACCACTCGACGTGCGCCTGCAAGAGCTCTCCAATGAGCCCAGGAACGGCCTCGTCCGTGCCCTGTGGGCGTTTTCCGAGCCGCGCTGCCGTCTCGGGCCTCGCCGGCGTCGAGTCGCCGGCGGGTTTGACCTCGTTTGACCCGGTTTGACCCCAGTTTGACTCCCCCTGAGTCACTGACGTGTGGGCCCATGCTCTTAACTAAACTAGATTAGTATTAGTTTAGCGCTAATTAATCTGGATTAGTTAGGTTAGTCACTGACAGGCAGGTCCCACTGGTCAGGTTTGACCTGGACCCGGTCTGTTGACCTGCTGAGGTCAGCATGACGTAGGGCTGACATAATTAATAATTTTCTGGATTTTAATTTAATTAGGAAATTCCAGAAAATACCCTAAACTTCTAAAAATCATAGAAATTAATCTATAACTCAGATTGAAAAGAATTATATATGAAAAATGATCAGAAAAATCCAAGGAATCTGAATATGGCATTTTCATGCATGTTTGAACAACTTAACCTCAATGTTTAGTCCAAAACATGATAATGCACTATTTGAATTCATAGTCTGAATTTGAATTTGAACCTTGAGTTCAAATCAACCCAAACCTTTCTGTTGCTAGTTGCAATAGGCCAAATCACATCATATTGCCTTGTCATAATCATGCATCATAATTGTTGCATTGGATTGATTGCGTTCTTCCTTGTTTGCCGCTAATTGTCCCCTCTCGATAGACGTGGTTCCGACGATGAGTTCGATGACACTGATGAAGAGCTATATGATCTTCGGAAGTGCCAGGCAAGCAAACCCCCTTGTTCATTCCGATACAATCCCACTCTCTCGCTCCTGCTCTCTTTTACTTCATTAGGACAACAACGATTCATCTGTTACTTGCTGCGGTAGTTGAACCCCTTATCCTCTGCATGACCTGTCATTGCCACAGTAAATAGATGAAACCCACTAGCATGAGTAGGAGTTGTTTGAGCCCTGATGTGCCTACTCATTCCTGCTTGTTTGTCATGCCTGCTACTGCTTAGAGTTGAGTCAGGTCTGATTCATCGAGGATGAATCGGAGGTGTGTGAACATGTCCTACTGTTGAGAGCTAAGTGTGTGAACACGATTTGGTAAAGGTAGCGGTGAGAGGCCATGTAGGAGTACATGGTGGGTTGTCTCATTGAAGCCGTCCTCAGGAACTGAGTTCTGTGTTTGTGATCCATGAAACAGTTACTACCACGCATTGGGCCCGAAACCAATGGACTCTCTCGGCTTCTTAATCACCCTTGTCCTATGTCCAGGAGTTGCAAGTAGTTTATGGTGTTTGTAGTATGCTGGAGGCCGTGGGCAGCGCTGACCCGAGGGGTGGGCTGTGATGCGGTAGGCACGTGGCCGGGCATGCCGGGCGCCCGTTTGGTGTCTCGGAACCCTGTACACATCGTTCGGGGCCGTATGTGGAAACCTCGGCCGGACTCCCTGCGGATGGAACCTGAATAGGCAATAAACCTGGACTAGAGACTTGAGTGTTTAGGTAGGCTGTGGCTGACACCCTCGCTGGGCTTCCGCTTGAAGGTTGCCAAGTACATGCTGTGTAAACGGCGGTAAGTGGTGAGAGCGTGTGTGACGAAGTACACCCCTGCAGGGTTAATATGATCTATTCGAATAGCCGTGTCCGCGGTAAAGGACTTCTGGGTAGCCTATAACAGTTCATAGACAAGTGAAAGTGGATACTCTAAAATGCGCAAGATAAGCGTGAGTGCTATGGATGGCATTCTCGTAGGGAGACGGGAGCGGATCCATAGTGGAGTATTGATATGGTGAATATGTGGACTCGTGTGCGCCACCTCAAAAGAGTTACTTGCAGTCGTAGCTAGGATAGCCACCGAGTCAAAGCTGGCTTGCTGCAGTTAAACTCCACCACCCCGTTTGTTGATACCGATGCATATGTAGCTAGTTCTAATGTAAGTCTTGCTGGGTACATTTGTACTCACGTTTGCTTAATTTATGTTTTTGCAGAGAGACTTCAGTCTCGCTAGTAGTTCCGCGTGGACTTCGACGTTTAGCTTGTTACCTCAGCTACGATCTTGTGCCCTCGGCAGGATCTAGTAGATAGTCAGGCTTCTCAGCCTTTCTCATTTATAGTTGTCTGTACTCAGACATGTTAAGCTTCCGCATGTGTTTGACTTGTATGCTCTGAATGCTGGGTCGAGAGACCCATGTTTGTAATATCTAGCTCTTCGAAGCCTAATGAATAAATACTCTGAGTCGTAGAGTCTAGTTGTGATGCCATGTTGTATTTGCACATAGCGAGCATATTGTGTGTATGATTGAAATGCTTGGTATGTGTGGGATCCGACAATCTAGTTGTTTATCCTTGGTAGCCTCTCTTATGGGGAAATGTAGTCTTGTGCTTCCATGAGCCATAGTAGTCCGCTACAGCCCGGTTCACCGAGTCCTGCTAGCCCAGCACTACTGCTCCGAAACACTTGACTGGCCGACATGTGATTCACTTCGTTCCTGTGTCTGTCCCTTCGGGGAAATGTCACGCGGTGACATCCGGAGTCCTGCCTAGCCTGCTATAGCCCGGGTTCCCGGAGTCCTGTTAGCCCAGTGCTACAGCCCGGATTCACACGTTGCTGACCGACATGCTCGATGTTGATTCATGTATGCCTGTCCCCGTAAGTTAGTGCCGCTTTGGGTTCACGACTAGCCATGTCGGCCTGGGTTCTCTATCATATGGATGCTAGCGACACTATCATATACGTGAGCCAAAAGGCGCAAACGGTCCCGGGCCATGGTAAGGCGACACCCGTGGGAATACCGTGCGTGAGGCCGCAAAGTGATATGAGGTGTTACAGGCTAGATCGGTGTGACTTAGAATCGGGGTCCTGACATATGCTCTGCACGCCCACCATCTGCAACGTGGCCGTTACCAAGACCCACATTGATGGCGGCGCTGGCCTCAACTTGCTTTTCGTGGAGGCCTTCAGCCTCCTTCACGTGCCGCTCGAGCGGCTCAGCCTCAGTAGGCCTTTCTCAGGAGTCGGTGGCGGCACCGCCTGCTCCCTGGGGCAGATCCGCCTCCCCTTCACCTTCGGCACGCGTGACAACTACCGCACCGAGCTGGTCGACTTCGACATCGCCCGCATCAGCCTCCCGTACAACGCCATTCTCGGGTACCCAGCTCTGGCCCAGTTCATGGCGGTGACTCATCCGGCCTATAACCTCATGAAGATGCCTGGAAGCAAAGGCGTCCTCACTATCAGGGGGAACACCAAGGAGGCCCTGGCGGCGCTCAAGCTCGCCCTCAAGACTGTTGCGGCAGCGCAGCCTGCCGACGCGGGCACCTCCGAGCCCAAGGGAGCCACACCAACCAAGAAGAAGCAGTTGTTCACACAAGACAAGGCGGAAACCAAGCAGGTGCCAGTCAACGAGGACGGGTCCTCAGGAGCCACCTTTACCATAGGTGCCGGCCTCGACCCAAGCCAAGAGGAAGCATTGGTGAAGTTCTTGCGCACAAACAAGGATATTAACGCATGGGAGCCCAATCAGCTGGTGGGAGTCCCGAGAGAGGTGATTCAGCATCATTTAAGGGTATGCCCCAATGTGCGCCCTGTGAAGCAGCGGGCGAGACGGCAGTCCACGGAGAAGCAGGCCTTCATCGTCCAAGAGACCCGCAAGTTGGAGGCGGCGGGTGCCATTCGCGAGGTTCGGTACCCCGAATGGTTGGCGAACCCCGTCATAGTGCCGAAGAAGGGCAGGAAGGAGCGAATGTGCATCGACTTCACCAACCTCAACAAGGCCTGCCCCCAAGATCCGTTCTCACTCCCACGAATCGATCAGAGCGTCGACTTCACCAACCTCAACAAGGCCTGCCCCCAAGATCCGTTCCCGCTCCCACACATCGATCACATCATCGACTCCACTGCCGCGTGCGACCTGCTGTGCTTCCTGGATGCGTTCTCAGGGTATCACCAGATCAAGATGGCGGTAGAAGATGTAGAGAAGACTGCCTTCTTGACCCCGTGTGGGGTGTACTGCTACACCTGCATGCCCTTCGGACTGCGCAACGCGGGCGCAACCTTTCAGCGGCTGATGCACATTGCCTTGGGGCGGCAGCTCGGGAGAAACACGGAGGCCTACGCTGACGACATTGTGGTGAAGTCTCGGGAGGCAAGGACCTTGATTCAAGACCTGGAGGAGACCTTCGCGAGCCTGCGCCAGGTGAACTTGCGGCTTAACCCGGAGAAGTGCGTGTTCGGTGTCCCTTCCGGCAAGCTGCTAGGCTTCCTCGTGTCCCACAGAGGGATCGAGGCGAACCCAGAGAAGATCAAGGCCATTGAGGACATGAGCCCACCGCAGACCCTTAAGGAAATGCAGAAGCTGGTTGGTCGGGTAACTGCATTGGGACGCTTCATCTCCAAGCTAGGAGAGCGCGCCCTACCCTTCTTCAAGCTGATGAAGAAGAAGGGCCCATTCGAGTGGACCCCGGAGGCCGACCGAGCTTTTCAAGACCTCAAGAAATACCTGACCAGCCCACCGATGATGGTGGCGCCACGACCTCTCGAGCCCCTAGTGCTCTACCTTGCCGCTACCCCGTACTCCGCCAGCGCAGCGCTGGTGACGGTTTGGGAGGAGCACCAAGCCAAGGGCACGCTACGCCAAGCTACAACTGAAATGACGCAAGATCAGGAAGGCGCCGCGAGAGCCTTAGCGGCGTCAACAGAAGACCAAGCTCGGCAGGACGATGTCACCGAGATTCCCGCAAGCGATCAGGCGTCAGGAGTCCCACCACCTCAGGAGACGTCCCAACTTCCGTAAGACACGAGCCACAACAGCGCGCCAGCCCTCGTCGAACACCCGGTGTATTTTGTCAGCACAGTGTTGCGGGACACGAGGGCGCGATATCCCATGCCTCAGAAGCTCCTGCTCGCGCTCTTGGTGGCCTCGCGCAAGCTGCGGCACTACTTCCAGGGCCACCCCATCAAGGTCGTCTAAGCCTACCCATTGGAGAGGGTGCTCAGGAGCCCCAACTCTGCTAGAAGGGTTGCCGAGTGGAACATCGAGCTGCAAGCATTCCAGTTAGAGTTCAGCACTACCAGGGTCATCAAGGGAGCCGCGCTCGCTGATTTTGTGGCAGAGTGGACGGACACCCCGACACTTGAAGTAGGCGAAGGCCGGTCCACCTCACCAGGAAGCGAGGCGCCAGATGGTTGGGTCATGTATTTCGATGGCGCCTTCCCGCATCAGGGCGCGGGGGCTGGAGCGGTACTCATCTCGCCCACTCAGGACAAGCTCTACTACGCAGTGCAGCTCTGCTTTCAGCAGGGCGAGAAGGTCTCTAATAACATCGCAGAATATGAAGGCCTCATAGCCGGCTTGAAGGCCGCCGCAGCTCTAGGGGTGAAGCGCCTCACCGTTAGGGGCGACTCACAGCTCCTCGTCAATTTCTCCAACAAAGTGTACGAGCCAAAGGACGAGCACATGGAGGCATACCTCGCGGAAGTGCGTAAGATGGAAAAGCAGTTCCTGGGCCTGGAGTTGCAGCATGTGCCCCGTGGCACCAACAAGGAAGCCGACGACATCACCAGGAGGGCGTCCAAGCGGCAGCCTCAAGAGCCCGGCATCTTCGAGGAGCGGCTCTTCAAGCCGTCAGCAACGCCACCACTTTCAAGCACAGCTCAGCCTCGAGAGGAGCTCCGACAGCCGCCTGCCACTGGAGCCCCAGCCTGTGGCCCGACCTCAGGAGCTCGCCTGCTCTTGGCGCTCGAGCCTCAGGAGGGATGCTGGACCAAGGAATTCAAGGAATATCTGATGCAAGGGGCGTTGCCGGAGAAGGAGGAGGACGCAGAGCGCGTGGCCCGACAAGCCACGGCGTACTGCATCCGGGATGGTGAGTTGTACAGGAAGCGGCCAAATGATGTTTCACTGCGTTGCATTTCCAGAGACCAGGGGAAGGAATTGCTAATTGACATACACGGCGGGGACTGCGGGCACCATTTGTCATCACGGACCCTCGTCGGCAAGGTATTCCGCAGCAGATTCTACTGGCCCACGGTGCTCAACGACGCGGCCGAGCTGGTGAAATCCTGCGAAGCCTGCCAGTTCCACGCCAAGCTGATCCATCAGCCAGCTCAAAGCCTCCAGACCATCCCACTCACGTGGCCGTTCGCGGTTTGGGGGCTGGACATCTTGGGCCCGTTCCCTCGAGCGCCTGGGGGCTACCGCTACCTCTACGTCGCCATCGACAAGTTCACCAAGTGGGCAGAAGTGGAAGCCGTCCGCACCATTCCAGCTGGCTCTGCTGTCAAGTTCATCAAGGGCCTCGTGAGCCGCTTCGGGGTTCCCAACCGCATCATCACAGATAATGGCTCGCAATTCACTAGTAACCTCTTCAAAACCTAATGTGCTAACCTTGGAACACAGATTTGCTACGCTTCGGTGGCACACCCCGGGAGCAATGGTGAGGCCGAACGCGCCAACGCAGAGGTCCTGAGGGGCCTCAAGACCAGGACCTTCAAGAAGAAGCTTGAGGCCTGCGGCAGGGGCTGGCACGACGAGCTCCAGTCCGTGCTGTGGTCCATCCGCACCACCGCCACCAAGCCAACGGGCGAGACCCCATTCTTCCTTGTCTACGGAGCCGAAGCGGTCCTTCCTCACGAGGTCAAGCATCGCTCCGCACGGGTCCATGCGTTTGATGAAACGCAGCAGGACTCCACACGGGGGATGGACCTCGTGCTGGGGGAGGAACGTCGTCGCGAAGTCGCACTAAGGGGGGCAAGGTACCAGCAGGCGCTGCGGTGATATCACTGCCACAACATTCGCTCCAGGACGCTCGAGGCGGGCGACCTCGTCCTGAGGCGGGTCCTCTCCAGGGAAGGGCTGCACAAGCTCTCACCTATGTGGGAGGGCCCGTTCAGGGTCGTTCACGTCTCCAGGCCTGGCGCCGCGCGCCTGGAGACGCAGGACGCGGTACCCATCCAGAACGCCTGGAACATCCAACACCTCTAGAAGTTCTACTCATGAAGCAAGGCCCAGTGCCTGTGAAGCAAGGCCCAGTGCCTGTGAAGAAAGGCCCAGTGCCTGTGAAGAAGGCCCGGTGCCTGTGAAGAATCGCCGCCCGTGACACTCTCACGTAATGAGTGGGGCTGTACACACCCCGGAGTCTCAGGAGTGCCGCCCTCGGGCCTCGGGGGCTCCCTCCCACGCCTAGTGGCAGCACTTAGCTCTGCGCTGGTGAGAAGACTGAAGACTAGATTAGGTGGCGGACGCGGATTTTCATTTGCTTTCCGTGGTTGGCTCGCCTTCTCTTAATCGAAGTTTGCTTCTGGTGTTCCTTGCTGATTTGGTTCCTTCGCCTTTTGCCACCTTTTCCGACCCTGGTTCGCTTGTGTTCTCTCTCTCGCATACCTCGCGAAGGGGGCTAGGTAGGTGCCCTCGCGAGCGTTCTTCTTTCTCTCTGCCTTCTCGCGAGCCACCCTCGTTCGAGCCCGCAAGCTGGCGCATCTCTCCTAATCCGTGCCCCTCGGGTACCGCGATATGAAGCGCCAGGTCAAGGCTTGGGTGAACGGCAAATCTCCTAGCAAGCTTCCTAACGAATTTTTTGCAGTTCCTGAGCTATCACAGACCACTAGGTCAAGACGGGCACGAGGAAACAAATGCCTCCTAAAGAGGAGGCCGCCCTGAACGCACCAAGCTAAGTTATCTCAGCACAAAATAACAACGCAACATGGAAACAACAAGCATAGCATAATGATTGAGAAGTCATGGTTCGATACACGCCCCTCCGGGCCCATACTGGTTTCATTTTGGTGCAGGAAGGAAAAGAGGAACAAAACAAAAGCGGCGCTCGCCCCTGCATCAGTCCTCGGGAGCAGGCCCTTGGCGACGTCCCGAGCTTAGTCGGACCCCTCCTCGCGCTTCACGGACGCGCGGCGACGAGACGACCCGCTACCACCTTCGAAGCGGGTGCGGCGGCTGGTCGTAGCCACCACTGCTGGAACTATCGCCAAGAGAGGAGACACCGTATCCGGACGAGGCGCGGCCGGCGGGTCCGCCCTCCTCCTCGTCCCGACCATCGCCAAGGCCGAGCACCTCCTCGCCGTCGTTCACCTCGGGGCAGCATCCGGCGCGGCGATCGTCTTCCCCGAACCCTCACGTAGAGGGTCGCGTCGCCGTCAAACTTGAAGTGGAGGGTGCACCGCCTGCCCAGGCCACGCGCGCGGGCGAACGTCTGCCAACCGCGGGCCAGAGCTATGTTGCCCGCGACGGAGACCTCGACCGCAACCCAAGAAGCCCGGCTGCGGCAACCGTCTGCCTACAGCCAGAGCCCGTCTGGACCGGAGGCCGGCAGCTCGTCGGCAGAGAAGCGAGGAAGTTGGAGCCAGCTGCCGGCCGGATCCTCCGACCAGACAACGAACTCTGGCAGCACCTCTGACGCGTGGAACCGTGGCCGGGGAGGCCGCTCAACCACGGCGCATCTCCTTTCGTCAACGGAGCTGCCGCGACCAGAGCGACTCCTGCCACGTGCAGCGGCGCCACCCGGGGAGCCGGGGGCCACGGCGGGGGTTGCAGCATTCTTGCGGGGACGGCCATGTCCGCGCCTGGGCGCTGGGGAGCCGGGCCCCTCCCGAGGGGCCTTGCCCTTCTCCGCGGCAGAGAACATCTTCGACGGTGCCATTGCTGCTAAGGAGAGGAGCAAGGAGGGGGAAGCAGGCGAACCGTGAAGAGATGGGCGATGGGGGCTCTGCCCCCCTCCCCATTTATAGCGGAAGAAGGCCAACCGGCGCCTCCCACGATCACAAGCAATGATGGTTTTCCTTGCATGTCGCAGGGACTTGTCAAGTCGAGCAGTTGCCGAGGCAGCGTGGGGAAGCGGAGACGCCCACGTCCAATCAACCGCCACACGTCGACCAAGGCCGCAGGCTTTTGGGGCCCGCGGCGCTCCGCGCTTGACCTTTGGCTTCGCCTCAAAGCCAAGCCCGAGCGCGCCTTGGGCCCAGGGGCTACTGTCGGTGTTCTGGGAATGGGGGTCCCCAGACTTGCCTGCCTGCGGCCCACGGCGTGGCTGTGCTGCAGGCCTGTACGGCCCATTTTCATCAACAAGGCATTCAAGACCCTCATGAGGGGCCAAGCCTCGCGAGGGGGACGACGCAAGACCTCTTCAGGAGCGCTTCACCAGGCTGCCTCACGAGGAGCGGAGAAATCAAGGCAAGGCAAACATCACGAGGCTCTCGTGACGTGAGCCATGACGATCAAGACCAGGCGGGTGCCAGGCGGGCACCAGCGCGCGCAGCGTCCTTGTTTCTTCTTTGGTGCTAAGGAGGCAAGTGCAGGCGCGGAGTACCGAGGCATCAAGCAAAGGTTTCCATATCGGTGCAACGAGACCAGGACCAAGAGGACGGCAAGACGGAGGTCACCATGGAGCCCAAGACGGCGTCAGCACGAGAGCCTTTCGCAGGCGAAGACTGCTTTTGTCAAGATAAGCTGTACTAGCTGTCCCCTTTCAAATTGGCCATTGTTGGCTCCCTTCCCGCTCAATATTTGGGGAGAGGACCAGGGCCTATATAAGTAGAACTAGCCACCACAGTAGAGGCATCTGATAACCCATTGAGAGGCATCTCACCCACACAAGTTCGCCAAGCACAAGAACACCTCAACCTCAGGAGGCCGTTCTTCCCCTTGTACTGTTCATCATCAGCCCAAAAGGCAATCCACCACCACCACACTGGAGTAGGGTATTACACCACAACGGTGGCCCGAACCAGTATAAATCTTGTGTCTTTGTGTTGTGAGTTCGTCGAGTTCGTCCGCGAGATCTCAGCGAGCTTGGGCGTAGATCGGTAGGGAGGAAATCTCTGCGCGCACCCCAGTGTTCGAACCTTGAGGGTTTTGCCGGAACCCGTGATCCGACAGTCATCGAGGGTGGTTCCTCCTTAACCATGTCTGATACGGATCTGTCGTGCAACCCCTCAAGTGTGAACCTCGAGGGTGGTTACTCCTATGTTCACCTTGATGATTACATCAAGTGGAATCCACCGAGGGTGGTTCCTCAGGGTTTCCCCCTGGTGTTTGGACACACGGATACTTGGACTTTACAACTCTTACTTGGATAGGCGGGTCGACCCTGAGGGGTACCCGTGAGTGATGTGGAGACGGGTTGACCTGGAGGGTACCCGAGAGTTGAATACGAGGCGTGGCCGACATTCTTAGCCCTTGTCGCAAGTCCTCAAGACGGGGCGACGGGGTCACATCTTTCGTGAGTCTCTGCTCGTGACCGCCCTACCAACACACTAACGGTTTGGATATTTGATCCGAGGGGCCTCTGGCCTGATAGCACTAACCATCACATGGGCATAGTATGGGTGTTTTGCGTCGTATGCATCAGCAGAAGCTTAATAGACATCATGCGACTGAGCGGCGCGCGCCGGGTTGGACTGGTAAGCACCTGTCTTTTTAAGGAGGTAACTAGGTCTGCTCACTGGCCACGTTCGCAACGTGCAGGAGTTCTCGAGGCGATGGCCCAAGACCCTTGGGGGCATAGGTTTAGTCCGACGTGCTGGCCTCTCTATTAAGCCTAGGTCGGGTTGCGGCGTATTGTTTGGCCAAGGCCGGGCATGACCCAGTAAAGTGTGTCCGGCCGGAGTTAAGCGAGCGTGGTGGGTAAGTTGGTGCACCCCTCTAGGGAAGAAAAGATCTATCGATGGCCTATCCTACGGTAACGGACACTTGGAGTTGTATCCCGATCGATACAACTAGAACTGGATACTTGAGGTGATAACTAGATAGTATGGCTCTGGGATTACTTTCTCGCAGGGAGTCGAGAAAGGATCGCTGGCTGAGGTTGACAACACTACTACTACCTTACTTTATGCCACTCTTATCTCTTCTGATGTTGCAAGATGCTTGGAGCTGCTTGAAGATGCTAGTCTTTGATAGGCTAGGCTTTCCCCTTCTCTTCTGGCATTCTGTAGTTCAGTCCACAGATACAACCCATTTCATTGACACCGATGCATATGTAGTGTAGATCCTTGCTTGCGAGTACTTTGGATGAGTACTCACGGTTGCTTTGCTCCCCCCTTTTCCCCCTTTTCCATTCTTCTTGGATGTCGCAACCAGATGCTGGAGCTCAGGAGCCAGCCGCCACTGTCGACGACGACTACTACTACACCGAGGGTGCTTACTACTACGTGGAGGCCGCCGATGACTAGGAGTAGTTAGGAGGCTCCCAGGCAGGAGGCATTGCCTTTTCGATCGATGTTGCTTTTGTGCTAGCCTTCTTAAGGCAGACTTGTCTAACCTATGTGTGTACTCAGATATTGTTGCTTCCGCTGACTCTTGTGTATTCGAGCTTATGTATTCGAGCCCTCGTGGCCCATGGCTTGTAATATAAAGCTTGTTTTAGTTTATTTTGTGTCTAGAGTTGTGTTGTGATATATTCCCGTGAGTCCTTGATCTTGATCGTACACATTTGCGTGTATGATTAGTGTACGATTGAATCGAGGGCGTCACAAGTTGGTATCAGAGCCGAATGCCTGTAGGTAGCCCCCTTTCCAACTCCTTGGCTGAAGTCGAGTCTAGTCACTACAAAAGCTTTGACTAACATGGCCGAAGTCGAGTCTAGTCACTACAAAAGCTTTGACTTACGCGGTTAACTTGTTCTAGAGAAGCTTCGAGAACATCAACTTTATGCCAAGTATTCCAAGTGCGAATTCTGGTTACCCGAAGTCACCTACCTTGGTCATGTCATCTCCAAGGGTGGTATTGCCGTCAACCCAGAGTGCGTTCAGGCTATTCTTGACTGGACCCCTCCGAAGACTGTCGAGCAAGTCAGAAGCTTTCTCGGACTAGCCAGCTATTGTCGCCGCTTTGTCGAGAACTTCTCCAAGATCGCCAAGCCACTGACCAATCTGCTACACAAAGGCGTTAAGTTTGATTGGACTGAAAAGTGTCAGGAAAGTTTCCAGGCACTCAAGGACAAGCTGACATCTGCCCCAGTGCTTGCTCCCCCTGATTCTCGCAAGGACTTCGTCATCTATTGCGACGCTTCACGTCAAGGATTAGGCTGTGTCCTAATGCAAGAGCGCAGGGTGATTGCTTGTGCCTCCCGTCAAGTGCGTCCTCACGAAGAGAACTACCCAGTTCACGACCTTGAGCTTGCTTCGGTTATCTATGAGCTGAAGCTATGGCGACAGTACCTTCTCGGTAATCGTTGCGAGATCTTCACCAATCATCATAGTCTAAAGTACCTGTTTACTCAGCCAGATCTGAACCTCCGTTGGCAGCGATGGATGGAAGCTATTGGTGACAACAACTGTGGTATATCCTATACCCCTGGCAAGGCTAATGTAATGGCCGATGCCCTGAGCCGCAAGTCTTATTGCAATAACCACATGGTTCATAAAGCTCAATCCCGCCTTTATGAAGAACTTTGTAAGCTGAACCTTCAACTAGTTCCACAAGGTTCTCTAAATAACCTTGTCCTGGAACCAACTCTTCTCAAAGCTATTAAGTCTGCACAAGCCAAAGATGCTCATGTTGATCTGATGAAAAAGGATCTTGCCTTAGAGAAATCCAGAGATTTTTCACTTGGTGAAGACGGAACCTTGTACTTCAGAGATCACATTGTAGTACCCCGGTTCGAGCTTATGACAGAGAAGGTGATGAAAGAAGCGCATGACACCCCTCTCTCTATTCATCCGGGGAGTACCAAGATGTATCTAGACATCCGTCAGAAGTACTGGTGGTCTAAAATGAAGCAAGACATTGCTCGATATATCAAAGAATGTGATGTTTGCCGTCGCGTCAAAGCAGAACATCAAAAACCGGCTGGACTTCTACAACCGCTTCCGATTCCTGAATGGAAGTGGGATAAGATCAAATGGACTTCGTCACTGGCCTTCCCAAGTCTCAGAAAGGTAACGATGCTATCTTTGTTGTCATCGACCAATTCTCGAAGGTTCCTCACTTTCTGCCAGTCAAGGAGACAATCAGTGCTAGTCAATTAGCAAACTTGTGTATCTCTAGAATTGTGTCACTCCACGGCATTCTGAAGGAGATCAGTTCATATTGCGACAGTATATTCACTTCAAAGTTCTGGGATAGTTTCCAAGAGGCAATGGGAACTCATAATACCTGGAAGCACTGCTTATCATCCCCAATCCCAAGGACAAGTCGAGCGAGTCAATCAAATTCTTGAAGAAATGCTTCGGGCTTGCGTTATTTCTTTCGGCAATAAGTGGGAAAAATCTCTCCCTTATGTAGAGTTCTCTTATAACAACAGTTATCAAGCCAGCTTGAAGATGGCACCCTTCAAAGTGCTTTATGGACGTAAGTGCCGAACCCCTCTGAATTGGTCAGAAACTGGGGAACGGACGCTCATTGGTCCAGACATTATTCAACAAGCTGAAGAGCAGGTTCGCATTGTCCGGGATAATCTCAAGGCGGCCCAGTCCCGCCAGAAGAGCAACTATGACCGGAAACACCGGGGTTCAACTTATCAACCTGGTGAACAAGCTTATCTGAGTCTCACTCCTTTGAGAGGCACTCATCGGTTCGGAATCAAGGGCAAGCTAGCTCCGCGTTACATTGGTCCCTTCCGCATCCTCGCCCGTCGTGGACTGGTGGCTTATCAACTGGAGTTGCCACCTCAGTTCTCTCACGTCCATGACGTCTTCCATGTGTCGCAACTTCGTCGATGCTTCAAGGATCCGGAACGTGAAGTGGATCCGGAATTGATTGAAGTTCAAGATGATCTCACATACAAAGAGCATCCGATCTGCATTCTTGAAGAAGCTGAACGTCAAACCCGCCAGAAGGTTACCAAGTTCCTCAAGGTGCAATGGTCGAATCATACTAAAGATGGAGCCACTTGGTAACGCGAAGATAACCTCCGGGCTGAATACCTTGACCTGTTCCCTTCTACCTCTTAATTCATGGAACGAGAATTTCTTTTAGAGGAGGAGAGTTGTAACACCCCAGTGTAATGATGCTACAGTAATCCCTGGGGTTAAGTTAATCCTTTTGTTAAACAAGTGTTTGTTCATCATTGTCTCTTATCTCTTTCAAATTCCAATTGAATTCAATTTCAAATTATGTGTGAAATTCAAAAATGCTCAAATATGAAAACTAAAATGTTCATCATGTGGAAAATATTCTTCTGGTAATATTGGTGGTGAACCAACATTTTTGCAAAGTGCCTAAATGGCCTAAAATAGCTAAATCAGAAAGTTTTTAAAAGAAAAGAAAACGAAAAGCAGAGGGGAGAGAAAGCCCCTGCCCCACTTGGGCTTCAGCCCACCCGAGCTAGCTGGCCCACCTAGGCCGGCCCACGCCCCTCCCCGTTCGCTCCCCCTCCCTCCTATTCCCCTGGTGCGCGCCGCTATAGGGGCTCGTCGCCACCCGACCACCTCGCCGGCAACGCCGCGGGTGGACAAGAGCAGCCCCTCCGGCTCCTCGAGCCCTACCCCCACCTACCTCCACCCACTCCCCTCCTCGCCCTCTCCGCCTCTCCCTCTCCCCACCAGATCCCCTTCCCACCTCGCCCGAGCGCCACCATGGACGCTGCCCCGTGAAGCTCGCGGCCACACTTCCTCACCGCGCCTCGCCACCGTGTCCGCGAACACCGCCGCTGACTGCTTCTTCCTCTGCGTCCACGTGCGCGGGCCGGAAGCACCTCCATCACCGGATCCGCAGCCGTCTTCTTTGTCTTCGGTCGTCGGCGAGCTCCGTCGAGTCCGGCCGCACTCTGCTGCTCCTAAACTTCCAAGGACCTTCAGCGTGCCGCTTGGTGAGCCCCTCATCCTTCTTCCTCTCTCTGGATGCTCCTGCGTGTCCCCTAGCTACCTTTTCCCTGAGCACCCAAATGCAGCGCCGCGGAGCTCGTCGTCGGCGTGTCTCCGGTGACCAAATGGTCACGGGCCAGTGCCCGTTGCACTCACCACACCGCGTAGATACTCCCCAACCTCTCCGTTTGCTCGCTAGCGCGCCGTAGCTCCGTTTTCGTCGAGCACCCGTGCACGTCGTCGCCTCCGCCGCTCGCCGGCGCCGATTCCGGCCAAGTCCGACGATGCTATGGCCACCATTGGATGCGGCGTTGAGAGCTCATTCGAATGAGCCTAGCCCCGCTCCTCCCCGAGCCCTGTACACATTTTTTGACGAGGGCAGAGCCGCACCGCCGCGTATCGGCGACGCCGGTGTTAAGCCGCCGGCCACCGCCAACGTGGCACACCTGGGGCCACCCCTGGGTCACTGCCAGCGGGCCCCGTGGGCCGTGTTGACTGGGTTGACCCAGTCAACGTGTTGACTGGGTTGACCCAGTCAACGTGTTGACTAGGCGTCTCTGTGACGCTAACGTGCGGGCCCCACCACTTAATCCTCTAACTAAACGTTTTAATAAATAAAACTAATTAGTTTAGTTAATTAGTCTATGACAGGCGGGGCCTACCTACTAAATAACTATGTTTAGTTAGTTTCAAAACTCAGTTAGCTCTCTCTCTCTCTATGACATGTGGGTCCTGTTGGACCCACAGGTCAGGTTTGACCTGGTCAGCGAGTCTGTTGACTGCTGAGATCATCCCCACGCAATGCTGACGTCGTAATTCCATTTCTGCTAATTTAAATAATTTTTGGAAATGCTAAAATCTTTGAAAATCATAGAAAAATAATCGTAGCTCGGATGAAAATGTTTTCTACATGAAAGTTGCTTGGAAAAATCCAATGAATCCGAATACGCGGTCTGTTCATTTGTCACATGCCCCTAGCATGCTGAACATGGAACATTCCCCCTCCGGTCATCTGTCTGACACTGATCCAGAACTAGGAAAACATTCCCGGTTGAATTTCCCCTTCACCTATTCGTGTAGACATACGTTAGGTCACATCCGACACGTCATATTACCATGTTATGCTTTATGATGCTTTGTTTGCTTTATATTTATTGTTTCTTCCCCCTCTTCTCTCCGGTAGACCCCGAGACCGATGCTGCCCCTGTGATCGACTATGTCTCTGACGACCCTTCTTCCTTTACAGCAGAGCTTCCAGGCAAGCCCCCTCTTTGATCATCCCGATATCGCCCATTCCATTCTCTCATGCTTGCATTAGATTTTGCTATTGTTATTGTTTGCTCCTATTCTGATGCATAGCCTACTTTTGTAACCTGCTCATTGTACCTTACCTGCTTATCCTAAACTGCTTAGTATAGGTTGGTTAGTGATCCATCAGTGACCCCCACCTTGTCCCAATTGCCCCGCTTTATGTTCGATGACTCGATCAACGTGATCGACGTCCAGGCCCCGACACCGCACAGCACCCCCTAGTTGTACGACTCTGCAGAGTTACTATTGAGTGCCGAGGGTGACACCTCATCAGCACTTCTGATGTTAAATCCTGTAGTGTAGCTATTTGGTCGTGGTCATCGAGGGTGGTTCCTCCGATATGGCTCAGTCGTGCAACCCCTCAAGTGTGAACCTCGAGGGTGGTTCCTCCTACGTTCACTTTGATGATTACATCGAGTGGAATCCACCGAGGGTGGTTCCTCGGGGTTTCCCCCTAGTGTTTGTACACACAGATACTTGGAATTTACAACTGTTAGTTGGACAGGCGGGTCGACCCTGAGGGGTACCCGCGAGTGATGCGGAGACGGGTTGACCTGGAGGGTACCCGAGAGTTGAATACGAGGCGTGGCCGGGCATTCTTAGCCCTTACCGCAAGTCCTCGAGACGGGGCGACGGGGTCACATCTTTCGTGAGTCTCTGCTTGTGACCGCACTACCAACACACTAACGGTTTGGATATTTGATCCGAGGGGCCTCTGGCCTGATAGCACTAACCATCACGTGGGCACAGTATGGGCGTTTTGCGTTGTATGCATCAGCCAAAGCTTAATAGATGTCATGCGACTGAGCGGCACGCGCCGGGTTGGGCTCGTAAGCACCTGCCTTTTTAAGGAGGTAGCTAGGTCTGCTCACGGGCCGCGTTCGCAACGTGCAGGACTTCTCGGGGCGATGGCCCAAGACCCCTGGGGGCATAGGTTTAGTCTGGCGTGCTGACCTCTCTATTAAGCCTAGGTCGGGTTGCAGCGTATTGTTTGGTCGAGGCCGGGCATGACCCAATAAAGTGTGTCCGGCCGGAGTTTAGCGAGCGTTGTGGGTAAGTTGGTGCACGCCTGCAGGGAAGAAAACATCTATCGATAGCCTGTCCTACGGTAACAGACACTTGGAGTTGTATCCCGATCGATACAACTAGAACTGGATACTTGAGGTGATAACTTGATAGTATGGCTCTGGGATTGCTTTCTCGCAGGGAGTCAAGAAAGGATCTCTGGCCGAGGTTGATAACACTACTACTACTTTACTTTATGCCACTCTTATCTCTTCTGATGCTGCAAGATTGTTGGAGATGCTTGAAGATGCTAGTCTTCGATAGGCTAGGCTTTCCCCTTCTCTTCTGGCATTTTGCAGTTCAGTCCACAGATACAACCCATTTCATTGACACCGATGCATATGTAGTGCAGATCCTTGCTTGCGAGTACTTTGGATGAGTACTCATGGTTGCTTTGCTCCCCCCTTTTCCCCCTTTTCCATTCTTCTCGGATGTCGCAACCAGATGGTGGCACTGGTGCGCGTCGGTCCTAAACAAACGGTCTTTTACCCCTTTCCGCGACGGCATTTGGAACCGTCGCCAAGTGAGTGTGTGCGATAGGGTGTCCTTCCCACACGACCCAGAAATCGTCGGGGATAGGCCCTCCTGGGACCCAGGCTGGGGCCGTGTGCGATCGGGCGAGGCATCGAAACCAATCATTTCCGAAGGTATGTACATCCCACACGGTGAATCGTAGAAATCATTTCCGTAGGAATGTACATCCCACACGGTGAATCCCAGAAATCATTTCCGTAGGTATGTACATCCCACACGGTAATCCGAGAAAATCATTTCCGTAGGTATGTACATCCCACACAGTGAATCCCAGAAAATCATTTCCGTTCGTATGTATATCACATACAGTCAATCCAAGGAATACGTTTCTGTTCTTATGTACATCCCACACAGTCAATCCAGGGAAAACGTTTCCGTTCAGACGTACATCCCACACGGTTTTATGTGTAGGCCCGTGTGTGAAAGGTGTAACTATCACACACGGTCTTCCTTGGTTAACTGTTTTCTTTTATCAACTATATCACACACAATTTGATGAGGAAAACTATGTGGCGTTGGGCTATCCATCGCAACCGGTTTTACTGCTAGAACCGTTTGCAAAGGTCCATGACACATTTAGCAGGTTTATTAGTTTATTATTAATAATTCCAGTATTACGCAAATTCACATTTCATATCGAACAGCTATTTGCCAATTTCATATCAGGCACATAAATATATTATAACATCACAGTACGGTAGCTACGTGAAAACAACACAGTACAACACATAGCTAGTTCAACTTCATAAGAACAATATATTCATTTGCCTAATCAAGATCATCCAGGCTCGTCTTATCCACCTCTGCTTTCAGTTCAGTAAGAACCCATTTTGCACGGGCCAACTGGGAAAGTGCCTCCTCCTTCGCCGACACCATCTTCGCAAAGTCTTTAAAAAAATCTGAGCTCATTCTCCAGCTTCAACTTTTTATCCCGCATCTTGAAATATGCTTCAGCGTTGAGAAGACTTTCTGTAAGCCTAGCTGTGTTCATGTCCTCACACATGCTCCGGAGCTTCATTAGGCACATCTTCAAAGACTGTGGCCACTCTTGATCAACCCACTCCAAGTAAGAACACTTTCGTTCATCCTATAATATTTAAAACTAGGTCAGTAGCAATTGTAGGGGAAATGGGTTTATAGCAACATAGAAAATCACCAATGCTTATTTTGAAAAACTGAAGAAACATGTTAATTATGACATATCTTCTCAAAAAGATCAATGTGCAAATGAAATAATTGGTATTGAGACAACAACCAAATTCCAGAACATCAGAAGCTATAATTAACTACAACGATGCTACAAGTTCTTACTCATGTACAATAAATAACAAATTGAACATTTTATGAGGAAGGTAAATATAACTGCAACAGCATAGCGACAGTGTTTGGACGACAGCAAATTGATACTAACAGGTGTGTACATGCACAAATTTAGTAACATAGAACTAATATCACTAAGGCCATCCACTATGTATGCCAAAACTGGTGTAAAGACAACTGTTGCTACATCTCGCACCGGTGCCCTGAACTGGCGAGACAATGTAGCGGAAAAAAAATCAGGGACCCGGACTTCGGAGCACGTAGTTGCTCTGATGCCCAGTTCCTTCGTGCCATAAAGATTTAGTCTTTTACTGCTTGGCTGCTCGGATGTGTGGACCAAAGTTGGCTACACAAACTGCTGAAGCGGTGCCAAATAATTTTCTAATGGCACCGCTGATGAGATGGCAACAATTTAAGATACTAGGTACAAACTGTGACACTGTCTTTGGATGCGTTTGGTTGAACATGTGGTCTGAATGGGTTGGGACCGTGACAGTGTCTGAATCACATCTAACAAATGATTTGTAACAATGGAAGAGGGTCTAACCTTCTCTGCACATGCCAGAAACTTCCTCCCAGTGTCCACAGAATCAAACGCAAGTAGCTTCATGCATGGAGATTGATGGTGACAACGAGCAGATAGACCTTCAGCCACCCTGCTCCATTCGTTGCCACTGATGGTCTTAGGGAGCTACAAGAGGAAGAAACGACTCAAATCGACCTCCGGGTAAAAATCCTTCATTCCAAGTCATAGCCCGAGAGAGAGAATTGAGGCATACCCGGGTGTTGAAGTAGTAGTCGCTGGAGGAGGAACCGCTGGAGATGTCTTTGAAGAAGACCATGGCAACCCCGACGGTAGGATGCGAGACGGCGAGAGCGAGGAAGCGGCTATAGCTTAGCAAGGAAGGAAGGAAGGAAGGAAGGAAGGAGGAAACAGGGGAAATGTGACTTGTGGTCGGGGAGAAAAGGGGGTGGGGAGGCGGGGGTAGATATTTTGGTGGTAGGCCAAAATTTTGGAAGTGTGGAGGGAAACTTTGCACACGGTGCCGCCGGACCATTCACTTTGAACGATTGTGTGCATCGCAAACAATTCTTCTGCTTTACGCGCATGGGATGAGTTTGATAATTCAAATTTTGGTCTCAAGGCATGGGCACATTCACTTTGAACGCTCACGGTGCCGCCGGACCATTCACTTTGAACGATTGTGTGCATCACAAACGATTCCTCTGCTTTACGCGCATGGGATGAGTTTGATAATTCAAATTTTGGTGGAAATTTCCCCGGGTACGTCATTGCATAATTTAACATCACTTTAATTTGGGCACACAAAAGAGCGTACAGCAGACAGACCACACTTACTGAATCAAGCAATTTTAGTAATTACACAGAGCCAGTTGACCTAAACGTTGCTCTAACAAAAGACTAGCATTAAGAACAAAGCCTAAGTACGCATAATTAAAAATCCGCCGCCGCGCCGGTCTATGCATCGCCGGTGTGAGCTGAGACGTTGATGACTTGTCTTGGCGACATGCCGCCGTTGGTGGACTCCACGTCCCCCTGCTGAAGTAGACCGCGTCCTCGTCCTTGGCACCGCCCTCAAGGTTGTAGTACTCGTAGTAGTGGTTGCGCCACAGCTCGCGTTGGTACTCCACCGCCGATTCCTCGACGGACAGACTCTTCTCTACCTCGACCTCGGCCACGCGCAACTCCTCCTCCCGGCGCTCCTCGATCTCTGCCGCCTCCTGCATCTCCAGCTCCCGCTCGGCGACCTCATGAGGAAGATGGTGCTCCATGGCCACCGCCGCCTTTTCAGACGTGGGTTGCATGCTGGAGTCCGAGGTCGCCTGGAATATCTTGGCGTGTGCATCCTCGATCTTGGCGTGGATGGCCTCGACCCGGGCCAGGGCAACATCAGCGGCACGGACGGCAGCTCGAGCGTTCTCGGCGTTTGCAGCTGCCGTCGTAGCAGCAGCTGCAGCCGTCTCGGCTGCTGCGGCTGCCCTGTCGGCTGCCGCAGACGCCCTCTCGGCGAAAGCAGCCGCGCACAATGCGGATGCGGCGTCACTCTCGGCGTTGGCGGCCGCGCTCTCGGCGTAGGTGGCGACGCTCTGGGTGTTGGAAATATGCCCTAGAGGCAATAATAAATAGGTTATTATTATATTTCCTTGTTCATGATAATCGTTTATTATCCATGCTAGAATTGTATTGATAGGAAACTCAGATACATGTGTGGATACATAGACAACACCATGTCCCTAGTAGGCCTCTAGTTGATTAGCTCGTTGATCAATAGATGGTTACGGTTTCCTGACCATGGACATTGGATGTCGTTGATAACGGGATCACATCATTAGGAGAATGATGTGATGGACAAGACCCAATCCTAAGCCTGGCACAAGATCGTGTAGTTCGTTTGCTCAGAGCTTTTCTAATGTCAAGTATCATTTCCTTAGACCATGAGATTGTGCAACTCCCGGATACCGTAGGAATGCTTTGGGTGTACCAAACGTCACAACGTAACTGGGTGGCTATAAAGGTGCACTACAGGTATCTCCGGAAGTGTCTGTTGGGTTGGCACGAATCGAGACTGGGATTTGTCACTCCGTGTAAACGGAGAGGTATCTCTGGGCCCACTCGGTAGGACATCATCATAATGTGCACAATGTGACCAAGGAGTTGATCACGGGATGATGTGAGTTACGGAACGAGTAAAGAGACTTGCCGGTAACGAGATTGAAGAAGGTATAGGGATACCGACGATCGAATCTCGGGCAAGTAACATATCGATAGACAAAGGGAATTATATACGGGATTGATTGAATCCCCGACATCATGGTTCATCCGATGAGATCATCGTGGAACATGTGGGAGCCAACATGGGTATCCAGATCCCGCTGTTGGTTATTGACCGGAGAACGTCTCGGTCATGTCTGCATGGTTCCCGAACCCGTAGGGTCTACACACTTAAGGTTCGATGACGCTAGGGTTATAGGGAAAAGATATACGTGGTTACCGAATGTTGTTCGGAATCCCGGATGAGATCCCGGACGTCACGAGGAGTTCCGGAATGGTCCGGAGGTAAAGATTTATATATGGGAAGTCCTGTTTTGGTCACCGGAAAAGTTTCGGGTGATATCGGTAATGTACCGGGACCACTGGGAGGGTCCCGGGGGTCCACCAAGTGGGGCCACCAGCCCCAGAAGGCTGCGTGGGCCAAGTGTGGGAGGGGACCAGCCCCAGGTGGGCTGCTACGCCCCCCCACCAAGGCCCAAGCGCATGGGAGAGTGGGAGGGGGCAAACCCTAGGTCCAGATGGGCCTTAAGGCCCACCCTAGTGGCGCCCCCCCCTCTCCTCCCCTTGGCCGCCCCCCTAGATGGGATCTAGGGCTGGCCGCCAGCCCTTGGGGGTGGAAACCCTAGAGGGGGCGCAGCCCCTTCCCCCCCTATATATAGTTGAGGTTTGGGGCTGCCATAGACACGAGAACATCTCTCTTTCGGCGCAGCCCTACCCCTCTCCCTCCTCCTCCTCTCCCGCGGTGCTTGGCGAAGCCCTGCGGGATTGCCACGCTCCTCCATCACCACCACGCCGTCGTGCTGCTGCTGGATGGAGTCTTCCCCAACCTCTCCCTCTCTCCTTGCTGGATCAAGGCGTGGGAGACGTTACCGGGCTGCACGTGTGTTGAACGCGGAGGCACCGTTCTTCGGTGCTTAGATCGGAATCAACCGCGATCTGAATCGCTACGAGTACGACTCCTTCATCCGCGTTCTTGCAACGCTTCCGCATCGCGATCTACAATGCTATGTAGATGCACTCCCCTTCCCCTCGTTGCTAGATTACTACATAGATTGATCTTGGTGATGCGTAGAAAATTTTGAATTTCCGCTACGTTCCCCAACATTGGGAGAGGCGGCCATCGTACGGGCCTTCACGAAGCGTTTCCACGGCGTCATGTTTGCAAGAAGGGGGTGCGGGATTGGGGATCGGGATTCATGGATTCGGGGGTTGCCGGCATTGGAGCAGACGAGCTGGCGAAGCTTAAGGAGGGAGACTTAAATAGACCCAGATATTTTTCATCGCAAATGGTTCCTAGAAAACAACTGTGTGTGATGTTGTAGATATTTTTTATTAGCTGTGAAAGACGAGTTTGGAATAAAGTGCCAACGGATGGTGTTTTAAACGAACGAGAAATTTTGTAGTACTAATACAACTGTCATGTCAAATTTTGGAAAATTTCAGGGGTCATTTGACCTTCTAAGTCATTTAAGTGATTTTCTAGCCATTTAATGACCGTAATTGAAATTTGAACTACATGTACATGCAACAGCTAACCATACGGTTTGAAAACTCATATTTCGTGTACTTGTGTGCGATTTAATTCCATGTGCAGTAAATTGGAAGGAATTTTCAAACATATTGGAATAACGGCTATGACACAATTAAGCATGGAGTGACATGGCATTTTAATTCCAAAAAAATAAAAAAAATTAGAAACACATGAAACCTTGGTTGATGTAATGTCATGCCACGAAGATGATGTGGTAAAAAAATTGGCATGTTTGACCAAAGTTTGGACACACACCCCTCACAGACCGGAGCAACTCACTAGAAGGCTCGTGGTTCCGAGAGGGAACAATGCATGTTTGATGACGAACGGGAGATAGCTTCCTCTTACGGCCTTCAAAAATTTTTCTACGTCTAACATGCACTACTACAACTGTAATGTGATTTTTTTGAAAATTCTAGAGGTCATTTGACCTTTTAAAGACATTTAAGTGATTTTCTACCCATTTAATGAACGTAATTCAAATTTGAACTACATCTACATGCAACGCGTAACCGAATCGGTTTGAAAAATCATATTTGTGTACTTGTGTGCGAGTTAATTCCATGTGCAGTAAACTAGAAGAAATTTTCAAACATTTTTGTATCACGGCATGGACACATATGCATGAATACGCATGCATGGAGTGGCATGGCATTTTAATTCCAAAAAAAATCAGAAACACATGAAACCTTGGTTGATGTAATGTCATGCCACCAAGATGATGTGGTAAAGAAATTGACATGTTTGACGAAAGTTTGGACACACACCCCTCACAAACTGGAGCAACTCGCTAGAAGGTCCGTGGTTCCGAGAGGGAACAATGCATGTTTGATGACGAACGGGAGATAGCTTCCTCTTTCGGCCTTCAAATTTTTTCTACGTCTACCGTGCACTACTACAACTGTAATGTGAAATTTGGGAAAATGCTGGGGGTCATTTGACGTTTTAAAGACATTTAAATGATTTTCTAACCATTTAATGACCATAATTTAAATTTGAACTACATCTACACGCAACGCCTAACCAAAACGTTTTGAAAAATCATATATGTGTACTTGTGTGCGAGTTAATTTCATGTGCAGTAAATTAGAAGGAATTTTCAAACATATTGGTCTCACGACATGGACACATGCATACGTATGCATGGAGTGACATGGCATTTTAATTCAAAAAATAGAAAAATGATGAGAAACACATGAAACCTTGGTTGATATAATGTCATGCCACCAAAATGATGTGGTAAAGAAATTGGCATGTTTGACAAACGTTTGGACATGCACCCCTCACAAACCGGAGCAACTCGCTAGAAGGTTCGTGGTTCCGAGAGGGAACAATGCATGTTTGATGATGAATGAGAGATAGCTTCCTCTTACGGCCTTCAAATTTTTTCCTATACGTTTAACGTGCACTAATACAACTGTCATGTGAAAATTTGGTAAATTTCAGGGGTCATTTGACCTTTTAAAAACATTTAAGTGATTTTCTAACTATTTAATGACCGTAATTCAAATTTGAACTACATCTACATGCGACGCCTAACCATAACGGTTTGAAAAATCATATTTTTGTGTACTTGTGTGCGAGTTAATTCCATGTGCAGTAAATTCGAAGTAATTTTCAAACATATTGGTGTCAAGGCATGGGCACATGCATGGAGTGCATGCCATGGCATTTTAATTCCAAAAAATTAAAAAATGATCAGAAAAACATGAAACCTTGGTTGATTTAATGTCATGCCACCAAGATGATGTGGTAAAGAAATTGACATATTTGACGAAAGTTTGGACACACACCCCTCACAAACCGGAGCAACTCGCTAGAAGGTTCGTGGTTCTGAGAGGGAACAATGCATGTTTGGTGACGAACGGGAGATAGCTTCCTCTTACGGCCTTGAAATTGTTTCTACGTCTAACGTGCACTACTACAACTGTAATGTGAAATTTTGGAAAATTCTAGGGGTCATTTGACCTTTTAAAGACATTTAAGTGATTTTCTAACCATTTAATGACCGTTATTCAAATTTGAACTACATCTACATGCAACGCCTAACCAAAACGTTTTGAAAAATCATATATGTGTACTTGTGTGCGAGTTAATTCCATGTGTACTAAATTAGAATGAATTTTCAAACATATTGGTCTCACGGCATGGACACATGCATACGTATGCATGGAGTGACATGGCATTTTAATTAAAAAAATAGAAAAATGACCAGAAACACATGAAACCTTGGTTGGTGTAATGTCATGCCACCAAGATGATGTGGTATAGAAATTGGCATGTTTGACAAACGTTTGGACACACGCCCCTCACAAACCGGAGCAACTTGCTAGAAAGTTCGTGGTTCCGAGAGGGAACAATGCATGTTTGATGACGAACGGGAGATAGCTTCCTCTTACGGCATTCAAATTTTTTCCTACGTTTAACGTGCACTAATACAACTGTCATGTGAAAATTTGTTAAATTTCAGGGGTCATTTGACCTTCTAAAGACATTTAAGTGATTTTCTAACCATTTAATGACCATAATTCAAATTTGAACTACATCTACATGCAACGCCTAACCAAAATGGTTTGAAAAATCATATTTTTGTGTACTTGTGCGAGTTAATTCCATGTGCAGTAAATTCGAATAAATTTTCAAACATATTGGTGTCAAGGCATGGGCACATGCATGGAGTGCATGCCATGGCATTTTAATGCCAAAAAGTTAAAAAATGATCAGAAAAACATGAAACCTTGCTTGATTTAATGTCATGCCACCAAAATGATGTGGTAAAAAAATTGACCTGTTTGACGAAAGTTTGGACACACACCCCTCACAAACCGGAGCAACTCACTAGAAGGTTCGTGGTTCCAAGAGGGAACAATGCATGTTTGCTAATGGATGGGAGATAGCTTCCTCTTACGGCCTTCAAATTTTTTCCTACATTTAACGTGCACTAATACAACTGTCATGTGAAAATTTGGAGATTTTGAGGGGTCATTTGACCTTTTAAAGACATTTAAGTGATTTTCTAACCATTTAATGACCGTTATTCAAATTTGAACTACATCTACATGCAACGCCTAACCAAAACGTTTTGAAAAATCATATATGTGTACTTCTGTGCGAGTTAATTCCATGTGCAGTAAATTAGAATGAATTTTCAAACATATTGGTCTCACGACATGGACACATGCATACGTATGCATGGAGTGACATGTCATTTTAATTAAAAAAATAGAAAAATGACCAGAAACACATGAAACCTTGGTTGATGTAATGTCATGCCACCAAGATGATGTGGTATAGAAATTGGCATGTTTGACAAACGTTTGGACACATGCCCCTCACAAACCGGAGCAACTTGCTAGAAGGTTCATGGTTCCGAGAGGGAACAATGCATGTTTGATGACGAACGGGAGATAGCTTCCTCTTATGACCTTCAAATTTTTTCCTACGTTTAACGTGCACTAATACAACTGTCATGTGAAAATTTGTTAAATTTCAGGGGTCATTTGACCTTCTAAAGACATTTAAGTGATTTTCTAACCATTTAATGACGGTAATTCAAATTTGAACTACATCTACATGCAACGCCTAACCAAAACGGTTTGAAAAATCATATTTTTGTGTACTTGTGCGAGTTAATTCCATGTGCAGTAAATTCGAATAAATTTTCAAACATATTGGTGTCAAGGCATGGGCACATGCATGGAGTGCATGCCATGGCATTTTAATTCCAAAAAGTTAAAAAATGATCAGAAAAACATTAAACCTTGCTTGATTTAATGTCATGCCACCAAAATGATGTGGTAAAAAAATTGACCTGTTTGACGAAAGTTTGGACACACACCCCTCACAAACCGGAGCAACTCACTAGAAGGTTCGTGGTTCCAAGAGGGAACAATGCATGTTTGCTAATGGATGGGAGATAGCTTCCTCTTACGGCCTTCAAATTTTTTCCTACATTTAACGTGCACTAATACAACTGTCATGTGAAAATTTGGAGATTTTGAGGGGTCATTTGACCTTTTAAAGACATTTAAGTGATTTTCTAACCATTTAATGACCGTTATTCAAATTTGAACTACATCTACATGCAACGCCTAACCAAAACGTTTTGAAAAATCATATATGTGTACTTGTGTGCGAGTTAATTCCATGTGTACTAAATTAGAATGAATTTTCAAACATATTGGTCTCACGGCATGGACACATGCATACGTATGCATGGAGTGACATGGCATTTTAATTAAAAAAATAGAAAAATGACCAGAAACACATGAAACCTTGGTTGGTGTAATGTCATGCCACCAAGATGATGTGGTATAGAAATTGGCATGTTTGACAAACGTTTGGACACACGCCCCTCACAAACCGGAGCAACTTGCTAGAAAGTTCGTGGTTCCGAGAGGGAACAATGCATGTTTGATGACGAACGGGAGATAGCTTCCTCTTACGGCATTCAAATTTTTTCCTACGTTTAACGTGCACTAATACAACTGTCATGTGAAAATTTGTTAAATTTCAGGGGTCATTTGACCTTCTAAAGACATTTAAGTGATTTTCTAACCATTTAATGACCATAATTCAAATTTGAACTACATCTACATGCAACGCCTAACCAAAATGGTTTGAAAAATCATATTTTTGTGTACTTGTGCGAGTTAATTCCATGTGCAGTAAATTCGAATAAATTTTCAAACATATTGGTGTCAAGGCATGGGCACATGCATGGAGTGCATGCCATGGCATTTTAATGCCAAAAAGTTAAAAAATGATCAGAAAAACATGAAACCTTGCTTGATTTAATGTCATGCCACCAAAATGATGTGGTAAAAAAATTGACCTGTTTGACGAAAGTTTGGACACACACCCCTCACAAACCGGAGCAACTCACTAGAAGGTTCGTGGTTCCAAGAGGGAACAATGCATGTTTGCTAATGGATGGGAGATAGCTTCCTCTTACGGCCTTCAAATTTTTTCCTACATTTAACGTGCACTAATACAACTGTCATGTGAAAATTTGGAGATTTTGAGGGGTCATTTGACCTTTTAAAGACATTTAAGTGATTTTCTAACCATTTAATGACCGTTATTCAAATTTGAACTACATCTACATGCAACGCCTAACCAAAACGTTTTGAAAAATCATATATGTGTACTTCTGTGCGAGTTAATTCCATGTGCAGTAAATTAGAATGAATTTTCAAACATATTGGTCTCACGACATGGACACATGCATACGTATGCATGGAGTGACATGGCATTTTAATTAAAAAAATAGAAAAATGACCAGAAACACATGAAACCTTGGTTGATGTAATGTCATGCCACCAAGATGATGTGGTATAGAAATTGGCATGTTTGACAAACGTTTGGACACATGCCCCTCACAAACCGGAGCAACTTGCTAGAAAGTTCGTGGTTCCGAGAGGGAACAATGCATGTTTGATGACGAACGGGAGATAGCTTCCTCTTATGACCTTCAAATTTTTTCCTACGTTTAACGTGCACTAATACAACTGTCATGTGAAAATTTGTTAAATTTCAGGGGTCATTTGACCTTCTAAAGACATTTAAGTGATTTTCTAACCATTTAATGACGGTAATTCAAATTTGAACTACATCTACATGCAACGCCTAACCAAAACGGTTTGAAAAATCATATTTTTGTGTACTTGTGCGAGTTAATTCCATGTGCAGTAAATTCGAATAAATTTTCAAACATATTGGTGTCAAGGCATGGGCACATGCATGGAGTGCATGCCATGGCATTTTAATGCCAAAAAGTTAAAAAATGATCAGAAAAACATGAAACCTTGCTTGATTTAATGTCATGCCACCAAAATGATGTGGTAAAAAAATTGACCTGTTTGACGAAAGTTTGGACACACACCCCTCACAAACCGGAGCAACTCACTAGAAGGTTCGTGGTTCCAAGAGGGAACAATGCATGTTTGCTAATGGATGGGAGATAGCTTCCTCTTACGGCCTTCAAATTTTTTCCTACATTTAACGTGCACTAATACAACTGTCATGTGAAAATTTGGAGATTTTGAGGGGTCATTTGACCTTTTAAAGACATTTAAGTGATTTTCTAACCATTTAATGACCGTTATTCAAATTTGAACTACATCTACATGCAACGCCTAACCAAAACGTTTTGAAAAATCATATATGTGTACTTGTGTGCGAGTTAATTCCATGTGCAGTAAATTAGAATGAATTTTCAAACATATTGGTCTCACGACATGGACACATGCATACGTATGCATGGAGTGACATGGCATTTTAATTAAAAAAATAGAAAAATGACCAGAAACACATGAAACCTTGGTTGATGTAATGTCATGCCACCAAGATGATGTGGTATAGAAATTGGCATGTTTGACAAACGTTTGGACACACGCCCCTCACAAACCGGAGCAACTTGCTAGAAAGTTCGTGGTTCCGAGAGGGAACAATGCATGTTTGATGACGAACGGGAGATAGCTTCCTCTTACGGCCTTCAAATTTTTTCCTACGTTTAACGTGCACTAATACAACTGTCATGTGAAAATTTGTTAAATTTCAGGGGTCATTTGACCTTCTAAAGACATTTAAGTGATTTTCTAACCATTTAATGACCATATTTCAAATTTGAACTACATCTACATGCAACGCCTAACCAAAACGGTTTGAAAAATCATATTTTTGTGTACTTGTGCGAGTTAATTCCATGTGCAGTAAATTCGAATAAATTTTCAAACATATTGGTGTCAAGGCATGGGCACATGCATGGAGTGCATGCCATGGCATTTTAATGCCAAAAAGTTAAAAAATGATCAGAAAAACATGAAACCTTGCTTGATTTAATGTCATGCCACCAAAATGATGTGGTAAAAAAATTGACCTGTTTGACGAAAGTTTGGACACACACCCCTCACAAACCGGAGCAACTCACTAGAAGGTTCGTGGTTCCAAGAGGGAACAATGCATGTTTGCTAATGGATGGGAGATAGCTTCCTCTTACGGCCTTCAAATTTTTTCCTACATTTAACGTGCACTAATACAACTGTCATGTGAAAATTTGGAGATTTTGAGGGGTCATTTGACCTTTTAAAGACATTTAAGTGATTTTCTAACCATTTAATGACCGTTATTCAAATTTGAACTACATCTACATGCAACGCCTAACCAAAACGTTTTGAAAAATCATATATGTGTACTTCTGTGCGAGTTAATTCCATGTGCAGTAAATTAGAATGAATTTTCAAACATATTGGTCTCACGACATGGACACATGCATACGTATGCATGGAGTGACATGGCATTTTAATTAAAAAAATAGAAAAATGACCAGAAACACATGAAACCTTGGTTGATGTAATGTCATGCCACCAAGATGATGTGGTATAGAAATTGGCATGTTTGACAAACGTTTGGACACACGCCCCTCACAAACCGGAGCAACTTGCTAGAAGGTTCGTGGTTCCGAGAGGGAACAATGCATGTTTGATGACGAACGGGAGATAGCTTCCTCTTACGGCCTTCAATTTTTTTCCTACGTTTAACGTGCACTAATACAACTGTCATGTGAAAATTTGTTAAATTTCAGGGGTCATTTGACCTTCTAAAGACATTTAAGTGATTTTCTAACCATTTAATGACCATAATTCAAATTTGAACTACATCTACATGCAACGCCTAACCAAAATGGTTTGAAAAATCATATTTTTGTGTACTTGTGCGAGTTAATTCCATGTGCAGTAAATTCGAATAAATTTTCAAACATATTGGTGTCAAGGCATGGGCACATGCATGGAGTGCATGCCATGGCATTTTAATGCCAAAAAGTTAAAAAAAATGATCAGAAAAACATGAAACCTTGCTTGATTTAATGTCATGCCACCAAAATGATGTGGTAAAAAAATTGACCTGTTTGACGAAAGTTTGGACACACACCCCTCACAAACCGGAGCAACTCACTAGAAGGTTCGTGGTTCCAAGAGGGAACAATGCATGTTTGCTAATGGATGGGAGATAGCTTCCTCTCACGGCCTTCAAATTTTTTCCTACATTTAACGTGCACTAATACAACTGTCATGTGAAAATTTGGAGATTTTGAGGGGTCATTTGACCTTTTAAAGACATTTAAGTGATTTTCTAACCATTTAATGACCGTTATTCAAATTTGAACTACATCTACATGCAACGCCTAACCAAAACGTTTTGAAAAATCATATATGTGTACTTCTGTGCGAGTTAATTCCATGTGCAGTAAATTAGAATGAATTTTCAAACATATTGGTCTCACGACATGGACACATGCATACGTATGCATGGAGTGACATGGCATTTTAATTAAAAAAATAGAAAAATGACCAGAAACACATGAAACCTTGGTTGATGTAATGTCATGCCACCAAGATGATGTGGTATAGAAATTGGCATGTTTGACAAACGTTTGGACACATGCCCCTCACAAACCGGAGCAACTTGCTAGAAGGTTCATTGTTCCGAGAGGGAACAATGCATGTTTGATGACGAACGGGAGATAGCTTCCTCTTATGACCTTCAAATTTTTTCCTACGTTTAACGTGCACTAATACAACTGTCATGTGAAAATTTGTTAAATTTCAGGGGTCATTTGACCTTCTAAAGACATTTAAGTGATTTTCTAACCATTTAATGACGGTAATTCAAATTTGAACTACATCTACATGCAACGCCTAACCAAAACGGTTTGAAAAATCATATTTTTGTGTACTTGTGCGAGTTAATTCCATGTGCAGTAAATTCGAATAAATTTTCAAACATATTGGTGTCAAGGCATGGGCACATGCATGGAGTGCATGCCATGGCATTTTAATCCCAAAAAGTTAAAAAATGATCAGAAAAACATGAAACCTTGCTTGATTTAATGTCATGCCACCAAAATGATGTGGTAAAAAAATTGACCTGTTTGACGAAAGTTTGGACACACACCCCTCACAAACTGGAGCAACTCACTAGAAGGTTCGTGGTTCCGAGAGGGAACAATGGATGTTTGCTGATGGACGGGAGATAGCTTCCTCTTACGGCCTTCAAATTTTTTCCTACATTTAACGTGCACTAATACAACTGTCATGTGAAAATTTGGAAATTTTGAGGGGTCATTTGACCTTTTAAAGACATTTAAGTGATTTTCTAACCATTTAATGACCGTTATTCAAATTGGAACTACATCTACATGCAACGCCTAACCAAAACGGTTTGAAAAATCATATTTTTGTGTACTTGTGTGCGAGTTAAAAGATCATCAGACGATGTAAATATCTGGTGTTCAAAAAAGAAAATGTAAAGATCTGGCAAGACAACCGGCCCCCACACGATTGGCACTCTATCTCGCGGCTCGAGGTTTGGTAGGTGATTGGCGGGGGTCATTAATCAGACACGGTTCTGTATTGGAAACTGTCAGCTATTATGTTCACACACGGATTTGCTGCGGGAATTGTGTGTAATTCAAACTACAGTACTCGTAAATTCCGGCGACCGGCGTGTGTACTGTCCCCGTCGATCTAGATTCCGGCCGCCAATAAGTACTACCATGCTCATGTCGTCCTGCCTGCATTCTCATCTACATCCTCCCCTCGCTCGCCCCCTCTCTCTCTCTCTCTCTCAAATCTCTGCCATGGCGCCGCCGGTCTGCCCACGTGCCGACGAGGAGTCTCCGCCCCCCGAGGACGCTCACTCGATTAGCAGCGACGAGGACCCCTACGCGCCGCCTGACGAGGTCGCGTCGGACCCCCCAACTTCGGATTGGTTTTGGGGCCAGTACAATCTTTGTCTGTGGAAGTCGCTACCGCCGACTGAGAAAGCCAGGCAAGTGGCATTCAAGAAGGACATAGCGGAGGAGGAAGCCAGGTACCAGGCGGCCTGTGAAGCCCGTGATGCCTCCTGGAAAAAGGAGGCGGCGGAGCTTCGGGGGCGGGTGCGTCGTCGTGCCGAGGAGGTGTACAAAGAAGGGTACTTCACGAGGAAGGTCATAGGCGTCGGGCGCCTCGTCGCTGCGTGGAGGTGGGCCGATAAGCTCCAGCGTGCCACCGACAAGGAGCTCCGGTGGGCGCCCAACGAAATGGCAAGATCGGCCGCGCGCGTCCGCCAGCAAGAGGCAGATCGGTACGTCAAGCGCTGCGAGGCGAAGGAGTCGGAGTACTGCCTCCGCACTGGGAAGACGCCGCGCACGAGGGAGCTGCTGGCGAGGGGCTGCCGGAATACTGGCCCAAGAGGGATTATTAGTTTTAGTATTGTTCGTTTTCAATTTTATGCATTGTACCTAGTAGTCAAGTATCATCACGTATATGTGATGATATTATATATATATATATATATATATATATATATATATCTTCTTCTGTGATGATCTAATGAACAATTAATATATATATATATTATGAATTCCATTTTATATCTATTTTTGTATACTAATTTGAATCTAGCTGTTATCATCCACATATACAGAATGGAAAGCGTATATACACACATTAAAACAGAACATATAAAAATGGAAAACAGAGTACACACATTGAAACAGAGCAATAAACAGAGCAATACTATGAGACCATGAACAACAGCCCTTGCCTAGGGTAGCTCTTGGCTCTGCCTGAACTCGTGCAGGCGTTCGTCCAAGCGGTCGACACGCTCGCGGTACATCTGGAGCGCGATCTCGAGCTCCAAGTTGGCTATTTCATCGGAGATCACCAGCTCGAGGATGTGACGTCCATGTTCCTCTACTGCGCCCAGGTGGACACCTGGGCCAAGGATGCGGTCGAGCCTATGGACCAGCGCGTTGGCATCCAGCGGGCTGCGGACAAGGCAAACGGCGGCACCCATGCGAACGGCGCCGCGGGCGTCCGGTGCAAGTACGGCGTGGCCGGCATCTGGTGCAAGTACAGCGCTGAGGGCCTCTGCCCACTCGTGGCGAGGAATGGGGGTGCTGACGGGACGTGTACCCAGCTACGATACCGTGTCGACAGCAGGCAAGTGCCGATGGATCCGCTCTTGCTGTGCGGCGCCGCGCCTCTCGCTCTGCGGCGCACCAACGGTCTCGCCGTGCGGCGAGCTGCAGCCTATCGGCGCGGACGCGCCTAGCTTGCTCTGCGGCGCGCCATCGATCATGTTGTGCGGCGAGCTGCAGCCTATCGGCGCTGACATGCCTATCTTGATCCGCGGCGCTCAAGCGCCATGCGCCAAAGGTCTGCTCAACCCTGGCGATGACGCGCATCACAGTGTCGTCCATCGTGTTGCTGGAGAGTGCCTCAGCCTCGACGGGCCATGGCGCCTGCTCGTTTTCCTCGTCGACGAGGTTCATAGCAGAGGCGGCGCTTTGGTGGGTTGGCATGCTTGGAAAAGGTGGATGTGCTACAGGTTGCGCTTGTCGCCTCCGTGCGTCGCGCGCCCCCTATGCGCAATATAGCAGGGTGGCGGGAAAGAGGTGAGGAAATGGCGGGAAACGGTGGTGTGTTCATAAAACACCATCAATTAATGGAAACTTAGCATCGAGTTAGCACAAGAAGTAGATGATGATCAGATGAACAAGGACCACACTAGGGATCCCGTCGGTGGTGAATTCATCAATCCCAAACGGTTGAATACCAGCAAGTGTTTTCCCACAACACACACGACCTATTCCATCACAAATAGGTTGGATGGATCAGCAGTATGCCACGTATCACACATTGTCAAAAAGTAATGCGGTAGACCTTCTTTAACATGTGTTAAAAAATAATAAAAAATAAAAAACAAGGACCTCGAGGTTAAATTAGCTGAGGGAATGGGGCATTTCGGTCATTTGACCGAAATGACCCATCCCATCACCTAATTTAACATCGACACAACTTCCCATCCAGCCACCCATCCGATGGCTGCTCCAGCCTGAGCACACTTAACTTGATACTCCCTCCGTTCCAAATTACTCGTCGTGGTTTTAGTTCATTGAACTAAAACCACGACGAGTAATTTGGAACGGAGGGAGTAGTTTTCTTACATAAGCTACTGGTGGAACAGCTAGTCCTTGCTGATAGGAATGCCTCTTCGCATCCTTATGGCGTATCCGGATGACCGCCCGTCCCACAATGGCCAATAAATGTTGTGTAGACAAAGCATATCACATACGTCTTATTAGAAGCAATCGTGTGCGTTATTATCGGTCTTCGCACACATTTCTGATTACAGACATGTTTGCCGCGTATCACACACATCTTGTTATATTGAACCGTTTCTGTTCTCTTGCCTAATCACAAACAGTTCATCCGAGTGAACTGTATGATGTACATCGCACACACCTTTGATTTGGCTGACCATTTATTTTGTGTTGCATAATCACAAACAGTTCATCTGAGTGAACCGTATGTTGTGTATCGCACACGCCTCCATCTGGCTGCCCGTTTCTTTTGTTCCTCCTCATCGCAAACAGTTCATTGAACTGAACCGTATGCCCTTCATCGCACACGCAACTAAAACCTGAACCGTGTTTGATGCATCTGTCATCGCAAACGTTTTACACATTTTTGACGGTTTTCATACAACACCGTTTGCGATTATGGCATCGCACACTATTTCTCGAAGGGTCTCTGATCGTAGTGTCGCGTTAGCAGCATCCTGCAGTAGTGTGGAGCTCAGGAGCCAGACGCCACTGTCGACGACGACTACTACTACACTAAGGGTGCTTACTACTATGTGGAGGCCGTCGACGACTAGGAGTAGTTAGGAGGCTCCCAGGCAGGAGGCCTTGCCTTTTCGATCGATGTTGCTTTTCTGCTAGCCTTCTTAAGGCAGACTTGTCTAACCTATGTCTGTACTCAGATATTGTTGCTTCCGCTGACTCTTGTGTATTCGAGCTTATGTATTCGAGCCCTCGAGGCCCATGGCTTGTAATATAAAGCTCGTTTTATTTTATTTTGTGTCTAGAGTTGTGTTGTGATATCTTCCCGTGAGTCCTTGATCTTGATCGTCCACATTTGCGTGTATGATTAGTGTATGATTGAATCGGGGGCGTCATATCTACTACAATTTATCTCACGTTCGTTTGCCTATCTTGAGGCGTCGTTACCTGGAAGGGATTGACAACCCCTTTAACACGTCGAGTTGCTAGGATTTGTTATTTGTGTGCAAGGGTGATACGTATCCAACGTATCTCTAATTTTTGATTCTTCCATGCTGTTATATTATCAATCTTGGATGTTTTATAATCATTTTATAGTCATTTTATATCATTTTTTGGTACTAACCTACTGACATAGTGCCAAGTGCCAGTTGTTGTTTTCTGCATGTTTTTTACATCGCATGAAATCAATATCAGATGGAGTCCAAATGCAACGAAACTTCACGGGGATTTTTTTGGACCAGAAGATGCATAATTGGCCCTGGCTACGCCTGGGGGGTGCCTTGAGGAGAGCACAACCCACCAGGGCGCGCCAGGAGGCCCAGGCTTGCCTTGGTGGGTTGTGATCACCCCGGGTGCCCCCCAGACTGCCTCTTTGCTCTATAAATACCCCAATATTCCCAAAAGCCTAGGGGAACCGACGAAATATTGATCCAGCCACCGCAGAGTCCAGAACCACCAGATCCAATCTAGACACCATCTCGGATGGGGTTCACCACCTCCATTGGTGCGTCTCCGATGATGCGTGAGTAGTTCTTTGTAGACCTTCGGGTCTGTAGTTAGTAGCTAGATGGCTTCCTCTCTCTCGCTGAATTCTCAATACAGTGGTCTCTTGGTGATCCATATGATGTAACTATTTTTGCGGTGTGTTTGTTGGGATCTGATGAACTTTGAGTTTATGATCAGGTATATTATTTTATATCCATGAAAGTATTTGAGTTTCTTTGATCTCTTTTATGCATGATCTCTTATAGCCTCGTATTTCTTCTCCGATATTTGGGTTTTATTTGGCCAACTTGATCTATTTATCTTGCAACGGGAAGAGGTGCTTTGTAGTGGGTTCGATCTTACGGTGCTTGATCCCAGTGACAGAAGGGGTACCGACACGTATGTATCGTTTCTACTAAGCATAAAACGATGGGGTCTATCTCTACATAGATAGATCTTGTCTACATCATGTCATCGTTCTTATTGCATTACTCTGTTTTTCCATGAACTTAATACACTCGATGCATGCTGGATAGCGGTCGATGTGTGGAGTAATAGTAGTAGATGCAGGCAGGAGTCGGTCTACTAATCTTGGACGTGATGCCTATATAATGATCATTGCCTGGATATCGTCATGATTATTTGAAGTTTTATCAATTGCCCAACAGTAATTTGTTTACCCACCGTTTGTTATTTTTCTCGAGAGAAGCCACTAGTGAAACCTACGGCCCCCGGGTCTCTTTCTCATATATTTGCCTTTGCGATCTACTTTTCCTTTGCATTTATTTTCAGATCTATTAAACCAAAAATACAAAAATACCTTGCTGCGTTTTATTCTTATTTATTTTATTTGGCGTTCGATCTATCAATCTACTACAATTTTATCTCACGTCTGTTTGCCATCTCGAGGCGCCGTTACCCGGAAGGGGTTGACAACCCCTTTAACACGTCGGGTTGCGAGGATTTTTTATGTGTGTGCAGGGGTTGTTTATGTTGTGTTGCTTGGTTCTCCTACTGGTTCGATAACCTTGGTTTCATATCTGAGGGAAATACCTACCGTCGTTGTGCTGCATCATCCCTTCCTCTTTGGGGAAATACCGACGTAGCTTCAAGCGACATCAAAAAGAATTTCTGGCGCCGTTGCCGGGGAGGATCTTCAACATATACCAGGTTCCTAATCACAAATCTCTCATCTCCTCGCAATTTACATTATTTGCCATTTGCCTCTCGTTTTCCTCTCCCCCACTTCACAAAATTTTGCCGTTTTATTCGCCCCTCTTTTTCCGTTCTCCGTTCTCTTGCCGGATCTATTTTTGTGTGTGTTCTTGTCTGCGTAGTCATGATGCCTCAAAGAAAATACTATGATGTTCCCTACCCAGATATTTCTCTTGAAACTGAGAAAAGTACTAATGAATATATGACTACACAATTTGAGCATAATAAGTATTTTACTGAAGAACTTAAGGAGCACTCCGTTGTGCTAGATGCTATTACAAAACAACTTGATGATATTAGTAGAGAAGTTTGCAATCTCCAATCTAAGTATGCTTTTGCCGAAAGTTTCCTAGGAAAAATATCTGATGCAGAAGCTACCTTAGTAAATCAAATGGCCGCTAAACCAATCTCGTTAGAAGATAAAAGTGATGAAGATCTTAAAATGATTGGTGTTTCTTCTATTGATTCCTTGTTTAGTAAAGTTAAGATTGATGAAAAAGGGACTGGAGAAGAGTCAAATTTAGTTAGAAGGCGTCCCGATAATTCGGAGGGTGAAGATCTTGTTGAGAAAATTGATGAAAGTGGGTTTGAAGAGGTCAAAACTTTAGCTAGTGATGCACCCACTCTTTTGGATTACATAGACTTTAATTATGATAGTTGCTCTTTGATTGATTGTATTTATTTGTTTCAATCCATGATAAATTTACCCCATGCCTATGAACAAAATAAAGCCTTTACTAAACATACTGTTGATACTATGAGAAAGCTTTTGAAGAAAAATTGGAATTAGATGTATCAATTCCTAGAAAATTAAATGATGAATGGGAACCTACTATCAAAGTCAAGATTAAAAAATATGAGTGTTTTGCTTTGTGTGACTTGGGTGCTAGTGTTTCTACAATTCCGAAATCTTTATGTGATGTGCTTCATCTTACCGATCACTACTGCAAGATGCTGCTAACGCGACACTACGATCAGAGACCCTTCGAGAAACTGTGTGCGATGCCATAATCGCAAACGGTGTTGTATGAAAACCATCAGAAATGTATAAAACATTTGCGAGGACGGGTGCATCAAACACGGTTCAAGTTTTAGTTGCGTGTGCGATGAAGGGCATACAGTTAACCCCTTCGAACTGTTTGCGATGAGGCAGAACAACAGAAACGGGCAGCCATATCAATGTGTGTGCGATATACGGCATACAGTTCGCTCCGATGAACCGTTTGCTATTAGGGAGTGCAACATAAATGGTTAGCCAGATCAAGGTGTGTGTGATATAGGGCATACGGTTCACTCGGACGAACTGTTTTCAATTAGCGAACGCAACAGAAATGGTTCAACTTAACAAGATGTGTGTGATACGTGGCAAACAGCCGAAGTGGATGAACTGTTTGCGATGAGAAATTACAACACAGACGGTTAATACAGTTAGTTCGTGTGCGATTCTGTGTGTACAAAAAACTTTGAAATATGCAAACTAGTTGCTTGCGGTGGCTAGGAATATCGCACACGATGTGTCTGCGAGTACTTGTGTACAATGATTAGTAAGTTACACATCTGTTTCCTTATGTTAACACTTGTGTGATAAATAACACGTGGCACCGAATACGGTATTCGGGTTGTGTGTGTGCTCCACTTAGTCTTCCCGCGCTCCAGCGAATGCTTCCCGCGCTCCACATGGATGAATTGTAAAATCCACGCCTATTCCCTCACCGGTTTCCCGCCACCAGCTAACGGCTTGCTGCATATAACCCAGGCGACAACGCACCGCCGCGACACTCTGCGAAGATCTAGTCCTCACCCATCTACCATTAGTTATTCCAAGCATGCCAGGCAACGACCAAAGCTTTGACATCGATGCCTACATGCGTTACATCTTCGGCGAGGAGAACGAGCCGAAGCAGGTCGGGGAGCAAGAGCTTCATCGGCCGGTGCAGGCACCATGGCCCATCGGCAGCGATATCGGCGTCACAGTCCTTGGGAGCACAATCGACATATTGCAGATGAGGTGTGATGAGCAGTTTGCCATCCACCGTGCAAAAGATCCAGAGCTGCTCGGCGGCATGATCGACGACCCACCCGAAGAGCCGCCGTCACTAGTGCTCATCGAGAGCATGATGCCCCGCAAGGAATGGGCAGAGGACCTCTGTGATTCAGTCAAGAGAAAGGCAGCCTACGGCTTCATCATTGCCTGCGGCAGCCGTGTCAACCTTGATCCCGATGATGTGGTGGCCAGGCTCGAGTGCATCCTTGGCGGAGTTGACGTCCCCGACAAAGTAGAACATCGCCAACGTGATATCTTGAGGATGCAGGTAATCGACAGAATTTGCTACCAGGCCAAAGACATGGAAATGGAGCGGTTCCGCGGAGTTGTAATGCGCGCGATTGCACGCTGTCAAGCTCTTCTGGAAGAGGCCCAGTAGCCCCAAGAGCCTCCCAGCGCCAGCAGCTCCGTAGGCGGAGGCGGCTCGGGACACTCGGAGTGAATGGCCGCAAGGATGCTATGCTGATCATGGAGTCTGAGAAGACCATCGTCGGAAGACCGCCAGCTCAGCCTTTTAGCTTATATTTTATTATAATTGTATGCATATATAGGTCGTGAGTGTCCTGGGCCTTGCCGCATTTGGCATTTTAAATTATCCTTAATATGTAAGACAATTATTAAGAATTATTAACAGTTGCCATTGTAACTTTGCCTCAACGGCGAGCACAGCGCGCGCAGGGACGCCAGAGCGGAGCGCGCCGCGGCCGCCTCAACGGCGAGCAACCACGTGGTCAACCTTCTGCCATCAATAAATTTTGACCTTGTTTCTCGTCACATTGCTGATTACAACGCAATAAGTATAATTGCAAATCTGTTCACACCTATCAAACTAATATGTGTTCACACTTAGCACCGGGCTATAAAAATTACCCACTCAAAAATTACTTAACAGTTCCTCTCCTCATCACCCACAAAACTGGTTTTCTTTGTCAAGTCGTTCCGCCATGACCGGTAGGAGGAGTTTAGGTTGGATATATAACCAGGCAGCAAAGACCAAGGCCGCGGAAGCACTAGAGAGGTCCCGCCGCGAAGCCGCAGCCGCAACAGAGATGTCCCGGCGCGCCGCGGAGCCCTCGAATGAGCTCTCACGGGCACGCGAGGGCTCTCACAAGCGCATTCGCGGCGTCGGCCATCGCGACGAGCCGGCGTTCCTGAAGTCCTTCGCCGGTGACGATGACATTCTCGCTGGCATCACTACGCAGCAGGAGGTGGCGGCTTGATGAAGCTGCTCAAGATCAGCGATGCCTCGGTTGACAAGGCGACCGGCCTCGTCGAGCAACTCATGGATGACAATGCGAAGCTCCTCAAGTTGGTCGCCGAGAAGGAGGAGGAGGCCGCCGGCTGGAAGATGCTGCATGAGCAGAGCAGTGCCTCGAAGATGACGCTGAAAGCGGTTGTCGAGGAACTGATGGGTGGCTTGAGGAAGCTCCGGATCGAGCGCGAGCAGGAGGTGGAGGAATCCGTGGCTGCTTTCAAGCAAAGTCGTTAGGAATTGAAGAAGGAGCTGCATGATTTCGCCGCCCGGCGATCCATCGACGAGTAGAGACAGTAGCGACCTAGATCGTTGTCTGCAATTTCCTTCTTCTCTTGCCAACCGTGTCTTCCGAGCTATGCCGCATGTGGCATTTTAAATTATCCAGAATATGTAAGACAATTATTATGTGCGCCATTGTAAATTTGTCGTCGTATTATCCGTTGCCATTTTATTTGTGGTCGTATTATCCGTTGCCCTATGTGGCAATTTAAATTAGGGCGGAATACTAGTTGAAAACACGAACAAAGCAAATGCTGCCATGGGATCACAAGCAAACACCCTCCGTCCAGGTGCTTTAATTAACCCATTAATGGAGAAGTTGTGAGTGAGGCAGGCGGCGGCTGGTGCATGGAGGTCAAAGAGCTCGCTTCCCGGTGAGCATGGGCGGCTTGCTACTCGCACGTGTCCCGTCGAGCTTGCGAGCTGGACAGTATGCGCGCATCCTATCGAGCCTGCGCGGCGGACTGCTCGCACGCGTCCCGTCAATCCTGCACGGCGGACCTCTCGTGCTCGTCCCGTCTAATCAAACAGCTGCACACACGCCACCGAGTATGGTTAAATTTCGAGACAGTAAATATAATACAACCGTTTGCGATATTAACTGTCAGCTTTTTGTTTCAAAAAGGACTTCGTTGGCTACTAATGTGTGCGCCTCTTCTCAAACTGGACGATTTTTTTACCACGGCATATATGTGCCATGTCATGAAACCATGCCAAGTTTCATGTTTTTTGGGTGACTTTTTTATTTACTGGGATTTAAAAACCGACATTCTTATTTTTTCAGGACGACGACAAGTTTGTAATTCATTCTCATTCCTTAAACGAGACCTAAACATGCACCCAATGACACATGTACGATTTCCCACCCATTTTGCTTCACTGGAGCATGTGGTTGTAGTTCAAATTTGAATTATGGACTACATTAAATGCATAGAAAACTTAGTAATTAGTAATATATATACAATGGCCGAACGAACCCTGAACAGTTTGACATTTCAGCCTGACACTCCTGTTATTCTATGTTGCCTGTAGAAAACAAAGTTCAAGGCGAGAAGAGGCATCGATTATCATTTCGCCCACAAGAGGGGCATGTTTCCCTACCGGAACCACGAGGGTTGCGATAGGCTCCGGTTTGTAAAAGGCTTGTAATATAGCTTCGCCCAAATTGGACAATTATATATACCATGTAGTGACACCATGCCATGTTTCATGATTTCCTGGTGAGTTTTGGATTTACAGACATTTAAAAACCGAGATTCGCAATGTTTGTGGCCAGGCCAGGACGGCGAGATGGTTGAATTCGTTCCCATTAGTTTCATGGGACCTAAACATGCACCCCAAGGAAACATGTACGTTTTTTCTAGCCATTTTGGTGCACTGGAGCATGTATTTGTAGTTCGGATTTGAATGATGGACATTAAATGCCTAGAAAATTCAATTAATGAATAAAAAAGGTCAAACAAACCCTGAATAATTTCAAAGTTCAGCGTGAATCTCCTGTTGTTCTGTGTCGCGTGTAGAAGAAAATACGAGGCTAGAAGAGGGAGTGATTATCGTTTGGCCCACAAGGGGACACGTTTCCCTATCGAAACCACGAGGCTTCTTGCGACAGGCTCCGGTTTGTAAGAGGTTTGTAATAAAGTTTGGCCCAAATTGGCAATGTTTTTACCACGACATATATGTGCCATGACATGACACCTTGCCACCTTTGATGACTTTCTGTTGAGTTTACGATTTATGGGGACTTAAAAACCGAGATTCGAAATGTTTGAGGAAGAGCCAGGACACCGGTACGGTTGTAATTCGTTCCCATTCCTGGCATGAACCTAAACATGCACCCAAGGACACATGTATAACTTTTCTAGCCATTTTGGTGAACTGGAGCATGTATTTGTAGTTCAGATTTGAATTATGGACATTAAATGCCTAGGAAACTCAATTAGTGTATAAAAAGGCCAAACGAACCCTGAATAAGTTTAAATTTCAGCACGGATATCCCGTGGTTCCATGTTGCCTGTGGAAGAAAATACAAGGCGAAAAGAGGCAGTGATTACGTTTCACCGACAAGGGGAACACGTTTCCCTATCAGAACCACGAGGCTTCTTTGAGAGAAGCTCCAGTTTTTGTAAGAGGTTTGTAATAAAGCTTGGCCCAAATTGGACAATGTTTTTACCACGACATATATGTGCCATGACGTGACACCATGTCACCTTTGATGACTTTCTGGTGAGTTTAGGATTTATGGGGACTTAAAAAACCAATATTCGAAATGTTTGAGTACGAGCCATGACACCAATACGGTTGTAATGCGTTCTCATTCCTGGCATGGGACTTAAAAATGCACCCAAGGACACATGTATAATTTTTCTAGCCATTTTGGTGAACTGGAGCATGTATTTGTAGTTCAGATTTGAATTATGGACATTAAATGCCTAGGGAAATCAATTAGTGTATAAAAAGGCCAAACGAACCCTGAATAAGTTTAAATTTCAGCACGGATATCCTGTCGTTCCATGTTGCCCGTAGAAGAAAATATAAGATGAAAAGAGGCAGTGATTATGTTTCGCCCAAAAGGGGGACACGTTTCCCTATCGGAACCACGAGGCTTCTTTGAGAGAAGCTCCTGTTTGTAAGAGGCTTGTAATAAAACTTGCGCCACAATGGACGAAAAAAATTCCTCGACATATAAGTGCGATGTCGTGACACCATGGCAGGTTTCACGATATTCATCTTAGTTTTGGATTTACGGGGATTTAAAAACCGAGATTCTTCTCACGAAATGTTTTCAAATAGCACACGGTTCACTCACGAAAGCCGATATTCAATGAAAACTTCCTGAAACCATATTTTAAAGTTTCATAAAAATCTGAAACAATTGTGGGGTGTTAAGAAGGTGATGTTTTATTGCGACACAAAATTTCAAGTTGAAAAACATTACGAGATGTGAGCTATGAAAAAGACAAATTCCACCTTTCGACACTATTCAACACTGATTTTGTCTTTTTCATAGCTCACATATCTTAATGTGTTTCAACTTGAAATTTTGTGTGCCAATAAAACATCATCCTCTTAACATCCCGCATTTCTTTTAATTTTTTTGAAACTTCAAAACATCTTTTTCTCGTGGTTTTCACCGGTTTCCACCGAATGTTGGTTTCTGTATGATATCCCCCCACTAGGCGCGCGATCTGAGTCCTGCGTTCTGACTGGCCCGAACCCAAACCCCACGGATCGTACGTGTGCACCGTTGGATGCTCCCAGATTGAACGGTAACCCTGAGCCCTTTCGACAGCACATGCAGTACATGGGTAAGCACTGTGTGCATGCGTCGTGTAGCTCATGCTTCCTTCTCTACTAGTAGGTTTTCATTCAAAACAGGCTACCGTTTCTCGCCACTCCTCTCATCGGGTTCCCGCCTCTTCTCCCAGATATGCATGATGTAGATGTTCATTTAATTCTTATAGTTCATCTCATCCAAAATCAATTAGTTTTTAAAAAAACTATTTTAAGATTCATGGAATTGTGCATTGTAAAGGTAAAAACAAAAAGTGGCAATTCATTTAGAAAAAAAGGTTTGGGCAATTAAGATATGGAAGATTCTAGAGAACAAAGGAGAAGTGCTTGTGTTTTGAGGTTTGTGCATTATGCTTAAGTTCAACCATGGGTCTTCTAGATTGTACATGTGGCAGAATCTGGTGGAATGTAGATGATATCCAACAGCCAGTAGTGCTCGGATTTTCCATCTCTGTACCGTCGGATTGGCTTCATCCAACGAGCAACTTTCATAGTTATTCGCACACTATATATGTGTATAGATGTATAGATAGCTATACCCCTATATAGTGTACGAATAATTTTGAAAGATGGTCGTTGGATGAAGCCAATCCGACGGTGCAGAGATGGAAAATCCGAGCACTACCGACCGTTGGATATCATCTACATTTAACCAGATTCTACCACATGTAGAATACTCCATGGTCGAACTAAAGCATAATGCACAAATCTCAAAACACGAGCACTTCTTCTTTGTTCTAGAATCTTCCGTATCATAATTACCCAATTTTTCTTCCTAGATGAATTGCCATTATTTGTTTTTACTTTATGCTTTACAACGCAATTCCATGAATCTTAAAATATTTTAGCTTTTCTTATAAAAGCTAATTGATTTTGAATGAGATGAACTATAAAAATTAAACGAACATCTACATCATGCATATATGACTCAAAGCTTACATGCTATAGTGTGGTGTTTATTCATAACTTGGTTGCCAAATCTCATGCGTGCAATGCACGTGTACCTTACTAGTATATAGATGTGTACCATGCTAGACAAAATAAAGTTTGAGCGCATGCGTGGGACCCCCCCCCCCTCGGCCGCCGCCTCGAAGTTGGGAAACTGACATCATAGGTATTGAACCAGGCTTGGAGTCGGGTACGGTGTTCGGTTTGTAATGTACTTGGCGTGGCCCATCGAAGTTGTGCATTTGGGATTTAAACACATCATACACCATCGTACCCATACATATTTTCGGGCCACATGCAGTGTATACGGGGTCTTCTAATCGACCACATCTCCCTTGTGCGGTTTTTTGTGATGCACTGATATTTGTGGGCTCCCCGAGTGTATATATATCATCCCTTTGACCGATAATGAGGGGTATGTGTTGGCCATGAATGGATTCCTCCTAGTTCATGTTAGGGCCGGTCACCATCAAATGTCGGTCAACCAAAGCTCGAGCTCATGCGTTGTCAGGATTCCCTCCCATATGCTCGGATTGCTGGGTTTGACCTACATCAAACCCTACGTACGTATCTCGTCCTTAACTACCTTGCCTTCATGGTTGTTGTCTGTATCGAGAGGTAGGCACCACATCTAAATTGTACATTATTCTATATTGAAAACACACATCACCCCTTTCCAACGTACATCATTTTGGGCCGCATGCAAAAGGTGCTGGTTTTATGGTCCCTCTTGTGCGATGTTTATGATGGTTCAATTTATTGGCCCAAGCGGTTTATCGACAACAACAACTGTCATTTGACCAAACGAAAGATTCATTGGTCCATCTTATGGTAGGTCATGGCGACATGCATGTATGACCAAAGTATCGATCATTACGTGCATCCGCCCCGCTGACACAAAGCGGGAGGTGGTGGGCCAAGCATCCTAGCTAGGTACGACATTATGTCATTATATATATCCTAGCTAGGTGGTTGTTAGGGTGCTTTCGGGTTAGCGAGGCAGGTGCCACCAAAGTTATGCATTGTGTATTTGAAGTTTTAAACATCCCCAATATTCGTACATATATTTGGCCACTTCCAGGTGGTTCTTGACTTCTGGCCCCTCACATGGATCTTCAATGACGCGCCCAACCATGGGCCCGCGGTGTCAAAGTTGTGCATTGGAATTTTGAACATCACATACCACCCTTTTCACTCATATATATTTGGGCCACATGCTGGTGTGGCTGTCTTTTGACCCTCCCTAACGTTATTTTTTGCTGCAAAGACTCTGATGATCCTCAACGGACACAGGGTATAATATCTTAACCGTGTGCGATACAAGTGCGATGTGAATCACCACGACCGCGCAAGCGCGAGCAAATTAAGGTGGAGGTACTGGCTCAACCGTGTGCGATGCAAGTGCGCTGAAATCACCACGACCGCGCAAGCGCGAGCAAAGGGTGGAGGTACTGGCTCAACCGTGTGCAATGCAAGTGCGCGGAAATCACCAGGACCACGCAAGCGCGAGCAAAGGGTGGAGGTACTGGCTCAACCATGTGCGATGCAAGTGCGCTGAAATCACCACGACCGTGCAAGCGCGAGCAAAGGGCGGAGGTACTGGCTTAACCGTGTGCAATGCAAGTGCGCTGTAAAACCACCACATGTGGAAGCTAAAGGCGGGTAAGTTCATTTGGCAATTAGGACGAACCGTGTGCAATAGACCAACTAGCTAGAAATATAAAAAAAAAACTACCCGCCTTGAGCGTTGCAAAAATTGGAGGATCCGCGCCACTTTTCCTTATTTTCATACACGCATATTGTTATTGGACCGTGCGCGATCTTGGGCACTGCCGCCCCGCATCAATTCCTTTACCCAAATTTTAGTAGCCTTCGTGTTTCAACCGTCGCCGACACTCCTCCAACACCGACCTTATAGTAAAATTGCAGTAGCCGGGGCATTTGAACCGTCGCCCTCCCTCGTCCACCACCATCTCCACCCACCATTACTAAAAGTTTCAGTAGCCGCGGCGTATCCTCAAACACCCCCCCTCCACAGTCCCCCACCCGCCCCCTCCCCCCTTCGAACCCTAGCTCACGGCCGCCGCCGCCACCAACCCTGCCGGTCTGCCCGTTCCTCCTAGCTTAGATAATAAAGTTCAGGTTATCCAGCGATTCCCATACCATCACCCCACCCCCCTGAGTTTTTAGATGAGGCCCACGGTGTCCCTCCCTGCCAGATCCACATCCCCTGCTCCAGAATGTCGCAGCCTAAGCTCGACCACGTATCCCGGGGAGCCCGACGAGCATTCGGCCAAGAAGAGGTTTATCGTGGCCTCTCCGGCGGACGTTGGCAAGGTGGCCGCCGTTCGCTCCGACCTATCGATCCCGGAGCAACACGTCGCCGCGGAAGCCGGTGAAGACGTTCACTACGTTGCCATGCCAAAGGCTTCATGTCAGCGGGCTAGCGTATTACCGTATCTCGGGAAAGCTGGCTACGACATCAAGCTCGTCCACACCGACGGCTTCACATGGGCCATGTCACGGGTTAAGTGGTCCATCCCCAACCCCTCTGGTTCAACCGCTATCGATCTCTTCGACGGCCCTGCTGCTGATCTCCTCCGCCAAGCGGTCAAGGATTTGCGAGCTTTATACGCCATCGAGCCCATTTTGTCACTTCTGAAGGACACGTTCTATGGTGGCGGCTTGGGATCCTCAATTGCCAAGTCAGATCTCATCGACCACGACCATGACCAGGACGAGGGCACCCACGAAGGTTCTTCCAAGGTGAAACAGCCCATCTGTGACATCAGAGAGTGCACCATGGGTCCGTGCTCTTCCAACTGGAAGGATCCCGTCCATGAAATGTGAGGCAACATTCTATCAGCAAATATTACCTTTTCTAGCTTGCCAACCCGTACCCTTTGTTTTAGTAGCATTTGTCGTGCGGTGCTTTAACTGTGCCATGTTTAATTATTTCAGTTATGCAAAAATGTATTGTCCATAGGTCTATGTGATGTTTAAGTATGAATTGTCCACTTTAGTTTCACGAATGGCTATATTTGGTTGTTTATAGTGAGTAGATGCCTTGTTTATCTGTATTTGGTTGTTAGGTTGGTTGTAGTGAGCATTTTTTTCAGTTATCGAGCAGATGCCTTGTTTATCTGTATTTGGTTCTTAGTTTGGTTGCAGTGAGTATTTGTCCAGTTATCAAGCAGATGCCTTGTTTATCTGTATTTGGTTGTTAGGTTGTTTTTTTAGCATTTGTCCAGTTATCAAGCAGATGCCTTGTTTATCTGTATTTGGTTGTTAGGTTGCTTTTTTAGCATTTCTCTAGTTATCAAGCAGATGCCTTGTTTATCTTTGTCTGCTTGTTAGGTTGGTTGCAGTGAGCATTTGTCCAGTTTTCAAGCATATGCACTGTTTATCTGTATTTGCTTGTTAGGTTGGTTGCAGTGAGACTCTGTCCAGTTTTCAATGGCTATATTTGGTTGTTATACTGGTCATTTATGCCTTGTTTATTTCAGTCATTCACAATGTGTGGTTCATTATGTGCAAGTCGGAACTGTGCCGCTCGACTACATCAATACCAGTTTGAACGGCTATATTTGGTTCCAGTTATTTCTGGTGTAGTTAACACATGCCCTTTATTTCAGTTTTACACATTTATCCAGTGTGATGTTTAAGCATTACCTACGTTCTATTCATTTTCAACAATACCAGTTTGAATTACAATATTTGATGGCTGTTAAGCCTGCTATCGGTAACATTGCCTTCAATTTATATCTGCTTTAACAGCATGCTGAAACCAACACATTCAAGCTATCATTTGGAGATGATGTTGTTTACCTTTGCTATATTTGTTTGATGTTAAGATTGCTGTACTTATCATGCCTTTCCACTACTTATGCAGGACAATAACGGGAGTGGCCACCATTTTCTGCCGAGGTTAGCTTCATCCCTCGGCTTGTACTCCCCCCATCGTTCCATAATGTAGTGCATATAGATCCAGGCCTGGACACTAGTTAGCTTCTAATATTGACTTGTTGCTTGTAGGTACATATGCCCTTGGCAAGGATCCACACATCGATCCTTTTTGCGTATGGAGCAATGAGATATTGATGAACAAGCATCAAGTGAGGAAACTGATAAGGATTATTAGCAAAAAGATATGAATGGTGGCAAGCAAATTATTTGTTTATGCTCTATCCAACACAACAGTGAGCTGTAGGATGGTAACTACAAACTCTGCAGCCTTCTCTTTTTACTGCCCATAATGAGTTGTTAGACAACAATGTCTGAATCTTTTTCGTTCCCAGTGGTTCCCGAAGCAGTTCACTCAAGATTACCTCGCAAAGTACATGATTAGTGGACACGCAATGAAGGTTAAAGTATTTCATCCAGACTACAATGAGCATTGAGAAGTCCTAATGAAGACAGTGAAGGATGGACGGGCAGCCATCACAAGGGGTTGGCCTAGAGTCGTACGCGCCTTACGCATGGAGGAGGGCACAATATGGGCATTCCGCTTCACCTTCTCCAGCAACCAGAATGTCTTTCGCCTCTCTCTTTACAGTCTTAAGTATAATTGTGGTTCATCATTCTTTGCTTGGTGCTTCTGTAGTTCTTCAGTATATGTACCTGTGCATTGAATTATGGATTCGTGGTTGAACCTATATTTGCAATAAACATGGTTGAATATGAAATAAGTGATTGCCTACTTTCAAATGCATAACATGTGGTTTTTAAATAGGGATTAATTGGATTAATTATGGATTAAATAGGGATTACACTGCACACGGTTTGCGAAAGCGAAACGTCTGCGATATACGTGGAGATCAGAAATGTTTCTAGGATCCACTACGTGTGCGATCAATCTCCACTGCACACACGACTTTCTCTTGAAAACTGTTTGCGTTAGGCCACCTTGCGCAAACGTTTATCACACAAAAAGTGTGTGTGGTGGACAGCCTTTGCCACACAGTTTCTTTCTACGCACCTTGTGTAATGCATTCAATAATGCAAACGATAAAATTATTAATATCGTGTGCAATGGCAACGCTATCACAAACGATTTAACGAGAAAAATTGTGTGTGATGTACGTGTGAACGGAAACGTTTTCCTTGGAGCGACTGTGTGGGATGTGCATACGAACGGAAACGTTTAGCAGGGACTAACTGTGTGGGATGTACTTGTGACTGGAAACAATTTCGCCGTATAATTGTATTTTTTTATCTGTACTGTACGTATTTCCGTATTTGAGCGCTCGCCGGTCGCACACGACCTCATTTTGCCGAACGTGTGTGCCAGGAGGGCATATCCCCAACGGTTTCTGGGTCATGTGGGAAGGACCCCCTATCGCCCACACTCACTTGGAGACGGTTCCAGATGCCGTTGCGGAAAGGGGTTTTAAACCGTTTGTTTAGGACCGACACGCACCAGTGGATCTTGAAGAATGTTCTTTGAATTTGCACTTGGCGGATTCTACTATTAAAAAACCTATGGGAAAAATTAATGATGTTATTATTCTTGCAAATAGGAATTATGTGCCCATAATTTTATTGTTCTTGATATTGATTGCAATCCGTCTTGTCCAATTATTCTTGGTAGACCGTTTTTACGCGCTATCGGTGCCGTGATTGATATGAAAGAAGGCAATATTAAGTTCCAATTTCCCTTGAGGAAGAGTATGGAACACTTTCCTAGAACAAGAATTAGGCCACCATATGAATCAATCATGAGGGCATCTTATGGATCTCGAACTAAAGATGACAAAATTTAGATCCTTACTTTATGCCTAGCTAAGGGCGTAAAACTATAGCGCTTGTTGGGAGGCAACCCAATGAATAAAATTTATTTTTGCTTTTTGCTTTCTGTTCTTGAGTGTTTACACAATTATGCTACTGTTAAGATTGTGTTTTTTGTGTTTTAATTAGTGTTTGTGCCAAGTAAAGCCTTTATAATCTTCTTGGGTGATAGTTGTTTGATCTTGCTGAAAACAGAAACTTTTGCGCTCACGAAAACGATTGTTAAAAATCACCATAACGTGAAAAATGCCAATTTTTTCTGCAGTAGATTAATATACAAATTACCCAGGTCTTCCTGATTTTTCATAATTTTTGGAGTTCCAGACTTATTCGAACAAATCATATTAATATAGACTGTTCTTTTTTGACAGATTCTGTTTTCTTTGCGTTGTGTGCTTATTTTGATGGCTCTATGGTTTTCTTTGATGAGTTTTTGCCATAGAAAAGTTGGAATACAGTAAATATAATGCAAAAATAAAATATGAATTGGTTTGATACAATACCTATAGTAGTGATTTATTTTTCTTACACTAACGGATCTCACGAAGGTTTTGTTGAGTTTTGTGTGATTGAAGTTTTCAAGTTTTGGGTTATCTTACAATGGATGAAGGAATAAGGAGTAAGAAGAGCCTAAGCTATTATCCAAAAATGAGCAAGCAACTAAGCTTGGGGATGCACCGAGTGGCATCCCCTCTTTCTTCTAACGACCATCGGTATTTTACTCGAAGCTATATTTTTATTCGTCACATATTATGTGTTTTGCTTGGAGCATCTTGTATGATATAAGTCTTTGCTTGTTTTATTTTGTCTTTTAAGTCTTGATCCCTTGCTGAACACACCTATTTGAGAGAGCCAAAATTATGTCATGATTTGTTAGAATTGCTCTCTATGCTTCACTTAAATCTTTTATGAGCTATGGACTTGCTCTAGTCCTTCACTTATATCTTTTTGAGCACGGTGTGCTTTAGTATTTTTGAAGAAATTCTCTCTTGCTTCATTTAGATTTATTTGAGAGTTAATAAAATTTTCAAGAAATTCTCTCTTGCTTCACTTAAATTAATTTGAGAGAAAGAAATTTTATGCTCATGATCTTCACTTATATTTGTTTGAGCTTGTCAAAAGCAAGACATGAAAATTAGTCCCAAGGTGATAGATATCCAAGAAGGATATAATAAAAACTTTCATGAAGATCATTAGACAAAATAAACTTGATTCTTAGTAATAGTTTTGAGATATGATGATGTGATGTGTGAGTTATGTTGATGAGTAATTCTGCTTTAGTAAGAATATTGGTGTTAAGGTTTGTGGTTCCCTATGCAAGCATGAAAGTCAATAGTCATGCAATGAAATTGTATCTTACTTGTGGTGCATTATTCGGTGTTAATTATGCTTAATGCTTGCTCATGAGATTATCCGTTTCTTGGTTGGTCGCTTCTCAATCTTTTGCTAGCCTTCATTTTGCACTAAGTATGATCTCTACTTGTGCATCCAAAAACCTTTAAACCAGTTTTGCCACATGAGTCCACTATATCTACCTATATGCGCTATTCTTTTGCCGTTCTAAGTAAATTTGTATGTGTCATCTCTAATTTTCAAAATAAACTTCTATTTTGTGTGCTCGTTCCGCTCGCGGAGCGGTGAGGGGTGGCTAATATTTTCCATGCTAGATGTGTTATTCTCACGATGAGTGTTTATTCACTTGTCATTGCACGAGAGTAAGGCAAAGGTATTAGGGATGCCCAGTCCCGAAATGAAAAATGAATTTACTTTATGTTGTCAAATAATAAATTCCTTCGAAAGTGTTGGTATGGAGGGCAACCGTGGATACAACTAGCCATGGAAAGTGAAAGTATGGTGGAAAAAGGAATAAACTTTATTTTCTGTTTGGGAACCGCCTATGATATATCTAGCCATGGAAAGTGTTGGGAACTCTAAGTCGTTTTCATTGGTGGGAAGGATGCACCTCCCAAAATGTTTTTATCTCTAAATTTTTTGCTTTGAGCTCTGGCACCTCTACAAATCCTTACTTCCCTCTACGAAGGGACTTTCTTTTTTACTTTATGCAATTTTTATTTTCGAATTTGAGTCTCCATCTTCTCTTATAAAAGCACCAACTAAGAGGCAATATGATCATACTTGAGTATTGGGTGTAGCTAATATGCGAGTGTGTTCCATGAATGGATCAATGGTTGAGCATGATGGGCTAGGGATAACTTATTTTAGCGTTGATATTTTAAAAGACATGGTTGCTTGTTGATATGCTTGAGTATTTAAATTATCATGTCAAAACTAGACTACTGCTTTGAATCACATAAAAGTCCAAATGTCCATGCTATAAGGAAAATAATATGATATGACATGTTAGGCAGCATTCCACATCAAAAAAATTGTTTTTATCACTTACCTACTCGAGGACGAGTAGGAGTTAAGCTTGGGGATGCTGATACGTCTCCGACGTATCTATAATTTTTATTGTTCCATGTTGTTATATTATCAATCTTGGATGTTTCATAATCATTTTATAGTCATTTTATATCATTTTTTGGTACTAACCTATTGACATAGTGCCAAGTGCCAGTTGTTGTTTTCTGCATGTCTTTTACATTGGAGGAAATCAATATCAGACGGAGTCCAAATGCAACGAAACTTCACGGAGATTTTTTTGGGACCAGAAGACACATAATGGGCCCTAGCTGCGCCTAGGGGGTGCTCCGAGGAGAGCACAACCCACCAGGGCGCGCCAGGAGGCCCAGGCGTGCCCTGGTGGGTTGTGCCCACCTCGGGTGGCCCCCGAACCGCCTCTTTGCTCTATAAATACCCCAATATTCCCTGAACCCTATGGGAGTCGACGAAATATTGATCCAGCCGCCGCAGAGTCCAGAACCACCAGATCCAATCTAGACACCATCTCGGATGGGGTTCACCACCTGCATTGGTGCCTCTCCGATGATGTGTGAGTAGTTCTTTGTAGACCTTCGGGTCTGTAGTTAGTAGCTAGATGGTTTCCTCTCTCTCGCTGAATTCTCAATACAATGGTCTCTTGGAGATCCATATGACGTAACTCTTTTTGCGGTGTGTTTGTTGGCATCTGATGAACTTTGAATTTATGATCAGTTATATCTTTTTATATCCATGAAAGTATTTGAGTTTCTTTGATCTCTTTTATGCATGATCTCTTATAGCTTCGTATTTCTTCTCTGATATTTGGCTTTTGTTTGGCCAACTTGATCTATATATCTTGCAATGGGAAGAGGTGCTTTGTAGTGGGTTCGATTTTACGGTGCTTGATCCCAGTGACAGAAGGGGAACCGACACGTATGTATTGTTGCTACTAAGGATAAAATAATGGGTTCTATCTCTACATAGATAGATATTGTCTACATCATGTCATTGTTCTTATTGCATTACTCCGTTTCTCCATGAACGTAGTACACTAGATGCATGCTGGATAGCGGTCGATGTGTGGAGTAATAGTAGTAGATGCAGGCAGGAGTCGGTCTACTAATCTTGGATGTGATGCCTATATAATGATCATTGCCTGGATATCGTCAAGATTATTTGAAGTTCTATCAATTGCCCAACTGTAATTTGTTTACCCACCGTTTGCTATTTTTCTCGAGAGAAGCCACTAGTGAAACCTACGGCCCCGGGGTCTCTTTCTCATATATTTGCCTTTATGATCTACTTTTCCTTTGCATTTATTTTCAGATCTATTAAACCAAAAATACAAAAATACTTTGCTGCGTTTTATTCTTATTTATTTTATTTGGCGTTCGATCTATCAATCTACTACAATTTATCTCACGCCCGTTTGCCATCTTGAGGCGCCGTTACCCGAAAGGGATTGACAACCCCTTTAACACGTCGGGTTGCGAGGATTAAATCTGTGTGCAGGGGCTATTTACGTTGTGTTGCTTGGTTCTCCTACTGGTTCGATAACCTTTGTTTCATCACTGAGAGAAATACCTACCGTTGATGTGCTGCATCATCCCTTCCTCTTTGGGGAAATACCGACGTAGTCCTAGCCGACATCACCTACCACTTGTTCATATAGCCTCCCATGTTGCCATGAAAAGCCTCTAACCCACCTTCCTAGCAAACCGTTGTTTGGCTATATTACCGCTTTTACTCAGCCCCTCGTATAGCGTTGCTAGTTGCAGGTTGTTCCATGTTGGGACATGGATATCTTGGGATATCACAATATCTCTTATTTAATTGATGCATCTATATACTTAGTAAAGGGTGGAAGGCTTGGCCTTTTGCTTGGTGTTTTGTTCCACTCTTGCCGCCTTAGTTTCCGTCATACGGGTGTTATGTTCCTTGAATTTTGCGTCCCTAACACGGTGGGGGTTTATGGGCCCCCCTTGACAGTTCGCTTTGAATAAAACTCTTCCAGCAAGGCCCAACATTGGTTTTACCATTTGCCTAATAACAACTAAAACTTGCATAGGGAGTAATTAACCCGAGGATTCTTAATCAACAACCCGGGCCAATGCTCCTCATGAGTGTTGGTCCAAACTAGAGCACCTTGCGGCGCCCCCTTGGCAACTTGGGTCTCAGCGACCGTAAGCTTAGCTCATCCGGTCGTGGCCTGAGACGAGATACGCGCGGCTACTATTAGGGTGTCGGCACGTCGGGAGGTCTTGCTGGTTTTGTTTTACCATTGTCAGAGTGTCTTGTGCACCGGGATTCCGAGTCTGATCGGAGGGTCCCGAGATGGAGGATTGTCTCCGCGGATCAAGAGCTTCTCATGGGCTAAGTTGGGACACCCCTGCAAGGTTTAATCTTTCGAGAGCCGTGCCCGCGGTTATGTGGCAGACGGGAGTTTTTAATAGCCAGTTGTAGTGAACTTGAAACAAACTCTTTAAAATACACCAACCGCGTGTGTAACCGTGATGGTCTCTTTTCGATGAGGTTGGGGAAGAGAACACGGTGGGGTTATGATTGTACGTAAGTAGTTCAGGATCACTTCTTGATCATTACTAGTTTTCGACCGGTTGCGTAGTTTCTCATCTTATTCTGGTAGCCACCATACAAATGCTTAGTGCTTGCTGCAACTCCACCACTTAACCATGTCATACCCACTTAAGTTTTGTTAGTCTTGATACCGTGGGTGATATGATTGCTGAGTCCCCGTGGCTCACGGAATACTACAAACACAGTTGCAGGTACCGATGAGTCTGATGCAGGTGATGCCACTGAGCTCGAGCGGGAGTTCGATGAAGACCGTGGCCATTACTATGTTTCCTTTCCGGACGATCAGTTGTGCTGCCCAGTAGAGTCGATCGGGACTTAGCTTGGGTGGTTGTCTTTTATTCGTTTGATTTCGTCCGTAGCCGGACTCTGTGTTCATCTTGAAGGATTGTATTACTTGATGATATTTGTGTGACATTGTGGCAATTGTAAGCTAAAGCTCGTATTCTATCTATTTAGTACATGAGATGCGCAAAGATACAACCACTCTTGCGACCATAGCAATATGCGCTTATGCCCCAAGTCGTGCCTCGACACGTGTGGAGTATAGTCGCATATTGGGCGTTACATTTCATTTATTGGTAATGATTCTAATGTTCATGAGGATATGATACTGCCCAAATTGGATACATTTGTTTTGCTTACAAATGAAGGAGCCAGTACGGACAAGAAGGACGAACATTGGAGCATGATCAAGCATGAAGATGATGGCGAGCAGAAAGGGAACAAGAACGGAGTTTTCTGGTGAAGTTTTCAGCACTTTAGAGCCACCATGACGACATACAAAGGACATGGACGAAATATACAGGATGACCTTTCATAAATTTCGTCCATAACTTGTGCTGCGCCACATTATTTTTGTACCAGACCCATGTAATTTCGAAATACACTTAATATGTTGTTTTTAGAGTCCATATTAATAGGAAAATGACTTAGGACATAATTTAGTCCCACCTTGTCAAGGATAGACAAAATTCTCCTCTGTCTACCTGTAAATACAGCCCTTAGGGCGTCATTTTAGACTTGAGTTTTTTTAGATTAAAGTTCGCCATAACTGCAACTCGCGTCCTTTGTTTGTGTTCAATGATCAGACCAAGACGTCACAGAACCCCACTTGATCAATAAAGTTTTCCTTTTATATTCACAATATCCAAACTATAATATCAGTTTCTTGCTTGTTCTTCATTTGCGTGCAGGAAATAGACTCTCGTGGTCAGGTTGATCGTGTTCCGACGTGATCAATAACCTCTCGGAGTTGGTTTAGCGATTGCTAAGGCGCGACGTCTTCGCACGGTCATAGTCAAACCGTCAAAGTCAACTTCCATCGAAAATGATAGCTATCTCTCATCGGTAGCTACTTCTCATCGAAACATCATGGCACCTTCGCCTCTATCAGTGTCTTTATTGAACTTGGAACTATTACTATAATTGAAGCTAATGGATTTCATGGTAATGAAGATGAAAAGGCTATTAATCACTTCGTTAAACTTGAAAATTTTGCCATGTTGTGACTTTGAAGTTGGCCAGTAGGTCACCATGTGTGTGGATTAGGTCAGCTAGGGTTTTGCAAGTGTGCGGTTAATACATCTTGCTTATTGACGTTAATACATCTTCTTGCTTGTTGACAGCTCCTCCTTCATTTCTAAAAAAAACATATTTCTGTATATATTTAAGCAACTTCCATTGTGGCAATTAAAAAGAATACATGGATCTAATATATACTACTACGATATGTACTACTCCCTCCGTTCCTAAATATAAGTCTTTTTAGAGATTTCAAATGGACTACCATATACGGATGTATATAAACATATTTTAGAGTTTAGATTCATTCATTTTGCTCCGTATGTAGTCACTTGTTGAAATCTCTAGAAAATCTCTAGAAAGACCTATATTTAGGAACGGAGGGAGTACTACTCATCTGCACATCACATCCAGATTGAAGTGCTCCTTGAGACGTTTGTGCTCGCCGCATCTTACCATATATACTACTCCCTCTGTCCCGTAATATAAGAATGTTTTTGACACTAGTGTAGTGTCAAAAACGTTTTTATATTATGGGACGGAGGGAGTACAATGGAGATTGAACTACTCATCTGCACATCACGTCGAGATTTAAGTGCTCCTTCCATGAGACGTTTGTGCTGACGGTTTCAAGAGTCACTGCCACTGCTTGAGTCCACTGAGGACGGCGTGTCTGGAGAAGCATGATAGTGCACTTCAGCGTGTTGATGCGACTGGTTGCTCAAGCTTTGAGCATGGTATGGCAGGGCTCGGCGAGATCGGTGCAAGGAATGCTTCTTCCTGTGGCTCATGTTGATGATCGCCGTTACGATATCCATGATAGTGGGGAGGAGACTTGACGAAATAGTGATAAGTCCAGACACCTGCAGATGGCAGGATGACAATTGGAAATTATGCTTGGCAATCTTCGGTTGAAGTGAAAATGCATCAGGAAGAAGTACAAGGAATGAATTCTAACTGGCATAATGAGAAAAGATGAGAAATGCCTAGTAGAAGCAGCTTCCATTGTGGCAATTAAAAGGAATCCATGGATCTAATATCTGTGGAAAGAGATGTGTAGATTCTTACAGTGCCGTGACGGAAATAAGCCCAAATGTCGTATTGCAACCATACAGCATAGGATAGAACAAAAGCGAGAAAGAGCCCCAGAATATATACAGGGTTCCTGCTCATGAACAAAAGAAAAGCCCTGGTTAGTCAGCCCACCAACATGAGAAAATGGCCCTGTTACAACCCTGAACACTGAAATCTCAGAATATCATGTTAACTAGAAACAACTTGAATTAAATGTTTAAAAGAGAATTCAGATATTCCACCAAATAAAGAATTACTTCAGTCAGATAATTACCTAAGAAGAAACATAGATTCGTTGAACCCAAGTATTGCAAGAACAAGAATGGTCCACGCAGGTGGTAATGAATTATTACTACGTCTGTGTGCTTCCTGCAGAAAGGGTTGGATAGGAAGAATTCGATCAGGACACCACATACAGCACATATACTTAGGTAGATATACCATAAACATAATTCCACATATAAGGTGAAAAGGAAACAATGAGGATGGGACTACCAAGATTAGTACCCAGAGGTTCCAACTTCCGACACGGATTATTGGAACATGGGCCCACGTTCACCCTTCGAACAGTAAAAAAATGGTAAATCTGATTATTATTTTTGGTAGCCATGGCCGTGTCCAAAAAGGAAATGACATCGTGGTATTCTGGCCAAAAAAAAAAGTCGGTGCTAAAAAAGCATCGTTTGAAGCAACTTGGATGTCCGATTTTGTTTGCTTTGCTAAGAATACCACAGATGTCATTTCTTCGCGAACCTTCAATTTTGAGTAGAACAGCCGACCAGGTTTATTAATACAAAGTTTTAGAATAGTTTGATTCTTTTTGCTATTTAGATTTTACTGTTTATAGGGGTGCTCATGGGCTCATGTTCACCATTCAAGAAAACATAGATCACAGTTATGAAAGAACTGATCGATTGGATGAACACTTGGGCAGCAAATAACCCAGGTAAATATTTATTTATTTTTTGCGGGAAAAATAACCCAGGAAAATAGACCTGCATCAAAATTGCTTGTGCAACAGGATACTCCGTCTCAGCTTTGAATTGCCTCCAGATGGATTTACACTGCACTGGTGTGATTAGTGTATCCTGTGGTGACACCTGTACAAACATAAAATGTTCCAACTTATTTCTCACTCCATGCCTTGTAAACCATAGAGAGCAAAGTATAAGACGCAGCACCTCTTGCCATGTGGTTGAAGCTAGTGGATCAGAAGTGAACTCGATGCTCCTCTTCCAGCAAAGTGGTCCTCCATCTAGAAGAGAAACCATCAGAGCCCGGTCTATTTTATCTGGTTTATCATCCAACCGTACAGCTGCCATTACCGACATAAGCCTTAACGCCTGAAAATTGAAGATGGTAAACATATGATACTTTTTGTACACACAAATCACAGATGATGGCTTCACCCACCCAAGAATGGTGTGTTGGTAATTCTGGAACATGACAAGTATGAAACTATAAATACCGCTAAGCGTGCTTCTCGGGTGATTGCATGTATATCTTCATTTGCTATCCATGTCCTTGGCATCAAATCTTTATCATGGCTCAACACAGTTGAAAACCTATAGATAATCAAATAAAACAGGTAGCAAACATGTTAACGATATAAAGATGGCAGTGCTATCCTAAAACATAAAGGCCACGTTTTCCTAGTTTCTCCTTCAGCAAAGAAAGGAATCATGTCCTACCTTCCTTTCATACGAATAAGGATGTTTCCAGCTTCTTCTCGAGCTTTCTTTACTACTGTACATCTTGCATGTTCCCTTAATTCTAAGACCATTTCAACAGAAGTTGTCTGATCTAGTTCATACTCGGAAAGGGAATCTGAAAATGTCAATATAATATGTTCGGTCTCACGCCTATATAATCTCCTAATAGATGCCCAAGAGTCTCGCTCGCCAGTTTCCAGGATTGATTGTACAGGTCCAGAAAGTGCATCCAAGAGCTTCTTCTGCAATGTTCAATAATGAAGGGCAAAGCATGAAGATGTAACGTTTTAAAAACTGACATCATGGTAAGAAAAACTTTCTGTATATTTCAGAGGGGGGGGGGGGGGGGGGGGGGGGGGGGGGGCTGGAGTCTCAAGATTTCAGAGTCTGTACTGAGTAGGAAAATAACCTTATAAGTAGCTTTTAGTTCATCCAATTTTGCAATCCTCAAACATGCTGTATGAACTTCCATACTCTGCTGCAGTTTGTTCCTGCTATTTGTCCCATCCCAGTCTGCATGTTTAACTACTGCATCTGCATGGGAACAACAAAGTAAAAACCCAAATACATAATTTATCTAGTCAAAAATATTGAGATTCAAACCATGCAGGAGAGCTGCATGTATTCATTAGATAGAAATAGAAGTACAGCGCTAAAGATCGCATGGCCCAAAAGCAAAATGGCAACCAAAACAAACAATAAACGACCTAAGGAACCCTGGCACACCCGCCGGCAACCAGCGACCAAGACAGAACACTAGAACCTAAGCAAGTACAAGCAGGGACCACAAACATGCATGAAAGCACAGACCATACATCAAAGGAGCTTGCAACATCCAAGCAATGACCACGATAATAGAAGCGCAAGTCCGAAGTGAACCCTACTTGCACGAGCACTCCAAAATAGGACCGATATCTCAATTAAAGGAGACGATACAGCCTAGTGTTTTCAATATCAGCTGAATGAGCCATAATAACAAGCATGAGAACTAGAGCTTATGACAAGCCATTACCGTTTAAAAACACACACAAGATGATAAAGACATGCCTCCCAAATGAAGATGATAACAATCCCAGGAGCAAGCAGTGGCAAAGCCAAGTTGTAGCTGTGTAGTCTAGTGACTACACATCAATTTGGCAAACAGGAGAACCTCATGTATGCGTACACCACTGCTGATCAAACAAATTAGGAAAATTGACTACACAGATCCATGTGACATCACAACGTCTGGATGCTGGCACTGCCACTGGGAGCAAGCGTGAGAAAAGTGCTTACAACAAGATCAACATGCAAAAGCTCATTGCAGTCGAAGTGCAATAGGGTGGTGAAAGCTCATTCAGTATTATGAAACCAAAAGCATGAAGGCAGTATCAAAACGTGAGAAATCAATTTTCACAATACTGTTCCTGTCAAAAAATTCACAATACTGCATTACCGCATATGGTTACAAGGTCACCCAAATTCATCAAAAGGAACATCACTAATCATGTAAAAAAACGACTAACTGAAGAATAAAGAACATGACACGGAAACACTGGTCAAATAGCGCTAGATAGTTGCATCCCAAGAAATCTTGAGGCTGGAAGTTGTTTGTTTACCTCTCCATCCTGCCTCAAACTCTACTGATGAAGACTGGGCACAATGACGAGCTGATGCTGCAAATCTCTCACCACTCCTCAATAATTGTTCTAGATCGTTTTTGAATTTACTGAGGACCGTGCAATGCAGGTGTTCTATCACTGTCTCAAAAGCAGGGTGCGTGTGCTGCAATGCATGAGACCAAGTGATCAACATGAGATACAATTGAAAAATCCAGCTTCATTTTCTAAGAATTGGCAAGATCCAGTATTTAACATTATAGCTGCCCTACATATGCGGAAACCGCTTCAGTTAACTTAATAGGACCCAAGAAAGATTATAAAACCGAGTGTTTCAGATGTTTGGAAGACAACACTTGATACTGCACACGTTGGCAACCAATGATGTAAACTGTCATTGGCCATGCACTGATTCTTAAGAATATATTCACCTACATTGAATATAGAGTAAAGCATATTAGAGGTTCCTAAACTAATTCGGGGGGTCTCACATAGGTTCTGGAACTTTAAAAATCACCATCACGGTCCTGGAAGTGCAATTAGTGAATCATCTAGGGCCAAAGCTGCAAACAAGCAGCGTGAGCGAGCACGGTCGAAGGATGACGTGGCCGCTTCGGACCTGGATGATTCACTAATCGCACTTCCAGGATCTTGATGATGATTTCAAAGTTCCAGGAACTACATGAGACCCCTGAAATAGTTTAAGGACCTATAATGCCCTTACTCTCTCCATTCTCCCCACCCGCTTGGCTTATAATGGCTGAAGACAATGTGGACACTCCTGCTAGGGCAATATAATCCTCCAAGGTTACCAATCGCGTAACTTAGGATGGATGCTGTTCCAGGACCAGACTAAACTCCAAGGCCAACCTCCTCCACAAGCATATCTCCAGTATGCCCAAGGTGCAGCCACGCCTCCAAGGATGCCCTTCACATCTTCATCCAATGCCCGCACGCCGACTGAATCTGGCAAAGAGTGGGCATCACTCCACCTCGCCGCACCAATCTTGTGGGCATGCAGAATGCCCCCTAGACTGGACCACTCCATCTGGTCGACCGTCCTGCTCATCAACCTGTGGAAGATTTGGGCCTCTCGAAACACCATGATCTTCAACAAGATCGACTATCATGGCTCGACCACCCTACGGCTTATCATTGACGACCTGACCCTATGGTCTCACCGGCAAAAGATGCCGGCTGAAAAGACCGCCGCCTTACATACCTATCCGCACGAACCCTCGTGTTCTTGTAATTCCTTCTGTGACCGTTTGTATGATGGTTACAGCCTTCAGTTATATATTCAGGTGGGGGACCCCCCCCCCCCCCCCCCCCCCCGCTTTACACCACTTACACTTTATGTAAGTCAAGAGTGACAGAGTATGTTTAAATGAGTTACTCACATTTACAATTTCAGATTGTAACTGTTGACGTTTGACAGTTCTCACACCTTCGTCGAAGTACATGGTTTCCATGTCATAGCTGCAAGAAAAAGCAGTCAGATCAGAGATCGAACTGTATGAAACAAATGCCAAGATCATTTTCTTTATGTGCTTTCAAGAACTAATCAATTTCCACATAAACACTAATTGAAACAACCCTAGAGACCACGACATTTGTACGACTATGCAGTACCAGAACAACCAAATAAATTCAGCTAACTCACATGACAAAATAAAACAAAAACCGAAAAAATAAATCATCAGTGTAAAAAGTAAGAAAAGGTTTCCTTTCTTTTGAGATTTCTATCAAGTGATGCCATGGTACAGTACAAATGAATGGCGGTTTTAAGAAGTGATGTAAACATTATGAATTATATATCTTCCGAGTTTTCCTACTCCTAAACTGTGTTGTGCTCGGGTTATTTTATAATTTGCTGTGGAAAACTAGTCACCGAAGCAGAAAAAAGTTTTGGGAAAAAGGAAAAAACTGGTTCAAAAAGCTTGATTACCATAAGACATAGCAGCATGGTAACACGACGCAAATGGCATTATAAGGAACCGCGTGCATTAATTGATCAATATGTTGGGTAACAGTATAATATCCATATAGGCAGTACATGATGTGCATCAAAACAATATAGAACCTCAGACTTATGGGGACAAACAAACAAAGACCGAACATGCGTGCAAGGAAAATGTGCATTACACCGCTGAAGCAAATGAACAGCACGTAATTAAACTAACAGGTTCAGGGGTATGCTAATTGAGAAGACAAACATAATGAATCATGGCAGTCAATGTGATTATCATAACTTTCTAGGAAGACCCTTGCCGGGAAAACTAGTCAATCACTCACTCTAATAGATAAAAATCAATAATGTCGCTAAGCTTCATGCCAAAGCTTCGTACTGGACCGGATGTTACAGCTGCTTCCAGCTCCAACCAACCCTGCAGAGCGAAATAATTAATTCCCATGGTGCTAGCTAAAGAGAAGATTAAGAACTATAGCATAAGAGCAAAGGTAACCTCATCCAACATAAAACATCTAAGCTTTTCATCCGCAATCTCTTCACAACGAACAGTAGCAACCATGATCTAGAAAATGCAGGAAGAAAAAACAGTGAAATATATAATTTATATATGATATAAAAGGGATTTAGAAGCATGCTTAGGTACCCAATGAAGTGTTCATTTTCTCAGACCACTGTCAATAAAAATACAATGACCTAACCTTGTGGGCGGGAAGGTTAAGGTCCTTATTTTCTCGTATTACTTTCCAGATATGCATTGCGCTAATACAGAAACCTGAAGCAGGTATGACACCCCTTCTATCAGCTGCTAAACCACCGGGATCGATTGAATGAATAAACTTGTGCCTGAGTTTCCCAACCTGCAAGTAAGTAAAAAAGGTAGGAAACGGTACAGTACAAGGTCTTCCCCGTAAAAAAAGAGAGAGAGACAAGCTTGAGTTATTGATTCTACACAAGACGTCTAAACTAAAATATAGTTGCAACCAGCATGTGACAGAATAAGCATGTTAGCTTCTAACATACCTGCTCCTTAAATAGTTCTTCGTTCTCTTCATAACTTGGCAAAGCGGTGACCTCCACCTTTATATTGAACAAAATATATGTCAGTTGATATATGCAAGTCCCATTTTCAGTGAAAGTCATGCACTTACATTGAAGAATTCGCTTAGCGCAGCTTTCTTGAAGACTTCTGGTTTGGGAACAGAATCCCATATCTATTACAAACAGAAAAAAATTGTGAATATTCCAATATGACAAAGCAGAAAAGGAAGGTGAGCAGAATGTAAGATAAGAAAACCTTGTGGATATCCTCCTTTAGAGCCTGGGCAAGATACTCTACGGGAGTCTGCAAATAGAAGAAAATAATAATAATGAAATCATACAAATTATGCACGAGAATTGAGTGCCACTCAGTTGGCTAGCAGCTTATGCGCTTGCTACGCACACGTGGGTTCAAGACTTGGCCTCCATGCGGTGCCTCACAGTTGTTTTCCTAAATAAAAATGCCACAGGTGCTAGTTCCTCTTGGTCGAGTTTTATTTCTATATAAGCATGGCTATGTGCATGTAGAGGCCTGGAGAGAGATTTTCTTCCGTTGTCTAAAATACTAGAAGTTATGCATCTCTGACTCGGTAGTAGAGGAACAAAATTGTGTGTCTCAGTCTCTAGAACTGTACTAACCTTTGTTTTATCGCGGATCACAAGCAGTAGCATCGTTTTCCGGGGGCTGAATAAACGCATCAAAACCTCAAATAGAGAAAAATAACTCATAAGAAACTAACACACATATGTAGCCAAAATAAGTACTTCATGTCTGATTGCAACCGAGTTACCTCAAATATAGTTTTCAAAAGAGGCCTGTTAGCCGCCTGTTCTCGGCCTATGTCATGACACCACCTGCAGAGTGCACATTTACAATTAGCAAGCCACATGAAAAGGTTGAGCAAAATTGCTCTCTACTCATTGCAGTAATTCAGTTATAATTCACCAACTAAAGATTACTCAATGACATCAGCAACTCACAAATTTATCATTACAATATCAGAAACTGCAAGAGCGAAAAGGGCACTCTGCTTCTCAAAGGCTGTATCATCCTGCACGAGTAACACAAGGCACCAGTTAATAATCGTCGCTGGAATGTAACTTAATAAGATCTAACAATACCAACCAGTGAAAAAACGGAAATAAAAGGTGAAGCTCCTCATTTCAACAAAAGAAATATCAAATGTATGGTCAGAAGTGACGATATGTATCCTTTAAGTTGACAGTTTCATTTTGTCGAACTTGATACTTCGTAATAAACACTTTTAATAAAGACGTCTGGGTGTTCGAGAAAAAAAAAAGATGGCTGACTTGCATTGCACAATGCAGAGGCCGGAGCCGCTCCCTCTTTTACAGAAAAAAAAGTGGATGCCTGAAATTCTAGCTCAAACTGTCATAGGTGAAGGGACAGAGAACTTGCGAGAGTGTATTAGTTGGTTGCATTTCTAAGTATGTGCTCAAATCAGTTGCCTGGATTTAGGCTGCAAAATGGCAACTAGACGTACTGTAGTGGCAAAATAGCATTTATAGCACACCACTGAGTGCTAAGAACCTCCATTTCGTACTGGAAACAAGAGCATAAATGTTATAGATCCTTGTAGGAAGTTATTAAGGGGACTAATGCAGCATGTGAATCACAGCAATTTTCTTCTCGGCATGTTAAGCACTCAGGTGGTACAAAGGAAATAAGTGACGCGTACTACTTTTGTGGACATTAGTCAACAAACAGTTAAGTGGCAGAGGACTGGATGAATGCTAAAGGTTGAGGAATATACAAGCCATCCAAACTATAAAATGAAAGTATAGCATGAAAGCCCAATTGCATGCATAACAATCTAAACATCGAACAGGCTTGCAAGTAGACAACAAGTCACCTCCCCTCTTTCTCTCCCATCCGTCCCCTCCAAATCCATCACAAGAGTGAACGGCTCGATGCCAACAGCTTCGGCAACCCAAATTCCCTTGGTGGTCTGATTCCTGGCAGCAACAGCAGCAATGAAAAGACATAAAAGCAGCATTTAACATCACAATCACCAAATCGAACAATTTGAAGAAAAGGGAAACTCGGCGTGGATGGCGTTTACCTTCCTTTCAAGGCATCCATCTCGGTGAAGCTTGTCCCGAAGAGATGGTTGAGCAGGGTGCTTTTCCCTGCTCGGTGAACAAAGTAGGCATCAGGAACGGCTTCCGAACTGAACTAGCACCTAAACAAAATCGCCACCGCACGACAAGATCACATCACGCTAGAGGAAACTCAACCAACTGCACCGCACTACGGAAACGGGTGTTCGGATTAATAACTGCGTAAACGGAAACCTGTTTAATTTATCGCTCTCCATTTTCTCATCACCGTGAACCCCGAAGAGACAGTTGCATCCTCTCCTCACAAATCCCAACACAAGCAGCTGAATATTTCTGCACGGCAGAGGATGTGGGCTCACCGCTGCCCTGGGGGCCAAAGATGGAGACTACGGCGTAGGAGAGGCCGCGCTGCACGAGCCCCGCCGCCGCCGCGAACCGCTCCAGCGCGGGGCCGTCCATCTCTCCGTCAGCGCCCACCACCTGCGCCGTGTGGCGCTCGGAGCCATCGGCCGCCATGGCAAGAGTCCCGGGGAAGCAAAGGATCGAAGCGAGAGGCCTCGCTTCGCGCGCAGGCGCGGCAGAGGGGAGAAGAGGGGAAGCGGAGAGGGAGGACAGGTGGCCGCGCTAGGCGAGCGAGGGTTTTATGCTTGATGGTTTTAATTAACGGGAAGGAGAAGATGGCGTGGCGGCCCGACTCGACTAGAACGTGAACGACCACGGCTCACCCTTCCGGCTCTTTCCATTTCCGCAAGAGTGAAATGCATTCGTGGTCACTGAACTTGTATCACAAACTCACTTTGATCACTGTACTTAAGAATATGGTCAATACGGTCATCATATACGACTTGAGATGATTCTACGGTCACTGCCTCACCGTATTGCTCCGTATTTCACTATATTGACCGGTCAAACGCCACGGAACCCTTTTGCATGGGTCCCACCTTTCAGCAAAAAAAGAAATAAATCACTATGCCTGCTAGCCAGTTAACCACAGGATCTTTGTGTGCACAATTTGAGTGATTAGTTTTGTTAGTGTCGTAGCTCCCTCTGCATGCTACCTACTGTACGTATATAGGACATTCGCCATATTCTCCCACGCGGACGCATTTCCAGGGCGTGCCGCTCCACTCCATGCCGCACGCCATCGCCACCTGCATCCCGACGAGCCCGGCCAGCATAGCCGCATGCATTGCGCAGCCGTCAGAGTTAAACACGATGTGGACATCTTGTCCGGTTCAGTACACGAGTAGTTGCCGTGTCCGTATAGGTTTCTAAATCATCATCGTGTAGGAGACGTACTAGTTGGCTTAGCTTGTAGTATATCTCCTTCTAAAAACTTGCATCGAGACGTGAAGCAGATAAAGATAAACAGGAACGACACGTTCATGTGGCTATCCAAATATCGCGTGCGTGTGTTTGTTTTCCGGCGGCTCGCCACGTGTGTGTTTTTGGTATTGCTTGTGAAACGATCGATCGGGAGCAGACTAGCTAGTACAAGCTAGCTTTGCATACTATGGTATCTCTCGGTGTAAAAAATAACTTCACCGCGATTGTCAGTGTCGTTCGTCGCCGTTCGTCATGTGTCGTCGAAAAGTACTGGGCAATACGGACTGAGCCAACAGCAGCTCCATGCTGGAAGCAGGTACTAGTATCCTCTTAGCTCCCTGCCCCATGTCATCATCTTCTTCACTTCTTGAGCTCCATGCGCAGGCTATGCACGCAGCCAACAGCGAGGAATAGTGTGTTCTCTGTTGGTATACTCCTAGAAGACCAGCTGCACCAGCGTAAGATTCATTCACGTAGCTCTCTCCCTGTAACCACTAGACCTTTTTTTAGAGAAACTGTAACCACTAGATCTAGTCTTACGTACATGATTGCATGATCTTATCTAGATGAGTTAAATACGGAGGTTGTTAGCGTAGTGGCCGCACTCTACGTGCTCATTATCCCTATACATTCTCTCGTGCGACGATGGTGAATATAGTTGAGCATGGTGAATGAATACAGTTGAAAATAGTTGCAGTTGCAGTCTCTCTCGTGCTATCTCGTCTTACATTCTCGACCAGCATCTCGGCACAAGCAGCTGATACCGGTGTGCTCGCTTAAACATGGACATGTTCCCTTCCACCGGCATGCACGTGCAGCTGCACAGGCCTTAGCTCGACAACATGGACACCATGATGAGCACGACGAAGGTTCACACATCTAGACCTTGCCCCGCAGCTTCGCCATGCCACCGGCGACACGTAAACGAAACTCATGATGGTGACGGCGCCGAGGACGTGCACCACCCCAAAAGGATGGCGACACCGACGAAGAACTGAGGCAATACAACGTCGCGCATCGACCTCGTGTTGTCTAAGTAGCCCAACGACTTGCGAAAGTGTTGCGTGCATGCGTTTAAGTGTGTTGTGTGTGTGTTAATTAAATATGCGTTTAAGTGTGTAGTATGCGTGTTCTCTGAGTATATATGTTTAACAAGAAGTTGTGTTCTTTTATTGACAAATTAAAACGAAGTTGTGTGGGCACAGTTGTTAGCGTACGTGGGCTTCAGCAGATGATCGCTGGTTCTCCTGCCAAGCATGGCATTTTTTCAATGACAGTTGGGGCCCACATAGATAGAGAAAGGGTGCTGTGATGTTTGACTAGTCAACAGAGTAAAATGCGAAGCTATACGGTGACCCAGTGACCGTATAATCACCTCAAGTCATATATAGTGACCGTATTGACTGTATTCTTAAGTACAGTGACCGAAATGAGCTTTTTACACAAGTTCAATGACCGCGGGTGCATTTTACTCTTTCCGCAACAGCTCTTCGTTTGAGTCCGACGCTGGACTTCCTTTTCTTTCCTTCTCCAGTACATACGCACGAGAGTTATCTATACCTCTATACTCTTATATACAGTATACCAGTATCAAGCAATGTAGATCGTTGGATCTTTTAATCGGATGGCTCATATTTGTTGGTTTGTGTCCGAGAACTGCGTGGCCTGATATACACCGTTGGATATGCCCAATCCAACGGTCCCTATTGCAGGGATTCGCTTTGGATGATATCATTGTGCTATCAGCTAGCCACCGCCAAGCGAAGTTTGTTGGCTGGACGCGATTCTCCAGTTGCTATTCGGAATTTTCTGGCTAGCTCCTATGATAGAATACACCAACCGCTACAGTAGTACTACTAGAAAGACAACTAGTGTGCTTCTTCAGTTGGTGCTACTAGCAGCCTCGAACAAGTCTTCCACATCTCCTTTTAAGATTCCCTCTTGCTTTCTCGTTCTATTTTCAACGTCTATTCTTTGAGCTAGTAGTGGTAGGGATGGTGAATGAAAGATCGTGGATCTCGTCTAGAGGGGGGTGAATAGGCGCTTTAAAATAATTACGGTTTAGTCTTAAATAAATGCGGAATAAAACTAGCGTTTAATTTGTCAAGCACAAAACCTAAAATAACTAGGCTCACCTATGTGCACCAACAACTTATGTTTGGCAAGATAAACAACTAAGTGATAGCAAAATATATAACATGAAACACTATGACTATCACAAAGTAAAGTGCATAAGTAAAGGGATCGGGTAAGAGATAACCGAGGCACGCGGAGACGACGATGTATCCCGAAGTTCACACCCTTGCGGATGCTAATCTCCGTTTGAAGCGGTGTGGAGGCACAATGCTACCCAAGAAGCCACTAGGGCCACCGTAATCTCCTCACACTCTCGCACTAAGGGACCCTTGAGGGCGGTCACCGAACCCGTACAAATGGCAACTCTTGGGGGCGGTCACCGAACCCGTACACTTTGGCAACCCTTGGGGCAGTCACCGGTCCCCGTCAAATTGCTCGGGGCGATCTCCACAACCTAATTGAAGACCCTGCCGCTTGTCCGGAGCTTTACACCACAATGATTTAGCTCCGACAACACCAACCGTCTAGGGCACCAAGGCACCCAAGAGGAACAAGCTCTAGGGTGCCCAAACACCCAAGAGTAACAAGCTTCCTTCACTTCCACGTATCACCGTGAAGAACTCAAACTGATGCACCAAATGCAATGGCAATGGCACACGGAGTGCCCAAGTCCTTCTCTCCCAAATCCCAACAAAGCAACTAATGCTAGGGAGGAAAATGAGAGGAGGAATGATACGTCTCCGACGTATCTATAATTTTTGATTGCTCCATGCTATATTATCTTCTGTTTTGAACATTATTGGGCTTTATTATACACTTTTATATTATTTTTGGGACTAACCTATTAACTGGAGGCCCAGCCCAGAATTGTTGTTTTTTGCCTATTTCAGAGTTTCACAGAAAAAGAATATCAAACGGAGTCCAAACAGAATGAAACCTTCGGGAACGTGATTTTCGGAACGAACATGATCCAGAGGACTTGGACCCTGCGTCAAGAAAGCTACCAGGAAGCCACGAGGTAGGGGGCGCGCCTACCCCCTGGGCGCGCCCTCCACCCTCGTGGGCCCCATGTTGCTCCACCGACGTACTCCTTCCTCCTATATATACCTACGTACCCCCAAACTAACAAATACGGAGCCAAAAACCTAATTCCACCGCCGCAACCTTCTGTACCCGTGAGATCCCATCTTGGGGCCTATTCCGGAGCTCCGCCGGAGGGGGCATCGATCACAGAGGGCTTCTACATCAACACCATAGCCTTTCCGATGATGTGTGAGTAGTTTACTTCAGACCTTCGGGTCCATAGTTATTAGCTAGATGGCTTCTTCTCTCTCTTTTTTGGATCTCAATACAATGTTCTCCCCCTCTCCCGTGGAGATCTATTCGATGTAATCTTCTTTTGCGATGTGTTTGTTGAGACCGATGAATTATGGGTTTATGATCAAGTTTATCTATGAACAATATTTGAATCTTCTGAATTCTTTTATGTATAATTGGTTATCTTTGCAAGTCTCTTCGAATTATCAGTTTGGTTTGGCCTACTAGATTGATCTTTCTTGCAATGGGAGAAGTGCTTAGCTTTGGGTTCAATCTTGCGGTGTCCTTTCCCAGTGACAGTAGGGGCAGCAAGGCACGTATTGTATTGTTGCCATCGAGGATAACAAGATGGGGTTTATATCATATTGCATGAGTTTATCCCTCTGCATCATGTCATCTTGCTTAAAGCGTTACTTTGTTCTTATGAACTTAATACTCTAGATGCATGCTGGATAGCGGTCGATGTGTGGAGTAATAGTAGTAGATGCACGCAGGAGTCGGTCTACTTGTCTTGGACGTGATGCCTATATACATGATCATACCTAGATATTCTCATAACTATGCTCAATTCTGTCAATTGCTCAACAGTAATTTGTTCACCCACCGTAAGTACTTATGCTCTTGAGAGAAGCCACTAGTGAAACATATGGCCCCCGGGTCTATTTTCCATCATATTAATCTTCCAACACTTAGCTATTTCCGTTGCCTTTTGTTTTGTTTTGCATCTTTATCACAAAAATACCAAAAATATTATCTTATCATATCTATCAGATCTCACTCTCGTAAGTGACCGTGTAGGGATTGACAACCCCTTATCGCGTTGGTTGCGAGGATTTATTTGTTTGTGTAGGTGCGAGGGACTCGTGCGTGGCCTCCTACTGGATTGATACCTTGGTTCTCAAAAACTGAGGGAAATACTTACAGTACTTTGCTACATCACCCTTTCCTCTTCAAGGGAAAACCAACGCAGTGCTCAAGAGGTAGCAAGAAGGATTTTTGGCGCCGTTGCCGGGGAGGCCTACGCGAAAGTCAACATACCAAGTACCCATCACAAACCCTTATCTCCCGCATTACATTATTTGCCATTTTCCTCTCGTTTTCCTCTCCCCCACTTCACCCTTGCCGTTTTATTCGCCCTCTCTTTTCAGTTCGCCTCTTTTTTGCTTGCTTCTTGTTTGCTCTTGTGTTGGATTGCTTGTTTGTCACGATGGCTCAAGATAATACCAAATTATGTGACTTTACCAATACCAACAATAATGATTTCCTTAGCACTCCGATTGCTCCTCTTACCGATACTGAATCTTGTGAAATCAATGATGCTTTGTTGAATCTTGTCATGAAAGATCAATTCGCCGGCCTTCCCAGTGAAGATGTCGCTACCCATCTAAATAGATTCATTGATTTGTGTGATATGCAAAAGAAGAAAGATGTGGATAATGATATTGTTAAATTGAAGCTATTTCCTTTTTCACTTAGAGATCGTGCTAAAGCTTGGTTTTCGTCTTTGCCTAAAAATAATATTGATTCTTGGAATAAGTGCAAAGATGCTTTTATCTCTAAGTATTTTCCTCTCGCTAAGATTATCTCTCTTAGAAACGATATTATGAATTTTAAGCAACTTGATCATGAACATGTTGCACAAGCTTGGGAGAGGATGAAATTAATGATATGTAATTGCCCCACGCATGGTTTGAATTTGTGGATGATTATACAAATTTTTTATGCCGGATTGAATTTTGCTTCTAGAAATCTTTTAGATTCGGCCGCGGGAGGCACTTTTATGGAAATCACTTTAGGAGAAGCTACTAAACTCCTAGATAATATTATGGTTAATTATTCTCAATGGCACACTGAAAGATCTACTAATAAAAAAGTGCATGCGATAGAAGAAATTAATGTTTTGAGTGGAAAGATGGATGAACTTATGAAATTATTTGCTAATAAAAGTGTTTCTTCTGATCCTAATGATATGCCTTTGTCTACTTTGATTGAGAATAATAATGAATCTTTGGATGTGAATTTTGTTGGTAGGAATAATTTTGGTAACAACGCGTATAGAGGAAACTTTAATCCTAGGCCTTATCCTAGTAATTCCTCTAATAATTATGGTAATTCCTACAACAATTCTTATGGAAATTTTAATAAGATGCCCTCTGGATTTGAGACTAGTGTTAAGGAATTTATGAATTCGCAAAAGAATTTCAATGCTTTGCTTGAAGAGAAATTGCTTAAAGTTGATGAATTGGCTAGGAACGTTGATAGAATTTCTCTTGATGTTGATTCTTTAAAACTTAGATCTATTCCTTCTAAGCATGATATCAATGAGTCTCTCAAAGCCATGAGAATTTCCATTGATGAGTGTAAAGAGAGAACCGCTAGGATGCGTGCTAAGAAAGATTACTTTATGAAAGCGTGTTCTTCTAGTTCCTTTGAAAATAAAGATGAAGATCTAAAAGTTATTGATGTGTCCCCTATTAAATCTTTGTTTTGCAATATGAATCTTAATAATGATGGGCCTGAATATGATCCACCTTTACCTAGAAGGCGTTCCAGAAATTCGGAGTTTTTAGATCTTGATGCTAAAATTGATAAAAGTGGGATTGAAGAGATCAAAACATTAGATATTAATGAACCCACTATTTTGGATTTCAAGGAATTTAATTATGATAATTGCTCTTTGATAGATTGTATTTCCTTGTTGCAATCCGTGCTAAATTCTCCTCATGCTTATAGTCAAAATAAAGCCTTTACCAAACATATCGTTGATGCTTTGATGCAATCTTATGAAGAAAAACTTGAGTTGGAAGTTTCTATCCCTAGAAAACTTTATGATGAGTGGGAACCTACTATTAAAATTAAAATTGAAGATCATGAATGCTATGCTTTGTGTGATTTGGGTGCTAGTGTTTCCACGATTCCAAAAACTTCGTGTGATTTGCTAGGTTTCCGTGATTTTGATGATTGCTCTTTAAACTTGCACCTTGCGGATTCCACTATTAAGAAACCTATGGGAAGAATTAATGATGTTCTTATTGTTGCAAATAGGAACTATGTGCCCGTAGATTTTATCGTTCTTGACATAGATTGCAATCCTTCATGTCCTATTATTCTTGGTAGACCTTTCCTTAGAACGATTGGTGCAATTATTGATATGAAGGAAGGGAATATTAGATTCCAATTTCCATTAAAGAAAGGCATGGAACACTTCCCTAGGAAGAAAATAAAATTACCATATGAATCTATTATGAGAGCCACTTATGGATTGCCTACCAAAGATGGCAATACCTAGATCTATCCTTGCTTTTATGCCTAGCTAGGGGCGTTAAACGATAGCGCTTGTTGGAAGGCAACCCAATTTTTTTTCTTTTTTTCTTTTTGTTTCTATTTAGGAATAAATATTTGTTCTAGCCTCTGGTTAGATGTGTTTTTATGTTTTAATTAGTGTTTGTGCCAAGTTAAACCTATAGGATCCTCTTGGATGATAGTTATTTGATCTTGCAGAAAATTCCAGAAACTTTCTGTTCATGAAAATAATTGTTAGAAATCACCAAAACGTGATAAAATATTTATTCCAATTGCTGCTGATCAATAAACAAATTGTCTAGGTCGTCCTATTTTTTCTGATGTTTTGGAGTTCCAGAAGTTTGCGTTAGTTACAGATTACTATAGACTGTTCTGTTTTTGACAGATTCTGTTTTTCGTGTGTTGTTTGCTTATTTTGATGAATCTATGGCTAGTAAAATAGTTTATAAACCATAGAGAAGTTGGAATACAGTAGGTTTAACACCAATACAAATAAAGAATGAGTTCATTACAGTACCTTGAAGTGGTCTTTTGTTTTCTTTCGCTAACGGAGCTCACGAGATTTTCTGCTGAGTTTTGTGTTGTGAAGTTTTCAAGTTTTGGGTGAAAGATTTGATGGATTATGGAACAAGGAGTGGCAAGAGCCTAAGCTTGGGGATGCCCATGGCACCCCCATGATAATCTAAGGACACCTAAAAGCCAAAGCTTGGGGATGCCCCGGAAGGCATCCCCTCTTTCGTCTACTTCCATCGGTAACTTTACTTGGAGCTATATTTTTATTCACCACATGATATGTGTTTTGCTTGGAGCGTCTTGTATTATTTGAGTCTTTATTTTTTAGTTTAACACAATCATCTTTGCTGTACACACCTTTTGAGAGAGACACACATGATTCGGAAATTATTAGAATACTCTATGTGCTTCACTTATATCTTTTGAGTTATATAGTTTTTGCTCTAGTACTTCACTTATATCTTTTAGAGCACGGTGGTGGATTTGTTTTATAGAAACTATTGATCTCTCAAGCTTCACTTAGATTATTTTGAGAGTCTTAAATAGCATGGTAATTTGGTTAAATAATCCTAATATGCTAGGTATTCAAGATTAGTAAAAACTTTCTTATGAGTGTTTTGAATACTAAGAGAAGTTTGATGCTTGATGATTGTTTTGAGATATGGAGGTAGTGATATGAAAGTTGTGCTAGTTGAGTAGTTGTGAATTTGAGAAATACTTGTGTTGAAGTTTGCAAGTCCTGTAGCATGCACGTATGGCAAACGTTATGTAACAAATTTGAAACATGAGGTGTTCTTTGATTGTCCTCCTTATGAGTGGCGGTCGGGGACGAGCGGTGGTCTTTTCCTACCAATCTATCCCCCTAGGATCATGCGCGTAGTGCTTGGTTTTTGATGACTTGTAGATTTTTGCAATAAGTATGTGAGTTCTTTATGACTAATGTTGAGTCCATGGGTTATACGCACTCTCACCTTTCCATCATTGCTAGCCTCTTCGGTACCGTGCATTGCCCTTTCTCACATTGAGAGTTGGTGCAAACTTCGCCGGTACATCCAAACCCCGTGATATGATACGCTCTTTCACACATAAACCTCCTTATATCTTCCTCAAAACAGCCACCATACCTACCTATTATAGCATTTCCATAGCCATTCTGAGATATATTGCCATGCAACTTTCCACCGTTCCGTTTATCATGACACGTTCATCATTGTCATATTGCTTTGCATGATCATGTAGTTGACATAGTATTTGTGGCAAAGCCACCGTTCATAATTATTTCATACATGTCACTCTTGGTTCATTGCATATCCCGGTACACTGCCGGAGGCATTCATATAGAGTCATACTTTGTTCTAGTATCGAGTTGTAATCATTGAGTTGTAAATAAATAGAAGTGTGATGATCTTCATTTTCTAGAGCATTGTCCCAAGTGAGGAATAAAAAAAAGAGAGAAAGACCATAAAAAAGAGAAGGCCCAAAAAAATGAGAGAAAAAGAGAGAAGGGACAATGTTACTATCCTTTTACCACACTTGTGCTTCAAAGTAGCACCATAATCTTCATGATAGAGAGTCTCTTGTTTTGTCATTTTCATATACTAGTGGGAATTTTTCATTATAGAACTTGGCTTGTATATTCCAACAATGGGCCTCCTCAAGTGCCCGTGGTCTTAGTGAGCAAGCAAGTTGGATGCACACCCACTTAGTTTCTTTTGTTGAGCTTTCATATATTTATAGCTCTAGTGCATCCGTTGCATGGCAATCCCTACTCCTTGCATTAACATCAATCGATGGGCATCTCCATAGCTCATTGATTAGCCTTGTTGATGTGAGACTTTCTCCTTTTTTGTCTTCTCCACATAACCCCCATCATCATATTCTATTCCACCCATAGTGCTATATCCATGGCTCACGCTCATGTATTGCGTGAAGGTTGAAAAAGTTTGAGATTACTAAAGTATGAAACAATTGCTTGGCTTGTCATCGGGGTTGTGCATGATGAGAGCATTCTTGTGTGACGAAAATGGAGCATGACTAAACTATATGATTTTGTAGGGATGAACTTTCTTTGGCCATGTTATTTTGAGAGGACATAATTGCTTAGTTAGTATGCTTGAAGTATTATTATTTTTATGTCAATATTGAACTTTTATCTTGAATCTTTCAGATCTGAATATTCATACCACAATTAAGAAGAATTACATTGAAATTATGCCAAGTAGCATTCCACATCAAAAATTCTGTTTTTATCATTTACCTACTCGAGGACGAGCAGGAACTAAGCTTGGGGATGCTTGATACGTCTCCAACGTATCTATAATTTTTGATTGCTCCATGCTATATTATCTTCTGTTTTGGACATTATTGGGCTTTATTATACACTTTTATATTATTTTTGGGACTAACCTATTAACCGGAGGCCCAGCCCAGAATTGTTGTTTTTCGCCTATTTCAGAGTTTCGCAGAAAAAGAATATCAAACGGAGTCCAAACGGAATGAAACCTTCGGGAACGTGATTTTCGGAACGAACATGATCCAGAGGACTTGGACCCTACGTCAAGAAAGCTACCAGGAAGCCACGAGGTAGGGGGGCGCGCCTACCCCCCTGGGCGCGCCCTCCACCCTTGTGGGCCCCATGTTGCTCCACCGACGTACTCCTTCCTCCTATATATACCTACGTACCCCCAAACTACCAGATACGGAGCCAAAAACCTAATTCCACCGCCGCAACCTTCTGTACCCATGAGATCCCATCTTGGGGCCTGTTCCGGAGCTTCGCTGGAGGGGGCATCGATCACGGAGGGCTTCTACATCAACACCATAGCCTCTCCGATGATGTGTGAGTAGTTTACTTCAGACCTTCGGGTCCATAGTTATTAGCTAGATGGATTCTTCTCTCTCTTTTTTGGATCTCAATACAATGTTCTCCCCCTCTCTCATGGAGATCTATTCGATGTAATCTTCTTTTGCGGTGTGTTTGTTGAGACCGATGAATTGTGGGTTTATGATCAAGTTTATCTATGAACAATATTTGAATCTTCTGAATTCTTTTATGTATGATTGGTTATCTTTGCAAGTCTCTTCGAATTATCAGTTTGGTTTGGCCTACTAGATTGATCTTTCTTGCAATGGGAGAAGTGCTTAGCTTTGGGTTCAATCTTGCGGTGTCCTTTCCCAGTGACAGTAGGGGCAGCAAGGCACGTATTGTATTGTTGCCATCGAGGATAACAAGATGGGGTTTATATCATATTGCATGAGTTTATCCCTCTACATCATGTCATCTTGCTTAAAGCATTACTCTGTTCTTATGAACCTAATACTCTAGATGCATGCTGGATAGCAGTCGATGTGTGGAGTAATAGTAGTAGATGCACGCAGGAGTCGGTCTACTTGTCTTGGACGTGATGCCTATATACATGATCATACCTAGATATTCTCATAACTATGCTCAATTCTGTCAATTGCTCAACAGTAATTTGTTCACCCACCGTAAATACTTATGCTCTTGAGAGAAGCCACTAGTGAAACCTATGGCCCCCGGGTCTATTTTCCATCATATTAATCTTCCAAACTTAGCTATTTCCGTTGCCTTTTATTTTGTTTTGCATCTTTATCACAAAAATACCAAAAATATTATCTTATCATATCTATCAGATCTCACTCTCGTAAGTGACCGTGTAGGGATTGACAACCCCTTATCGCGTTGGTTGCGAGGATTTATTTGTTTGTGTAGGTGCGAGGGACTCGTGTGTGGCCTCCTACTTGATTGATACCTTGGTTCTCAAAAACTGAGGGAAATACTTACACTACTTTGCTGCATCACCCTTTCCTCTTCAAGGGAAAACCAACACAGTGCTCAAGAGGTAGCAAGGAACAAAGAAGAGAACACGAAGAACTCCAAGATCTAGATCCAAGGGGTTCCCCTCACATAGAGGAGAAAGTGATTGGTGGAAACGTAGATCTATATCTCCTCTCTCTTTTCCCTCAAGAACTAGCAAGAACCATTGGAGGGATTGAGAGATAGCAAGCTCGAAGAAGGTCAACAATGGGGGAAGAATACAAGCTAGAAAGATAAGGTTCAATCGGAAGAAGACCCCCTTTTATAGGACCTCTCGAATCCAACCGTTATGCGCTCAGCCCGCACACAAAGTGGTACTACCGCTCACAGGAGCAGTACTACCACCCGGGCGGCAGTGCACGTAGTGCAGTGCAACGGTGCAAGACTATGAGCCGGTAGTGTCGCCGGAGCGATACTACCGCTCGCCCCAGCGGTACTACCACTGGGGTTGCAGCACAGGGCACTAAGGAGGCAGGGGAAAACAGGGGGGCGAGGCAAAGCCGCATCAGCGGCACTACCGCTGGAGCCAGCGGTAGTGCTGCTCACCACAACCGCTCTACAATCACTGAGAACACGCAACGACAAGAAAGGGAAGCGGAAGTGGAGCGGTAGTGCGGGGGTGGTACTACCGCTTGAAAGCGGTACTACCGCTCGTGCTATCGTCCCACTGCCGCGAAAGCCGACACGAAAAATCGCATCCCCGAAAGCAGCGGAACCACGCGCAGCCCTGCCCCACGGCACTGCCACCCATAAGCGGTACTACCGCTCAGCTAAGCGGTACTACCACTCAGCTAAACGGTACTACCGCTTGGGGTGCTACAATGAACCCAAGAAAACAGATGGAAACAATAAAACCTGAACTGCCATAACTTCTACATATGAGCTTCGAATTGAGCAAACTCAAGCTCGTTGGATAGATGACGACGAGTACTATCCAAACATCGGCTATTTATAGTGAGAAGAGGCAGTAGAGAAATGCCAATGAAATAGAGATGTGAAACCTCTATGAAAGAAGAATTGGCAAAAACTCCATCATCGAAAACATCATAGAAAATGCATATGTGAACTCCGTTTTCGATGAACTCAAGCTTGTCATGAAGATGACCAAAAGCTCTAAAACTCACACAGAGAAGACCAAACAAGAACCAAGAAGGATGATGCAAGGATGCAATGGTTTGAGCTCTCTACGAACAATATGATCAAGCTACTAACTTGAGAGCCCCCCTTGATAGTACGGCAAACGATGCTATAACCTGGTCTCCCAACTACCACCTTGAGACCAGTAAAATAGAAAACCTATCAAGGGCACACATTTGCTTTGCACATAGTCCACTGAGCTTGATGATGACGATATTGACTTCCTCAAGTTGGACCACCTTTCTTGATTGAGTTGGCTCAATGAAGACTAGTTTACTGCTCCCCCATACTCCACTATGGGTGAGCTACTCTTCGGCACATCTTCACAAGTCCATTGTCACCACAATGGACGGCAAGCTTCAAGCATGATCTCTTCATGATGCTCCACTTGAACTTGCACACCGCAGTCTTGATGTCATCCTCCATGGGTTGTATGAGATCTTCCTCTTGACGCAAGCCCATGTAAACATAACTAACCCCACATAGAACTCTCACATAGACCATGGGTTAGTACACAAAGCGTAATGGACAGTGCTAACCATAACATGGGATCACTTGATCCCTTTCGGTACATCTTGTATGTTTTGTGTGTTGATCAACTTGAATAACTCTTTGTACTTAGTCTTGATCAACCTTGAATCTTTCCAACTCCCTTCATTAGGATGATGTCTTGAAGGTAAACATGAATGTTCACACAATCTTCTTCTTCAAGACATGCTTGCAATAACCTCAACTATCACATGACCAATCTTTGGATAATTCCTTGAAAAGCACCTTGGCCAACACATAAACTCCTTGAAACCAACAAATGGACTTCAAGAAAATCCTATGGACAAATCCTACAAATATAACTCAAGGCAACCATTAGTCCATAGAGAATGTCATCAATTACCAAAACCACACATGGGGGCACCACATGTTCTTTCAGTGAAGCTTGATCGAACACAATGGCATTGCGGTGCTTCTCTTAACCCCCACACTTTAAGAAGGAAGATCACGCGCACGTCTTTTTTGTATAGGCCTGCCCCGGCTTATTAATGCACCATTCCTCCAATCTTGACCCCCTCAGGGGCACCCAATTCGGTTTGTTGAGAGCTAGGAAACGAGAGTCCAAATCTCTCTGGTCTAGTAAGATGTGATCAGTGGTCTCCTTCTCCTAGGCACAAAATGGACAAGCCTCCTGGTGCTTCAGTCCATGGCTTGCAAGTCTGTCTGAATTCTAACACCCGTTTTGTAGATTTAGGCAAAGAATCTGCATTGTAGTGGGGCTTAGATTTCCATGTAAATTCAACTGTGGGATTACCTGTCTGCCCAAGAACTTTGCCGCATATGCTGACCAAGCCGAGAATTGTCCATTTGCCTCCCAAGACCACGATATTGAATATGTGGCATCCTGATCGAGTTGTACCCGCGCCTTTTGCGTCCACAAAGCAGGGGACTACTGCAAGATTTGGACTTCTTTTTATGACACCAATATGGCAGCGTTAGAGCATCTCCAATAACTACCCTATTTTTTGGGCATGAAAACAGGGTGTTGTAAAAAAATTGGGCATGAAAACAACTTTTTTGGGGCACGAGCAAGCACCGTCACCAACAGCTGCCCTATAATAGGGCAGCCGAATAGTGACCTCATTTATATTTTTCATCTTTATTCATACATATTGCACACATACAAAATATCAAACGCGTAGCAATATCTTCCTCCTCGATCAAGTCAAATTCCTCATATGATGAGGAATTGTCACAATAATTGGAGTCACACGAACTCATCTACAATACGAAACTATCTATCAAGCTAAAAATCTACAAATGCACAAGAAAACACAAACGATTTTTTCCTTTGGACAAATTTCATCGAACTCCTTGTGGGCAAGGAGGAGATATCCGGCCGATGGGTCGTCAGAGGCTAGTGGATGCCAGGAGGAGATAAAAGCGGCCATCGGGGGGGGGGGGTCCTCCGACAACGTGGGGAAGGCCATTCTGCGGACGAAAATCGGTGATGCCACGCCGTCGAGCCCCAAGCTCGTCGTCGATCCACTCTGCCGTGGCGATCGGTGACATGCTACGGTGCTCCGCATGTCCACTAGCCCACCTCGGAGGGACATGACCGAGCTTCTACGGCAATTACGGGCGACGGAGCAACGACGGGTGGTAGAAATTGAAGAGTGTCCGTCGAGGGCGGAAGCGAAACTGGAGCTGTGGATAGGAATGGAGTCGGTTGGTAGTAACGGAGCAACGGATAGTTGAGATTCGGCTGTTGGCGGGAGCAAAACGATCGCGCGCGAGCGTCGGGTTAGAGCCGTGCGATTTTGCAGTAGTAGCCGAAGTGGTGTATTTTTACAGTACTTCTTGATGTATTTTAGGGTTGCCCAATTTGTTTTTGTAATTTTTTGTGATTGGGCAGCTGTGGAGGGCTTTTTTCCTATTCATTTCAAAAATGCCTCGTGCCCCAAAATAGGGCAACTATTGAAGATGCTCTTATGAGGGCAACTCCAACGATGGAAGGGCGCGCAGGGTCGTGAAAGCCTTGATTGGCTGACGCACGGTGTTCACGTAGTACGCCTGCCTCCGCCGCCTGGCGCGGGTAGTGGCATAGGTAGAAAAACTAAACTAGGGGGAGCACGTGTTATTAAAAATAGATTGACGAGAGCCAAACCTTAGGAAAATTGATATTTAGCTGCGGAAAATCTCTAATGGCATATTGTTCTTCTTCATTAATTTGGTAGCAAATTCATGATGTTATGGGGACCACTGTCTCTGTTGGTCCCCTTTGTCTTCGTCACTAGGCGCAAGCGCTCGGATGAGTTGTCCCAACGGCGACGGTCCACCGTGGCTGCCTTGCCCTTACCGCCGAGGCATGGATGGTGCTCTCGGGCTCGGCCATCCCCACTTTGAGGAGCTGGCCACTAAGCCTGCGCCGCTGCCGGGTAGACGTCTGTGCGATGGTCCTGGACCGTTCCTCGGCCCAGGACAACATGAGCTCGGGGTCGGCGAGTATAACAGCCCAAGAGCAACAAACCCTAGCATTACATCGTTCTTTTTTATTTAATAGATAATTTTACATTTCATGTCTTAGTCGGTATCATTAATCCTTCAAGCAATATGTGATATTATGAAAAAAAATCATACTTTTCGATTTATTTTTCAAGGCTAGCAACTATTTGAAACAATGGCTTCAATTCAAATACAATTTGCAAGTGATTTGAATCTTTACAAATTGTTAAGGCATATTTTAGCCTAGTAGTTTTGGTGATTGATGACAATGCGTTTTGCGGACTAATCGTGCGCATTGACCTTTTCAGAGACTATATCAATAGGCACGAGACGTTTTATCTCCCCTCGATGGTAAAGAGTGAAGACGGTTATTTTCCAACGATTTCTTTTTGGTGGATTTGAGTCGTAGGAGATCCGTACTATTAAGAGGGGGTCCGCGTTGGAAAGGTATGGGTGGAATAGACACGTACACAGCCCCATATGCACCCACAGCTTCCTTTCCCTTCTCTGTAGCGTATCCATATGTTTTCTGTGGATTTGAAGTGGCTTGCAAGCGGTAGTACCGCTAGTGCCCACGGTAGTACCGCTTATGCGGTAGTACCACTGGGTACTTCCGTGGCACTATCGCTTAGGGTTTCCCCGAGCGTGCAACTCTTTGTTGCCGGTCTGCATTTAACGGTAGTAGCACGGTAGTACCGCTCTGGCGGTACTACCGCCCATACTATCGCCACCACTACCACTTGCGGGGTTTGCTCTGATGACCCACAAGTATAGGGGATCTATCGTAGTACTTTAGATAAGTAAGAGTGTCGAACCCAACGAGGAGCAGAAGGAAATGACAAGTGGTTTTCAGCAAGGTATTCTCTGCAAGCACTGAAATTATCGGTAACAGATAGTTTTGTGATAAGATAATTCGTAACGGATAACAAGTAAATAAAGTAACTAAGGTGCAGCAAGGTGGCCCAATCCTTTTTGTAGCAAAGGACAAGCCTGGACGCACTCTTATATAATGCAAAGCGCTCCCGTGGACACATGGGAATTGTTGTCAAGTTAGTTTTCATCATGCTCATATGATTCACGTTCGTTACTTTGATAATTTGATATGTGGGTGGACCGGTGCTTGGGTGCTGCCCTTCCTTGGACAAGCCTCCCACTTATGATTGACCCCTCTCGCAAGCATCCGCAACTACAAAACAAGAATTAAGGTAAACCTAACCATAGCATGAAACATATGGATCCGGATCAGCCCCTTACGAAGCAACGCATAAACTAGGGTTTAAGCTTCTGTCATTCTAGCAACCCATCATCTACTTATTACTTCCCAATGCCTTACCCTAGGCCCAAATAATGGTGAAGTGTCATGTAGTCGACGTTCACATAACACCACTAGAGGAGAGACAACATACATCTCATCAAAATATCGAACGAATACCAAATTCACATGATTACTTATAACAAGACTTCTCCCATGTCCTTAGGAACAAATGTAACTACTCACAAAACATATTCATGATCAAGATCAGAGGAGTATTAATTATCATTAAGGATCTGAAAATATAATCTTCCAGCAGATAAACCAACTAGCATCAACTACTAGGAGTAATCAACGCTACTAGCAACCCACAGGTACCAATCTAAGGTTTTGGGACCAAGATCGAATACAAGAGATGAACTAGGGTTTGAGAGGAGATGGTGCTGGTGAAGATGTTGATGGAGATTGACCCCCTCTCGATGAGAGGATCGTTGGTGATGACAATGGCGATGATTTCCCCCTCCTGGAGGGATTTTTTCCCAGCAGAACAGCTCCGCCAGAGCCCTAGATTGGTTCTGCCCAGGCTCCGCGTCCAGACGGCGGCGCTTCATCCCGAAAGCTTCCTTCTGATTTTCCCCGGTCAAAACGCACCATATAGCCAAAGATGGCACCGGAGGCCTGCCAGGGGGCCCACAAGGTCGGGGGGTGCGCCCAGGGGGGTAGGGCGCGCCCTCCACCCTTGTGGCTGCACTATAGGAATCAGGCACTTTGTCGTCAACCAGCAGACGGCAACAGGTCCGGCTAAATAAGCTACAGCAAAGGCATCTTTGCCATCTGCTGGCGGACGGCAAAGATGCAAAGGCCTTTGTCGTCTGCTGGTGGACGGCAAAGAGCTTGTACGGCACACGTGGCAGGTTAGGTCCGTTAGGGGGTTAACGGCGTGCTTTGCCGTCCGCTGGCAGAGAGCAAACATCTTTGCCATCTGCCAGCAGACGACAAAGTGCCCATATAGGCCAGCCCAGGTAGCTGCCACATGGCATCCTATGCCGTCAGCTGGTAGACGGCAAAGATGCAAAGGTCTTTGTCATCTGCCAGCAGACGGCAAAGCAACCATATAGGCTAGCCCAGTGCCACCCATGTTGCACAGGTTGCTGCCATGTGGCAGCTTTGCCGTCTGCTGGCTGATGGCAAAGCTCTTTGCCGTCTGCCAGCAGACGGCAAAGTGCCTGTATAGCCTCTGTTTTTTCTTAAATTCATTCGATTTGACAGAATTTTAGATACATATATATATATATACACACACACACACATTTGAAAATAATTTCAACAAGCATACCAACAATAAGTTTCCACTCAACATATCCAACATACAAGTTGCCAACAACATATCCAACATATACAATGGTTTCCAACAACATATCCATACATACATATCCAAAACAAGTCTCGAACAACATATCCAACATATCAACATATGAACATATCCAAAAGGAAGCACAAGGAGAAGAGTAAACTCCATCAATGCAAGCTTCCTCATCTAAAGCAAATCTACAAATTAGGAAAGATGAAAGTTAGAAGAAGAAGAACAAGAAGAGGAAGAAGAAGACTAGCTAGAAGAAGAAGAAGAATTTATGTTCTCTTTCTTTTTCTCCTCTCCTCTTCTTTATCTTCTTCTTCTTCTAATTAAAGTAGGTAAAAATGCCATTTTTAGCTAAGCTAGGTAAAAATGCTAAGTGTGTAGGTCATTTTAGAGCTAAGCTAGGTAAATAGGTCATTTTGGAGCTAACCTAGGTAGTTATGCCATATTTGAGCTAACTTAAGCATATTTCTTCATTTTGTAGGACAAAATGGTAAGTGTAGCTCATTTTAGAGCTATCCTAGTTAAAATCGGTCATTTTGGAGCTAGGTAATTTTTTTGTCATTTTGGAGGAAAATAAACTAATTATATGATAGTTTGGAGCTAAACCAAGGTTATTATGCCATTTTTTACCTAAGTAAGCTAATTATGTCATAAATGAACTAGGTAAGCTAAGTATAGATCATTATTGAGCTATCCTAGGTAGTTATGCCATTTTTTTAGCTAACTAAGCATATTAAGTAATTTTGGAGGAAAAAATGCTAAGTATATGTCATTTTATATCTATCCTAGGTAAAGTATGTCAGTTTGGAGCTAAGTAAGGTTATTATGTCATTTTCGAGGAAAATAAGCTAAGTATAGGTCATTTTGGAGCTAAACCAAGGTTATTATGCCATTTTTTACCTAGCTGAGCTAATTATGTGATAAATGAACTAGCTAAGCTAATTATAGATCATTATTGAGCTATCCTACGTAGTTATGCCATTTTTTACCTAAGTGAGCTAATTATGTCATAAATGAACTAGCTAAGCTAGCTATAGATCATTATTGAGCTATCCTAGGTAGTTATGCCATTTTCTAGCTAACTAAGCATATTTTGTCATTTTGGAGGAAAAATGCTAAGTATAGGTCATTTTATAGCTATCCTAGGTAAAATATGTCATTTTGGAGCTAAGTAAGTCATTTCTTAAGATAAGTATGCATTTGTTAAGCAAAACACTTAGGAAAACTTACCATCATCACGAAGGTGAAGGACCGGTCGGGGTCGGGGTTGCGCCAGTGCGAGACGGAGAAGGATCGGTCGATGCTTGTTGGGAGGCATGCTACACCAAAGATCATTTGCAATGTCTCGTTAGCATGATGCAACTGAAATGTGAATACTAGTAACTGATGACCATTCAAATGAAACTCGCCGTGTCCGCTATACCAATCTGGGGCATCGGCGGAGGGGTCTAACCGTTTTTTCTCGCACACGGACTGCACATTTTGTTTTCACGAGTCAATCATATTAGTTAGTAATGAAACGAGCATTATGTGCATGATTTGGCTAATATGCAGAAGAAACTTACCACGAGGAGCTCGTATAGGGCCCGGTGAGACGCGTCGTTCCGGTTCCTCTCCGCCTCCAACAGACTAGCCGTCCTCTCCTCGAACTCCCTCTCCCTCTACGCCGCCTGCCTGTTTGCCTCTGCCAGAAGCTTCTGGGCCCTAGCCTCGGTGGCGAGCTCCATTGGCCGTGGTCGAGGCCCTATCTCAGGAAGAGAGCTCGTCTGGCGCTTCTTGGTCTCCAAGAGAGCAGGACAACGTATCAGTCCATCCCCAATGGCTACCTAGCCATGCTTCCTCCCGTCACCAGATAGCATCATGAGCTCTGGATCAAAAGCACTCTGGATCGGGTTGAAGTCCTCCCCTTTCGCCGCCTTCCCAAAGTCTCAGTACCTCACGAGCTTGTTGTGGGAGGAGATGTTGGTGAAGCTCTCTGGATGATCGAGGTCAGACTCGGAGAATGCCTTGGCCTTCTTGAACGGGGCAGTATGAGCCATGGCATAGAGGTCGTATAGCGGTGGCACGTCCTATTGTTGTGTTTCGCCTAAAAGAGAGGAACAACATATTAGTTAAGGGCTCAAGCTAGCATGAAGAATGAAATTGCATGAATCATTAAGGGCTCAAACCACATACCCAGTGATCCCCGTACTCAAACAGGTTGGAGCTCCCTTGATGGTGTGGCACACCTTGCAGTTGGGCACGCTTATCCCTGGCCTTGTTGTGGTCGGCTAGCTATTTGGGATAGCACCACTCATCCACCAACGCCTCCCAACAGTCCATCCTATCCGCACACCATCTCGGGGGCGCCTAAGTTAGGCAAAGAGAAATTTCAGCGCTACGCCTATGAATGAAATCAAGGAAACTAAGTACAAGGCCTTAAGAATAGGTAATTACCTTCATGTACTTCTCCTTACTCAGATACTTGGCGCGACACTTCTTCTTGGCCCTCCTAATGTTAGTCGAGGCGTAGTAGTCTCGAACAGCCTGCACCCTAGCCTTGTGCCGTAAGTTCTGAAGTAGGCACTTGCACTCGGCTTCGAGAACGCTAGCCGCCTCCGCCTCGTGTTCCTTAGTACACCTGTAGAAGTTCTGCAATCGAACAAGACAACACTGATTAGTACAATCACTAGGTACTGTTGATTTGTAATTCTGTAAAGGAGAAATTACCCAAAACCGCCGCCTCACAATGTTGGCCACCGTCTTGCACAAGACACCGTCGACCCTCTCCTCCGGCGTGGTCGTGGCAGCCACGTACAGCTCCCAGCTTAGTGCTAGCTGTGGAACCTGACCCTCACCGGGCAACATGACCCACCCCTAGAAGTGGCGCCGGGAAAGCACACCAAGGACCTACAAGCATAGAATTTTTATTACTCTCCACATAAGCAAATTTCTTCTCATGAATAGTAGTGGGAGAAAACTCAACAAAATAGCTATCATGTGAGGCATAATCCAATTGAAAATTAAAATCATGCTGACAAGTTTCATGGTTATCATTATTCTTTATAGCATACATGTCATCACAATAATCATCACAAATAGCAACTTTGTTCTCATAATCAATTGGAACCTCTTCCGAAATAGTGGATTCATCACTAAATAAAGTCATGACCTCTCCAAATCCACTTCCATAATTATCACAATAAGATTCAACACCCTCCAAAATAGTGGGATCATTACTTCCTAAAGTTGACACTCTTCCAAACCCACTTTCATCAATATAATCATCATAAATAGGAGGCATGATATCATCATAATAAATTTGCTCATCAAAACTTGGGGGACAAAAAATATCATCTTCGTCAAACATAGCATCCCCAAGCTTGTGGCTTTGCATATCATTAGCATCATGGATATTCAAGGAATTCATACTAACAACATTGCAATCATGCTCATCATTCAAATATTTAGTGCCAAACATTTTAATGCATTCTTCTTCTAACACTTGAGCAATATTTTCCTTTCCATCATTTTCACGAAAGATATTAAAAAGATGAAGCATATGAGGCACCCTCAATTCCATTTTTTTGTAGTTTTCTTTTATAAACTAAACTAGTGATAAAACAAGAAACTAAAAGATTCGATTGCAAGATCTAAAGATATACCTTCAAGCACTCACCTCCCCGACAACAGCGACAGTAAAGAGCTTGATGTCTACTACACAACCTTCTTCTTGTAGATGTTGTTGGGCCTCCAAGTGCAGAGGTTTGTAGGACAGTAGCAAATTTCCCTCAAGTGGATGACCTAAGGTTTATCAATTCGTGGGAGGCGTAGGATGAAGATGGTCTCTCTCCAACAACCCTGCAACCAAATAACAAAGAGTCTCTTGTGTCCCCAACACACCCAATACAATGGTAAATTGTATAGGTGCACTAGCTCAGCGAAGAGATGGTGATACAAGTGCAATATGGATGGTAGATATAGGTTTTAATAGTCTGAAATTATAAAAACGGCAAGGTAACTAATGATAAAAGTGAGCGAAAACGGTATTGCAATGCGTTGAAACAAGGCCTAGGGTTCATAATTTCACTAGTGCAAGTTCTCTCAACAAGGATAACATAATTAGATCATATAACTATCCCTCAACATGCAACAAAGAGTCACTCCAAAGTCACTAATAGCGGAGAACAAACGAAGAGATTATTGCAGGGTACGAAACCACCTCAAAGTTATTCTTTCCGATCAATCCATTGGGCTATTCCTATAAGTGTCACAAACAGCCCTAGAGTTTGTAGTAAAATAACACCTTAAGACACGAATCAACCAAAATCCTAATGTCACCTAGATACTCCAATGTCACCTCAAGTATCTGCGGGTATGATTATACGATATGCATCACACAATCTCAGATTCATCTATTCAACCAACACAAAGAACTTCAAAGAGTGCCCCAAAGTTTCTACCGGAGAGTCAAGAAGAAAACGTGTGCCAACCCCTATGCATAGATTCCCAAGGTCACGGAACCCGCAAGTTGATCACCAAAACATACATCAAGTGAATCAATAGAATACCCCATTGTCACCACAGGTATCCCACGCAAGACATACATCAAGTGTTCTCAAATCCTTAAAGATTCAATCCGATAAGATAACTTCAAAGGGAAAACTCAATCCATTACTAGAAGGTAGAGGGGGAGAAACATCATAAGATCCAACTATAGTAGCAAAGCTCGCGGTACATCAAGATCGTGCCAAAATCAAGAACACGGGAGAGAGAGAGAGAGATCAAACACGTAGCTACTGGTACATACCCTCAGCCCCGAGGGTGAACTCCCTCCTCGTCATGGAGAACACCGGGATGATGAAGATGGCCACCGGTGATGATTCCCCCTCTGGCAGGGTGCCGGAACAGGGTCCCGATTGGTTTTTGGTGGCTACGGAGGCTTGCAGCGGCGGAACTCCCGATCTAGGTTTCTTTTCGGGGGTTTATGTATTTATAGGAATTTTTGGCGTCGGGAACAAGTCAGGGGGTCTTCGGGTCATCCACGAGATAGGGGGGCGCGCCCAGGGGGTAGGGCGTGCCCTCCACCCTCGTGGATGGCTCGGGACTCTTCTGGCCCAACTCTTTTACTTCGGGGGCTTCTTTTGGTCCATAAAAAATTCTCAAAAATTGGCACGTCAATTGGACTCCGTTTGGTATTCCTTTTCTGTAAAACTCAAAAACAAGGAAAAAACAGAAACTGGCACTAGACTCTAGGTTAATAGGTTAGTCCCAAAAATCATATAAAATAGCATATAAATGCATATAAAACATCCAAGATTGATAATTTAATAGCATGGAACAATCGAAAATTATAGATACGTTGGAGACGTATCAGTGTTGTGTCGGGGTCGCGGTGTCGGGGTGTCGAGGCGGGGTCGGGGTGTCGTGTCGGGGTCAGGGGGTCGGGGCAGCGACCCTCGACCCCTTTTCCCCTCGACCCTCAACCCCTAGAGACCTCGAGACCTCGATCCTCGACCCCTAGACCCTTGACTCCTTTTTCCCTCGATCCTCTACCCCTCAACCCCTTTTCCCCTCGACCCTCGACCCCTCGACTCCTCAATCCTCGACCCCTAGACCCTCGGCTCCTTTTCCCCTCGATCCTCGACCCTCGACCCCTCAGCACCTCGATCCTCGACCCCTAGACCTTCGAATCTTTTTCCCCTCGATCTTTCTTGTTTATTCTTAAAAAACAAAAAAAAACCTAAACTAAACTATAAACTAAATATAAACTAAACTAAATTAACCTAAACTAAACTAAACTAAACTAAACTCGACGACCCCTCGACCCCTCGGTGACCCTCGCTCCTCGACCCCTCGACCATTGACCCCTTTTCCCCTCGACCCTCGACCATCGTTCATGTCGTGGTCGACATTCATCTTTTTCTTCTACTTCTTTTTTCATCTTCTTCTTTCATCTCGGGGTCGGCATTCATCTTTTCCTTTTTCCTGTTCTTCTACTTATTCTTCTTTTTTTAACTTTCTTCTTCTAATAATAATCTAAACCTAAACCTAGCACTAACCTAAACCTACCACTAACCTAAAATTTCTTCTAATAATCTAATGTTCTTTTTTTAACTTTCTTCTTTTTTTCATCAACTTCTTCTTCTTCTTCTTCTTCTATTCTTCTCCTCCTCGTCGTCCTCTTCTTCTTCTTCTTCTTTATTTTTCTTTTTCCTCTCCTTCTTTTTCTTCTTCTTCCTTGTTTCCCTTCTTCTTCTTTCTTTTCCTTCTTCCTCTTGTCGTCTTTTTCTTCTTCATTTTCCTTATTTTCCTTTTTCCTCTCCACTTCTACTTTTTCTTCTTTTCTTCTTAATATAAAAACTAACCTACAATCTACTAACCTAAAAAAGCTAACCTACAATCTACTAACCAAAAATATACTAACCTAAAAAATGTAACTACATCAACTTACCTAATTAAAGCAACTAAATCTACTAACCTAAAGCAACTAAATCAACTAACCTAAAGCAACTAAATCAACTAACCCAAAGCAACTAAATGTACTAACCTAAAGCAACTAAATCAACTAACCTAAAGCAACTAAATAAACTAACGAAAATCAACTAGCCTAAAGCAACTAAATGTACTAACCTAAAGCAACTAACCTAAATCAACTAAAACAGCAAGAAAAGAAAGAAAGGAAATAATGAGTAGAACCTCGCCAGGGGGCAGAGCGGCGACGGGCACCGGGGGGCGGCGGGGGGGGGGGGGGGGAGCGGCGCCAGGGCGGCGGGCGGTGGGGGTCGGGGTCGGCGACGGCGAGGGGCGGAGCGGCGCCGGGCGGCGGTGGGGGTCGGCAGCTGCGGGGGCGGCTCGGGCATGGGGACGGCGCGGTGAGGGGAGAGAAAGAGGGGTGGGGCGCGGGCGCTGACCTTTTTTGTTAGGTCAAACCTCTTTGCCGTCTGCTAGCAGACAACAAAGAGCCTAGGTAGTGGGGTGGGCCGGGGGGAACGGCCGTTAGGTGGGCTACTTTTTTTGCCGTCTGCTAGCAGACGGCAAAGAGAGTGGCCGTTAGGTCCTTCTCGTTAGTGGGCCACCCACCCTCTTTGCTATCTGCTAGCAGACGGCAAAGCTTCTATGCCGTCAGCTAGCAGACGGCAAAGAGGAGGCTGACGGCAAACATGATCTTTGCCGTCAGCTCATTCTCCGTCAGTTTTATGTAAGCTAATGTCAAAGACGTTTTTTGCCGTCAGCTAGCTGACGGCTAAGAGCTCGCTGACGGCAAAGATCCTGATTCTAGTAGTGTTGGTTAGTGGCCCCCCTCTGGTACTTTCTTCGCCCAATATTTTTTATATATTCCAAAAACATGCTCCGTGTAGTTTCAGGACTTTTGGAGTTGTGCAGAATAGATCTCTAACATTTGCTCCTTTTCTAGTCCAAAATTCCAGCAGCCGGCATTTTCCCTCTTCATGTAAACCTTATAAAATAAGAGAGAATAGGCATAAGTATTGTGATATAATGTGTAATAACATCCCATGATGCATTAAATATCAATATAAAAGCATGATGCAAAATGGACGTATCAACTCCCCCAAGCTTAGACCTCGCTTGTCCTCAAGTGAAAGCCGATATCGATAAATATGTCCACATGTTTAGAGAAAGAGGTGTCGATAAAATAAAATACGGACATGAGGACATCATGATTATCTTTAGAACAACAACATATAATGCCATATAATTTCTTATGCTAAAGTAACAATTCATTCACAAGGTAGAGTATGAATCAGAAACTTTATTGAAAGCTAACAAACTATGATCTCAGTCATTGAAGCAATTGCAATTTATCATAACATCGGAAAGAGTCAATTCAAGAGCTTTTCAGCAAGTCCACATACTCAACTATCATATAATCTTTCACAATTGCTAACACTCACGCGATATTTATGGGTCCAAAGCTTTTCAATCGGACACGGAGAAAGATAGGGACTTATAGTTTCACCTCCAAACCTTTTACCTCAAGGTTAACATCAACAATAATACTTTATGATAACCTACATCCGGGTGGATATATATATCCGGATCTCTCCAACATATAGTGCTTGCCAAAGGAAAAGGTATAAAAAGGAAAGGTGATGATCACCGTGACTCTTGTATAAGGGTAGGAGATAAAAATAAAAGATAGGCCATTCGCATAGGGAAGCAGAGGTTGTCATGCGCTTTTATGGTTGGATGCACCAAATCTTAGTGCAATAGAACGTCACTTTATATTGCCGTTTGTGATAAGGACCTTTATTATGCAGTCTGTCACTTTTATTTCTTCCATATCACAAGGTCGTATAAAGCTTATTTTCTTCACACTAATAGATCATACATATTTCGAGAGCATTTTTTATTGCTTGCACTGATGACAACTTACTTGAAGGATCTTACTCAATCCATAGGTAGGTATGGTGGACTCTCATGGGAAAACTGGGTTTAGGGATGTTTGGAAGCACAAGTAGTATCTCTACTTGGTGCAAAGAATTTGGCTAGCATGAGAGGGAAAGGCAAGCTCAACATGTTGGATGATCCATGACAACATAACTTCTATTCGGATATAAGAAAACATAACCTATTATGTTGTCTTCCTTGTACGACATCAACTTTTTAGCATGTCATATTTTAATGAGTGCTCACAATTACAAAAGATGTCCAAGATAGTATATTTATATGTGAAGCCTCTCTTTCTTTATTACTTCTTATTAATTGCAACAATGACCAAAACTATGTTTGTCAGCTCTCAACAACTTTTATTCAACATACACTTTATATGTGAAGTCATTACTTTCCATAATATCAATATATGATCTTTTTATTTGTTCTTTATATTATTTAATTCCCTCAAGATCATAGCAAGAAAGCAAAGCCCTTAACTTAAAACTACTCTTTATTATATATCTCAAGGACTCGATTACATAGAGTGAACATAAAGCAAAACTCAAGGCTAGATCATACTAAAACTTTATTCTACTAGATCAAGACATAACCAAAAGGATCGAACTAAGAAAAGTAATAAAGATAAAGATGTGAAGGTGATATGATACCGGGGCACTCCCTCAAGCTTGGCAGTTGCCAAGGGGAATGCCCATACCCATGTAATTAGATCTCTTTCTTCGGAGATGATGATGTGGTATTTTTGGCGATGATGCCCCTTAAGATGCGATTCTCCTCCTCAAGCTTATTCTTTTGCTGATTAAGATCCATTATTTCCTTGCGAAGTTTACCCGTCACGGCTAGAGCTCCAATCACCCAAGGATGTTTCATAGCTGCGGGAGAAAAACTAACACTCTTTTTCATATTTTCATAAGAGAGAAATCTAGCATTAGGAGGGATGACCGAGTTTGGTATTGCTGAGCTCTGAAGTTCCTCCAACTTGAATCCAAGTTGAAGACGAGAGGTAACTTCTTGATCCTCCTCCATGGCATCCACTCTTTTCAAGTTAGCCTCCATCTCTTCCTCCGTTGCTTGCCCAAAGTGGTCAGCATCATGTATGCTCTTGGGCCTGGTGTCGGGTGAGATGCCCGACTCTCCCCGACCGACTCTTGCAAGGGCATCTTGCTCCAAATCTGCTGCAGAAACAACTCAAAACAAAAATAGAGGATTTTGTCGTGGTATGGTGTTCAAAACCTTCGGGAGATTATATAATGAATTTTTACCGACCAAAAGGAGTATTGTACAAGAAAACGGAGTCCGGAGGGCACACGAGGTGGCCACAAGGACGGGGGGCGCGCCCAGGGTGGTAGGGCGCGCCCTCCACCCTTGTCTCGTGTCTCTTTCAGACTACTTCTAATTTTCCTAATTTTTTAAATATTCCAAAATGGAGAAAATTTATCATTGGAAACGTTTTGGAGTCGGTTTATTTACTGTACCACATACCTATTCCTTTTCGGAGTCTGAAACATTCTGGAAAGTGTCCCTTATGTACTCCTCCAGTGTTACGGTATTAATAATATTGGTCTTGACATTTATAGGAGTACCTGAGATATAATGTTTGATTCTTTGACCGTTTACCACCTTCGGATTTGTGCCTTCGGCATTGTTGATTTTTATGGCACCGGGACGATAGACCTCCTCGATAATGTAAGGACCTTCCCATTTAGAGATAAGCTTCCCTGCAAAAAATCTTAAACGAGAGTTGTATAGCAAAACATGATCACCTACATTAAACTCACGATTTTGTATCCTTCTGTCATGCCATCTTTTAACTTTTTCTTTAAACAAATTGGCATTCTCATAGGCTTGGATTCTCCATTCATCAAGTGAGCTAATGTAAAATAACCTCTTCTCACCGGCAAGTTTGAAATCATAATTGAGCTCTTTAATAGCCCAATATGCCTTATGTTCTAGTTCAAGAGGTAAGTGACATGCTTTTCCATAAACCATTTTACACGGAGACATACCTGAATGAAATATGCCCTAGAGGCAATAATAAAGTTGTTATTTATATTTCCTTATATCATGATAAATGTTTATTATTCATGCTAGAATTGTATTAACCAGAAACTTTGTACATGTGTGAATACATAGACAAACAGAGTGTCCCTAGTATGCCTCTACTTGACTAGCTCATTAATCAGAGATGGTTAAGTTTCCTGGCCATAGACATGTGTTGTAATTTGATGAACGGGATCACATCATTAGATAATGATTTGACGGATAAGACCCATCCGTTAGCTTAGCATTATGATCGTTTAGTTTTATGGCTATTGCTTTCTCCATGACTTATACATATTCCTCTGACTATGAGATTATGCAACTCCCGAATACCGGAGGAACACCTTGCGTGCTATCAAACGTCACAACATAACTGGGTGATTATAAAGATGCTCTACAGGTGTCTCCGAAGGTGTTTGTTGAGTTGGCACAGATCAAGATTAGGATTTGTCACTCCGTGTATCGGAGAGGTATCTCTGGGCCCTCTCAGTAATGCACACCACTATAAGGCTTGCAAGCAATGTAACTAATGAGTTAGTTATGGTATGATGCATTACGGAACGAGTAAAGAGACTTGCCGGTAACGAGATTGAACTAGGTATGAGGATACCGATGATCGAATCTCGGGCAAGTAACATACCGATGACAAAGGGAATGACGTATGTTGTTATGCGGTTTGACCGATAAAGATCTTCGTAGAATATGTAGGAGCCAATATGAGCATCCAGGTTCCTCTATTGGTTATTGACCGGAGATGTGTCTCGGTCATGTCTACATAGTTCTCGAACCCGTAGGGTCTGCACGCTTAAAGTTTGATGACAATTTGTATTATGAGTTGGGTGTTTTGGTAACCGAAGTTTGTTCGGAGTCCCGGATGAGAACACGGACATGATGAGGAGTCTCGAAATAGTCGAGAGGTAAAGATTCAAATATTGGAAGGTAGTATTCGGTCATCGGAATGGTTCCGAGTGATTCGGGTATTTGTCCGGAGTACCGAGGGGTTACCGGAGCCCCCCGGGTAAATCATGGGCCTTATGGGCCATGGGAGAGAAGAGGGGACAGCCCACAAGCAGGAGGCACCCCCAAGGGGAGTCCAAATAGGAAGGGGAGGGGCGCGGCCCCCCTTTCCCTCTTCCTCTCCTCTCCTTCCCTCTTTCCCCCTCTGTTGGAAGGAAAAGGTGGGGGGGGGGCGAATCCTACTTGGACTGGGAGTCCAAGTAGGACTCCCCCCTTGGTGCGCCCCTCCTGGCCGCCGGCCTCCTCCCTCCCTCCTTTATATACGGGGTGGGGGCACCCCAAAGACACACCAAGAGTTCTCTTAGCCGTGTGCGGTGCCCCCTCCACAGTTTACTCCTCTGGTCATAGCGTCATAGTGCTTAGGCGAAGCCCTGTGTGGATCACATCACCATCACCGTCGCCACGCCGTCGTGCTGATTGAACTCCCCCTCGACCCTCTACTAGGTCAAGATTTCGAGGGACGTGATCGAGCTGAACATGTGCTGAACACAGAGGTGCCGTACGTTCGGTACTTGGATCGGCTGGATCGTGAAGACGTTCGACTGAAACCGCGTTAATCTAACGCTTCCGGTTTCGGTCTACGGGGGTACGTCAGCACACTCTCCCCATCTCTTTGCTATGCATCTCCTAGATAGATCTTGCGTGATCGTAAGAATTTTTTTGAAATTGCATGCTACGTTACCCAACAGTGGCATCCGAGCTAGGTCTATGCGTAGATGATATGCACGAGTAGAACACAAAGAGTTGTGGGCGATAATAGTCATACTTCTTACCACCAACGTCTTACTTTGATTCGTCGGTATTGTTGGATGAAGCGGCCCAGACCGACATTACATGACCGCGTTCATCAGACTGGTTCTACCGACGTGCTTCGCACACAGGTGGCTAGCGGGTGTCCGTTTCTCCAACTTTAGTTGAATCGAGTTTGACTACGGCCGGTCCTTGTTGAAGGTTAAAACAACACACTTGATGAAAAATCGTTGTGGTTTTGATGCGTAGGTAAGAACAGTTCTTGCTAGAAGCCCGTAGCAGCCACGTAAAACTTGCAACAACAAAGTAGAGGATGTCTAACTTGCTTTTGTAGGGCATGTTGTGATGTGATATGGTCAAGACGTGATGAGATATAAATTGTTGTATGAGATGATCATGTTTTGTAAAAGTTATCGGCAATTGGTAGGAGCCTTATGGTTGTCGCTTTATTGTATGAAATGCAATCGTCATGTAATTGCTTTACTTTATCACTAAGCGGTAGCGATAGTCGTAGAAGCAATAGTTGGCGAGACGACAACGACGCTGCGATGGAGATCAAGGTGTCAAGCAGTGACAATGGAGATCATGATGGTGCTTTGGAGATGGAGATCAAAGGCACAAGATGATGATGGCCATATCATGTCACATGTTTTGATTGCATGTGATGTTTATCCTTTATGCATCTTATTTTTCTTAGTACGGCGGTAGCATTATAAGATGATCCCTCACTAAATTTCAAGGTACAAGTGTTCTCCCTGAGTATGCACCATTGCGAAAGTTCGTCGTGCCGAGACACCACGTGATGATCGGGTGTGATAAGCTCTACGTTCACATACAACGGGTGCAAGCCACTTTTGCACCCGCATAATACTCGAGTTAAACTTGACGAGCCTAGCATATGCAGATATGGCCTCGGAACACTGAGACCGAAAGGTCGAGCGTGAATCATATAGTAGATATGATCAACATAGTGATGTTCACCATTGAAAACTACTCCATCTCACGTGATGATCGCACATGGTTTAGTTGATATGGATCACGTGATCACTTAGATGATTAGAGGGATGTCTATCTAAGTGGGAGTTCTTTAGCAATATGATTAATTGAACTTTAATTTATCATGAACTTAGTACCTGATAGTATTTTGCATGTCTATGTTGTTGTAGATAGATGGCCCGTGCTGTTGTTCTGTTGAATTTTAATGTGTTCCTAGAGAAAGCTAAGTTGAAAGATGATGGTAGCAACTACACGGACTGGGTCCGTAACTTGAGGATGTTCTGGAAGCACCTACAGTTCGTCTGGCAGTGCAAACCCGCTACAGTTCGTCATGCCGAGACACCACGTGATGATCGGGTGTGATAAGCTCTACGTTCACATACAACGGGTGCAAGCCAGTTTTGCACATGCAGAATACTCGGGTTAAACTTGACGAGCCTAGCATATGCAGATATGGCCTCGGAACACTGAGACCGAAAGGTTGAACGTGAATCATATAGTAGATATGATCAACATAGTGATGTTCACCATTGAAAACTACTCCATCTCACGTGATGATCGAACATGGTTTAGTTGATATGGATCACGTGATCATTGAGATGACTAGAGGGATGTCTATCTAAGTGGGAGTTCTTAAGTAATATGATTAATTGAACTTTAATTTATCATGAACTTAGTACCTGATAGTTTTTGCATATTTATGTTGTTGTAGATCAATGGCCCGTGCTACCATTCCCTTGAATTTTAATGCGTTCCTAGAGAAAGCTAAGTTGAAAGATGATGGTAGCAACTACATGGACTGGGTCCGTAACTTGAGGATTATCCTCATTGTTGCACAGAAGAATTGCGTCCTGGAAGCACCGCTAGGTGCAAGACCCGCTGCAGGAGCAACTCCGGACGTTATGAACGTCTGGCAGAGCAGAGCTGATGACTACTCGATAGTTCAGTGTGCCATGCTTTACAGCTTAGAATCGGGACTTCAAAGACATTTTGAACGTCATGGAGCATATGAGATGTTCCAATAGTTGAATTTAATATTTCAAGCAAATGCCCAAGTTGAGAGATATGAAGTCTCCAACAAGTTCTATAGCTGCAAAATGGAGGAGAATAGTTCTGTCAGTGAACACATACTCAGAATGTCTGGGTACCACAACCACTTGACTCAGCTGGGAGTTAATCTTCCTGATGATAGTGTCATTGACAGAGTTTTTCAATCACTTGCACCAAGCTATAAAGGCTTCGTGATGAACTATAATATGCAAGGGATGGAAAAGACTATTCCTGAGCTCTTCGCGATGCTAAAGGCTGCGGAGGTAGAAATCAAAAAGGAGCATCAAGTGTTGATGGTTAACAAGACCACTAGTTTCAAGAAAAAGGGCAAAGGGAAGAAGGGTGTAGCGACCAGACCTCAAATAGTCTGACCTACCATGCACCAGTGTCAGCCCTGGATCAGTAATGCTGACACGCACAGTACAAATGGAGGATTTATAACAGAGTAGCAATCACACACTTATTACATCGGGTATCTCAAGAGAGAAATAAGTATGACAAATATGGCTTAAGGCCATCTAAAACGATAACAGCGGAAGACTTGGAAGATAAGTGAGTCCATCAACTCCAACGGCATCACTGAGTATAAGACCACGACCTAAGGCACCTTACTCGTCATCTGAAAAGTCTGCAACATGAAACATTGCAGCCCGAAAATGGGCCAGCACATGGAATATGCTGGCAATGTAACACATAGAGAGTAATGAACATGATAATGCTATACTACATGCATATATGGCTGGTAGAAGGCTCTATGGTTACAGTTTTGCAAAAAGCCAATTTTTCCCTACTGCAAAGGAATAAATTTTATTTAACTATCATGGTGGTTGTTAAACATTGAGAATGGTTGACAGCATCCTCAATCCCAATTAATTATCATCATCAAAACCCAACAAAATTAATTAAAGTAACATGATGAGATTCACATGATAATCCAGATACTAGATACTCAAGACGTCCATAACTGGGGACACGGCTAATCATGATTAGTTTGTACACTCTGCAGAGGCTTGTGTACTTTTCCCCACAAGACTCGATCTCCTCCGTTGGGATTCTCGCACTTCATGGTGTTTGAGAAACGGATGACCGAGACACAGTCTTTCAGAAGTGTTTGCACCTTACGATGTGATAGATCGTACCAACCTACATCCCCTACATCTGCTAGTCTACCACGTAAGAGTTCACACAACTTAGTCAACTATGCTAGAGCCCATAATAGCTTCCGGCTGCACATGGAAGTTTCTAGCATGAATAATCTCATGATCCCTTTGAACCTGGGTGGTGGTCCAAAAGAAAACGGGCAATCCTGGAATACCCAGGTACCTCAATCCACCCAGATGTGAGTTTTAGTTGCCACCTTAGGGTTAACCAATTAATTAACAATCTCACATCTGTCATGGTAACACTCAAACCCAATCCACGTCTACTAGCATAGCATAGTAATATGAGCAAACGTAGAAGTAACTCCCAAGGGTTTGATAATAAGCAAGTGATAGGTACTACCTCATCTACTTCCCAATACCCATAATTTAATTAGATCCTAATCATGCAATGTTTGAGGATTGGTCTAATGCAATAAAACTGGGTAGTAAAAGAGGTATGATCAAAGTGTTACTTGCCTTGCTGATGATCCGTGAAACCTAGAGATTCGAAGTAGCAAGCGGCGCACTCCGGGTACTCTATCAGAAACAAACAAGCATACAATAAGCACTCATTAAATGCACAGGTAAAACTCAAATAAAGATCTAACCAGAAAGTTCAACTTAAGAACTCCGGTTTGCAAAAAGAAACAAATCGAACGAAGCAACGAAAGTCAAACGGCGAAAGAAACAAGCTTCGTTTACTAATCTGAATCTAGGTCAAATTTTACAGTAGCAAAAACTTGTTTGAATAGGTTAAACAGAAAGAGAATTTCGAGATGAAACTCTAGGCGCTTGAATCGCCTGATTCCGATAAACGAGCTAAAAGATATACCAGAACGAAAATCTGATCAGAAATCGCGATCTGGAATAATCACGGAAAATCCGACGAAAAAGAAAACTGACGAACAGTTAAACGAACGGACGTTCGTTAACTGCGACTAACCGGCGAACATGTTCGTTAAAATGAACGGATCGGTGAACGTTCACTAATGAACTAAACCAAAAAAAATAAACCGATCTATTAAAAAATCTAGGGTTTTCGGAGAAAAAAATAAACCGAACGGTTTTTTTTTAAAACCGGCACGGCGGCGGCTGCGGTTACCTCGGCGAGGTACTTCGGCGGGGCTCCGGCGGGGTCTCCGGGGGGGCGGCGAGGGGCGGCGGGGTGCGGCGTCGTCGGGGGCGGCGACGGGCGACGAACGGGGCGGCGGGCGGCGGCGTTCGGGAGCTCCGGCGGCTCCTCCTTCGGCGGCGGGGTCGGCTCCTTCGGGCGGCTCCTGGCGGCGGGGCGGGCGTCGGGGTGGGGTGAGGAGAGGGAGGCGGCGGGGCTGGGGTATTTAAGGGGGGGGTGCTGCTGCCTTGGGGAGGGGGCGACGGCGGCGGCGGCGTGTCCGACCAGGACACGGGCGGCGGCGGCTGGCGTGCTCGGGAGGGAGTCGGGGCGCTGGGCCACGCGGGGAGCTGGGCCGTCGGCTGGGCTTCGGCCCAGTCGGCGCGCTCGCGACTTTTTTTTAATAATTTCGCCGAACCTAAGAAAAATCATAGAAAAATAAATAAAAATCCAAAAAGGCCAAAACAAATTTTCACCGTCTAATTAAAATAATTAGAACGAGATGAACATTTTCTTGGCCCAAAAATGCAGTTTTGAAAACGTGCAATTTTTCTAATGCAATTAAAATTGCAAATAAAATCCGAATAAAATCAAATATTTGATTTCAATATTTTTCCTCCAATATTTCAATTATTTTGGAGAAGTCATATTTTCTCCTCTCATTTATTTTAATATGAAATATTTTTCGGAGAGAAAAATAATTAAAACCAAAAATCCTCGTTTCATTATTTGATAAAAGTCAAATATGAAACCGTGAAAAATCCCCAACTCTCTCCGAGGGTCCTTGAGTTGCTTAGGATTTTCAAGGATTTGCCAAAATGCAATAAAATATGCTATGCAATGATGATGTAATGTATAACATTCCAAATTGAAAATTTGGGATGTTACAAAGGGGAACTTCAAGAAGAATAGCAAACAAGTTGCTGCTCAAGGGAAGAAGCCCAGGTCTGGACCTAAGCCTGAAACTGAGTGCTTGTACTACAAAGGGACCGGTCACTGGAAGCGGAACTACCCCAAGTATTTGGCGGATAAGAAGGATGGCAAAGTGAAAAGTATATTTGATATACCTGTTATTGATGTTTACCTTGCTAATGCTCGTAGTAGCGCCTGGGTATTTGATACTGGTTCTGTTGCTCATATTTGCAACTCGAAACAGGGGCTACGGATTAAACGAAGATTGGCTAAGGACGAGGTGACAATGCGCGTGGGAAATGGTTCCAAAGTCGACGTGATCGCCGTCGGCACGCTACCTCTACATCAACCTTCGGGATTAGTTTTAGACCTGGATAATTGTTATTTGGTGCCAGCGTTGAGCATGAACATTATATCTAGATCTTATTTGATGTGAGACGGTTATTCATTTAAATCAGAGAATAATGGTTGTTCTATTTATATGAGTAATATCTTTTATGGTCATGCACCCTTGATGAGTGGTCTATTTTTGTTGAATCTAGATTGTAGTGATACACATATTCATAATATTGAAGCCAAAAGATGCAAAGTTAATAATGATAGTGCAACTTATTTGTGGCACTGCTGTTTAGGTCATATTGGTGTAAAGCACATGAAGAAACTCCATGCTGATGGGCTTTTGGAATCACTTGATGTTTGCGAACCATGCCTCATGGGCAAGATGACTAAGACTCCATTCTCTGGAACAATGGAGCGAGCAACTAACTTATTGGAAATAATACATACTGATGTATGCGGTCCGATGAGTGTTGAGGCTCGCGGCGGGTATCGTTATTTTCTGACCTTCACAGATGATTTGAGCAGATATGGGTATATCTACTTAATGAAACATAAGTCTGAAACATTTGAAAAGTTCAAAGAATTTCAGAGTGAAGTGGAAAATCATCGTAACAAGAAAATAAAGTTTCTACGATCTGATCATGGAGGTGAATATTTGAGTTATGAGTTCGGTCTTCATTTGAAACAATGTGGAATAGTTTCGCAACTCACGCCACCAGGAACACCACAATGTAATGGTGTGTTTGAACGTCGTAACCGTACTTTATTAGATATGGTGCGATCTATGATGTCTCTTACACTGATTTACCGCTATCATTTTGGGGTTATGCTTTAGAGACAACTGCATTCACGTTAAATAGGGAACCATCTAAATCCGTTGAGACGACACCATATGAACTGTGGTTTAGCAAGAAACCTAAGCTGTCGTTTCTTAAAGTTTGGGGTTGCGATGCTTATGTGAAAAAGCTTCAACCTGATAAGCTCGAACCCAAATCGGAGAAATGTGTCTTCATAGGATACCCAAAGGAAACTGTTGGGTACACCTTCTATCACAGATCCGAAGGCAAGATATTCGTTGTTAAGAATGGATCCTTTCTAGAGAAGGAGTTTCTCTCGAAAGAAGTGAGTGGGAGGAAAGTAGAACTTGATGAGGTAATTGTACCTTCTCCCGAATTGGAAAGTAGTTCATCACAGAAATCAGTTCCAGTGATTCCTACACCAAGTAGTGAGGAAGCCAATGATGATGATCATGAAACTTCAGATCAAGTTACTACCAAACCTCGTAGGTCAACTAGAGTACTATCCGCACCAGAGTGGTACGGTAATCCTGTTCTGGAGGTCATGTTACTTGACCATGACGAACCTACGAACTATGAGGAAGCGATGATGAGCCCAGATTCCGCGAAATGGCTTGAGGCCATGAAATCTGAGATGGGATCCATGTATGAGAACAAAGTGTGGACTTTGGTTGACTTGCTCGATGATCGGCAAGCCATAGAGAATAAATGGATCTTCAAGAAGAAGACTGACGCTGATGGTAATGTTACTGTCTACAAAGCTCAACTTGTTGCGAAAGGTTTTCGACAAGTTCAAGCAGTTAACTATGATGAGACCTTCTCACCCGTAGCGATGCTTAAGTCTGTCCAAATCATGTTAGCAATTGCTACATTTTATGATTATGAAATTTGGCAAATGGATGTCAAAATTGCATTCCTTAATGGATATCTTAAAGAAGAGTTGTATATGATGCAACCGGAAGGTTTGTTGATCCTAAAGGTGCTAACAAAGTGTGCAAGCTCCAGCGATCCATTTATGGACTGGTGCAAGCCTCTTGGAGTTGGAATATACGCTTTGATAGTGTGATCAAAGCATATGGTTTTATACAGACTTTTGGAGAAGCCTGTATTTACAAGAAAAAAGCGAGTGGGAGCTCTGTAGCATTTCTAATATTTTATGTGGATGACATATTGTTGATTGGAAATAATACAGAATTTCTAGATAGCATAAAAGGATACTTGAATAAGAATTTTTTCATGAAAGACCTCGGTGAAGCTGCTTATATATTGGGCATCAAGATCTATAGAGATAGATCAAGACGCTTAATTGGACTTTCACAAAGCACATACCTTGATAAAGTTTTGAAGAAGTTCAAAATGGATCAGTCAAAGAAAGGGTTCTTGCCTGTGTTACAAGGTGTAAAGTTGAGTCAGACTCAATGCCCGACCACTGTAGAAGATAAAGAGAAAATGAGGTCATTCCCTATGCCTCAGCCATAGGTTCTATCATGTATGCGATGCTGTGTACCAGACCTTATGTGCGCCTTGCTATAAGTTTAGTAGGGAGGTACCAAAGTAATACAGGAGTGGATCACTGGATAGCGGTCAAGAACATCCTGAAATACCTGAAAAGTACTAAGGATATGTTTCTCGTTTATGGAGGTGACAAAGAGCTTGTCGTAAATGGTTACGTCGATGCAAGCTTTGAAACTGATCCGGATGACTCTAAGTCACAAACCGGATACGTATTTATATTGAATGGTGGAGCTATAAGTTGGTGCAGTTCCAAGCAGAGCGTCGTGGCAGGATCTACATGTGAAGCGGAGTACATAGCTGCTTCAGAAGCAGCAAATGAGGGAGTCTGGATGAAGGAGTTCATATCGGATCTAGGTGTAATACCTAGTGCATCAGGTCCAATGAAAATCTTTTGTGACAATACTGGAGCAATTGCCTTGGCGAAGGAATCCAGATTTCACAAGAGAACCAAACACATCAAGAGACGCTTCAATTCCATCCGCGATCAAGTCAAGGAGGGAGACATAGATATTTGCAAGATACATACAGATCTTAATGTTGCAGAACCATTGACTAAGCCTCTTCCACGAGCAAAACATGATCAGCACCAAGACTCCATGGGTGTTAGAATCATTACTATGTAATCTAGATTATTGACTCTAGTACAAGTGGGAGACTGAAGGAAATATGCCCTAGAGGCAATATAAAGTTGTTATTTATATTTCCTTATATCATGATAAATCTTTATTATTCATGCTAGAATTGTATTAACCGGAAACTTAGTACATGTGTGAATACATAGACAAACAGAGTGTCCCTAGTATGCCTCTACTTGACTAGCTTGTTAATCAAAGATGGTTAAGTTTCCTGACCATGGACATGTGTTGTCATTTGATGAACGGGATCACATCATTAGAGAATGATTTGCTGGCCAAGACCTATCCGTTAGCTTAGCATTATGATCGTTTAGTTTTATGGCTATTGCTTTCTTCACGACTTATACATATTCCTCTGACTATGAGATTATGCAACTCCCGAATACCGAAGGAACACCTTGTATGCTATGAAACGTCACAACGTAACTAGGTGATTATAAAGATGCTCTATAGGTGTCTCCGAAGGTGTTTGTTGAGTTGGAATAGATCAAGATTAGGATTTGTCACTCTGTGTATCGGAGAGGTATCTCTGGGCCCTCTCGGTAATGCACATCACTATAAGCCTTGCAAGCAATGTAACTGATGAGTTAGTTACGTGATGATGCATTATGGAACGAGTAAAGAGACTTGGTGGTAACGAGATTGAACTAGGTATGAGGATACCGACGATCGAATCTCGGGCAAGTAACATACCGATGACAAAGGGAATGATGTATGTTGTTATGCGGTTTGACCGATAAAGATCTTCGTAGAATATGTACGAGCCAATATGAGCATCCAGGTTCCGCTATTGGTTATTTACCGGAGATGTGTCTCAATCATGTCTACATAGTTCTCGAACCCGTAGGGTCCGCACGCTTAATGTTCGATGACGATTTGTATTATGAGTTGTGTATTTTGGTGACCGAAGTTTGTTCGGAGTCCCGGATGAGATCACGGACATGATGAGGAGTCTTGAAATAGTCGAGAGGTAAAGATTCATATATTGGAAGGTAGTATTCGGTCATCGGAATGGTTCCGAGTGATTCGGGTATTTATCCGGAGTACCGAGGGGTTACTGGAACCCCCCGGGGGAAATCATGGGCCTTATGGGCCATGGGAGAGAAGAGGGGACAACCCACAAGGGGGAGGCTCCCTCCCAAGGGGAGTCCGAATAGGAAGGGGAGGGGGCGCGACCCCCCTTTCCCTCTTCCTCTCCTTCCCTCTTTCCCCTCCGTTGGAAGGAAAAGGTGGGGGGCCGAATCCTACTTGGACTGGGAGTCCAAGTAGGACTCCCCCCTTGGCGCGCCCCTCCTGGCCGCCGGCCTCCTCCCTCCCTCCTTTATATACGGGGTGGGGGGAACCCCAAAGACACAACAAGATTTCTCTTAGCCGTGTGCAGTGCCCCCCTCCACAGTTTACTCCTCCGGTCATAGCATCATAGCTTAGGCGAAGCCCTGCGTGGATCACATCACCATCACCGTCGCCACGCCATCATGCTGACGGAACTCTCCCTCGACCCTCTACTGGATCAAGAGTTTGAGGGACGTCATCGAGCTGAACATGTGCTGAACATGGAGGTGTCGTCCGTTCGGTACTTGGATCGGTTGGATCGTGAAGACGTTCGACTACATCAACCGCGTTAATTTAACGCTTCCGCTTTCGGTCTATGAGGGTACGTGGACGCACTCTCCCCATCTCGTTGCTATGCATCTCCTAGGTAGATCTTGCGTGATCGTAGGATTTTTTTGAAATTGCATGCTACGTTACCCTACAATACCCATAGGATTCTTATAAGCAGTTCTATAAGCCCATAATGTATTATCAAGTTTCTTAGACCAATTCTTTCTAGATCTATTAACAGTCTTTTGCAAAATTAATTTGATCTCTCTATTACTCAATTCTACTTGACCACTAGACTGAGGATGACAAGGAGATGCAATTCTATGGTTAACATCATACTTAGCAAGCATTTTACGGAAAGCGCCATGAATAAAATGTGAACCACCATTAGTCATTAAATATCTAGGGACTCCAAACCTCGGAAAAATAACTTCTTTAAGCATCTTAATAAAAGTGTTGTGATCAGCACTAATAGTTGGAATAGCTTCTACCCACTTAGTAACGTAATCAACAGCAACTAAAATATGTGTATACCCATTAGAGGAAGGAAAATGTCCCATATAATCAAAGCCCCAAACATAAAATGGTTCAATAACAAGTGAATAATTCATAGGCATTTCCTGACGTATACTAATATTACCGATCACAAGACAAGACAAACTTACGAGCATCCTTAAAGAGAGTGGGCCAATAGAAACCGGATTGCAATACCTTATGTGCAGTTCTATCTCCAGCGTGGTGTCCTTCGTAAGACTCGGAGTGGCACTTGCGTAGGATCTGTTCTTGTTCATGCTCAGGTACACAACGTCTAATAACACCATCTACTCCTTCTTTATAAAGGTGTGGGTCATCCCAAAAGTAATGTCTTAAATCATAGAAAAACTTTTTTCTTTTGCTGGTATGTGAAACTAGGTGGTATAAATTTAGCAACAATGTAATTAGCATAATCAACATACCATGGGGTGTTATGAGAGGCATTTATGACATTTAATTGTTCATCAGGAAAGCTATCATCAATGGGCAGTGGGTCATCAAGAACATTTTCTAACCAAGACAAGTTGTCTGCAATGGGGTTCTCAGCTCCCTTTCTATCAATAATATGCAAATCAAATTCTTGTAGCAAGAGAACCCATCTAATAAGCCTAGGTTTGGCATCTTTCTTTTCCATCAGATATTTAATAGCAGCATGATCAGTGTGAACAGTTACTTTAGAATCAACAATATAAGGTCTGAACTTATCACATGCAAATACAACTGCTAAAAATTCCTTTTCAGTAGTAGCATAATTTTTCTAGGCACTGTCTAGAGTTTTACTAGCATATTGAATAACATTTAATTTCTTATCAACTCTTTGTCCTAGAACAGCACCAACAGCATAATCACTAGCATCACACATAATTTCAAAGGGTAAATCCCAATCAGGTGGCTGATCAATAGGTGCAGAAATCAAGGCTTTCTTAAGTATTTCAAATGCTTCTACACAATCATCATCAAAAACAAAAGGAACATCTTTTTGCAAGAGATTAGTGAGAGGCCAAGAAATTTTAGAGAAGTCTTTAATAAACCTCCTATAGAAACCAGCATGACCAAGGAAACTTCTTATACCTTTGATATCTTTAGGACAAGACATCTTTTCAATAGCATCTACTTTAGCTTTATCAACTTCAATACCTCTTTCAGAAATTTTATGCCCCAGGACAATACCTTCATTAACCATAAAGTGACACTTCTCCCAATTCAATACAAGATTAGTTTCTTCACATCTCTACAAAACTCAATCAAGGTTGCTTAAGTAATCATCAAAAGAAGTTCCGTAGACAGAGAAATCATCCATCAAAACCTCAACAATCTTTTCACAAAAGTCAGAGAATATATCAGTCATACATCTTTGAAAGGTAGCAGGTGCATTGCATAAACCAAAAGGCATATGTCTATAAGCAAAGGTACCGAAAGGGCAAGTAAAAGTTGTTTTCTCTTGATCATCTTTTGACACAGGTATTTGAGAGAAACCAGAATAACCATCTAGAAAGCAAAAGTGTGTATGCTTGGATAATATTTCTAGCATTTGATCAATAAAAGGTTGAGGGCAATGATCTTTTCTAGTAGCTTTATTTAATCTGTGAAAATCAATTACCATTCTATAACCTGTAACAATTCTTTGTGGAATCAATTCATTCTTATCATTAGGAACAACAGTAATACCTCCCTTCTTAGGGACACAATGAACAGGACTTACCCATTGACTATCAGCAATAGGATAAATTATACTTGCCTCCAGAAGCTTTAGTATTTCATTTCTTACCACTTCTTTCATCTTAGGATTTAACCGTCGTTGATGATCAACAACTGGCTTGGCATCTTTCTCCAATTTAATTTTGTGCTGACATAGAGTGGGACTAATGCCCTTAAGATCATCAAGAGTATATCCAATAGCGGCACGGTGCTTCTTCAGAGTTTTCAGTAATTTCTTTTCTTCATGCTTTGAAAGTTTGGCACTAATAATAACATGATATATCTTCTTTTCATCAAGATAAGCATATTTCAGAGTATCAGTTAATTGTTTAAACTCAAACACGGGATCATCCTTGGGTGGAGGAGGATCTCCAACGATATCAACAGGCAAATTGTGTTTCAAAATAGGTCCTTGATTAAAGAATACTTCATCTATTTCCCTTCTTTCATTCATAAACATATCATTTTCATGGTCTAGCAAATATTGTTCTAAAGGATCGTTAGGGGGAACGGCAATAAAAGCAAGACCAATAATTTCATCCTTACTACGAAATTCTTTATCATGGGGCTGTCTACGAAATTTAGAGAAATTGAAAGCATGAGACATATCCCCTAAACCAACAGTAACAATATCCTTCTCGCAGTCTATCTTAGCATTAACATTATTCAAGAAAGGTCTACCAAATATAATGGGACAAAAATTATCTTGTGGGAAACCAAGAACAAGAAAATCAGTATGGTATTTTATTTTCCCACACAAGACTTCAACATCTCTAAAAATCCCAATTGGTGATATAGTATCTCTATTAGCAAGCTTAATAGTAACATCAATATCTTCTATCTCAGCAGGTGCAATATCATTCATAATTTCTTTATATAAGGTATAAGGAATTGCACTCACACTAGCACCCACATCACATAAGCCATGATAACAATGATCTCCAATTTTAAGAGGAACAACATGCATGCCAACGATAGGTCTATGTTTATCATTCATACCGGGTTTGGCAATTCTAGCAGCTTCATCAAAGAAATAAATAACACGCCCCTCAATATTATCAACCAAGAGATCTTTAACCATAGCAATACCAGGTTCAACTTTAATTTTCTCAGAGGGTGTAGGTGTCCTAATACAACTTTTGTTGACCATAGTTGAAGCTTTAGCATGATCCTTTATTCTAACAGGGAAAGGTGGTTTCTCAATATAAGCAGTAGGAACAATAGGATCAACATTATAAGTAATAGTTTCTTCTTCAACTTTAATAGGTTCTACTACTTTAACTTCAATGGGAAGATGATATTTAAACCACTTATCCTTAGGGAGATCAACATGAGTAGCAAAAGATTCACAGAAATAAGCTACTATCTCAGAGTCAAGTCCATATTTAGTGCTACAAATCACGAAAAGCATCGGTACCCATAAAAGATTTAACACAATCAAACTTAAGGTTTATACATGACTCTTTACCTTCGCCGAGTTCCCAATATTCAGAGTTGCGTTTAATTCTTTCCAATAAATCCCATTTGAATCCAGTATCTTTCTTCATATAGGAACCAGTACAAGAAGTATCGAGCATGGATCGATCATTATGAGAAAGCCGAGCATAAATTTTTTGAATAATAATTTCTCTTGAGAGCTCATGATTGGGGCATGAATATAACATTGACTTAAGCCTCCCCCAAGCTTGAGCGATACTTTCTCCTTCACGAGGCCAAAAATTATATATATAATTCGGATCACGATGAACCAGATGCATAGGATAAAACTTCTGATGAAATTCCAATTTCAATTGGTTGTAGTTCCATGATCCAATATCATCCAATAGCATATACCATGTCAATGCCTTTCCCTTCAAAGATAAAGGGAAGGCTTTCTTCTTGACAACATCCTCGGGCATACCTGCAAGCTTAAATAATCCACAAACTTCATCCACATAGATTAGGTGCATATCGGGACGTAATGTTCCATCTCCTGCATAAGGATTAGCTAGCAGTTTCTCTATCATACCCGGAGGAATTTCATAATAAATGTTTTCAGTAGGTGCAGTAGGTTGAGGAGCAACTCTTTGATCTTCTGGTCGAGGTGAAGATACCCCGAACAAGCCCCTCAAAGGATTATTTTCCATAGTAATAAGTGACAGTAAATTTCAGCACACTATATAAATGGTTCCTTACCAAAGGCGCTTCACTCCCCGGCAACAGTGCCAGAAAAGAGTCTTGATGGCCCACAAGTATAGGGGATCTATCGTAGTCCTTTCGATAAGTAAGGGTGTCGAACCCAACGAGGAGCAGAAGGAAATGACAAGTGGTTTTCAGCAAGGTATTCTTTGCAAGCACTGAAATTATCGGTAACAGATAGTTTTGTGATAAGATAATTCGTAATGGGTAACAAGTAAATAAAGTAACTAAGGTGCAGCAAGGTGGCCCAATCCCTTTTTTAGCAAAGGACAAGCCTGGACGAACTCTTATATACTGCAAAGCGTTCCCGAGGACACATGGGAATTGTTGTCAAGTTAGTTTTCATCATGCTCATATGATTCACGTTCGTTACTTTGATAGTTTGATATGTGGGTGGGCCGGTGCTTGGGTGCTTCCCTTCCTTGGAAAAGCCTCCCACTTATGATTAACCCCTCTCGCAAGCATCCGCAACTACGAAAGAAAAAATTAAGGTAAACCTAACCATAGCATGAAACATGTGGATCCAAATCAGCCCCTTATGAAGCAACGCATAAACTAGGGTTTAAGCTTATGTCACTCTAGCAACCCATCATCTACTTATTACTTTCCAATGCCTTCCCCTAGGGCCAAATAATGGTGAAGTGTCCTGTAGTCAACATTCACATAACACCACTAGAGGAGAGACACCATACATCTCATCAAAATATCGAACGAATACCAAACTCACATGATTACTTATAACAAGACTTCTCCCATGTCCTCAGGAACAAATGTAACTACTCACAAAACATATTCATGATCAAGATCAGAGGAGTATTAATTATCATTAAGGATCTAAAAATATAATCTTCCACCAGATAAACCAACTAGCATTAACTACAAGGAGTAATCAACACTACTAGCAACCCACAGGTACCAATCTGAGGTTTTTGGACCAAGATCGAATACAAGAGATGAACTAGGGTTTGAGAGGAGATGGTGCTAGTGAAGATGTTGTTGGGGAACGTAGTAATTTCAAAAAAAATCCTACGCACACACAGGATCATGGTGATGCATATCAACAAGAGGGGAGAGTGTGTCCAAGTACCCTCGCAGACCGAAAGCGGAAGCGTTAGCACAACGCGGGTGATGTAGTCGTACGTCTTCACGATCCGACCGCTCCAAGTACCGAACGTACGGCACCTCCGAGTTCAGCACACGTTCAGCTCGATGACGTCCCGCGAACTCTGATCCAGCAGAGCTTCACGGGAGAGTTTCGTCAGCACGACGGCGTGATGACGGTGATGATGTTGCTACCGACGCAGGGCTTCGCCTAAGCACCGCTACGATATGACCGAGGTGGAATATGGTGGAGGGGGCACCGCACATGGCTAAGAGATCAAGATATCAATTGTTGTGTCTAGAGGTGCCCCCTGCCCCGTATATAAAGGACCAGGGGGGAGGAGGCGGCCGGCCAGGGGAGGGTGCGCCAGGGAGGAGTCCTACTCCCACCGGGAGTAGGACTCCTTCTTTTCCTAGTTGGAGTAGGAGGGGGAAAGGAAGGGAAGGAGAGAGAGGAAGGAAAGGGGGGCGCCGCCCCCCTCCTTGTCCAATTCGGACTAGAGGGGGAGGGGGGCGCGGCCTGCCCTAGCCGCCCCTCCTCTTCTCCACCAAGGCCGATCTTGGCCCATTAAACTCCCCGGGGGTTCCGGTAACCCCCCGGTACTCCGGTATATGTCCGAAACTCTCCGAAACCATTCCGGTGTCCGAACATAGTCATCCAATATATCAATATTTATGTCTCGACCATTTCGAGACTCCTCGTCATGTCCGTGATCACATCCGGGACTCCGAACTACCTTCGGTACATCAAAACACAAAACTCATAATACAATCGTCACCGAAACTTTAAGCATGCGGACCCTACGGGTTCGAGAACTATGTAGACATGACCGAGACTCGTCTCCGGCCAATAACCAATAGCGAAATCTAGATGCTCATATTGGCTCCTACATATTCTACGAAGATCTTTATCGGTCAACCCGCATAACAACATACGTTGTTCCCTTTTTCATCGGTATGTTACTTGCCCGAGATTCGATCGTCGGTATCTCAATACCTAGTTCAATCTCGTTACCGGTAAGTCTTTTTACTCATTCCATAATACATCATCCCGCAACTAAATCATTAGTTACAATGCTTGCAAGGCTTATAGTGATGTGCATTTACCGGGTGGGCCGAGAGATACCTCTCCGACAATCGGAGTGACAAATCCTAATCTCGAAATGCGCCAACCCAACAAGTACCTTCGGAGACACCTGTAGAGCACCTTTATAATCACCCAGTTACATTGTGATGTTTGGTAGCACACAAAGTGTTCCCCCGGTAAACGGGAGTTGCATAATCTCATAGTCATAGGAACATGTATAAGTCATGAAGAAAGCAATAACAGAATACTAAACGATCAAGTGCTAAGCTAACGGAATGGGTCTTGTCCATCACATCATTCTCCTAATGATGTGATCCCGTTCATCAAATGACAACACATGTCTATGGCTAGGAAACATAACCATCTTTGATGAACAAGCTAGTCAAGTAGAGGCATACTAGGGACACATTGTTTTGTCTATGTATTCACACATGTATAGAGTTTCCGGTTAATACAATTCTAGCATGAATAATAAACATTTATCATGAAATAAGGAAATAAATAATAACTTTATAATTGCCTCTAGGGAATATTTCCTTCAGTCTCCCACTTGCACTAGAGTCAATAATCTAGTTCACATCGCCATGTGATTTAACACCAATAGTTCACATCACTATGTGATTAACACCCATAGTTCACATCGCCATGTGACCAACACATAAAAGGGTTTACTAGAGTCAGTAATCTAGTTCACATTGCTATGTGATTAACACCCAAAGAGTACTAAGGTGTGATCATGTTTTGCTTGTGAGAGAAGTTTAGTCAATGGGTCTGCCAAAATTCAGATCCGTATGTATTTTGCAAATTTCTATGTCTACAATGCTCTGCACGGAGCTACTTTAGCTAATTGCTCCCACTTTCAATATGTATCCAGATTGAGACTTAGAGTCATCTGGATCAGTGTCAAAGCTTGCATCGACATAACTCTTTACGACGAACCTTTTGTCACCTCCATAATCGAGAAACATATCCTTATTCCACTAAGGATAATTTTGACCGTTGTCCAGTGCTCCCTTGCCAAACTCAGTGTAGGGTATACAATAGATCTGGTACACAGCATGACATACTTTATAGAACCTATGGCTGAGGCATAGGGAATGACTTTAATTCTCTTTGTATCTTCTGCCGTGGTCGGACTTTGAGTCTTACTCAACTTCACACCTTGCAACACAGGCAAGAACTCTTTCTTTGACTGTTCCATTTTGAACTAATTCAAAATCTTGTCAAGGTACATACTCATTGAAAATCTTATCAAGCATCTTGATCTATCTCTATAGATCTTGATGCTCAACATGTAAGCAGCTTCACCGAGGTCTTTCTTTGAAGAACTCCTTTCAAATACTCCTTTATGCTTTCCAGAAAATTCCACATCATTTCTGATCAACAATATGTCATTTACATATACTTATCAGAAAGGTTGTAGTGCTCCCACTCACTTTCTTGTAAATACAGGCTTCACCGCAAGTCTGTATAAAACTATATGCTTTGATCAACTTATCAAAGCGTATATTCCAATTCTGAGATGCTTGCACCAGTCCATAGATGGATCGCTGGAGCTTGCATATTTTGTTAGCACCTTTAGGATTGACAAAACCTTCTGGTTGCATCATATACAACTCTTCTTTAATAAATCCATTAAGGAATGCAGTTTTGTTTATCCATTTGCCAGATTTCATAAAATGCGGCAATTACTAACATGATTCGGACAGACTTAAGCATCGCTACGAGTGAGAAAATCTCAACGTAGTCAACACCTTGAACTTTGTCAAAACCTTTTTCAACAAGTCTAGCTTTGTAGATAGTAACACTACTATCAGCGTTTGTCTTCCTCTTGAAGATCCATTTATTTTCTATGGCTTGCCGATCAACGGGCAAGTCAACCAAAGTCCACACTTTGTTCTCATACATGGATCCCATCTCAGATTTCATGGCCTCAAACCATTTCGCGGAATCTGGGCTCATCATCGCTTCCTCATAGTTCGTAGGTTCATCATGGTTAAGTAACATGAACTCCAGAATAGGATTACCGTACCACTCTGGTGCGGAACGTACTCTGGTTGACCTACGAGGTTCGATGGTAACTTGATCTAAAGCTTCATGATCATCATCATTAACTTCCTCAATAATTGGTGTAAGCATCACTTGAACTGATTTCAGTGAAGAAATACTTTCCAATTTAGGAGAAGGTACAATTACCTCATCAAGTTCTACCTTCCTCCCACTCACTTCTTTCGAGAGAAACTCCTTCTCCAGAAAGGATCCATTCTTAGCAACGAATGTCTTGCCTTCGGATCTGTGATAGAAGGTCTACCCAACTGTCTCCTTTGGGTATCCTATGAAGACACATTTCTCTTATTTGGGTTTGAGCTTATCAGGATGAAACTTTTTCACATAAGCATCGCAACCCCAAACTTTAAGAAATGACAACTTTGGTTTCTTGCCAAACCACATTTCATACGGTGTCGTCTCAACGGATTTAGATGGTGCCCTTTTTAACGTGAATGCAGCTGTCTCTAATGCATAACCCCAAAACTATAGTGGTAAATCGGTAAGAAACATCATAGATTGCACTATATCCAATAAAGTACGGTTATGACGTTCGGACACACCATTTGCTGTGGTGTTCCAGGTGGCACGAATTTGTGAAACTATTCCACATTGTTTTAATTGAAGACCAAACTCGTAACTCAAATATTTGTCTCCGCGATCAGATCGTAGAAACTTTATTTTCTTATTATGATGATTTTCCACTTCACTCTGAAACTTTTTGAACTTTTCAAATGTTTCATACTTATGTATCATCAAGTAGATATACCCATATCTGCTCAAATTATATGTGAAGTCAGAAAATAATGATACCCGCCGCGAGCCTCGACACTCATCGGACTGCATACATCAGTTTCCAACAAGTCTATTGCTCACTCCATTGTTCCGGAGAACGGAGTCTTAGTCATCTTGCCCATGAGGCATGGTTTGCAAGCATCACCTGATTCATAATCAAGTGATTCCAAAAGCCCATTAGCATGGATTTTCTTCATGAGCTTTACACCAATATGACCTAAACGGCAGTGCCACAAATAAGTTGCACTATCATTATTAACTTTGCATTTTTTGGCTTCAATATTATGAATATGTGTATCACTACAATCGAGATCCAACAAACCATTTTTATTGGGTGTATGACCATAGAAGGTTTTATTCATGTAAACAGGACAACAATTATTCTCTAATTTAAATGAATAACCGTATTGCAATAAACATGATCAAATCATATTCATGCTCAACGCAAACACCAATAACATTTATTTGGGTTCAACACTAATCCCGAAAGTATAGGGAGTGTGCGATGATGATCATATCAATCTTGGAACTGCTTCCAACACACATCGTCACTTCACCCTTAACTAGTTTCTGTTCATTCTGCAACTCCCGTTTCGAGTTACTACTCTTAGCAACTGAACTAGTATCAACTACCGCGGGGTTGCTATAAACACTAGTAAAGTACACGTCAATAACATGTATATCAAATATACCTTTGTTCATTTTGCCATCCTTCTTATCCGCCAAGTATCTAGGGGCAGTTCCACTTCCAGTGACCATTTCCTTTGCAGTAGAAGCACTCAGTTTCAGGCTTGGGTCTAGCTTTGGGCTTCTTCACGGGATTAGCAACTTGCTTGCCGTTCTTTTTGAAGTTCCCCTTCTTCCCTTTGCCCTTTTCTTGAAACTAGTGGTCTTGTCAACCATCAACACTTGATGCTTTTCTTGATTTCTACCTTCGTCGATTTCAGCATCACGAAGAGCTTGGGAATCGTTTTCGTTATCCCTTTATAGTTCATCACGAAGTTCTAGTAACTTGGTGATAGTGAGTAGAGAACTCTGTCAATCACTATCTTATCTGGAAGATTAACTCCCACTTGATTCAAGTGATTGTAGTACTCAGACATTTTGAGCACATGCTCACTAGCTGAGCTATTCTCCTCCATCTTGTAGGCAAAGTACTTGTCAAAGGTCTCATACCTTTCGACATGAGCATGAGTCTGAAATACTAATTTCAACTCTTGGAACATATCATATGCTCCGTGGCGTTTCAAAAACATCTTTGAAGCCCCGATTCTAAGCCGTAAAGCATGGTGCACTAAACTATCAAGTAGTCATCATAATGAGCTTGCCAAATGTTCATAACGTCTGCATTTGCTCCTGCAATCGGTCTGTAACCTAGCGGTGCATCAAGGACATAATTCTTCTGTGCAGCAATGAGGATAATTCTCAGATCACGGATCCAATCCGCATCATTTCTACTAACATCTTTCAACTTAGTTTTCTCTAGGAACATATCAAAAATAAAACAGGGGAGCTAAACACGAGCTATTGATCTACGACATAGATATGCTAACACTATCAGGACTAAGTTCATGATAAATTAAAGTTCAATTAATCATATTACTTAAGAACTCCCACTTAGATAGACATCCCTCTAGTCATCTAAGTGATCACGTGATCCAAATCAACTAAACCATGTCCGATCATCACGTGAAATGGAGTAGTTTTCAATGGTGAACATCACTATGTTGATCATATCTACTATATGATTCACGCTTGACCTTTCGGTCTCAGTGTTCCGAGGCCATGTCTACATATGCTAGGCTCGTCAAGTTTAACCCAAGTATTTCTGCGTGTGGAAAACTGGCTTGCACCCGTTGTATGTGAACGTATAGCTTATCACACCCGATCATCACGTGGTGTCTCAGCACGACGAACTTTGGCAACGGTGCATACTCAGGGAGAACACTTTTATCTTGAAATTTAGTGAGAGATCATCTTATAATGCTACCGTCAATCAAAGCAAAATAAGATGCATAAAAGATAAACATCACATGCAATCAATATAAGTGATATGATATGGCCATCGTCATCTTGTGCTTGTGATCTCCATCTCCGAAGCACCGTCATGATCACCATCGTCATCGGCGCGACACCTTGATCTCCATCGTAGCATCGTTGTCGTCTCGCCAACTATTGCTTCTACGACTATCGCTACCGCTTAGTGATAAAGTAAAGCAATTACAGGGCTATTGCATTGCATATAATAAAGCGACAACCATATGGCTCCTGCCAGTTGTCGATAACTCCGTTACAAAACATGATCATGTCATACAATAAAATATAGCATCATGCCTTGACCATATCACATCACAACATGCCCTGCAAAAACAAGTTAGACGTCCTCTACTTTGTTGTTGCAAGTTTTACGTGGCTGCTACGGGCTGAGCAAGAACCGTTCTTACCTACGCATCAAAACCACAATGATAGTTCGTCAAGTTAGTGCTATTTTAACCTTCTCAAGGACAGGGCGTAGCCACACTCGGTTCAACTAAAGTTGGAGAAACTGACACCCGCCAGCCACCTGTGTGCTAAGCACGTCGGTAGAACCAGTCTCGCGTAAGCGTGCGCGTAATGTCGGTCTGGGCTGCTTCATCCAACAATATCGCCGAATCAAAGTATGACATGCTGGTAAGTAGTATGAATTGTATCGCCCACAACTCACTTGTGTTCTACTCGTGCATATAACATCTACGCATAAACCTGGCTCTGATACCACTGTTGGGGAACGTAGTAATTTCAAAAAAATTCCTACGCACATGCAGGATCATGGTGATGCATAGCAACGAGAGGGGAGAGTGTGTCCATGTACCCTCGTAGACCGAAAGCAGAAGCGTTAGCACAATGCGGTTGATGTAGTCATACGTCTTCACGATCCGACCGATCCAAGTACCGAACGTACGGCACCTCTGAGTTTAGCACACGTTCAGCTCGATGACGTCCTGCGAACTCCGATCCAGCAGAGCTTCACGGGAGAGTTTCGTCAGCACGACGGCGTGATGATGGCGATGATGTTGCTACCGACGCAGGGCTTCGCCTAAGCACCACTACGATATGACCGAGGTGGAATATGGTGGAGGGGCACCGCACACGGCTAAGAGATCAATTGTTGTGTCTAGAGGTGCCCCCGTATATATATAAAGGACCAGGGGGAGGAGGCGGCCGGCCAGGGGAGGGCGCACCAGGGAGGAGTCCTACTCCCACCGGGAGTAGGAGCCTTCTTTTCCTAGTTGGAGTAGGAGGGGGAAAGGAAGGGAAGGAGAGAGAGGAAGGAAAGGGGGGCGCCCCCCTCCTTGTCCAATTCGGACTAGAGGGGGAGGGGGGCGCAGCCTGCCCTAGCCCCCCCTCCTCTTCTCCACTAAGGCCTATCTTGGCCCATTAAACTCCCCGGGGGGGTCCGGTAACCCCCTGGTACTCCGGTATATGTCCGAAACTCTCCGAAACCATTCCGGTGTCCGAACATAGTCATCCAATATATCAATCTTTATGTCTCGACCATTTAGAGACTCCTCGTCATGTCTGTCATCACATCCGGGACTCCGAACTACCTTCGGTACATCAAAACACAAAACTCATAATACAATCGTCCCCGAAACTTTAAGCGTGCGGACCCTACGGGTTCGAGAACTATGTAGACATGACCGAGACTCGTCTCCGGCCAATAACCAATAGCGGAACCTGGATGCTCATATTGGCTCCTACATATTCTATGAAGATCTTTATCGGTCAAACCGCATAACAACATACGTTGTTCCCTTTATCATCGGTATGTTACTTGCCCGAGATTCGATCGTCGGTATCTCAATACCTAGTTCAATCTCGTTAACGGTAAGTCTCTTTACTCGTTCCGTAATACATCATCCCGCAACTAACTCATTAGTTACAATGCTTGCAAGGCTTATAGTGATGTGCATTTACCGAGTGGGCCGAGAGATACCTCTCCGACAATCGGAGTGACAAATCCTAATCTCGAAATACGCCAACCCAACAAGTACCTTCGGAGACACCTGTAGAGCACCTTTATAATCACCCAGTTACGTTGTGACGTTTGGTAGCACACAAAGTGTTCCTCCGGTAAACGGGAGTTGCATAATCTCATAGTCATAGGAACATGTATAAGTCATGAAGAAAGCAATAGCAGAATACTAAACGATCAAGTGCTAAGCTAACGGAATGGGTCTTGTCCATCACATCATTCTCCTAATGATGTGATCCCGTTCATCAAATGACAACACATGTCTATGGCTAGGAAACATAACCATATTTGATGAACAAGCTAGTCAAGTAGAGGCATACTAGGGACACATTGTTTTGTCTATGTATTCACATATGTATAGAGTTTCCGGTTAATACAATTCTAGCATGAATAATAAACATTTATCATGAAATAAGGAAATAAATAATAACTTTATTATTGCCTCTAGGGCATATTTCCTTCAGATGTTGATGGAAATTGACCCCCTCTCGATGAGAGGATCGTTGGTGATGACGATGGCGATGATTTCCCCCTCCCGGAGGGATGTTTCCCTAACAGAACAGCTCCGCCGGAGCCCTAGATTGGTTCTGCCCAGGTTCCGCCTCGAGACAGCGGCGCTTCATCCCAAAAGCTTCCTTCTGATTTTTTCCAGGTCAAACACACCATATAGCCAAAGATGGGCACCGGAGGCCTGCCAGGGGCCCACAAGGTCGGGTGGAGGGCCCAGGGGGTAGGGCGCGCCCTCCACCCTTGTGGTTCGCTGGTGGTCCCCCTCTGGTACTTTATTCGCCCAATATTTTTATATATTCCAAAAACATGCTCCTTTTCCAGTCCAGAATTCCAGCTGCCGGCATTCTCCCCCTTCATGTAAACCTTATAAAATAAGAGAGAATAGGCATAAGTATTGTGATATAATGTGTAATAACAGCCCATGATGCATTAAATATCAATATAAAAGCATGATGCAAAATGGGCGTATCATCCTCTGTACAAGCTTCTGTTTCCACTTTGCGATAAGCGGTAGTAGAGTGGCTTCTTGGGGAGCATTGTGCCTCCACACCGTGATACGTCTCCAACGTATCTACTTTTCTCACGCTTTTCCTCTTGTTTTGGACTCTAATTTGCATGATTTGGATGAAACTAACCCCGGACTGACACTGTTTACAACAGAACTACCATGGTGTTGTTTTGTGCAAAAATAAAAGTTCTCGGATTGGAACGAAACTTTGCAAGGAATTTTTGTATCAATAATAAGACTTTCTGGAGCCAAGACCCACCAGAGAGGGGCCCCTGGTTGGGCACAACCCACCAGGGCGCGCTCCCCTCTCCTGGCGTGCCCAGGTGGGTTGTACCCACCTGGTGGCCCCGCTGACGACCCCCCTAATACTATAAATTCACATTATTCCAGAAAAAAATCAGGGAGAAAGAATTATCGTGATCCACGAGACGGAGCCGCCGCCAAGCCCTGTTCTTCCTTGGGAGGGCAGATTTGGAGTCCGTTTGGGGCTCCGGAGAGGGGGATCTTCATTCTTCGTCATCACCAACCAATCTCCATCGCCAATTCCATGATGCTCCCCACCGGGAGTGAGTAATTTCTTCGTAGGCTCGCTGGTCGGTGAGGAGTTGGATGAGATTCATCATGTAATCGAGTTAGTTTTGTTAGGGCCCGATCCCTAGTATCCACTATGTTCTTAGATTGATGTTGCTATGACTTTGCTATGCTTAATGCTTGTCTCTTTGGGCCCGGGTGCCATGAACTCAGATCTGAACCGTTTATGAATTCATCATTATATGCATGTTTTAGATCCGATCTTGCAAGTTATAGTCACCTACTACGGTTATGATCCGACAACCCCGGAGTGACAACAATCGGGCCCACTCTCGGTGATGACCGTAGTTTGAGGAGTTCATGTATTCACTATGTGTTAATGCTTTGTTCCGGTTCTCTATTAAATGGAGGACTTAATATCCCTTAGTTTCCAATATGGACCCCGCTGCCACGGGAGGGTAGGACAAAAGATGTCATGCAAGTTCTTTTAATAAAGCATGTATGACTATTTACAGAATACATGCCTACATTATATCGATGAACTGGAGCTAGTGCCGTATCGCCCTAGGTTATAACTGTCACATGAAGAATATCGTGCAACAAGTCACCGATCCAATGCCTACGAATTTATTTATATTGATCTTGCTGCGTTACTATTGCTATCATGACTATTACACTTGCTACAAATTACTGCTATCACAGTTACTGTTACCGTTGCTGTTGTCATTACTATCAAAACTATCAAACTACTTTGCTACTGATCACATTGCTGCAGATAATTAAACTCCAGGTGTGGTTGAATTGACAACTCAGCTGCTAATACCTTCAAATATTCTTTGGCTCCCCTTGTGTCGAATCTATAAATTTGGGTTGAATACTCTACCCTCAAAAACCGTTGCGATCCCCTATACTTGTGGGTTATCAAGACCTTTTTCTGGCGCCGTTGCCGGGGAGCATAGCTATATTTGTTGAGTCACTTGGGATTATTATCATATTATCACTATGAAGAATCTGAAGGATCCTAAGCCTAAGATATTTCCCTCAAGTACGAGGGGAGGTAAGAAACTGCCATCCAGTTCTTCTTTAGATTCACCTTATGTTATGAGTAAACTTGCAACACCACCACATGCTATTAATTCTGATATGTTGCAAGTTATTGATGATGCTACAACTAGAGATATTTGTGCTTGCAATGATAGAGATGATCTAGAGAAATTATTATGCAAGTATAAAGAAAAATCTCTGAATGCTAGAATGAAATGTGATCCTAAGTTTGCTACTTCACCTATCTTTATTGCTGATAAGGATTATGAATTCTCTGCCGACCCAGAGTTAATTACTTTGGTTGAATCTGATCCTTTCCATGGTTATGAAACTGAAACTGTTGTGGCACATCTTACTAAGTTGAATGATATAGCCACCCTTTTTACTCATGATGAGAAAACTCGCTACTACTTTATTCTCAAATTATTTCCTTTCTCATTAAAGGGTGATGCTAAAGCTTGGTACAATACTCTTGCTCCTGGTTGTGTGCGTAGTCCCCAGGATATGATTTATTACTTCTCTCAAAAATATTTTCCTGCTCATATGAAACAAGCTGCCTTACATGAAATATTTAACTTTGTGTAAACTAAAGAAGAGAGTCTCCCACAAGCTTGGGGGAGGCTTTGCCAGTTACTTAATGCTTTGCCTGATCATCCTCTTAAGAAAAATGAAATACTTGATATCTTCTATAATGGACTAACCAATGCTTCTAGGGATTTCCTAGATAGTTGTGCTGGTTGTGTTTTCAGGGAACGAACTATTGCTCAAGCTGAAGAATTATTGAATAATATATTGAAAAATTATGATGATTGGACTATTCCTAAACCACCGCCTAAACCCACTCCTAAGAAGAGGGGTATATTATATCTCAGTCCTGAAGATATGCAAGAAGCAGAGAAATCTATGAAGGAAAAAGGTATTAAAGCTGAGGATGTTAAAAATTTACCTCCTATTGAAGAAATACATGGGCTTAATACACCACCATTGCCTAAGGTGGTAGAGGTAAATTCTCTTATGAAGTTCAATGAAAATGATAATCCTCACAATATGCATCCTAGTCAATGCCTTTATGAGTTTGAAAACTATATTAGAAAACAAGATCACTTCAATGCAAATGTAAACAATTGAAATACAATTCTGATATGATTGCTTGCTTGAGTGACTTGTTATTTAGAATATCAAATGATGTTAGAGGTGTTGTAAAACATGCTTCTATGGTTCAAACCCAGTTAGAACAAGTTACTAAATCACAAAGAGAATTGATTGATGAAATGAATCATAATATACATGACTTTGTTGTTAGAGTTGCAACTAAAGGAGGTAAAATGACTCAGGAACCACTTTATCCCGAGGGACACCCAAAAAGAATTGAACAAGATTCACAAAGAGCTAACACTAGTGCACCTAGTCCTTCTAAAAAGAAAAAGAAAAATGATAGGACTTTGCACACTTCTAATGAACCTGAAATAGAGAAACCTCCTGATAATGATAATGAAACTTCTATCTCTGGTGCTGAAACTCAATCTGGTAATGAACACTCACCTAGTGATAATGAAAAAGACAATGATGAGGTTCATGAAGACACTCATACAAATAATGATAAAGAACCGGATAATGATGTTGAGATAGAACCACCTGTTGATCTTGATAACCCACAACCTAAGAATAAAAGGTATGATAAAAGAGACTTTGTGGCTAGGAAACACGGTAAAGAAAGAGAATCGTGGGTTCAAAAACCTATGCCTTTTCCACCCAAGTCAACTAAAAAGAATGATGATGAAGAATTTGAACGCTTTGCTGAAATGCCGAGGCCAGTCTTTTTGCGTACTCGCTTGACTGATATCTTGAAAATGCCTCCTTATGCAAAATACATGAAAGACATCATCACTAATAAGAGAAAAATACCAGAAGCTAAAATCTCCACTACGCTTGTTAATTACACTTTAAAGATGGGGTACCTAAAAAACTTGGAGATTCGGGAATACCAACTATACCTTGCTCTATCAAAAAGAATTATGTGAAAACTGCTTTGTGTGATTTAGGAGCTGGTGTTAGTGTTATGACTTTCTATTTATATAAAAAACTTGATTTGAGTAAACACACACCTACTGAAATATCTTTGCAAATGGCTGACAAATCAACTGCCATACCTATCGGTATTTCTGAGGATGTGCCCGTTGTTGTTGCTAATGTTACTATTTTGACTGACTTTGTTATACTTGAGATGCCCGAGGACGACAACATGCCGATTATCCTTGGTAGACCCTTCTTGAATACTAAGGGGCTATTATTGATTGCAATAAAAGCAAGGTCACTTTTCATATCAATGGTAATGAGCATACAGTGCACTTTCCGAAGAAACAATTCCAAGTGAATGGTATTAATGTTATTGAAAAATCTCCGACAATCACTATTGGAAGTTTTCAAATACCTCTACCTACTATCAAAAAGAAATATGAATTGCTTATTGTTGGGGAAATGCATATTCCCATTGAGGTAACTTAGTGATCTACGAAAGTTCTTCGGTTTCATGCTAATCGAAAGTGGTTGTTAATAAGACTTGATCAACCTTATTAATGAATAGTTTTTGAACGGTATGAAGTTGATGAATTTAGTAAGCACTAATTTTTGTCCCTACTTTTTATTCTTTGTTTTTATTAGTTAAATAAAATAAAATGCCATGTTTTGTCTGTTTTCTGAATTTTCCATGCAATAAAAAAATGACCCAAAAATAAAAGTTCTCAGAATGCCCTGAAAATTTTATATGATATTTTTCTGAATATTTAAGAATTTTTGGTGCAAATGGTACTAGAGGGAGGTGCACCAGGTGGGCACAACCCACCTGGGCGCGCCAGGACCCCTAGGCGCGCCTTGGTGGGTTGTGGTCCCCACGCGGGCCCCCTCACTTATCTCGTTAGCCCACATCATCACTCACCTCCAGAAAAAAATTCCCATTTCTCTCTCTCCTGTGTTCTTGAGCTCAAACCCGCGGATTTCGATCTCTTTGCCCGAAGCTCCATTTCCGAAACTGTTTCGGGGGATTGTTGCTTGGTATGTGACTCCATCATTTGTCCAATTAGTTTTTGTTTTAGTGGTTTATACTTTGAATAAATAGCTACTCTTGGTGCTGCTGTAGATGTGCTTGCATGTTCAGTTCTTAGTGTTCTAAGTAGTTTGAATGCTTGCTATGGCCTCTATGTATCCCTATGAGTAGTTGCTATCAATTTTGTGAAGTTTTGTTCGAAAAATTTTGTGAACTAAAAATTCAGATTTTTGTTCATAGGAAAAATTGTACGCGGACATGAATATCTTCAGGAAGTTTGGCTCAAAGAAGAACTCCAAGGGTGTTATTGGGTAGTCTTCCGACAATGATCTCCACCCTCAGAGGTTGGTGGAGGTACGGCCGTGCGAATGGCCGCACATCCCATTCCTGCAAGAAGCTGGAATTCATGAGGAGTTCATGCAATTTATTGCTAATGCCGGCCTCACCGACTTCATCGCAGATGAGTGTGAACAGCACCAAATTCTCACGAACATCTTTGTTCAAAGCTTTACATTCTTGCCTAGAAATAATCCTCCTGGAGTGAGCTTTGATTTATATGTTGAAAACCACAAGATACCACTTACTGAATTTTGTGACTTATGCATGATCCCGTCTGATGGGAGTTTGGCTGAGCCTAGGCCGGCCGAGTTTGAGGATTTGTGTCGCACTTTGACAGTGGGTGATGAGAGAAGAGTGTCAGCCATCACTACCAGTGGCTTACATTTTCCTGTTGTTCGTTACTTTGCACTCTTCATTACCAAATGATTGCTTGCTAGGGAGAAGGTGGGTGCACTTAGTTCACCAGACCTTGCTGTTTTACGTTGTGCAATAGAGGGCGACAACACTTATAGCTTGGGAGCTATTGTGGCTCGTCACCTCCATCTTAATAAATCTCAAGGGAAAATACATGGTGGGATTTTTGCTACTCGTTTGGCGGCTCACTTTGAGGTTGAGTTACGCCCTCATGATTACCCTCTGACCAAGGTTTACCTAGACCGAGCAGCCATGGATCACCATCACTTTCTTGCACATGATCGTCCTGATGTTGCCATTCCTTATAACCTGGTTTATAGCGTTGAAACTCGTGATGTTGTCCCCTTGCCTGCACCTGCTTTGTTTGATTCTGTTGCCAGGGCGGATATAGGATTATGCATGCAGACATCATCGCCTACTGGAACGCTCATGCTGCTGCAGAGGCTGCACAGGTACCTCAGCAGTGGGATGAGTGGATGCCCGCTCCTCAGGATCCCTACTACCCTCCAGGCTACTGACCGATTACCAACTTAGGCCAAAAGCCTAAGCTTGGGGGAGTACGTGTTCTCACCGACATTATATTCATGTTCACATATTATTCTATCTTTCGGTGTTCACACTTTTTCATTGTATCATCCATGCTTAGATTTATTTTCCTGCTTTCTTCTTGTGTGTTTGAAAAACTTTAAAAAGAAAACCAAAAAAATTAGTTGTGGCAATTTACTATCTATGCATGCTTAGTAGTAGTATTAAAAAGAAAATCCAAAAAGATTTCCTTGTTCTTCTTTTGCTTGTTGGGAGCTTTCCCGTGTAAATAGTTTTTCTCGTTTTTGCTTTTCCCTTTTATTTACTTGTTGAAGAAAACCAAAAACTCCAAAAATATTTCAGTGTGTTTCTCTGAATTTCTTTTCTTTTTATTCAAGTTGTAGCGAGGAGAAGACCACGATGAAAATGTTGAGTGGCTCTCATATGAATAACTGTTGAACTAATAAAGAACACATTTTACCTTGTCTTCTCATGTTGAATAAAATGTTTGCAGATTTCAGCTTAGTCCACGACATTCTTGCACTATTATTATTTTCATATCATTCGGTCGTGCAAGTGAAAGGCAATAATGACGACATTCGATGAGCTGGCCGTGGCAAAGAGAAACTGGTATGAACTCGACTTGTTCTGTCTGTGTAAATATGTTTAACCTAGTATCCATGCTTCAGCCCATTATGATTGAACATGTTTGCAATGACAATTAGAGATTATAGTTTCTCATGCCATGCATAAGTAGCTCGGAGTTGATAATGATTTATCTTGGATATCAACATAGCGTTAAAATTATTGTGATGTGGTATGATGATATGGTATCCTCCTCCCAATGTTCGAGTGGCTTGACTTGGTACATGTTCATGCATGTAGTTGAATCAAAACCAACATAGTCTCTATAATATTTATGTTCATGGTGTTCATATCCTACTCATGCTAGTGTCCAATGTTACTTATGCATAATGCCTGGTTATGATCGTTGTTGCTCTCTAGCTGGCCGATTCTCAATCTAAATTTCTAGCCTTCGCCTGTACTAAGTGGGAATTCTTCTTGTACATCAAAAACCTTGAACCCAAAGTTATTCCAGAAGAGTCCACCATACCTACCTATATACGGTATTACCCTGCTGTCCTAAGTAAATTTGCATGTTCCACCTCGAAAAACTTCAAAAAAATTATCCTTTTTGTGTGCCTGGATCGTTCATGGAACAACAGGAGGTGGTCGATATCTTTCGTGCTAAGCGGGTTATCCACAGGTCGAGTGTTTATTCACTCGCCATCGCACGAGGAAATGGGCGGCAATAGGGATTCCTAGTCTCGAACTAAAAAATGCAAATAATTAAACAAAACTCCCCCGGGACTGTTGTTGGTTTGGACGGCACCCGTTGTTTCGGACAAGCCGTGGAATGTGATTGTTGGTGGAAGGGGGACTAAACCTTTACTTTTATCGCTTGGGAACCGCCACTAGCGTGCTTAGCATGGAAGATGTTGATAACTGATGGTCGTGAAGTGAATAAGAAGGGTGCATGTCTCAAAGTATCATTTATCTTTGTTTTAAAAACTGAGCTCTAGCACCTCTGCAAATCACTGCTTCCCTCTGTGAAGGGACTTTCTATTTACTTTTATGTTGTGTCATCACCTTCTAAAAACAAGCGCCAGAAACTGAGTGGAGCACAGCTGTCATGATTTATGCATTGTGTGTAGCTAATGTTGGGTGCATCATGACTGGATCTTTTCTACCATGAATTACAATGTTTAGTCGCTGCTTGAACTTTGGAGGTGCTCTGCATTTATGTTTTGCGGTCTCAGAAAGGGCTAGCGAGATACCACTATTGTCATATTATATCATGGTTGTTTTGACAACATGTTGCTGTTTGAGATATCTTATTATTGCTTGCTAGCTGATTATGTCATTGATATGAGTCATTATAATCTTTAAGAGTTATTGTTGACATGGTTAGTTATAATGTTGGCTGAAAACCTGGGTGCTGTTTAAGCTTATTTATGCAAACAAGAGCAAAAGAGTTCATAAAAGTTTTTCTTTCTCACTTTCAGTTTATCAACTGAATTGCTTGAGGACAAGCAAAGGTTTAAGCTAGGGGGAGTTGATACGTCTCCAACGTATCTACTTTTTCTCACGCTTTTCCTCTTGTTTTCGACTCTAATTTGCATGATTTGGATGGAACTAACCCCGGACTGATGCTATTTTCAGCAGAACTACCATGGTGTTATTTTTCTGTAGAAATAAAAGTTCTCGGAATGTAACGAAACTTTGCGAGGATTTTTTATATCAATAATAAGAATTTCTGGAGCCAAGACCCACCAGAGAGAGGCCCCTGGTTGGGCACAACCCACCAGGGTGCGCCCCCTCTCCTGGCGCGCCCAGGTGGGTTGTAACCACCTGGTGGCCCTGCTTATGACCCCCCTGATACTATAAATTCACATTATTCCAGAAAAAATCAGGGAGAAAGAATTATCACGATCCACGAGATGGAGCCGCCGCCAAACCCTGTTCTTCCTCGGGAGGGCAGATCTGGAGTCCGTTTGGGGCTCCGGAGAGTGGGATCTTTGTTCTTCGTCATCACCAACCAATCTCCATTGCCAATTCCATGATGCTCCCCATCGGGAGTGAGTAATTCCTTCGTAGGCTCACTGGTCGGTGAGGAGTTGGATGAGATTCATCATGTAATCAAGTTAGTTTTGTTAGGGCTCGATCCCTAGTATCCACTATGTTCTTAGATTGATCTTGCTATGACTTTGCTATGCTTAATGCTTGTCACTTTGGGCCCGGGTGCCATGAACTCAAATCTGAACCGTTTATGAATTCATCGTTATATCCATGTTTTAGATCCGATCTTGCAAGTTATAGTCACCTACTACGGTTATGATCCGATAACCCCGGAGTGACAACAACCGGGCCCACTCTCGGTGATGATCATAGTTTGAGGAGTTCATGTATTCACTATGTGTTAATGCTTTGTTCCGGTTCTCTATTAAAAGGAGGCCTTAATATCCCTTTGTTTCCAATATGGACCCCACTGCCACGGGAGGGTAGGACAAAAGATGTCATGCAAGTTCTTTTAATAAAGCACATATGACTATTTCACTAAAAAAAAGACACATCCGTGACATTTTGGGCCGAACGAAAAAAAATTATGTCATACATATGACACTTCTATGACGATAATTGTGACAAAACCCGGTATCATCATAGATTTGGTGGGCTCCTACTTCTATGACAAAAAATCATGACAGAAAATGGGCTTTTCGTCCTGGGCGGGCCGGAGACGCAGCTGCATGACATTCTTTGGGCCGTCTATGACAGAAAAACCCGTGGTAGAAGCGAGGGGGAAGAAAATTTCGGGGAGTTCCCGGTTACGGTGGGAGGTCGGGGGCCGAGCGATGCGCGTTTCTCTCATACACGTATGCGCGTGTGTGCGAGGCGTTGGCTCTAACTGAACCTGAGCGACGCGTTGGGCTCTAACTGAACCCGAGCGATTGCACTGCAGGCTACGCGTTACTGAACCCGAGCGATCGATCGATGGCTGTTAACTGATCCCGATCGAGCGATTCCTTCGCTACTGTTGCTAACTGAAGTCGATCGATTGGATGAACGGTGAGCGTTGCGGGGGGCGGGGGGGGGGGGGGGGGTTGGATGAACAGTGAGCGGTGGCGTTGCCTCTGGGTGAACAGGACCCCGTGGTGTGGAGGGCTGGATGAACAGTAGACGGTGGAGGGGTGCCCGTGGAGGGGTGGTTGAACAGGACCCATTGGTGTGGAGGGCTGGATGAACAGTAGACGATGGAGGGGTGCCCGTGGAGGGGTGGTTGAATAGGACCCCGTGGTGTGGAGGGCTGGATGAACAGTAGACGGTGGAGGGGTGCCCGTGGAGGAGTGGTTGAACAGTAGCCGGTGGAGTAGCGCGCGGTGGAGGCTGGATGAACAGGAGCTCGTGGAGGCTGGAGGAGGTCGACGGTGGAGATGAACAGTATCCCGTGGAGTCCCGTTTTGCGGTACGCCACACCCCTCCCGATGAACAGGACCCCCGTTTCGACCATAGCGCTCCAACACAAGTCCGTTTCCTCCGTTTTGCGGTACGCCACACCCCTCCCGATCAACAGGACCCCCGTTTCGACCGTAGGAGGTCCGTTTCCTCCGTTTTACGGTACGCCAGACCCCTCCCGATGAACAAGATCCCGTTTCAAACGTGGCCGGTCGAACACAAGGCCGTTTCCTCCGTTCTGCGGTACGCCAGGCCTCGTTTCCATCGGCTGTTCCGTCGAAGCCCTCCCAATGAACACGACGACGCATTCTGTTCCGACCCAGCCGGTTGGCTCCCCATGAACACGACAACGACGTTATTTCTCCGTTCCGACCCAGCCATGTACACGAGCCCTGGCCGTACGTATGCGCGAGTAGGCGTTCGAGACCCCGCCCGTATGTACACATACGTGGCCATATTTTCTTTCTTGCACCCTGGTCGTTGTACGTACGTGTACATGCTACGTGCGCGCCTCTACTACGACACGTACGCGCCTCTACATACGTACACGTTCGCGACCAGAATGACAATGTTGCGTACGCTTCGACCAGGTGGGTCCCGACTGTCAGGCACTTCCTTGCCTGCGAAGATGTAGCTGGTGGGTCCCAGCAGTCAGGGGGCGAATCATTTTTTGTTGCCCGGACGCACTTCCTTGCGTGCGAAGATGTAGCTGGTGGGTCTCCGCAGTCAGGGGGAAACGTTTTTTTCGCGAAATACGGTGGCCCGTCCGGTGGGTCCCCGCTGTCAGGTGGAGGAATAATTATTTTGGGCGTAATAAGGAGGCACTTCCTTACTGCGGCTATGGACCCAGCTGTCAGCCTCTCCATGTACAGTCTACGTCCGATGGAAGCCGTTCCTTGACCACGTTGACCACGCCGCACCGAGAGCACCAGGGCGGTGGACGACGGCGAGGCCTAGGAAGGGGATGACGCGGAGCCGGGGAAGACGCGGCAGTGGAAGCCCGTGCAAAGAGGAGTACGAGGGTTCACTGGTTCGGCTGCGGTGTAAGGTTGCCGTCGCCGCAGGTCCTGGCCAGCGGTGGGAATAGTAGGGGCGGTGAGTTCTCCGCGGCAGCACAGCCGGCCACGGGAGGCAGGAGCATGCGGCACGACCGGCGCTGCTTTGGGCGGCTGGAGCAACAAGACCAGAGGTTGAAGAAGCACTACGGCCGTTGGATGGACATCATACGGTCACTGGAGCTAGAATCGTGCATATTGACTAAGTTGACAAAGCCCTCCGTCCCCGTCAACTTAGTAGGCCCACAAGTCAGCCTGCCACTATACTGGGTCCCAGCTAGCAGGGGGTACTCATTTTTTTGTGCGTAATAAGGACGCACTTCCTTGCGTGCGAAGATATAGCTGGTGGGTCCGAGCTGTCAGCGGCGGTAACGTTTTTTTCGCGAAATATGGAGGCCCTTTCGGTGGGTCCCAGATGTCAGGTGGAGGAATCATTATTTTGCGCGTAATAAGGAGGCATTTCCTTGCGTGCGGCCGTGGACCCAGCTGCCAGCCTCTCCACGTACAGTCCACTTCAGATGCATGTCGGTCGTTGACCACGTTAACCAGGCCGTGCCGGGAGCACCAGGGCGGTGGACGACGGCGAGGCCTAGGAAGGGAACAACACGGAGGCAGGGAAGACTCGGCAGTTGTTTCCCACGCGGAGGGGAGTACGACTATACGAGGGTTTACTGGTTCGTCTGCCGTCGCCGGAGAATAACAACAGGTGTGGGTGAGTAGAGGCATGGCTAGGCCAGCGATGGGAGTACGGTGGGGCGGTGAAGCCTGCGCGGCAGCACAGCCGGCCGCGGGGAGGAGGGAGCAGGCAGTCCCGCCGGCGCTTGTTTGAGCGGCTGGAGCAGGAAGAGCAGAGATTGAAGAAGCACGACGGCCGTTGGATGGACATCCAACAGTCACTGCTTGTGCGTCAACCTTCTTTTTAGGAAGGCCTCAAATCTGTGGAAAACAGCATACAACCCATCTGCCATTATTTCTAATAATTTACAGCCCATTTGCTAATTCTGAAGGTTTTTTTGGAGCCCATATTCTTTTTGTTAGCATTACAGCCCATATTGTGGCCACGGTTAAAAAATTATACGAAATGTTGCATATTTTGGTGCGGTCCGAACTGTTTTTAATCCCGAAATTTCGAGTCACATTCAAACTGATTTAAAAATAAATGTATATCAATATAAAATCCAACAAATTGTCCACGCATAAAAATTAATGCAATTTAAAATCTTGAAATGAAAAAAAGAAATTTGAAAGTAATTGCCGGTTTGATGTGTTTTAAAAATGTACAGCCCATTTCTCATTACTGATAGGCCATTTTCTCGTCCAGCCGAATGAAGCTCTCCTCGTCTTGAAAGATTTGCAGCCCAATAGGCCTGACAAAGCGACTTACTTGGCAAATCACAAAAAAACTGGGCTAGCCATTTTCAGAAAGAAAAAAAACTACTGGGCTGGTCTGTGGTAAACATAAAAGAGAAGGTTGTCTAGACATGCCAGAGTGCCCCGCACAGCCCTGTTGACACCCTGCTTCCGTCTCAAAAACAAATTAGATAAATGCCACAACAAATATGGCGATTCATAAAAATGCCACTGCAATTTCCAAACTTTGAAAAATGCCACTGCAATTTTTGCAAACTTTGGAAAACGCCACTGCAATTTCCAAACTTTGAAAAATGCCACTGCAATTTTTGCAAACTTTGGAAAACGCCACTGCAATTTGCAAACTTTGAAAAACGCCACTCCAGACTTCGAAAAATGCCACTGGGGATGGCATGAAATGGCATTTCTTAGAAACGCCAGATTTGGAGTGGCATTTATCAAATTAACCCAAAACAAAAATAACTGGGTGAGCTGCTGGGTCCCTGATGTCAACCGCTCGTTGTGCAACTCTCTCGTTTATTGACTACATTGACAATGGCATGGGACCCAGATGTCAGAAATCCCTTACGAGGAGCCATTTTTTATTGGATTGAAATAAGGAGGCACTTTGCTTGCGTACTGCCATGACCTTGGCGGGTCCCTGCTGTCATCCTCTCCACGTACAATCATCTCCTGGTTGTGTACGCGTCAACTTGGTAGGCCCGCAAGTCAGCCTCTAAACCCGTGGAGGACAAATACAACCCATTTAAAAAAAATAACAGCCCATTCCATATGTTCAAACGGAAAGTTCAACATTCAGAGCAAAGTAACAGGTCTGATCCACATATAGAGTACTGAACTTCCACGTTGACAACCATCATAGCCAAGTTAACTATCTACTTCCACTAATACTCTAGTAGCATACAAGTACTAACTTACTCTTAGCTAACTAGACGATGCCGGCCGCCATCTGCGGTACACGCTAAACGCCGGCACCGGCGTCCTCCGCCTCGCCTCGGACTTGCCAGAGGTGCGATAGGGCTTGTTGCTCGCGCGCGTTGGCCCTTTCCATGCCGGCATGGTCCACCGAAGCTTCGGCTTCTAAGCGGGAAACCCACTTGACGAGCTGGTAGTAAAAATCGGCGTCGCGAACGCGTGCTTGCCCGACAGCCTCCAGGGCTATTTGTCGGGCGCCGGCCTCCACGTAGTCGGCCCACGTGGGGGCGCTTTGCTCGCAACTCAGAGCGTCGGTGCGCTGCTGCTCCATGTCCCGCTGGCGGTGCAAATCGGCGATACGCTGCTCATCCGCCAAGCGGTCGCGCTCCAACAACTCCTGCTCCTCCGCCAGGCGGTCGCGCTCCAACAAGTCCTCGATCTCCGCATTGCCATCTAAAGACCGATAGAATGCCTCCTCCCGCCGTCTGCCTTCCGGTGAAAAACCGAACACTAGTTCCGGCGGTGACCGCCTCCGACCACGCCTATCACGGACGAGCGGGGGCATGGTGGACGTGGCGAGAGCGAGGATAAGTGGTGAGCAACGTCGGGCCGGTGGGGGCTTATGAGGATAGGGCGAGTTGGGTCACGGTGCCACCATAGAAGGCCGAGAAACAGTACTTATAAGCGGAAGGTAGCGCGACGGTCATCGGAATTCAATGCATAATGAAGCAGGCATGGCTTAGCGCGCCAGCTTGCCGTGCAAAACTAGAGAAACTGAAATTCTGACTGTGTCGTCCCGTCCCATCCGTGCTGGGTCGCACGCCGGCCTTACGGTCAAATGAGTGCACTTGAATCATCTCCCTCCTTGTCAATAATGATTCCACGGATTTAAAAGGCCCGCAACAATTAAAGCGCATCTTTTTTCGCATCAGTTAGCTGCCTTAATTACGACCGGCTACATGCGGGCACTCAAAATCGCTCGCAGCCAGTACGCGGAGCAGCATGCAACGAGTCGCAGCCGAGGGCATTAATTGATGAACTTTAGCTGGGAGATAAGGCATTTGCGAACGTTTTTGCTAGCAGTTTCTTCAGATTCGCATGGCATTTTCTTCAGAGCAGCTTGTCAGTTTCTTCAGAGATAGGCATTTCTATTCAAAAAACTGCCACTTCGGATCTTGCATCGCAACTAAAACAGCCAGGAGCGCATTAGTAGGCTAGCTAGTGATCGATCAGTAACTTGTAAACACTGAGCGAACATATATAAGGAACTGTTAATGCATCTCAATGATTCACAGATCATATACAAATATGTAGCTCCAAAAGCAAAGATCAGCCACAACTAAAACCAACTAGTACGATTCCCATACATAATATCAACATGTTAATGCATCTCAATGATTCACAAATCATATACAAATATGTAGCTCCAAAAGCAAAGATCTAGAAAAAACATATGTTCTTCCTACTAACATGGATGCTTCTCTTGGCCAACATTCAGTACAGACTGAATGGCAAATTTGTTTGTGAAGTCTACAATTCCTCTTGCAAACGTAAGTGGTTTCACCAACAGCTGGAACCATGGGAATGAACCACACATGATGGAGGAACATCCACTGCAATATGATTTGGTCTTCTCTTGATCACACGGCGAGACTATTTTCGGAATACAAACTTTAGGCAAAATGATGCCCATTGTATAATCAGACCAAAGCAATGAAGCACCTAGTGTTGGCCAATAAATAGTACAGTACTACTTTTCTGCAGTCCATGAAGTGACTATCCAATATTTCTGTGTCTATTTTCAAATGGCACTGCATGCAGTGACTATACTATTCTCTTGTGCAGTTCAACCAAAATTGCGGTCACTTTGTGTGTTTGCTAAATAGCAACGGGCAGACATCTCTGTCTGCACAAATATCAAGCAGCTAGTAAACATATACCCCACCTTGTATTTTCGGTTTAAACATGTCTCTTCCGCTTAGATCTGTCATGTTTTGCACTGGACAATTTGATACAGTCATGTTTTGCCCTGGACAATTTCATATTGAATTGATTTGCTTGTTCAGAGCAGAAATATAACGCCTATTCTTCATCAGACCAAGGATATCCATGTTCGCAGTGATGGAAGAGGTGAAATCGATAAACCGAAATTGAGCATCCAGTCATTGAATCATGTCCTGCACCTCCAATGTAGGTCCACCCTGCCAATAAATTCACATGCAAACCACTAGTATTACTATCTAATGACAGTACAAAAAGAGTAGCAAGATAGTAGCAAACCATGTACCTTCTTAATGAACAGCTCATAGTGCCACCAATTGGATATAAAGGTTTGGGAGAAAACATGCTCCTAATGTTGAACCAGTTGGACTTTTTGTGTTGTTCCACTAAACTCGAGCATCCCTGTTTGCATAGATATTGAAAGTGTGATTACTATAAAAGTGGCACTAGTTGAAGCATAGACTCACAAATATAAGCATTCCAATTTCTTAATGGGAAAAGGTAGCAAGACTGTTTCTAACCACCTTTTTGAAGGAATAAATAAGGCAACAGAGGCTGATGTCAGAAAGGCATATATAGTTCTTTCTGAAAGAATGATCGATTCCTGACCTTTCCTCTGCTTTTAAGCATATTTTGTGCAGATCAACTAAAATAAAATGCCATCACCGCCTTGACAATTCAGTGACACTGTACAAAAGGAAATGACTTAACATTACATCATGATGTCAGGTATGTAGTCGACAGACATTAGAGACAAACTTACAGACCTCCTCCGATAACATAATGAACATTAATTTTAACAAAGGTGTGACTAGCTTTACCGGGATAATTTGAGTGAACTCTACACCCTCTGTTCCTTAATATAAGAGGTTTTTGCGGTTCAGTTTAAAGTACCCAAACGTTTACTAGTATTTAGAAAAATAGGTAAGTTTTCTTGAGCACATATCTGGGAAAGCTTGCCACCCTTTATTTATGTCCATACGCTAATGCAACACCATTGGAAATTTCGGATACTACAAATATACACTAATCCAGTGGCTAGTGCAACAGTAGAGTAGTTATTTTATTACAGGGTACAGTACAATGGTTTTACTGAACAGATTTCAATAAACTCTGGCACTGGAAGATTTCTATAAGAATTAACAATACAAAATGTAAAGGTAACACATTTCAGCATTGGTATACTAGCTGTGCATGAGCATTAAATCAAATACAAAATTCTGAAGGTAACTAGCATTATTAACTAATGACAGTATAACAAAATTGCAAACCTTGTACCTCCAAGGTAAATATCATTTCGAACTTGGGGGGACCTTAAAAATTGCTATCCCAATCTTGATAATCGATCAAACATAAAAACTTGATCGAACGAATCAAGAGATCAGCCGGAGGAGGAGGTGCCCACTCTTAACCTTTCCTCTTGTCTTCATAATTTTTTGTGCAGTTTAACCAAAATAAAATGACATCGGCGCCTTGGCATTTTGGTGACACTGTACAAAAAAATTAACTTATCTCATGAAAGTGAGGTATGTAATCTATAAGCATTAACAGTGCAAAAATCTGAAGGTAGTAACAAGTTTCATCGTTGGTATACTGGCTGTGCAACATCATTAGAATGCCTTAGTTGAAAAATCTTTAATACATCCACAATCAACAGCTAACCCTGAAATAATCCAGTGACATTAAATGGCATTGCTTAAATTTATCGGTGGCATTAGACTGAGTGCGGCATTAGTTAAATGTGGCATCACTTTAGCAGTAGCATTGCTTGACTTGACTGCTGGCATTATACTAACAGCACAAAAGTTAGACTAAGAGCATGCGAGGCCCATTTAGACAGTGGGCGCACCAGTATGATGTACCTCCACGGACGCATAGAGTGGTGAGGGAGGTATGGTTGCCCAGAGCAACAAATATCCAGGCAGCATATGTGGATTACGTCCCATTTTTGTTATGTTTAGCCACCTTTTTCCTATGTGAGGACAACAAACCGATCGACCTGGTCATTCTCTATTGCGTTGTCATGCCTTTCTACCCTTCTTCAACCAAGAGACACGAGACTCGTTCCTTAGCTACTGATTTTCCCCTTCTCAACCTAGATGCGGGTTCGATGCCTACTCTCTTGGACAGTACAGTCTCCCTTCCTTTCCTTATTCAACCCTGACATGGATTAGTCTGCATGAAGTAGGGTTTCCTTTAATAGTGAAATTAAGGTTTTCGTCTGCGTGACCAGCAGAGCAGAGGATGGCAAATTGGGAAGATGGTGGAGTGGAAAAAGATCCACATGCAGCGATATGGCAGATGGGGCAATAGAACAAGGGTATGGTTCGAAAAGAGGTAGCATACCTGAGGGTCGGCGGGAAGTGGCTTCGCTCGTGGTCATCGTCCTCCACACGCACTATGACAACGAGCTTGGGGACGGAGGCCATCCCGCGCGGGCGCTAGGTCTGAGAGGATGGCCTTGTCGTCAGTGCGTGAGCTCGCTCGCCGATGACGAGTGCGTCAACACTGCACGTCCTTTTCTTCCCCGGCGGATCTGTGACCACCGGTGAGGAGGGAGAGAGAGGCCGTCTTTTTAGATCTGGAGAGAGGGTGATAGTGTGAGAAGCAAGTGGGCAGCCCTTAGCAAGAAAGCTCTGAAGCTCCAGCCTATATATCTTTTTTATACTACTAGTACTAGAGGTGGAGTAGTGGTAGAGTAGTTTATATTTTCTCTGCAAACAGTACCAGTTAGTCGTGCTTCAAAACTGAATGGCACGCCATTAAAAAAATAAAGTCGAGAAATAATGCGGCACCTCGGGCCAACGCGGCCAGATCACATTTTGCACGAGAAATTACACACGATGTTTCGTTGACATGTGGTCCCGTTCCAACATGTCAGTGAGACGGCGGCGAGTCCTTTTGTACAATTTCCGAAAGGACGTGTAGGCCGGGGCGCCTCTTCGTGTACCGTGGCAAACTGGCAACCGTCCACCGACTCTTCGCCTTTCCCTCTCGATTTGGAACTGCTGTCGCACGCTCTTCCTCCCTCCTCCATTTGCCTTCACCCTTCCTTCTGCCATTGTTCGATTGTCTTCTCCATGGAGGGAACAAGGCGGAAACGACCTCGTTATTCTTGCCCCGATCTGAAAGATGACGTGGTGGGGGAACTCATTGATCGATGCGACGTCATCACCTCGGCTAGCATGGTAGGTTCGTTCAAGCCCATTCTCGACTCAACTAATAACATCATTACAAGGAACCCAAGGGTCCAGGAGCGTTTTGATCTCCCTTATCTTCTTTGCTATAAGCCTGTTCGCATGGGCGCGGACGACGGAGGCCTCGCCTTGTGCAAGTTGATGCCGCTTGATAATGATACGTGTGATGTCAAGATGCCATCGCTTAAGGGTAAGTCTTGGGCTGGCACAAATGGAGATTGGGTTGTCTATATTGGGTACAATTGCGAGTGGGAACTTGTGAATGTGTACACTCGTCAGCGGATTCCACTTCCAAAAATCTCCGAGGGCCCTGAGGTTGAGCACACGGATGATCTACGTATGTTCAAATACGATCATGGTGACTGTCGTCTACTGAAGATAGCAATTTATCGAGTTCCCAACCGCTCTTGGAATTACAAGAACTATCAAGTTGTTGCTATCTTCGACAAGCTTGTTGCCGTCCTTCGTGGTTCGACTAGATGGATATTGCTCAAAAATCAGTTTCTATACACGGATGTGTACTGTGATGCAATTGAATACGGGGATCTTGTGTTTGCTGCCACCACTCATGGCACTGTTTTTGCATGGGATCCTCGTAGTTTCGGTACGTTTGTCTTCCACCGTAATTATAATTGTTTCATCCACATGCATGCGGGTTAGCAAGTTTCCCTTTACTAATTAACCTTCTTCTTGTGTTTCCAAGGTCCTGTGAACATTCCACCACCTATACTTGAAAAAATTTATAAGCAAGGGGGAGATGACGATGGTGATGATCACGAGCATGAGGAGGAGCAGAACTTATATACTCAGTGGCGCCTGGCAACTAATTCCGATGGATCACCTCTTCTTGTCTGTATACAGTGCACTCAGACTGTTACTACTGAGGAAGCAGGTGTTGTCTCCCATGGTCGCCCTCTCCTGACCTATTCCAACACCCATTGCATGGTATTCAGGACGGATACTAGTGTGCTAGTGCCAACACCTTCTCCCTGGTTCAGTATTGATAGTCTTGGAACAAACTCGCTCTTCCTTGGACCAAACTATCCAATGATGGTGAAAGGCGATCCAGCTGCTGTTGACACAACGTTACTACCATTTATGAGAAGCAACTGTATCTATACCTCGGACATTTCGGTGGTTCCCTACCCTGGTCCTGATATATGTCGCTTCAGCCTGGATGATCAGTCCTGCGTTGCTCTCGATATTGACAATAGCTGGCCCTTCCCAGAGCACCTATGGTTCAAAGCAAGTGTTTCCAACGCCGAGGATTGGTTGAGTTGAAGTTCATTTCATTGCTTGTTATTTGTTGTGTGATGAAAACTTTAGTATTTGCTAGAATGTTTTGTTGGAAATAATCTATAATCCAACATCTATCCTCGTTGTCGTTGTGTGTTGATGACTTGTTGTATTTAATGAATGGTACATTTCAGTTGCGAATGCATGTCATAGACTCAATTTATGAATGGTTTTCGAGTCACTTCTTGGAGTGTGAGTACCGTACTAGTATAGCCAGCATCCGGTTAGTATATGAAGTTGCCACATCACATAGAGCCAACCTAATATTGGAGTATGCTAGCCCTCCACCGGCGCGCTGCTTCAAATGGCGGAGGAAGTGAGAGGTCGCGTCACCTTGTGTCCAGATCTGAGATACCACGTGTACCAGATGAATGACTCCAAGTTCGACCACCATGATGTTAGGTGCGAGCCCAGGAACACTGTTGGAGAGACCCCCCTCATAATTTTCCTACATTGGTCGTTTGATTCATAGGATAGAATGCTATAGGATTTTTTTCCCTATGTAATCAACTTTTAATTGGCAATCTAGCATCCACTCCAACTTTTGTTTCACTTCCTTTGTTCCTATGAAGAGAGTACTTGCTCTAAATGATGTGCCACTGCAAGAGCCACCTATATTTATTAACCATGCTCTAAAAAGGTGGACCAGCTTTGGCTATAGTAGTACTGTACTAGGTTAGTAGGTGACCTTGCGCTTGGCTCTTCTCCTCTTCCGGAAGTCGAACAATAATGATGGTACTACAGTAGTACTTCTGGCAATCTAACACCAAATGAACTGCTGCACGTCCACCCCTTGTAAGCAAAAGTTTATCCTCGTGCTGCGAGCCACTGCGCACGCGTTGGCGAGGGAGAAGGCGTAGTAAGCAAGCTTCTCGTTGTTCTGCGAGTTGATGGGACACATCAAAGTTATTTATTAGTACTCTCTTCAAAAAGGGCCAACCATGTCCATGGCTACCATCCCGTGCTCTGTCATTGAGTACATGCACTATTCACATATCTTTTTTTCATCATTGATTTTTTGGTACATGGAAATACATCACCAAAATTTTGACTAGAAAAGCAAGACCAAAGAAAACAAGAACCACAAGAATACATTTCAGAAGATATCCAACTTCCATAACTGCTCCTGTAAGTTGGATTAGTGCCTTCTCGATGCATTCATTGTTGATCTGCAGAGGCTCGATCTTGCGTGCTTCTTTCTTCTTTGAGTGTAAAGAAGTAGACGTGTCTAGCCTCTATTCTATCAACAAGTGCACTAGTCTCATCTCTAGCCTCTATGCTAGCTAAAAGTGCTAGAACATCTACTAAATTGTGCTCTATCAATATATCATTGTACTCTTCTTCCCAATACCAAAACTTGCATCCATTCTACACAATAAAATTTTAAGTTAGCACAACTAGTCTAATCCGAGAGCACAACCGAAGATTTGGTCGAGTTCTTCCTCCTTTTGCCGACACGTGGGACATCCAGCATCCAGGTCGTGTCATGCAAGAAAATAGAGTGGTAGGTGAAGCCACGTGATGTGCATCTTGGGTTAAACTGTAAATAGAATCTTACTACTCTTGAGTAACTCCAAAAGCGGCCACCGAAGATCTTTATTGGATTAGTTTTTCATCACCAGCACGTCGAGGTGAAAGATGTGCAGGTTCAGTGGGTCCTCTTGCGTTTTCACTGACATGTGGGACCGCATATGAGCAAACAGACGATGGGCTCCGCATGTCTGCTGGCTGGCTGAGAAGAGAGATAGAGGAGGGCCGAGCACAGACTCCAAGAAATTTGTTCTACGTACTCGATATAGTGAAGTAACCAGCACCTCGATATAGTGGGGTGGCATGGGCCATAACTAGCATTCATGTCTAGCAGTACGGCACACGCCACCCACACGAGTCCCATCCGACACCAATTTTCTTAGAGTCTGTGCTAGCTACAGCCATCTCTTTTCCCTCATGTTTTCTCAGCCATCGCGCGGTGGGCGGGGTGGGGGTTTGCCGATAGTCGGTTTGCTCAACTGCGGTCCCACTTGTAAGTGAAAATGCAACACAGCACGCATTCCCCCTTGAGCGGCGTGCCGGACAAACCGTGTGGGGGTGTGACGCGAACACGGCAGGCTTTTCCTTTTGAACTTGTAACTTGTAAAATTTGGTTCTGCTCCATGGGGCAACCGATAGATAGAAATAACGATTTTTCCTAGAGTAATGAGAAGTTTGGTTCTGGCACGGTTCATGCATGGAGTACGTAGGAAAATTATGAAGTTGATGCGAAAGGTAAGATAATTACTAGTAGTACCATATACTACTACATGGATTTGACGGAAAGATAAAGATACATACGGATCCATCAACGACATCCTCATGCCCTAGTGCACCGGGTCACCAACCGACGTGTGAGGAGCAGCGGCGTTGGCGGCAAGCTCAACGTGCTTCTAAACAATGTCGTCCAAGGTTGCCCTGCGGTCCAAGAAGGCCAGCGTCCTATCGTCCTCCTCTTGCATGTAGTAGTCCTTGTGGACGATTTGCGCGTAGATGTGGGTGATTATGTCGATGATGTCTTGCTGCGCCAGGCGCTGCGCGGCGAGCGCGACCTCGAGGTGGACATTCTCCGGCGCGACGGCGGGCAGTCGCAGGGCCACCAGTGCATCGAAGAGGTTGTCACCATAGAGGCTGTTGAGGGTGGCAGGCATCGCAGAGCCTGGGCGCGTGGGCTGGAGGCGTACGTCAAGGTCGTCCGCAAGCTTCTTGACGACGGTGAACTTGTCGAGGAAGCCGACGAGGACCTCATCGAACAAGGAGACGAAGTTGTCGTCCAAGCGGCCCCTCGCCCTGGCGGCCTCAAGCACTACCTGGAGACATTCCTTGGTGCCAGGATGCAGGCCGGCGTCGTGGACCATCTGGCACAGTCGGCTGATGCTCGCGCTCATCGCCTCCATGGGTCTAGCTTCTAGTCAACTGATCTTGCGATTGGAGTGATCACTCTTGCCCTTAGGTGCGTAGGTGCGTAGGATTTCGTAGATTGGACTGGCGGGAGCCTTTATATGAGAAGTGCAGACTGCGTTGAATTCACGTGCGTGTTGGCCATCTACTCCTCGCCCCTCTACTGCACCTGCCTTTGGCTGTATGACAGGTTGGCCACCCACCCGTTGGACCCACGTGTCATACACCCAAACGCAGGTGCAGTAAGAAGACGGCGAGTCCTTTTGTACAATTTCCGAAAAGACGTGTAGGCCGGGGCGCCTCTTCATGTACCGTGGCAAACTGGCAACCATCCATCGACTCTTCGCCTTTCCCTCTCGATTTGGAACTGCTGTCGCACGGTTGATCGTATTTGCACGTACGTAGATCATCTGTGTGCTCAACCTCAGGGCACTCTACACCGTCGACGCGTAGACGTGGATGTGCAGGTCGACGGTTTCTTGCATGGCGAGGCGCTGCGCAGCGAGCGCGGCCTCGAGGTGCACATTCTTCGTCGCAACCTCCGGCACCTGCAGGGCCACCGGGGCTTGAAAGAGTTTGTCACCATGGAGGCCGATGAGGGCGGCAGGCAATGAGGAGCCTGGGCGCGCGGGCTGGAGCAGTACGGCAAGGTCGTCCGCACGCTTCTTGACGGCGGTGAACTTGCGGATGGAGTTGACCATCATGTCGTCCATGCGAGAGGCGAAGCCGGCGTCGGCGAGGGCTACGATGCCTGCGGTCGCCAGCACCGTCTGGAAACACTGCGCGGTGCGGGGCCACAGGCCGGCGCCTTGGATGATTTGGCACAGCCGACTGCTGCTCGCGTCCATCGCCTCCATAGGTGCTTGTGGCTTCTGGTCACTTGGTCTTGGATTGGAGTGAGCAGTGTTGCGCAGAGACTTGGGAGTAGATGGATTGGAGTGGTGGGGCGCCTTTATTATATGAGAGTCCAAACTCTGTTGCATTCACATCGTGCTGGCTCTATTCTGCTTCTCCAATTAATTCTCTCTGCATTTAATTGAGGATGCATCATTGACCGTTCAACGTCTCGGGAACCGCTACCCTCTCCCTCCTTGGCATTCAAGCACCTATGGACCCGTCGACGACGAGGTGCCTATGGTGACTTCATAAATTTCAAGATGATAGTGACGTGCGTGTGTGCGTTCATATGGGTGAGTGTATGCGCGTGTATATGAGCGCTTGCGTCTGTATTGTGTAAAAAACATAAATGCGTGTCAAAAAGAGACTAGTCAGTATACTCAATATTGTGCACCTCGGAGAGGAAGACGATAGAACTAGTACGTATTTATTTACGGTGCAGATTCACTCATTTTGCTCCATATGTACTCCGTCTCGGTGTAGTCTAGTCACTTGTTGAAATCTCTAGAAGGGCAAATACTCCTTTCTGGTTTACAGGGCTATACTAGCAAGTAGTTGTATGTACTAGTACAATAGTGGGCTCACATAGCAATTTTGTCTCATGCAAGAGCCTGGCTATGTGCGTGCTCCAATGTTCGCAACTGCAACGTTCGGTTTGCGCTTGGCTCTTCGCCTCTTTGAGAAGACGAACAATGATGTTACTACTACTGCTTCTACAGTGTCGAATCCACTGCTGCATGTCCGTCCACCGCGAGCGGGATGGATAGCTTGTTGTAGAAGTACTACTAAGCAAAAGCCTATCCTCGTTTGCGAGCAACCGCGCGCATGGGTGAGGGAGAAGGCGTGTAGTAAAATCAAGCTTCTCCTCGTTGTACGAGTTGACGCGACACATCATAGCACTGGCCCCACATGCTTGCCTCTAAACTTGGCTGAAAGACCCGCAGTGTACAATATATTTGCTGCAACCTCTAACATTTACCCAACACAAATTAAAATATATGTGGCCGTATGCATCGTTCTGATGCGGAGGCCGGGGAGTCCCCCCTTTTCGAAAAAAAAACAAATTAAAATATATATTCCTGTCTTGACCAGATGAGCGTGCAAACTACAATCACCAGGGTGTCACGTAGGGCCAGAAGACTATTTTAATTTTTTTTTTAAAACTTCGAGACGGCCACATAGCATGGAGCCGACCCCAACAATTTTAAGCTTACAAGCACGGTACACGCTATCCTAGACTACTCTACACATGAAACTGCCACACGAGCGTCCGGGCTGTGCTTGGCTCTTCGCCTCTTCGGGAAGTCGAACAATGATGGAGTACTACTGCACTAGAGGAGTACTACAGTACGCTTCTGGCCATCTGACACCGATTGAACCGCTGCATTTCCACCACGTGCGGGAGGGAGAGCATGTAGCGAAAGCTTCTCCTAGTCTTGCCAGCCACCACGCTCATGGGCGAGGGAGGGACGCTCCTGCCTTTGCGTGTATGACAGGTGGGCGCGACAGGTGTGTGGCCAACCTGTCATATAGCCAAAGGCACGTGCAGTTAAGTCCGTGAGGGAGAGGATAATCAAACTTCTCGTTGATGTACGAGTTGACGCGACACATCAAAGCACTGCACTCGATATATTTCAATAATTTGCGTTTACCGATGCATTAATTACAACGCATGCATGCATGCCGTGACTCTCCTTTTGATACTTGCATGTGTTGATTTAATGCACCTTGAAGTAGTATAAAATATGTGACGGTAAAGCTTTGTAATACCCCGACCCAAGTCGAGAGATGGTTGTGCACGAGGAGGGCGAGATCATGCAGACCGAACAGGACCCGACGATGGAGCTCTCTAAGGTCTCGATGGACCTCACCGTGCTCCACTGCCCCTTGTGCCTCCGCCCCTTGAATTGTGGTTTCTCAACGAGTTGTGCTGAACTTCTTGTGAATTGTGGTGGTTTTCAGTAATGAAAATCAGAAGGGGCGAGCCCTTCTTTGATAAAAAAATTTAATCGTCCTTATATATTCATCAGTCTTGCTATAAGTCGCAGTAGATGCTATATAGGCCCGTCGGATCTTACATCAAGATCCGTGCTTTTAGATTTTCTTTTTTCTCTCTTAAATCTCAGTCGAGTGAGACATAGCCACGCCATTTAACAGAGGCTCGGGCGCCATTAATGGAGACCTTGGGAGAGAGGTGGACGGCAGATGGAGGTCAAAGGGCTCTCCTCCCGATAAGCACGCGCAGGGGTCTGATCGCACGCCTCTCATACTCAAATAGCTACCTTGCATGGCGCCTCCTAGCTAATAAAAAATGGGGACGCGTGGCGGCACGTAAATGGTACTAGTAAGTAGAACGCCCACGGTTTCAATAATACTTGTGTTTCCGATTGTAACGTGACAGCACTTGTTCCAAAATGACTTTGTTGATTGTTAATGTGTGCGCCTTCGCAAATCGGACTGCAAATTTACCACAGCATGTTGGTGCCATGTCATGGCACCAAGCCAAGTTTCATTATTTTCATGCGTGTTTTGGATTTACAGGAATTAAAAAACTAAGTTTCTCAATGTTTCCAACCCAGCCACGACGCCCAGAATTTTGAATTTCATTCCCATTTCCTGCATGGAACCTAGAAATTTACCCGAGGACACACATGTGATTTTTCAACCAACTTTGGTGCACTGGAACATGTGCTTGTATTTCAAATTTGAATTATGCACACAAAGGTGACACGTTCCCTCCCAGAACCACAAGCCTTCTTGAGAGAAGCTCCGATTTGCAAGAAGCTTATACCAAAATTTGTTCCTATTCGGCCAATTTTTTTTTACCACGACATGGTACTACCATGACATGACACCATGCCAAGTTTATTGATTTTAAAACCAAGTTTCTCAATGTTCTCGACCGAGCCACGATGCCCAGATGTTTGAATTTTATTCTCATTTTTTGCATGGGACCTACTCCCTCCTTCCATCTATATAGGGCCTAATGTGTTTTTCAAGACAGCCTTTCACTATTGACAAGATTAATAGCACATGAGATGTATACTATGAAAATTATATTATTGGAAGCTCCTTTGACATACAAATTTGAAGGTATGCTTTGTGTAAGTTGCATGTCATATATTATTGCTCTAACGTTTGGTCAAAGTTAGCCTCGAAAAACGCATTAGGACCTATATAGATGGAAGGAGGGAGTAGAAATTCACCCGAGGACACAAATGTGATTTTTCAACCAACTTTGGTGCACGGGAGCATGTGCTTGTAGTTCAAATTTGAATTATGCACATTAAATGGCCAAAAACTCAATTAATGTGTAAATAAGGCCAAACGAAGCCGGAATAATTCCAAAATTTAACAGGGCACTCATGTAGTTCTATGTTGCCTTTGTAAATAAACTCAAGGGGGACAACGTATATCGTTTCGCACTCAAAGGTGGCACGTTCCCTCTCAGAACCACGAGCCTTCTTGAGAGAAGCTTCGGTTTGCAAGAAGCTTATACCAAAATCTGTTCCTATTCGGCCAATTTTTTTACCACAACATGGTAGTACCATGACATGACATCCATGCCAAGTTTCATGATTTTCAGACGTGTTTTGGATTTACAAGAATTTTAAAACCAAGTTTCTCAATGTTCTCGGCCGAGCCACGATGCCCAGATGTTTTAATTTTATTCTCATTTCTTGCATGGGACCTAGAAATTCACCCGAGGACACAAATGTGATTTTTCAACCAACTTTGGTGCACGAGAGCATGTGCTTGTAGTTAATTTGACTTATGCACATTAAATGACCAGAAACTCAATTAATGTATAAAAAACGACAAACGAACCCGGAATAATTCCAAAATTTAACAGGGCACTAATGTAGTTCTATGTTGCCTTTCTTAAGAAACTCAAGGGGGGCAGCGTATATCGTTTCACACTCGAAGGTGGCACGTTCCCTCTTAGAACCATGAGCTTCCAAATCGGCCCAATTTTTTACCACAACATGTTAGTGCCATGACATGACACCATGCCAAGTTTCATGATTTCCAGGCGAGTTTTGGATTTACATGAATTTAAAATCAAAGTTTCTCGATGTTCTCGGTTGAGTCATGATGCCCAGATGTTTGAATTTCATTCTCATTTCTTCCATGGGACCTAGAAATTCAACCAAGGACACACATGTGATTTTTCAACCCACTTTGGTGCACCGGAGCATGTGCATGCAATTCATATTTAGATTATGCACATTAAAAGTCCAGAAACTCAATTAATGTATAAAAAGGCCAAATGAACCCGAAATAATTCCAAAATTTAACAGGGCACTCATATAGTTCTATGTTGCCTCTGTAAATAAAATCAGGGGGGAGGCAGCGTATATCGTTTCGCACACAAAGGTGACACGTTCCCTCTCGGAACCACGAGGCTTGTTGAGAGAATCTCCGGTTTTGCAAGAGGCTTATACCAAAACTTGTCCCAATTCAGCCAAAAATTATACGTATGAAAACAGGGTTTAGATTATCCCAAACATCTCGCTACCTAGACCAATAATGTACTATGATTTGAATTAAACATAAAATGGATACAAATATTTGAATTGGAGAGCGTATGGTACATGTAGTTCATAGTGAAATATGATTACTGCTATATGTATGTTTTTTGTTATCAAGATAATATTTAAATTATTGTATAACTTGACAACAATCGTATTCAAATAAGGAAAATTGATTCAAATTTAGTCCATATGGTAGACGGCAATATATATGTTCACATGGTGGAGTAAAATGTTCATATATGATGGAAGATCAAAATGTACGACTACATCAATTATAAACCGCAAGGTCACCTAACGATATATTCGAATTCAACATAACGTAGATTCAAAAATTGAAATTCGAGATCATGGCATCTGTAATCATATAAAAAGGGACATTACTCTTTCTTTGGTGGGAATTGATTTGTTTTTTGTTGTTGTTGAGGGAAGTGCGAATCGATTTGGTACTGTGCAGGGTAATCTTGTTCTCCCGATTTTTTTTCATTTTTCTTGTAGTTTTTTCAATGGCATCTATAGCAATATAGTAAAAGGGGACATGACTCTCTTGTGTCTTGTATGAATTGTTTTTTACACGTTGAACAAGGAATCCGCACCTTGTTATCCCGAAATTTTCAAGCTCGAGTATCTTTTGTCTCACCTGCTTTGAAACTCCCGCTTCTTCAACCCGCGCCGTGCCTTGTTATCCCGAAATTTGGACGCACGCGAGAACTCCCTCCTCATCCGAAATCACTCCCGCAGCCCAGACACGCGAAATCCCCCTTCTACCCCTCAGCCGAAAATGAAGCTCCACGTCGCGGTGTCAAAACTGGTGGGGGTACGCTGGTAACTTACCCTACATTTCGGACAAGCGCGTCCCTAAGCTTGGCTCCCCCCCTCCCCCTTTGCCCCCCCATTCGTACACCGAGGCCGCCAAAACCCGCGAAACCCCACGCTCCTCCGTCGCCTCCCGACCGCCGCCCAGCCGGAGACTCTTCCCCGACTACGTCGTCCACCGCAACAGCTCGCCGTCCCTCATCCACTGCACCGGATGAGGATCCATTGTCGATCTCGTCGTCCCGCTGGATCAGCCACCCCGTCCTCCACCTCCAAGGAGTTGCCTCGCCATTTGCCTCGTCTATCGCGCCACCTCAATCCCCACAGCGCCGTCTTGACCTGCCCCACCGGAACCGCAGCACCCTCACCAATTCCTCCGATGAAGCCGAGGCCAACTCGGCGCCACCAAGGAGGTTCTGCACTCACCGCTGCATTTTATCTTTTATTCGATCTCACGGGGCTGCCGATGCTCGATACCGAGCAGACATGGCGTGTCTCCATCGACGGCGCCGTCGCCGGCCACATCATCCACGGCGTCTCTCCCCCATGTCGTTGCTTCCTCGGCGGCGACTTCCACAATGGCACTAGCTGCAGCTGCTCCGGCTCTCGCTCGCGCTGCGGCTCTGTTCTTGCTGTTGGTCGCGCTGCTGCACTGCTCCTGCTTTCGTTCGTGCTGCTGCTCTGCTCTTGTTCTCGCTTGCGCTGCTGCTGCACGACCTCCGGCAGCTACAGGAGTTGCTGCTTTAGCACTCGCTCGCGGTGCTACTGCACGACTTGCTCTCTGCTAGTGCGTTCCCTGCTCGAGCGTCTGCTGATTTAGATCACTGCTTCTCTGCTACTAGTGCTCGAACGCCCTAAACATCTATTGCAATGCTCTGTTACTAGTTCAATCAGTTTCGACAGTAAAATTCAGTTTCGACTGTGAAGTTCATTTTCTTCAATTAAGTTCAGAGTGAACAATACTTACAGCATCTGTCGGAGCGGCCGTGGCGTGGCTGATGCGTTTTACATCTAGCACTTTTTGGTGATGTATTTTACATCATCTATTGCAGATGATATTAGGGTCCCACTTCAGATTAACGTTGTCTGTCTTGTCATGCTTCACCCTCGTCGCCGTACACCTTAGCGGAGCTGCTCCAATGACGGAACCATCCATCACAGCGGAGCAGTACCCTCGGCGCCATTTCCAGAGGCCTCGAATCTTCTTCCCCGCCTCCGACAGTCACACCAGCATCATCACCATCCTCCACGTCCAACCCAATGATGCTGAGGTCCACAAGGCTATGCCAAAGAGGTTGTACACTCGTCGCATCACTTTGTTTCTCCATTCCTCTGTTCTTCCAATTCATGTGAGCCAAACACCCAGGTTTACTGAAATCCTATGTTTCCAAATGCTCTGTTTTGCACGTGCATTCCTATCCTATTCATGTGTTTTTCCTGTCCCTGCGTTTATAGAATCCACCAATTCTAAGAAGCCCTTACAGATTTACTTCATTTTCAGATAGGCGTCAAAGAAAACTCTGTGTGTTATGTCCTGCTCCTGCCGTGCCGTCATCCACCCCACCTGAGGTGTACCATCGACAGAAGCGTTCACTGCAGCAGAGATCCCCCCTGCAGACTTCCTTTCGCCGCCTCATATCATCTTCCCCGTTGCCGGCAGCCACGCCAACTGCAGTACCATCATCGACTGAGCAGATGAACCTGAGGACTACACAGTTCTGGAAGAGAGGTCGCAATCTTTCGTGTTTGCTTACGTTATACATCGGTTATTATTACCTGCTACTTTATCGTTCAATCTTGAGTTTTGAATTGCCCATGGGTCTCATATCGAGCCAGCAACGAATAGTATCTGTCTACTATCTAGTTCATCTGGGGTCTTCTATGTGGTTCATGTTGGGTGGGCAACAAACAATAGATGATCGATTGTCTATCTTTTTAAACTGAAGCTATAATCTACCTGCTATCATTAGTTTTGGATCCATCCACTCGTTTGCTACCATCAGTCTTGATTTTTGCATGCACCCCTTAGGCCTTACAAAATCTAACTATTTTTTTTATTATGCATGTCAGATATTGTACACAATCGTACTGAACATGTAGAGAAAAAGAGAAGACCGTTGCGTGCGAATATAATGTCATGCAGACGCTGCTCCATGGTGGGCGAAGTGCCCCCCCCCTCCTGCATTTCCAGATTGTATTCCAGAGGAAGATAACTGTTCAGATGGAGATTCAGAAGGAGCCGACCACGCCTGTTTACCACCTGAGGTGTTTGCTCTAACCTGGCATGCCGATGTTGGTCATATCATGCATATGGCGCCTTGCATTGCTTACATTATACATCTTATATGTCATCAGCTTAGTTTAGATTTGCTTTGTGTGAATGCCACCTGTTTGGTTTCTATATCATACTCCCACCATTCCTAAATATTTGTCTTTTTAGAGATTTCAACAAGTGACTACATACGGAACAAAACGAGTGAATCTACACTCTAAAATATGTCTATATACATCCGTATGTGGTAGTCCATTTGAAATCTCTAAAAAGACAAATATTTAGGAACGGAGGGAGTATATGGGAATTATGCAATGCCATCTTCTTTAGCCAGGCATCATATACGTGAATCATGCAATGCCATCCTGTTTAGCCAGTCATCATATATGTGAATTGTATTGTGCCATATTTTTTTCCATAATGTATTCCATTTGTCAACAATGTTTATACATTCATCTAGTCTTCCTGTGCATCAGCCATTTGAGTCGGTCATGGGAAAATCTGGAGTGAAAACAAGGTCTTCTGAGCAGTCAGTGCTACCTGTCGATGCAGATTTCTTGCTGGTCACAGATAGCTCCTCAGAGGAGGATTCAGAGAGAGATGACCAGTCGTATCCCCCCCCCCCGAGGTGCATGCTCTAACTTGGCTGGGTTATATTGCTCATATCATGCATATGGTGTCTTGCATCGCCATGCCATCTGCTTAGATTAGACATGCTTTGTGTGAATGCCTCCTGTTTGCTTTCTATATCAGATATGTGAATTATGCAATGCCATGTTTTTCAGCCAGTTATCATATATGTGAATTATGCACCGCCATGGAGCTAGGCATCATATATGTGAATTATCTCATGCCATCTTTTTTTCATTACGTATTCCATTTGTCGACAATCTGTGTATATTGAACTACTCTTCATGTGTATCAGCCATTTGAGCCGGTTATGGAAAAATCTGGAGTGAAAACAAGGTCTTCAGAGCAGGTAATGGTACCTGTTGAAGCATATATCTTGATGGTTACAGGGAGCTCCTCAGAGGAGGATTCAGAGACAGATGACCAGTCCTATATCCCACCTGAGGTGTATGCTCTAAGTTGCAATGTTTATATTTCACATATGATGCATATGGTGTCTTGCATTGCTTAGTTTAGACATCATATGCACAATATTGAATTCTATCTGCTTAGTTTAGAGATCATACATGCGAGTGCCAGCTGCTTAGTATATGAATCAATTATGTCAATTATATCATGCCATCCTGTATACTTAGACAACATGTATGTGAATTATTTCATCCCAACCTATTTTAGAAAGACATCATATAGTTTTGTCATGTCATCCTGTTTAGGTACTCATCATATGTTGAATTATGCCATTATATCCTGTTAAGTTATCCATCATATATCTGAAACTGTGTCATGCTATCCTGTTTAGTTAGGCATCATATATGTGAAATTGTGTCATGTTGTCCTGTTTGGTTAGACAACATATATGTGAATTACCACATCTGTCTATCATGCAATGTTTGTACGTTCAATTTCTTCTCTTGTTTATCAGCCATTTGAATTGGAGGGTGTGATGGCAGTATCTAAGGGAGCAAAAACCCGTTCTTCACAAAAGACAGTGCTACCTGTCGATGTAGATAGAACCATGGTTGTACTGGCCCACAAACTAGCCCCACCACACATAATCGAGACTCTTCCAGATTGCACACTTACACCATTGGGCAGAGAACCAGCTACAACCCATCTAACCGCAACCCCAGCGGATAGTAACCCACTTATAGTTGACAAAGCACCATGTCCACCACAGAGTACCCCCACACGAGCAGTTTGTAAAGCTACTGCAGTGCCCAAAGCACGAAGACCACCACAGCTAACCCAAACTCCACGTTTAAAGCAGAAGAGCAACTGTTCTCAGGTCAGATTCCGTAGCTATGGTCCATACTCCTTTGCTGTTGCATCACTGTATTTACTCATACAAACTACTTTCGAATTTGAAGGATCCAATTGAAACTCCAATGGCGCAACAGGTATGTTTTAAACCTATTTCTTTAACTGGATTGTTGTTCTAACTTCTTGCTCTATGTTGATTTCAGTTTAAGTTGTATAAGCAGTTATGTTCTCATGTGATGCACATTACAAGTGCTGCCAATGCTGTGTAGTTTCTCACACTTATATTCTGTCTATGCTGCTGTGTCTTAAAAATATATGAGTTGAACTGTGTCTCTATCTTAATTAGGGAACATAAACTAGAATGATATGGAAAATACAGTGACCATAGTACATAGATATATGTTTGTTTCATGCTGTTTTCCTGTCCACCTTACTACTGAACTGGTTTACCAAAATGAGTTTCGTATACTACAAGCTAAACCTGTGATGTGTCTGCTTGTTTCTCTTGTAGTATGCAAACAGAATATTGGAGAAGAGCACCCCACTATGCAATGGTAGAGAAAGTAATGCAGATAAGGTTCAAGATAGTGAGACAACCCTGTTGGTCTCCAAGAAAGGTGATAAAAACGATCTTGTAGACAGTGAGAAAACCCCACAGTCTTGCGTTGATGTAGTGTTCGAGTTACTGGCCAGTACCGCTGGCACAAGCTCTTCGAACTCGCTGCCTGAATCACTTCGGCTTCTTCAGTCTCAACTACAAGCTGAAAGGCATCAGTCAGCTGTGCTGCGGCAAGAAGCCGAAGGACTGAGGAAGTCCCTGCAGAATTCAGATGCGTACTTTCTTGTGCAACAGCAAGCGCTGGAGGATTTAAGCGCCAAACAAGAGAAAGTTAATAAGCTTGCTAAGCATCTTTCCAGCATTATGGGTACCCAGGATATTGTTTCTTGAACTCTTCTGAAGTGGTTTCAGTTCTGGACTTGTTTTGCTGCGGCGTTTATATGCTGCTTTGTTCCCTATATTTGCACTGGTGGCGAACTTTGATGCCCAGTGGATGTAATATGTGTAATAGCCGTGATAGCCTAGCATAAGTTGCTTGCTTATTTATTTCCTTGTTGTCTTGTTTATTTGTTTGCTTGTAGTCAGTGCAGTTCTTTTTCCGCGGTTTGCTAGTGGCTGCAATAACCTATTTTTTAAAACTAGGCCACAATAACCATGGGCTAATATTTACTGTAGTGACACTGGGCCTCCTACGGGCCGTAGAAACAGTGGGCCTTCTACGGGCCGTAGAAACAGTAGGCCTTCTACGGGCCGTAGAAACAATGGGCCTTCTACGGGCCGTAGAAACAATGGGCCTTCTACGGGCCGTATCATCAATGGGCCTTATACGGGCCGTATGATCGATTGGCCAAACATGGGCCAATAACAGGCCGCATTATGGCCGCAAACGGGCTAGAGTTGGAATCGTCCATTCATGGGCCGACCATAACGGGCCATCGTTAATAGGCCGTATTTGATGATGCTATGAAAACGGCCCAACGTATTAATGGACCACAAACGGGCCGACTGTAACCACGGGCTGAATTTGGCCCACAAGCAGAAAATGACAGTAACAGGCCGTAAGTAAACGGATGCTGGAAATGTGCCCAAGAATAAATGGGCTCTGAGAAGGCCGAAAGATAACATGGGCTGGAAACGGCCCAACGGATTAACGGGTCGTTAATGGGTATAAAGTGATACACTGTTCATTATGGGCCAGTTTCACCACGAGCCGTTAATGGGTGTAAAGTGATACACTGTTCATTACGGGCCAGTTTCACCACGGGCCGTTAATAGGCCAAGAGTTACATAGGGCCTCATATGGGCCGAAAGACGTCATGGGCCATACATGGGCCAGAAGTGAAAACGGGCTGGAATCATATTGGATGGCCCAGTTGACGCTACTGGGCCTAATTCGGATAGGGCGTAACGGGCCTTGGGTTAGCGGGTTGTAAATGGGCTATATGCGAACAGGCCGTTAACAGGCTTTCCATGGCCCAGCCCGCCAGCTTTTGACCAAGTCAAACGGGCCGGCCTTTTCACAGGAATGGGCCCTTGTTGGGCTGTGCCATGTGTCAACGTATCATAGGCGCCTTCTGTCCAATGAGTGGATGACATCTGTCCCAACGATGAGCCGACACGTGTTTCCTCCAGCCAATGATGATTTTACACGTGGAAAATCCCCATTGGTCGGGGCTGTTAACGGGTTATCGGATCCAAAACCCGACCCGATAGCTTAACGGTGTTCCGTTACGGTGGATGCCACGTGTCGGTCACCCTTGACGAAAGCACTTCTGTGACGCGCGATTTATCGTCATGGAAGTGCACACTTCCGTGATGATAATTTTGGTAATGTCATGGAACACTTCTACGAAAGCACAGGTATGACTATCTTGATTCTGTCATAAAATCGTCATGGATGTACATGCATGACAAAAAACGCGACCTACTATGACAAACATGTATCATCCCGGAAGTGTATTTTTTTGTAGTGTTTACGGAATACATGCCTAAATTATATCGATGAACTGGAGCTAGTGTCGTATCGCCCTAGGTTATAACTATCACATGATGAATATCATCCAACAAGTCACTGATCCAATGCCTACGAATTTATTTATATTGATCTTGCTACGTTACTATTTCTATCATCACTGTTACACTTGCTACAAATTACTGCTATCACTGTTACTGTTACCGTTGCTGCTGTCACTACTATCAAAACTATCAAACTACTTTGCTACTGATCACTTTGATGCAGATAATTAATCTCCAGGTGTGGTTGAATTGACAACTCAGCTGCTAATACCTTCAAATATTCTTTGGCTCCCTTGTGTCGAATATATAAATTTGGGTTGAATACTCTACCCTCGAAAACTGTTGCGATCCCCTATACTTGTGGGTTATCACACTGCTCCAACGGAGACGTACTTCCTCTCAAAGGGATGGAACTTCGGAAACGCATCCTCGTCTTCACCAGCTCCACTTGTGGTTACTTCCTACCTTTACTTTGTGCAAGCTTTACTTGTGTTCTATCTTGTGCTTGCTTGCTTGTTGTTGTTGTTATTAGCATCATATAGGTTGCTCACCTAGTTGCACATCTAGATGATAATCCCCAAGTGCAGGGAATCATCGTAGCAATTTCCAAAGGTGGAAGTGATAAGTATGGAGTGTCGAACCCACAAGGAGCTAAAGGTAAGATCAATATTCTCTCAAGTCCTATCTGCCACTGATACGACTCTATGTGCACCGAACGTTTGCTTCCAACTAGAAACGAGATATAAAACTACGTTGTGGGTATGAAGAGGATAACTTTGTATGATATCGGAGAGCTAAAATATAAAAGTAGGTGATGTTATCATAAAGTTAGAATATATTACTAAGTATTATAAATAGCGAGTGTGGAATAATGATGGATCGGTGTGCGGAATTGTCCTAGGAAATTGTTAACAAGACCGGTAGTCGTCATTGCAATTTCATATGAGGGAGAGGCATAAGCTAACATACTTTCTCTACTTGGATCATATGCACTTATGATTGGAACTCTAGCAAGCATCCGCAACTACTAAAGATCATTAAGGTAAAACCCAACCATAGCATTAAAGCATCAAGTCCTCTTTATTCCCATACGCAACAACCCCCTTACTCGGGTTTGTGTTTCAGTCACTCACCAATCCACTATAAGCGAATCATGAACACATTGCAACACCCTACAGCGGGAATCCATCATGCTTGCGCGACACGGAGGGCACCATAGGACAGCACCAAAATAAAACATATAACTCGTACCAATCTAGATCATCAATGAACCCAAAGACAAAGGATATCTACTCAAAACATCATAGGATGGCAACACATCATTGGATCATAATATGTGGCATAAAGCACCATGTTCAAGTAGGGATTACAGCGGGGTGCGGGAGAGTGGACCGCGTAAAAGAGATGAGGATGGTGGTGATGTTGATGAAGACGATCACCGCGGTGATGATTCCCCTCTCGATGGCACTCCGGTGCCACCAAGAGAGAGGAGGAGAGGTTCTCCCCCTTGTGCTTCCTCCTCCATGGCCTCCCCCTGGATGGGGAAAGATTCTCCCTCTGGTCCTTGGCCTTCATGGCGATGATGGCCTCTCCGGGATACTCCTCCATGGCCACCGGTGATGATGGCCCCCTCCGGCAGGGTGCCGGAGAGGGCCTAGATTGATTTCTCGTGGCTACAGAGGCTTGCGGTGGCGGAACTTCCAATCTAGGTTTCTTTCTGGAAGTTTGGGTATATATGAGAGGTGTTGGCATCGAGAACAAGTCAGGGGGGGTCTCCGGGCTGTCCACGAGGCAGGGTGCGCGCCCAGGGGGGGGTGGGCACGCCCCCCACCCTTGTGGGCAGCCCGGGACTCTTCTGGCCCAACTCTTTGACTCCTTGGCCTTCTTCTGGTCCAAAAATAAGCTCCGTCAAGTTTCAGGTCAATTGGACTCCGTTTGGTTTTCCTTTTCTGCGATACTCTAAAACAAGGGGAAAAAAGAAACTAGCACTGGGCTCTAGGTTAATAGGTTAGTCCCAAAAACCGTCTAAAATAGCATATAAATGCATATACAACATCTAAGATGGATAATATAATAGCATGAATACTTCATAAATTATAGATACGTTGGAGACGTATCAGCATCCCCAAGCTTAATTCCTGCTCGTCCTCGAGTAGGTAAATGATAAAAGAAATAATTTATGAAGTGTGAATGCTAGCAGGTGCACAAGTTTGATCAATGATAATTTCAATCACCTTTTCTAGCATCATTATATGTCATAACAGTAGCCCATCTCATAAAACTTTTCATGATCAAGTAACACGCTATTCACATGTTAAAGTATAGATCATAAACTTTCTTGTAACCAACAAATTGTGCTCTTAGTCATCAAACAATTGCAATTCATCTTATTTTCAGGAAGGGTCTATGTCAGAGCTTTGATTCAGCAAACTCCACATACTCAACTATCATTTAATCTTTCACAATTGCAAACACTCATGTGATATTTATGGGTTCAAAGTTTTAATCGGACACACAGAAAGATAGGGGCTTATAGTTTCGCCTCCCAACCTTTTACCTCAAGGATAATGTCAACAATAACAACTCATGATAACTTACATCCAATTGGATATATATATATATATATATATCAAGATCTTTCCAACATAATGTGCTTGCCATAGGATAAAATGTAAAAAGGAAAGGTGAAGATCACCATGACTATTGCATAAGGTAGAAGATAAAAGTAAAAGATAGGCCCTTCGCAGAGGGAAGCAAAGGTTGCCATGCGCTTTTATGGTTGGATGCACAAAATCTTAATGCAAAAGAATGTCACTTTATATTGCCCCTTGTGATAAAGACCTTTATTATGCAGTCTGTCGCTTTTATTACTTCCCTATCACAAGTTTGTATAAAGCTTATTTTCTTCGCACTAATAGATCATACATATTTAGAGAGCAATTTTTATTGCATGCACCGATGACAACTTACTCGAAGGATCTTACTCAATCCATAGGTAGGTATGGTGGACTCTCATGGCAAAACTCGTTTTAAGGGATATTTGGAAGCACAAGTAGTATCTCTACTTGGTGCAAAGAATTTGGCTAGCATGAGAGGGAAAGGCAAGCTCAGCATGTTGGATGATCCATGACAATATACTTTATTTCGGATATAAGAAAACATAACCCATTAAGTTGTCTTGCTTGTCCAACATCAACCTTTTATCATGTCATATTTTAATGAGTGCTCACAATTACAAAAGATGTCCAAGATAGTATATTTATATGTGAAATCCCTCTTCCTTCAATATTCTTTCATGAATTGTTCAAGTGACCAATTCTACGTTTGCTAACTTTCAATAAGTTTAATACCTATACTTATTATGTGTGAAGTCATTACTCCCCATGTTATAAGCATATGAAACATATATAAATTCAGATTTATGACATTCAATTCATTCAACCATTTACTCATAGGATATACGTGAAGCACGTGAGTTATTAACAAACTACTCCAAAAAGATACGAGTGAAGAACACCGAGTAGTAAAATAATTAACTAGCCATGGGAGGATTCTTTTTCATTTAATAATTCAGATCCAATGATTTTATTCAAACAGAAAGTAAAAATGAAAATACGCTCCAAGCAAAACACATATCATGTGATGAATAAAAATATAGCTCCGAGTAAGGTATACCGATAGTTTTGAAGACGAAAGAGGGGATGCCTTCCGGGGCATCCCCAAGCTTAGGCGCTTGAGTCTTCCTTCAATATTACCTTGGGGTGCCTTGGGCATCCCCAAGCTTAGGGTCTTTCTACTCCTTATTCTCCTCATATCGATATCTCACCCAAAGCTTGAAAACTTCAATCACACAAAACTTAACGGAACTTTGTGAGATAGGTTAGTATGATAAAGAGCAAACCATTCACTTTGGTACTGTCAAAGACAAGGTTCATAATTGTTATCACACAATTCCTATTGTAACATATCATTTCTACAATTTATATTGAGAAATATAGGCCATAGAAACTAGAAAACAAGCAAACTATGCGATGAAAACAGAATCTGTCAGAAACAGAACAGTCTGTAATGATCTGAACATAAACCATACTTCTGCTACTCCAAAAATTATGAGATAAATTGGTGGAAGTGAGGAATTTGTCTATTAATCTTCTGCAAAAATAATCAACTCAAAAGCACTCTTCTGTAAAAATGACAGCTAATCTCGTGAGCGCAAAGTTTCTGTTTTTTACAGCAAGATCACATTAACTTTCACCCAAGTCTTCCCAAAGGTCTTACTTGGCACTTTATTGAAACAAAAGCTATAAAACATGATTACTACACTAGCTTAATCATGTAGACACACAAAAACAGTAAAGGTAAATATTGGGTTGCCTCCCAACAAGCGCTTTTCTTTAATGCCTTTTAGCTAGGCATGATGATTTCAATGATGCTCACATAAAAGATAGGAACTGAAACATAAAGAGAGCATCATGAAGAATATGACTAGGATATTTAAATCTAACCCACTTCCTATGCCTAGGGATTTTGTGAGCACACAATTTATAGGAATAAGAATCAACTAGCATAGGAAGGCAAAACAAGTATAACTTCAAAACTTTAAGCACATAGAGAGGAAACTTGGTATTATTGCAACTCCTACAAGCATATATTCCTCCCTCATAATAATTTTCAGTAGCATCATAAATGAATTCAACAATATAACCATCACATAAGGCATTCTTTTCATGATCTATAAGCATAGAAATTTTTCTACTCTCCACATAAGCAAAATTCTTCTCATTCGGAATAGTGGGAACACTAATTCCTAAAGTTGACACTCTTCCAAACCCACTTTAGATGATAGAATTAATCATACTCCAAAAGATATAAGTGAAGTTCATGGAGCATTCTACAATTAATAAATACTAACCAATATCCAAGCTCAAAATATATAAGTGAAGCACATGAAGCATTCTATAAAACCATACTCAAAGGATTTAAGTGAAGCACAAAGAGCAATTCTATAAGATCATACTTAAAAGATATAAGTGAAGCACATGAAGTGTTATATAAAAAATGAAGGGCTATCTCATGCTAGCATGGTTCTTAAAGGAAAAACAAAAACACAAAGGACGCAAATCATGTGAACAAAACAAAAACCGAAGTATACCGATAATTGTTGAAGAAGAAAGATGGGATGCCAACCGGGGCATCCCCAAGCTTAGATGCTTGAGTATCCTCTTAAATATTTACTTGGGGTGCCTTGGGCATCCCCAAGCTTAAACTCTTGCCTTTCTTTATTCTTCTTATATGGATAGCTCCTCGATCTTCGAACACTTCATCCACACAGAACTTTAACAAAAACTTTGTGAGATCCGTTAGTATAGCAAAGCAAATCACTACTATAAGTACTGTTGCAAACCAATTCATATTTTGTTTTTGCATTATAGCTACTGTAATATAACTTTTCCATGGCTTAATCCACTGATAGAAACCGTCAGTTTCATCAAAACAAGCAAGCAATGCATCAAAAACAGAATCTGTCTTAAACAGGACAGTCTGTAGTAATCTGGAAGTTTAGTAAACTTCTGTAACTCCTAAAATTATGAAATAAATTTGAACAATTTGAACAATTTGTACAGAAGTAATGTGCAAAAAGTTTCAGACCCATTTGACCTTCCAGTAAAAAATGTAAATTCATGCACTACAGCCAAAGTTTCTGTTTTTGTTCTGCGCATAGTAAACAAGCAATCTAATCATCCTAAAACCAAAGCTTGGCACATTATTTTTATAATACAATGGATATATACAAGGGGATAATTATTTACAGAGAAACTTCCATGAAAAATTCTACATTGTTTCCGTGAGCATGAACACAAGTGCTCAAGGTCGACCCTCACTTCTTCAATGCATAACTTTCCAATCACTTGTCTTTTTGAAAAACTTTTTAGGCATGAAAGGCAAGTAATTTTTTTTGTATTTTCATTCTTTTATTTTTTTTGTTTGTTTCACCCACAACTAAACAGGAACAAAAAGGAAAAACAAAATCTACTTAGTGAAGAAAGCAAACAAGCACACACGAGAATATCAACCCCACGCTATTGCTCCCCGGCAACGGCGCCACTAGACAACCTATTTTGTTGCTAACCCTAATTTGTTAAGAAAAGCAAAAAATTGGTAGTTCCTATTCACCCCCCTCTAGTCAATCATATCAATCCTTTTAATTGGTATCAGATCCTCGTCTCTTTATTAAGGGTTTCACCACCCGAAGAGTATGGTTGACCCCGGGGAGAAAGTGCTCGAGGCCGTAGAGTTGACTCCGATCACTCGAGATGACTTAAATGAAGCTATGGCTTCACTTAAGACGTCCATGATGACCGAAGTCAAGTCCATGTTTAAAGAATTACTTGAGGGGATGAAATCCACTCCTGATCCCTTGCTTGTGGTTAATCCCACGACATCGGAATCGGAGGCCAATTGCGCCAAGGAAGCGGCTAAAGGTACTCATGTTCCTTCCCTTCATGACAAGAATGGGACGGGAACCTTTGCCTCGGTTGCCCCTCCCCTGGTCTATGGAGGACCGGTCCCTACACCTCGCATTAATAATCATGGTCCTCCTCCTAAGCTTGTTAAGGGTGATTTTGCTAATTGGGTCTTTTGCATTAAGTCTCATTTAAATCATTGCTCGACTAACCTTTGGAGAATCATTGAGCAAGGCTTTTACCCACATGATCCAAACAACTTCACCCCAAGAGAAGAAGCGGACAACCAATACAATCACTCTGCTTTGTTCATCCTTCAAGATGTGGTCCCTCCCGAAGATCTCTCGCATCTTCGACCCTTCACTCGTGCAAAGGATTGTTGGGAGAACATTGTGTCCATGTACAAGGGAAGCTCAAGCATTCAATAGTCAAACTTTGAAGTGGTCCTTGATGAGGCCGATGAATTTGTGATGCTTGAAGATGAGGATCCACGTGATCTCTACCAGAGGGTGACAACTCTTGCAGTTGCTCTCCAAGACCATGAAACCAAGGATATGGATGACACTTGGATCAAGCGCAAGTTCCTCAAGGCCATCATGCCATTCAACAAGGCCATGTCTTCCATGATTCATCAAAGACCGGACTTTCACACTTTAACCTCAAGTGAAGTGTTGGATGAGTTTATTGCCATGAACATCATGAACAAGACCGCCGACAATGCTCTTGCTCGTGTCCGGTCAAAGAAAAGCACTCCAACCCTTTCCTTGAAGGCCAAGGCCATTACGGAAGAAAAAGAAGAGGAGTGTGGCCCCGAGGACACCAAATATGCTTACCATGAGCACATGGCTCTTGCGTCAAGGCAATTTTGGAGCAACAAGAGGAACTCAAGGCCCGACTTCTCCAAGAACAACTCAAGTGGGTCAAAGAACAAACAACGTGTAAGAACTTGCTACAATTGTGGCAATTTGAGTCACTTTGTGGTGGATTGCCCCTACGAGAAGAGGGAAGACAATGGTGGCAAACTCATTCGCAAAGATAAAGCCAAGTCCTTCCCTAGCAAGAACAACTTCACCAATAAGACTCCTCCAAAGGGATTGGTGGCACATGAAGAGTACCCCTCCGATGATGATGAGGAAGATACAGGTGGAGAGGGAATGGCAACTGCAACCATTGCCATTGCTACACTTCACCCTCCAAGGTGTCTCTCTTCGGCGCCCCCAACGAAAACATCATTGCCAAATGCCTCATAGCCAAAGGTATCGACAAGGTAACTCCTAACATCAAAACCACCATCATTACTACTCCTTCATTGTTAGATTTTATTGATGATAGTGAGGTGGAGAAAGTTGATGAGAATGAGTTCACCAAGTTTGTGAGCAAACTCAAGGGTGAATCCAAGAAGCACTTTGTTGCTCTCTTGTAACAACTTGGTGAGGCCAATGATATCATTGAGTCGCATGAGGATACTATCTCCAAGTTGGAGGGGCATAGTCATGACTATGCCGATGAAATTGCAGATCTTTCCATTGCTCTCGAGGAAGAGTGAGATCTTCGTTTGACTCTTGAGGAGTCACACAATGTTGATCATGCTAAATTACAAAAAGATCTTGATCATGCTATTGTTCTTACTCGTATGCTTAAAACTGAGAAAGTTGCACTTGGGGTTGGCCATGATAGACTAAAGGAAGAATTTTTTACACTTGACAAGGCTCACAAGGTCTTGAAGGGTGTTCATGCCTCTCTCAAAGATTCTCATGATCAACTCCAAGTGAAACTAACCAAGGAGATTTCCACTTGCCCTCCTTTCATTTTAATTGATAATGCCCATGCTACTAACCCTTGTTGCGAGCATGTGCACCTTGTGGAGGAAAATGCTAAGTTGAGAGAACAACTTGAGAAGGGCCTTGTGACTTGCATACAAGGGGAGAAGAACCTCAATAAACTTTCGAGCAATCAAAAGGAAGTTGTAGGAAAGGAAGGACTTGAGTTTGCACCCAAGTCAAAGAAGAAGAAGAAGAAGAAGAAGAACAAGACCAAGCAACCTCTCCCTCTAAAGGAAACCTTTGTCAAAGCGGGTGAGGGTACTCATGAGAATATGAAGAACAAGGAAGTGGGTGGTAATGCCAAGAATGGCAAAACTGCACCCAACAACAAAGCCGGCGACTTTAACCCTTCTATGTCGTGCTAGTGATGGGCATGTTTATGCCAAATTCGTTGGTTCTTACTATGAGTACATTGAATGATCTATTTGGGTTCCTAAGACCCTTGTTACTAGCCTCAAAGGACCCATTCAAGAATGGGTACCTAAATCCAAGCATTGATCTCTTGTAGGAATTTGCTTCCGGTGGAGTGTCATGGTTGCTTGATAGTAGTGCAACAAATCATATGACCGAGAGCAAGGACTTGGTGGTGGATGTGCATCCAATTCCATCTATGCCCACCCATGTCTAATTTGGTGATGCCTCAACTTCTAAGGTATTGGGACTTGGCAAGGTGGTCATCTCTCAAGATTTGACTATTGAGAAGGTCATGCTTGTTGAGTCCCTTGCATACAATTTACTTTCTATTCGTCAACTTGCACTTATGGGCTTTGCAACATTTTTTGATCTTGATACCGTGGCCCTTTTGTGGAGTAAGACTCTTAAAGTAGCCTTTGTTGGGCATGTCGAGAACGGTCTCTATGTGGTGAACTTTTTGGAGCGACCCACTAAGACCGCGACTTGCCTAATGGCTAAAGTTGATGTGGGCTGGCTTTGGCATCGCCGACTAGCCCACGTCAATATGAGATCTTTGCAAAGCCTCCTCAAAGGGGACCATGTGCGTGGACTAACAGATGTGAGTTTTGCCAAAGACCGTGCTTGTAGTGCTTGTATCGAAGGAAAGCTTCATGAAACGACTCATCGACCATCGACTATCATCTACTCAAAGAGGCCCTTGGAGCTCCTACACATGGATCTCTTTGGTCCTCCATCCTTTGATAGTCTTGGTGGAAGAAAGTATTTCTTGGTGATTGTGGATGACTAATCAAGATACACATGGGTATACTTCTTTAAGAGGAAGAGTGAGACTCAACAAACCATCATCAACCTTGCAAATGAAGCTCAACGTCAACATGAAGCAAAGATCTTGATGATTAGAAGTGACAACGGCACCGAGTTTAAGAACTACACCTTGGATGAGTTTCTTAGTGACGAGGGGATCAAGCACCAATATGCCGCACCCTATACCCCTCAACAAAATGGAGTGGCAAAGAGGAAGAACCGGACGTTGATGGATGCTGCAAGGACCATGATGGCGGAATTCAAATCTCCGTACAACTTTTGGGCCGAAGCCATCAACATCGCTTGTCATGCTTCCAATAGGCTCTACCTTTGCAAAGGCTTGAACAAGACTCCACATGAGATACTTACCGGCAACAAGCCCAACCTCAAGTACTTCCGGGTGTTTGGTTGTAAGTGTTTCATTCTAAAGAAAGATGTTCGTTTGTCTAAATTCGAACCTAGAGCTCAAGAGGGCATATTTGTTGGTTATGCTACAAACTCTCATGCTTACTGTGTTCTCAACAAGTCCACCGGACTCATTAAGGAGACGTGTAACATGGAGTTTGATGAAAATAACGGCTCCCAAGTGGAGCAAAGTGGTCTTTGTGATGTAGGTGATGAAATTCCTCCCCAAGCCATAAGAAGAATGGGGATTGGTCAAATACTCCCCATTTAGGAACCCCTTGTGGCCGAAGGAGAAGGACAATGCTCTACTCAAGTGGAGCCATCACCTACGCTAGACCCACATGCTTCCGAAGAAAAAATGAAGGTCCTCGACCCACTGAACAAGATCAAGGGCAAGATCAACTTCATGAAGATGGTGATGCACCAAATGATGCCCAAGATCAAGTTCATGCCTCCGGGCACACTCAAGATCAAGAGCAAAGTCAAGACGGTGCTCAAGATCAAGGGCAAACTCAAGGTCAAGAGCAAGCTCAAGACGGTGCTCAAGATCAAGAGCAAGCTCAAGATCAAGAGCAAACTCAAGACGGTGCTTAAGATGTGCAAGATGATCCTCAAATGCCCATTGAGGAACTTTTGGAGCGTCGTGCCGCTAAGGTGGCTTCCAAGATAAAGCATCAACAACATGTCATGGAGAATGTGCCTGGAAGCTTGAGAAAAGGGGTAACTACTCGTAAACAATTATCAAACTTTTGTGAGCATCACGTGTTTATTTCGTGTGTTGAACCCCAAAAGGTACATGAGGCACTTGATGATGAGGATTGGCTCAAAGCTATGCACGATGAACTCAATAACTTCGAGCGCAATCAAGTTTGGGAATAAGTGCCAAGGCCAACGGAGGAACATAATGTCATTGGAACCAAATGGATCTTCAAGAACAATCAAGATGCAAATGGCGTGGTTGTTCGAAACAAGGCAAGATTGGTGGCACAAGGCTACTCCCAAGTCAAGGGCATCAACTACGGTGAAACCTTTTCCCCCGTTGCTCGTATTGAATCTATTCGCATGTTGCTTGCATATGCATCTCATCATGAGTTTAAATTGCAACAAATGGATGTGAAAAGTGCTTTTCTTAATGGTCCTTTGAATGAGTTGGTGTATTTCAAATAACACCGGGATTCGAGGATCCCAAGCTCCCCACTCATGTATACAAACTCAAAAAGGCACTCTATGGCCTTAAACAAGCCCCACGTGCGTGGTATGAGCACCTTACCGAGTTGTTACAAGATCGTGGGTTTGAAATTGGGAAAATCGATCCCAGTCTTTTTACTAAGAGGGTCAAAGGGGACTTGTTCATATGCCAACTATATGTTGATGATATTATTTTTGGTTCTCCTAACAAATCTTTCAATGTTGAGTTTGCCACACTGTCGGATTTCGGGTTCTGGCAAAACCCTTGAGGTTCGAACACTGGGGTGCGCACGAAGATTTCCCCCTACCAAATTACGCCCTCAGCCTCGCCGCGATCTCAAGGCCTAGCTCGATGAACCCGCAACACAAGAAACACGAGATTTATACTGGTTCGGGCCACCGTTGTGGTGTAATACCCTACTCCAGTGTGGTGTGGTGGATTGCCTCCCGGGCTGAGGATGAATAGTACAAGGGGAAGAACAACCTCCTGAGGAGAGGTGTTCTTGTACTTGGTGGTGTGAGGATGATCTGAATCAGTTGCCTCCTACTGTGGTGGCTAGTCCTATTTATAGAGGCCCTGGTCCTCTTCCCAAATATTGAGCAGGAAGGGAGCCAACAATGGCCAATTCAAAAGGGTACAGCTAGTACAAGCTATCCTGACTAAAGGTGGTCTTCGCTTGCCAAAGGCTCTGGTGGTGACGCTGTCTTGGCTCCACGGTGACCTCCGTCCTGCCGTCCTATTGGTCTTGGTCTCGTTGCACCGATATGGAAACCTTTGCCTGATGCCTCGGTACTCCTCGCCTGCGCTTGCCTCCTTAGCACCAAAGAGGAAACGAGGACACTGTGCGCGCTGGCGCCCGCCTGGTCTTGGTCGTCATGGCTGACGTCGTAGGAACCTCGCGAGGTTCGCCTTGCCTTGATTTCTTCGCCCCTCGCGAGCCAGCCTGGTGAGGCCGCTCCCGAGGAGGTCTTGTGTCGTCCGCCTCGCGAGGCTTGGCCCCTTGCGAGGGTCTTGGGAGTTCGCTGGTGAAGACGGGCCGTACTGGGCCGCGAGTGGAGCCATGCCGCGGGCCGCAAGCAGGCAAGTCTGGGGACCCGCGTTCCCAGAACACCGACAGTAGCCCCCGGGCCCAAGGCATGCTCGGACTTGGCTTCGAGGCGAAGCCAAAGGGCAAGTGCGGAGCGCCGCGGGCCCCAACAGCCTGCGGCCTTGGTCGACGCATGGCAATTGACTGGACGGGGGCGTCTCCGCTTCCCCACGCTGCCTCGGCAACTGCCCGACTTGACGAGTCCCTGCTGCATGCAGAGAAATATCATCATTACCTGTGATCGTGGGGATCGTTGGTTGGCCTTCTCCTCTTATAAATGAGGAGGGGGGGCAGAGCCCCCGTCGCCCATCTCTTCCCATTCCGCTCGCTTCTCCTCCCTTGCTCCATTGCCAGTAGCGACTCCATGGCGCCTGCGAAGAGGTTTTCGGCCGTGGATAAGGGGAAGGCTCGCCAGGAGGGGCCCGGCTCTCCGCCGGCCAAGCGTGGACGCGGTCATCCTCGCAAGCACTCCGCGACCCCCGCCGCGGCCCCCCACGGCCGCGGCGGTGCCCCTTCGCGTGGTGGGAGCTACCTATGTCGAAGCAGCCCCATCAATGAAGGGAGGCGCACCATGGTCGCACGGCCTCCCCGGCCGTGCTTCCACTCGGCGGAGGTGCTGCCGAAGTTTGTGGTGTGGTCGGAGAACCGTGCCGGCTCCTGGCTTTAGCTCCTGCGCTTCTTCACCGGCGAACTGCCGGCCACGGGTCCAGGCGGGCTCTGGCTGCAGGCGGACAGCTGTTGCAGCAAGGCTTCATGGGTCGCGGTCGAGACCTCTGTCGCTGCAATGTGGCTCTGGCTCGCGGCTGGCAAACATTTGCCCGCGCGTGTGGCCTGGGCAGGCGGTGCACCCTCCGCTTCAAGTACGACGGCAACATGACCCTCTACGTGAGGGTGTTCGGAGAAGACGACCGCCGCGCTGGGTGCTGCCCCGAGGACAACGACGGCGACGAAGTGCTTAGCCTTGGCGATGGTCGGGATGAGGGTGAGGACGATCTCGCGCCCAGCTACGGCGGTTCTCCCTCCGGCGACATCTCCAGCAGCGGCAGCTACGACCAGCCGCCGTGCTCGCTTCAAAGGTGGCAGCGGGTTGTCTCGCCGCCGTGCCCCAGTGAAGCGCGAGGAAGGGTCCGACTGAGCTCGGGAGAGCGCCATAAGCCCGTGCTCGCGAGCTGCTGTGGGGGCACGCGCCGCTTTTGTTTCATTCCTCTTTTCCTTCCTGCATTGAGAGAGACAAGTGTGGGGCCCCGTGGGGGCGTGCAACAAACTATGATTTCCAAGTTTTTATGTTGTGTTTGTCATTCCCGTGCCGCGTCGCAATATCAATGTTTTATATAGGAACGTAGGAAAAACTTAGCTTGACGCGCTTGAAGTAGTTTTTGCCTCGCGAGGCGCGCGTTTCTTAGTACCTGGCGAGGAGGAACTGCAAAAATTTGTTAGGAGATCCAAGCCCTGGTCGCACGCGCCTCTGGCCATGACCCAGCGCCTCGTATCGCGGTACCCGAGGGGCACGGATTGAGAGAGGTGCATCGGCTTGCGGCTCGAACGAGGGTGCCTCGCGAAAAAATAGACAAGACGCTCATGAGGGCACGAGGGCACCTGTCCAGCCCCCTCGCGAGGGACGCGAGAGAGGGTACATGTCAGAAAAAGGACCGAGGGTAGAAACAGAAGCAGAAGTCGATGAAACAAGATCAGCGAGCAACACCAGAAAGCAAATTTCGATTAAAGAGGGGCAAGCCAACTACGGAAAGCAAATGAAAAGCCGCGTCCGGCACCAAGTCTAATCTTCTTGTCTTCTCACCAGCGCGGAGCTAAGTGCTGCCACTAGGACGTGGGAGGGAGCCCCGGAGGCCCGAGGGCGGCACTCCTGAGACTCCGGGGCGTGTACAGCCCCACTCATTATTACGTGAGGGTGTCACGAGCAGAGACCTTCACAGGCACGGGGCCTTCTTCACAGTCATTGGGCCTTTCTTCATGGGTAGAACTTCCGGAGGTGCTGGATGTTCCAGGCGTTCTGGATGGGTACCCCGTCCTGCGTCTCCAGGCGCGCGGCGCCAGGCCTGGAGACGTGGGCGACCCTAAACGGGCCCTCCCACATGTGTGGGAGCTTATGCAGCCCTTCCCTGGAGAGCACCCGCTATAGGACGAGGTCACCCACCTCGAGCGTCCTGGAGCGGACGCTGCGACAGTGGTACCATCGCAGCGCCTGCTGATATCTTGCCGCCCGCAGCGTGGCTTCTCGGCGGTGTTCCTTCCCCAGCACGAGGTCCATCCCCCGCATGGCGTCCTGCCGCGTCTCATCAAACGCCAGGACCCGCGCGGAACGATGCTTGACCTCGTGAGGGAGAACCGCCTCTGCTCCATAGACGAGGAAGAATGGGGTCTGATACGTCTCCAACGTATCTATAATTTTTTATTGTTCCATGCTATATTATATTCTGTTTTGGATGTTTATTGGGCTTTATTATACATTTTTATATTATTTTTGGGACTAACCTATTAACCGGAGGCCCAACCCAAATTGCTGTTTTTTTTGCCTATTTCAGTGTTTCGGAGGAAAAGGATATCAAACGGAATCCAAACGGAATGAAACCATCGGGAACGTGATTTTCGGAACAAACGTGATCCAGAGGACTTGGAGTCTACGTAAAGCAATCAATGAGGAGGGCACGAGGTAGGGGGCGCGCCCACCTCCCCCAAGCGCCCTCCACCCTCGTGGGCCCTTCGTTGCTCCACCGACGTACTTCTTCCTCCTATATATACCCATGTACCCTGGAAACATCATATACGGAGCCAAAACCCTATTTCCACCGCCGCAACCTTCTGTACCCATGAGATCCCATCTTGGGGCCTTTTCCGGTGCTCCACCGGAGGGGGCATCGATCACGTAGGGCTTCTACATCAACACCATAGCCTCTCCGATGATGTGTGAGTAGTTTACCTCAGACCTTCGGGTCCATAGTTATTAGCTAGAAGTCTTCTTCTCTCTCTTTGGATCTCAATACAAAGTTCTCCTCGATTCTCTTGGAGATTTATTTGATGTAACTCTTCTTTTGCGGTGTGTTTGTCATGATCCGATTAATTGTGGGTTTATGATCAAGTTTATCTATGAACAATATTTGAATCTCTTCTGAATTCTTTTATATATGATTGGTTATCTTTGCAAGTCTCTTCGAATTATCAGTTTGGTTTGGCCTACTAGATTGATCTTTCTTGCAATAGGAGAAGTGCTTAGCTTTGGGTTCAATCTTGCGGTGTCCTTTCCCAGTGACAGCAGGGGCAGCAAGGCACGTATTGTATTGTTGCCATCGAGGATAAAAAGATGGGGTTTATATCATATTGCATGAGTTTATCCCTCCACATCATGTCATCTTGCTTAAAGCATTACTTTGTTCTTATGAACTTAATACTCTAGATGCATGCTGGATAGCGGTCGATGTGTGGAGTAATAGTAGTAGATGCAGAATCATTTCGGTCTACTTGTCGCGGACGTGATGCCTATATACATGATCGTACCTAGATATTCTCATAACTATGCTCAATTCTATCAATTGCTCGACAGTAATTCGTTTACCCACCGTAATACTTATGCTCTTGAGAGAAGCCACTAGTGAAACCTATGGCCCCGGGGTCGATTTTCCATCATATTAATCTCCCGTCAACAAGCTATTTCTGGCGCCGTTTATTTTGCTTTCTTTACTTTTACTCTTTATCATAAAAATACCAAAAATATTATCTTATCATATCTATCAGATCTCACTCTTGTAAGTGACCGTGAAGGGATTGACACCCCTTTATCGCGTTGGTTGCGAGGTTCTTATTTGTTTGTGTAGGTGCGTGGGACTCGAGCGTGGTCTCCTACTGGATTGATACCTTGGTTCTCAAAAACTGAGGGAAATACTTACGTTACTTTACTGCATCACCCTTTCCTCTTCAAGGGAAAACCAACGCAGTGCTCAAGAGGTAGCAGGGTCTCGCCCGTCGGCTTGGTGGCGGTGGTGCGGATGGACCACAGCACGGACTGGAGCTCGTCGTACCAGCCCCTGCCGTAGGCCTCGAGCTTCTTCTTGAAGGTCCTGGTTTTGAGGCCTCTCAGGACCTCTGCGTTGGCGCGTTCGGCCTGGCCGTTGCTCCGGGGCTGCGCCACCGAAGCGTAGCAGATCTGCGTTCCAAGGTTAGCACAATACGTTTTGAAGAGATTGCTAGTGAACTGCGAGCCATTGTCGGTGATGATGTGGTTGGGGACCCCAAACCGGCTCACGAGACCCCTGATGAACTTGACTGCGGAGCCGGCCGGGATGGCATGGACGGCTTCTACCTCCGCCCACTTGGTGAACTTGTCGATGGCGAAGTAGAGGTAGAGGTAGCCCCCAGGCGCTCGAGGGAATGGGCCCAAGATATCCAGCCCCCAGACCACGAATGGCCACGAGAGTGGGATGGTCTGGAGGCCCTGAGCCGGCTGATGGATCTGCTTGGCGTGGAACTGGCAGGCCTCGCAGGATTTCACCAGCTCAGTCGCATCACTGAGTGCCGTAGGCCAGTAGAATCCGCTGCGGAACACCTTGCCGACGAGGGTCCATGACGACGAGTGGTGCCCGCAGTCCCCGCCATGTATGTCGGCCAGCAGCTCTTTCCCCTGCTCCCTGGAGATGCAACGCAGGGAAACGTCATTCGGCCGCTTCCTGTACAACTCACCGTCCTGGATGCAGTATGCCATGGATTGTCGGGCCACATGCTCCGCGTCCTCCTCCTTCTCCGGCAGCGTCCCTTGCGTCAGGTATTCCTTGAATTCCTTGGCCCAGCACCCCTCCCGAGGCTCGAGCGCCAAGAGCAATCACGCTCCTGAGGTCGGGCCACAGGCCGGGGCTCCCGAGGCGGGTGGTTGAGGGAGTTCCTCCCGAGGCAGCGCTATTCTTGAAAGTGGTGGTGTTGCCGATGGCTTGAAGATCCGCTCCTCGAAGACACCAGGCTCTTGGGGTAGCCACTTGGATGCTCTCCTGGCGATGCCGTCGGCTTCCTTGTTGGTGCCGCGGGGCACATGCTGCAACTCCAGGCCCAGGAACTGCTTCTCCATCTTGCGCACCTCCGCGAGGTACGCCTCCATGTGCTCGTCCTTCGGCTCGTACACCTTGTTGGAGAAGTTGACGAGGAGCTGCGAGTCGCCCTTGATGGTGAGGCGCTTCACCCCGAGGGCCACCGCAGCCTTGAGGCCAGCTATGAGGCCTTTGTACTCTGCTATGCTGTTGGAGACCTTCTCGCCCTGCTGGAAACAAAGCTGCACGACGTAGTAAAGCTTGTCCTGAGTGGGCGAGATGAGTACTGCTCCAGCCCCCGCGCCCTGGCGCGCAAAGGCGCCATCGAAATACATAACCCAGCTGTCTGGCGCTTCACTCCCCGTCGAGAGAGACCTATCCTCGCCTTCCTCAAGCCTCGGAGCGTCCGTCCATTCTGCCATGAAATCAGCGAGCGCGGCTCCCTTGATGACCCTGGTCGTGCTGAACTCCAACTGGAATGCCTGTAGCTCGATGTTCCACTCAGCGACTCTCCTGGCGGAGTTGGGGCTCTTGAGCACCCTTTCCAACGGGTAGGACGAAACGACCTTGATGGGGTGGCCTTGAAAGTAGTGCCGCAGCTTGCGTGAGGCCACCAAGAGCGCGAGCAGGAGCTTCTGAGGCATGGGGTACCGTGCCCTCGCGTCCCGCAACACCATGCTGACAAAATACATAGGGTGCTCGACGAGGGCGGGTGCATTGTCGAGGCTTGCGGCTTCCGGAGGCTGGGGCGTCTCCTGAGATGATGAAGCCCCCAAAGCCTGGTCGATCGTTGGGGCTTCCGTAGGCCCCAGCGCGCCGTCTTGCTGAGCTTGGTCCTCTGCTGGCGTCGCCGCAGCCTTCGCGAAGCCCTCTGGATCTTGCGCCGCTCCGGCTGAGGGAGCGGCTTGGCGCGACACATCCCTGGCTCGGCGCTCGTCCCGGACCGCCACCAGAGCAGCGCTGGCGGAGTAAGGGGTGGCGGAAAGGTACAACACCAGAGGTTCAAGAGGTCGGGGCGCCACCATCACCGGAGGGCTGGTCAGGTATCTCTTAAGGTCTTGAAATGCTTGGTCGGCCTCCGGAGTCCACTCGAATGGGCCCTTCTTCTTCATCAGCTTGAAGAACGGCAAGGTGCGCTCTCCCAGCTTGGAGATGAAACGCCCCAACGCGGTCACGCGACCCGCGAGCTTCTGCATCTCCTTGAGGGTTTGCGGTGGACTCATGTCTTCGATTGCCTTGACCTTCTCTGGGTTTGCCTCGATCCCTCTGTGGGACACGAGGAAACCCAACAGTTTGCTGGAAGGGACGCCAAACACGCATTTCTCCGTGTTAAGCCGCAAGTCCACCCGGCGCAGGCTTTCGAAGGTCTCCTCCAGGTCCTGAATTAAAGTCCTCGCCTCCCGAGACTTCACCACGATGTCATCGACGTAAACTTCAGCGTTCCTCCCGAGCTGCTGACCCAAGGCGATGTGCATCAGCCGTTGGAAGGTCGTGCCCGCGTTGCGCAGCCCGAACGACATGCAAGTGTAGCAGTATACCCCGCACGGGGTCAGGAAGGTCGTCTTCTCGATGTCTTCTACCACCATCTTGATCTGGTGGTAGCCTGAGAACGCATCCAGGAAGCACAGCAGGTCACACTCGGCGGTGGAGTCGACGATCTAGTCGATGCGTGGAAGCAGGAACGGATCTTGGGGGAAGGCCTTGTTGAGGTTGGTGAAGTTGACACACATGCGCTCCTTTCCGCCTTTCTTGGGCACAACGACGGGGTTTGCCAACCATTCAGGGTACCGGACCTCGCGAATGACACCTGCTGCCTCCAGCTTGCGGGTTTCTTGGACGATGAAGGTCTGCTTCTCCGTGGACTGCCGCCGCGCCCTCTGCTTCATAGGGCGTACATTGGGGCACACCTTCAAGTGATGCTCAATCACTCCTCTTGGGACCCCTACCAGCTGATCGGGCTCCCAGGCGAATACTTCCTTGTTTGCGCGCAAGAACTTCACCAGTGACTCCTCTTGGTCGGGGGCGAGGTTGGCGCCTATGGTGAAGGTGGCCCCTGAGGACCCGTCTTCCTCGACCGGCACCTGCTTGGTCTCTGCCCGGTCTTGAGTGAACAACTGCTTCTTCTTGGTCGGTGCGGCCGCCTTAGCTCCGGAGGTGCCCGCATCGGCCGGTTGCGCTACCGCGGTGGTCTTGAGGGCAAGCTTGAGTGCCGCCAGAGCCTTCGTGGTATCCCCCACTATGGTGAGGACGTCCTTGCTTCCAGTCATCTTCATGAGGTTGTAGGCCGGATGGGTCGCCACCATGAACTAAGCTAGAGCCGAGTACCCAAGGATAGCGTTGTACGGGAGGCCGATGTGGGCGACGTCGAAGTCGATCAACTCGGTGCGGTAGTTGTCGCGGGTGCCGAAGGTCACGGGAAGATGGATCTGCCCCAGGGGGCTGGTGGAGCCGCCTCCGACGCCAGAGAAGGGCTTGCTGGGGCGGAGCCGCTCGAGTGGTACATGAAGGAGGCTGAAGGCCTCCACCGAGAACACGTTGAGGCCGGCGCCGCCGTCGATGAGGGTCTTGGTGACGGCTACATGGCAGATGGTGGGCGTGCAAAGCATTGGGAGCACGCCCGAGCCGACGGTGGTGGCGGGGTGATCTTCCGAATTGAAGGTCAGGTCGGCCTTTGGCGCCACCCAACCCGGGGGAGCCCCTGCCGCACGGAAGCGGCGCTAATCTGGCGAAAGAACGGCTTTGCGTGACGGTCCGAGGGCGGTGCCTGCGAGCCGTCGAGGAGGGCCGCGACCGCATGGGGCGTCGGTGCCGCGAAGCGCGAGGCGAAGAGGCCGCGCAACTCCTCCCAGGATGCCACCGTGGATTCGGGGAGGTTGAGTAGCCAGGCGTGCGGCACGCCAGTGAGGGCCATGGGAAGCTAGTTGGCCATGACCTTGTCGTCGCCCCCGGCCTTAAGGACGGCCTCCTCGTACGCCAGCAGGAAAGCCACCGAGTTCTGCGCACCGTCGTAGCGCGGTGGCATCTCCGGCTTGAACTTGGGCGGCCACTGCACCTGTCGTATGGCGGGGGCCAAGGCTCGGAGCCCCCTGGCCCCGCTATTGGCACCAGTCGTCGGAGCGGGAAGCGAGGCACCTGCCATGGGGGCGAAGCGCAGTGGTAGTGAAGCACAGATCGGCGGAAGGAAAGCTCCGGCGCACCCCTACCTGGCGCGCCAAATGTCGGATTTCGGGTTCCGGCAAAACCCTTGAGGTTCGAACACTGGGGTGCGCACGAAGATTCCCCCTACCAAATCACGCCCTCAGCCTCACCGCGATCTCAAGGCCTAGCTCGACGAACCCGCAACACAAGAGACACGAGATTTATACTGGTTCGGGCCACCGTTGTGGTGTAATACCCTACTCCAGTGTGGTGTGGTGGATTGCCTCTCGGGCTGAGGATGAACAGTACAAGGGGAAGAACAGCCTCCCGAGGAGAGGTGTTCTTGTGCTTGGTGGTGTGAGGATGATTTGAATCAGTTGCCTCCTGCTGTGGTGGCTAGTCCTATTTATAGAGGCCCTGGTCCTCTTCCCAAATATTGAGCGGGAAGGGAGCCAACAATGGCCAATTCGAAAGGGGACGGCTAGTACAAGCTATCCTGACTAAAGTGGTCTTCGCGTGCCAAAGGCTCTGGTGGTGACGGCGTCTTGGGCTCCACGGTGACCTCCGTCCTGCCGTCATGTTGGTCTTGGTCTCGTTGCACCGATATGGAAACCTTTGCCTGATGCCTCGGTACTCCTCGCCTACGCTTGCCTCCTTAGCACCAAAGAGGAAACGAGGACACTGTGCGCGCTGCCGCCCGCCTGGTCTTGGTCGTCATGGCTGACGTCGTAGGAACCTCGCGAGGTTCGCCTTGCCTTGATTTATCCGCCCCTCGCGAGCCAGCCTGGTGAGGCCGCTCCCGAGGAGGTCTTGTGTCGTCCGTCTCTCGATGGTCTTGGGCGTTTGCTGGTGAAGGCGGGCCGTACTGGGCCGCGAGTGGAGCCATGCCGCGGGCCGCAGGCAGGCAAGTCTGGGGACCCCCGTTCCCAGAACGCCGACACACACTAATGACCGAGAAGTTTGAGATGTCTATGATGGGAGAGTTGAGGGTTCGAAGTCAAGCAAAGAAGAGAAGGAACATTCATCAACCAAGCCAAGTATACCCAAGACATGCTCAAGAGATTCAAGCTAGATGATGTCAAGCCGGCCAAGTTTCCAATGCCCACCAAATGCAAGCTTGACAGTGATCCCAATGGTAAAGTAGTGGATCAAAAGGTATATCGCTCCATGATTGGATCCTTGCTTTATCTTTGTGCATCTAGATCGGATATCACGTTGAGTGTGGGAATTTGTGCACGGTTTCAAGCCGCACCTAAGGAAAGTCACTTTGTGGCGGTCAAGCGAATCTTTTGATATTTGGCTCATACCCCAAACTTTGGCTTATGGTACCCCAAAGGAGCTAGCTTTGATCTCATGGGTTACTCAGATTCAGATTGGGCGGGAGATTGTGTGGATAGGAAGTCAACTTCCGGAGGGTGCCAATTCCTTGGTCTCTCTTTGGTAAGTTGGTCTTCCAAGAAGAAAAATTGTGTGTGTCTCTCGTCCACCGAGGCCGAATATGTAGCCTCCACAAGTTGTTGCGCACAATTTGCGGTGTCATTTGTGACAAAGTGTCTCTTCTATGTGACAATTAAAGTGCTATCAAGATTTCTCACAACCCGGTGCAACATAGCAAGATGAAGCATATTGAGATTCGTCATCATTTCATTAGGGACTACATCAAGCGGGGATATTGATATCATCTACATCAACACTCAAGAGCAACTTGCGGATATCTTCACCAAGCCTCTAGATGAAGCATGATTTTGCGAGTTAAGGCATGAGCTAAATATCATTGATTTGAGCAATGTGGCTTGAATCTAGGCACACCCCACCACACTCATCATTATATCTTACTCTAGATGTAGGCATGGATTTAGGGGGAGTGTTGTTGTCTCAATGAACTCTCCCTCCCCCTATTATGCCAAAATTAACCCAATCTTTCACATTAGCCATTCTTGATGGTTCTTGTGCTTCAAAGACGAGTTTTGATCATGGGCCCAAGGTTAAAATCTTTGCGGCGCCATGCCAATTGACTCAAACATAGGTGGCCTCAGCCACCGCCCTCTCTTGAGAGGTGCTTGTTCGAGTAGTTTCCTTAGGGCGTTGTTTGTGCTTTGAGTTACTCCAAGTTGCCCTTGGTTTATTTGTCTTTCGAACTTGGAGTATCTCTTTCATGTGTTGTCCTTTTTGAGTCTCCATCCCAAGCCTATCTCTATGCTTCAACCACCCTAGTTTTGCATAAGCCATCTTTTAATTTCTGGGTTGTTATGTCTCCCTATCGGCGGTACTACAGCTCGTGCGGTACTACTAGGGCCTCCTGCCAAGCTATAGTATGAGAGCGGTACTACCGCTACTCCTATTGGTACTACTACTAGTCCTAGCGGTACTACCACTTAGTGGGACGCTGTGGGGGTTAAGTGTCGGGCAGGGGGAGTTCTAACTCCCCATACCCTTTCACTCTCCCTCCCCACGCCTCTCTCTCACAAGCGACGAAGAACTACCCCGGCCGCTGCTCCGGCTGGCCGATTCCTTGCCGTCTTCAGCGATTCCGTCTGGTGGAGTCCTTCCCCACCACCTTCTCTCGCCATGGAACCCGGTATTGCCCCCATTCGTTGTTCCTACGGTTCTATCTTTTGAATCTAGGTTTCTCGGGCAATGCATGTTGGTTTATCGATTTTTGGCTAAATCGAGGCTTGAGTAGGACGTTGAATGACTGCTAGATAGGAGGATTGGAGTTTTAGTTGAGCATTTTTGAATTTGTGACCTCCGGTACTACCGGATCTAGGAAGGTCATGCATCAGTTCCCAGAGCGGTACTACCACTCCAGGACAGCGGTACTACCGCTCTGACGGTACTATCGCCCCAGTTCTGCGGTACTACAGACCACAGCTTCCAGAATGCTCACATAAGCCTTCCTTTCTCACTTTTGGTTCTCCTTGGCTTATGCATAGTTTGTATTCATGATTTCCCTTGCGGTTTTGTGTCTCTTCAGGTGGTAGTAGCTCCAAGGTTCGTCACAAGAATGCAAATACCCCATCCAAGCATGTGCGCACCCACTTTGCCAGGGTTGTGTATTCAGAAGATGAAGCAGAGGTTACCCCCACACCGCCACCTGCTCGTCGTCAGTCTGCCAGGAACAATGGCAAATCCAATGTCAAGTCAGCTGCTCGCAAGAAGAAGGAACCTGTCAAGACAGCTGCTGAGTTGAAGCAAAATGTGTATTGGCAATACCGTGAGCAAAATCCCTACCTCCTTCCTCAGGATCCCTCTTTTGTTGGCACTCCATTCTGGACCAAGAACCAATCTCTTGTGTACTATGACCGGCTGAAGGGAAGGAAGAATCTGTTTGTGAAGACAAAGTCAATCAACATGGCGCACATGGAGAAGTACCATGCATATTTTGGAGAAGCTCGTGCCCTTTGTGAACAGCTCAACATCGTGCCCCTCATGACTTTCAACTATGATTTCGATGCAGAGTTGGTAGCACCGTTCTTTGCAACCATATGGTATGGCACAAACATTGAGTGCACTTTGATCTGGATGACCAATGGCAGGCAATTGCGCACCACTTGGGGTGCTTTTATGGAGCTTCTGGGATATCCTGACGAGGGGCTGATCAAGCCCCTTGGCCTTCGTCCTCACCATGAAGGGGAGCCTACTCACAAGGATAAGTTGCGTCCTCATATGATCATCACCAAGACAGAGAAAGGTGTCAAGAAGGAGCTGAAGCCTTTCTTTGACATTACGCATCGCATTTTCCGACACTCTCTTTCCTCGTATTGGCAACTTGGACATGGTGCATGGGCACCTTGTGGATATGTTACTGTTATGTCACTCTGAGTAGGGCACATATGCAGTCTTGGATGTCTCTCATGTCATGTGGAAGGAGCTAGTGAATGCTACTTATGGAGATCATTGCCCGGTTTATGCTCCCCTCCTCTTCAAGTTGATTCAGACTACCTGGAGCTCCACTTTCCCTGGTGAGCCTCTTGAGACCGGACCCTTGACTTCTCATGACGTCCTCAACTTGCGTCAGAAGGAGATTTGGGCCTCTACTACTCGTCCTGAGGCGGCAGTTCCTTCTACTTCTATAAAGGATCAGGGTGATGATGATGATTTTTCTCCAGGCACTAAGCATTCCTCTGGTCAGGCAGGTTGGGTGTCTAAGCTCAAGCACAAGGTGAAGAAGCTCTTTTGCCTTCAGACCGTTGTTTAGCACAAAATGTACTTGGCACATGTGGATGCCAAGAAGGCTCGTTAGGAGAGGAAGGCTATTATGAGGAAGCTTGAGATTCCAGTTTAGGATGGCTCTGAGGATCGTACCACTCCGGAGGACAAGTGGATCTCTTCACACTCTCATTGGACGGACTCGGATGAGTCCAATGCTGCTACATCTGCTCCAGCTCAGGATCAGGAGATCGAGGAGGAGTCTGATGAGTCTGTTGAGGAGTCTGTTGATGGGTCTGATTCTGAGGAGTCTGACGAGTCCATGGGAGGAGACTAGTGCCATATGGAGTTGCGTTAGGTCACTCTTTTCCACTTTTGGTGTCTCGATGCCAAAGGGGGAGAGGTTTAGGACCAAGGATTTGCCTTTCTGCAGGGTGTTGTCGAGTCACAAGCTTGGTTCTTTTTGCTTCTGAGTTTCTGCTTGTGAACTCTTTATCTTCGTTTGCTTTGGTTTGGTGTGAGTCTCTATCATATGGTGTAAGACATATGCTACCCTAGTTATCCTTATTATGACCCTATGTGCATGAGATATGCTTATTGTTCTTATTGCTTTCTTGCTTAGCGTTGTATATTCTGTTGTTGCAAGTTTTGTCGGTCTATAAAATATAGGGGGAGCCTGTCTATATTTTGTAGGTTGTCGGTTTGCCTAGTTATCTCTTATATCTTTTTGTGCAAATCCCGTGTTGTCATCAATCCACCAAAAAGGGGGAGATTGTTAAGGCATATTTTACCCTAGTAGGTTCGATGATTGATAACAATGCGTTTTGCAGACTAATCATGTGCATTGACCTTTTCAGAGACTATATCAATAGGCACGAGACGGTTTATCTCCCCTCGATGGTAAAGAGTGAAGACAATTATTTTCCGGCGATTTCTTTTGGTGGATTTGAGTCGTAGGAGATCCGTACTATTAAGAGGGGGTCGCGTTGGAAAGGTATGGGTGGAATCGACACGTACACATCCCATATGCACCCACAACTTCCTTTCCCTTCTCTGGAGCGTATCCATATGTTTTCTGTGGATTTTCAGTGGCTTGCAAGCGGTAGTACCGCTAGTGCCCACGGTAGTACCACTTATGCGATAGTACTGCTGGGTAGTTCCGTGGCACTACCGCTTACGGTTTCCCCGAGCGTACAACTCTCTGTTGCTGGTCTGCATTTAATGGTAGTAGCACGGTAGTACCGCTCTGGCGGTACTACCGCCCGTACTACCACCGTGACTACCACTTGTGGGGTTTCCTCTATGCAAGCTTCTGTTTCCACTTTGCGCTAAGCGGTAGTAGAGCGGCACTAGGACGGTAGTACCGCTTCGCACGGTACTGCCGCCCTGGCACCCTCTACTACTGCTGCCTCTCTAGGACTAAAACCCCTAAGCGGTAATACCGCTAGGGGCAGCGGTAGTACCAGTGGGGGATCCAGGAATTCAACTTTGGGTGTTCAAATTCTTTTTTCACCCTAACAAAAGTGGCCTCATTTAGTTGGAAATCAATTAAAATAATGAGGCAATCGGATCTTCGTCCGTACATTAGCCACTTCAGCTAAGGAGCTATATCTCTCTCTAAATTCATACTGAAGCTGCATTGATTGGGGATTTCTATATCAGGTTGGAAGGGGATTCATCTTAGGCTGGACACAGTGTGACAGAGGGCCGCCTCGTCCCGCTCTAGAGGATTTTTTTGAGAACCTGGTGGGTTAGGCTAGCTTTTTTATATGCGTGTCCGATGGACTAGGCCTCGTCCAGCTCTAGAGGATTTTTTTGAAAACCTGGTGGGTTAGGAGTAGTAACCGGCAGCAGGACCTCTCGCGCGTGGGTAACTGGCTGGTTCGTGCTCCTGGGCGAGTGGGCCGCTGGCCTGCTGCCGATGGACTAGGCCTATTGACATGTACGCTTAGTATATCTGCCTATATGTATGAATTCTTTTGCAGAAATTTTTGGGTGTACATCTGTACACCCATGCCTAGTACTGGATCCGCCCTGGGTAGTACCGCTCCGGCGACACTACTGTGGGTACAACCAGTGTATTTTAGGCCTGTGCGGGGTAGTACCGCCTAAGTGGTAGTACCTCTCCTAGGAGTGGTAGTACTGCTTGGCTGCGGGCAGGGGGCAGAAAACGGTTGGATTTTCATCTCTCCCTATATAAGGGGGGGTCTTCTTCTTCCTAAGGTTGACCTCTTCCTCCCTAAGCTCCATTGCCATTCAAAAGCTTATTCTTGCCCTATCTCTCTCCCTAGCCAATCAAACTTCCACCAAGAGATATTCGATTCCCCCCACTAATCCCTTGCGGATCTTATTACTCTTGGGTGTCTGAGCACCCTAGACGGTTGAGGTCACCTCGGAGCCACATTCCATTGTGGTGACGCTCCGTGGTGGTGTTGGGAGCCCCCAATTAAGTTGTGGAGATTTCCCCAACCTTCTTTGTAAAGGTTCGGTCGCCGCCTTCAAGGGCACCACTAGTGGAATCACGACACCTCGCATTGTGTGAGGGCGTGAGGAGAATACGGTGGCCCTAGTGGCTTCTTGGGGAGCATTGTGACTCCACATCGCTCCAACGGAGACGTACTTCCTATCAAAAGGAAGGAACTTCGGAAACGCATCCTCGTCTTCACCGGCTCCACTTGTGGTTACTTCCTACCTTTACTTTGTGCAAGCTTTACTTGTGTTGTATCTTGTGCTTGTTGTTGTTATTAGCATCATATAGGTTGCTCACCTAGTTGCACATCTAGACAACCTATTTTGTTACTAACCCTAATTTGTTAAGAAAAGCTAAAAATTGGTAGTTGCCTATTCACCCCCCCTCTAGTCAACCATATCGATCCTTTCACAAATGATACACAACTTTACACATGGCCTTCTTATCACATTCCTAGCCTCCACAAAAATTATTACAATTTTTGTACACTCGATTCTCATACCTCTAGTTCAAAACCATTTGAATTAAATTCAAATGAATTTGAATTCCAAATTTTCCAAAATTGATGGTGGGCATATGTATGAATCATAAAATATATATAAATGTCCACACACTTTTATTCACTCTCGTGCGCAACTCTCCCATGCCTCTCCAAAGAAGTCCACATACCCCCCTTGAACTCTCGGACTTCGAGCACACTCTCCCAACCACGAAACCAGAATCTTAATCCTCAAGAAAGAGGAAGGCACACGTCGTTCTCGTGCGCAACTCTCCCATGCCTCTCCAAAGAAGTCCACATACCCCCCTTGAACTCTCGGACTTCGAGCACACTCTCCCAACCACGAAACCAGAATCTTAATCCTCATGGACTAACAAAGACCAGAAAAATCACCCCTGTTTTGGGTGGTTTGAGACGATGTATTTGCCCACGTGACCAAGTGGTTGAGTTTTTTAATTGAAGGGGATGCCACATCACAATAGTTGGTGGATGCGGTCTAGTAAACCCCCCCACCCTTGATGGAGTCAAATATAGCAGATCTTGGACAAGGCCCCCGAACAAGTAGCCTTGGTGCGATGGTAACAGAGACACATGATTTGACCCAGGTTTGGACTCTCTCGAAGATATAATACCCTATGCCTTCTTTGATTGTACTGATTTGGAGAGAGTACATATTACATGTTGATGTACCATGAGATTGTGTTTCTATGAGGTGTCGTCTATGACCCCTACCCCTCAGCTTACACAGGTACTGGGGCGCATAGGGTTTACACATAGGTCGGTTGCATCTAGGGTAATCATGGAGCCGATGACCTCTAAATCTTAGAGTAGGCGCCAAGTCTTCGGAAACATCCCATCTTGACGCTGTGGGCTTCGACGAATACGACCCACCAGTAAATCATCATGGGGGGGGGGGGGTCCTCAGGCCCGACATTAGTTAGATGGATCATACAACAAAAATGGCCTTAGGCTCGGTTTTTAGCCGCTTATTTAAAACAACAAAAAAACCAAACGCCCACCTACGTGCTACTGAACATGCCCACTATTTGGCAGGGCGTCTTTTTTTCCTTTTTTGTTTGCTTTTGCCTTTTTCTTTTTGTTATTTTTATTATTTCCATTTTTTGCTTTTTATGTATTTTTTATTAATTAAAATTCATTTTAATTCACATTTTTATTTCCGAATTGGTGAATCCCTTTTCCAAATTCAACAACATTTTTAAAATTAACGAGAGAAATTGAATTCTTGAATATCTTCTAGAATTCACAATCATATTTTAGTTAGCAAACATTTTAATATTGATGATTTTTTAAGAATTCATGTATATTTTTTAAAGGATTGAACATTTTTCTAAGATATGTGAACTTTTTTTAATTTATTAATAAAGTAAGATTCACGTATATATTTAGGAAATCCTGTTTTTAAAATTTTATATTTTTCCCATATCATAGTTTTGGAAAAAATTCAATCAAAAATGAAAAATCTGACCATCTCGCTTTATATTTATTTAAGAAAAATCTCTACCTAGCTTATATTATTTTCCCAAAAAATTCCGGCTCAAAACCGAGTCAAGGGCTGGTTTTGCGTAATATCCTATTTGGCGCATTCTGCGTCCAACTGTCGACCTTTCGCAGTGATCAAGCGCTGACCTAGGCCGGCCCATTAACCTGTTTCAGCGTTTTCAGTTTTGGAAACCTTCTAGAGTTTCCCAGCCGGTTATTTCCGAAATCACCAGTTGAGGAGTATTCGTTGCAAAGATCACTCCAACTCCCTGGTTCCAACAAGTGGCGCACATTCAGCGCGTCACTTGTCGCAACCTGGGAGTTTTCCCTTTTTCATATATCTGTTTATTCAAAATGTTTTATCTCTCAAACCGTGCGTCCAAATCTCGAACCGTTTTCACCGTTGGATTCCTCGCGTCGAGATCTTCAAAACCAGATCCAATGTTGATAGGTTTTGACGAAGTTCTTTTTATGAAGAAAAACCGGACGAAAAAACTGAACCGGGAGCACGAATTTTTTTCCCTTTCCGAAAGAGGCACGCTCGTGCTCTCACGAAATCACAATTGTGCCTCTCGCGAATGCAAACCCGTGACTCTCGTGGAAAAAAAAGAGAAAACATGTTTTTTTCGTTTCCGAGGAGGCACGGCCGCGACTCTCGCAAAAGCACAACCGTGCCTCTCGCGGAAGCAAAACCATGACTCCCGCGAAAGCACACCCGTGCCTCTCGCGGAAGCAAAACTGTGACTCTCGTGAAAGGGGAAAAACAGAAAACGCGTTTTTTTTTCCGTGTCCAAGAGGCCGTGACTCTCGCGAAAGCAAAATCGTGCCTCTCGCGGAGGCAAAACCGTGCCTCTCGCGAAAGGAAAAAAATAAAACGCGTTTTTTCATGCAAATTTTTTTCTGTCGAAAAGCTAAGGAAGACCGGTGGAAAACCAGAACATCGAAAAAAACAAAAAAAACCGTTTAAAAAGCAGAAAACGCTTGCAAAAATAAAAATAAAAACAAAATCCGGAGGGAGCTCGCAGAGCGCGACACGTGGCGAATGGCTGAGAGCGCGCCAAGTGGCGCTGATCGTTGCGAGGCTCCCGAGAGCGCTCGTTAACTAGTTACTCTCGGTTATTTCGGTTCCGAACTGTTTTTCCTGTTTCATTAATGGTTTTCACAATTTTCTTTACTTTTTCCTCTTTATTTCATTTTTATGCTTCTTTTTCCTTTTATTTTCCTTTTTAGTTTCTTTTTTAGCTTATATTTCATTTTCAACTTCATTTTTTTAAAGTTCATGTTTAGAAAATTATTCAGAAATTCATAAAAATATTCGTGCTTTTAAAAAATGGTCGTGATTTTAAAAAATCATTTTCAAAGATATTTCGGAAATTTCAAGTAATGTTCTTGGTTTCAAAAGTTGTTCGGAGTGTTTTTGTTCAATGTTTTCACAACTTTTCTAAAAATATTCTCATTTAGAAAAAATGTTCACGTTTTCATTTTTTTAGGATTTCCAAAAAATGTTGGAATTTCAAAAATTGTTCACAAATTTCAAAAAATGTTTTGTGTTTCGAATTTTGTTCAGGAGTTTCAAAATTTGTTTGCATTTCTGACTTGGTTTTGGAACTTCATAAAATGTTGCCGTTTAAAAAAAAGTGCCATTTCAAAAAAAAATTGTTCTTCATTTTCAAAAAAATGAACCTGTTTTAAAAAGTATTCATAATTTCAAAAATAAAACCGCGTTCTTTTAGGAAATGTTATGATTTTTTCCAAAAATGTTTTCATATGCGAACGCGGCTTTGAGCTCTTATAATATTCACGCTACCTACCATCAGTTACACCACACCCGTCTGGTCCAGTGGTGTGCTGCACTCACCTCGAATCCTCGCGGCCTCTCTACTTTTACATCTCTCTTTTTTTGGTGATGCGCGCGTGGTCTTCTAATGGGCCGGCCCAGTGAGGCACCTGTGTGCGTCGCTCCAACTATTGGCCGCAGTATGCGGTAAATAGGAGCTCCCTGGGTTTACTCTAGAACCGAACAAATCAACGAAAGAAACCCGTCTTAGGACCAGGATATGGGCCGGCCCATACGAGCGAGTGCGCGGTGCGTCACAGGACGGATCGCCTAAAATTTCCCAAGTTTTTTTGAGAGGGGTACCTAAGTTTTCGCCCAAATAGGCGGCAGCGGCCAGCGCAAAATTTGAACGAAACCGCCGCGCCGGCGCCGGAGCCCGAGCCAGTCAATACTCCCGTCTCCAGTCCAATCAGCCGCCTCTCCTCTCACAGCTGCACACGCGCCGCCACGATTCAAGGCCGCCGCCCGCTAGTCTAGAGGGGCCGCAACGGGAGGCATGGAAGGGGACGGCGAGACCTCGGCGGCGGAGGCGGCGCTCGGACTGAGCCCTCAGACCTTCATCAACGAGGTCCTCAACTTCGTCGACGACGTCTGCTTCCAGGCCTTCGAGTACTGCCTCCAGTTACGCCTCGGATCCCTCTCCGCAACACCAGCTCGCTTCGCCCCCCTTTGCCGCCTACCGGTTTTGTTAACTTTGCCCTTTCGCTGTCATTCTACAGGGAAGGCGCCCCCACGGCGGTCGGCGCCGCCACGGCGACCAATAAGGCCGAGGAGCTGAAACCGGTAGGTTTCTTCCGACCTCGGGATCCAATAGAACCGAACCCTCCTTCAGAATTTTGGAGGACTAAGGGCACTGCCTAAGTAGATGCGTCTTTCAGGTGTAGAGGATATATAACTTATATTTACATGCTTGGTGATCCCTTTCTGTAGCAAACTGGATATTACTTTGTTCTGCAAACAGTGTCTTGGCACTTTATTGTGCCAGGAATGAGGTCTTCTTTGTCACACATTTGATACCAGACACTATTCACAATTTCTGAAAGTAAAATGATTACTGACTGGAAGTTTGAAACAGCTAGAACAATCCTCATATTAACTTTAGGTTCGACCTATAATTCATCTGGTTTTACCTACAGCATCCTTTAGGATAGTTAAAAACTGATTTATTTTGCCTATGTAACACTCTTTCATATGATTAAATGTTCTGTATATTTTCTTGTCTGCTGGAAACATCTGAAATTATGGACTTTGTGATGATTTTTGTCTTAGGGAGTAAATGAAATTCACCACTTGGTAAAGGATGTATTGGACAAGAGAATGAACAATTGGGAGATGTATTGCCTTCGGAAATGTTTAACCGTACCTGAAGGATTTGTGGCACCTGAAGATGTATGTCTCTTATCTCAAAGTAATAAATTTTGGCATGCCAGAATTTTCAATTTGACCCAACACTCTAGGTTTAGAATTAATCCACTCAATTCTCACCCCTGTTTCGCATGATTCACTATAGATCATTTTAAAGATACTTTTCGTCTTGGGGATACATAATGTGGAAACTGATGCCTCATCTTATATTGATTCACCCGTTTGTGAAAAAACATTTCATTCAGTTGACTCAGCAATTGATAAGGAAACCTTTCAAGATAAAAGTTGTGCACAGTTAATACCAGTCAGGCTTGAACTATTTTGTAAGCTAATTAGAGAATTTGACTTCTGCTCTCTACTCTACAGTGATTAACATTCCATCATTTCTGACTTTTAGGCTTTGTTTTGGCTACGAAAGCTTGAGCTTTTCTTTACCTATGTTGTAGCTCATGATATTATTCAAGTGCAGTTTTTCTAAGTGCCCTTGGTGTACATTACGTTCAACTAGGAAGTAATATGATAAATACTAATATCAGCAATACCTTCTGAACCTCAGGGCAAAATATATCTGGACATTTCTTATTGATGTCTTATTTTGAATTGCCCGACTAATGCACATCATTAATTCGTTGGCCGTTGTACTGAAATAGGATAGTACCTTTTTCTTTGATATGCTTAGCATATATTAGTGCAATTCTGTTTTCTATCCATCTTTGTCGAAATTATTGCACTTAGATTTCGATTCTAGATGCCCTACAGGCAAATATAGATTTATTCAGTATCAATTACACCATTTTACTAAACTGTTTGTAGGGAAATACTCCCTCCGTTCCAAAATAGATGACTCAACATTGTACTAACTTTAGTACAAAGTTAGTACAAAGTTGGGTCATCTATTTTGGAAAGGAGGGAGTAGAAGTTTAATACAACTAACTGACTAACTCATAACCATCGACTTTCCAGTTTGATATTATGGTACAGAACAAAGTTTCTGGTAAGTCTCGTCCTCAGTTCAGTTCTTATATCTACCAAACGGAATCAGCGTGAAACATATAGTTAAGCTTAAGGTCAAAGTTTGCTTGCAATACGGTACTCAATAAATTACATGTTTGTGCACATTTTGTTTCACTGAAGCCATGCATTATTTTATATTTACTTTACAACCTGCATTTCAAAAAGCAAGAGGCATGTAAATGAGTATAATTATAATATATTTTCTTCATCAGGATAATTCTTCTGCAATGGTGTTGCATAAAGATGGGAATTCTGATTCAGAACTGGATGCAGAACTTAATTCTTTGAGAAAAAAACTGGCAGATGTAAGTACTTTACTCGTAAAGAATTTGCTTGTTAATATTATCTACACTTAATCTAACATGCTCTGCCGTTGTTTAATTAGGCTAACAAGGAATCTGAAGAACTTCAAAGAGAAATTTCTTCCTTGGAAAGGCAAACTACATACAAGAGTAACCTCAATTCCTCTATCGCTGAAGTACTGAAATTGTTTGAAGACAAATCTGTTCAGGAGAATATACAAGGTGTGCATTAAATATTTAATTCTCAAAATAATCAGAAACTTCAATTTATTGAATTGTTTATTTGGCCACTCACCAGTTCAGATGATTAGTGAAGGGTTATTGTGTGAAACCACACCAGATATTATTTGTTATCATAGTCTTATCACCTTAAGCCCTGAAGTCAATGTTCTTTCCCTATCTCCTTGTTAGACCATCGAGATACTAATTAGTAATTTGGTAGTAAGTGCTGCACCTATCAGTGTTAGCCATTTGTTATTTGTTTATGAGCAACAATTCAATAGACCATCAACCTTTGGTCGTCTGTTGAACTTTTTGCTCTGACGTGTTAGCTTTAGCAACCAGATGGTTCTCACACTTAATTATGACTTTTTCAGTTTTTGTCTGGCAATGTTCTATCCTTTTTGCATCTAGCATAAATACAGCTGAACATGGTTAACAGTATGCTTGGCAGAAATCACAAAGATCATATCCCTACATCTAAACTTGGTCTAGATAGTGCTGCTAGCTACTATTCGAGAAGCACTGCTTCTGCTCAATTATCTCTGGTTCAGAATGTATGCCTACTCAACTGCCCTGAACCTGCAGCTATTGCGAACACGATACCAAAATTGCACCAGAAAATGAAGGTTATGAAAAGGAAAAAGGTTGAGCTTGAGGCCATGGTGGGCCAAAATGTTTGGAACGTCAATTGTCTTAGAGACCAGAAGCGTTTAGCACCGGGTAAGGGTTCCACCGTCATTTTCCTCTGGATCTCTTCGTTGTTATCGTGTGTATCTATGGCACAGACTTTAATCTCACCACCCTGTCTCACAGGTTCCGCTCCTAGCACCGAGGACATGCAAGAGGTGAACGCGGCTGTGAATGACTCGTGGAAGGAGTAAACGTGTGTTGTGGGGGTTTGCAATATGAGGATGTCAACCGCCCCCATGTACTACAAAGTCCCCTGTAATGTTGTCAAGCTACCCTCTCGCTAGCTACCTGAACTGCAGCTCTATCAGAACAGCTGTATGTACATGTCAGCATGTATACATATGTTGTCTCTCCAGACTCAAAAGACCACTAGCACAGTAGCACTCTCCAGTTTCCAGCATTCTGTAAGATCTCTAGTGCTTAATCCCATCCGTCTACCATTGTTGCCGCTGCACGCAATTGAGATAAACAAATAGAAAGATCTGCAGTAGACTCTCCCTGGGTGTGTTCCTGTCGAATACAACTTTTTTGTTTGTATAAAAAATTGTTCAATGCTCCTTTGTGTTGGGTTTCTTCTTTGTGGCGTTTTGGGCTGCTGTAGATTCATATCCTTTTCTTGGAGCTGTTTTCTTTGTACTTATGTCTCAGTGGAAAGAAGTAACTGAAGTGGAATTGATGAAAATAGACTGGAGGTCTCTAATGCGAATTTTCTGCAATTCGTTGCAGCCATTATCCCATATTGCGTATGGCTCTTCTATGCTTTTTTACCCGTTAACATAAATGACTCGTATCTTGTGCACCGGCATAATTTCTTGGAAACTAGTATGATCATTATGACATTTGCAAAAATGAAAGAGCAAGGAAAATAGTATTATCGGCTATCCACTTATTGTTTCTTTAGGCCACAAATGATTACTACTCTATTTTTTTTTAGATAATTGTTTGTTTAGTGTACACACATGGACTTACTTTCTTTTACATTTTTTGATTGAAACCGGGAGACACACATCCAATATGGTACCCCCTCCGTCCCGTAATATAAGAGCATTTTGACACTTTAGGGAATGTAATTTGAGATCTGGGCAAAGTCGAAGAAACAAGGTTCAAGAGGCAGAAAAGCTCTTCTCCTCCCGCCGCCGCCGCCGCCGGTCTGTCCCATCTCCTATGGCCTCTAGACCATGGAGGTGCAGAGGATCTCGGCCCCCATCGGCAGGAGGGACCGCGTTCTCGTTCTTGTTAGAGACAGCGTCTTGGTTGGGGCTGTGTGGCGGCGGCGATGTCCCTTCGTAAGAATAATGTCTCCCATGTTCTATCCCCGTCCCGCTCGTGCGTCTAGCATCGTCGGAGGGCGTGTGGAGGTTTGTCTCCGTAGGATCTTGCGGGATTCGGTCGATGCTGGTCTTAGGTGGATCTATTTGAATCCGGTCTTCGTTTAGGTGTTTACATGTTTGATCCTTCTGATCTACGACTTTCTTCATCGGCGATGGTTGCTAGTACTCTGGTGTGCTGGTCCTTAACACGACGATTTGCCTACTGTCTACTACAACAAGGTTTGCCCGACTCCGGTGAGGGAGGGGCGATGACGGTGGCACGCCTTCGGCTCGCTCCAATGCTTGTAGTCGTCGCTAGGTGGTCCAAGGACATGGTTGTAATTTTTATTATCTTTGTTGTTCTTTATACTGCCATGATTGAAGATGAATAGATTGAAAGTTTTTTTTTTGAAAAAAAAGTTCAAAGAGGCGACGTCCCGGCAGCGGAAGAACACCGTCGTCTCTTCCGAAGAAACGGAAAACGAAAGGAAAACGCAGCGTCTCCGTCCGTCCATATAAAAATAAGCCGTGGGCCAGCAAGGCACGCACGCACGCACAGATCTCCAAACCCTCGCACGCCAGCCACGCCAGGTTAATAGCTGCCGCAACCCACAAGATGGACGCCAGGACGCCCCGGCACCAAAGGCTGCTCCGCACCCCGCGCGGCCCACCGACGCCCCATCACCCCCGCCACCACCCCGGCACGCCCGGCCAAAACCCTATCCGCTACGTCCCCGCCGCCGCCCCGATCTCCCCGCGCTCCGCCGCCGCCGCCGCCGCCGCCATGGAGGACGACGCCATCACCACGCTCATGGACATCGACGACTCCCCCCGCAGCGCTGCCGGCGCCGGCTTCCTCGACGACGACGACGAGGGGGACCTCCTCCACTCCCACCGCATGGGCGGCCGCGGGAACGAGGCGCGGGGCCCCCTCCCCTTCGCCGGCTTCTTCAACACCTTCGACGGCGCCGACTTCGACGACTCCGATCTGGCCTGATCGAGGCGTCTTCCGGTACTAGTAATGAAGCTGGGAGGTCGTTCTGTCGATATGGTGCTGGTGGTCTATCTAGTTAGGTTATTATGGGTGAGGTGAAACTATTCCGAGGCATCTGGAGACCTTTCGGTGATCAATCTAAGCATCGTACTGCTGCGCTGCCCTTGGATCTCGTGTTGTTTGGTTAATATATGCAAGTGCCTTAAATTATCCTTGATTAGTATCATCTCTGCGAGGTTCTCTTTAATAGTACGATTGTTTATGGATTGGTGCTATGTTATTTCTGCTCAATTGTGGCTGTGTTGGGAATGAGCTGATGCTATGACAATAAATTAGCTTCAATTTTTGCTGTTGTGTGTTTATCTTGCATAGATGGTGTTTGATTTTATTATTGAAAACATTAGGCTACTAGGGATACTTAAGTCCCAAATCTCTTTGACCATAGTTGTATTGGTATGCAATTTTAGCCATTTTATTGGAGACTTTAGTCTAGTGGGACACCTTAATTAGCAGATCTCTTTGATCAGCAGTGATTTTGCACTGGGAAATCCAATTATCATCATCGCAAATAAACACAGGGAATGCATAGCTGGAACTTCAGTGAACTCTTATTGTTTTTCTTTGCAACACAATTAGTGATTTGTTAGGAGTTTGATCAACCAGGGTAGCTACAATTTTCACTTAATCAATGCTGCAAGTGCAGTAAAATTTTGTAAGCAATATGCCCTTGATTTCCTCGATGAGTTGATGCACTAGGATAACCATGTACTTTTGATTGACCTTGCAATTGCAAGGCACATTCTATTAGCATGCAAAATTGAACCCCTCTTCTTTGAAATCATCTCTATAGCTTTATGAAATATTTTATGATTGCAAATTATTATTGATTAGTATCATCTCTGTGAGTTGCTTTTGTTCTCTTCCTTGTAATAGTTTGAATGATTATGGATATGCTTGTTGTTGTGTTATTTCTGCTCGTGGCTGTGTTGGGCATGAGCAGATGCTAAGCTAATCAATTAGCTTCAATTCTTGCTGTTTTGTGTTGTTGATCATGCATTGATGGTCTCGTTGATAAGTAGTGGTATTAGTTTGCGATTTTGTTGAAACATTGGTCCACTAGGGATACTTAATTCGCGAATCTCTTTGATAAGTATTGGTATTAGTTTGCAATTTTGTTGAAACATTGGTCTAACTAGGGATACTTAATTTGCAAATCTCTTTGATCTGTAGTTGTATATGAGTTCTGCCACACATACGATGATTTCTGTATGATCTGTGTACGACACTCGATAGCAGCTGTCCATTCTATTTTGTGTACTGCTGGGATAAGATCCTATGAGGCTTTTATTGTATGCAGAGCACTTCCGGTAGTGGTATTAGTTTGCAATTTTAGCGATTTTAATGGAAACGTTGGTCTAGTTGGGATACTTAATTAGTACACCCCCCCCCCCCCCCCCCATAATTCTTGTCATGGTTTTTGTTCATAACGAACGGAGGGAGTAGATATCTTTGATCAGCAGTGGTATTGCACTGGAAAGTCCAATTAGCATCGACCCTTTTTCTGTAGTACTGCCTCTGTAACTTAATATAAGAATTTTTTCGACACTGAAAGTGTCTTAAGACAGGGAATGCCTAGCTGGAACTTCAGCGAACTCTTGTTATGTTTCTTTGCAACACAATTTAGTGCAATACCATTGTTACAAGATGCATTAGTGCTACTTAACAGTATAGTATAAACTGCTGTCCTATTGCGGTAGCTGTAGAGTTTGATCCCAACTTAAACTGTTTCTAAGTTTGTTAAAGGATCTCGGCCATACAAAATATGAGTTTCTCTGATGGTTCATCCCAGACCAATCTGTTGGAGTGTTAAGGAAATAATTTAACTTTGGTTAACCTAGCATTGAAAGCCTACTTGAAGTTGGCCCTTGCTTCATTTTCCATGTCAAATGTCACTACCTGGGTGCTAATATGTTTTTTCATATATGTACAATTGCTTGAATCATTGAAAGTTCACTCTTTCCAAGGCCATGTATAAGAGTGTGATGTGACAGTAAATGCGTTTTGTTCGGCTGGTTTTTATTTGGGAGTGCTGAATATAAGCTCTCATTTTTGCTTTTTGACGTCTGGAACTGTCATATTTAATAGAAATGTGATTTACTAGAAAGGTGATGCTAGCCACCGATCGACCGGCTAGCACCTCGTATCGGTTCATCCTTCCGCGACCAGTTTCAGCGAAGAGAAAAAGAAGGCCCTGTGATTCCTGCTCCGTTACTCACCTCCCCCTCAGCCTCTTTGATTCCTGGCAGCAAAGCCTACTGTCGTGGGGATGATTCTGATAGTGAGAGGGGTACGGAGAGGGTTAGGAAGAAGGCTGATCTATTGAGGTGCAAATGGATGACAAGTATTTTTCACTAGTTCGGACCTCTTATGGTGGATACCCTAATCTCGTGCGCATTTTTCTTTTGAGAATCATTGGGTGAGAGGGAGTTCCCCCACCTGGATATATTACTCAAAGCCACAACAAGCTGTGGACCGGAATTACGGGGACACATTACAATGGGTAGAGAGGAAAGACCGTCATGAGGTGACGGCATCCTTGTCATCGGACACAGAGAGCCGGTGAGACCAAATGTCTAAGTCTGAGATAATTAGTCTAGCGGAGGTAGTTGAGCGCGTGTCCTAAGGCTCTGAAGGTCGTCCGTTCCTGGCTTCCCAAATCTTCCAAAGGATAGTGAGCAGCACAAACGGCCATACGCGTGGGGTGCACCTTGAGGAAGCGAACCGTCCCAGAGGTCGTTGATGGAGGAGGAGATAGGTGTGATGCCCACTCGCCGCCAGATGCGGTCAGCGTATGGGTAGTTGATGAAGAGAGCGTGCTGAGTAGGTGATGATGCGCTTGTTGACGGGTTTGACTGAGCCTGTCGCGGAAGAGTAGTCAGGCGAAGATCTTGACTTTGTTGGGGCGTGTGAGCTCCAGATCCGTTGTGCATTGTTGTCGGTGTCGGCTTCCCGTAGAAGGATACCATAGGCATCCCGGGTGGAGAACTCCTTGCACCCAATTAGGAAGTGTTGATCCTCATCTTGTGACGGCATGAAGTCGTGCAGCATAGACAAAAGTGAAACCAATTCTTGTGTGTGGGTAAAGGTTAAACGATTTCGCATGTTAGATTCTAAACCCAACCGTCAGATATTTGCCACCCTGATCATAGGCACCTCGGAGTAGGAGAATAGGTTTGGAAAAGTGGTTGCTAATGGTTTTGGAGTGAGTAAGGTATCAAACCAGAAATAGAAATAGGTTGAGGTTCAATTATTAGTAATCACAAAGGTGATTAAAGTGCGTATGTGAAAGAGTTTGAAAGCGCCAGAGAGAGAGAGAGTGCGTCACCCCCTCACCTCCTATGTTACAAGTGGAGCTATTATTGTCACCCACTAGAAGGTAATTATTCGCTCCACTCAACAGTGGTCATGCTTCAAATGTCATGCGTATCCGGGACAATCTCAACCACCCAAGAAAGCCTATCTTTTTTCTTTTGCGAATTCAAGAAAGTTTATCTATTCCCTCAAAAAAAGTTTATCTATGCAACGGAAATTCAACTATTTTCAATGACATACCTATTTCTAGTTTGGGAGAGATTTCAAGTGTTACAAGATTATTTTGTAGGGATTAGTATATTTTTCGTCCTTCAACTCTTTCGAAAGTATAGCAATGGTCCCTCGACTCCGAAACCAGCAAAACTTAGTCCCCCAACTTTCAAAACTGGATAAATTTAGTCCCTCAACTTTCAAAACCCGATAAGTTTAATCTCTCGTCTGATTTTCTGCTGACGCGGTGTGGTTTTTGACTCGGACACGTGCACGAAAGGTGCTCAGTATAATGCTCAGCGAGCGGCAGTGCGTGTCGACGGCGCCCGGCAGTGTGTGCAACGAGCAAATACGGCGGCGTCTGCAGCCGGCGTGGTGCGGCTCGGTGCGCGTCGGCCCGGGCGGTCCATGGTGAGACTGATGAACGATGGCCTGTATAGGATGCCCTTAGTCTGCTAGAGTGCTGGAGGCAGGGTCAACGGCGTGAAGCTCCCAAAGCTGCTCTTTTGCTCATGTCGCTGCCACCGCTGGTGGCTCAAGTCTGCCCGCTCGCGCGGGTCCTCATAAAAACAAGGTCTGCACTTACGGACTTACCGTTCTTCAATTCATGTTGTGGTTGGGCTTGACATGGCCGTAGCTAGGATGGATGGAGGGGCACCACGCGAGCAGGGATCGTGAGCTCCTGCAATGAGCCAGTGCACCAGGGCGCGGCCTTGGGTCTCCTGTGAGGCAGGCGTGCTCCAGGAAGGAGCGCGAGCTGCGCGAGATTGAGGTGCTTGGCCCGCTTTGCATGCGTGCGGCGGCCAGTCGATGCTTCCTGACATAACACGAAGTGCAGACTAGCTGCTGGATTGATTCTAGCCACCGGCAAAACACGCATGTATACGTGGACGTACGTATTGATTCGGCCCGCCGGAGATGCAAGCGAAACACATCGAACATGCTGATCCGATCTCGCCCAGAATACACACGCACGCGATGTGTTTCTCCCCGGACTGCACCTTACACGCCGCTGCATACGATCGGATGCATGGCCAACGCCGTCCGTGGAGGTGCCAGCAGAGGGCTTGTCCGAGCTCGCCGCCTCGAGCTCCTCCTCCTGCTCAGGCCTCCTGTCCAGAAGGTCAGCGGCGTCGCGCCGGGCGCAGGCTGCAGCTCGACGGCCCATGCAACAGGGAGGCCAAGTCACTCGTCTGCCAACGCCACGCCCTGGGTCGCCGAGCTCCTCTGGCCGCTCGAGCGCTTCATCTCCGCCGCATGACCGTCATGGACGACGCTGTCCGGCTTCTCATCCGAACTCGCCGCGCCTGGGACTACTGGGGACCCTTGGTGACATGCACTGTGTTTTGAAAAAATGACATGGACTGTGACGTGGCGGTCAAACCTAGATGACGTGTCAAGTTTTTGGTCAAAACCGTGTCCACATAAGATGAAAACCACTTGAAGCGGTATGAGGGACTAAACTAATCCGATTTGAAAAGTTCATGCTCGTCAGACAAGTGGCTCGCTCACTCCATCGAAGAAAAGCAAAGGGAGTCATGCTAAAGTTAGACATCTCGCGTGGGTTTGACACCTTGTCTTGGCCATTCCTTTTTGAGGTCCTTCGCACCAAAGGATTCTCGGATACTTGGCTATCATGGATAGCGACCTTACTCTCCACGGCCTCTTCTCGAGTGGTGGTTAATGGTCACGCGGGACAGAAGTTCGCACATGCTCAAGGGCTACGGCAGGGAGACCCGGTCTCGCCATTTTTGTTTGTTATCGCCATGGATGTCCTCACATCCCTCATCACTAAAGCCCAGGAGTGTGGTGTGTTGAGTAGAATGCCGAGCTGCACACCCATGCAACGGCTCTTTATATATGCGGACGATGTCATATTATTCGTCAGGCCCACAGTCTCGGATCTTAGGTTTGTTAAAAGAGGCCCTGCACATCTTCGGGACCGCATCTGGACTGCACATCAATTACACAAAATACATGGCCATTTTGATCAGAGGTGAGGATGGAGATAAGGATTTGGTTCAGCGTGCAATGCCGTGGAGCATAGAGTCTTTTCCCTGTAAGTACTTGGGGCTGAAACTCTCCATCTGGCAGCTGACGCGCTCTGAATGGCAACCAATAGTGGACAACGTACTTAATTTCATGCCTGGATGGCAGAAAGGTTTAATCACTAGAGCTGGAAGGCTGGTGCTTGTTCATGATGTGGTGATGGCACACCCCACCCACCATCTTATCGTTTCGGATGCCCCCAAGTGGGCTATCGAGCAAGTGAACAAGCGTTGCAGAGCGTTCTTTTGGGACGGATCAGAGGAAATTCACGGAGGGAAGTGTCTTGTTGCCTGGCAAAGAGTGTGCAGGCCAAAGGAGCTAGGTGGCCTTGGCCTTCTCGACCTAAACCGCCAAGGCTTGGCTTTAAGATTGCGTTGGGAATGGCTTAGACGCACGGATTCAGGCAGACCGTGGCATGGACTCTCGATGGTCACGGATCCGCAAGTTCAGTCGGCCTTTGACAACTTGGTTCATTGGAAACTTGGGGACGGCCGCAAGGTGTTGTTTTGAAAAGACAGATGGATGAGAGGTGCGACAGCCAGGGAGATTGCCCCGAGCATCTGGGGCAAAGTACGTACGCAAACTGTGAACAAGCGGACAGTGCATGATGGATTGCTCAACCACCGCTGGGCCACAGACATCTCCGGTGAGCTCTCCACGGACGAGCTCGTTCAATTGATCAACCTTTGGGAGATTGCTATTACGGCGCAGCTTATTCCCACCGAGCGGGATGAGGCTGTTTGGCCCTGGAACTCCAAGCAGGTGTACACTTCGGCCTCCGCGTATCAAATGCTCTTCAAGGGTGCGATCAGTGTGACCTATGCGCATTGGATTTGGAAGTGTTGGGCACCTCTCACCTGCAAGATTTTCATGTGGCTCGCTATGCAACATAGAATATGGACATCCGATAGAAGGCTGCGGCATGGGCTACAAAATAACCCCTCACGATGTTATCTTTGTGGCCAGGAGGAGGATAACGTTGATCATCTTCTGATCCAGTGCGTCTACTCGCGCCAAGTATGGCACAACATTCTTTCCAGCACGAGGACTACCCCTGCCCTAGCACCGATGGTGAGCGATACTCTGGAGTCATGGTGGGGCAGTACCAGAAATCGGCTTGATAAGGAGATACGTAAAGCTTTCGATAGCTTGATGATGCTAGTGTGTTGGCATCTATGGAAGCAAAGGAATGAACGGGTTTTCCGCTCGGTGGCCACACCCATCTCGGTGGCTGATCTTGTGAACAGGATTCTTGATGAACTTCGCACTTGGGCGAGAGCGGGAGGGCGTGGAGTCGACACCATTTTGTGAGGAGTTAACGTAGGGTGTGGAGTTGGAGTTCTAACGTGGCCTCGGTCGGCTTGTGACCTTTGGCTATGCATCACAAACTCTTGTACATTATTCTCTCTCTTTTATAAAGCTAAGGTACGCAATTTGCGTACTCTCGAAAAAAAAAGTTGAGGGATTAAGTTTTGCCGGTTTTTGAATTCAAGGACTATTTCTATACTTTTGAAAGAGTTTAGGGACAAAAAATATACTTCTCCCTATTTTGTAATGCTAAATGGTTGTCCATGACGCGACTAATTTCAAGCTGCATGACCGTCGACACTGCGATTACCGAAGGGCTGTGTTACACGAGCTGTTCCCGTGTTCGGTGATGCCGCTTATACGGAGTCCTTGCCAATAACTGACCATCTTCATAGGGAATGACATTTTTTTTAGTCTTTGTGAACATAGTGATGAGTCAGATTTTGGAATCAAACCATGCCAGTTCGTGTGAGCCCGTGAGGCCACTCCGGTTTAATCGTCAGGTAGCACCACACGCGTCGCGGATCAAAATAAATCTGCAGCGCAGCACACGATCCGTCCCATTGCCCCATGATGAAAACGCAAGGGATCCGGTCCCTTGCGCCGGGCACGCGTCGGCCGAGCAGTGGCTCCCCACATGTTCGGGGGAGACGGCGTACGACCAGGGGAGGGACTGTGGTGCCGACCGGACCGTCACAGTCGCCACCGTCCAACCCGGCAAACGCAAACGCGCCAGAGGCCTCTCTCGTCCCGATCGGAGGGGAGGGGACGATGACCCCGTCGTCGCCTTCCGCACGTGTCCTGCGCCTGCGCGTACGGCTCAAGGGCCACACGGGCCGTCGCCGCACGGGATCGCTCCCAGCCGGTCAAGGCCCTGACCAGCAGCCGGTGGCCCCGGAGCTGCCACGTCAGCCCAGCGGATAGGGACGCCCATATTGCCCCTCGTTTTGGTTCGTATCGGCGCTGCTCGCGAGATATCGGAATTGATCAACTGGGAAAATATCAGATGATACCAGTCCTTAGATGATACCATGATACCAACATGTAAAATTCAAATTTAAACATGTTAAAAAATTCTAAAAAAAATCATGCATGTTCACAATACATACGTCGACAACCCCTAAAAAATTCAGATCAAAATGCCAAATAGAGAAGGAGAAACAAAAAAGACAAATCCACCATAAATAGTGTCAAAACAAGACAAAATCTAGAATGCTACTATTCACATATAAATTTGTCTCTTTTGTTTCTCTTTGTGTATTTCGAATTTTGATCTGAATTTTTTAGGATTGTCGATATATGTGTTGTGAACATCCATAATTTTTTTCAGAATTTTTTGACATATTTAAATTTGAGTTTTACAAGTTGGTATCATGGTATCATCTAAGGACGGGTATCACCTGATACTTTCTCGTGTGTGTATGTGTGTGTGTGTTTTAAGAAAAAAACATTTTTCGACGAGTTTTTCGTGAGTCTCCTTTTCGGTCCAAAGCCATGGACGTGTAAAGATGACTTTAAATTAACTGTTTTATTCATTTTATTGGGTTTTTATTGCCTCAAATTTAAGCTTGATCACATTCACTACACGACTGACATCTTGATCTGGTAGTATTTAGATACTGACATAGCTCTGAATTTAGAGAGTGGGGATCGCAAATAAGTCAAACAATGCCCTTATTTCTTGGGCAATCTGGACCATGAGATTTTTTTTCGAGAGTACGCCAATGGCGTACCTTATCTTTATAGAAGAAAGAGCAACAAGTTTACAAGAGAAGCCTTGAGGAAGAAGCGAGCATCCCTCCTCGGCCACACCCAATTACACCCCACGCCCTAAACACAAGCCTACTCTCTCACAAAGCGTGACAACCCGCCTACTCCTACACCAGCCGCTCTCCAATCTTGGATCTCCCTCAGAATAGCCTCCACCAGCTGCTGTGGCGATTTCTGTTGAGCCGTTCTATTAAAGACACGTGCATTGCGTTGTTTTCACAACGCCCAAGACACCGCAATAACAAGAGTGTCGAACCCGCGTTTGAACTCTTTCCCGAAACCCCTCCTAGCACCCAACCACCAATCCAGCAAGTTGTCGTCCTTCGTCGGCCTCGCAACGTTCAAGTTGAGCTCTTGAAGAAATTCATGCCATACTTCCCTTGCGTACACGCATTGGACCAAGATGTGCTCGGCGTTATCTTCCTCCTGCAAGCAAGTGAAGCAGGTGGATGGCCGCTCTTGAAGCCCAGGCTTCGCTCTCCGATCCGAGGTCCAGATGCGGTATTGTATTGCCAGCCAGAAAAAGATTTTACACTTGAGTAGCGCCCAACTCTTCCAAATGCATGAAGCATACGATACCCGTTGAATCCCCTGGCACAAGTGATAATACGTGGATCTTGCGGTGTACCTCCCAGTCGGATCCGCCGGCATGAGAAACAGTCAGCCCTGTTTGGGCCCCGTTGCACCGTATTGATAGCCAGGTTTAGGTGCACAAGCTGCATATGTCCCACAAAGGTGAGGTCTCCAACCATATCCTGAAGCCAGCTGCCATTCTCCAATGCATCCCTAACCGTACGCCGGTTCCTAGTGCGAGTGTCCACCAGCTTGTGCAACAATGGTGCTATGTCTGCCACCGCAAATCCGTGTATCCATCTGTCTCTCCAAAACAAAAGCTTGCTGCCATCACCCACCTCAATCTTGACAAGGCTATCAAATACCTCTCTAGCATCTTTGTCCTCCATCATGACTAGCCCCTCCCATGGCCTCGTTGGATCCGTCCTTTTTAACCACTCCCATCTCACCCTAAGTGCGAGGCCTTGGAGTTCCAGGTTCCTCATCCCCAAGCCACCCAAGTAAGTGGGTCTACAAACCGTGCTCCATGCCACCAGAAATTGCCCGCCATTAACTTTCTCCTTGCCTGCCCAGAATAACGCGCGCATCCATTGATTGATCTCCTCCAACACCCACGCCGGCGCCTCTGCAATCATGAAGTGGTGAATGGATTTAGTCGGGATCACTGACTTAGCAAGCACTAGACGCCCAGACCTCTGGAGGAGTCCCCGTTGCCACGCCGGAGCAACCTTCTTCGCTTGGTCCACCATGGGCTGCCACTCCGCCCTGCTAAGCTGGTGGATCGCTAGCTGCAGTCCCAAGTATGTACAAGGGAAGCTCCCTAGATTGCATTGCAGGATAGTCTCCACACGTACCCTATCCGCATCCTCCCCTTGAATCATAACAACCAACAATTTTTGGTAATTGATCTTCAGACCCGACGCGTCACCAAACACCCGCAGCGCTTCTTTTACAAATCTCAGATTCACCTCAGTGGGCTTAACAAACAACACCACATCATCCGCATAGATAGACACACTTTGATCAGCCGAGACCCCAGTGAATTTGCTCGTCACCCCCATAGACGCAGCTTTGGTCATGATCTTGGACAACACGTCCATCGCAATGACAAAAAGCAACGGTGAGACCGGGTCACCTTGCCTTAGCCCTTGCACATGCTAAAAGCTTCTTCCGGGGCTCCCATTGACTATGACTTTCGTGGTTGCTGTCCTAAGAAGAATGGACACACCCATGTCATCCATTTGGCCTCGAACCCCTTGTGTGTCAAAACCTTAAACATGAACGGCCAAGCGAGCGATTCAAAAGCTCTTGAGATATGTAACATCCCAAATTTTCAATTTGGAATGTTATACATAGATCATCATTGCATATCATAATTTTATTGCATTTCTGACAAATCCTCGATAAATCCTAAGCAACTCAAGGACCCTCGGAGAGAGTTCGGGATTTTCTCGAATTTTTCATATTTGATTTTCATCAAATAATAAAACGAGGATTTTGGTTTTAATTATTTTCTCTCCGGAAAAATATTTCATTTAAAATTTAATGAGAGGAGAAAATATGACTTCCACAAAACAATTGAAATATTGGAGGAAAAATATTAAAATCATTTATTGGATTTTATTTGCATTAAAAAATTTCACGTTTTCAAAACTGCATTTTTGTGTCAAAAAAATGTTCACCCTGTTCTAATTATTTTAACTAGACGGGGAAAATTTGTTTTATTTTTTTGGATTTTTATTTATTTTTCTATGAATTTTTCTCGGCGGAATGTTTTTTTAAAAAAAAAAACGCGCCGCGCCCGACCGGGCCGAGGCCCAGCCGAGCCGCCGGCCCATCCCCGCGTCTCCTCTGCGCGCACGCCGCCCGCCGCCGCCTTTCCCCTCCTCCAAGCAGGCCCCCCTCCTTATATACCGCCGCCGCCCCCCCTTCACCCCGTACCCACCGACCCCGCCCCGAGCCGGAGCCCCGCCGCCCGAAGGCCGCCGCCGTTCGCCGCCGCACGCCGCCGTTCGCCGCCCCTCGCCACCCCAAGCCCCGCCGCACTCCGCCGCACCTCGCCGGACCCCGCCGGAGCCCGCCGACCCCACCGGAGCCCGTCCCGACGAGGTATCGTCCCGATGCCGTTTGCCGGTTTTCTGAAGAAAAAAAACCGTTCGTTTAAAAAAAAAACCCTAGATCGGTTTATTTTCTTCGGTTTTATTATTTAGTGAACATTCACCGACCCGTTCGTTTCAACGAACGTGTTCGTCGGATTTTCTCTGTTAACGAACGTCCGTTCTTTAACCGTTCGTCAGTTTTTCTTTTTCGTCGGATTTTTCCTGATTATTTCAGATCTCGATTTCTGATCGGATCTTCGTTTTCGTTTAACTTTTCGCTCGTTTATCGGAATCAGGCGATTCAAGCGCCTAGAGTTTCGTCTCGAAATTCTCTTTCCGTTTAACCTACTCAAACAAGTTTTTGCTACTGTAAAATTTGACCTAGATCCAGATTAGTAAACGAAGCTTGTTTCTTTCGCCGTTTGACTTTTGTTGCTTCGTTCGAGTTGATTCTTTTTTGCAAACCGGAGTTCTTAAGTTGAACTTTCTGGTTGGATCTTTCATTCGAGTTTTACCTGTGCATTAGATGAGTACTTATTGTTTGCTTGTTTGTTTGCGATAGAGTACCCGGAGTGCGCCGCTTGTTACTTCGAATCGCTAGGTTTCGCGGATCATCAGCAAGGCAAGTAACACTTTGATCATACCTTCCATACCCAGTTTTTATAGCATTAGATCTATTCCTCAAACATTGCATGATTAGGATCTAATTAAACTGTGGGAATTGGGAAGTAGTTGAGGTAGTACCTATTGCCCTGTTTATTATCAAACCCTTGGGAGTTACTTCCACGTTGCTATTATATTGCCATGCTATGCTCGTAGACGTGGATTGGGTTTTGAGAGATATTCATGACAGATGTGAGATTGTTAATAATGGTTTACTTAAGGTGGCAACTAAAACTCACATCTGGGTGGATTGAGGTACCTGGGTATTCCAGGATTGCCTGTTTTTCTTTTGGACCGCCACCCAGGTTCAAAGGGATCATAAGATTATTCATGCTAGAAACTTCCGTGTGCAGCCGCAAGCTATTATGGGCTCTAGCATAGTTGATTAAGTTGTGTGAACTCTTACAGTGGTAGACTAGCAGATGTAGGGGAAAGTAGGTGTAACTGTCTACCCATACGTAAGGTGCAAACACTTCTGAAAGACTGTGTCTCGGTCATCCGTTTCTCAAACATCATGTAGTGCGAGAATCAAGCGAAGGCGATCGAGTCTTGTGGGGAAAAGTGCACAAACCTCTGCAGAGTGTACAAACTAATCATGGTTAGCCGTGTCCCCGGTTATGGACAACTTGAGTATCTAGTACTTGGATTATCATGTGAATCTCATCATGTTACTTTAATTAATTTTGTTGGGTTTAATGATGTTACTTAATTGGGATTGAGATGCTGTCAACCATCTCAATGTTCAACAACCACCATAATAGTTAAATAAAATTTATTCCTTTGCAGTAGGGAAAAATTGGCTTTTCGCAAAACTGTAACCATAGAGCTTTCCACCAGCCATATATGCATGTAGTATAGCATTATTATGTTCATTATTCTCTATGTGTTACATTGCCAGCATATTCCATGTGCTGACCCGTTTCGGGCTGCAACGTTTCATGTTGCAGACTTTTCAGACGACGAGTAAGGTGCCTTAGGTCGTGGTCTTATACTCAGTGATGCCGTTGGAGTTGATGGACTCACTTATCTTCCAAGTCTTCCGCTGTTATCGTATTTAGATGGCCTTAAGCCATATTTATCATACTTATTTCTCTTCGGAGATATTCGATGTAATAAGTGTGTGATTGCTACTCTGTTATAAATCCTCCATTTGTACTGTGCGTGTCAGCATTACTGATCCAGGGATGACACTGGTGCACAGCAGCACGGACCATTTGAGGTCTGGTCGCTACAAAGGTGGTATCAGAGCACACGCTGACTGTAGGACACGAGCACTAAGCTTAAGCCCTAGAACACTTCTCTCTTCTCATTTCTGACCCCTCTCCACTTTCTACTCTTTTAGGAATGGCGGATGCAAGGAGCAAGTTCATGCAACCAGATGAAGACACGCCTTTTGGACGACACTTGAAGGAAGTCACTAAGTACTTGAACATAGGAATACCAAGCATCACCGGAACCTACAACGCCACATTACCCGAAGAGGAGAGCTGGAATATTCAAGTTCACATTCCAGGAAGGACGTTTGTGCCAGTTACTGAACCCATAAGATTGGTTTTCGAAGCATCAACCTGGAGTTTAGGGAAGAGCATGGCCGCCCACATCGCTATGGGACGCATTGGAGAAGTCTACCACAAGGAGCTTAAGGATACCATTTATCAGATTTGTGGACGCCAAGACGAGCAATGGGAGATGATCAGAACCAGGAAGGATGGATCAATTGCAGCTTTCATCCAGGAGCAAAACCAACATATTCGTCGCCAGGAGAACCAGATGTGCTCAGACAAGGAAGAACTGAAGAAGGCATTGGCAAAGATCAAGGAGCTGGAGGAAGAACTCAAAGCTACACGCGAGGATTATTTGGAGGAAATCGTCGCACTAGTAGGGAAGAATGACGACCTGGAGAAGAAGATTGGAGTATTCAGGGGAAATCCAGTGCCAAAAGCAGAAGATGACGAATGCACTTGCCCGGACAACTACATCATCATCGACGACACCGACTCGGAACCAAGTGAAGATGACTTTGTTGATGAAGCTGGAGCAGACATCATGGAGTCTTCAACTGATCAGAATTTCTAGTAGACCACCATATCAGTAGTAGCTTTCCCCCATTTAATAGTATAGTTCGAGTACTTTGTAATGCTAGTTAGATCGATGGTATGCTTTGTTTGAATTGGTTGAGTGATATTGATTGTATTTGTCTCATGAGCATATGGGTAGTGTTTTCCCTCTAGACCTAAATTCTATTCTTAATTCTCATTTTTTCTAACCCATCAGATGCCTCCGAGACGTGACACCGGATTTGTCTTCCCACCAGAGATCACTCAGTTGATTCAGCAACAGAATGCCCTGATGCAAGTGTTAGTGCAGAACCAAGGCAACAACAACAACAATAACAACAACAACCCACCGCCACCACCACCTGTTGATCACTTAGCCCGTTTCTTGAGGCTAAACCCGCCGGTGTTCTCCAGTAGCACCGAGCCGATTGTTGCAGATGATTGGCTCCGCAAAGTTGGAAGGGAGTTGACCACTGCAGGATGCACAGATGCGGAAATAGTGCGTTTTGCCGCACATCAGCTTGATGGACCCGCAGCATCATGGTGGGAGAATTACACAGCCACACACCCTATTGACACTGTCACATGGGACCAGTTTCAGCAAGCTTTCCGTACAGCCCATGTTTCAGCAGGAGCTATGGCTATGAAGAAGCGTGAGTTTCGCAACCTACGCCAAGGAGGACGCACCGTAGGCCAGTATGTGGAGGATTTCAGTAAGTTAGCACGTTATGCACCAGATGACGTTGCTACAGATGCAGCCAAGCAGGAGAAATTTTTGGAAGGACTGAATGATGAACTGAGTATGCAGTTGATGGTAGCAACCTTCAACAACTACGAGGAGTTGGTAGATAGAGCTCTCATGATTGAAGGGAAGCAACAGCAGATTGAAAACCGTAAGAGGAAGTATGGACAAGGGAAGTATAACTCTGGAGCTCAGCAGAAGCCACGTTTTGCCCCGAAACTGGGAGGACAGTTTCAGCATACCCATGGAGGAGGTAGTTCGCACAATCATAATGGCTCCAAGAATGGTAATGGGAATGGAGGAAGCAATGGACAGAACCGCACCAACCCATCTACCCCAGCCAAGAGGGACCTGAGCCAAGTCACTTGCTTTAAGTGCCAGAAGACTGGTCATTATGCCAATGAATGTCCTGAAGCCTAGAACGGAAATGGCAATGGAAGCTCTGGGAAGAAGCCGAACCCGTTCAACAAAGGACACGTGAACCACGTGAGCGTGGAGGAGGTTGAAGCACAACCTGATGCAGTAATAGGTAAGTTTTTGGTTAAGTCATTTACTGCAATCGTTCTTTTCGATACTGGAGCATCGCATTCATACATATCAAGGGGATTTGTGGATAAGTTTAAGTTGCCCACCAAAGTTCTCAGAACACCTATGTTAGTAACCTCGCCAGGAGCAGAGTATATGACAAGCCAAGGATGTTTTCAGATGCCATTGGCCATTGGTAGGCATGTTTTCCCCTCAGACCTAATAATTTTGGAGTTGCAAGGTTTGGATGTGATTTTGGGAATGGATTGGCTATCGATGTATGGAGGGAACATCGATTGCGCCAGCAAGTCGATTTTGCTTACCACCCCAGAAGGAAAAAGGATTAAGTATGTATCCCGGCATATGCCAAAGAGGACTCAAGTGAATTCCTTATCAGGAGTTGTACAGGAGGAAGTACCAGTGGTGAAGGATTATCCGGATGTATTTCCAGAAGAGTTGCCAGGCATGCCGCCGGATAGAGACATTGAGTTCTTGATTGAACTTTTGCCAGGCACAGGGCCAATATCTAAGAGACCGTACAGGATGCCCGCAAAAGATTTGGAGGAAATTAAGAAGCAGATCAAGGAGTTACTGGATAAAGGCTATATTCGCCCAAGTTCATCACCTTGGGGATCACCAGTACTTCTAGTGGAGAAGAAAGATGGATCGTTGAGGATGGTTGTTGATTATCGTGGATTGAATGAAGTGACCATAAAAAACAAGTACCCACTGCCGATGACCAATGATTTGTTTGACCGATTACAAGGAGCTAAAGTATTTTCCAAGATCGATCTATGATCAGGATACCATCAGTTAAAGATTCGAGAGCAGGATATACCTAAGACGGCTTTTACCACTAGATATGGACTGTATGAGTATACCGTTATGTCATTTGGTCTGACTAACGCACCTGCCTATTTCATGAACCTGATGAACAAAGTGTTTATGGAGTATTTGGACAAGTTCGTCGTGGTGTTCATTGATGATATTTTAGTCTTTTCCAAGAATGAGGAAGAGCATGAGGAGCATTTGCGATTGGTACTGGAGAAGCTCAGAGAACATCAGTTATATGCCAAGTTCAGCAAATGTGAATTTTGGCTGAAGGAAGTTGGATTCCTCGGACATGTTATTTCTGGAGAAGGAGTAGCAGTAGACCCTGCCAAGGTTGACACAGTGACAAGTTGGGAATCACCCACGTCAGTTGGAGAAATCCGGAGTTTTCTTGGACTTGCAGGATACTACCGGAGGTTCATCGAGAATTTCTCGAAGATTGCTAAGCCCATGACTGAGCTATTGAAGAAGGACACCAAATTCAATTGGACTGAGGATTGTGAAGCTAGTTTTCAAGAATTAAAGAAACGATTGGTTACATCACCAGTGTTGATTCTGCCAGATCAACGCAAGGATTATGAAGTTTATTGCGACGCTTCTCGTCGAGGACTTGGAGCAGTGCTTATGCAGGAAGGAAGAGTTGTGTCATATGCTTCACGACAACTTAAACCCCATGAGAAGAATTATGCTATGCATGATTTGGAGTTAGCAGCCGTGGTGCATGCGTTGAAGACATGGAGACATTTTCTCATCGGAAACCATTGTGAGGTATACACGGATCACAAGAGTTTGAAATATATTTTCACGCAGAAGGAGTTAAATCTCAGACAGAGGAGATGGTTGGAGCTTATTAAGGACTATGATATGAGATTGCATTATCACCCAGGAAAGGCTAACGTAGTAGCAGACGCGTTGAGCCGCAAGAGTCATGTCAACACCCTCATGACAGGAGAGTTACCTCAGGAGTTAGCCGAGGACCTTCGCGAGCTATGTCTGGAGATAGTCCCAAGAGGCTATTTAGCGACACTGGAGATTCAGTCTACCTTGATGGAAAGGATCAGAGAAGCTCAGAAGACAGACAAGGAGATTGGCGAGATAAAGGAGAAGGTGAGCAAAGGAAAAGCCAAGGGATTTCGTGAGGATGAGCACGATACTTTATGGTTTGAGGACCGCGTTTATGTGCCCAATGATCCGGAGATCAGGAAGTTGATTTTGCAAGAAGCCCATGATTCACCGTACTCGATTCACCCAGGGAAAACCAAGATGTATTTGGATTTGAAGAATACTTTCTGGTGGACCGGAATGAAGAAGGATATTGCGGAGTATGTAGCAGTTTGTGATGTATGTCAGAGAGTGAAGGCAGAACATCAGAAGCCAGCAGGATTGCTACAACCATTGCCGATACCCGAATGGAAGTGGGATAAAATAGGCATGGATTTTATCATGGGATTGCCCAGGACTCGTGCAGGCTATGACTCAATATGGGTTGTAGTCGACCGTTTGACGAAAGTGGCTCATTTCATTCCAGTGAAGACCACTTACACCAGTGCTAAGTTGGCAAAGATATACATGACCAGGATCGTATGTTTGCATGGAGTTCCGAGGACCATTGTATCAGATAGAGGAACCCAGTTTACCTCGAAGTTTTGGAAGCAGTTACATTAAACAATGGGAACCAGGCTAGAATTTAGTACAGCCTTTCACCCACAGACAGATGGACAGACCGAGAGAGTCAATCAAATTTTGGAAGACATGTTGAGAGCTTGTGCACTAGATTATGGATCTAGTTGGGACGACAATTTGCCATATGCGGAGTTTTCCTACAACAACAGTTATCAAACCAGTTTGTAGATGGCCCCTTACGAAGCTTTGTACGGAAGAAGGTGTAGAACACCGTTGTTATGGGACGAGGTTGGAGACCGTCAGTTGTTTGGACCAGATTTGATTAAGGAGTCTGAACAGAAAGTGAGGCTGATTCGCGATAGGCTCAAGGTAGCCCAGTCCAGGCAGAAGAGTTATGCTGATTCTAAATGAAAGGAGACAGTTTATGAATCCGGAGACCGAGTGTATCTTCGAGTATCACCACTTCGAGGAGTGAAGCGCTTTGGAGTTAAGGGAAAGCTAGCGCCTCGTTTTATCGGACCATACAGAGTTTTGGAACGTATGGGAGAAGTTGCCTACAAGCTGGAATTGCCCGAAGGATTGTCTGGAGTTCATGATGTATTCCATGTTTCCCAGTTGAAGAAGTGCCACGCAGAGATGGCTGGGATACTGCTGAGAGATACAGTGCCGCTGGAATCGATTCAGCTGGAAAGTGATTTGACCTATGAGGAGAAACCAGTTAAGATTCTTGAGTATGCCAGCCGAGTCACCCGCAGTAAGGTTATCAAGTTTTGCAAAGTCCAATGGAGTCACCACACGGAAGAAGAAGCGACCTGGGAGCGAGAGGAAGATCTACGGAAGGACCACTCCCACCTGTTTTCTAGCCAACCCGAATCTCGAGGGCGAGATTCATCTTAAGGGGGGGTAGGTTTGTAACATCCCAAATTTTCAATTTGGAATGTTATACACAGATCATCATTGCATATCATAATTTTATTGCATTTCTGACAAATCCTCGATAAATCCTAAGCAACTCAAGGACCCTCGGAGAGAGTTGGGGATTTTCTCGAATTTTTCATATTTGATTTTCATCAAATAATAAAACGAGGATTTTGGTTTTAATTATTTTCTCTCCGGAAAAATATTTCATTTAAAATTTAATGAGAGGAGAAAATATGACTTCCACAAAACAATTGAAATATTGGAGGAAAAATATTAAAATCATTTATTGGATTTTATTTGCAATTTTAATTGCATTAAAAAATTTCACGTTTTCAAAACTGCATTTTTGTGTCAAAAAATGTTCACCCTGTTCTAATTATTTTAACTAGACGGGGAAAATTTGTTTGATTTGTTTTGGATTTTTATTTATTTTTCTATGAATTTTTCTCGGCGAAATGTTTAAAAAAAGAAAAAAAAATTCGCGCCGCGCCCGACCGGGCCGAGGCCCAGCCGAGCCGCCGGCCCATCCCCGCGTCTCCTCCGCGCGCACGCCGCCCGCCGCCGTCGTGTCCGGCTCGGACGCCGCCGCCGCCGCCTTTCCCCTCCTCCAAGCAGGCCCCCCTCCTTATATACCGCCGCCGCCCCCCTTTCACCCCGTACCCACCGACCCCGCCCCGAGCCGAGCCCGCCGGAGCCGGAGCCCCGCCGCCCGAAGGCCGCCGCCGTTCGCCGCCGCACGCCGCCATTCGCCGCCCCTCGCCACCCCAAGCCCCGCTGCACTCCGCCGCACCTCGCCGCCCCCTCGCCGGACCCCGCCGGAGCCCGCCGACCCCGCCGGAGCCCGTCCCGACGAGGTATCGTCCCGATGCCGTTTGCCGGTTTTCTGAAAAAAAACCGTTCGTTTAAAAAAAAACCCTAGATCGGTTTATTTTCTTCGGTTTTATTATTTAGTGAACATTCACCGACCCGTTCGTTTCAACGAACGTGTTCGTCGGATTTTCTCTGTTAACGAACGTCCGTTCTTTAACCGTTCGTCAGTTTTTCTTTTTCGTCGGATTTTTCCTGATTATTTCAGATCTCGATTTCTGATCGGATCTTCGTTTTCGTTTAACTTTTCGCTCGTTTATCGGAATCAGGCGATTCAAGCGCCTAGAGTTTCGTCTCGAAATTCTCTTTCCGTTTAACCTACTCAAACAAGTTTTTGCTACTGTAAAATTTGACCTAGATCCAGATTAGTAAACGAAGCTTGTTTCTTTCGCCGTTTGACTTTTGTTGCTTCGTTCGAGTTGATTCTTTTTTGCAAACCGGAGTTCTTAAGTTGAACTTTCTGGTTGGATCTTTCATTCGAGTTTTACCTGTGCATTAGATGAGTACTTATTGTTTGCTTGTTTGTTTGCGATAGAGTACCCGGAGTGCGCCGCTTGTTACTTCGAATCGCTAGGTTTCGCGGATCATCAGCAAGGCAAGTAACACTTTGATCATACCTTCCATACCCAGTTTTTATAGCATTAGATCTATTCCTCAAACATTGCATGATTAGGATCTAATTAAACTGTGGGAATTGGGAAGTAGTTGAGGTAGTACCTATTGCCCTGTTTATTATCAAACCCTTGGGAGTTACTTCCACGTTGCTATTATATTGCCATGCTATGCTCGTAGACGTGGATTGGGTTTTGAGAGATATTCATGACAGATGTGAGATTGTTAATAATGGTTTACTTAAGGTGGCAACTAAAACTCACATCTGGGTGGATTGAGGTACCTGGGTATTCCAGGATTGCCTGTTTTTCTTTTGGACCGCCACCCAGGTTCAAAGGGATCATAAGATTATTCATGCTAGAAACTTCCGTGTGCAGCCGCAAGCTATTATGGGCTCTAGCATAGTTGATTAAGTTGTGTGAACTCTTACAGTGGTAGACTAGCAGATGTAGGGGAAAGTAGGTGTAACTGTCTACCCATACGTAAGGTGCAAACACTTCTGAAAGACTGTGTCTCGGTCATCCGTTTCTCAAACATCATGTAGTGCGAGAATCAAGCGAAGGCGATCGAGTCTTGTGGGGAAAAGTGCACAAACCTCTGCAGAGTGTACAAACTAATCATGGTTAGCCGTGTCCCCGGTTATGGACAACTTGAGTATCTAGTACTTGGATTATCATGTGAATCTCATCATGTTACTTTAATTAATTTTGTTGGGTTTAATGATGTTACTTAATTGGGATTGAGATGCTGTCAACCATCTCAATGTTCAACAACCACCATGATAGTTAAATAAAATTTATTCCTTTGCAGTAGGGAAAAATTGGCTTTTCGCAAAACTGTAACCATAGAGCTTTCCACCAGCCATATATGCATGTAGTATAGCATTATTATGTTCATTATTCTCTATGTGTTACATTGCCAGCATATTCCATGTGCTGACCCGTTTCGGGCTGCAACGTTTCATGTTGCAGACTTTTCAGACGACGAGTAAGGTGCCTTAGGTCGTGGTCTTATACTCAGTGATGCCGTTGGAGTTGATGGACTCACTTATCTTCCAAGTCTTCCGCTGTTATCGTATTTAGATGGCCTTAAGCCATATTTATCATACTTATTTCTCTTCGGAGATATTCGATGTAATAAGTGTGTGATTGCTACTCTGTTATAAATCTTCCATTTGTACTGTGCGTGTCAGCATTACTGATCCAGGGATGACACTGGTGCACAGCAGCACAGACCATTTAAGGTCTGGTCGCTACAAGATATCAAGTTTAAGAAACACTCCTACCTTCCTACGAGCGTGAATCTTCCTAGCCACCTGACGCACCAAAATGAAGTTATCATGCAAATGCCTCCCACAAATAAAGGCCGATTGGTTTGCAGCCACGATATCCTTCATCCTCCGCCTAGCGCGATTAGCGAGCAGCTTCGCAAAAAATTTAGCCACGCTATGTGTGACGCCCCCGATTTGACCGTACACTAATCATGCACGCAAATGTGTACGATCAAGATCAGGGACTCACGGGAAGATATCACAACACAACTCTAAAACATAAATAAGTCATAGAAGCATCATAATACAAGCCAGGGGCCTCGAGGGCTCGAATACAAGTGCTCGATCATAGACGAGTCAGCGGAAGCAACAATATCTGAGTACCGACATAAGTTAAACAAGTTTGCCTTAAGAAGGCTAGCACAAACTGGGATACAGATCGAAAGAGGCGCATGCCTCCTGCGTGGGATCCTCCTAACTACTCCTGGTCGTCGTCAGCGGGCTGCACGTAGTAGTAGGCTCCTCCAGTGCCGTAGGAGTCGTCGTCGACGGTGGCGTGTGGCTCCTGGATTCCAGCATCTGGTTGCGACAACCAGGTAGAAAGGAAAGGGGGAAAAGAGGGAGAGAAGCAACCGTGAGTACTCATCCAAAGTACTCGCAAGCAAGGAGCTACACTACATATGCATGGGTATATGTGTAAAGGGCCATATCAGTGGACTGAACTGTAGAATGCCAGAATAAGAGGGGGATAGCTAATCCTGTCGAAGACTACGCTTCTGGCAGCCTCCATCTTGCAGCATGTAGAAGAGAGTAGATTGAAGTCCTCCAAGTAGCATCGCATAGCATAATCCTACCCGGCGATCCCCTCCTCGTCGCCCTGTTAGAGAGCGATCACCGGGTTGTATCTGGCACTTGGAAGGGTGTATTTTATTAAGTATCCGGTTCTAGTTGTCATAAGGTCAAGGTACAACTCCGGGTCGTCCTTTTACCGAGGGACACGGCTATTCGAATAGATAAACTTCCCTGCAGGGGTGCACCACATAACCCAACACGCTCGATCCCATTTGGCTGGACACACTTTTCTGGGTCATGCCCGGCCACGGAAGATCAACACGTCGCAGCCCCACCTAGGCACAACAGAGAGGCCAGCACGCCGGTCTAAATCCTATGCGCGCAGGGGTCTAGGCCCATCGCCCATTGCACACCTGCACGTTGCGTACGCGGCCGGAAGCAGACCTAGCCTAGTGGCGTTCCAGTCCAATCCGGCGCGCGCCGCTCAGTCGCTGACGTCACGAAGGCTTCGGCTGATACCACGACGTCGAGTGCCCATAACTGTTCCCGCGTAGTTGGTTAGTGCGTATAGACCAAATGGCCAGACTCAGATCAAATACCAAGAACTCGTTAAGCGTGTTATTTTGAAGTAACCGCGGACGCCGTCCAGGGCCAGGCCCACCTCTCGCCTAGGTGGTCTCAACCTGCGCTGTCGCTCCGCCACAAAGATCCACTTGCGGGTACTCCTACGAGCCGACCCGACTTTAGTCACCACAGGTGTCATGTATAGAGTATATAAGTATATACCCGTGATCACCGCCCAAATGATCACGGCCCGATAATATAGCACAGCAGACGGACAAGAATGTAGGGCCACTGATGGAAAACTAGCATCCTATACTAAGCATGTAGGATTGCAGGTAAAGGTAACAACAGTAGTAGCAAGGACAGGCTATGCATCAGGATAGGATTAACGGAAAGTAGTAACATGCTACACTACTCTAATGCAAGCAGTATAGAGAAGAATAGGCGATATCTGGTGATCAAGGGGGGGGGGGCTTGCCTGATTTCTCTGGCAAGAAGGAGGGGTCGTCAACAGCGTAGTCGGTCGGGGCACCAGCAGCGGTGTCGGTCTCGTAGTCTACCGGAGAGAAGAGGGGGAAGAAACAATGAATACAATGCAAACAGATGCATGACGATGCATGGCATGACAAAGTGTGCTGCTAGGTGTGCCCTAACGCGGTAGTAGGTGATACCGGCGAAGAGGGGGAACATCCGGGAAAGTATTCCCGATGTTTCGCGTTTTCGGACAGATGGACCGGAGGTGAAATGTTGCAGGTTCACTATGCTAGGGACGTGTGGTCAACGAACGGGCTGCGTATCCGGATTCGTCTCGTCGTTCTGAGCAACTTTCATGTAGAAAGTATTTTCATCCGAGTTACGGATTATTTTATATGATTTTTCAAAGATTAAACCATTTTCTGGAATTATTTTTATTAACAGAAATCTATTAATGCATCAGCATGACGTCAGCAGTTAGCTGACCCGTTTGACCAGTCAAACTAACCAGTGGGTCCTACCTATCATAGACAGTGGACTAACAGAAGTTTAAACTAACTAAATTTAGGTTAGTTAACTACTGGACCCCACGTGTCAGTGCCTCATTTATCTAACTAACTGATTTTAATTATAAAATGTTTTAGGTAAAATAATTATGTGGTGGGGCCCGCATGTCAGCGCCACTGGGCTGCCCAGTCAGCACATTGACTGGGTCAACCCAGTCAACGGGGCCCGTGGGGCCCGCTGGCAGCGACCCAGGGGGTGGCCCCAGGTCGGCCACGTCGGACGCCGGCGTCGGAGTTGGCTCCGGTGAGCCAAAACGCGGCGGAGGGCGCGGGCGAGCCTCGGGATTTCGCCTCGGTGGGTCGTTTCGTGCGCGGCTACCCGCGTTCGAACGGGCGCACGCTTGCGCGTCGAACTGTGGGGGTGGCTTGGCCAGAAACGGCCGAAGACGGTGGTGGCGAGCGGCGGAGTGGACGCCGGAGTTCGGGCGTCGACGGATCTAGAGCTAGGGGGTACGGGGAAGCATGGGTTCGTGCTCGTTGGGCTCCTGGGAGCACCAGGAACTCGACCGTGGGCTTGCGCGAGTGTGACGGCGGCTGTGGCCACGGCGGCGAGGCGATTCGCGGCGACGGGCTCACGGCAACGACGACAAGGTAGCTACGGGGTGCGAGAGGTCAATGAAGAGGAGCAAGGGATGAAGAAGCTCACCGCGCGGCTCACACGTTGGCCCGTGACGGTTTAGGAGCGGAGAGGTGGCCGGAGATGACGGCGGTCACCGGCGACAGAGAAGATGGGGACGAGCTCGATCCCGACCGTGCGGTGCTCCTCGAGCTCGATGGCGAGACGTAGACGCGGTAGAGGACAACGACGGACGCCTACGGCATGTCGGGGGTGCAGGGCGATGACGGTGGCCGCGGGAACGACGGAGAACGGCGGCGATGGCGCTCAGGTGAGGCGGGCGAGCGAGACAGAGAGGGGGGGAGCTTGTGGATCTGGGAGGCGCAGAGGCCAGCGAGAGGGGGGGGGCAAGTGGGAGAGATGGGTGGAGGCCGAGGCGTCGGGGCGGCCTTATCCCCTCCCGGCGTCGGCGCCGGTGAGGTGGTCGGGCGGGGACGTGCCCCTGTTGCGACCCCGGCCGGGGGAACAGGGGGGAAGGCCACCCGGGGAGGGGCTGGGCCGGCGGTAGGCCAGCTGGGCCAGGTGGGCCGGTCTGGCCTGCGAGCAAGGGCCGCCTAGTCCAGTGAGGGAGGGGGGTCTTTTTCTTTTCTTTTCTTTATTTTGCTTTTCTGTTTTATTTCACTTTAAAATACTTAGGCACTTTCTAAAAAATGTTTTCTCCACAATAATTACCAGTGCAATATTTGGCACCCACCGAACATTTTTGTTTTGACTTTTGAAAACTTTGGGTGTTTGTCACTAATTCATTTTTTTTGAATTTGAAATGTTTTGAACTAACAGTTGATTAGCAACAGTAACAGAGATGACATGGCATCATCAGGAGAGTTTTACTGTAGCCTAATTATCCGGGCGTTACAAATCTCCTCCACTACAAGAAATCTCGTCCCGAGATTTAGGAGCTAGAAGGAAACAGTGCGGGGTATTCATCACGCAGGCGATCCTCGCGTTCCCAAGTGGCTTCATCCTCAGAATGATGCGACCACTGGACTTTGAGGAACTTGATCGCCTTCTGACGTGTGCGGCGTTCAGCTTGGTCGAGAATGCGGACCAGATGCTCTTTATAGGAGAGGTCCTGCTGCAATTCGAGCACTTCATGATCCACTGCTCGGATTGGGTCCTTGAAGCAACGGCAGAGCTGTGAGACATGGAACACATCGTGAACCTGAGAAAGGTTCGGCGGTAGCTCCAGTTGGTATGCCACTTTTCCACGCCTTTCCAGAATAGTGAATGGGCCAATATAGCGAGGAGCTAGTTTGCCCTTGATCCCGAAGCGGTGAGCACCCTTCATTGGTGTGACTCGATGATAAGCCTTTTCGCCAGGTTGATAGACCATGTCTTTATGATGACGGTCATACTGACTCTTCCGAGACTGCGCAGTCTTGAGATTCTCACGAATAATGCGGACTTGTTCTTCGGCGTGTTGGATAATATCCGGACCAAAGAGTGGACGTTCCCCAGTTTCTGACCAGTTCAGAGGGTTTCGGCACTTTCGTCTATATAACACTTCGAAGGGGGCCATCTTCAGACTAGCTTGATAGCTATTATTATAAGAGAACTCAGCATACGGGAGAGATTCCTCCCATTTCTTGCCGAAGGAAATAACACAAGCTCGAAGCATGTCTTCGAGAACTTGGTTGACGCGTTCAACTTGCCCTTGCGACTGAGGATGAAACGCAGTACTGAATGACAGATGAGTTCCCATAGCTTCTTGGAAACTTGCCTAGAATCTTGAAGTGAATAAGCTGCCACGGTCTGAACTGATTACCAATGGAATACCGTGAAGTGAGACAATTCTGGACATGTAGAGAGTTGCCAGCTGACTAGCAGTGATCGTTTCTTTGACCGCCAGAAAATGTGCAACTTTGGAAAGCCGGTCAATGACGACAAGAATAGCATCATTACCCTTCTGTGATTTGGGAAATCCAGTGACGAAGTCCATCTTGACATGGTCCCATTTCCATTCAGGAATAGAGATAGGCTGCAGAGTTCCAGCAGGCCTTTGGTGTTCTGCTTTGATACGACGGCAAACGTCACACTCAGCAACATAACGAGCAATGTCTTGCTTCATATTAGACCACCAGAATCTCTGACGGATGTCTTGGTACATCTTTGTACTACCAGGATGGATACATAGAGGCGTATCATGAGCTTCTTTCATAACTTCCTGTGTCATATCCAGGTTTTTCTCTGCACATGGCACCACTAGGCGGCCCTTGAAGTACAAAGTGCCATCATCAGCAATAGTGAAGAACGAGGGCTTTCCTTCTGCGAGGTAGTGCTTAATCTTGTGGGCTTCAGAGTCATATCCCTGTATTCTCTTGATGGAGTCCAAGAGATCCGGTTCGATAGCCAGGGTATTGAGCGAACCCTGGGAAACAACCCGGAGGTTCATCTTGCGAAACTCCTTAGGAGGGGGAGCGAGTGCACCCGGAGGAACAATATGGAGGTTCAACTTTCTGAATTCTTCAACAAGCGAGGGCTGAACTTTGTGAACCTGGAGGTGGTTGCAGTAAGACTTGCGGCTCAAGGCATCAGCCATTACATTAGCCTTGCCTGGCGTATAGGAAATACCCAAGTCAAAGTCTGCAACAAGCTCCATCCATCTCTGCTGACGGAGGTTCAGGTCTGGCTGAGTAAACAGATACTTCAGGCTTTGGTGGTCAGTGAAGATCTCGCAACGATTACCGAGAAGGTAATGTCGCCACTGCTTCAGCGCATGAATGACAACAGCAAGTTCGAGGTCATGAACTGGATAGTTCTCTTCGTGAGGGCGCAATTGCCGAGAGGCATAAGCAATCACTTTGCGGTCTTGCATTAGGACACAGCCTAATCCTTGACGGGAAGCGTCGCAGTAAATGACGAAGTCCTTCTTAGTATCAGGTGGAGCTAGAATTGGGGCAGAAGTCAACTTATCTTTGAGTGCCTGGAAACTTTCCTGACATTTGTCTGTCCATTGGAACTTGACGCCCTTATGCAACAGGTTAGTCAGAGGCCTGGCGATCTTGGAGAAGTTCTCGACGAATCGACGACAATAGCTGGCGAGACCGAGAAAACTTCTGACTTGCTTAACGTTCTTGGGAGGAGTCCAATCAAGGATAGCCTGGACTCGTTTAGGGTTGACGGCAATACCATCCTTAGAGATGACATGCCCAAGATAGGTTACTTCGGGTAGCCAGAATTCACATTTGGAGAACTTGGCATATAGTTGATGCTCTCGTAGCTTTTCCAGCACAAGACGAAGATGTTCAGCATGTTCTTCTTCGTTCTTGGAAAATACCAGGATATCATCCAGATAAACCACGACGAACTTTTCGAGGTAATCCATGAATATATAGTTCATCAGACGAGAGAAGGTGGCTGGAGCATTGGTTAAACCGAAAGACATGACGGTGTACTCGTATGAACCATATCGAGTCATGAAGGCGGTCTTTGGGATATCCTCTTCGCGAACACGGATCTGGTGGTAACCCAACCTCAAGTCGAGCTTAGAGAACACTGATGAACCCGCCAGTTGATCATATAGATCATTGATCCGAGGAAGAGGGTATTTATTCTGAATGGTAGCTTGGTTTATAGGACGGTAGTCTTGAACTAATCGGTTTGTCCCATCCTTCTTCTTGACAAAGAGAGAAGGTGCTCCCCAAGGAGAGCAACTTGGGCGAATGAATCCTTTGCGAAGAGATTTGTCGATTTCCTCCTTAAGCTCAAGGAGTTCATGCGGCGGCATCTTGTAGGGTCGCTTGGCTATAGGAGTGGTGCCTGGTTTCAAGTCGATGATGAATTCGACAGCTCTAGCAGGGGGAATCCCTGGAAGTTCTTCAGGAAAGACGTCGAGGAATTCACGCACGACGGGAATGTTTTCAATGCCCTCGAGTGGTGCAGCGTTCAATGCATTCAATGCATAGAGCCTTGCCTCGGCATTTTGCACTAGAAGAGCTTGGTAAGTAACTATTTCATCTGAAGGGTGTAGCAGATGGACGGTCTTAGTGGCGCAAACGATTGAAGCAGTATGCGCTTTTAACCAATTCATTCCCAGAATGAGATCAATACTACAGGACTTCAGTACGATGGGAGAGACAAGAAATTCCAGTCCTTCAATTTCAACAGGAACGTCGTGACTAACCATAGAGTTTTGACATTGGCCCGCAGGGGTGTGTACCACTAGCGGAGTGTTCATCTCTTCGTATTTAATGCCATGCAGTAATGCAAATTCTGATGATATGAATGAATGGGATGCTCCTGTATCAAATAAAACGAAAGCTGGTACTGAATTTACGAGGAGTGTACCCATCACAGTAGCAGGCTGGTCTTGAGCTTCGTTGAGATCAACGTGGTTGGCATGAACACGACCATAAGACTTGGCCTTGTTGCTGCGGGGCTGGTTGCTTCCATGGCCAGTTGCTGGAAGGGCCAGTTGATTCTGGTTCTGGTTGCATTCTCTAGAACGGTGTCCTGGTTGACCACACCTGAAGCACAGGCCATTATTGGGAGTGGGAACAAGAGCTTGGGGTGGTGGAGCTGGAAGTCTTGACTGCCTAGATGGTGGTGGAGGCAGACGAGGTGCAGCATAGGTCTGCCTTGGGGCAGATGCATTTGGACGGTACATGCTGTTCGGGATCCATATCTTACGCTTCTGTGAGGGCGGGCCCGAAGATGAGCCCGTGTCACGGTTGCGCCTGTGAGAGCTCTGGTATTCCTGCAGACCAGTTTCGACATTGATGGCCTTGTTCACCAAGGTGGCGAAATCAGCAAAATCATGCACTAGCAGTGCGAGCTTGATGTCAGCTTGAAGGCCATCACGGAACTTCTCCTGTCTGCGTGCATCAGTTGCAATGTCCTCTTCAGCATAGCGAGACAAGTCCAGAAACTCCTGCTGATAAGCTTCAACAGTTTTGTTGCCTTGGGTGAGGTTGCGGAACTCACGCTTCTTCCGGTCCATGACTCCCTGAGGAATGAAGCGGGCACGGAAAGCAGCTTGGAAGTCTGGCCAGGTGATGATTGTTCCAGCTGGCAGAGTACGCCTGTGGCTGTCCCACCATTGAGCTGCGGGTCCCTTCAGGAAGAAGGAAGCAAAGGTGACATAGCTGGCAGGGGCTACATCGGCCGACTCCATCTCATAGGTGATGTCACGGAGCCAGTCATCAGCATCCAGAGGCTGAGTTGAGCTGCGGTACACAGTTGGGTTGAGGCGCATGAAATCCTACAGAGTTACTGGGGTTGGTTGCTGGTCCATATTGGGGCGAGGAAACTGAGCCATCATATTTTCCATGAATTGGCGGTTCAGTTCGAACTGTTGGATCATACCAGCCATGTACTCAGGTGGTGGTGGGGCACTGCCACCACTACCACGACCACCTGGTCTAACCATCCTGCTAATATATAACAGGGGTAGTTCAGCATTGAGAAATTTGCAAAGACAAGAATCATTCATGATGAAACATGCATAATGAAAGGAGCACGATAGCTACTACATAGTAGTCGGCATAACTTACAAAAGGGGTCATGCATAGATTTCAATACACAGAGTTCAGTACATAGACTAAAACAACATAGGCGGCACACAGGCTCGCGGCGAATGCATCTAACACTAACAAGCAAGCCTACATCAGTCCCAAGAGGTACTGTGGAGGTAGGTGTAGCCTGAAAGCTGGTAGTGTCGCATCGGGAACTCCACGTCAGCAACCTCGGGTCCGCGAATACTCTGGTGCAGAACCTGATGCTCAGGTGGCAGAAGAGGTCCAAGTGCGGGAGAGTGGCCTCCCACATCTGGCCAGCCGACACCCTGGGCATCACAGTCCTGGCTGGGTAGATCGCAGAACGGGGCAGCTCCCTAGATCGGACAAAGGGGTGCAACAGCGTCAGAGCACGGTAAAGGTGCTGATGGGTGGTGTACAACTCGTGGCGAATAGCTCGGTTAGCTCGATCCAGCCCATCAGCATGCAGAACCAGGTTCTGATGGTAGAAGGGCTCTCGGGTGACAGTGGAGTAGGCAGCAGTATAGTATCCCTCCGCACCAACATCAGATGCGATAGCAATGTGCCTGAAAGGGGAGGTGTCCAACTCCCGATACTCTCCACGAAGACGTGTCAGAGCAGCATAAGCAGCATCGTGGACAGCCATATCGATGGTCACTCCAACACCATGAGCGGTGTGCAGCACAGTAGTGGAGTCATACTCCCGCGAGTAGAGGTGGACGATGGCACGGTACTGCTCCTAGTTAAAGTCCTGGTACTCCTCGTAGACGGTGTACTCAGGGTGCCAGCGATAACCCAGATAGGTCATCATCTCAGCTAGCACAGCAGGTGATCCCGAGGCACCAATGGCCGTCGTGTGGCGCACGACCTGCCTCGTGGGTTCCATCTGAAAGCAAAAATGTTTCAAAGGAGTCAAATGACAGTGTGTGAATTGTTCAAAATACTATTCTAAGAAATAACTATGGCTTATCCAACTTTGGGGTGAATGCGGTCACGGGATCCTAGTGTTAGAGTTAGTAAATTCGTTTAACCCGAGTAGAAGAGAGTTTAGAGTCCCAGAGTAAAGGTCGAGGAGTAAAAGATCCTAGTACCACCCAATGGCGACGTGGGCCCGTAAGACACACAACCATGTTAGTAAAAGTTTTGTAATGTCTAGACTTGACTTCGGCCAAGGAGTGTGGAAAGGGGGATTCCTACAGGCAGTCGACTCTGATACCAACTTGTGACGCCCCCGATTTGACCGTACACTAATCATGCACGCAAATGTGTACGATCAAGATCAGGGACTCACGGGAAGATATCACAACACAACTCTAAAACATAAATAAGTCATACAAGCATCATAATACAAGCCAGGGGCCTCGAGGGCTCGAATACAAGTGCTCGATCATAGACGAGTCAGCGGAAGCAACAATATCTGAGTACCGACATAAGTTAAACAAGTTTGCCTTAAGAAGGCTAGCACAAACTGGGATACAGATCGAAAGAGGCGCATGCCTCCTGCGTGGGATCCTCCTAACTACTCCTGGTCGTCGTCAGCGGGCTGCACGTAGTAGTAGGCTCCTCCAGTGCCGTAGGAGTCGTCGTCGACGGTGGCGTGTGGCTCCTGGACTCCAGCATCTGGTTGCGACAACCAGGTAGAAAGGAAAGGGGGAAAAGAGGGAGAGAAGCAACCGTGAGTACTCATCCAAAGTACTCGCAAGCAAGGAGCTACACTACATATGCATGGGTATATGTGTAAAGGGCCATATCAGTGGACTGAACTGTAGAATGCCAGAATAAGAGGGGGATAGCTAATCCTGTCGAAGACTACGCTTCTGGCAGCCTCCATCTTGCAGCATGTAGAAGAGAGTAGATTGAAGTCCTCCAAGTAGCATCGCATAGCATAATCCTACCCGTCGATCCCCTCCTCGTCACCCTGTTAGAGAGCGATCACCGGGTTGTATCTGGCACTTGGAAGGGTGTATTTTATTAAGTATCCGGTTCTAGTTGTCATAAGGTCAAGGTACAACTCCGGGTCGTCCTTTTACCGAGGGACACGGCTATTCGAATAGATAAACTTCCCTGCAGGGGTGCACCACATAACCCAACACGCTCGATCCCATTTGGCCGGACACACTTTTCTGGGTCATGCCTGGCCGCGGAAGATCAACACGTCGCAGCCCCACCTAGGCACAACAGAGAGGTCAGCACGCCGGTCTAAATCCTATGCGCGCAGGGGTCTGGGCCCATCGCCCATTGCACACCTGCACGTTGCGTACGCGGCCGGAAGCAGACCTAGCCTAGTGGCGTTCCAGTCCAATCCGGCGCGCGCCGCTCAGTCGCTGACGTCATGAAGGCTTCGGCTGATACCACGACGTCGAGTGCCCATAACTGTTCCCGCGTAGTTGGTTAGTGCGTATAGACCAAATGGCCAGACCCAGATCAAATACCAAGAACTCGTTAAGCGTGTTATTTTGAAGTAACCGCGGACGCCGTCCAGGGCCAGGCCCACCTCTCGCCTAGGTGGTCTCAACCTGCGCTGTCGCTCCGCCACAAAGATCCACTTGCGGGTACTCCTACGAGCCGACCCGACTTTAGTCACCACAGGTGTCATGTATAGAGTATATAAGTATATACCCGTGATCACCGCCCAAGTGATCACGACCCGATAGTATAGCACAGCAGACGGACAAGAATGTAGGGCCACTGATGGAAAACTAGCATCCTATACTAAGCATGTAGGATTGCTGGTAAAGGTAACAACAGTAGTAACAAGAACATGCTATGCATCAGGATAGGATTAACGGAAAGCAGTAAAATGCTACACTACTCTAATGCAAGCAGTATAGAGAAGAATAGGCGATATCTGGTGATCAAGGGGGGGGGGGGCTTGCCTGATTGCTCTGGCAAGAAGGAGGGGTCGTCAACAGCGTAGTCGGTCGGGGCACCAGCAGCGGCGTCGGTCTCGTAGTCTACCGGAGAGAAGAGGGGGAAGAAACAATGAATACAATGCAAACAGATGCATGACGATGCATGGCATGACAAAGTGTGCTACTAGGTGTGCCCTAACGCGGTAGTAGGTGATAACGGCGAAGAGGGGGAACATCCGGGAAAGTATTCCCGATGTTTCGCGTTTTCGGACAGATGGACCAGAGGTGAAATATTGCAGGTTCACTATGCTAGGGACGTGTGGTGAACGAACGGGCTGCGTATCCGGATTCGTCTCGTCGTTCTGAGCAACTTTCATGTAGAAAGTATTTTCATCCGAGTTACGGATTATTTTATATGATTTTTCAAAGATTAAACCTTTTTCTGGAATTACTTTTATTAACAGAAATCTATTAATGCGTCAGCAATGCATCAGCAGTCAGCTGACCCGTTTGACTAGTCAAACTGACCAGTGCGTCCTACCTGTCATAGACAGTGGACTAACAGAAGTTTAAACTAACTAAATTTAGGTTAGTTAACTACTAGACCCCACGTGTCAGTGCCTCATTTATCTAACTAATTGATTTTAATTATAAAATGTTTTAGCTAAAATAATTATGCGGTGGGGCCCGCATGTCAGCGCCACTGGGCTGCCCAGTCAGCACATTGACTGGGTCAACCCAGTCAACGGGGCCCGTGGGGCCCGCTGGCAGTGACCTAGGGGGTGGCCCCAGGTCGGCCACGTCGGACGCCGGCGTCGGAGTTGGCTCCGGTGAGCCAAAACGCGGTGGAGGGCGCCGGCGAGCCTCGGGATTTCGCCTCAGTCGGTCGTTTCGTGCGCGGCTACCCGCGTTCGAACGGGAGCACGCTTGCGCGTCGAACTGTGGGGGTGGCTTGGCCGGAAACGGCCGAAGACGGCGGTGGCGAGCGGCGGAGCGGACGCCGGAGTTCGGGCATCGACGGATCTAGAGCTAGGAGGTACAGGGAAGCATGGGCTCGTGCTCGTTGGGCTCCTGGGAGCACCAGGAACTCGACCGTTGGCTTGCGCGAGCGTGACGGCGGCTGTGGCCACGGCGGCGAGGCGATCCGCGGCGACGGGCTCACGGCAACGACGACAAGGTAGCTACGGGGCGCGAGAGGTCAATGAAGAGGAGCAAGGGATGAAGAAGCTCACCGCACGGCTCACGCGTTGGCCCGTGACGGTTTAGGAGCGGAGAGGTGGCCGGAGACGACGGCGTTCACCGGCGACAGAGAAGATGGGGACGAGCTCGATCCCGACCGTGCGGTGCTCCTCGAGCTCGATGGCGAGGCGTAGACGAGGTAGAGGACGACGGCGGACGCCTATGGCATGTCGGGGGTGCATGGCGATGACGGTGGCCGCGGGAACGATGGAGAACGGCGGCGATGGTGCTCGGGTGAGGCGGGCGAGCGAGACAGAGAGGGGGGGAGCGTGTGGATCTGGGAGGCGCAGAGGCGAGCGAGAGGGGGGGCAAGTGGGAGAGATGGGTGGAGGCCGAGGCGTCGGGGCGGCCTTATCCCCTCCCGGCGTCGGCGCCGGCGAGGTGGTCGGGCGGGGACGTGCCCCTGTTGCGACCCCGGTCGGGGGAACAGGGTGGAAGGCCACCCGGGGAGGGGCTGGGCCAGCGGTAGGCCAGCTGGGCCAGGTGGGCCGGTCTGGCCTGCGAGCAAGGGCCGCCTAGTCCAGTGAGGGAGGGGGATCTTTTTCTTTTCTGTTTTATTTCACTTTAAAATACTTAGGCACTTTCTAAAAAAATGTTTTCTCCACAATAATTACCAGTGCAATATTTGGCACCCACCGAACATTTTTGTTTTGACTTTTGAAAACTTTGGGTGTTTGTCACTAATTCATTTTTTTGAATTTGAAATGTTTTGAACTAACAGTTGATTAGCAACAGTAATAGAGATGACATGGCATCATCAGGAGAGTTTTACTGTAGCCTAATTATCCGGACGTTACATTATGGGTGAGACTGATGGGGCGAAAGTCACCCACCTCCTCCGCCTCCGGCTTCTTTGGGATGAGTACTATGTGCACTCGGTTAAACTTGCCAAAGCCCCGACCATCACCTACATACAACTTCATGAAAACCGCCATCACGTCATCTTTGATAATGTGCCAAGCCTTCTAATAAAAGGCAGCAATGAACCCATCCATCCCAGGTGCTCGGTCCGGTGGCAACTCCTTAATTGTGTTCCATACTTCCTCCTCGGAGATGATCTCCTCAAGCTCCGACAGATTATGAGATTCCATCTCGAGGAACTCTAGATCCATGTCTGCTACCCTCGAATGAGCTCGACCCAATAATTGCTCGTAGGCCTCCGAGAAAATCTTTTCCTTCCTGTGCTGATCAGTAATCAGCTCCCCGTTATGCCTCATGTGCGGGATGAAATTCTTAGATCGACGACCATTCGCCACTGCCTGGAAAGTTTAGTGTTCGCATCTCCCTCCCTGATCCACCTTAAGCGCGACCTCTGCCGTTCGATGGTGCGCTGCAGAGAGGCCAAACCTAGCAGCGTATGCTTAATAGTGCTCCTGAGCCATCTCTCTTCTGAAGAAAGGTCGCGGGACTCCATGGCGCGATCCAACCTCAGAATTATGTAAATTAGCAATGGCCATCTGCATCTTTATGTTACCCGTCTTCTTCTGACCCCAGGCCTGTAGCGCGGTCACGGTGTTGCGAAGTAAGAAGTCTAGCCTCTTGAAAGGGTAAAAAATGTCTTCCTCACACACCCAGGCCTCGCGGACCATCTGCTCAAATCCCTCCAACTTTAGCCAAAACATCTCAAAGTGGAACTTCTTCTTTGCACAAAAAGGGCCCGAGGTGGTTAAATGCAGCGGGGTATGTGATGTCTACTACGCAACTTTATTCTTGTAGACACGTGTTGGGCCTCCGAGCGCAGAGTTTTGTAGGACAGTAGCAATTTTCCTCAAGTGGGTGACCTAAGGTTTATCAATCTGTGGGAGGCGTAGGATGAAGATGGTCTCTCTCAAACAACCCTGCAACCAAATAAAAAAAAGCCTCTTGTGTCCCCAACACACCAAATACAATGATAATTTCTATAGGTGCACTAGTTCGACGAAGAGATGGTGATAAAAGCGTAATAATGATAGTAGATATTGATTTTTATAATAGGAACAATAAAAAACAGCAAGGTAGCAATTGATAAAACAGAGCACAAATGGTATTAAAATGCTTGAAAATGAGGCCCAGGGTCCGTACTTTCGCTAGTGCAATCTCTCAACAATGCTAATATAATTGGATCATATAACCGTCCCTCAACGTGCGATGAAGAATCACTCCAAAGTTCTGTGACGCCCGGATAATTAAGCTACAGTAATTCCCTGCTAATGATGCCACGTCACCATGATTACTGTTATTAATCTCGCGTTAGTTCAAACCGGTTCAAATTCAAATTCAAAATTAAGGCAAACAACAAAAGTTTTCAAACTTTAAAACTAAAATGTGCGGGTTGTGCCAAGTAATGCAAAGTTAATTGTGGTGAAGAAACCCCACTTTTATAAAATGTTTTAATACTCTAAATGATTAAAACAGTAGTTGAGATGATTAAATAAGTGCCTTCGATATTTTATAAAATGATAAACTATTTATTTTGAGGTAAAACTTTTTAGGGTAGTGGGTTATTTTGAAACACTGTTTTTGGATCTATTGTCATATTTTACTAAACTAAAAATAGACTGTAACTAAAATAAAACAGAAAAGAATAAATAAAAAGAAAAGAACCCCTCCCATGGGCCAACCGACCCAACAGGCCGGCACAGTCGGCCACCAGGCCAGCCCACCCCGCCCCCATAACCCCCCTGTCGGTGGAAAACCTAACTGACCGCACCCACTTCCCCCACTCGTCCCACTCCCCTCTTCTGCGCTCCCTCTCCGATCCAGATCGGGATCGGAGGCACCCGGCCCCGTGCCCCGCCGCTGAGCTCGGTCACCGGGCGCCGCCCCTCCCGGTCTCCTTCCTCTCCCTCCTACACCGCGCCGTCCTCCCCGCCGCTGCCGTAGGACACCGCCGCCGCCCGAGGACCGCTCCGCCGTCGCCAAAGCCACCTCGCCGGACTGCTTCCCCTGCGTCGCGTCGTCACCGTCGTCCTGCCTCGCGCCCTACAACCCGAGTGAGGTCCCCAGCCTCTTCTCCTCTCCCCCTCGTCCTCGTTCACCCCTGTGCGTCGCCGCAGCTGTGCCCGCTGCCGATGCTGCTCACCTCCGCGCCGGCCACAACTCGCATCCCCTGCACGCCTCGCCGCCGCACGCACGCGCCCCCGCCACTGCCTGGGTCGCCCGCCGTGGCCAGCTCCTGCTGCTGCCGCGCGCTGGCCTCGCCCCGCGCTGGCCCCTCCTGCTCCGTCGCGCCGCGCCTGCCCGCACAGCCCCGCCGCAGCCTCCACACTGCTCACTGCCGGCCCCCGCGCCCCTCGCTCGCTGCCGAGGCCTTCGCCTCGGGCCGTGCCCGCCCCGTTCCGGCCACCCCACTTGTCGCTGCCGCTCGCCTCGCCTGAACTGCACCGCCCCCCTGTCGCCTCGCCTCCCGCCTCGGCTCCGCCGCGCCAGGCCGCGCCGGCGGCGCCCCTTGCTACTTTGTGGTGGAGCGACAGGGCAAGTTGAGACCACCTAGGTGAGAGGTGGGCCTGGCCCTAGTCGGCGTCCGTGGTTACATCAAAAGAATACGCTTAACGAGATTTTGGTATTTGATCTGAGTCTGGCCACTGGCCTATACGCACTAACCAACTACGTGGGAACAATTATGGGCACTCGAAGTCGTGGTATCAGCCGAAGCCTTCTTGACGTCAGCGACTGAGCGGCGCGCGCCGGGTTGGACCGCGTAACACAACTTCCTTTGTAATGGAGGTTGCTAGGTCTGCTCACCGGCCGCCCACGCAACGTGTAGGTGTGCAATGGGCGATGGGCCCAGACCCCTGCGCGCTTAGGATTTAGACCGGCGTGCTGACCTCTCTATTGTGCCTAGGTGGGGCTGCGACATGTTGATCTTCCGAGGCCGGGCATGACCCAGGAAAGTGTGTCCGACCAGAGGGATTGAGCATGTTGGGTAATGTGGTGCACCCCTGCAGGGAAGTTTATCTATTCGAATAGCCGTGTCCCTGGGTAAAAGGACGACTCGGAGTTGTACCTTGACCTTATGACAACTAGAACCAGATACTTAATAAAACACACCCTTTCAAGTGCCAGATACAACCCGGTGATCACTCTCTCACAGGGCGACGAGGAGAGAATCGCCGGGTAGGATTATGCTATGCGATGATACTTGGTGAACTTACCATCTACTCTCTTGTACATGCTGCAAGATGGAGGCTGCCAGAAGCGTAGTCTTGGACAGGACTAGCTATCCCCCTCTTATTCTGGCATTCTGTAGTTCAGTCCATCGATATTGCCCCTTTACACAGATACCCATGCATATGTAGTGTACATCCTTGCTTGCGAGTACTTTGGATGAGTACTCACGGTTGCTTTGCTCCCCTTTTTCCCCTTTCTGTACTTGGTTGTCGCAACCAGATGCTGGAGCCCAGGAGCCAGGCGCCACCATCGACGACGACCCCTACTGCACCGAGGGTGCCTACTACTACGTTCAGGCCGCCGACGACCAGGAGTAGTTTAGTAGGATCCCAGGCAGGTGGCCTGCGCCCCTTTCGATCTGTATCCCAGTTTGTGCTAGCCATCTTATGGCACCGTGTTTAACTTTATGTCTGTACTTAGATATTGTTGCTTCCGCTAACTCTTCTATGATCGAGCACTTGTATTCGAGCCCTCGAGGCCCCTGGCTTGTATTATGATGCTTGTATGACTTATTTTATATTAGAGTTGTGTTCTCATATCTTCCCGTGAGTCCCTGATCTTGATCGTACACATTTGCGTGTATGATTAGTGTACGATTGAATCGGGGGCGTCACAAGTTCCTATCTAGCGGAGAACATAAGAAGAAATCGTTTGTAGCTATTCTTTCCGATTGATCTATCCAAGAGTTCGTACTAAAATAACACCAAGTTATTCTTTCTGATCGATCTATCAAGAGTTTGTACTAAAATAACACAAAGTTATTCCTTCTGATCGATCTATCAAGAGTTCGTACTAAAATAACACCAAAGCAAATTCAGATTCATAATACTCAATCCAACACAAAGAACCTCAAAGGGTGCCCCAAGATTTTTACCGGAGAAACAAAGACGAGAACGTGCATCTGTTGGGGAACGCAGTAATTTCAAAAATTTCCTACGCACACGCAAGATCTATCAAGGTGATGCATAGCAACAAGAGGGGAGAGTGTGATCCACGTACCCTCGTAGACCGAAAGCGGAAGCGTTATGACAACGCGGTTGATGTAGTCGTACGTCTTCACGATCCGACCGATCCTAGCACCGAAAGTACGGCACCTCCGCGATCTGCACACGTTCAGCTCGGTGACGTCCCTCGTACTCTTGATCCAGTTGAGGCCGAGGGAGAGTTTTGTCAGCATGACGGCATGATGACAGTGATGATGAAGTTACCGGCGCAGGGCTTCGCCTAAGCACTACGGCGATATGACCGAGGTGTGTAACTGTGGAGGGGCACCGCACACGGCTAAGAGATTGTCTGTTGTGCCTTTGGCGTGTCCCCTGCCCACATATATAAAGGAGGGAGGAGGAGGAGGCCGGCCCTAAAGGGGGCGCGCCAAGTGTGGGGAGTCCTACTAGGACTCCCAAGGACTAGGACTCCCAAGTCCTAGTAGGATTCCCCTTTTCCTTTCCGGAGTAGGAGCGAAGAAAGAGGGAAAGAGAGAGGGAGTAGGAAAAGGCAAGGGGGGCGCCGCCCCCTTTCACTTAGTCCAATTCGGACCCATGGGGGGGGGGCGCCTCCTTCCCTTTGTCCTACCTCCTCTATTCCCGTATGGCCCAATAAGGCCCAATACTTCTCCCCGCGAATTCCCGTAATTCTCTGGTACTCTGAAAAATACCCGAATCACTCGGAACCTTTCCGATTTCCGAATATAGCCTTCCAATATATCGATCTTTACCTCTCGACCATTTCGAGACTCCTCGTCATGTCCCCGATCTCATCCGGGACTCCGAACAAACTTCGGTCATCAAATTACATAACTCATAATACAAATCGTCATCGAACGTTAAGCGTGCGGACCCTACGGGTTCGAGAACTATGTAGACATGACCGAGACACATCTCTAGTCAACAACCAATAGCGGAACCTGGATGCTCATATTGGCTCCTACATATTCTACGAAGATCTTTATCGGTCAAACCGCATAACAACATACGTTGTTCCCGTTGTCATCGGTATGTTACTTGCCCGAGATTCGATCGTCGGTATCCTCATACCTAGTTTAATCTCGTTACCGGCAAGTCTCTTTACTCGTTCCGTAATGCATCATCCCGCAACTAACTCATTAGTCACAATGCTTGCAAGGCTTATAATGATGTGCATTACCGAGAGGGCCCAGAGATACCTCTCCGATACACGGAGTGACAAATCCTAATCTCGATCTATGCCAACTCAACAAACACCATCGGAGACACCTGTAGAGCATCTTTATAATCACCCAGTTACATTGTGATGTTTGATAGCACACAAGGTGTTCCTCCGGTATTCGGGAGTTGCATAATCTTATAGTCTGAGGAACATGTATAAGTCATGAAGAAAGCAGTAGCAATGAAACTGTAACGATCATAATGCTAAGCTAACGAATGGGTCTTGTCCATCACATTAATCTCCTAATGATGTGATCCCGTTCATCAAATGACAACACATGTCTATGGTTAGGAAACATAACCATCTTTAATAAACGAGCTAGTCAAGTAGAGGCATACTAGGGACACTTTGTTTTGTCTATGTATTCACACATGTACTAAGTTTCCAGTTAATACAATTCTAACATGAATAATAAACATTTATCATGAAATAAGGAAATAAAAAAATTATTGCCTCTAGGGCATATTTCCTTCAGTCTCCCACTTGCACTAGAGTCAATAATCTAGTTCACATCGCCATGTGATTTAACACCAATAGTTCACATCACCATGTGATTAACACCCATAGTACACATCACCCTGTGACCAACACTCAAAGGGTTTACTAGAGTCAGTAATCTTAGTTCACATCGCCATGTGATTAACACCCAAAGAGTACTAAGGTGTGATCATGTTTTGCTTGTGAGAGAAGTTTAGTCAACGGGTCTGCCATATTCAGATCCGTATGTATTTTGCAAATTTCTATGTCAACAATGCTCTACACGGAGCTACTCTAGCTAATTGCTCCTACTTTCAATATGTATCTATATTGAGACTTAGAGTCATCTGGATCAGTGTCAAAACTTACATCGAGGTAACCCTTTACGACGAACCTTCTGTCACCTCCATAATCGAGAAACATATCCTTTATACCACTAAAGATAATTTTGACCGCTGTCCAGTGATCTACTCCTAGATCACTATTGTACTCCCTTGCCAAACTCAGTGTAGGGTATACAATAGATCTGGTACACAGCATGGCATATTTTATAGAACCTATGGCTGAGGCATAGGGAATGACTTTCATTCTCTTTCTATCTTCTGCCGTGGTCGGGCTTTGAGTCTTACTCAATTTCACACCTTGCAATACAGGCAAGAACTCCTTCTTTGACTGTTCCATTTTGGACTACTTCAAAAATTTGTCAAGGTATGTACTCATTGAAAAAATCTTATCAAGCATCTTGATCTATCTCTATAGATCTTGATGCCCAATATGTAAGCAGCTTCACCGAGGTCTTTCTTTGAAAGACTCCTTTCAAATACTCCTTTATGCTTTCCAGAAAATTCTACATTATTTCTGATCAACAATATGTCATTCACATATACTTATCAGAAAGGCTGTAGTGCTCCCACTCACTTTCTTGTAAATACAGGCTTCACCGCAAGTCTGTATAGAACTATATGCTTTGATCAACTCATCAAAGCGTATATTCCAACTCCGAGATGCTTGCACCAGTCCATAGATGGATCGCTGGAGCTTGCACATTTTGTTAGCACCTTTAGGATTGAAAAAACCTTCTGGTTGCATCATATACAACTCTTCTTTAAGAAATCCATTAAGGAATGTAGTTTTGACATCCATTTGCCAGATTTCATAAAATGTGGCAATTTGCTAACATGATTCAGACAGACTTAACCATCGCTACGAGTGAGAAAATCTCATCGTAGTCAACACCTTGAACTTTGTCAAAAACCTTTTTCGACAAGTCTAGCTTTGTAGATAGTAACACTACTATCAGCGTCTGCCTTCCTCTTGAAGATCCATTTATTTTCTATGGCTTGCCGATCGTCGGGGAAGTCAACCAAAGTCCACACTTTGTTCTCATACATGGATCCCATCTCAGATTTCATGGCCTCAAGCCATTTCGCGGAATCTGGGCTCATCATCGCTTCCTCATTGTTCGTAGGTTCGTCATGGTCAAGTAACATGAACTCCAGAATAGGATTACCGTACCACTCTGGTGTGGAACGTACTCTGGTTGTCCTACGAGGTTCGGTAGTAACTTGATCCGAAGCTTCATGATCATCATCATTAACTTCCTCACTAATTGGTGTAAGCATCACTTGAACTGATTTCAGTGAAGGAATACTCTCCAATTCGGGAGAAGGTACAATTACCTCATCAAGTTCTACCTTCCTCCCACTCACTTCTTTCGAGAGAAACTCCTTCTCCAGAAACGATCCATTCTTAGCAACAAAGATCTTGCCTTCGGACCTGTGATAGAAGGTGTACCCAACAGTCTCTTTTGGGTATCCTATGAAGACACATTTCTCCAATTTGGTTTCGAGCTTATCAGGTTGAAACTATTTCACATAAGCATCGCAGCCCCAAACTTTGAGAAACGACAGCTTAGGTTTCTTGCCAAACCACAGTTCATATGGTGTCGTCTCAACGGATTTAGATGATGCCCTATTTAACGCGAATGTAGTTGTCTCTAATGCATAACCCCAAAATGATAATGGTAAATCGGTAAGAGACATCATAGATCGCACCTTATCTAATAAAATACGGTTACGATGTTCGGACACACCATTATGCTGTGGTGTTCCAGGTGGCATGAGTTTGTGAACCTATTCCACATTGTTTCAAATGAAGACCAAACTCGTAACTCAAATATTCGTCTCCGTGATCAGATCGTAGAAACTTTATTTTCTTGTTACGATGATTTTCCACTTCACTCTGAAATTCCTTGAACTTTTTCAAATGTTTTAGACTTATGTTTCATCAAGTAGATATACCCATATCTGCTCAAATCATCTGTGAAGGTCAGAAAATAACGATACCCGCCGCGAGCCTCAACACTCCTCGGACCGCATACATCAGTATGTATTATTTCCAACAAGTCTGTTGCTCGCTCCATTGTTCCGGAGAACGGAGTCTTAGTCATCTTGCCCATGAGGCATGGTCCGCAAGCATCAAGTGATTCATAATCAAGTGATTCCAAAAGCCCATCAGCATGGAGTTTCTTCATGCGCTTTACACCAATATGACCTAAACGGCAGTGCCACAAATATGTTGCACTATTATTATCAACTTTGCATGGTTTGGCATCACTATTATGAATATGTGTATTATTACGATCGAGATTCAGTAAACCATTTACATTGGATGTATGACGATAGAAGGTTTTATTCATGTAAACAGAACAACAATTATTCTCTGACTTAAATGAATAACCGTGTCACAATAAACATGATCAAATCATATTCATGCTCAACGCAAACACCAAATAACATTTATTTAGGTCAAACACCAATCCCGAATGTATAAGGAGTGTGCGATGGTGATCTTATCAACCTTGGAATCACTTCCAACACACATCGTCACTTTGCCCTCAACTAGTTTCTGTTCATTTTGCAACTCCCGTTTCGAGTTACTACTCTTTAGTAACTGAACCAGTATCAAATACTGAGGGGTTGCTATAAACACTAGTAAAGTACACATCAATAACATGTATATCAAATATACCTTTGTTCATGTTGCCATCCTTCTTATCCGCCAAGTATCTAGGGCAGTTCCACTTCCAGTGACCATTTCCTTTGCAGTAGAAGCACTTAATTTCAGGCTTGGGTCTAGCTTTGGGCTTCTTCATGGGAGTGGCAACTTGCTTGCCATTCTTCTTGAAGTTCCCTTTCTTTCCCTTGCCCTTTTACTTGAAACTAGTGGTCTTGTCAACCATCAACACTTGATGTTTTTCTTGATTTCTACCTTCGCCGATTTCAGCATCGCGAAGAGCTCGGGGAATCATTTTCGTCATCCCTTGCATATTATAGTTCATCACGAAGTTCCAGTAACTTGGTGATAGTGACTAGAGAACTCTGTCAATCACTATTTTATCTGGAAGATTAACTCCCACTTGATTCAAGCGATTGTAGTACTCAGACATTCTGAGCACATGCTTACTGGTTGAGCTATTCTCCTCCATCTTGTAGGCAAAGTACTTGTCAGAGGTCTCATGCCTCTCGACTCGGGATTGAGTCTAAAATACCAATTTCAGCTCTTGGAACATCTCATATGCTCCATGACATTTCAAAACATTTTTGAAGTCCCGGTTCTAAGCCATAAAGCATGGTGCACTAAACTGTCAAGTAGTCATCATACCGAGCTTTGCCAAACGTTCATAACGTCTGCATCTGCTCCTGCAATAGGTCCGTCACCTAGCGGTGCATCAAGGACATAATTCTTCTGTGCAGCAAAGAGGATAATCCTCAGATCACGGACCAAGTTCGCATCATTGCTACTATCATCTTTCAACTTAGTTTTCTCTAGGTACATATCATAAATAAAACAGGGAAGCTATACACGAGCTATTGATCTACAACATAGATATGCAAATACTATCAGGACTAAGTTCATGATAAATTTAAGTTAAATTAATCATATTACTTAAGAACTCCCACTTAGATAGACATCCCTCGAGTCATCTAAATGATCACGTGATCCATATCAACTAAACCATGTCCGATCATCATGTGAGATGGAGTAGTTTTCAATGGTGAACATCACTATGTTGATCATATCTACTATATGATTCACGTTCGATCTTTCAATCTCAGTGTTCCGAGGCCATATCTGCATATGCTAGGCTCGTCAAGTTTAACCCGAGTATTCTGCGTGTGCAAAACTGGCTTGCACTCGTTGTATGTGAACGTAGAGCTTATCACACCCGATCATCACGTGGTGTCTCAGCACGAAGAACTGTCGCAACGGTGCATACTCAGGGAGAACACTTATACCATGAAATTTTAGTAAGGGATCATCTTATAAAGCTACCGCCGAACTAAGCAAAAAAAGATGTATAAAAGATAAACATCACATGCAATCAAAATATGTGACATGATATGGCCATCATCATCTTGTGCCTTTGATCTCCATCTCCAAAGTACTGTCATGATCTCCATCATCACCGGCATGACACCATGATCTCCATCATCTTGATCTCTATCAACGTGTTGTCACATGGTCGTCTCACCAACTATTTCTTTTGCAACTATTGCTATCGCATAGCGATAAAGTAAATCAATTATATGGTGCTTTCATCTTATGCAATAAAGAGACAACCATAAGGCTACCGCCAGTTGCCGATAACTTTAACAAAACATGATCATCTCATACAACAATTTATATCTCATCACGTCTTGACCATATCACATCACAACATGCCCTGCAAAAACAAGTTAGACGTCCTCTACTTTGTTGTTGCAAGTTTTACGTGGCTGCTACGGGCGTAGCAAGAACCGTTCTTAACTACGCATCAAAAACCACAATGATTTTTCGTCAAGTGTGCTGTTTTAACCTTCAACAAGGACAGGGCATAGCCACACTCGATTCAACTAAAGTTGGAGAAACTGACACCCGCCAGCCACCTGTGTGCGAAGCACGTCGGTAGAACCAGTCTCGCATAAGCGTACGCGTAATGTCGGTCTGGGCCGCTTCATCCAACAATACCGCCGAATCAAAGTATGACATGCTGGTAAATAGTATGACTATTATCGCCCACAACTCTTTGTGTTCTACTCGTGCATATAACATCTACGCATAGACCTGGCTCTGATACCACTGTTGGGGAACGCAGTAATTTCAAAAATTTCCTACGCACACGCAAGATCTATCAAGGTGATGCATAGCAACGAGAGGGGAGAGTGTTGTCCACGTACCCTCGTAGACCGAAAGCGGAAGCGTTATGACAACGCGGTTGATGTAGTCGTACGTCTTCACGATCCAACCGATGCTAGCACCGAAAGTACGGCACCTCCGTGATCTGCACACGTTCAGCTCGGTGACGTCCCTCGTACTCTTGATCCAATTGAGGCCGAGGGAGAGTTTCTTCAGCATGACGGCGTGGCGACGGTGATGATGAAGTTACCGGCGCAGGGCTTCGCCTAAGCACTACGACGATATGACCGAGGTGTGTAACTGTGGAGGGGGGCACCGCACACGGCTAAGAGATTGTCTGTTGTGCCTTTGGCGTGTCCCCTGCCCACGTATATAAAGGAGGGAGGAGGAGGAGGCCGGCCCTAGAGGGGGCGCGCCAAGTGTGGGGAGTCCTACTAGGACTCCCAAGTCCTAGTAGGATTCCCCTTTTCCTTTCCGGAGTAGGAGAGAAGAAAGAAGGAAAGGGAGAGGGAGTAGGAAAGGGCATGGGGGGTGCCGCCCCCTTCCCCTTAGTCCAATTCGGACCCATGTGTGGGGCGCGCTCCTCCTTCCCTTTGGCCTGCCTCCTCTATTCCCGTATGGCCCAATAAGGCCCAATACTTCTCCCGGCGAATTCCCGTAACTCTCCGGTACTCCGAAAAATACCCGAATCACTCGGAACCTTTCCGATGTCCGAATATAGCCTTCCAATATATCGATCTTTACCTCTCGACCATTTCAAGACTCCTCGGCATGTCCCCGATCTCATCCGGGACTCCGAACAAACTCAGGTCATCAAATCACATAACTCATAATACAAATCGTCATCGAACGTTAAGCGTGCGGACCCTACGGATTCGAGAACTATGTAGACATGACCGAGACACATCTCCGGTCAATAACCAATAGCGGAACCTGGATGCTCATATTGGCTCCTACATATTCTACGAAGATCTTTATCGGTCAAACCGCATAACAACATACGTTGTTCCTGTTGTCACCGGTATGTTATTTGTCCGAGATTCGATCGTCGGTATCCTCATACCTAGTTCAATCTCGTTACTGGCAAGTCTCTTTACTCGTTCCGTAATGCATCATCCCGCGACTAACTCATTAGTCACAATGCTTGCAAGGCTTATAGTGATGTGCATTACCGAGAGGGCCCAGAGATACCTCTCCAATACACGGAGTGACAAATCCTAATCTCGATCTATGCCAACTCAACAAACACCATCAGAGACACCTGTAGAGCATATTTATAATCACCCAGTTATGTTGTGACGTTTGATAGCACACAAGGTGTTCCTTCGGTATTTAGGAGTTTTTTTACTATATACTGCAAGACAATAGCCTCACAGCTCTTTATTCAAAGCATCAAAGGAAAACAAAGTCATGTACAAGTCAATTACATAGGAAAAATAAAGAAGACAGAAATACTTACAACCCAAACTGGGTAATAAAACTAACTATGGGAGATTAGAAATCCAAGTCAGAAGGCTATCCCTGTATTTACACTTTATCCTATGAGAGAGCAAGGTTATGTCATGAATAAAGTTGTGCCTCCAGGCTCTGAAAGAAGGCCTCTCATTACTGAAAACCTTGCCATTCCTCAAGATCCAAATATTCAGTGAAGAAGATATGCCCAAAATCGTTCCTAGCCTTTACAGCCATGTTATAGGTGGTCATCCCAGGCTGAGGATCCCAGTGAATCTGCAAGTAATCCCAGACTCTAACACTGAAATTACAGGAGAAAAACAAGTGAGCAATATCCTCATGAATGAGATATGGGCATAGAACACAAGAATGATTGTCCACATGCCAATGCCTCCTCTGCAGCATGTCTCTGGTGTTTAAACGATTCCTCAATAGAAGCCATCCAAACATTTTAATTTTCAAGGTGCATGAAGATTTCCAAATCCATTGGAAAATAGGATCTACAACAATATCTTGATGCTCATGTACATAAAAGGATTTAGGTCTGAAGCACCCCTTATTAGAAGGCCATATCCATGTGTCATGATCTGCAGTGCAAGCATAAGCATTTATCATTTGTTGTAGACATTCTAGCTCAGTAAAAGCCTGTGTAGACAGAGGTAGATGCATATTTGACAGGAGCTCTTGAGAAAGCACATCAGACACTGAAAGTTGTCCATCAATAACAAATGAAAAGAGCCTGGGAAATTTTTCACTGAGGGAGGAACCCTTAAGCTCGACCACCCAACTATCAGTCCAAAAGAGAATAGACCTGCCATCCCCCAACATTGGAGAAGCCAGCTGACAGTATTTGTGTGCCAATTTAAACATATCACGCCACCAAAAGGACCCACAAAGGCTGGTAGTATGAGGGACAGAGCTATCATAGTAGGAATTCCAGATGAGACCAACCCAGGGGATGTCATGATGATTATAAAACTTGTGCAAGAATTTCATAAGTAAGGCCTCATTCTGCACCCTTAAATTGAGCACACCAAGACCCCCCCTTATTTTTTGGTAGACATACCAAATCCCAAACTGCCAGAGATTGTCTTGGAGTATCAGAATTCCCTCTCCAAAGGCATTGTCTCTGAATCCTTTCAATTTGCTTCAGAATTCCAGGGGGATGACAAGTGTGCAGAGGAAGTATATGGGAATGGAAGTTAAAACAGACTGGAGAAACTGTAACAGACTTCCTTGGTTCAGAAAGCAAGAAGTGGCAGACAATCTCCTTTCAATCCTATGCACAAGAGGCAACAAATCCTGAATTGAGGGCCTGGTAGTCCCCATGGGTAGACCCAAATAAGTGAAAGGCATGACTCCCAATTTGCATCCTTGGATTGAAGCCAACCTATTAGCTTCATCATCTGACATGTTCATAGGCACCATAAGAGATTTTGCAAAATTCACAGATAACCCAGTCGTAGCAGCAAAAACATCAAGCATGTCCTTAAGAGCAAGTAGCTGGAGGTCAATAGCAGGCAATACAATTAGTGTATCATCAGCATACTGCACTATGGGAAATCCTGACTGTGAGATGGGATTGGAAGAGTCAATATTCCTTTACTGCACATATCATTGACTACAGACTGAAGCAGGTCAGCAGCAAGCACAAACAGTAAAGGTGATTTTGGGTCACCTTGTCTAACTTCCCTCTTACATTTAAAGTGATGACTAGGTACACCATTAAGTAGCACAGAAGATGAACCAGATGACAGAATGGATTGCATCCAAGATATCCATTTGTCATTAAAACCCTTGTATCTTAGAATTCTAAGAATGGCATCATGCTCAATAGTGTCAAAGACCTTAGTAAATCCAACTTCAGCAAGACAATTGGTCTTTTTGAAGCTTTACATTGGTGAATGTACTCAAAACACCAGGCTAGACAATCCTGAATAGACCTAGATTTGATAAACCCATATTGGTTTTTATGAATACAGGAAATAATCACTTTCTGTAGTCTGTTTGCCAGAAGTTTAGTGAGAAATTTCAAACAGGTATTTGTCAAAGAGATTGGCCTGTAGTCATTCAAACCCTCAGGAGATAGCTTTTTTGGAATAAGAGTTATGAGAGAGCTGTTGATACACTCCAGGTCAAGGTGTCCTTCAGAAAACTCCTTGACCAATTGATGAAAATCATCCTTAATGATGTGCCAGCACTTTTTGAGAAAGAGGCCAGTGAAACCATCCGGCCCGGTAGCTCTGTCAGGAGGCAACTCTTTAATAACACAGTCAATTTCTTGCTGAGAAAAGGTTTTGTCATATCATCAAGTCCCTCAACCTTTTGGATAATATTTGGCATATCAAAACCCATTTGAGTGTTATTAGCACATCCCATCCTCTGTTTGAATTCTTGCAAAAAAAGTCCAGCAATTGATACATGATCAGAGGTTACTTGCCCATTATCAGAAGTTATACTGGAAATAGAGTACTCCTGTATCTCTCAGTGGCCATGGCATGGAAAAATTTAGTATTTTCCTCTCCCACTTTAATGCTCCTGATAGTGCACCTCTGCTTCCAGTACATGTACTACAATCTGAGAATATCCTCCAGATGGAGCTTAACAATCTTCCTGAAAATTTCCTCTGGCCCAGACAAAGGCCTATATTCCTCTAGGCCATCCAAAAAAAGTATGAATTTATTGCAATTAAAGATCAAAGCTTTAACCTTAGAAAGGCTAATGTGCCAATATTTGAGTGTCTGTCTGAGAGCTTTAAATTTTGCAGAGATAACAACAGCAGAAGATTTCTTATGTACTGGGCTGTTCCAAGAATCACTGACACAATCAAGAAAGCCTGGCAAATTAGTCCAGTAATTTTCAAATCTAAAAACTTTGGCCTTAGGAATAGAAGTTGCATAATCTCATAGTCTGAGGAACATGTATAAGTCATGAAGAAAGTAGTAGCAATAAAACTGTAACGATCATAATGCTAAGCTAACGAATGGGTCTTGTCCATCACATCATTCTCCTAATGATGTGATCCCGTTCATCAAATGACAACACATTTCTATGGTTAGGAAACATAACCATCTTTGATAAACGAGCTAGTCAAGTAGAGGCATACTAGGGACACTTTGTTTTGTCTATGTATTCACACATATACTAAGTTTCCGGTTAATACAATTCTAGCATGAATAATAAACATTTATCATGAAATAAGGAAATAAATAATAACTTTATTATTGCCTCTAGGGCATATTTCCTTCAGCATCAACCCCTCTGCATAGATTACCCCAATTTCACCTCGGGAATCCGCGAGTTGAGTGCCAAAACACATATCAAGTGAATCAATATGATACCCCATTGTTACCATGGGTACTCATAGCAAGACATACATCAAGTGCTCTGAAATCCATAAAAGTATTCAATCCGATAAAATGAAATCTCAAAGGGAAAACTCAATTCACAACAAGATAGAGAGGGGAAACACCATATGATCCAACTACATTAACAAAGCCCGCGATACATCAAGATCGTTGATACGTCTCCAATGCATCTACTTTTCCAAACTCTTTTGCCCTTGTTTTGGACTCTAACTTGCATGATTTGAATGGAACTAACCCGGACTGACGCTGTTTTCAGCAGAATTGCCATGGTGTTATTTTTGTGCAAAATAAAAAGTTCTCGGAATGACCTGAAAATCAACGAAGATTATTTTTGGAATTAATAAAAAATATTGGCGAAAGAATCACCAGCAGGGGGCCCACACCCTAGCCACAAGGGTGGGGGCGCGCCCTCCAACCTTGTGGCCCCCCTGGACCTCCACCGACCTCAACTCCAACTCCATATATTCACTTTTGGGGAGAAAAAAAATCAAAGAGAAGGATTCATCGTGTTCTACGATACGGAGCCGCCGCCAAGCCCTGTTCTTCCTCGAGAGGGCAGATCTGGAGTCTGTTTTGGGCTCTGGAGAGGGGAATCCGTCGCCATCGTCATCATCAACCATCCTCCATCACCAATTTCATGATGCTCACCGCCGTGCGTGAGTAATCCCATCGTAGGCTTGCTGGACAGTGATGGGTTGGATGAGATTTACCATGTAATCGAGTTAGTTTTGTTAGGGTTTGATCCCCAGTATCCACTATGTTCTAAGATTGATGTTGCTATGACTTTGCTATGCTTAATGCTTGTCACTAGGGCCTGAGTGCCATGAACTCAGATCTGAACCCTTTATGTTTTCATGAATATGTTTGTGTTCTTGATCCGATATTGCAAGTTATAGTCACCTACTACGTGTTATGATCCGGCAACCCCGGAGTGACAATAGTCGGGACCTCTTCCGGTGATGACCGTAGTTTGAGGAGTTCATGTATTCACTAAGTGCTAATGCTTTGGTCCGGTACCCTATTAAAAGAAGGCCTTAATATCCCTTAGTTTCCAATAGGACCCCCCTGCCACGGAAGGCTGGACAAAAGATGTCATGCAAGTTCTTTTCCATAAGCACGTATGACTATATTCGGAATACATGCCTATATTATATTGATGAATTGGAGCTAGTTCTGTGTCACCCTATGTTATAACCGTTGCATGATGAATGCCATCCGACATAATTATCCATCGTTGATCCATTGCCTATGAGCTTTTCACATATTGATATTTGCTAAGTTACTTTTCCGCTGCCACTGTTACAATTGCTACGAAACTACCACTGTTACTTTTGCCACCGTTACCGTTACTTTTATACTACTTTGTTACTAAATACTTTGCTGCAGATATTAAGTCTTTCGGGTGTGGTTGAATTGACAACTCAGCTGCTAATACTCAAGAATATTCTTTGGCTCCCCTTGTGTCGAATCAATAAATTTGGGTTGAATACTCTATCCTCAAAAACTGTTGCGATCCCCTATACTTGTGGGTTATCAAGACCTTTTTCTGGCGCCGTTGCCGGGGAGCATAGCTCTATTCTCCGAGTCACTTGGGACTTATATCTGTTGATCACTATGGGGAATTTGAAAGATCAAAGAACCAAGATTTTTCCCTCAACTACGAGGGGAGGTAAGGAACTGCCATCTAGCTCTACACTTGATTCTTCTTCTGTTTTGAGTAAATTTGCGACACCTACACCGGCTATTGACTCCAATATGTCACATGTTATTGATAATGCCACTTCTGCTTTGCATTATACTTATGATGAAACCACTTCTGTGCTTGATAATACTGTGCCACTAGGTGAATTTCTTGATGAACAACTTGCTAGGGCTAGAGAGAATGAAATTACTGAAACTGATGATATTATTGAAGATTGTGATTATGATTCTCCCCCTAGATATGAATTACCTGTTGTGCCTAAGGGCTATGTTATCGATGAAGAAACTGCTAGAGATTTCTTTGCTTGTAATGATAGAGATGATCTTAAGAAATTGTTAGCTAAACTTAAAGAAAAGTCCTTGAATGCTAGAATGAAATATGATCCCGCTTTTGCTACTTTACCTATCTTTGTTACTGATAAGGATTTTGAATTCTCTGTTGATCCTGAGTTAATTACTTTGGTTGAATCTAATCCTTTGCATGGTTATGAATCTGAAACTGCTGTTGCACATCTTACTAAACTAGATGATACCCGCCACGTTGTTGCGGAAAATATAGTAAGGAAAAATGGATATATATTAAACAAATGAAATATAAACTATTTGAAAATACTTGTTAAGCACGTGATTGCTCATCTACATAAGTCCATTTCATTAGATTGAACAATGCATGTATGTCAAGAAAAATACAAATTATTTCCTGTAATAAAATATTTATATTAGCTAGTGCTTCAGTTTCCATTGAATAAATACTGTTGAACCCTCCATCCATCTGTAAATCCAAAACATCTCACACACGGACCAAATAAATATACCATAATTCAAATAGGCGTTGGAGTTTTGCTTTGGAGGTGGATTCTTCTAAGTTGCCCGCATCATAGCTAACATTTTTATCTTCATCTGGTGAGGATAACAGACAACCATCCGCATTGGTTTGGCATGTCGGGATAACCCATTCCAAAACAACATGTACTTTAAGTCAAACAACTATGACAATGAAGAGGTATTAGTAAAATAAATCTTACCAATTGAACAAAGCCATGCTGGCTAATTTTTTTAAATAATACATTTTTTTATTAAACTACAGAAATATTACGCTGAAAAAATAATTTTCAAAAATAATACACCGTCGGCCCGCTGCAGGCCGACTGAGCCTAGTCAGCCCACAGCAGGCCGACTGGTGGCCCATTTGCTTGCTGCTGGCCGATTGGGCTGTCGGCCACCAGATCAAGTCCAGTCAGCCTGCAGTTGGCCGACAGGGTCCAGTCGACCTGCAGTTGGCCGATAGGCCTGCAGTGGGCTGACAAGGACTAATTGGCCTGCTGTGGGCCGACTGGTGCATGCCACCATTTTTTTCCGAATGATCCCTGGTTTTTTTTGTAAAACTATGACGTATTCCGCACAACCCTTTCCCGCCATATGTTTGCGCCAACTATTTCCCGCCACCCGTTTCCCGCCACCCATTTCCCGCCAACCCTTTCCCGCCATACCGCAGTCGTTCTTTCCCGCCATTTTCTCCTCTCTACCTATAAAACCCCCTTCAGACGGAGGTGGATAAGCATTGCAGTGTAGTGTAGTTGAGATGTCCCATTATCCTTTCGATCGTAGTTTTCACCCTGGGATGAGCAGGACTCTTCTGAGGCTAGCTACCGATTTCAGGATGGATAATAGGATAGTTCCATGGGACGAACTCACTGGTAGTGACACCATAATGAATGAGTTGGCTCACCAATTACGTAGGTCTGGATGGCCTGAAAGGACCTATGAGGACGTACGTAAAGAACTTCTTAGGTTGCATGACAGGTGGAAGAAGGTAGTGGTGCCGAAGAGTGAAACTTTCGGAAGGATTGCAGCAAATAATCCATGTTTATGGACTGAGGAGAGCGAGGACGAGATGATATCTTCATGCCGCCGCTTCCGGGTTCTGCATTGTCGAAGGGCAAGAGTTCTTCATCATCGAAGGGCAAGGTTTCTGCATCGTCGAAGGGCAAGAGTTCTTCATCGTTGAAGGGCAAGAGTTCTGCATCGATCGAGGATGACGATGATGACTTCATGTAGTTTTTATGCTGTATGTTGTGAGTTCAGTTACGTACCATTTAATTTAGATGTAGTTCTATCTAGTTGTTTGTAATGTCTCGTTGTATGAATATTATGTTCTATCTAAATATGATCTTGTAGTTCGGATAACAGAGTATTAAAATAGAGTAGGCATATGTCTCGTACATAAGTACATAGTCATTTGTCTCATACATAGAATAGACATAAGTCTCACACAGAAATAGATGGTAATGTCTCTACTGATAGATAGAAGCGTCAGTGACGACGTCTGGCCTGGCGGAGAGGCGGATCTCGAATGACAAATTCATCACATATAACTCGGTTTCCTGTAACAATGCAACTCAACAACCCTTTTCCATTCCCATTCGCTCAACATTTCTTGAATCTTGCCATCATCAGTTATGTCAATCAATTTTCTTTCCCCAGGGCCATCTGACTGCTTCCTGCTGACGTAGTACACAAAATCGTCTTCCTTCACCCTTGCTTCAACATGAATTTAGTCTTCAACCAATCAAAAGTGAGGTCCACTTCACTAACTTGCACAACACTTGGAGAAAAGCCTTGGACATGAACAATAGGGCTAAGCACCCACTGAGTACCCTTAGCCATCTGCAACACACAAATCGCATTGAGTACCTAACCTACCACTTAATATCCCCACTAACAAATATTAGACATGTCTATATATTACCTAGCTATATATTACAGAATATTAACGGAGCAACTAATACAATTCTCCCACCTACAAGTATATTACGAATATTTGCCGTAGCAACTACCAATATTGACAGATTAATATATTTGACTGGACTGCCTATATTACGGACATTTTTTCTGGACTACTACATATACTGACACTCCTAAATACTTGACATCCACATATAGTACGGATTATTACCGGAGTAACTACACATTTTTACACAACTAATTAGTTGACATCTAAATATATTTACGTATACTACCGGGGCAAATAACAATAATCGCACACCTAATTTATTTCACATCGAAACATATTAACAAATACTACCGGAGCACCTACGAAAAATAAAATGTGGGCTGAAATATACCCTTGAAGCGTGCGTGCGAACGAAGAACGACGAACGGCGGCCACCAAACTGCCGGTGCTCCGCCTCCAACGAAGAACGACGAACAACAGCTTCACCTCCACCACACTGCCCCAACTTCACCACCACCACACTGCAATGCTTATCCACCTCCGTCTGAAGGGGGTTTTTATAGGTAGAGAGGAGAAAATGGCGGGAAAGAACGACTGCGGTATGGCGGGAAAGGGTTGGCGGGAAATGGGTGGCGGGAAACGGGTGGCGGGAAATAGTTGGCGCGAACATATGGCGGGAAAGGGTTCTTCATCATCGAAGGGCAAGGTTTCTGCATCGTCGAAGGGCAAGAGTTCTTCATCGTCGAAGGGCAAGAGTTCTGCATCGATCGAGGATGACGATGATGACAGAGTACTAAAATAGAGTAGGCATATGTCTCGTACATAAGTGCATAGTCATTTGTCTCATACATAAGTACATAGTCATTTATCTCATACATAGAATAGACATAAGTCTCACACAGAAATAGATGGTAATGTCTCTACTGATAGATAGAAGCGTCAGTGACGACGTCTGGCCTGGCGGGGAGGCGGATCTGGAAGCGGCGACCATCCCAACTTGTCGGGTGCCCTAATGTGACGAGGAGGAATCTCAGACTCTCCCTCGTCATGCTGTGTATCCTGTGTGGGGCCTGGTGGAGGAGTCGAAAACATGTTCATCCACTGGGTGTGCTGCGACATCTGAGCCTGTATGTTCTCCTCGGGATGTTGATCACTCCCCCACGTATCATGTGATGCCGACATAGACGCCTGATATCCATAGGCTCCTACGCGATGGAACGTTTCATCATGAAGAATGAGGTCGTGTCAATTAATATTGAAAACAATAAATATGAAGACACATACCTGCTGGCTATGACGTCTGCTCTGGCTCAAACACGAAACTGGACGAGGGACCGTGCTGCTGTGGCTGTGGAGATAACACGAAGCTCGACGAGGGACCGTGTTGCTGTGGCTGTGGAGAAAACACGAAGCTCGACGTGGGACCATAGTGCTGCGGGTGCCACGTAGAACTGCCAGGTTGGTCGGGACGGGGTGGCCTGGTTGTCGGCTGATGTGCTAGACGTGGACGTGGTTGATGTCGGTGCATGGAGTGACGCGGCTGCTCCTGCTGGTGCTGAACAACATCGGTTCTCCGGGTGCACGTGATAGCCTCGTACACAGTCCGTATCTTATTCTGAATTCTTTCGAAGAAGGGTTGTAGCACTGGACGATGCTGAAGAAGAGGTCCAGACGATAGTGATCGTCCAAAGGTGGTCACGTCGTCGTAGAGTTCGCGTGTCAAGGTAGCCTGCAAATTTCCATGACGATTAATAATGTCTGTCTCTTGCACGTCAAAGTATGTGACAACATTACGTAAAGAAAATATATCTTACCACGTACTGCCTAGAGCCCGAAGTATCATAGCTCGGGTACATATCTGACGGAGTAGGATCCGGTATCTCCTCTGGGTGGGAGTACTCAACAATGCGTAACCGTGTTCCGGTCATGTAGCGCCGCAAATAGAGATTGAATTCATCGAGATCGAAATTGTGATTCTCGTGCCATAGATTTGTGTTTGCTGTCTCCCATTCTATAACATACGGCTCTAGTCTAACTAGCCAGTCAGCAGTAGTCCTGGTCATGCCCTTCCTTGTCGTCCTAAAATTGTGGTGTGTGTTCAACAATTACCTAAAGCTTCGAATGGAGTACTATGAAAGATAATGCAACATTGAAAAACTGGTTAATACCTATGGATGTGTGCTGGCACCGGGTTCTCTATAGGGGGAGGTAGCTCCAACTGCAGAAGACCAAATTGCCTCATAACCCTCTGTTGTGCCATCTCCTCGACGAAGACATCGAAGATGATCTTAGATTTTGTCATCCAGTAATCTCGGTCCCTTGTGCATAGCACAGACATACCACCAGGGTATCTCGCTTGTATGGCTGCTTCCGTGTAGGGCTGCCAGATGGCCCCAGTGTACGCATCGAACTGCTCGTTCAATGCTGTGTATGCCTTCCTAGTCTGATCATTAGCAAAGCGTCTCTGCAGAGAAGAAAAGTTAGTAGCCGCTAGCATCGAACTATCTCTTGTGCAGAAAAAGGTTGCATTAAACTACAACACGGTGCGCCATACCTCGCGACGTGTCAAACACAGACCGAAAGTAGGCATGTCGATGCCGTCAACATCAAACATGGCGTCTATAGGCTCATGAACACGTACATCTGGTCGCCCTATAGAGAACCTCTCCCACGACCACAGCTGTAGGAATAAAGGGCATCCAAGAAGGGCTGGCTTTCTCGATGTAAGCTGGCAACCATTGCACATACCTCGGTATGTAGCCGCTAAGACCGCCGAACCCCAACTCCTCTGTCTGATCTGATCCGCCGTCTAAGCGCTCGCTATCTCGAGTGCCATAGGGATGTAGAGGGCGCTAATAGTGGTGACATGGTTCTCCGTGAACATCACCTTGCCGAAAAGCCACAGTAAGTAGGCCTCCAGGCTCTGAGTGATCTGTTCCGCAGTCAACGGCGCCCGGAAGTTCTGGATCTGCATTAAGCGAAGAGAAAGTTTTAGTAAGCCGCAATTATTTTCTGTAAAACTGTATGCACGATAATTGAAGATAATAGGTAGGGGAAATTACCCGGAAATTTAGCAACCACTCATACTTAGGTCCGTGATGCTCCCATACCGGATCCGAAGCATCCGGAAAAACACCATGAAAACGTTGTGTAAGAGCTCGCTCCCAACCAGCCGGTGCGTCCAACGGTCCTACGGCATGACCTGCCAACGGTAGTCCGAGCAAAAGTGACACATCCTCCAGAGTAGGAGCCATCTCACCCCATCTGAAGTGAAACGTGTGGGTCTCTGGCCTCCAACGGTCCACTAAGCAGCTCAGCAAAGACCCATCGATGGCGAGGCGTTTCTCACCCGGGATAGACTCAACCAGGCGCGCGAAAGGTAAAAGGCCGGCCCATTTCAACCTTCATCAGAGAACTTTTCAATTAGTGCCTCCCATTTCAACCATTAATATGCATGTCAGTGTGCAAATTAATAAAGAACGTACCGCTGAAGCCATCCTGAGTGTATCTTTCAGTTTTTCTTAGGAGTGCGAGTGACCAGAGGCTCAAGCTTGCGCTCATACCATATCGCAGCACGATGACCCCTATCAATGTCCCCATTCAGCAACCACAATCCCGACATTCCTGCACATACAAAATTCAGAACATAGTGTCACACTTAATAAAAATTTAGAACATAGTGTCACACTTATTACAAATTCAGAACATAGTGCCACACTTAATAAAAATTTAGAACATAGTGCCACACTTAATACAAATTCAGAACATAGTGCCACACTTAATACAAATTCAGAACATAGTGCCACACTTAATACAAATTCAGAACATAGTGCCACACTTAATACAAATTCAGAACATAGTGCCACACTTAATACAAATTCAGAACATAATGCCACACTTAATACAAATTCAGAACATACTACTGCTAGCTTAGCTTCTTCCTCTCGCCCTTACTCCTCTACTGCCTCTACCTCCTCTTCTTCCCCGGTTGCCTCGTCCACGCCCAGTGACGAAAGTGGGACAATTAGTGTCCCTATGGCCAAATTCATTGCATAGAATGCATTGCCTAGTCGGACCTCCTGCTTCAGATTCATCCATATCATTTCGGATGCGCCGACACTGCCGTCTACCTCTACTTGTACGCATACGCTCTGGGTTTGGAATGTAACGCCTTTCGGCGGGGTTGACGCTATTGAAATTACCATTGATCGAAAACCCATCAGCTCACCTGTCCAGGTATTGAGGACAGACTCTTTCAGAAAAAATGGAGACACAAACGATATTGCGTCCATTCCAAGCTGCCCGCAAGCAGCAAGTACATGTGAGTAAGGTAGGTGAAGCAATTTCGGTTTATTGCATGTGCACTCACACGTTGGCCAGGCTTCATTGCCAATTTTCACCTCATGCGTCCTCAACTCATTTGCACATCCAAATTTGTTGTTGGCTAAGCGGACCTCAAACCTTCTTTCTTGATTACCGATGGCGACTATAGTGTGTGACCTAGCTTTTTGCATCTTGTTGTCCATGTACTTCGTGACTCTTTCACAGTACCGTGTATTTGGGTTGTTCAAGATATGCTGCTCTGCTTTTTGACGTCTGTCTCTGAAATACTTGACGGTGCCATAGAAAATACCCTCAACGATGGCTGTAAGTGGCAATGCCCGGTTTCCTCTGAGGACAAAGTTGTATGTTTCCGCGAGTTTCGTTGTCATGACACCGTACCTTGCTCCATGTGTGTCATGTAGCAAAGACCACCTCTCCAGAGGCTCATGCTCTATCCACTGCTCGAAGGTTTTAATCGACCTCCCGAGCCTTCTCCTAGTACCAGGTGGGTCAAAGCCTGGCAGGTCACATAGCCCAACAGGCTCCTCCTCCACGGCCGCTGTTCCTGTTGCCAACTGTGCAGCTACTGCTTCAACATGTGCCCTCACTGCTGCATCTCTTGCAGCTTTCCTGTCCCTCACGTGTCTCTACGTGCACACATTAAGTCTGTCGCGTATCAAATTGTACTTCCATAACTGGTTCTGCTTGCAGAGTTTTTTGAACAGATTCATCAGGTTCTTATTTCTAAACTTCGAGAAGAAATTAGCCCCCAGATGGCGCATGCACCAACGGCTCTGCAAGTCCTGCCATGGAACTTGTTCCTCAGGGCCTGGGTTTGTCAGTGTCCTTATCGCACTGAGTATACCTGCATGCCTGTCATGAAGGATGCACACATTGGGCTTCTCCTTCACAACTGATATTTTCAACTGCCTGAAGAACCATGTCCAACTTTCAATGTTCTCACTCTCCACAAAAGCAAATGCCAGTGGGACGACTTGATTTTGGCCGTCTTGACCTATGGCTGTCAGGATCTGACCCTTGTACTTGCCTGTGAGAAAAGTACCGTCAACACATATCACCGGTCGGCAATGCCTGAAAGCTTCGATGCATACACCGAAAGAGAAGAAGAGACGATGCAACACCCTCACAGTTGGGAACTCTGGCATGAACATGTCTTGGATATCGATATAGGTGCCTGGATTCCGCTGCTGCAGGGTGTGGAGGAGGTGGACAACAGAGTCATATGCATCAAAATAAGAACCAAATCTCCTCTCAAGCGCCGCATGCTTAGCCCTCCAAGCCTTGCCATAAGAAATTCTGTACTTGAACCTAGCGAAGACTTTTGTCTGGACTGCCTTCACTTCCATAGCTTTGCCCTGCACTATCTCATCGTAAAACAATCGAGCAATAAGCGTGGATGAAAGGTTGGCATGATCTTGAGGGATGCAGGGAATAAGACAAGTGTGATTAACTAAGTCACTTATCACCCAACTTGTGCCATACTTAGGGAGAAAGCCGTGCACCCTGGCGGGACAATCTGCGTTCTTGCATACCATTGTCAGGAATTTCTGACTGGACACCTGAGCTGTGAAAACCCTTTGCGTGGACATTGCCCAATTAATTATTGCATCGTTCAGGGCTTGCTTGTTCGGATACATAGCACCCGTCGCAATATTGTTCTGGTGATATTGCCAGGCTGAATCATGTCCATCATTCACGGTCATTGCAGATGATAAGTCATGATTCCACCATGCAGGATTTAGGACCTCCTCTGCATTTTCTTCTTCATCTGACTCGTCAGAATCATCGGTATGACCCCTTTCAACATCGGTGTCTTCTTCTTCCATCTGGTTCTGCATGTGCCCATCTACCTCGTCAGCGTCCACCTCGCCATTGTAATCACCATCGGCATTTCCTCCTTCTACCTGACTACTCTGCCCTGGTTCATAACCATAAGCATTTCCTCCTTCTACCTGACTGCTTTGTCCTTGTTCGTAACCATAAGCATTTCCTCCTTTTACCTGACTGCTCTGTCCTTCGTAGCCACCCTCGCCTTCATGTGCAGTGACCTCCTTCACGACGGGAAGCACTAAAGCAACAGGATTGCATCCCCTTCGTTCACAACCTTGTAACCACCGCACCCAATCGGAGTCTCCCTCTATTGGCCTCAAATAAAAGTAAATTTTTGAACTTGACCGTGTCCACAATGCATGAACACCGACGGTGTGTGTTTCAGTATCAAGACCTAAACTTGCCGCAATCCATTCTTTCAACTGACTGACAGACCATGTTTGTGGTGCGCTCATTGGCACCTCTATGTGAGTAAATTCACTCAGATCTGCTCCCAACTCAGTTGTTTGGACAGTACCAGGACCGTAGTAAAATCTGAACTTCACTACATCAGACATCTCGACTCACCTATTTTTTTTCAACAACGAAATACAAGTATTAAGCAACAACTTAATATCCCCACTAACAAATATTAGACATGTCTATATATTACCTAGCTATATATTACAGAATATTAACGGAGCAACTAATACAATTCACACACCTACAAGTATATTACGAATATTTGTCGTAGCAACTACAAATATTGACAGATTAATATATTTGACTAGACTGCCTATATTACGGACCTTTTTCGGAACTACTACAAATACTGACACTCCTAAATACTTGACATCCACATATAGTACGGATTATTACCGGAGCAACTACACATTTTTACACAACTAATTAGTTGACATCTAAATATATTTACGTATACTATCGGGGCAAATAACAATAATCGCACACCTAATTTATTTCACATCGAAACATATTAACAAATACTACCGGAGCACCTACGAAAAATAAAATGTGGGCTGAAATATACCCTTGAAGCGATACTACCGGAGCACCTACGAAAAATAAAATGTGGGCTGAAATATACCCTTGAAGCGTGCGTGCGAACGAATAACGACGAACGGCGGCCACCAAACTGCCGGTGCTCCGCCTCCAACGAAGAACGACGAACAACAGCTTCACCTCCACCACACTGCCCCAACTTCACCACCACCACACTACCCCAACTTCACCACCACCACCTCCACCAAAATGCTCACCACGACCACCACGAGCTACCCCATCAGTAGATCGAGACCTCTTTTGGCTGCCCTAACTGAGTTGAATCCATTCACGGTGCCAAAATCGCGAAAAACTTGCTCATTTAGGTGTATAAATTGGTGGCATTTTTGTGTAGAGAGAGGAGAAGGTAAGAACAGAAAAGAACAGAAGAAGAAGGGAGGAAGGGGAGAAGAAGAAGGGAGGAAGGGGAGGATAAGGCAGCAGCCGGCCAGCCGCGCGAGGTGGCAGCACCCTGTCGGCCAGCAGCTGGCCGATCGGCCCGCGGTAGGCCGACAGGGGCGCACTCAAGCCGACAGCCCACTCCCTCCCCCTCGCGACGTGGCCAGCCCAATCAGAGGCCGCCGCGTGCCAGCCGGGCCTGCAGTCGGCCAGCAGCAAGCCGATCGGCCTGCTGTGGGCCGATTAGGTCCAGTCGGCCTGCAGCGGCCGACGGTGTATTATTTTTGAAAATTATTTTTTCTGTGTAATATTTTTGTAATTTAATAAAAAATGTATTATTTAAAAAAAATTAGCGCCATGCTGAAGGTGCAGAACTGAAGCAATTCAATAGGAATCAAATAATAAAAATCTATAATGATAATTATAGGAGGACATGTTCTTACTTCTATAGATGGGGAAATTGGCATTTGAGAGCACAACCACCAAAGTTTCATCGTAAATAACAAATACAAAATCATACGGAAAAAACACTCAATATATAGGTCGGAAAGAAAATAAGGAGTGTTCACTATTGATGTATATCCATTGGAGTTTTGAAAACTTTCAAACAATTTGTACGTTGTTTCACAATACAACTTTTAGGTCCATGGAAGGCTAATGAGAATGGATGAAAAAAATGCGTTCATATTCCTTTAACTGTTTTTTTATCATCTTCCTTCAATTGTTCAGACCTATACTTGTCAATATTCTCAGGTCCACATAAATGCTAAAGTAACTCATGTCATTAACATACGGAGATGATTGGAAGACAACTACAAAATCTAGGAAAAAGTTACCTGCAAAAATCAAGTTATTTTGATTATTCAGAAATACATCAGCACACACCAGTATTTACAAATAGTAGATGCGTAGAACAGCAAAAAATATTATGGGCATCATGCCATCAAAAAAGATTTGCGTTTTGTAAAGCAATTTCTTCAGAGGTTCTTCTTAGCGATGGACAATACTGCAATCTGTGCAAAACTAATGCAATCCTACTAAAATAAGGGCGGAGCATCAGTTATCTCAAGTGAATCGTAGCATCGCCTATCTCAAAAGGATTCAGTAATATGACTAACGCAACCTTCTAGAGCCAAGCAGATCAGTAGCAAATCTGCAATGAGCTTACTTTTTTTGCGCGGGATCTGCAGTGACTTTAGAATCTAAAACAAAGCAAAGTTTTAAGAAAATGCTAAATAATCAATATGGGGAATCAACCTGCACGGAAGGATATGCACGCACGCAAAGATTTGATGATACAATACCCAAACATCAGTACATGAATGGCAGTATCTAGTCTTATTCATTGCTTCAGGAGTTAACCACTTAGGTCTCGTGGGGATTTGCAGCAGCGTGAGTTTGTGCATATGGCGCTAGGGGATAGGATCAATCTACGCACACATGTATCAAGTCTAGCCGGCGGCAGATGTCAAGGTAGGGCGGGTGAGGCATACCGTGTGGTCAAGATATTTACGACTGGCCATTGCGAACCAAGAACGGTGACGACGAGGCAGTTGTCGAACTCAGTCAGGTAGGAGAAGGAGAGCGACGCCGCGCGCGGTGGCTGCGTGACAGAGGCGGGCGTCTCCCATCGACGACCGACCGGTTTAGAAGCCTACATACTCCGCCTCCGCCTCGAGATTTACCAGCAGGAGATGTGGTGTCGACGGGAACAAACTATGATGCCGATGGAAGCTTAAAGCGTAGAATCGCTCTAGTTTTTACTCCAGCATTTATGCAGAGAAGATGAATAGGATCAATTACGAAAATTAATGGGCAGCAGAGAGGAGGGGGTGTTAGGCTGGTCATGGTGGGAGTAACTTAGCAAGTAACCTAACACATCCCAAGAAAAGTTTGCTTACATGGCATGTATTTAATAAGGACAGAGATGGTTGGAGTAACATAATATGTTACTGTAACATAACACACCTCAAGGCAAAATGAGTCTACATCTTAATAAATGATGGCTTGCATGATACCACATATTTGTACTCTCAATTATGAAGATAGTAATATAGACTAGTAACATATGCATGTTACTAATCTAAGTTACTCCCCACTATGACTAGCCTTAATTGGGAGATGGGTGAGGGAGTCAATTTGGAAGATAATTGGGACAGGATTCATAGCTGGTGCGGATTTTTTTTTAAAAAACCACCTCATATATTAATTAACCAACATAGTTATTACATTCACTCATTACAAAATTCACCACGCAGGGCGGAACACCACTAACTAAGATACCATCTGATCTATTATCAAAACTAAATTTAGCAATCATATGGGCCACCACATTGGTCGAGTGGTTGATCTTGGAGATCTTAAGACTAGATATAAGCTTGGAGATACTCATCGCTTCCTTCTTCAAACCCACAAACGATGACCTGTCAAAATTTTCATTTTCCAGGGTCACCACCACAAACGGACAGTCAACCTCTAAGATTATAGGATTTTGTAAAGTAATACCTATATAAAGACCGACAATGCAAGCACGGAGCTCCGCCTCCTCCATGCTTTTACAAAGTCTAATGAAATCCCAGGAGGAGACTGTGACCCTCCCAGAAGAGTCCCTTGCCACCACCCACACACTCGCCGCACTAATGCTCTCCACAAAACTTGCATCAACATTGATCTTTATATACTTCAAGGGGGGAGTTGCCATATCACCTGAACTTCTGAAGGATTAGGAGTAGAATTTGATCCCGCCACCTGTCTCTTACCTTTACTTTTTGAGTCAACCTCTGGGTATGAATGACAGGAGACAAATGATGCCCAATAATTATGTACACAACTTACAGAGGCTGAGACGGATTCCTTTCCCTTACAAAAAATTATGTCCTTTCTCAAATGCCAAGCTCTCCAGAAAATGAAAATAATTTGGTCACACATAGTAGGGCTTAATTGATCCAAAACAATAAGAAACCAATGAGCCCCAGTATACTTGAGAGCCTCCTCCGCGGGCAAGATCCAAATGTCCCTCATGGCCATGCGCAGCGCATATGCCTTAGGGCACATGAGTAACGCAGGAAACGTACTTTCATCTTCCACTCCACAGATAGAACATGTACGAAGAGTGGTTTGGTGATGGAGAACTCGGTTTACCTAGACAGCCAGACTATCGGTAGCGACACACCATGCAAAAATACGGATTTTCTGAGGAACATTGGCCTTCCAATTAATATCCCAAATTTTTCTCTCTCCCAACATTGCACCACTATATTGGCCCTCGTTATCTTTACGGTCCTTTAGACTAAGAGCAAGCTTATACGTGCTTTTAACCGAGAACAACCCATTCTTCTCATGGTGCCACGCAACAAAATCACCATCCCCATGCGACTGAATCCGCAGACTTAGGATCTCCTCTGCGTCATGTGGATAAAACAGGTGCCTAATCAAATTCTCATCCCATCTCCTTTGTCCACTCATCATTAGATCAGAAACCCATTTGATCTTGGTCCTATTCTTCTTTGCGGTAACTTTAAGGCCCGAGGCTCTTGGAAGCCAGTTATCTCTCCAGATATTGATATTAGAACCATCACACACTCTCCAAATAACACCAGATTTAAGAAGATCCAATCCATGTAATATACCTTGCCAAGTGAGCGATGCCGCTTGGGGAAAAGCTGTGTCAAGAATATGCCCCTGGCGATAATATTTTGCCTTCATTAGCTTGGCGCATAAGGAGTCTGGGATAACCACCAATCTCCAAGCCTGCTTAGCCAGAAGGGCTTGGTTAAATAATCTTAGATCCCGAAAACCCATGCCTCCCTCACATTTGGGCCTAGTCAATTTATCCCAAGCCAACCAGTGAGTTTTTCTCCTGTCCTCCTCGTCGCCCCACCAAAAGTCCCTTATAATATGCAATATATCCTCACAAAGCGATGTCGGGAATTTAAAAATACTCATGGCATATACCGGAAGAGCCTGAAGAACTGATTTGATCAAAGTTTCCTTCGCCCCACAAGACGCATATTTTTCTACCCAGTCCGATAAAATTTTAAGAGCCTTTTCTTTAGTAGATTGGAATTTACATGCCTTCATTCTACCTTGAGGTACCGGAAGCTCGAGATATTTATCCTCAAAACCATCGGCAGTAATACACAAGATTACCATGGCAGCCACTTGATCTTCTATGCTACACTTCTTTCCGAACATAATAGAGCATTTATCTGGGCTTAGAAGCTGACCAATCCCCTTCTCATAGGTTGCTAGAATATTTTAATAGTCAACACTTGATCAATGGACCCCTTGAAGAACAGCAAGCAGTCATCGGCAAACAAAAGATGAGAAATACCTGGAGCATGCCTATTCACCTTGAAATCTTGCAAAGTTCCTTTAGCACACGCATCATGTAATAACAAAGAAAGAGCCTCCGCCACAAAAAGAAATAAATACGGGGATAAAGGGTCTCCTTGCCTGATGCCACAAGAAGTGGTGAACGACTCCAGGAGCTGACCATTAAAACACACTAAAAAATTGACTGACGTCACACAAGCCATGATCCAGTTTATCCAACCTGTTGCAAAGCCCAAAGCCCCCAACATGCTTCTCAGGAAGTGCCAATCTACCCGATCATACGCTTTGGCTAAATCCAATTTATAAGCACAGTAATCGCCCCCGCCTATCCTTAAGCGTGCTCAAAGAATGTATACACTCAAAGGCTATCAGAGCATTATCAGAAATTAGTCTCCCAGGAATAAAGGCACTTTGGGTTGGAGAGATCATACCATCCAGTAACGGTCTCAGCCTGTTCATGAGGTACTTAGAAATAATTTTATAAATAACATTGCACAGGCTGATAGGCCGGAAATCTTTAACAGATTGTGGGTTCTTCACCTTTGGAATAAGAACAATAACTGTATCATTTACCCCATCCGGCATTATACCTCATCGTGCGGGCGGAAGCAGCAGAAAACGATGACGTTGGAAAAGAACCACTGAGGGGCACCTGCGATGACGTGGATGCCCTGCGTGCTGAGATAAATTCTATAGTGGGGATGAATCTCTTAAGTATATAGGATTAAATGATATAGCCACCCGATTTGCTCATGAGGAAAAAAAATCGCTATCACTATATCCTTAAATTATTTCCTTTCTCATTAAAGGGTGATGCTAAGATATGGTTTAATTCTCTTGCTCCTGGTTCTGTGCGTAGTCCACAGGATATGATTTATCACTTCTCTACAAAATATTTCCCTGCTCATAAGAAACAAGCTGCTTTAAGGGAAATATATAATTTTGTACAAATTGAAGAAGAGATTCTCCCACAAGCTTGGGGGAGGCTTCTCCAATTACTTAATGCTTTGCCTGATCATCCTCTCAAGAAAAATGAAATACTTGATATCTTTTATAATGGACTAACCGATGCTTCCAGAGACCATGTGGATAGTTGTGCTGGTTGTGTTTTCAGGGAAAGAACCGTTGAGCAAGCTGAATTGCTATTGAATAATATATTGAGTAATGAAAATGATTAGACACTTCCTGAACCAACTCCGAAGCCAACTCCGAAGAAAAGGGGTATTCTATTCCTCAGTCCTGAAGATATGCAAGAGGCAAAGAAATCAATGAAAGAAAAATGTATTAAAGCTGAAGATGTTAAGAATCTACCACCTATTGAAGAAATACATGGTCTTGATAACCCGACACAGGTAGTAGAGGTAAACTCTCTCCGTAGATTTGATGAAGGTGATATTCCTCATAATAAGTCCGCTAGACAATGCTTGGATGAGTTTTGATAATTTTAGTGTTAAACAAGAAAACTTCAGTGCTTATGTTAGTAGACAATTGAAACATAATGCTTACATGCTTGACCACTTCGGTGATTATATGAGTAGAACTGTTAATGATCTTAAGCTTATTAGTAAACATGCTTCCATGGTTACAACTCAAGTAGAACAAGTACTTAAGGCACAAGATGATTTGCTTAATGAGTTGAATAGTAAGAATAATGACAATGCTGTTAGGGTTATGACTAGAGGTGGTAAAATGACCCAGGAACCTTTGTATCCCGAGGGCCATCCCAAGAGAGTTGAGTAAGATTCTCAGAGAATTAATACTGATACACCTAGTCCTAGTAATAAAAAGAAGAAGAAAACTGATAGGACTTTGCATGCTAGTGAACCTGCTATAGACACACCTGAGAATCCTAATAATATTTCTATTTCTGATGCTGAGACACAATCTGGTGATGAACATGAACCTAGTGATAATGTTAATGATGATGTTCATGTTGATGCTCAACCTAGTAATGATAATGATGTAGAGATTGAACCTGATGTTGATCTTGATAACCCACAATCAAAGAATCAACATTATGATAAGAGAGACTTCATTGCTAGGAAACATGGTAAAGAAAGAGAAGCATGGGTTCAGAAACCCATGCCCTTTCCTCCTAAGCCATCCAAGAAAAAGGATGATGTGGATTTTGAGCGCTTTTCTGAAATGATTAGACCTATCTTTTTGCGTATGCATTTGACTGATATGCTTAAAATGCCTCCTTATGCTAAGTATATGGAAGATATCGTTACAAATAAAAGAAAGATACCTGAAGCTGAAATTTCCACCATGTTTGCTAATTATTCTTTTAAGGGTGGAATACCAAAGAAACTTGGAGATTCAGGAATACCAACTATACCATGCTCCATTAAAAGAAACTATGTTAAAACTGCTTTATGTGATCTTGGAGCTGGTGCTAGTGTTATGCTTTTCTCTTTGTATCGTAGACTTGAATTGAATAAGTTGACACCTACTGAAATTTCTTTGCAAATGGCTGATAAATCAACTGCTATACCCATTGGTATTGATAACCCACAAGTATAGGGGATTGCAACAGTTTTCGAGGGTAGAGTATTCAACCCAAATTTATTGATTCGACACAAGGGGAGCCAAAGAATATTCTCAAGTATTAGCAGTTGAGTTGTTAATTCAACCACACCTAGATAACTTAATATCTGCAGCAAAGTATTTAGTAGCAAAGTAATATGGAAGTAGTGTTAACGGTGGCAAAAGTAACAGTAGCAGTTTTGTAGTAATTGTAACAGTGGCAATGGAAAAGTAACTAAGCAAAGATCAATATGTGAAAAGCTTGTAGGCATTGGATCAGTGATGGATAGTTATGTCGGATGCGATTCTTCATGCAACAGTTATAACATAGGGTGACACAGAACTAGCTCCAGTTCATCAATGTAATGTAGGCATGTATTCAGAATATAGTCATACGTGCTTATGGAAAAGAACTTGCATGACATATTTTGTCCTACCCTCCCATGGCAGCGGGGTCCTATTGGAAACTAAGGGATATTAAGGCCCCCTTTTAATAGAGTACCGGACCAAAGCATTAACATTTAGTGAATACATGAACTCGTCAAACTACGGTCATCACGGGGAGTGGTCCTGATAATTGTCACTTCGGGGTTACCGGATCATAACACATAGTAGGTGACTATTGACTTGTAAGATAGGATCAAGAACTCACATATATTCATGAAAACATAATAGGTTTAGATCTGAAATCATGGCACTCGGGCCCTAGTGACAAGCATTAAGCATAGCAAAGTCATAGCAACATCAATCTCAGAACATAATGGATACTAGGGATCAAACCCTAACAAAACTAACTCGATTACATGATATATCTCATCCAACCCATCACCATCCAGCAAGCCTACGATGGAATTACTCACACACGGTGGTGAGCATCATGAAATTGGTGATGGAGGATGGCTGATGATGACGACGGCGATGGATTCCCTTCTTCGGAGCCCTGAACGGACTCTAGATCAGCCCTCCCGAGAGAGATTAGGGCTTGGCGGCGGCTCCGTATCGTAAAACGCGATGAATCCTTCTCTTTGATTTTTTTTCTCCCCGAACATGAATATATAGAGTTGGAGTTGAGGTCGGTGGAGTCTCAGGGGACCCACGAGGCAGGGGGCGCGCCCTCCACCCTCGTGGACAGGGTGTGGCCCCCTGGTGTTGATTCTTTCGCCATTATTTTTTATTAATTCCAAAAATATTCTCCGTGAAGTTTCAGGTCATTCCGAGAACTTTTATTTCTGCACAAAAATAACACCATGGCAATTCTGCTGAAAAAAGCGTCAGTACGGTTAGTTCCATTCAAATCATGCAAATTAGAGTCCAAAACAAGGGCAAAGTGTTTGGAAAAGTAGATACGTTGGAGACGTATCAGGTATTTGCGAGGATGTGCCTATTGTGGTTGCAAACGTTACTATCTTAACGGATTTTGTTATTCTTGATATTCCCGAGGACGACAGTATGTCGATCATTGTTGGTAGACCCTTTTTGAATACTGCAGGAGCTGTTATTGATTGCAACAAAGGCAATGTCACTTTTCATGTTAATGGTAATGAATATACGGTACACTTTCCGAAGAAACAACCTCAAGTTCATAGTATCAATTCTATTGGAAAAATTCCAACTATTACTATTGGAGGTTTTTAATTCCTTCTTCCTACTGTCAAAAAGAAATATGATATTCTTATTGTTGGGGAAATGCATATCCTCGTTGAGGTAACCTAGTGTTATTCAAAAATTCTCCGGTTTCATGTCATTCGGAAGAAGTTTGTTAATAAGACTTGATCAACCTTGTTAATGGATTCCTTTTGATGAGCATGAGATGGATGAATTTAGAAGGCACAACTCTTTGTACCCATCTTTTAGTTTTTGTTATTTAGATTAAATAAAGAAAAAAATAGTATTTTCTGTCTGTTTTCTAAATTATCCATGCAATAAAAAAATGTCCAGAAAATAAAAGTTCTCCAAATGCCCTGAAAATTTAGTATGATTTTTATGCAATATTTAAGAATTTCTAGTGCAAAGAACACACCAGGGGGCCTCACCAGCTGGCCACAAGGGTGGAGGGCGCGCCCTTGACCTTGTGGGCCCCACATGGGCCCCCTCCACTTATTCCAGCACCCATCCACTCCTTCTTCCTCCATCACTCCATTGCTCAAACTCTTGTTTTTGCTTATCTTGCTGCCATTTTCGATCTCCTTGCTCAAAGCTCCATTCAAAAAAACTGCTTTGGGGGATTGTTTTGCGGTATGCGACTCCTCCAATGGTCCAATTAGTTTTTATTCCAGTGCTTTATTCATTGCAAATTTTTGCTACTCTGGTGACCTTGTTCTTGAGCTTGCATGTCAAATTTATATGATCCAAAGTAGTTTTGATGCATGGTATAGCCTCTAGGCATTAGTAGGAGCAGTTACTATCAATTTTATTGACACTACTAGAATCAGCTAATTTGCCATCTGCCAGCTCTTTGCCGTCTGCTAGCAGATGGCAAAGAAGGTCTTTGCCATCTGCTACCCAAAAGCAGACGACAAAGAAATGGCAGACGACAAAACAGGCCTTTGCCATCAGTCACTTCTTTGCCGTCAGCTGGCGGACGACAAAGAGGGAGGTGGCCCCCCACTAACGAGACGTTTACGAAAAAAAACGCCCCCTCTTTGCCGTCTGCTAGCAGACGGCAAAGAGACAAAACGGCGGACGGCAAACCAAATCCACACCCACCGCCCCCCGCCCGTTATCTCTTCTCTCCCTCTCTCCTCCCCGACGACCACCAGATCCACACCCACCGCCCCCCTCCGCCCGTTATCTCTTCTCTCCCTATCTCCTCCCCGACGCCCACCAGATCCACACCCACCGCCGCCCCCGCCACCTGCCGCCGAACCCGCCCCGCCGCCCGGTGCCGCCCCCGCCCCGCCACCCGCTGCCCAGCGCCGCCCCCGCCACCCGCTGCCCGGCGTCGCCCTGCCACCCGCCGCCCGGCGCCGCCCCCGCCTCCCGGAGCAGCCCCCACCCCTCTGCCCCCACCCCACCCGCCGACGCCCCGCCCGGCGCCGCCCACGTCGCCGGCCCACCCGCCCCACTGCGTCCTCCTGCGACCACGCGTGACCCTCCCCTGCGGCTAGGGTTTCGGCCACCACATCGCCGGCGTGGCTCCGGTGTTGCTCCGGTCGCCGTGAGGATCCTCCGGCGGTGCTGGATGTGCCGTGGCGCGGTGGTGCCCCTGGGTGGCGCCTCCGTGCTGCGGTGCCCCTGGTTGGCGCCTTCGTGCCCGTGCTCTCACTGGTGCCGCCGTTGTGGTGCTCTCTGGCAAGCTCCGGCTTGTTGTGGTGGTGTTGGTTGTGATGCTGGTCACACCATAGTGATGGTGTGGCTGCATCCTACTTCGGCTACAACTCCTTTTGGTGAGCTTCTCCTTGCTCCCCTCCTGATCTCTCTAATGCATAGCTCTAGCTCTTGATCTTGTTGGATGTGAGGCTCTATTAGCTGTGGTTAGCTGCTGTAGATGAGCATCAACTTGTATTGGAGCTCTCTGTGATGGATTCTTGCTGTGTCAGGGTTTTGGTCAGTGACCATCTCTGTGTATTTGTGAAGTATATATACTCCTGTACTGCTCTGTTCTGTTTAGTTGATCATGGAGTTGTTACTTTGGTCAGTTACTTTACTCATGAACGGATACTCACTTGTTCTTAGTTATTTTACTTCTAATACTGATATGAACAGATACCACTTGGTTTGGCTATTCCTATTTGTCTCTTTCTAATAGCCTATGAACAGATGCTATACTTGGTTTTGGCTGTTACTTTCCTAGTTTTCTACTGATAAGACAGATACTACATCTGATTTGGGCAGTGATGCTGGTCTGAGCCCCCTCTCTTAGGCTTAATTTACATGTGACTATCCCTGTGCTGTGATGAACTAGCCCTGGCACTTCCAGGCTGTCTGAGCACATAATCCCTCAAGTATACCTTGAGGTCTTCTGTAGCTCTCCTTAATAGTTATCTCTTCTAAGCTGCTGGTGGTTGGATGTGTTGGGACTTGGTCTGGTTGGCTGGTTGTGATATATATCTCCTCCTAGAGCTTTGTTTTTGGCGTTGCACAGTGACATGTACCTATTGTCACTAGACAAAACTGACTGTGGTGATGAAGTCTAATCTTTGGCTTTAATCACTAGTTTTTAGTTGGCTTAATTCCTGGAGCTAGTACTGATAGTGGTCTTTGTGTTGGCATTTAACTTACTGCTAATTGTGGTGGCTTCTTGATTGGGTCCTTGGCTGGTTCTCTCCTTTGGCTCTTTGGTATTGGTTTACTCTATTTGGCTTTATAATTAAGATCACTTTGAAAATCAGGATCTTAACTAAGATTATCTTGATCTCAAGTACTGGCTCCTACAGCATTGCATTTCACCAAGTGAAATGCTACATTTCTACTCCTAACCCATTCTCTCTTTCTTAGTGTTTTTGTTATGCAGGTTGGAAGAAAAGAAGAAGATCCGGAGAAAATCTTAGTAATAAGATTGTTTTTTAGGAAAATAGATATTTAGTTTTAGATCATTCCTTGTAATATTTGTTGGATATGTGTTCATGGATATGTGTTGGATATATATGTGTTCATGACTATATATTGGTAACATGTGTTGGATATGTGTTGGATATATATGTGTTCATGAGTATTGGTAATATGTGTTGGATATGCTATATGTGTTCATGAGTATTGGTAATCTGTGAAAATGAATTGATATAAGAAGAAACAGAATTAATGCCTATTTGGTCTCTTTGCTATCTGCCAACACATGGCAAAGAGCCTGCAGCCTTTGCCGTCAGCTGGCGGACGGCAAAGGCTGCCGTTAGCCACCTAACGGACACTAACAGTACTCATTTTGCCGTCCGCTTCTTTGCCGTCCGCGGCAGACGGCAAAGGCGCCTTTGCCGTCAGCCGCCGAAAGCAGACGGCAAAGTAGGTCTTTGCCGTAGCCTACTTTGCCGGAGCCTTTTGCCGTCCGCGGCTGATGGCAAAGGCCTTTGCCGTCCGCCGTTCATGCCTTTGCCGTCCGCCGTGGCAGACGGCAAAGTAGCTGATTCTTGTAGTGTGAGTTTGGTTCACTTTTATTTTGAGTCACTAAAAATTGCAGAAATTTTTCAGAGAAAAGAAAAATGTCTAGGAGAATGTACCAAGGTGGTTCTTCAAGGAAGCAAGCACCGAGGCGTGAGATACGTGAACTAGACCTTGAACCACCAAGGGAAGCTCGAGTGAAGCCGTGTGAATGGCCGTCGGATGAATTTATGGATCATGCAGGTTTCAAGGTAGAATTCTATGCGTATGTACAAAATGCCGGCCTCAAGGATTTCTTATCGGACAAGTGCTTATAGTATTATTATCTCACTGATTCCTTCGTGCGGAGGTTTGAGTTTTCATCCAAGCGTAATACTCATACTGTCCTGTTTGATCTTTATGATGAATCTTATACCATCGACCTAGAAGATTTTTGCGATGCATGCAAAATTCCGCAATGGGGTAGTCTTAGTGAGCCTCACAAATTTGAATATAATGATTTCCTTGCTAGCATCACTGTTGGAGAAACTAGAAATATCACACAAGCAACCATAGGGAGCATTCACTTTCCTGCCATACATTATTTTGCTATGTTTAACAGTAGGTGTATTAATGGTAAACATGAGCAGTGCCACATTTGCGTACTAGAACTTAGTGTCCTCAAGTGTGCGGTGTTAGTCGATAAACAATATAATTTGGGGGGCATTATTGCTAGAAGGCTACATCTTAATGCTAAAGATGGAGATTTATTTGGTGGGATTTATGCAACTCGTTTAGCTAACTATTTGGGTGTATCTATTAGAGGTTATGATATTGAGTTGCCACCAGCTTTTCTGCATTATGAGGCTATGGTACGCCACCAGTTTCTTAAGAGGAACGAACAGATCCTCCAGTACCGACTAATCTTTGATAGACGGCGTGCCGTCCTTGTTACTCTTCCTGCTCCTGCTTTCTTTAACTTTCAGGCAAGTGGACGATATTTTATAACTAGAGAGGAGGCAAACGAGTATGAGAGAACAGCGGAGGCTGCTCATCTTCAGGAGGCAGCTTGCCAGGCAGTGGCTGCTGCATCTCAGTACGACCCCGACTACAACTTTGGATATCCACCAGGCCAGCCATGGCACTAGACCAACTTAGGCCAAAAGCCTAAGCTTGGGGGAGTACGTATTTCTCACCGACATTACATTCATCATCACACACTCATTCTAGTTGTCGGTGCTCATACTTTTTCATTCTAATATCCATGCTAGTTTATTTGCTTTTTCGCTTTCTTCTTGTGTGTTTGAAAAACCTTAAGAAAAACCAAAAAAATTAGTTGTAGTTAGTTTACCTTCTATGCATGCTTAGTTGCAGTATTAAAGGAAAGCCCAAAAAGATTACTCGTGTTTGTTGGGAGCTTTCCCGTGTAAATAGTTTTTCTCGTTCTTGTTCTTCTTTCTTCTGAAAAACAAAAATTCCAAAAATATTTAAGTGTGTTTCTTTGGAATTCTTTTCTTTTCTTTGGGGTCGAGAGGAGAAGACCACGATGAAAATGTTGAGTGCCTCTCATGCATTATTGTTGATCTAACAAAGAGCCCATATTACCTTGTCTTCTCCTTTGAATAAATGTGTGCAGATTCCAACTTAGTCCAATGCACGTGCACTATTATTATTATCCACACCGTTCGGTCGTGCAAGTGAAAGGCAATAATGACGATATATGATGAAATGATTGAGATGAAGAAAAGCTGGTATGAACTCGACCTATCTTGTTTTTGTAAATATGATTAGTTCATCGTTCCTGATTCAGCCTATTATGAATGAAGCATGTTTGCAATGACAATTAGAGATTATAGTTACTCATGCCATGCTTAATTAGCTAGGAGTTTATAATGGTTTACCTTGCATGCCAACATGCAAATTAAAATGGTTGTGATGTAGTATGATAGGGTGGTATCCTCCTTTGAATGATTCGAGTGGCTTGACTTGGCACATGTTCACACATGTAGTTGAAACAAAATCAACATAGCCTCTACGATATTTATGTTCATGGTGATTTATATCCTACTCATGCTTGCACTCAATGTTGGTTAATCTCAATGCATGTTTCTGACTGTTGTCGCTCTCTAGTTGGTCGCTTCCTAGTCTCTTTCCAGCCTTCACTTGTACTAAGCGGGAATACTGCTTGTGCATCCACTTCCATAAACCCCAAAGTTGTTCCATACGAGTCCACCATACCTTCCTATATGCGGTATTTACCTGCCGTCCCAAGTAAATTTGCAAGTGCCAACCTCTAAACCTTCAAATGATAATCTGTTTTGTATGCTCGAATAGCTCATGTACCAACTAGAGCTGTTAATATCTTCCATGCTCGGTGGGTTATTCTCACGATGAGTGGACTCCACTCATCATTCACGAGAAAATGGCTGGTAACCGGGATGCCTAGTCCCATGCTCAAAGAAAATCAAACCAAAATAATTGCAAACAAAACTCCCCCAGGACTGTTGTTAGTTGGACGGTACCCGTTGTTTCGGACCAGCCGTGGAGTGTGCTTGTTGGTTGCGGGGGAGTATAAACTTTAGCATTCTGTTTGGGAACCACCTATAATGTATATAGCATGGAAGATACCGGGATCTCTTGGTTGTTACGTTGACAATGAAAGCATACCGCTCAAAATATTATACAATCTCTATTTGAAAACTCGAGCTCTGGCACCTCCGGAAATCCCTGCTTCCCACTGCGAAGGGCCTATCTATCTACTTTTACTCCTGAGTCATCATCCTCTTATAAAAATCACCAGTTAGAGAGCACCACTGTCATTTGTATGCATTGTTATTAATTTATATTGAGTATGACTATGACTGGATCTCTTTTACCATGAATTACAATGTCTAGTCAGTTCTTGATCTTCAGAGGTGCTCTGCATTTATGTTTTGCGGTCTCAGAAAGGGCTAGCGAGATACCATCTTGTTATATCATATCATGATTGTTTTGAGAAAAGTGTTGTCATCCGAGATTTATTATTATTGCTCGCTAGTTGATTATGCCATTGATATGAGTAAATGTGAGACCTAAATGTTATTGTGAATGTGGTTAGTTCATAATCTTTGCTGAAGACTTGAATGCTGGCTTTACATATTTGCAACAACAACAAGATCAAACAGAGTTTGTAAAAGTCTTTCTTTATCACTTTCAGTTTGTCAACTGAATTGCTTGAGGACAAGCAAAGGTTTAAGCTTGGGGGAGTTGATACATCTCCAACGTATCTACTTTTCCAAACTCTTTTGCCCTTGTTTTGGACTCTAACTAGCATGATTTGAATGGAACTAACCCGGACTGACGTTGTTTTCAGCAGAATTGCCATGGTGTTATTTTTGTGAAGAATAAAAAGTTCTCGGAATGACCTGAAAATCAACGGAGATTATTTTTGGAATTAATAAAAAATATTGGCGAAAGAATTAGCAGCAGGGGGGCCCACACCCTAGCCTTAAGGGTGGGGGCGCGCCCACTCCACCAGGGGGTGCCCTCCGACCTTGTGGGCCCCCTGGACCTCCACCGACCTCAACTCCAAATCCATATATTCAATTTCAGGGAAAAAATCAGAGAGAAGGATTCATCGCGTTTTATGATACGGAGCAGCCGGCAAGCCCTGTTCTTCCTTGGGAGGGCAGATATGGAGTCCGTTTTGGGCTCCGGAGAGGGGAATCCATCGCCATCATCATCATCAACCATCCTCCATCACCAATTTCATGATGCTCACCGCCGTGCGTGAGTAATCCCATCGTAGGCTTGCTGGATGGTGACGGGTTCGATGAGATTTACCATGTAATCGAGTTAGTTTTGTTAGGGTTTGATCCCTAGTATCCACTATGTTCTAAGATTGATGTTGCTATGACTTTGCTATGCTTAATGCTTGTCACTAGGGCCCGAGTGCCATGAACTCAGATCTGAACCCTTTATGTTTTCATGAATATATTTGTGTTCTTGATCCGATATTGCAAGTTATAGTCACCTACTACTGATACGTCTCCAACGTATCTATAATTTTTGATTGTTCAATGCTATTATATTATCTGTTTTGGATGTTTAATGGGCTTTAATATGCTCTTTTATATTATTTTTGGGACTAACCTATTAACCGGAGGCCCAGTGCCAGTTTCTATTTTTTGCCTGTTTTAGAGTTTCGCAGAAAAGGAATACCGAATGGAGCCCAAACGGAATGAAACCTTCGCGATGATCTTTCTTGGAACGAAAGAAATCCAGAAAACTTGGAGTGGAAGTCTGGAACTCCGCGAGGCGGCCACGAGGCAGGAGGGCACGCCCAGGGGGGTAGGCGCATCCCCACCCTCATGGGCCCCTCGTAGCTCCACCGACGTACTTCTTTCGCCTATATATACTCTTATACCCTAGATTGATCAGAGGGAGCCATGAAACAACTTTTCCACCGCCGCAACCTTCTGTACCCGTGAGATCCCATCTTGGGGCCTTTTCCGGCGATCTGCCGGAGGGGGAATCGATCACGGAGGGCTTCGACATCAACACCATAGCCTCTCCGATGAAGCGTGAGTAGTTTACCACAGACCTCCGGGTCCATAGTTATTAGCTAGATGGATTCTTCTCTCTCTTTGATTCTCAATACAAAGTTCTCCTCAATGTTCTTGGAGATCTATTCGATGTAATACTCTTTTGCGGTGTGTTTGCCGAGATCCGATGAATTGTGGATTTATGAACAAGATTATCTATGAACATTATTTGGTTCTTCTCTGAATTCTTATATGCATGATTTGATATCTTTGCAAGTCTCTTCGAATTATCGGTTTAGTTTGGCCTACTAGATTGATCTTTCTTGCAATGGGAGAAGTGCTTAGCTTTGGGTTCAATCTTGCGGTGTCCTTTCTGTTGGGGATCGTTGCAGAATTTTAAAATTTTCTACGCATCACCAAGATCCATCTATGGAGTATACTAGCAACGAGGGGAAAGGAGTGCATCTACATACCCTTGTAGATCACGAGCGGAAGCGTTCAAGTGAACGGGGTTGATGGAGTCGTACTCGTCGTGATCCAAATCACCGATGACCGAGTGCCGAACGGACGGCACCTCCGCGTTCAACACACGTACGGAGCAACGACGTCTCCTCCTTCTTGATCCAGCAAGGGGGAAGGAGAGGTTGATGGAGATCCAGCAACACAACGGCGTGGTGGTGGAAGTAGCGGGGATCCCGGCAGGGCTTCGCCAAGCGCAAGCGGGAGGGAGAGGTGTTGCAGGGGGAGAGGGAGGCGCCAGGGGCTGGTGTGTTTCTGCCCTCCCTCCCCCCACTATTTATAGGGGTCCTGGGGGGGCGCCGGCCACCCTGGAGATCCCATCTGAGGGGGGGGGGGGCGGCCAAGGGGGTGGCTTGCCCCCCAAGGCAAGTGGGGCGCCCCCCACCCCTAGGGTTTCCAACCCTAGGCGCAGGGGGAGGCCCAAGGGGGGCGCCCCAGCCCACTAAGGGCTGGTTCCCGTCCCACTTTAGCCCATGGGGCCCTCCGGGATAGGTGGCCCCACCCGGTGGACCCCCGGGACCCTTTCGTTGGTCCCGGTACAATACCAATAACCCCCGAAACTTTCCCGGTGGCCGAAACTGGACTTCCTATATATAATTCTTCACCTCCGGACCATTCCGTAACTCCTCGTGACGTCCGGGATCTCATCCGGGACTCCGAACAACTTTCGGGTTTCCGCATACTAATATCTCTATAACCCTGGCGTCACCGAACCTTAAGTGTGTAGACCCTACGGGTTCGGGAGACATGCAGACATGACCGAGACGCCTCTCCGGTCAATAACCAACAGCGGGATCTGGATACCCATGTTGACTCCCACATGTTCCACGATGATCTCATCGGATGAACCACGATGTCGAGGATTCAATCAATCCCGTATACAATTCCCTTTGTCAATCGGTACGTTACTTGCCCGAGATTCGATCGTCGGTATCCCAATACCTTGTTCAATCTCGTTACCGGCAAGTCACTTTACTCGTACCGTAATGCATGATCCCGTGGCTAACTCCTTAGTCACATTGAGCTCATGATGATGATGCATTACCGAGTGGGCCCAGAGATACCTCTCCGTCATACGGAGTGACAAATCCCAGTCTCGATCCGTGCCAACTCAACAGACACTTTCGGAGATACCCGTAGTGTACCTTTATAGTCACCCAGTTACGTTGGGACGTTTGGTACACCCAAAGCACTCCTACGGTATCCGGGAGTTGCACGATCTCATGGTCTAAGGAAATGATACTTGACATTGGAAAAGCTCTAGCAAACGAACTACATGATCTTTTGTGCTATGCTTAGGATTGGGTCTTGTCCATCACATCATTCTCCTAATGATGTGATCCCGTTATCAATGACATCCAATGTCCATAGTCAGGAAACCATGACTATCTGCTGATCAACGAGCTAGTCAACTAGAGGCTTACTAGGGACACGTTATGGTCTATGTATTCACACATGTATTACGATTTCCGGATAACACAATTATAGCATGAACAATAGACAATTATCATGAACAAGGAAATATAATAATAACCATTTATTATTGCCTCTAGGGCATATTTCCAATAGTCTCCCACTTGCACTAGAGTCAATAATCTAGTTACATTGTGATGAATCGAACACCCATAGAGTTCTGGTGTTGATCATGTTTTGCTCTAGGGAGAGGTTTAGTCAACGGATCTGCTACATTCAGGTCCGTATGTACTTTACAAATATCTATGTCTCCATTTTGAACACTTTCACGATTGGAGTTGAAGCGACGCTTGATATGCCTGGTCTTCCTGTGAAACCTGGGCTCCTTGGCAAGGGCAATAGCTCCAGTGTTGTCACAGAAGAGAGTCATCGGGCCCGACGCATTGGGAATCACCCCTAGGTCGGTAATGAACTCCTTCATCCAGATTGCTTCTTGCGCTGCCTCTGAGGCTGCCATGTACTCCGCTTCACATGTAGATCCCGCCACGACGCTTTGCTTGCAACTGCACCAGCTTACTGCCCCTCCATTCAAAATATACACGTATCCGGTTTGTGACTTCGAGTCATCCAGATCTGTGTCGAAGCTAGCGTCGACGTAACCCTTTATGACGAGCTCTTCGTCACCTCCATAAACGAGAAACATATCCTTAGTCCTCTTCAGGTACTTCAGGATATTCTTGACCGCTGTCCAGTGTTCCATGCCGGGATTACTTCGGTACCTTCCTACCAAACTTACGGCAAGGTTTACATCAGGTCTGGTACACAGCATGGCATACATAATAGACCCTATGGCTGAGGCATAGGGGATGACACTCATCTTTTCTCTATCTTCTGCCGTGGTCGGGCATTGAGCCGTGCTCAATTGCACACCTTGCAATACAGGCAAGAACCCCTTCTTGGACTGATCCATATTGAACTTCTACAATATCTTGTCAAGGTACGTACTCTGTGAAAGACCAATGAGGCGTCTTGATTTATCTCTATAGATCTTGATGCCTAATATATAAGCAGCTTCTCCAAGGTCCTTCATTGAAAAACACTTATTCAAATAGGCCTTTATACTTTCCAAGAATTCTATATCATTTCACATCAATAGTATGTCATCCACATACAATAAGAGAAATGCTACAGAGCTCCCACTCACTTTCTTGTAAACACGGGCTTCTCCATAAGTCTGTGTAAACCCAAACGCTTTGATCATCTCATCAAAACGAATGTTCCAACTCCGAGATGCTTGCACCAGCCCATAGATGGAGTGCTGGAGCTTGCATACCTTGTTAGCATTCTTAGGATCGACAAAACCTTCCGGCTGCATCATATACAATTCTTCCTTAAGAAAGCCGTTAAGGAATGCCGTTTTGACGTCCATTTGCCATATCTCATAATCATAGAATGCGGCAATTGCTAACATGATTCGGACGGACTTCAGCTTCGCTACGGGTGAGAAAGTCTCATCGTAGTCAACCCCTTGGACTTGTCGATAACCCTTAGCGACAAGTCGAGCCTTATAGATGGTCACATTACCATCCGCGTCTGTCTTCTTCTTAAAGATCCATTTATTTTCTATGCCTCGCCGATCATCGGGCAAGTTAGTCAAAGTCCATACTTTGTTTTCATACATGGATCCTATCTCGGATTTCATGGCTTCTAGCCATTTATCGGAATCCGGGCCCGCCATCGCTTCTGCATAGTTCGAAGGTTCACCGTTGTCTAACAACATGATTTCCAGGACAGGGTTGCCATACCACTTTGGTGCAGAACGTGTCCTTGTGGACCTACGAAGTTCAGCAGTAACATGATCTGAAGCTTCATGATCATCATCATTAACTTCCTCCCCAATCGGTGTAGGCACCACAGGAACATCTTCCCGCGCTGCGCTACTTTCTGGTTCGGAAGGGGTGACTATCACCTCATCAAGTTCCACTTTCCTCCCACTTAATTCTTTCGAGAGAAACTGTTTCTCCAGAAAGGACCCGTTCTTGGCAACAAAGATCTTGCCTTCGGATCTGAGGTAGAAGGTATACCCAATGGTGTCCTTGGGGTATCCTATGAAGACGCATTTTTCCGACTTGGGTTCGACGGAGCCCTATTTAAAGTGAATGCGGCAGTCTCTAAAGCATAGCCCCAAAATGAGAGCGGTAGATCGGTAAGAGACATCATAGATCGCACCATATCCAATAGAGTGCGATTACGACGTTCGGACACACCGTTTCGCTGAGGTGTTCCAGGCGGCGTGAGTTGTGAAACGATTCCACATTTCCTTAAGTGCGTACCAAATTCGTGACTTAAATATTCTCCACCACGATCTGATCGTAAGAACTTTATTTTCCTGTCACGTTGATTCTCAACCTCACTCTGAAATTCCTTGAACTTTTCAAAGGTTTCAGACTTGTGTTTCATTAGGTAGACATACCCATATCTACTTAAGTCATCAGTGAGAGTGAGAACATAACGATATCCTCCGCGAGCCTCAACACTCATTGGACCGCACACATCGGTATGTATGATTTCCAATAAGTTGGTTGCTCGCTCCATTGTTCCGGAGAACGGAGTCTTGGTCATCTTACCCATGAGGCATGGTTCGCACGTGTCAAATGATTCGTAATCAAGAGACTCCAAAAGTCCATCTGCATGGAGCTTATTCATGCGCTTGACACCAATGTGACCAAGGCGGCAGTGCCACAAGTATGTGGGACTATCGTTATCAACTTTACATCTTTTGGTATTCACACTATGAATATGTGTAACATCACGTTCGAGATTCATCAAGAATAAACCATTGACCAGCGGGGCATGACCATAAAACATATCTCTCATATAAATAGAACAACCATTATTCTCGGATTTAAATGAGTAGCCATCTCGAATTAAACGAGATCCTGATACAATGTTCATGCTCAAAGCTGGCACTAAATAACAATTATTGAGGTTTAAAACTAATCCCGTAAGTAAATGTAGAGGCAGCGTGCCGATGGCGATCACATCGACCTTGGAACCATTCCCGACGCGCATCGTCACTTCGTCCTTCGCCAGTCTCCGTTTATTCCGCAGTTCCTGTTTTGAGTTACAAATATGAGCAACCGCACCGGTAACAAATACACAGGAGCTACTACGAGTACTGGTAAGGTACACATCAATTACATGTATATCACATATACCTTTGGTGTTGCCGGCCTTCTTGTCCGCTAAGTATTTGGGGCAGTTCCGCTTCCAGTGACCACTTCCCTTGCAATAAAAGCACCCAGTCTCAGGCTTGGGTCCATTCTTTGACTTCTTCCCGGCAACTGGCTTACCGGGCGCGGCAACTCCCTTGCCGTCCTTGAAGTTCTTCTTACCCTTGCGTTTCTTGAACTTAGTGGTTTTATTCACCATCAACACTTGATGTTCCTTTTTGATCTCCACCTCCGTTGATTTCAGCATTGAATATACCTCAGGAATGGTCTTTTCCATCCCCTGCATATTGAAGTTCATCACAAAGCTCTTGTAGCTTGGTGGAAGCGACTGATGGATTCTGTCAATGACCGCGTCATCCGCGAGATTAACTCCCAGCTGGGACAAGCGGTTGTGTAACCCAGACATTCTGAGTATGTGCTCACTTACAGAACTATTTTCCTCCATTTTACAGCTGAAGAACTTGTCGGAGACTTCATATCTCTCGACCCGGGCATGAGCTTGGAAAACCATTTTCAGCTCTTCGAACATTTCATATGCTCCATGTTTCTCAAAACGCTTTTGGAGCCCTGGTTCTAAGCTGTAAAGCATGCCGCACTGAACGAGGGAGTAATCATCAGCACGTGATTGCCAAGCGTTCATAACGTCTTGGTTCTCTGGGATGGGTGCTTCACCTAGCGGTGCTTCTAAGACATAATCTTTCTTGGCAGCTATGAGGATAATCCTCAGGTTCCGGACCCAGTCCATATAGTTGCTGCCATCATCTTTCAGCTTGATTTTCTCTAGGAACGCGCTGAAGTTGAGGACAACGTGGGAAATTTGATCTACAAGACATATTGTAAAGATTTTAGACTAAGTTCATGATAATTAAGTTCATCTAATCAAATTACTCAATGAACTCCCACTCAGATAGACATCCCTCTAGTCATCTAAGTGAAACATGATCCGAGTTAACTAGGCCGTGTCCGATCATCACGTGAGACGGACTAGTCAAGATCGGTGAACATCTCCATGTTGATCGTATCTTCTATACGACTCATGCTCGACCTTTCGGTCTTCCGTGTTCCGAGGCCATGTCTGTACATGCTAGGCTCGTCAAGTCAACCTAAGTGTATTGCGTGTGTTCCGAGGCCATGTCTGTACATGCTAGGCTTGTCAACACCCGTTGTATGCGAACGTTAGAATCTATCACACCCGATCATCACGTGGTGCTTCGAAACAACGAACCTTCGCAACGGTGCACAGTTAGGGGGAACACTTTCTTGAAATTATTATAAGGGGTCATCTTACTTACTACCGTCGTTCTAAGCAAATAAGATGCAAAACATGATAAACATCACATGCAATCAAATAGTGACATGATATGGCCATTATCATTTTGCTCCTTTGATCTCCATCTTCGGGGCGCCATGATCATCTTCATCACCGGCATGACACCATGATCTCCATCATTGTGTCTTCATGAAGTTGTCACGCCAACGATTACTTCTACTTCTATGGCTAACACAATTAGCAATAAGTAAAGTAATTTACATGGCGTTATTCAATGACACGCAGGTCATACAAAAAATAAAGACAACTCCTATGGCTCCTGCCGGTTGTCATACTCATCGACATGCAAGTCGTGATTCCTATTACAAGAATATGATCAATCTCATACATCACATATATCATTCATCACATCTTCTGGCCATATCACATCACAAGGCACATGCTGCAAAAACAAGTTAGACGTCCTCTAATTGTTGTTGCAAGTTTTTACATGGCTTCTATAGGTTTCTAGCAAGAACGTTTCTTACCTACGTAAAACCACAACGTGATATGCCAATTTCTATTTACCCTTCATAAGGACCCTTTTCATCGAATCCGTTCCGACTAAAGTGGGAGAGACAGACACCCGCTAGCCACCTTATGCAACTAGTGCATGTCAGTCGGTGGAACCTGTCTCACGTAAGCGTACGTGTAAGGTCGGTCTGGGCCGCTTCATCCCACAATACCGCCAAAACAAGATAAGACTAGTAGTGGCAAGAAAAATTGACAACATCTACGCCCACAACTGCTATGTGTTCTACTCCTGCATAGTAACTCGCATAGGCCTGGCTCATGATGCCACTGTTGGGGATCGTTGCAGAATTTTAAAATTTTCCACGCATCACCAAGATCCAGCTATGGAGTATACTAGCAACGAGGGGAAAGGAGTGCATCTACATACCCTTGTAGATCGCGAGCGGAAGCGTTCAAGTGAACGGGGTTGATGGAGTCGTACTCGCCGTGATCCAAATCACCGATGACCGAGTGCCGAACGGACGGCACCTCCGCGTTCAACACACGTACGGAGCAGCGACGTCTCCTCCTTCTTGATCCAGCAAGGGGGAAGGAGAGGTTGATGGAGATCCAGCAGCACGACGGCGTGGTGGTGGAAGTAGCGGGGATCCCGGCAGGGCTTCGCCAAGCGCAAGCGGGAGGGAGAGGTGTTGCAGTGGGAGAGGGAGGCGCCAGGGGCTGGTGTGTTGCTGCCCTCCCTCCCCCCACTATTTATCGGGGTCCTGGGGGGAGGGGGGGCGCCGGCCACCCTGGAGATCCCATCTGAGGGGGGGCGGCGGCCAAGGGGGTGGCTTGCCCCCAAGGCAAGTGGGGCGCCCCCCACCCCTAGGGTTTCCAACCCTAGGCGCAGGGGGAGGTCCAAGGGGGGCGCCCCAGCCCACTAAGGGCTGGTTCCCTTCCCACTTCAGCCCATGGGGCCCTCCGGGATAGGTGGCCCCACCCGATGGACCCCCGGGACCCTTCCGGTGGTCCCGGTACAATACCGACAACCCCCGAAACTTTCCCGGTGGCCGAAACTGGACTTCCTATATATAATTCTTCACCTCCGGACCATTCTGGAACTCCTCGTGACGTCCGGGATCTCATCCGGGACTCCGAACAACTTTCGGGTTTCCACATACTAATATCTCTACAACCCTGGCGTCACCGAACCTTAAGTGTGTAGACCCTACGGGTTCGGGAGACATGCAGACATGACCGAGACGCCTCTCCGGTCAATAACCAACAGCGGGATCTGGATACCCATGTTGACTCCCACATGTTCCACGATGATCTCATCGGATGAACCACGATGTCGAGGATTCAATCAATCCCGTATACAATTCCCTTTGTCAATCGGTACGTTACTTGCCCGAGATTCGATCGTCGGTATCCCAATACCTTGTTCAATCTCGTTACCGGCAAGTCACTTTACTCGTACCGTAATGCATGATCCCGTGGCTAACTCCTTAGTCACATTGAGCTCATTATGATGATGCATTACCGAGTGGGCCCAGAGATACCTCTCCGTCATACGGAGTGACAAATCCCAGTCTCGATCCGTGCCAACTCAACAGACACTTTCGGAGATACCCGTAGTGTACCTTTATAGTCACCCAGTTACGTTGTGAAGTTTGGTACACCCAAAGCACTCCTACAGCATCCGGGAGTTCCACGATCTCATGGTCTAAGGAAATGATACTTGACATTGGAAAAGGTCTAGCAAACGAACTACACGATCTTTTGTGCTATGCTTAGGATTGGGTCTTGTCCATCACATCATTCTCCTAATGATGTGATCCCGTTATCAATGACATCCAATGTCCATAGTCAGGAAACCATGACTATCTGTTGATCAACGAGCTAGTCAACTAGAGGCTTACTAGGGACACGTTATGGTCTATGTATTCACACATGTATTACGATTTCCGGATAACACAATTATAGCATGAACAATAGACAATTATCATGAACAAGGAAATATAATAATAACCATTTATTATTGCCTCTAGGGCATATTTCCAACACTTTCCTAGTGATAGTAGGGGCAGCAAGGCACGTATTGTATTCTTGCCATCGAGGATAAAAAGATGGGGTTTATATCATATTGCTTGAGTTTATCCCTCTACATCATGTCATCTTGCTTAATGCATTACCCTGTTCTTATGAACTTAATAATCTAGATGCATGCTGGATAGCGGTCGATGTGTGGAGTAATAGTAGTAGATGCAGAATCGTTTCGGTCTACTTGACACGGACATGATGCCTATATTCATGATCATTGCCTTAGATATTCTCATAACTATGCGCTTTTCTATAAATTGCTTGGCAGTAATTGTTTCACCCACCGTAATACATGCTATCTTGAGAGAAGCCACTAGTGAAGCCTATGGCCCCCGGGTCTATTTTACATCATATTAGTTTCCCGTCAACTTGCCAATTTCTGTCGCCGTTCTTTTTATTTTGCAATCTTTACTTTCCAATCTATGCAACAAAAATACCAAAAATATTTACTTTACTATCTTTATTAGATCTCACTTTTGCGACTGACCGTGAAGGGATTGAAAACCCCTTTATCGCGTTGGTTGCAAGGTTCTTGATTGTTTGTGCAGGTATTAGGTGACTTGTGCGTTGTCTCCTACTGGATTGATACCTTGGTTCTCAAAAACGGAGGGAAATACTTACGCTACTTTGCTGCATCACCCTTTCCTCTTCATGGGAAAACCAACGCATGCTCAAGAGGTAACAGGAAGGATTTCTGACGCTGTTTCCAGGGAGATCTACGCCAAGTCAAGACATACCAAGTACCCATCACAAACTCTTCTCCCTCGCATTACATTATTTGCCATTCGCCTCTCGTTTTCCTCGCCCCCACTTCTAAACGATTTTCGAAAACCTTTGCCTTTTCTTCGCCCTTTTCCGTTCGTCTCTTTTCGCTTGCTTCTTGTGCGTCCTTCTGTTAGATCGTTTGTTTCGCCTTCGTGGCGAGCCCTTTATCTCTTCCTTTGTCTCCCGATAATGAAGTTCTTAATTTTAAACAAAGGTAGGAGAAAACCTAAAAGATGCTTGGTATAGAATTTGCAATGCTCAAAATAGATCTACTAGAAAGCAATCTACTTCCGTTCTTCTTCGCATTTTTTACGTAGGCATCACTCCTTGGCATAGATATGTTCTTGACACCATTATCGGAGGGAATTTTTTGGGAAGCCATACTTTTGATTCTTATAATGCTATGATAGATTTGTTAGGCCCACCACCTCTTTTGGTCAATGGAACTATTTTAACTTTGGAACATGTGATGCAAAGGCTTGATATTATTGAAAATAAAATTGCCACTGTAGAGTTAATCGAAAATCTGGATAAAAAGATCCACAACCAAATTACCCAATATGGATCTAAGGTAGGAGTTACTCTGAAAAATCTCAGGGAAAAGGAACCCATAGTCAATGAGAAGATAGATCAAGATTCCACTAGAATTGATAAACTCAAAGATATTATTACCAACTTGGGGTCCACTTTTTCTACCGTTAAAAATACCTCAAATCCTCCTCCTACCAAAGTTTCCAAGTTTATCTATATTCCTAAAAATAAGGGTGAATCTTCTAGTAAGGAAAATGAAGACCTCAAATCAATAAGTGTTCACCCCAACTTTTTCGATATCATTAAGGAACCTTTTGCTACAAATGAATTTCTTGATTTCTTGCCTAGGAGTTTGATCATTAACAAAACCAAAGAACCTCCTAAGGGTTATGTGTGTTCAATTGAAGAATTGCATACCAAAGATGGCAATACCTAGATCTATCCTTGTTTTTATGCCTAGCTAGGGGCGTTAAACGATAGCGCTTGTTGGGAGGCAACCCAATTTTATTTTATTTTATTTTGCTTTTTGTTCATGTTTAGTAATAAATAATTCATCTAGCCTCTGTTTAGATGTGGTTTATGTTTTAATTAGTGTTTTTGCCAAGTAGAACCTTTCGGAAGACATGGGTGAAGTCTTTGCGATCTTGCTGTAAAAAACAGAAACTTTTGCGCTCACGAGATTAGCTGCCACTTTTTACTGGAGAGTGCTTTTAGGTTTATTATTTTTGAAGATGATTAATAGACAAATTCATCACATCCACAAATTTATTTCAGAATTTTTGGAGTTACAGAAGTATTCGAACATATCAGATTGCTACAGACTATTCTGTTTTGACAGATTCTGTTTTTCGTGTGTTGTTTGCTTATTTTAATGAATCTATGAGTAGTATCGGGGGGTATGAACCATAGAGAATCTGGAATACATTAGGTTTAACACCAATATAAATAAATAATGAGTTCATTACAGTACCTTAAAGTGGTGGTTTGTTTTCTTATACTAACGGAGCTCATGAGATTTTCTGTTGAAGTTTTGTGTTGTGAAGTTTTCAAATTTTCGGGTAAAGATTTGATGGATTTTGGAATAAGGAGTGGCAAGAGCCTAAGCTTGGGGATGCCCAAGGAACCCCAAGGTAAAATTCAAGGACAACAAAAAGCCTAAGCTTGGGGATGCCCCAGAAGGCATCCCCTCTTTCGTCTTCGTCTATCGGTAACTTTACTTGAGGCTATATTTTTATTCACCACATGATATGTGTTTTGCTTGGAGTGTCTTGTATGATTTGAGTCTTTGCTTTTTAGTTTACCACAATCATTCTTGCTGTAAGTGCATCTAGTGCCCCTTAGTGATTTTGGTGTATTGAAGACTTATAGGTTAAGGGACTAATGCGTTTATGAGTGTACACAGGTATATAAGTCTATGAGGAGTTTGATATTTATAGAGAAAGTCGACCCCTGAAAATCAAGTTCTTCGACTGAAGACTTTGGATTTCTGAAGACTTTCTGAAGACTTTCTGAAGACTTTGAAAGTGAAGAAATTGGTGTGACCTTGAAGACTTGGTATTCATTTGAGGAACATGAAGCGTGAAGACTTTTGTTTTCGAAGTTTCATTTTCTCTTTCTTGAGTCATAGGAAACACCGTACTGTTAAAGGGGGTCGAGGAAATACTAAGGAAAAATTTCCATGTGATGCTCAACTCAAAATCCTACACCTACCAATCCCTTCGAGTGAAGCCATTGGAAATCTCATACAGTTCAGTCATAGTCTTCAGTGACAGAGACGAAGTTCTTCTGGTCTCTGAGGAGTTAGGAATTCGCCAGTGCGGATTGCCTACACAGTGAGGAACATGATAGCCCTGAGGAATTTGATACTCAAATTTCCGACCGTTGCTGTGCTATGCGCCAGCTGTCCCAAAATATCTACCCACCTAATGGTTATATCATTGAAGGGCATTTATGTCTTATCATGGCGGGCTGCTCCCTAGGCTATAAATAGTCGCCCCTACAACCACTAGCTGGTTGGCTGCTTCGAGAGAAACTGACACTTGTCATTTGAGAGCATCCCATCCTCCGAGGACTTTGAGCGAAAATCATCAAGTGAGGAAAACCCAAACCCAAACACCTACAAACCCCAAGTGATTGAGCATCACTGAAGAGATTGATCCTGCGTGGATCCGACGCTTGTTACCTTTGAAGACTGTGCTTCTTCCAGACGGTTAGGCATCATGGTCTAGAGAATCCAAGAGGAAATTGTGGATCGCCGAGTGACCGAGTTTGTGTAGGTTTGGAAGTCACCTGAAGACTTACCACGAGTGATTGGGCAAGGTCTGTGTGACCTTAGCTCAAGGAGAATACGGTGAGGACTGTGTGTCCGGGACTGTGTGTCCTCAGGTTTAAATACCTAGCCGCTCCAACCAGACGTACAACTGAGACAACAGTTGGAACTGGTGTAGCAAATCATAGTCTTCACCAAGCCAACTGGTTCTATTTCCTCAACTCTTTCATTTCCTCATTACTGTGTTGTGCACTTGTTCATATCTGTGTTTGAAGACTTTGACTGAAGTCTTTCTCATTTTCCTCAGTTCAATTTCTTCAGTCTGTTTGTCTTCATCCTGTGTTATCCTGTGTTTACGCTTTCTGTACTCTGTGCTTGTCTTCATTTCATCATGGTGACCATGCTTGTGTTCTGCTATGCATACTTTTGAGTACTTATTCCGCTGCAAGTAGTTCTTCGCTAAGGAATTTCCTCACTGGCAAATTCCTCAGTGAAGAATTCATAAAAATCGCCTATTCACCCCCCTCTAGTCGATATAACGCACTTTCAATTGGTATCAGAGCAAGGTACTCCCTTGTTCTGTGTGATTTTGGTTTAACCGCCTGGAGTTTTAGTTATGTCGACCGCAGGTATGAAGAAAGTGACATGCCCCATCTTTGACGGTCATGATTATCCCAAGTGGAAGGCCATGATGAAGAAGCGCCTCATGGCGATGAACAGTGAACTGTGGACCGTCACTGAGATTGGTCTTACCAATCTGTGCAAGACGGCGGAAGCTGATGACATTCGCAAGTACACTCTTCTCAACCTCACGACGAAGGACGTCATATGCTCCTGTCTGTCTCAAAATCAGTTCAGGAACATTATGCATCTCGATCATGCAAAGCTTATCTGGGACCGTCTGTCTGATGTCTATGAAGGTCATCGAACCTGTCATGATCCTTGGTTTGAGGACTTCAAGCAATCTCTCAAATCAATGACATTCGAACCAGAATCATCATCCTCCTCACCATGCCTTATGGTAGATGGTGAAAAGGTAACTGAATGCTATCTGTCTGAATCTAGTGATGATGAATTTGGACCCAGTTATGTCAAACTTGTTTCCCTTGCCGCTAAACAACAAAGAGCTTTGGAAAAGGTTCAAAACATGCTTAGTAAGAGTGATGATATGTTGAGTGAAGAAATGGATCAGTCAAAAGCTTTAGCTGAAAGTCTTCAGAGAGTTCACACTACGTATGACACCCTTCAAGATCAACATAACACTCTCTTGTCTGATCATGAGAAGCTTTCTTATGAATTTCTTCAAATAAAGCAAGATCTTGAGAAGCTAAGAGTAAGTTATGAAGATCTTCAGAAGGTGCGCGATTCGTTACTTGCTCAACAAATCAGCGCTGCTCAGGAAGAATTTGTTCCTCCATGTTTGAAATGCATTGAATGTGAATCTGCTAATTCTTCACCTGAATGTTCAAATGCTTCTAATGCTACAAATTCTTCAACTGCCTCTGCTATCACTAATTCCTCATCTGAGGACACTGCAAGTATCACTGACGATGCAGGGCTGAAGGAATTGTACATGACAGGCATGTACAAAAGCCTCAAAGGGCATCAGACTCTTTGTGATGTGCTCAAAAAGCAGATCCTCAACAGGAACCCTAGGAAAGAGGGTATTGCCTTTGAGAGGAAACTCAATGCTGATGGTACATATTGGAAGCCTGAGCAGTACCCCAAAACCTCATGGGTTGCTGCAAAGGGACCTCCAGTTGATCCATCTAATTTATCTGGCTTTACATGTGAATCTTCTCATTCTTCTGATGAGTCATTTGACTCCAACTATAAACTGTTCAAAAATCAGAATAGTGAAGTATTTGCTAGATATGTTGGCACTAACTGCAGGAACGGTTCTCCTATGAAGAAAATCTGGGTTCCCAAAAGGTGCCTTGAAAGTCTTCAGGTGAATGTCCTCATGACACCACCTGTGAAGAATAGGAACCCCAGATCAAATTCTTCATATGGACCAAATTCTTCATATCGATCCAAGTCCTCATACGGACCAAATTCCTCACATGGATCAAATTCCTCAAAAGGATCAAAGTCCTCATATGAACATCATTGTGCTAACAACTCTGTTTCGCAGGGAAGAACTAAGGGCTATGAATATGAGCATTATTCTTCTAATCATTATGTTCGTAAGTCCTTGAAGAATTTCTCTGCTTATTCATATGCTTACCCTAACTCCTCTTATGTGAAACGAAATGGATTGGCTTCTATGCCACCTTTCTCGTATGGAGCTCGCAGAGTGATGAACTCTTTGCCACCCCTTCAGATGTGGGTGGTGAAGAAAAAGAACTAATCTATTCTGCAGGGTCAGGTCTCCAGACGTGCGTGAACGTCTGAAGAATTTGCTGGAGACCTGAAAAGTGCCTGAAAGGACGCAGGCTAATCATGAAGAAATGAACTTTCATTTCTCACGTCCTCATACTATTTTAACTGTTGCATTGCTTGATGAAATTGGTCTGATGAATTGTGATGTCATATTCTTCACTGATGAAGTATATGAAGTTCGTAAGCTGCACTAATTCATCTGCAGGATGATCAACCCAAAGCCACTGAGTGGGTCCTCGATAGTGGATGTACAAACCATATGACTGGTGACAAGAATCTATTAATGGACGCTCCCTTATCACCATCGCATCTGAAGCATATCATCTTCGCTGAAAAAGGCAAAAGTCAGGTATTGGGTCTAGGTAAGGTTGCGATCACAAAGGATCGACACATGGACAAAGTCATGCTTGTCGAGTCCTTAGGATACAACCTCATGTCTGTCTCAATGCTTTGTGATCTTGATATGGTTGTTGTCTTTAGCAAGTATCGTTGTGTTGTGGTTATGGAAGCTGACAATTCCAAAGTCTTCGAAGGCTTTAGGAGAGGAGACTTGTATATTGTTGATTTCTCTACAGGACCACAACCAGCCGTATGCCTACTTGCAAAAGCTTCAGAAGGGTGGCTATGGCATCTACGACTTGGTCATGCAGGCATGAGGAATTTGCACACGCTTGCGAAGAAGAAGCATGTCATTGGCATTGAGAATGTCAAATTCCTCAAGGATCACTTGTGTGGAGCTTGTGAAGCTGGAAAGATGACCAAGGATAAACATCCAACAAAGACTATCATGACCACTACTCGACCATTCGAATTGCTTCACATGGACCTCTTTGGTCCTAATCATTACTCAGCTGTCACAAATGATGCATCTCTTTATGGCTTTGTTATTGTTGATGATTACTCTAGTTACACATGGGTACACATTGTTACTTACATGAAGTGCAGGAAGTCTTCAAACGATTTTCTCGAGGGCTTCAACCAACTTTGGTGTGAAGATCAAGCACATCAGAAGTGACAATGGAACCGAGTTCAAGAATTCCGGTCTTGATGACTATCTTGATGAACTTGGTATTACTCATGAGTTATCTGCTCCTTACACTCCTCAGCAGAATGGCGTCGTGGAGCGCAAGAACAGAACTCTTGTTGAGATGGCTCGCACTATGCTTGATGAGTACAAGACGCCTCGTCACTTCTGGATTGAGGCAATCTATACTGCATGCCACATCATCAATAGAGTATATCTTCACAAATTCTTCAAGAAGACTGCCTATGAACTCCTCACTGACAAGAAACCCAATGTGAGTTATTTCAAAGTCTTCGGTGCTAAATGTTGGATTAGAGATCCTCATCACAATGCTAAATTTGCACCGAAAGCACATGAAGGTTTTATGCTTGGTACGGAAAGGACTCGCACACCTAGAGAGTCTTCAACAACGTTCTTCACAAGGTTGTTGAAACTGTAGATGTGCGGTTCGATGAAACTAATGGCTCGCAAAGAGAGCACCTACCCTCTGTGATAGATGAAGCAGCACCTGAGGAAACTATCAAGTTCAAGGCTACTGAGGATTCCTACCGAAGAATCTGCTGAAGAATTCATTCCAGAAACATGAAGAACGTCGAGCTAATGCACCTGAAGAAAATGCTGAAGAAAATGGTGCTGAAGAAAATGCTGATCAAATTCCTCGACGACAACCAACTCATCCTCGCGTCGCAAAAGAAGTGCAAGTTGAAAAGATCATCGATGACATTAAAGCACCAGGTCCTCTCACACGCTCAAAAGCTTCACATGTATCTAACTTTTGTGGGCACTATGCTTTTGTCTCTATCACAGAGCCCACTAAGGTAGATGAAGCATTTCTGGAGCCTGAGTGGATTGAGGCCATGCAAGAAGAATTACATCAGTTCGAGCTCAACAACGTCTGGGAACTGGTCAATCGTCCAGATCCTCGCAAACACAACATCATTGGCACAAAGTGGATCTACCGCAACAAGCAAGATGAAAATGGCCTTGTGGTGAGGAATAAGGCATGGCTTGTAGCTCAAGGCTACACACAGGTTGAAGGAATTGATTTTGGTGAAACTTTTGCACCTGTTGCTAGACTTGAAGCTATTTGCATATTACTTGCTTATGCTAACCATCATGATATCACTTTATATCAAATGGATGTGAAAAGTGCATTCCTCAATGGTAAGCTTGAGGAAGAAGTATATGTTGCTCAACCCCCAGGTTTTGAGGATCCGAAGCATCCTGACAAAGTCTTCAGACTCAATAAGGCCCTCTATGGCCTCAAGCAGGCCCCTCGGGCGTGGTATGATACTTTGAAGGAATTCCTCATGAAGAAAGGCTTCAAACCCGGTTCACTCGACCCTACTCTTTTCACTAAATCTTATGATGGTGAATTGTTTGTGTGCCAAATATATGTTGATGATATTATCTTTGGCTATACTGACCAACGTTATAGTGATGAATTTGCCTATATGATGAGTGAAGAATATCAAATGTCTATGATGGGAGAGTTGAAATTCTGCTTAGGTCTTCAAATTCGTCAACAGTGCAATGGCAAATTCATATCTCAGGAGAAATACCTCAATGATGTACTGAGGAAATTCGGCATGCAAGATTGCAAAGGCGTCAAAATTCCTATGCCCACAAATGGCCATCTGTGCACTGATGAAAATGGTATTGACTTTGATCAAAAGGTATACCGCTCCATGATTGGTTCTTTATTGTATTTATGTGCATCTAGGCCAGATATTATGCTTAGTGTTTGCATGTGTGCCCGATTTCAAGCTACACCGAAGGAATCACACCATAAGGCTGTGAGCATATTCTTTGATATCTAGCTCACACACCAACACTTGGATTATGGTACCCCAAGGGCTCGGCTTTTGATCTTATTGGATATTCTGACTCTGACTATGCTGGCGATCGTGTGGACCGCAAGTCAACATCTGGTACATGTCATTTCCTAGGACGATCTTTGGTCTGTTGGTCCTCGAAGAAACAGAACTGCGTATCACTGTCTACTGCTGAAGCTGAGTACATTGCTGCTGGTTCTTGCTGTGCTCAATTGCTGTGGATGAAACAAACTCTCAAGGACTACGGCGTCAACGTGAAGAATGTGCCTCTCTTCTGTGACAATGAGAGTGCCATCAAGATTGCTCACAACCCAGTTCAGCACTCGAAGACAAAGCACATTCAGATTCATCATCATTTTCTTCGCGATCATGTGTTGAAGGGCGACATCTCTATTGAGCATGTGAAGACTGAAGAACAGCTAGCCGATAACTTCACAAAGCCCTTGGATGAGAAGAGATTTAACAAGTTGCGGTGTGAGCTAAATATCCTAGAATCTTCGAATGTTATTTGAAAAGGACACTCATCCTAACACTTATGCAAAATTGATGACTTAGATGTGCAACACATGAAGAAACGTTTTCTTCAATCAATGAAGAATAACAATCTAAGTGTGAAGAAATTAATGAAGAATTTGATTCTCAGAACCCTACGACAATTGTACGCGGTGTCTGAAATCATCATCCTTATACGATGGGTCACGCCACCACAAAAGTTGAAAATCTTCAATTTGAGTTTTCCCTCAGTTGTTCATGTTCTTCAACTTTGCATTGTCTTCACCTTCTCCGTCGTTTTTCTTCATTGGCTATATATATATGAGTTTATGTCCTCTACAGCATTCACTTATGGCTAATTCTTCAAGTTGGTTTTTCTGCTAAGTGAATGTGATCGGACCCTCCCCCCTCTATGCTATACTCAACCCAATCTATTCACAAATTCTTCATATGCGTTCTATTTGAAACTTGTTCAAAATCTCCACTATGTCCTTGTCAGCTGAAGAATTTGCGAACGGAACTTTTAACTTATCTTATCCAAATTTTCGGCTTTGCCGCTCAAACCGTTCCGCATCCCACGATATACTTATCTATTCACCCACGATCTAACATGATCTCCACTTCTCAGTACGTGGGTGACACATGTCAAGCGAATGAGAAGGGTCAGGGGCACGTTCGTCTAATTTCTTCGGGCGAACAGTTTTTCACCGTGGCTATAAATACCCCCTCTCCCCTTCCTCACTTCTTTTACTCCGCTCGACCTCTCTCCAGCTCGAGCTTCTCAAACCCTAGCACCGCCACTAGTTCATCGTCGCCTGTGAGGAAGAGCTTCACTGCCTCGACCTCGTCGCCGCCGTACTCGCGCCGGCCACGGAAATCTTCAGTCTTCCGCCGTCGTAGCCGTCTTCCTCCGCCAAGTTAGGGCGTGGAAGATCTGCACAGACGAACTTCACTTCTCCACCTCACAGTTCGTCGTGTTCTTCGTTCAGGGTAATTAAAAGTTACTTTTACTGCCCTCTTTGATTCAAATGATTTCTACAAAATCTTCAAAGGTGTTTATTCTTCAAATTCTTCACACATTGAACACCTCACATGTCATCTGTTCTTGATTCGTTTCTCTAAGCATCATTTTTCTTCAAGATTCCTCAATTGTGTGGATCTTCGATCTATACAACTCTGGAACCTAAGACAAAGAACGCTTAGTGAAATTCTTCAAGACTCATCTGGTCAAATTCCTCAAACTTGTTCTTTTTGAAAAACCTTTTGAGAACGCATATGACCTCTCCAAATTCCTCGCAACTATACTCTGTTCACAGGTACTCATGTCCGCCGCTGAATCACTAGGTTCTCATCAACTTAACTCATTTGCAGCGTTCCTTGAAGAAAAGTTGCATACTTCTTCAGAGAGTTCAATTGTTCAAATTCCTCAACTGAAGAAAATGGCTGATGGAAAGAAGCCACAGAAAGGAGGAAAGAGGCCTGAAATCAATACTGCCTTTGAAATCCCTGAGGACATTTATGCTGGGTACTGCACACCCCCTGAGGAAGATAAAAATCAGCGCAAGGTGCGCATTCAGAGGATAGAGAGGAGATGGGCAAAAGAGTGGAGGGAGTACAGGTATGTGACTCCAAAATACATGAAGAAATTCGCTGTTACTCCTCCATGCTCAAGACCACCATTGGCACCTGGCCAAGAAGAAGATCCCACTAGCATCAAGCGCGGTGAGGATTTTCCTGAAGAATGGGCCAAGCGCCAGGCCAAGCTGGCCAAACAGGCAAAAGATGCAGTGAGGAAATTCAATGAAGACTCCACTACTGCTGCTGCTGAGGCCTCTGTAAGGCCGAAGAAATCCATGGCAAAGAAGCCTGCGCACAAGCCAAGTGCTTCTTCTTCAATGCCATCACGGCCAATTTCCTCAGCTAAGCCCTCACGGCCAATTCCTCACGCCGCTCCTGCTCCTCCAAAGTCCTCAGCTGCTCCGACCAAATCCTCAGCACATGTGCATCTCGCCACGTGCCAAAGCACTACAGGCATCTCTATTGCCTCAGGAGCTTCAGCTAGTTCCTCAGCTGCACCTAATTCTTCAACATGACCCTCTCTGCTGAAGACAAAGACCACTGCTGGACGAGGCTCTCACCCAAGTCCTCACAAGAAGCAGGTCACCTTCCAAGTGCCGTCTGAAGAAGACGAAGCTGATGATGAAGAACTCGCTGAAATCATCAGAGATAGGCAAGTCAGGGCCGCTAGAGCCAAGGGCACAAATGTGCCACTGTTTTTGCATCCAAAGTTGATCCTCGACTACATTGACCTCTGGCACAAGGACCCAAACACTCCTATGCCTGACTTCAAGCTGACTCCTGGTCAAAGTCATATGCTGACTGCCTTCATCCAAGAAGAAAAATGGAAATTTGAGAAGGCCAGGCAGCTCAAGAAAGCGCAGTATAGGAAGGAAAAATTCCTGAAGAACAACGTTGTCTCAATGACAACTGATGAACTTGTGAAGATCCAGTCTGAAATCAAAGTCCTCAGCGATGATTTCAATGCTTACTATGCTGATTGTAAAGGAGCCAAGGTCAGGTTTGTCAAACTGACTAAGATGTTCACCTCAAATGTTGCAACCCCATCGCAACAAGAAATTCCTCAGGCTACAGCATCTGCTCAGCCAACTGAAGAACATGCCAACACCGCTGATGATTTTCAGACTGCTAAAGAAAATGTGAGTTCCAGGGCTGATGACTACATTCCAGCCGCTGATGAATTTGCCAGGGCATCCACTAGTGGTGTGCGTGAAGAAAATGAAGAAGTCAGGGCAACTGCATCAGTTGTGCCTGAAGAAAATCAACCTCATTCCTCTGCTCCTCCTGCACCTAATCCAACTCCAATCCTTCCATCTGCATCAGATGTGAAGAAGACCAAGGCTGCTGAGCGTGCAGCAGTGAAGAAAAGTACAGCATCAGCTCCTTCAGATTCTTCAGCACCGAAGAAGATGAAGAAATTGAAAAGCTCATTTGCTAATCCAATTGATGTTGTTCCAGTTTCCTCCATGCCATCAAACGAAATCGTCCCTTTTGATGAAGAATATGTGATCCCTAGCAGATCTGATGAAGAAAATCCTTCTCCTGCTTCGTCAGAGCAGATGGATGAAGAAATTGAAGTGGATAAAATCCCTTCAACCCCCACAGTTTCCTCGCCTATGCCTCAGTTTACTGCTGAAGAGGCTGGCGTTGAAGAAATGGAAGATGAAGATGTGGACATTGGCTGTACCACACCTATGATGAATGATGACTTTTGGGAAAGTCAGCACCCCAACTCTCCACTCTTCACTCCACTGCAACAAATTCCTCAGTCCCCAGCAACTACAGTTCAAATGGGATCTAATGAAGCTCATGAAGACATTTGAGCCGCTAGTGCTGAAGAAAGTGAAAATGAAGATTTGAAGAACCAGGCTGCCACTGAAGAGGAACCAGGAATTCCTCAGCCTGAAGAACCTGAGATTGCGATTCCTGAGGTCATCATGCAGCTGACTGACACTCCTCTGCCCAAGCCAAAGGATCCATTCTCAAGGAAGCAAAAATTCAAGGCTGATGATTTCTTCGGCGAGCACATATTCTTCACTGATAACAACCCATCTGACTCTGCTCGCATTAGGAAGAGGCATTTCTGGACTGCCAGCCAGGCAAATTTTTCTTCCTTAGTGCCGTTCAACAAAGACAAAGTCTTCGATCATGAGCACATTCCTCACGTGGATATGGAATCTTTGCCGTGCTTCGGGCCAGTCCTCAGTGTTCTTTACGACGCTGGACTGTTAAATTTCTGCACTGATATATGTGATTGGAATGAGGAGCTCATTCTTCAATTTTATGCAACTGTGCACATCACGGAGACTCTGAAGATGTGAATTCATGGGTGCTGGACTGGATGTCTGAAAATACTCACTACAAGGCACCAGCTACTGAATTGCTTCGTGCTTTGCCTCTCATTCCTCCCCTTGAAGGTGCTTGTTGCGTCTACAATGAACCTGAGCTTACCGATCACTATATGCAAGTGCTGATGAAGCCATTGAAGCCAGGTTAGGCCCCAAGAACAAAATTCCTTGTGAAGGAATTGTTGTATGTGCCTCGGACTGTCTATCGCATTCTAACGAAGACATTGAGTCCTATCAAGGGCCACGACTCGAATGAAGAAGAAGTCGTTGGCATCATGAAGAATCTACTTTTCAATATTATTCATGGCGTTCCCGTCAACTTCCATGCTTTCTTCATGAGGACTCTGGCCAATGTCGCAATGTCACCATTTGAGTTGAAGCCTTATGCTCCGTGGATTATGAGATTCATCAGAACAAGGTCTTCACTCAACTACAAAGCTGATACACTGAATCATTGCAGCTACTTGCCCCCGATTGAAGTCCTCAAACGGACATTTTCCTCAGCTGATGAAAAGGGCAAGGCTACTACTGTTATTGATGAAGGCATTCATCCATTGGATGCTCAATTTCGCAAGGCTGCATCCTAGTCCACCAACGATGACTCTGCCACCAACGCACCCAAGCAAAATCCTCAAGGCACAGCTCCCAGGGTGATGACTGACCGTGAGCTTCTCCTCAGTCTTCACCAGAAGGTTGATCGCAATCACAAATGGGTCAAGCGTCAGTTTGGTTCAATTCTTCACAACATACTGCTACCCACAATGCAGTGAAGAAAAACCATTACTACCTTCATGAAACCCTCAACCGCACCTGGGCTGTTCTGTCGCACATATATGGTGAAGAAGATCTGAAGAAAATGGGTCTCAAGGAAGATTTTGACTGGGCTGCACCTCCTCCGAAGAAGTACAAGAAGGTCAAGGTTCCTTCCTTGGTGGCCAACTCCTATTCTTCATCACGTGACACTGATGAACATGAAGACTTGGACGACACTGCGGCAGGCCCTACTACAACACACGACCCCAACAACGCTGACGCTCCTTCATCACCTTGATATTCTTCAGGGGTGTTAGTCCTCATTTTCGAACCTTTTGGTCATTTGATGACAAAGGGGGAGAAATATGAGTTAGTCTTCAAGCGGGTCTATCTTATATGGGCGTTTTTTTTTCTAAAGTTACAACTCTCGTTCTTCTGATGACTTTGTTGGATCGAGTTGTAAAGTTAAACTCTATGGTGGCCTGATACTTTTGCTATTTCTTCTGCATGCTTATTCCTCGTTAATGTTATTGCACGCATGCTGAATTACATCAGTCACCATATTTCATCATGCATTTCAAATTCTTCATATATTATGTCAAATGCGTGTATGAATTACAAGATATAGGGGGAGATCTCCATGATTCAACTCTTCAAGTGTGCATTGCTTCAAAAGCAAATTCCTCACTATGCACATCTTCAGGGGGAGTTCTTCTATATCTTGCAATCAAATTCCTCAATATTAGTATTTACACTTCATATGTTTATCCCCGTTGAAAACTTAACCTATATTGTCATCAATCACCAAAAAGGGGGAGATTGTAAGTGCATATAGTGCCCCTTAGTGATTTTGGTGTATTGAAGACTTATAGGTTAAGGGACTAATGCGTTTATGAGTGTACACAGGTATATAAGTCTATGAGGAGTATGATATTTATAGAGAAAGTCGACCCCTAAAAATGAAGTTCTTCGACTGAAGACTTTGGATTTCTGAAGACTTTCTGAAGACTTTGAAAGTGAAGAAATTGGTGTGACCTTGAAGACTTGGTATTCATTTGAGGAACATGAAGCGTGAAGACTTTTGTTTTCGAAGTTTCATTTTCTCTTTCTTGAGTCATAGGAAACACCGTACTATTAAAGGGGGTCGAGGAAATACTAAGGAAAAATTTCCATGTGATGCTCAACTCAAAATCCTACACCTACCAATCCCTTCGAGTGAAGCCATTGGAAATCTCATACAGTTCAGTCATCGTCTTCAGTGACAGAGATGAAGTTCTTCTAGTCTCTGAGGAATTTGTTCTGACTGAGGAGTTAGGAATTCGCCAGTGCGGTGTGCCTACACAGTGATGAACATGATAGCCCTGAGGAATTTGATACTCAAATTTCCGACCGTTGCTGTGCTATGCGCCAGCTGTCCCAAAATATCTACCCACCTAACGGTCATATCATTGAAGGGTATTTATGTCTTATCATGGTGGGCTGCTCCCTAGGCTATAAATAGCCACCCCCTACAACCACTAGTTGGTTGGCTGCTCCGAGAGAAACTGACACTTGTCATTTGAGAGCATCCCATCCTCCGAGGACTTTGAACGAAAATCATCAAGTGAGGAAAACCCAAACCCAAACACCTACAAACCCCAAGTGATTGAGCATCACTGAAGAGATTGATCCTGTGTGGATCCGACGCTTGTTACCTCTGAAGACTGTGCTTCTTCCAGACGGTTAGGCGTCATGGTCTAGAGAATCCAAGAGGAAATTGTGGATCGCCGAGTGACCGAGTTTGTGAAGGTTTGGAAGTCACCTGAAGACTTACCACGAGTGATTGGGCAAGGTCTGTGTGACCTTAGCTCAAGGAGAATACGGTGAGGACTGTGTGTCCGGGACTGTGTGTCCTCAGGTTTAAATACCTAGCCGCTCCAACAAGACGTACAACTGAGACAACAGTTGTAACGCCCCGGATCCGATGCGCCAGGTGCCATCCAGTTATTCGCCGTCGTTGCCATGTCATTCGCTTGCGTGTTGCATCTTGCCATGTCATCATCTGCATTTCATCTGCATGTTTTTCAAAACTTGCATCCGTTCGGGTTCCGTCGGTTCTCTCCGTTGTCCGTTCTGAGCCCAACCACACTCGCACGCACCCGTCGCCCCTCTCAGACCTTGTTTCGTGAGCGGGAGAAAAATGTTCTCGGAATGGGCCGAGATTTGCCGACTGGCCTTGGTATATCACCGGCAGGCCGCCCGTCAAATTTCGTTCCATTTGGAGGTCGTTTGATGCCCCAACGGTTAACCTCGTAGCCCGCAACCCCCTTTTATCTTGCAGCCCAACACCCCTCCAAATCAGCCCATGAGCCCATCCAAACCCCCTCCATGCTCTCGGTCGTTGGATCACGATCGTGCGGGCGAAAACCGCTCCTCATTTGGACTCTCCTAGCTCCCTCTACCTATAAAAAGGCCTCCCCCGTCCATTTTCGCAGTCAAACCCTAGATCCCACCTCCTCCGCGCCACCGGACATGTCCGCCTGGTGGCCGGACGCATCCACCGCCCCGCAGCCACGTCGTCCGGACCAATCCGGGGCCGACACGTCATCCCGCCGCCGCCCGTGACCAATCCGGGCACGCCATGTGGCATCCCGCCTCCGTCCGCCACCGCGGCCCGCCAGACCCATCGCGGGCCCACGCGAGCCCGCCGCCGCCCAGCGCCTCCGCCTCCGCGCCCAGTGCACCGGCCCGCTCCATCGTCGCCGGACCTCGCCACCTCCGCCTCACCGGCGTGGCCCCGCCGCCGCGCCACGGCTCCTCCGCGCCACCGCCGGCTGCCCCCTCATCACCGGTCACCCCAGCGCCCGAGCGCCCGACCCCAAGCGCCGCCGTGCCCTTCCCCGAGCGCCGCCCCGCGCCAAGTTCCTCGCCGCCGGCGACCTTCTCTGCGCCGCCGCCAGAGAAGCTCCGCCCCGCCGCCGCGGCTCCCTGCCCCGTCGCCGCGGATCCGGTCGGGTCGGACCGGATCCAGCCGTCCCCGTCGCCCCTTCGTCCTCGCGTGCCTGCTCCGGCCTCCTCCTCGCTGGAGTTCGCCGTCACCTCGCCGGAGCAATCGCCGGATCTGGAGGTGGACTAGATCCACCAGTTCAACCAATTAAACACGCCCCCGCGCCCGGATCCCTCCGTCCCGGGTCGACCCCGTCCAGATTTTCGGAGGGTATATTTTCCACCAAGTCCCTGAAAACTCATGATATGTGTGCAACTTTGACCTGCTGTAACTTCTTACACATAGCTCCATTTTATGTGCATGATATATCAAAATGTTCATTGTGAGATGATCTTCATTTCATTCCACTGTGCCATTCTTGTTTGAGTCCATCTTGATGCCCTAATCATCGTTGCAAGAGTGCTATATGATGTTAACTGCTGTCTGTTAACAGAACTTGATGATTTGTCTTTTTCATTGCATTTTGTGTGTGAATCCTATGAGCATGAGATCTACATGTGTTTTGAACTGCATCATGCCATCTTTACAGAGGTGCTTGTCTTGTCTTTTTGTGATCTATGTGGTGACTAGCACAAGCATGCCAAGTAGCCTCCGTGATGTTGCTGATTTCTGTGACAGCAAAAATGTCTGTAGTTGTAACATTGTGATGCCATGTAAACCTGCTGCTACCATGAGTTCTATGCACAATATGGAGATGTTCAATAAGGATGTTTTGTGATAAATGTTATGCTATATCCATCCATGCCCTTGTTTTCATTTATAGCCTGCTGTAGCTTGTCGTAATCTTGCTCTCAACTTGCTAAATAATGTTGTTGTCAGCCTGTTAACATGAAGTCTAGTATTGCCATGTGTTTTGCTAGTGGTCGATGCATCCTATGACTATGCTATTGCCATACTTAGCTTCATATTTATGTCATATTACTGTTGGTCACCTTTTAATGCCATGTATTGCTCTGTGGTGAGTTGTACAAGCTCACCAACATGCCTACTTATCGTTGTTTCTGCCATGAACTGTTACTTTCACCAACTCTGAATCTGCCATATCATTTGCCATGTTTGCATGGATCCTACCGTCTTTTCTATTGATCTTTAGAATTAGTTCAGTAAGGGACTTTTGTTCTATGCTTTGAGTAGAATCATGCCATGCTTTTATTTTCCATGATATATTCCTGTAGCATGTTGTTTGCTTGCTCTAAACATTGCAATCTGATGTTATTTCTGCCATGTCTAGTGTTTTGTGCTAAGTCCGTGAAACTGTTATTATTTGCAATCTTGACATGTCCTTTTGAGCATGTTCTATTGGTTTCTAGAGATAGTTCATTGTTCATGTTTTGCAATGCCTTACCTGTACACCACTTCCATGCCTTTTGTTTTCATGTTGGGGTGCTGTAGCATGTTGTTTTGATGCTTGCAAGATGCCTAGTTGCTTTTTTGGACAGATTGTTGTTATATCTTGATTGGAGTGTATGTGTTGCACCGTTGCTCCGTTTTGAGCATGCTCTATATGAAACTTGCTTAGTTTTGCATGTAGCTTCATATTATCATGTTGCATCCTTGTTTTGCGGTGTTTGCTTGATGTTTGAATACATTTTGCATCAATGCCATGTTGAACGTGTTTTGCTCATATCTTCTAGGCCGTAGCTCCGAACTAAATGATCTTTATATGTAACTTGACTAGAATTTCGTGTAGATCATCATGGTGCATCTTAACTTTCTGTTTAACAACTTGAACATAAGGTTTATTCAGATCTGGACCAATTTCTAAATTTGCATATGAGGACTTACCGGATTTGTTATATGTTAGTCCGACCTCATTTAAAGTTGCTTTGATGTGTTGCTCTTGTATGCATCATCTCTTGCCATGAGTAGCTTCATATAGCCTTGTCATGCATCATGCTTGTTTGTGTATCATGTCATGTTTATGTGTGGTGTGTTTACCATCTCGTGAGGATTCGTTCGTCTACGCTTGGTTCGTCTTCATGGCTTCATCTTCTTCATGGAATTCGTTCTTCTTCCTAGCGGGATTTCAGGCAAGATGACCGTTACCCTGGATCTCACTACTATAATTGCTATGGTAGTTGCTTCGTTCTATCACTATGCTGCGCTACCTATCACTTGCTCTTCAAGCCTCCCAGATTGCCATGTCAGCCTCTAACCTTCTTCGCCCTTCCTAGCAAACCATTGTTTGGCTATGTTACCGCTTTGCTCAGCCCCTCTTATAGCGTTGCTAGTTGCAGGTGGAAGTTGAAGATTGTTCCATGTTGGGACATGTATATCATGAACCTTGTTGGGATATCACAATATCTCTTATTTAATTAATGCATCTATATACTTGGTAAAGGGTGGAAGGCTCGGCCTTATGCCTGGTGTTTTGTTCCACTCTTGCCGCCCTAGTTTCCGTCATACCGGTGTTATGTTCCTTGATTTTGCGTTCCTAACGCGGTTTGGTGTTATGGGGACCCCTTGACAGTTCGCTTTGGATAAAACACCTCCAGCAAGGCCCAACCTTGGTTTTACCATTTGCCTATCACCTACTTCTTTTCCCTTGGGAGTCGCGCTCCCGAGGGTCATCTTTATTTTAACCCCCCCGGGCCAGTGCTTCTCCAAGTGCTGGTCCAAACCGAGCGATGTCCGGCGCCCCCTGGGCAACCAGGGTCTATGCCAACCCGACGTCTGGCTCATCCGGTGTGCCCTGAGAACGATATATGTGCAGCTCCTATCGGGATTTGTCGGCACATCCGGGCGGCTTTGCTGGTCTTGTTTTACCATTGTCGAAATGTCTTGTAAACCGGGATTCCGAGACTGATCGGGTCTTCCCGGGAGAAGGAATATCCTTCGTTGACCGTGAGAGCTTATAATGGGCTAAGTTGGGACACCCCTGCAGGGTATAAACTTTCGAGAGCCGTGCCCGTGGTTATGTGGCAGATGGGAATTTGTTAATGTCCGGTTGTAGAGAACTTGACACTTGACTTAAATAAAACGCATCAACCGCGTGTGTAACCGTGATGGTCTCTTTTCGGCGGAGTCCGGGAAGTGAACACGGTTTTTTGGTTATGTTTGACGTAAGTAGGAGTTCAGGATCACTTCTTGATCATTACTAGTTTCACGACCGTTCCGTTGCTTCTCTTCTCGCTCTTATTTGCGTATGTTAGCCACCATACATGCTTAGTTGCTGCTGCAACCTCACCACTTTACCCCTTCCTTACCCATTAAGCTTTGCTAGTCTTGATACCCATGGTAATGGGATTGCTGAGTCCTCGTGACTCACAGATTACTACAACAACAGTTGCAGGTACAGGTTTTGCGATGATCATGACGCGAGAGCGATGTTACTTGTTTTGGAGTTGTTCTTCTGCTTCTTCTTCGATTAGGGGATAGGTTCCAGGTCGGCAGCCTGGGCTAGCAGGGTGGATGTCGTTTGAGATTCTGTTTGTGTTTCATCCGTAGTCGGATGTTGATCTTATGTATGCTGTACTGATGTATTCTTGGGGCGTTTGTGCCTTTTGTATGTTTCCCCATCTATTATGTAATTTTGATGTAATGATATCCACCTTGCAAAAGCGTTTCAATATGCGGGTCTATCCTTGGTGGGACCTTCGAGTTCCTCTCGGATAGGGTCGCATATTGGGCGTGACAGCAGTTGGAACTGGTCTACCAAATCATTGTCTTCACCAAGCCAACTGGTTCTATTTCCTCAACTCTTTCATTTCCTCATTACTGTGTTGTGCACTTGTTCATATCTGTGTTTGAAGACTTTCTCATTTTCCTCAGTTCAATTTCTTCAGTCTGTTTGTCTTCATCCTATTTTATCCTGTGTTTACGCTTTCTGTACTCTATGCTTGTCTTCATTTCATCATGATGACCATGCTTGTGTTCTGCTATGCATACTTTTGAGTACTTATTCCGCTGCAAGTAGTTCTTCGCTAAGGAATTTTCTCACTGGCAAATTCCTCAGTGAAGAATTCATAAAATTTGCCTATTCACCCCCCTCTAGTCGATATAACGCACTTTCACTTGTTGTACACACCCTTTTTGAGAAAGACACGCATGAATCGGAATTTATTAGAATACTCTATGTGTTTCACTTATATCTTTTGAGCTAGATAATTTTTCTCTAGTGCTTCACTTATATCTTTTTAGAGCACGGTGGTGGTTTTATTTTATAGAAATTATTGATCTCTCATGCTTAACTTATATTATTTTGAGAGTCTTTTAGAATATCATGGTAATTTGCTTTGGCTATAAAATTAGTCCTAATATGATGGGCATCCAAGATGGGTATAATAAAAACTTTTATATAAAGTGCATTGAATACTATGAGAAGTTTGATGCTTGATGATTGTTTTGAGATATGAAGATGGTGCTATTAGAGTCATGCTAGTTGAGTAATTGTGAATTTGAGAAATACTTGTGTTGAGGTTTGCAAGTCCCGTAGCATGCACGTATGGTAACCGTTGTGTAACAAATTTGAAGCATGAGGTGTTCCTTTGATTGTCTTCCTTATGAGTGGTGGTCGGGGACGAGCGATGGTCTTTTCCTACCAATCTACCCCCCTAGGAGCATGCGCGTAGTGCTTGGTTTTGATGACTTGTAGATTTTTGCAATAAGTATGTGAGTTCTTTATGACTAATGTTGAGTCCATGGATTATACGCACTCTCACCCTTCCACCATTGCTAGCCTCTCTAGTACCGCGCAATTTTCGCCGGTACCATAAACCCACCATTTACCTTCCTCAAAACAGACACCATACCTACCTATTATGGCATTTCCATAGCCATTCCGAGATACATTGCCATGCAACTTTCCACCGTTCCGTTTATTATGACACGCTTCATCATTGTCATATTGCCTTGCATGATCACGTAGTTTACATCGTATTTGTGGCAAAGCCACCATTCATAATTTTTCATACATGTCACTCTTGATTCATTGCACATCCTAGTACACCGCCGGAGGCACTCATATAGAGTCATATTTTGTTCTAAGTATCGAGTTTTAATCCTTGAGTTGTAAATAAATAGAAGTGGGATGATTAGCATTATTAGAGCATTGTCCTGTGTGAGGGAAAAAAAGAAAAAGGCCAAAAAAAGAGAAGGCCCAAAAAAAGAGAGAAGGGGCAATGTTACTATCCTTTTTCCACACTTTTGCTTCAAAGTAGCACCATGTTCTTCATGATAGAGAGTCTCTTATTTTGTCACTTCCATATACTACTGAGAATTTTCGTTATAGAACTTGGCTTGTATATTCCAACAATGGGCTTCCTCAAAATACCCTAGGTCTTCGTGAGCAAGCAAGTTGGATGCACACCCACTTAGTTTCTTTTGTTGAGCTTTCATACATTTGTAGCTCTAGTGCATCCGTTGCATGGCAATCCCTACTCACTTACATTGATATCTATTGATGGGCATCTCCATAGCCCATTAATATGCCTATGTGAGACTATCTTCCTCTTTTTTGTCTTCTCCACAACCACCATTCTATTCCACCTATAGTGCTATGTCCATGGCTCACGCTCATGTATTGCGTGAAAGTTGAAAAAGTTTGAGAATACTAAAGTATGAAACAATTGCTTGGCTTGTCATCGGGGTTGTGCATGATTTGAACATTTTGTGTGACGAAGATGGAGCATAGCCAAACTATATGATTTTGTAGGGATGAACTTTCTTTGGCCATGTTATTTTGAGAAGACATGATTACTTTGTTAGTATGCTTGAAGTATTATTATTTTCATGTCAATATTAAAATTTCGTCTTGAATCTTTTGGATCTGAACATTCATGCCACAATAAAGAAAATTACATTGATAATTATGTTGGGTAGCATTCCACATAAAAAATTCTATTTTTATCATTTACCTACTCGAGGACGAGCAGGAATTAAGCTTGGGGATGCCTGATACGTCTCCAACGTATCTATAATTTTTGATTGTTCCATGCTATTATATTACCTGTTTTGGATGTTTAATGGACTTTAATATGCTCTTTTATATTGTTTTTGGGACTAACCTATTAACCGGAGGCCCAATGCCAGTTTTTGTTTTTTTGCCTGTTTTAGAGTTTCACAGAAAAGGAATACCAAACGGAGTCCAAACGGAATGAAACCTTCGCGATGATCTTTCTTGGAACGGAAGCAATCCAGAAAACTTGGAGTGGAAGTCTGGAACTCCGCGAGGCGGCCACGAGGCAGGAGGGCGCGCCCCCCACCCTCGTGGGCCCCTCGTAGCTCCACCAACGTACTTCTTTCGCCTATATATACTTTTATACCCTAGATTGATCAGAGGGAGCCATGAAAAAACTTTGCCACTGCCGCAACCTTCTGTACCCATGAGATCCCATGTTGGGGCCTTTTCCGGCGATCTGGCGGAGGGGGAATCGATCACAGAGGGCTTCTACATCAACACCATAGCCTCTCCGATGAAGCGTGAGTAGTTTACCACAGACCTTTGGGTCCATAGTTATTAGCTAAATGGCTTCTTCTCTCTCTTTGATTCTCAATAGAAAGTTCTGCTCAATGTTCTTGGAGATCTATTCGATGTAATACTCTTTTGCGATGTGTTTGCTGAGATCCGATGAATTGTGGATCTATGAACAAGATTATCTATGAATATTATTTGGTTCTTCTCTGAATTCTTATATGCATGATTTGATATCTTTGCAAGTCTCTTCGAATTATCGGTTTAGTTTGGCCTACTAGATTGATCTTTCTTGCAATGGGAGAAGTGCTTAGCTTTGGGTTCAATCTTGCGGTGTCCTTTCCTAGTGATAGTAGGGGCAGCAAGGCACGTATTGTATTCTTGCCATCGAGGATAAAAAGATGGGGTTTATATCATATTGCTTGAGTTTATCCCTCTACATCATGTCATCTTGCTTAATGCATTACTCTGTTCTTATGAACTTAATACTCTAGATGCATGCTGGATAGCGGTCGATGTGTGGAGTAATAGTAGTAGATGCAGAATCGTTTTGGTGTACTTGACACGGACGTGATGCCTATATTCATGATCATTGCCTTGGATATTCTCATAACTATGCACTGTTCTATCAATTGCTCGGCAGTAATTTGTTCACCCACCGTAATACATGCTATCTTGAGAGAAGCCACTAGTGAAACCTATGGCCACGGGGTCTATTTTACATCATATTAGTTTCCCGTCAACTTGCCAATTTTTGTCGCCGTTCTTTTTATTTTGCAATCTTTACTTTCCAATCTATACAACAAAAATACCAAAAATATTTACTTTACTATCTTTATTAGATCTCACTTTTGCGAGTGACCGTGAAGGGATTGAAAACCCCTTTATCACGTTGGTTGCAAGGTTCTTGATTGTTTGTGCAGGTACTAGGTGACTTGTGCGTTGTCTCCTATTGGATTGATACCTTAGTTCTCAAAAAACTGAGGGAAATACTTACGCTACTTTGCTGCATGCTCTAGAGGTAGCAACTATGTGTTATGATCCGGCAACCCCGGAGTGACAATAGTCGGGACCACACCCGGTGATGACTGTAGTTTCAGGAGTTCATGTATTCACTAAGTGCTAATGCTTTGGTCCGGTACTCTATTGAAAGGAGGCCTTAATATCCCTGAGTTTCCAATAGGACCCCACTACCACGGGAGGGTAGGACAAAAGATGTCATGCAAGTTCTTTTCCATAAGCACGTATGACTATAACCATTGCATGATGAATGCCATCCGACATAATTATCCATCATTGATCCATTGCCTACGAGCTTTTCACATATTGATCTTTGCAAAGTTACTTTTCCGCTGCCACTGTTGCAATTGCTACGAAACTACCAGTGTTACTTTTGCCACTGTTACCGTTACTTCCATATTACTTTGCTACTAAATACTTTGCTGCAGATATTAAGGCTTTCAGGTGTGGTTGAATTGACAACTCAGCTGCTAATACTCAAGAATATACTTTGGCTCCCCTTGTGTCGAATCAATAAATTTGGGTTGAATACTCTACCCTCAAAAATTGTTGCGATCCCCCTCCGACAGAGTGCCGGAACAAGGTCTAGATTGCTGGCCGCCGGGATGATGAAGATGGCCACCGGTGATGATTCCCCCCTCCGACAGAGTGCCGGAACAAGGTCTAGATTGGTTTTTCATGGGTACATAGGCTTGCAGCGGCGGAACTTCTGATCTACGGTTACCCCGAGTGTTTTTGGAATATTTGAGAATTTATAGGGCGAAGAGGCGGTGCGGGAGGCCACCGAGGTGGGCACAACCCACCAGGGCGCGCCTGGGCCCCCAGGCGCACCCAGGTGGGTTGTGCCCCCCCTCAGGGCACCCCTCTGGTACATCTTTAGCCCACTGGATGTCTTCTAGTCCAAAAAATCTCCAAAAAGTTTCGCTGCGTTTGGACTCCGTTTGATATTGATTTTCTATGATGTAAAAAACAAGCAAAAATAGCAACTGGCACTGGGCCCTATGTCAATAGGTTAGTCCCAAAAAATGATATAAAGTTGCTATAAAATGATTGTAAAACATCCAAGAATGATAATATAACAGCATGAAAACTTCATAAATTATAGATACGTTGGAGACATATCAGCATCCCCAAGCTTAATTCCTACTCGTCCTCGAGTTGGTAAATGATAAAAGAAATAATTTATGAAGTGTGAATACTAGCAAAGTGCATAAGTTTGATCAATGATAATTTCAATCACTTTTCCTAGCATCATAACAACAATTTTTTCTTATAAAACTTCTCATGTTAAAGTAGCAACCAATTCACATGTTAAGGTTCAAACAATGAATTCCCTTGAAACTCAAGAACCTATGTTCTCAGTCACCAAGCAATTGCAATTCAACTTATTCAACAAAGTCTAAGTAAGAGCTCCACATACTCAATCATCATATAGTCTTCCATGATTGATACTACTCAAAGATATTCCTAGAACAAATGCATCCATCGAGCACACAGAAAGATAGGGGCTTAATATGTCGCCTCCCAACTCATTTATCATAGAGATAATTGTCAACAATAATAAATCATGATCAAATATATTTGACTGGTCATATGTGCCTAGATCTTTCCCCACCACATGATGCTTGCCAACTAGAGAATAATTGAGGTTGAAATGATAATTTATACTATTGACTCTTTGCATAAAAGTAAATACTGAAAAGTAAAAGATAGGCCCTTCGTAAAGGGAAGCATAGGTTGCCATGCGCTTTTTATTTGGATGCCCAAACTCTTAATGCAAAGGAGTGTCAAGTTATATGATATGTCTCCAACGTATCTACATTTCCTAACGCTTTTCCTCTTGTTTTGGACTCTAATTTGCTTGATTTGAATGAAACTAACCCCAGACTGATGTTGTTTTCAGCAGAACTACCATGGTGTTGTTTTTGTGCAGAAATAAAAGTTCTCGGAATGGAACGAAACTTTGCGCGGAATTTTTATACAATAAAAGAGAATTCTGGAGCCAAGAACCACCGGAGGGGGGCACCTGGGTGGGCACAACCCACTAGGACGCGCCTGCCCCCCCCCCCCCAGGTGCGCCGAGGCGGGTTGTCCCCACCTGGTGGCCCTGCAGACCCTGAAACCGATGCTATAAAATCCTATTTTTCAGAAAAAAATCAAGGAGAAAGAATTATCATGATCCACGAGACGGAGCCGCCGTCACCTCCTGTTCTTCATCGGGAGGCCAAATCTGGATTCCATTTGAGGCTCCGGAGAGGGGGGTCTTCATTCTTCATCATCACCAACCCTTCCCCGTCGCCAATTCCATGATGCTCCCCACCGAGAGTGAGTAATTCCTTTGTAGGCTCGCTGGTCGGTGAGGAGTTGGATGAGATTCATCATGTAATCGAGTTAGTTTTGTTAGGGTTTGATCCCTAGTATCCACTATGTTCTGAGATTGATGTTGCTATGACTTTGCCATGCTTAATGCTTGTCACTTTGGGTCCGGGTGCCATGATTTCAGATCTGAACCGTTTATGTTATCACCATTATATCCATGCTCTAGATCCGATCTTGCAAGTTATAGTCACCTACTACGTGTTATGATCCGGCAACCCCGGAGTGACAATAGTCGGGACCACTCCCGGTGATGACCGTAGTTTGAGGAGTTCATGTATTCACCGTGTGTTAATGCTTTGTTCCGGTTCTCTATTAAAAGGAGGCATTAATATCCCTTAGTTTCCAATAGGACCCCGCTGCCATGGGAGGGTAGGACAAAAGATGTCATGCAAGTTATTTCCATAAGCACGTATGACTATTTACGAAATACATGCCTACATTATATTTATGAACTGGAGCCAGTGCCATATCGCCCTAGGTTATGACTGTCACATGATGAATATCATCCAACAAATTACCGATCCAATGCCTATGAATTTATCTTATATTGTTCTTGCTAAGTTACTATTGCCATCGTTACTGTTGCACTTGCTACGAAATTACTGCTATCACTATTACTGTTACCATTGCTGCTGTCACTATTATCAAAACTATCATACTACTTTGCTACTGATCACTTTGCTGCAGATAATTAATCTCCAGGTGTGGTTGAATTGACAACTCAGCTGCTAATACTTACAAATATTCTTTGGCTCCCCTTGTGTCGAATGTATAAATTTGAGTTGAATACTCTACCCTCGAAAATTGTTGCGGTCCCCTATACTTGTGGGTTATCAAGTCCTTTTTCTGGCGCCGTTGCCGAGGAGCATAGCTATATTTGTTGAGTCACTTGGGATTATTATCAATTTATCGCTATGAAGAATCTGAAGGATGCTAAGACTAAGATTTATCCCTCTAAAACGAGGGGAGGTAAGGAACTGCCATCCAGTTCTGCTTTAGATTCACCTTCAGTTATAGGTAAACTTGCAACACCACCACATGCTATTAATCCTGATATGTCGAAAGTTATTTATGATGCTACTTCTACTATGAATGATGCTTATGATGATGCTAGTACCTTGCTTGATGATAATGTGCCACTAGGTAAATTTCTTGATGAAAAAATTGCTAAAGTAATACAAGATGATGTCGTTGAATCTGATGATGAGCTTGAAACTGAAACTCCTGAAACACCTGCTAGAACTAGCCTTCCTAGATATGAATTGCCTAAGATACTGGAAGGCTATGTTATGAATGAGGAGACAACTAGAGATATGCTTGCTTGTAAGGATAGAGATGATCTAGAGAAATTATTATGCAAGTATAAGGAAAAATCTCTGAATGCTAGAATGTAGTATGACCTAAGTTTGCTACCTCACCTATCTTTATTGATGATAAGGATTATGAATTCTCTGTCGACCCAGAGTTAATTACTTCGGTTGAATCTGATCCTTTCCATGGTTATGAAACTGAAACTGTTGTGGCACATCTTACTAAATTGAATGACATAGCCACCCTTTTTACTCATGATGAGAAAACTCGCTATTGCTATATTCTCAAATTATTCCGTTCTCATTAAAGGGTGATGCTAAATCTTGGTACAATAATCTTGCTCCTGGTTGTGTGCGTAGTCCCCAGGATATGATTTATTACTTCTTTGAAAAATATTTTCCTGCTCATAAGAAACAAGCTGCCTTATAGGAAATAATTAACTTTGTGCAAACTGAAGAAGAGAGTCTCCCACAAGCTTGGGGAGGCTTTGCGAGTTACTTAATGCCTTGCCTGATCATCCTCTTAAGAAAAATGAAATACTTGATATCTTCTATAATGGACTAACCGATGCTTCTAGGGATTTCCTAGATAGTTGTGCTGGTTGTGTTTTCAGGGAACGAACTGTTGGACAAGCTGAAGAATTATTGAATAACATATTGAAAAATTATGATGATTGGACTCTTCCTGAACCACCGCCTAAGCCCACTCCAAAGAAGAGGGTATATTATATCTTAGTCCCAAATATATGCAAGAGGCAAAGAAATCTATGAAGGAAAAGGGTATTAAAACTGAGGATGTTAAAAATTTACCTCCTATTGAAGAAATACATGGGCTTAATACACCACCACTACCTAAGGTGGTAGAGGTAAATTCTCTAATGAAATTCAATGCTAATGACAATCCTCACAATATGCACCGTAGCCAATGCCTTTATGAGTTTGAAAACTACATTAGGAAACAAGATCACTTCAATGCAAATGTTATGAAACAATTGAAATACAATTATGATATAATTGCTCGCTTGAGTGACTTGTTATTTAGAATCTCAAATGATGTTAGAGGTGTTGGAAAACATGCTTCTATGGTAAAAACCCAGTTAGAACAAGTTGCTAAATCTCAAAGAGAATTGCTTGATGAAATGAATAACAACATACATGACTTTGATGTTAGAGTTGCAACTAGAGGAGGTAAAATGACTCAGGAACCACTTTATCCTGAGGGACACCCAAAAAGAATTGAACAGGATTCACAAAGGAACAATACCACTGCACCTAGTCCTTCTAAAAAGAAGAAGAAAAAGAAAAATGATAGGACTTTGCATGCTTCTAGTGAACCTGAAGTAGGAAAACCTCCTGATAATGATAATGATGTTTCTATTTCTGGTACTGAAACTCAATCTGTTAATGAACATTCACCTAGTGATAATGGAAAACATAATGCTAATGTTCATGAAGATACTCAACCAAACAATGAAAAAGAACCAGATGATGATGTTGAAATAGAACCAGATGTTGATCTTGATAACCCACAACCCAAGAATACACGATATGATAAAAGAGAAATTATTGCTAGAAAACACGGTAAAGAAAGAGAACCGTGGGTTCAAAAACCTATGCCTTTTCCACCCAAGTCAACTAAAAAGAAAGATGATGAAGAATTTGAACGCTTTGCTGAAATGCCGAGGCCAGTCTTTTTGCGTACTCTCTTGACTGATATCTTAAAAATGCCTCCTTATGCAAAGTACATGAAAGACATCATCACTAATAAGAGAAAAATACCGGAAGATGAAATCTCCACTATGCTTGCTAATTATACTTTTAAAGATGGAGTACCTAAAAAACTTGGAGATCTGGGAATACCAACTATACCTTGCTCCATCAAAATAAATTATGTGAAAAATGCTTTATGTGATTTTGGAGCTGGTGTTAGTGTTATGCCTTTCTCTTATATAAAAGACTTGATTTGAATAAACTCACACCTACTGAAATATCTTTGTAAATGGCTGATAAATCAACTGACATACCTATCGGTATTTGTGAGGATGTGCCCGTTGTTGTTGCTAATGTTACTATTTTGACTGACTTTGTTATACTAATTGAGATGCCCGAGGACGACAACATGTCGATTATCCTTGGTAGACCCTTCTTGAACACTGCAGGGGCTGTTATTGATTGCAATAAAAGCAAGGCCACTTTTCATATCAATGGTAATGAGCATACGCTGCACTTTCCGAAGAAACAATTCCAAGTGAGTGGTATTAATGTTATTGAAAAATCTCCAACAATCACTATTGGAAATTTTCAACTACCTCCACCTACTGTTAAAAAGAAATATCAAATGCTTATTGTTGGGGACATTCATATCCCCTTCGAGGTAACTTAGTGATTTACGAAAGGTCTTCGTTTTCATGCTAATCGAAAGTGGTTATTAATAAGACCTGATCAACCTTATTAATGGATCATTTTTGAGAGGTATGAAGTTGATGAATTTAGTAAGCACTACCTTCTGTCCCTATCTTTTGTTTACTATTTTTATTATTTAAATAATATAAAATGCCATGTTTTGTCTGTTTTCTGAATTTCCCATGCAATAAAAAAATGACCCAAAAATAAAAGTTCTCAGAATGCCCTAAAAATTTTATACGATTTTTTTCTGAATATTTAAGAATTTCTGGTGCAAATAATATCAGAGGGAGGTGCACCAGGTGGGCACAACCCACCTGGGTGCGCCAGGACCCCCAGGCGCGCCCTGGTGGGTTGTGGTCCCCACGTGGGCCCCCTCACTTATCTCTTTACACCACATCATCACCTACCTCTAGAAAAAATTCACCATTGCTTTCTCTCTAGTGTTCTTGCTCTCAAACCTGCGGATTTCGATCTCTTTGCTCGAAGCTCCATTTCCGAAACTGTTTCGGGGGATTGTTGCTTGAAAATTGTACGTGAACATGATGAACCTATTTGGAAGGAGTTCTTCGAGGAGGAGGTCCTCGTGGGCATCCTCTAGTGTCAGCTCTACTCATCGGTCTTATGTTGAACCAAGTGAAAGTTCCATATGAGATGCCTCCACCAAAACATGCTTATGGCCTTGTGATGATTGTATGGTGCGTGTGGGCATTAAGGAGGAATTTGAGCAATATGTTCACAATGCCGGTCTCGGTCCCTACATTTTAGGTAAGTGCGATCAACACCACACTCTCACTGGATCATTTGTTAAAGGATTTAAATTCCATCCCCGTGAGTCTAGGGTGTCATTTAAACTGTATGAAAATCCATTCACCATATCACTAGAGAGTTTTGCTCACCACGGCAAACTCCCATTCTAGGGTTCGCTTGACGAACCGCCGAGGGCTGAGTACCAATCATTCCTGACTAGTCTTTGCTACGGTGAAACGAGGGGAGTGACGCAAGGTAGAATAAAGAGCATTCATTTTCCCACAATTCAGTACTTTGCTTTATTTAATGGGAAATGTATTATAGGCAAACAAGACTGTAGTACACTTTGTGCTCCATACTTGAGCCTCATATGCACCGCTCTCACCGATGATAGGAGTTATAATCTTGGGGCGACTGTTGCACGCAGGTTACAACATAACGCTAATAGTGGCTATTTCTATGGTGGAATTTATGCCACGCGTTTAGCGAGAGAGCTGGGTGTTTCACCTTTGCCCTTTGATCCTATTCTACCCACGCAGTATTTAGACTTTGATGCTATGAAAAGTCATAAGATCCTTAAAGTAGATATTCATAATTTCACCTATAAATTATTGTTTAACCAAGCATCAGTTGTGCACACATATTTGCGTGCGTCTTCTCTTTTTGACTATCACAGCAAGGGAAGATATTTTGTTCTTGAGAGAAAATCCCGAGCTCACAATGCGACGGTTGAGGCAGCACCACATGTCGAGGCATCCGCACCAAGAGCCTCTGTGGGCTACCACTCCGACTACTATCCAGGCTACTGATCGATTTCCACGTTAAGCCAAAAGCCTAAGCTTGTGGGAGTATGTGTTTCTCACCGACATTACATTCATGTTCACACATCTCATTTCAGTTGTCGGTGTTCACACTTTTTCATTGTATTATCCATGCTTAATTTATTTTCTCGCTTTCTTCTTGTGTGTTTGAAAAACCTTAGAAAAACAAAAAAAATAGTTGTAGTTAGTTTACTTCCTATGCATGCTTAGTTGTAGTATTAGGAAGAAAACACAAACAGATTTCCTTGTTCTTCTTTTGCTTTTTGGGAGCTTTCCCGTATAAATAGTTTTTCTCGTTTTTGCCTTTCCCTCTTATTTGCTTGTTCTAGAAAATAGAAAACTGCAAAAATATTTCAGTGTGTTTCTATGAATTTCTTTTCTTTTTATTCGAGTCGTGTTGAGGATATAGACCTTAGAGTCACCCACCAGGAGGGGCCGGGTTACTCATAATGGTCATTGCCAGAAGCCCGGTGCCAAGCTTGAAGACGGTGGGCCAAAGATGGGCTTAAGACTCGGATATGGCTTAAGGCCTGTAGTTACAATCATTATTATGGTAGAACTTGTAGTGTAAGGCAAGAATAGTTGAGAGTCCGAGCAGGACACTCTTATGAGCCGGCCGAGACTCTGAGAGTTGCTGGGCGTCAGCCTCCCTATATAAAGGGACGACCCGGCAGCGGTTTAGGGACAAGAAAAGATCTCATCGAGAGCCAGGCATAAGCGATTTAGCTCCCTGGTCATCGAAACCCTAATCAATACCACCTCAACTGGACGTAGGCTTTTACCTTCACCGTAAGGGGCCGAACCAGTATAAACCCTCGTGTTCCTTGTCCCGTTAACCCCTTCAAGCTTCCTAGCGGCGATGGCTCCACGACTAAGTCCTAGCTTGAGGACATCTGCCGTGACAATTCCACGACAGTTGGCGCCCACCGTGGGGCCAGCGCACGGTGGATTTGAGTTCTTGAAGGGCAGCTTCGAAGGGCTCAAGGGATACATTGTGGGCCGGATGACCAAGAGTCGTCGCGGCAAGCTCTACATCGACGATGCAAACTGGGGCCCCGACGCCGGCTCAATTGAGTACGGGTACCGGGTTCCCTTCGGCGGAATTCATGTTTTCATTGGCAAGATTGGTGAGCCGGGCCCTGAGCCGGATCTCTGCGCCGATCTCATCGAGACGGCTCAGCGCGCACGACCCGCCCGGGCCCGGCCTGCCTTAAAGCATGCTTTTGTGGGATGTATCCATGGAGGGCTCTCTGATCGATCTGGATCTGGTGATGAGACGGCCGCCGGCCCTGATGGCGAGTCGTCCACAGATGAGTCAAACTCGTTGTATCAACTTCAAGATGGCAGGCTCATGGGTTGTTTCGATGGTGATAGTATTCCGGACCCGGTTGAGCCGCCAAGTCAGGTTGGAGTCTTTATGGCCGGTGCACAGCCTGTTCAGAACCCTGCTGCTGGAGTGGGAAACCCGGTGCCCTCGCCGGCTCAGGTGCTGATGGATTTCACGGACAAGATGACGGCCCTGTTGACCGCCGCGGTCGACCCGGCGGATCAAGCTCAGCATGATGCGGAGGTGGCGCAGTTAAAGTTGGATCTAGTGAAAGCTAAGGAGGATCTGGCAGCGGAAGGGATCAGGATCTGGTAGTCCTTCCGGCTCACGATGGATCAGAACGCGTCCAATGAGGTCATGAGAAGGAGGCATCAAAAAGCCCAATCTCGACTCCCTCCGGTTTACGATCCTCGGAACCTCTTCAACACGCCAGGTGTAGGGTCTAGTAACCCGCCAGGGGTCATAGTGCCCGGGTCTGGGACCCTGTTCAGCCACAAGTGATGGGGCCTCCCCGGGTAAACCCTGCCCCGCCTCAGTATGTGCCAATACCACCGGGTCATTACGCTAACCCGCTGGAGAACATGGTCGCCGCAGCAGCGCGGCTGGCAGCCCTCCCAAATGATGGCGACTCTCCAACGGCTATTGAAACCCGCCGGGTCAGGGAACTCCTTCAGACAGCACTGGCGCAACAAGAGGCGTACTCCTACAGCCGGGACATGATCCACTCGACCCCTCGTCTAGGCCGGAGCCCGAGTTACAGCAGACACATGGTCTCAGCGACCGGCTCAAGTAACGTCCGACGCCATGACCCGCCCTCTGGCCATGGCCCGGCTCATAACGGAGCCTTTGATGCAGCAGACCAAGACAGAGTGCGGCAAGAGGCGGAGCAGGTGCCTCAATTGACGGCTTACCAGATTCCCCCGGCTTACCTGACGACGTCTGTCGACGTGGGTATCCCCACCAGGACTGGGGGTGTCCCTTGTTTAGTACCAGCTATCCGCAATGAACGTCTACCCAGGGACTTCAAAGGCCCTAGGAAGGTGCCTAATTACACGGCTGACTTACAACCCGCAGCCTGGATCGAGAGTTACGAGATGGCCATGGAACTGCTGGAGGTCAGTGAGGCGGCAATGGCCAAGTACTTCACCATGATGTTAGATGGGACTGCCCGCACTTGGTTGAAAGGGCTACCACCGAATTCCATCGGGTCTTGGGCTGAGCTGAAAGCCCGGTTCATCCAAAACTTCAAGGATACCTGTAGGCAGTCTATGTCAATTGTGGATTTGACTAACTATAAGCAGCAGGAGGGTGAATCCACGACACATTGGGTTCGCCGGGTCAAGGAGATCATACATTCATCAGATAATATGGATGCCGGCTCTGCAGTCTTAATGTTGGAACAGAATTGTCGCTTCGTGCCCCTGAAGATGAAACTCGGGCGGCTTAAGCGCGACTGCAATGATATGGGTACACTGATGGCGGCTCTCGTCAAGTACGCTGATTCTGATGGTACCAAGGATCCCGCTTCAGATGACGAAAGGACAGGGAAGGGAAAGAAGAATGACAATGGCAAGGGTCATCAGCATAACCCGGGGAACCAAGGAGGCGGCAAGCGCAAGGCCGATGGCAGCCTAGAGTTTGTGGCCAACGCTAGTTATGGGGTAATAGCCAGAGACGCAAGGGAGGCCCCCTCCCCGAGGCGGCGGGTCAGGACCGACGCTGGAGCAACTGTTGAATGAGCCTTGTCCACGGCATGGCTCTAGAGAGAAGCCAGCAACTCATCTATGGAAGGATTGTGCAATCATGAAGGCCTTTAAGAATTCCAACGCCTTTAACGGCAATAATGGCCCGGGCGGCGGCTCAGGCGCCGGCGGCTTTCATGGCCCGGGCGGCGGCTCAAATTCTAATCCTCAGAACGGTCAAGGGGGCTTCAATCAGCAGTCTGGCCAGGGTCATCAACAGCAGCAGGGGGTTATCAGACCAATCCAAAGCAGCTTAGCGGTGGGCAGTATCATGTGTTTACCACCAGTCTGTGTAAGCGAGATCAGAAGCTTCATAAGAGGGCTGTGAACGCTGTTGAGCCGGCGGTTCCACGCTACTTGCGGTGGTCTGAGCAGCCTATAGTGTGGAGTAGGGAGGATCACCCTCCCCGGGTGGATAATCCGGGTCACTTGGCCTTGGTGGTGGCTCCTCAGGTGGGAGGATATAAGTTTACTAAGGTACTCATGGATGGAGGCAGCAGCATCAACATCCTCTATTATGAGATGTTCCGTCGTATGGGGTTGATTGATAAGAACCTCAGCCAGTCAAACACTATTTTCCACGGTGTGGTACCTGGTAAGTCGGCTTATCCAGTCGGCAAGATCGAGTTGGAAGTGGCCTTTGGAGATGAGCACAACTACAGGGTGGAAAAATTGACCTTTGAGGTGGTCAAGATAAGAAGTCCGTACCATTCCATATTTGGGCGGCCGGCTTACGCCAAGTTCATGGCACGGCCGTGTTACGTGTATTTACAGCTCAAGATGCCGGGTCATAATGGGACCATTACGGTTCACAGCAACCGGAAGGTAGCTTTGGAGTGTGAGGAAGGCGATGCAGCTTATGCAGAATCTGTTTGCGCAACAGAGGAGTTAAAGTTTTACAAAGACAACGTTGACCCAACAGACATGACCTCTCTGAAAAAGCCGACTACGGAGCATGAGCCGGCGATGAAATTTAAGTCGGCTGATGAGACTAAACTTGTTGATTTCGTTCCAGGAGATTCATCTCAGCAGTTTAGCATCAGTGCCAATTTGGATCCAAAATAGGAAAGCGCGCTCATCGAGTTCATCCGTGAGAATAGGAACATTTTTGCATGGAAGCCGTCTGACATGCCAGGTGTACCTAGAGAACTCGCTGAGCACACTCTCAATGTTGATCCGAAATTTAAGCCGGTCAGGCAGTTCCTTAGGCGGTTTAATGAAGAGAGACGGAAAGCTATTGGCGAAGAGGTGGCCCGGCTCTTGGCAGCCAGGTTTATTGTTGAAGTTTTTCACCCAGAATGGTTAGCTAACCCGGTGCTCGTGCTTAAGAAGAACGACACTTGGCGGATGTGTGTGGACTACACGGACTTAAACAAGGCGTGTCCGGCTGATCCTTTTGCCCTTCCCCGTATTGATCAAATCATTGATGCTACGGCGGGTTGTGAACGTTTAAGTTTCTTGGATGCTTATTCTGGATATCATCAGATCAAAATGGCAGTTAAGGACTAGGAGAAGATGGCGTTCATCACTCCCTTTGGAGCCTTCTGCTATGTATATATGCCCTTTGGACTCAAGTGTGCACAGGCGACTTATCAGCGTTGCGTGCATAACTGTCTTCATAACCAGATTGGGCGCAATGTTCATGCTTATGTGGACGATATTGTGGTTAAATCTATAAAGGAGGAAACCCTGATAGATGATTTGAGGGAAAACTTTGATAATCTCCGGGTTTACAAGATGATGCTTAACCCGGCCAAGTGTGTTTTTGGTGTTCCTGGAGGCAAACTCTTGGGTTTCTTGGTTTCTGACAGAGGCATTGAAGCTAACCCGGAGAAGATCAAGGCCATCACCTCCCTGGCTAAGCCGGTGTGTATAAATGATGTTCAACGCTTGGCGGGTCGCATCGCTACTTTAAGCTGGTTTATAAGCCGTTTGGGTGAGAAGGCCATGCCATTATATCAGTTGATGAAGAAAACTGATAACTTTGTCTGGAATGATGCAGCTAATACTGCCTTTGAGGATTTGAAGAAGCAGCTGGCAGAGCCCCCAGTCCTTGCTGCTCCGGTTGATAAGGAGCCCTTATTACTGTATGTGGTGGCGAACACACGAGCTGTCAGTGTGGCTGTGGTGGTGGAGCGTAAGGAAGAGGGTAAGGAGCATCCGGTTCAACAGCCGGTTTATTATGTCAGCGAAGTGCTCATTGAGTCCAAGCAGCGATATCCGCATTGGCAGAAGCTTGTTTATGGTGTGTTCATGGCAAGCCGGAAGCTTAAGCATTATTTCCAGGGTCACCCCATCACTGTGGTCAGTTCTGCCCCCCTTGGAGATATCATTCAAAATAGAGAGGCCACGGGGAGAGTGGCTAAGTGGGCTATAGAGCTCGGACCTCATGGTCTGAAATATGTGCCACGCACTGCTATTAAGTCTCAAGCTCTGGTGGATTTCATCAATGATTGGACAGAGTTACAAGTGCCCGAACAAAAGCCGGATAACACATATTGGACTATTCACTTCGATGGGTCCAGGCAGTTGGAGGGCTCGGGGGGCTGGAGTCGTATTGGCTTCCCCTAAGGGTGACAAGTTCCATTATGTGCTACAATTGATGTTTCCTTGTACCAATAATGCAGCGGAGTACGAGGCCTTGCTCCACGGTCTTCGGATGGCTAAGGAGATGAGCTTGAGCCGGGTAAGGTGTTTCGGTGACTCAGACTTGGTGGCTCAACAAGTATCAGGCAAGTGGGACTCTAAGGACCCTCTCATGGCGGCTTATCGCCGCGAAGTTGATGCCATTGCTGGGCACTTTCAGGGCTACCAAGTAGAGCACATTGATCGCAGGAAGAACGAGGCGGCTGATGCCCTAAGCCGGCTGGGCTCTCAGCGAAAGCCGGTGCCGCCTAATACTTTCCTGGATGTCCTGTATAACCCTTCTGTTAAGTTGCCTACAGAGGAAGACTTGGCTGTCCCTGACCCGGAGGCACGACTGGTGGCGGCTCTCCACATCATACCGGACTGGAGAATGCCCTATCTGGCTTACATGACCCGGGGAGAGTTGCCTGAGGATGAAACTTTGGCCAGACAAATAACCCGGCGGGCTAAGTCAATGATTGTTATCAATGGCGAGTTGCATCACCGCAGTGTTACGGGAGCATTCCAGCGTTGTGTCTCCCCTGAGGAAGGTCAAGAGATCTTGCGTGAGATTCATGAAGGGGATTGTGGCCATCACGCCGGCTCAAAATCTCTTGTGGCCAAGGCTTTTCGTCATGGTTTTTATTGGCTGACGTCTCATGCTGATGCGGAGGACTTGGTCAGTAAATGTGATGGTTGCCAAAGGTTCTCACGACGGGCTCATGTGCCGGCTCAGGAGCTGAGGATGATCCCAATTACTTGGCCCTTTGCGGTCTAGGGGCTTGATATGGTTGGGCCTTTTAAAAGGTCCAAAGATAAGAAGACCCACCTCTTGGTGGCAGTTGACAAATTTACCAAGTGGGTTGAAGGGGAGCCAGTTAGCAAATGTGATGCAGCCACGGCGGTTCAATTTATGAAAAAAGGTGATTTTTCGCTTTGGCTTTCCACACAGCATTATAACTGACAATGGCACCAATCTATCCAAAGGTGCCATGGAAGAATTTTGTCAACGAGAGGATATCCGACTTGATGTCTCCTCAGTGGCTCATCCTCAATCCAATGGTCAAGCTGAGAGAGCTAATCAGGAGATTCTGAAGGGCATCAAGCCCCGGCTTTTGGTCCCTTTGCAACGGACGCCGGGTTGTTGGGTGGAGGAGTTGCCCTCCGTGTTATGGAGCATCAACACTACTCCTAACAGGTCTACAGGTTTTACGCCTTTCTTCATGGTTCATGGGGCAGAAGCAGTCCTCCCCAGTGACATCCGTCATGACTCGCCTCGAGTGGCGGCTTATGTTGAGGCGGATAATGAGCAGGCGCGCCAAGATGCTCTTGACTTGTTGGACGAACAGCGTGATGTGGCAGCAGCCCGCTCAGCGATTTACCAACAAGACTTGCGCCGTTATCATAGTCACCGGGTTAAATCCCTGGTCTTCCAGGAAGGCGATCTCGTGCTCCGGCTCATCCAAGATCAAACAGATGCGCACAAGCTATCCCCGCCTTGGGAAGGGCCCTTTGTGGTCAGCAAGAATTTGCACAACGGGTCATATTACCTCATTGACATTCGGGAGCACAAAGATTCACGTAAGTCGGAGGAAGAGACCCGTCGGCCGTTGAACATAGCTCAGCTTGGGCCTTACTACACTTGAGCCACCGGCTCTCATAATGTACATATTTCTCTCAGCCATGTATATATTATGATAAGCAATAAAGCAGGACCTCTGTCCTTTTTTCTTCTCCAAATGTGCATGTGTTGTTTTCATTGCAAGATTACATGATAACTTGAAGGAGGATCCGGCTTATGATTGTATTCAAATCTAGCCGTCAATAATAAGGTCACTTGGGGGCTTCCTGTTCAAACATAGGTCGTATTCGAACCAAAGAGAACATAGCTGTCGATACCCATTTGATTGGCAAAGTGCCGAGCTCATTGGGGAGTTTTCTTTGATCATATTTGAATCTTAGTTTAACCCCTTTGGGAGCCGACGTGGATCGTATTCGAATCAGCGTCGTTAAACAAATCTTAAAATCACTTGGGGGCTTCCTGTTCAAACATGGGCCGTATTCGAACCAAAGAGAACATAGCTGTCGGTACCCTCTTGATTGGCATCGCCACACCCACTGGGTGCTATATGATCGTATTCGAATCCTAGCATAACCCCTTTGGGCCGGGTCTCTGGTCGTATTCGAACCGGAAGTCCCTAAGTTCTTCTGCTTTATAGCAAGTTTCTTCTGATTATTTCAAAGTGTGTACGGCCGGGTCTCACTTTGCCGGCTTAACTTTGATTTACAGTGATTAGTTGAACACAATGGGCGTTATTCAGACAGGTAAGCCGGAATTGAGGTACCAACCTTATTACCCGGGTTATTTAAACCGGAAGTATGCTTGCAGGCCGCTAAGTGTGTTATTACGGCTGTATTAAGGACATAATTGGGGACTAGTCTTTTTTTAATTCATATTCCGGGTTATATATCTAAAACCTATGATTCTCAGTGCGGTGAGCCGCCTAGAGACTTGTGATTTGTCCTTCTATGCAGGATAGTCGAAGGCAACTATTTTGAGCTTAAGGAAAATAAATAATTGATTACGACCCGAAGAAATATAAATGAGACAACTTCAATAGACTTCAGCATTCAATGCGTGCACGATGGCACGGCAAAGATAAAGTGTTGGTCCTACTCTATTACAAGACTCATTGAGTCCAAAAGGGTGAGGCATTGTTTGATAAGCCGCCAGCAGAGTTACGATGCTTGCTGGGTTGAAGTCTCCGGCTCATCCCTCTCTTCTCCTCCGGCTGTTCCCGAGACCTGGAAAGTTGATGACTTCCAGTCGATGTCGCTCAGAGCTTCAAATTGAGCTTCCTCGTCAATCAACCCCGCCGTGTCAATCTCCGGGGCGAAGGTGTGTTTGCGAGTCAGCGGGATTAAGCTGAGGGCCTCATAGCGCGGAGTGGGGATCCTCTGATTCTCTGCATCGTAACCCGGCTGATACTTAGTCAGATCTGTATCATTGCCATTCAGAGTGGCCACCGGGCGTACGATCTTCACGCAAGCTGCGAAGTCCTTCTGGTCGAAGGCGGTGCCGTCTTCCTTCAAACTGGGGTAGCCCAGAGCGATGTCCGCCGGGTCTAGCTCTGGAAGGAACGCCTTAGCCCGGCTTAGAGCCGCTATGGCTCCGGCTCTTGCAGAGGCCCGTCGCAGCTCTTGGATGCGTTGAGGAAGAACGGCGAGCCGACGAAGAACCTCAGCCAGGTGAGTCGGCACCTCGTTGGATAGGGCCACCACAGCCAGAGCACGCTGTGACCCGGTGTAGAGTTGCTCCACCAGGGTGTACACGGCTTTCAGCTTGGTTACCACGCTTTGGTTGAGGTTGGCGCTTCTGGGACCTGTTTAACAGAATAAGATAAGCCGCCGACAAGGATGAGTTATGAGATATACAGATTCTAAACTTGATGAAAGCTGGTGAGATGACTTACCGAAGATTGCGGCAACCATCTGGGACACTTGGCGCTTTAAGCCGGAGAGTTCGGCGGTCTTCTCTGAGAGAGCCTTCTCCGCCTGTTCGGCCCGGCTCACCAGAGTGGCCTTCTCTTCGGCCCAGGCTCTCCGTTTAGCATCAAAGTCTGTCTTCAGCTTTTCTCGCGCAGCAATGCTGGACACAAATTTGGCGTTTGCTTTCCGGGTCTCCGTCTCTTGCGTCTTCAGAGGGGTCTTGAGATCAGCGATGTCAGCTTCAAACTTCTTGCCAGCAGCCTGCATAATTTCCGGGTTATAGCATGAACAGTTACTATGCAAATTTAAAAGTCCCAAGCGTTTTCCAAGCAAAGACACTTGGCACTTGGGGGCTAATGCGTATCGAACGTTCCTATCTACAAATTTCCGGTTCATGGAAGTAAGCCGGAACTTAAGTCTATAACATATTCAATCATAAGTCGTCGACTTGGGGGCTAGCATGGTAAAGGTAACTATGCAGTAAGTAAGAAGACAGAAGAGTGATACTTCAGACTTCTGTTGAATCTGGTTCACCATGGCGATCTCTATGTCCCGGCTCTTGTGCACTTGGTTGATATAGCCGGAGATGACCTCTCCGATGCTCAGATTGGCATAATCGGTGAGGTCCAGATTGGCCCGGTGGCGCCCTAACAACTCCTCCTTAGCGGAGCACTTGGCCAGCGCAGTAGGTCTCCCCGGCTCAACATATTCCGTCCGGGTGATTACTACATCCGGGTCATCTGCTGGTTGAGCCGAGCTGGAGGCCTCCGGGTTAGCAGAAGCTTCTGCTATGGGCTTGTTGGTTGGAGGAGCGGCCTCAGGAGCAGAGGCAGCTGGCGGTTCTTGAGCGGCTACCTCTGGCTCAGGCAAGTCCGGCTCATCGACCAGCTTGTTCTTCTTCGCCCTTTTGCTGAGTTTTGCTTGGGCACTGAAAAGACAGAAAGGTTAAGCACAATAGTGTAAGTAAAGACAAAGTACAACATGAGATGATTATCATTACCCGGGCACGGTCTTGAAAGCCGGCAGATTCGACTGCATAGAGTCGCCAGAAGAGGGGGAAGTTTCCTGATAATTTGAGTCAGAAGAGTTGAGCGGTTGACGTATAACACCTGCCAAAGGATGAAAAGGGTACAACTTTGAGATCACCTCGGTCCGGCGTTTCCTCGATGCGTCAGGTAACCCGGAGGAGAGGTCAGTGTCTTTGTTGGTCCGGGTGTGCCGCCGGCTTTCATGAACCTGTCGCTTCAAAATAAATTGAGGATCTTGATAAGCTAAAGGATGTGAAAAGCTTACTTTCCGGGTTACTCTTCGGACTTTCAGCCTTGGCAAGGGCTCCGAGTCGGAGGAAAGTGACATTACCTCTTCAACCACCAGGTTACTTGCTCCGGTGTCATCCTGTTGATAAATAGAATTGATAAGGTGGACAGAAATAAATAACAGATATAGCAAGAGCTTACAGGTTCAGGGGTTACCTCTGACTCGGAGCTGTCGCTTAATTGCATCAGCTCTGAAGCAGTAGGCCTACTTCCCTTCTTACGGGGAGCAGCTTTCTTGGCGGCTTTCTTCGCTTTCCTGGCCTTCTTGGCCGCCTCATGGTCATATTTCACCTTCCAGAACTTGTCATCGGCTTGAAAAATACAAGGATGATTTCTTAAAGATTCAGATGACGGTTATCTACAGAAGAAGATAAAATGTTCAGATCAGCGGCTTACCGCTGGGGCTGGGTTGGTCTTCCAGAAGGGGGCTAACCCGGTCCTCCCGCAGTCTGCCAGGCTCTCGTTCAAAAGAGCCTTGGTCATATCCTCAGCAACATCTTCAGGGAGATCGTTGCGGCTGTGTCTCTGGGGGTCATCCTTTCGGCCCGTGTACTCGCACATTAAGCCGGGGCGGCGGCTCAATGGGATCACCCGCCACGAGATCCAGACCCAGACCAGATCGATTCCGTTGAGACCATTGCCCAGGAGAGCCTTGATCTTGTTGATGGTGGGGAGCAGAGGTTGGCGTTCCGCCTGAGTTAACTTGTCAGACAGCGGGTGAGTTGGCTCCAGACGTGAAGGGCGAAAGCCGGGCAGCGGGCTCTCGTCAGCCGGTGATGTGTCTTGGTAATAGAACCATGTCTGGTTCCAGTCCTGTGGGTGACTCGGCGGCTCGGCGTAAGGGAAGAGGCAGTCTCTCTGTCGCTGAATGGAGATTCCGCCGAGTTCCAAACTTGGCCCGTTGGCGCACTCGTTCTGGCGGTTCAGGTAGAAGAGCCCTCTGAAGAGCAGCAGGCTGGGCTCTTCTCCAAGATAAACCTCGTAGAACACTTGGAAATTGCATATGTTGGACACCGAGTTGGGTCCTATATCTTGTGGCCGCAGGTCAAAGAAGTTCAGCACGTCTCTGAAAAACTTTGAGCCGGGCGGTGCGAAGCCCCGGCTCATATGATCCGCAAAAATCACTACCTCCCCGTCCTTGGGCAGTGGTCTCTCTTCTGACAGGTCAGGGGCACGGTAAGACATGACGTCTTTCTTAGGCAGGTAGCCTGACTTGACAAAATCTGCTAAAGTCTCGTTGGTGACATTGGACTTCATCCAATTGCAAGTGATGGAGGCTTTAGGAGCTTTGGGAGGCATGGTGAAAGTCGGCAGCCTATGATAAAAGGAAACGTCCGGTTTAATTATAAGCCGGAGGAAATTTACAGTTCAATGTTAAAGTGGCGGCTTATGGAGGGGACTAATGACATATATCTAGGTGCATCAGGTTATTTAAGCCGCCCAAGGTATTGAGAGTAATTCGATTGTCTACGGCCTTATCACAGATGAGCCGGAAAATTCTATGGCGCATGGTCTCCTTTGAGCCGGAAGGTCCTACGGCGCATGGTTTCTTTAAACCGGAATTGTAAACCGCCATGACTCAACAAGTGTAGTTTTTTACTAAGTGTGGTGAAAACAGGTTTCACACATGGCAGTAAATAATTTGGATCAAAATGGTCGGTCAAAAGGAAAGTTGCTAGACCTAAAAACAGACGCAGGAGAAGTTCTTGGGCTTGAACGAGGCCTGTATGCAGTAAAAAGAGGTCTGCTTGCATTTGAAATGAGTGCTAAACAGCCGCCGCAGTGGTTCTATACAAGGCTAAGATCAAAAAAGGGCTGTAAAAATGAAAACTACCGGAGCTTGCGGGCGATGGCGAAGAACACGGAAGAACGGGATGAACCCTACTGCAGATCTGTTCTACGGGGTGGCCAGGACTTACAGGTGCTGGTGAGTTGCGGAGGTCGCCGCCGTTTTCTCTGGACACAACAAGTTGATGCAGCGGCCGGAGTTGGTGAGGAGGAGGAGACCCGCGGCGGCGACAACAACGGAGCTCGAGCGGAGAAACAGTGGCGCGAGGAGGAAGACGAGTGGCTGAAGGCCCGTCGGGCCGGGCTATTTATAAGGGCGAGCTCATAAGTGGGCGCGAGAAACGAGGAGACCACGGCGTGGTTATCTCCTCATGAAACGCCTCGATTTTCGGGATGGCAGTAAAGATAAGATCCGTTGCGGATCTGGTGGAGTAAAAAACGGACTTAATGGAAGATGACGTCACGGCGGATTACCCGGAGTCCAGAGGATGACGTCACGCCGGGTTATGGCCTTCACACAATTATAAGCCGGAGATTTTTCTGCTGAAAGGATTGAAGATTGACATGAGCCGGCTCAAACCAATCTGGGGCCTAATGTTGAGGATATAGACCGTAGAGTCACCCGCCAGGAGGGGCCGGGTTACTCATAATGGTCATTGCCAGAAGCCCGGCGCCAAGCTTGAAGACGGTGGGCCAAAGATGGGCTTAAGACCCGGATATGGCTTAAGGCCTGTAGTTACAATCATTATTATGGTAGAACTTGTAGTGTAAGGCAAGAATAGTTGAGAGTCCGAGCAGGACACTCTTATGAGCCGGCCGGGACTCTGAGAGTTGCTGGGCGTCAGCCTCCCTATATAAAGGGACGACCCGGCAGCGGTTTAGGGACAAGAAAAGATTTCATCGAGAGCCATTCATAAGCGATTTAGCTCCCTGGTCATCGAAACCCTAATCAATACCACCTCAACTGGACGTAGGCTTTTACCTTCACCGTAAGGGGCCGAACCAGTATAAACCCTCGTGTTCCTTGTCCCGTTAACCCCTTCAAGCTTCCTAGCGGCGATGGCTCCACGACTAAGTCCTAGCTTGAGGACATCTGCCGTGACAATTCCACGACAAGTCGTACCAAGGAGAAGGCCGTCTCATATGCATAATTGTTTATCTAACAAAGAGCCCATTTCCCCTTGTCTTCTCCTGTTGAATAAATTGTTTGCAGATTCCAGCTTAGTCCATGGCACTCTTGCACTATTATTATTTTCACATCGTTCGGTCGTGCAAGTGAAAGTCAATAATGACAATATTCGATGAACTGGTCGTGGCAGAGAGAAACGGGTATGAACTCGACTTGTTCTGTTTTTGTAAATATGTTTAACCTAGTATCCATGATTTAGCCCATTATGATTAAACATGTTTGCAATGACAATTAGAGATTATAGTTTCTCATGCCATGCATAAGTAGCTAGGAGTGGATAATGATTTATCTTGGATATCAACATTGTGTTAAAATGATTGTGATGTAGTATGATGATATGGTATCCTCCTCTGAATGTTCGAGTGGCTTGACTTGGCACATGTTCATGCATGCAGTTGAATCAAAACCAACATAGCCTCTATTACATTTATGTTCATGGTGTTCATATCCTACTGATGCTAGTGTCCAATGTTACTTATGCATAATGCATGTTCATGACCGTTGTTGCTCTCTAGCTGGCCGCTTGTCAACCTATTTGCTAGGCTTCGCCTGTACTAAGTGGGAATTCTGCTTGTACATCCAAAACCTTGAATCAAGTTATTCCAGATGAGTCCACCATACCTACCTATATGCAGTATTACCCTGCCGTCTAAGTAAATTTGCATGTGCCACCTCTAAAAACGTCAAATAAATATCCTTTTTGTGTGCCTGGATCGTTCATGGAATGACAGGAGGTGCTTGGTATCTTCCATGCTAATCGGGTTATTCTTAGGTCGAGTGTTTATTCACTTGCCATCGCACGAGAAAAGGGCGGTAATAGGGATTCCCAGTCCCTAACTCAAAAATGCAAATAATTAAACAGAACTCCGCCGGGACTATTGTTGGTATGGACGGCACACGTTGTTTCGGACAAGCCGTGGAGTGTGATTGATGGTGGAGGGGGAGTAAACCTTTACTTTTATCGCTTGGGAATGCCACTAGCGTGCTTAGCATGGAAGATATTGATACCTGATGGTCGTGAAGTAAATGAGAAGGGTGCATGTCACAAAATAGCATTTACCTCTGTTTTAAAAACTTGAGCTCTCACACCTCTGCAAATCACTGCTTCCCTCTGCGAAGGGACTATCCATTTACTTTTGTGTTGCGTCATCACCTTCAAAAATAAGCGCCGGAACCTGAGAGATCTGTTGTCATGTTGATGCATTGTGTGTAGCTAATGTTGGGTGCATCATGACTAGATCTTTTCTACCATGAATTACAATGTCTAGTCGCTGCTTGAACTTTGGAGGTGCTCTGCATTTATGTTTTGCGGTCTCAGAAAGGGCTAGCGAGATACCACTATTGTCATATTATATCATGGTTGTTTTGATAACGTGTTGCTGTTTGAGATATCTTATTATTGCTCGCTAGTTGATTATGTCATTGATGTGAGTTAATATAATTGTTAAGAGTTATGGTCGACATGGTTAGTTATAATGATGGCTGAAAACATGGGTGCTGTTTAAGCTTATTTATGCAAACAAGAGCAAAAGAGTTTGTAAAAGTTTTTCTTTTTCACATTCAGTTTGTCAACTGAATTTCTTGAGGACAAGCAAAGGTTTAAGCTTGGGGAGTTGATACGTCTCCAACGTATCTACTTTTCCTAATGCTTTTCATCTTATTTTGGACTCTAATTTGCATGATTTGGATGAAACTAACCCTGGAGTGACGTTTTTTCAACAAAACTACCATCGTGTTGTTTTTGTGCAGAAATAAAAGTTCTGGGAATGGAACGAAACTTTGTGAGGAATTTTTATATAATAAAAGAGAATTTTTGGAGCCAAGAGCCACCGGAGGGGGGCACCTAGGTGGGCATAACCCACCAGGGTGCACCTGCCCTCCCAGGCGTGCCCAGGTGGGTTGTCCCCACCTGGTGGCTCGCAGGCCCTGAAACCAACGCTATAAAATCCTATTTTTCTAGAAAAAAATTAGGGAGAAAGAATTATCGTGATCCATAAGACGGAGCCGCCGTCACCTCCTCTACTTCATCAGGAGGCCAGATCTGGAGTCCGTTTCAGGCTCCGGATAGGGGGGTCTTCGTTCTTCGTCATCACCAACCCTTCTCCATCGCCAATTCCATGATGCTCCCCACCGGGAGTGAGTAATTCCTTCATAGGCTCGCTGGTCGGTGAGGAGTTGGATGATATTCATCATGTAATCGAGTTAGTTTTGTTAGGGCTTGATCCCTAGTATCCACTATGTTCTGAGATTGATGTTGCTATGACTTGGCCATGCTTAATGCTTGTCACTTTGGGCCCGGGTGCCATGATTTCAGATCTGAACCATTTATGTTATCACCATTATATCCATGTTCTAGATCCGTTCTTGCAAGTTATAGTCACCTACTACGTGTTATGATCCGGCAACCCCAGAGTGACAATAGTCGGGACCACTCCCGGGGATGACCGTAGTTTGAGGAGTTGATGTATTCACCGTGTGTTAATGCTTTGTTCCGGTTCTCTATTAAAAAGAGGCCTTAATATCCCTTAGTTTCCAATAGGACCCCGCTGCCACGGGAGGGTAGGACAAAAGATGTCATGCAAGTTCTTTCCATAAGCATGTATGACTATTTACGAAATACATGCCTACATTATATTTATGAACTGGAGCTAGTGCCGTATCGCCCTAGGTTATGACTGTCACATGATGAATATTATCCAACAAATTACCGATCCAATGCCTACGAATTTATCTTATATTGTTCTTGCTAAGTTACTACTGCCATCGTTATTGTTGCACTTGCTACAAAATTACTGCTATCATTGTTACTGATACCATTGCTGTTGTCATAATTATCAAAACTATCATACTACTTTGCTACTAATCACTTTGTTGTAGATAATTAATCTCCAGGTGTGGTTGAATTGACAACTCAGTTGCTAATACTTACAAATATTCTTTGGCTCCCCTTGTGTCGAATCTATAAATTTGGGTTGAATACTCTACCCTCGAAAACTGTTGCGATCCCCTATACTTGTGGGTTATCATTATATTGCCCCTTATGATAGAAACTTTATTATGCAGTCCATCGCATTTATTACTTTGCCATCACAAATTCGTGCAACGCTCAATTTTCCCTTACAGTAAAAGATCAAACATATTTATGAGCAATTTTTATTGCTTTATGCACCGATGACAACTTACTTGAAGGATCTTATTCAATCCATTGGTAGGTATGGTGGACACTCATGGCAAGAAATTGGGTTTAAGGGTTTTTGGATGCACAACTAGTATCTCTACTTAGTATGAAGTTTTGGCTAGCAAAAGATCCTAGGCAAACACCACGTGTTGGAGGATCTATGACAATACAACTTCTATGCAAATATACACAACCATAACTCATTACGTTGTCTTCCTTGTCCAACTTCAACTAATTTGCTCAAGTTTGAAAATAATTAATGGGTATTCACAATCATAGAAGATGTCCAAGATAATATATTTGCATGTGAAAGTTCCCTTCCTTATAGTAATCATTCATTAAATTGCTTGTATGACCAATATTGTGATTTTCAAGCTTCAAAAGATTTCACTTTCTAAACCCAAATTGAAGCTACCACTAGGCATGATATGAACATATAATTTCAACTTCATGATATTCAATTCATTCAACAATTTACTCATAGGATATAAGTGAAGCACAAGAGTAAATGACAAGTTACTCCAAAAAGATATAAGTAAAGATCAAGCGAGTAGTTAAGTAAATGGGTAGCTAACTGAGGACTCTCTCTTATTTAAAACTTTCAGATCTAAGTATTTTGTTAAAACAGCAAGCAAAACAAAATAAAATGAAATTCTAGAATGGCACACATCATGTGAAAAAGCAAAAACTTAGGCTCAACCGAGGCTAACCGATAATTGTTGATGAAGAAAAGTGGGATGCCTACAGGGGCATCCCCAAGCTTAGATGTTTGAGACTTCTTGGAATATTAACTTGGGATGCCTTGGGCATCCCCAAGCTTGAGATTTTGTGTCTCCTTAATTCCTTTTATATCACGGTTTCCCTAAATCTTAAAAACTTCATCCACACAAAACTCAACAAGAACTCGTGAGATAAGTTAGTATAAACCAATGCAAAAACCTCATTATTCTCTACTGTAGCAAATCACTAAAATTATTATTCAACATTGAATACTAAATGCCTATGCATATTTAATACTCCTATCCTCAAATAGAATCATTAAACAAGCAAACATATGCAAACAATTCAAACATAACAGCAATCTGCCAAAACAGTACAGTCTGTAAAGAATGCAAGAGTATCAATACTTCTTTAACTCGAAAAATTATGAAAATTTACCAAACTGTATAAAATTTATCAGAGCTTATTTTGCAACAAGTTTCAATATTTTATCACATTATGACTTTTATAGGGAATTTTTGCAACAGCGATAAACTTTCTGTTTTGAAACAGCAACATGTATACTTGCAAAATAAGCATGGTGAAGGTTATCCTTGACATTTTTATTGAAAAGAAAGATGCAAAACATTATTATAAATAACAGCAAGCAAATCCTAACAAAATAAAATGACTCTCCAAGTAAAACTCATATCATGTGACGAATGAAAACATAGCTCCAAGTGAGGTTACCGAAAATGTTGAAGACGAAAGAGGGGATGCCTTCTGGGGCATCCCCAACCTTAGTTGCTTGGATCTTCCTTGAATATTACCTTGGGGTGCCTTGGGCATCCCCAAGCTTAGGGTCTTGTCACTCCTTATTCTCCTCATATCGATATCTCACAGAAAACTTGAAGACTTCAATCACACGAAACTTAACGGAACTTCGTGAGATAGGTCAGTATGATAAAGTGCAAACCATTTCACTTTGGTACTTTCAAAAACAAGATTCATAATTGTTTCCACACAATGCCTAATGTAGCATATCATTTCCACAATTTATATTGAACAATATAAGCCATAGAAACAAGAAAACAAGCAAACTATGCATTGAAAATAGAATCCGTCAAAAACAGAATAGTGTATAGTAATCTGTACTCAAACCATACTTCGGCTACTCCAAAAATTATGAAAAAATTATAACCACGTGAGAACTTTGTATATTAATCTTCTGCAAAAATAATCAACTCAAAAGAACTCTTTTGTTAGACACGTGTTGGGCCTCCAAGTGCGTAGTTTTGTAGGACAGTAGCAGTTTTCCCTCAAGTGGATGACCTAAGGTTTATCAATCCGTGGGAGGCGTAGGATGACGATGGTCTCTCTCAAACAACCCTGCAACCAAATAACAAAAAGTCTCTTGTGTCCCCAATACACCAAATACAATGGTAATTTGTATAGGTGCACTAGTTCGGCGAAGAGATGGTGATAAAAGCGTAGTAATGATAGTAGATATTGATTTTTGTAATGGGAACAATAAAAAACAGCAAGGTAGAAATTGATAAAACGGAGCATAAATGGAATTGCAATGCTTGAAAATGAGGCCTAGGGTCTATACTTTCGCTACTGCAATCTCTCAACAATGCTAACATAATTGGATCATATAACCGTCCCTCAACGTGCGATGAAGAATCACTCCATAGTTCCTATCTAGCGGAGAACATAAGAAGAAATTTTTTGTAGCTATTCTTTCCGATCAATCTATCCAAGAGTTCGTACTAAAATAACACAAAGTTATTCTTTCCAATCGATCTATCAAGAGTTCATACTAAAATAATGCTAAGTTATTATTTCCGATCGATCTATCAAGAGTTCGTACTAAAATAACACCAAAGCAAATTCAGATTCATAATACTCAATCCAACACAAAGAACCTCAAAGAGTGGCCCAAGATTTCTACCGGAGAAACAAAGACGAGAACGTGCATCAACCCCTATGCATAGATTACCCCAATGTCACCTCGGGAATCCGCGAGTTGAGTGCCAAAACACATATCAAGTGAATCAATATGATACCCCATTGTCACCACGAGTACTCATAGCAAGACATACATCAAGTGCTCTCAAATCCATAAAAGTATTCAATCCGATAAAACGAAATCTCAAAGGGAAAACTCAATTCACAGCAAGATAGAGAGGGGAAAACACCATAGGATCTGACTATATTAACAAAGCCCGCGATACATCAAGATCGTGACATCTCAAGAACACAAGAGAGAGAGAGAGAGAGAGATTAAACGCATAGCTATTGGTACAAACCCTCAACCCCGAGGGTGGACTACTCCCTACTCATCATGGTGGCCGCCGGGATGATGAAGATGGACACCGGTGATGATTTCCCCCTCCGGCAGATTGCCAGAACGGGGTATAGATTGGTTTTTCGTGGCTACAGAGACTTGCGATGGCGGAACTTCTGATCTAGGGTTACCCCGAGGGTTTTTGGTATATTTGAGAATTTATAGGGCGAAGAGGCGGTGCGGGAGTCCACTGAGGTGGGCACAAGCCACCAGGGCGTGCCTGGGCCCCCAGGCGCGCCCAGGTGGGTTGTGCCCTCCTCGGGGCACCCCTCTGGTACTTCTTTGGCCCACTGGATGTCTTCTGGTCCAAAAAAAATCTCCAAAAAGTTTCGCTACATTTGGACTCCGTTTGGTATTGATTTTCTGTGATGTAAAAAAAGCAAAAAACAACAACTGGCACTGGGCACTATGTCAATAGGTTAGTCGCAAAAAATGATATAAAGTTTCTATAGAATGATTGTAAAACATCCACGAATGATAATATAACAACATGAAAACTTCATAAATTATAGATACGTTGGAAACGTATCAGTATGGTCCGATATGTTTGTGCTAAGAGCTTGTAGCAACACATCCGGGTAAGATAGCTCCCAATCCACCGAAACAAACACCCGATCAATTTTCGTTAACACCGGTTGCTCCCTTTCATTCGACCACGTAAAACGCCGCCCATGCATGTATGGTTCCTTCAACTCGCAATCATCCACAAAATCCTTAAATCTTCTCATAATCCTCCGGTTCAAATTGTTATCGCTCTTCTCGTCTGCCCTTAGGATCATATTGAAGTCACCAAGGACCATCCAAGGCCCTGGGCACACGGCCCATCTATTGTGTAGTTCAACTAAGAACTACATCTTCGCCTCATCCCCTTGCGGTCCATGGACCACTGTCACCCACCAAGCCGACCCATCCTTGTTATGAACCAACTCCGTAAGCGAATGGGTATCCAAGGCTATGCTATCCACCTCCAACACCGTCGTATCCCACCCCAAGAGAATCCCACTCCGCGTGTCCAATGCCGGTACATAGGCAAAGCCATCAAACAATGGCCCCAAACATTGCATAGCTATAAAAAGTTCAATTACATCCAGTTTCGTCTCTTGTAAGCACACTATGTTAACTTTGGCCTCCACAACGAACTCCCTCACCGCGTTTCTCTTGGCTGGGTTATTCAACCCCCTCATGTTCCAACAAAACACCTTGGGATTCCAATCCATATATACCAGTTGAACTCCCAACACCTCTTCCAACACGGGCACTCACGCCGCCCCCAACACAGCCGACGTTCCGGTGACGATGTCCCTCACCGGCGGCACCTCCTTGCCAAACAGGGCAGCTATGACCCGAATGTGCCACTCCCTCAATGGTCAGTCAAATATCTCAGCCAACTCAGCAATGTTGTCCTTGTTGCCATCGAAATCCTCCGGAACAATCCCAAGCGCCCGCATGAGCACATTTTCTGCCTGTGTCACGTTGCATGGCTTACTCGTCGGAGCCCGCTTTGAACCCCTCGTCGTGCGGTGTGGTGTGAAAGGCTCGGCCTCCGGCCTGAGCATCGACTGCACCTCCATGAGCAGTGGAGGTGCCAACTTGCGCACGAGCACGTTGCAGAACCACTTGAGTCCCGAATGCCACAGCCTCCTGAGGAGTCATCCTGCTCGTGCATGCCTCAAGCTGACTTTGCATGCCCAAATCAACGTGCAGATCACCCGGTGCCTCAATCACCCCCTGAGCGGCCGCCACTTGTCCCATAGGCATCTCCCCCTCCTCACATGCGGGAGGGCAATCCTCAATCATTGGCGGGGCCAACTGCCGAGCATCTGGACGCAGGGCCGCCATCTCGTGCGACGCGCCATCTGAGTGGGACCCTGCCAGCCCAACCGGAGCACCAACCAGCTGCCTCTCCAACCCTCCCAGATCTGAGGGGCCCGCCACCTGGCCCGACACTGTCTGACCACGCCCCTCCAGAGACCTGTCAAACACTCCTGCCCGACCGTTGGCCCCCCGCACCCGATCCTAGGCACGCAGCTCGTAGACCCCACCACCAACCGTCGATCCTCCAACCTTCCAGCCAATTCTTGCGCTTCCTCCAGGCCCCGTCGCCCGACCTCGGGATTTGCACCCACAGGCCCCACCACCACCTGTCTCGTAGCCTGATCCGAACCAACGGCCCCACGCTCAACCTCATCCTGCGCATGCCCAGATGCGAGCTCCGCACCCCCACCTACTCCCTCGTGATAGGCGCGATCTCTTGGCGTGGAGCGCCACCTGCGGGGGGCCCCGCACGGCACCTCAACCACCTCCGCATTGTTAGTGGCGCATAGCGGATTTGAAATTTGAGCCTCCAGGTGCTCAACCTCCCCCACATGTCGCGCCACACCACCCAGCCGGCCAAAAGCCGAGAGACGGGAGGTCAGCGTATCCTGAACTGCCACTCCGGGCCCGCGGCCCCCACCCGATTCACTGGACCCATCGGTGGAATCCGCCAGTCCCCACCCTCACCACCACCGGCCGTACCACCGGCGCATAGCTGACCCTCCAGCGCACCACCACCGCCGCCCGCATCGGCTCCTCTCCGATCACGAACTCCAAACTGCTAATCCAGCTTGCGAGTACTCGGTCCATCCGCTCATGTCCAGCTCTGGGTCCGGCAACCCACTCTGCCCAGTGTCCGACGGGGCACCCAGAAACCATGGCTCCTCCCCTTCCAGAATCGTCGTCACCAAATCCAGATGGATGAGAACTTTGTGCTGCAACGTCTTTGGCTTGCACAACTCCCGCTGCTCTGACGGCTCTGGCACCACAAACCACCGGCGAGAAGGGATCTGCTCCGGCTCCGCCATCCGTGCTGTAAGTTTGAACGACGACATGTCCGCCAGCGAAGAGGTCTCCGGCGCCACAACCTCGATGATGCAAGAACCGCCCAACAAGCTCTCCACCACATCCAGCTCCCAGGCATGAGGGGGAATGCCTTCCAACTCCAAGCCCACCTTGAATTTCATGGAAGCGAACACGGCCCGTGAGGGAGTCCTGAATTAGGGGGTCCTCGGACAGCCGGACTATATCCTTTGGCCGGACTGTTGGACTATGAAGATACAAGATTGAAGACTTCGTCCCGTGTCCGGATGGGACTCTCCTTGGCGTGGAAGGCAAGCTTGGCAATACGGATATGTAGATCTCCTCCCTTGTAACTGACTCTGTGTAACCCTAGCCCCCTCCGGTGTCTATATAAACCGGAGGGTTTAGTCCGTAGGACAACAACAATCATACCATAGGGTAGCTTCTAGGGTTTAGCCTCTACGATCTCGTGGTAGATCAACTCTTGTAATACTCATATCATCAAGATCAATCAAGCAGGAAGTAGGGTATTACCTCCATCGAGAGGGCCCGAACCTGGGTAAACATCGTGTCCCCCGCCTCCTGTTACCATCCGCCTTAGACGCATAGTTCGGGACCCCCTACCCGAGATCCGCCGGTTTTGACACCGACAGCCCTGTACTAGTTACATGGGGGCAAAAGCCAACGACTGGCCAACTCTCAGATTTCATAAACGGCCGCACATAAGGTAATATTTTAAATTAACAAGCATGGTATAGCGCAAATGAACTCGTTTCATATCACAGGATCACATCAGTACATTCACTCGAATATTACATCCTTAGCACATTCCTCCGCCATAAGGCGAGCACCCTTCAGGACACTGTCATAATATAATTCGGGCTTGCGGTGCTCTTTCCCCTCTGGCGGCCCTTCGGTCACCAGCTTCTCAGCATCCATCTTCCCCCAGTGCACCTTCGCCCGGGCAAAAGCCCTGCGCGCACCCTCGATGCAGAAGGACCGCTTTATGACTTCAAGCCGTGGGCAGGCATTCACAAGCCGCCTCACCAGGCCGAAGTAGCTGTCAGGCAAGGGATCTCCAGGCCACATCCAGACTATAAGACCCTTCATTTCCTGTTCGGCCGCCTTATGGAGCTCGACCAGTTGCTTCAGCTGGTCGCTCAAGGGCATTCGGTGTTCGGTCCCAGTATACTGAGACCAGAACAACTTCTCCGTCGAGCTCCCCTCCTCAGCCCGGTAGAATTCCGCTGCATCTGATACACTACAGGGCAGATCTGCAAATGCTCCTGGAGAGCTCCGAACTCGGGTAAGTAAAAGTAAAGTTTCCTTCACATGCTTGCTTTGCATAATGAATGCCTTACCCGCTGCTATCTTCATAACCGCCTCACTCTCCTGGAGGGCCTTTTGGGCTTCGGCCTTGGCGTTTTTGTGCGCTCTCGAGTGCCTTTGCAAGCTCGGACTCCTGCATCTTAGAGTCACGCTCCAAGGACTTGTACTTCTCGGCAAAGTCCTGGAGCTCTTGCTGCACCTCACTAACTCGGGCCTCTTGTTTCTCGCGCTCGGTGCGCTCCTTGGCCACTTTGTCTTCGGCCTTGGATAGCGCCTTCTTCAGGGCCGCCACTTCGGTCGTGGCCCCTAGCAAATTCATGATGATCCTTTTATTTTACAACCAACTTTTTTTAATATACAGACGGGGTATCGCTTACCTTTGTTCTCTTCGAGCTGCCTCTTGGTAAGGCCGAGCTCTTCCTTGGACCGCTCAAGGTCCTGCTTCAGTGCAACGACCTCCGCAGTACGTGCGGCAGCGGCCAGTAGTGAAGCCTGCATATGCACATAGACATATTCTGATTAGACTCCTGTGGTTATTATTTGATCCTCTGTTCGGCCTTTCTTTGCGAACACCAAACAGAGCATCAGGGGCTACTGTCTATGATGTAACATTTTCTCATAATTTGATCACTTACCTCAAAGCCTGTTAGGAGGCTGGCACAGGCTTCAGTCAGTCCGCTTTTGGCGGACTGAACCTTCTCGATCACCGCACTCATGATAGTGCGGTGCTCTTCGTCGATGGAAGCGCCGCGAAGTGCTTCCAGCAAGTTGTCTGATGCCTCTGGATGGACAGAGGTCATCGGCACAGGCGGCTTGCCCTCTTAGCGAGGGGCGCCTGACAGAGTCCGGAACCACTGGAGGTTCCGGCGCAGTATTCGGCTGGGGGCCGAATTTGCTGCCCCCTTCATCGGAGCCCATGGGAGTCTTGCTCCCCTTCCGCCCAGTGTCCGGAATGTCGCCTTGAGGAGCCTCCAGGACTACCTCCCCTTGGTTCGGTGCCCTTTGAGACAACACCTCGACGTTGTCTGTAGGGAGAGGGGAGGAGGCGGTCGGAAGTGAATCGCTGTTCAGGTCCGACGGGCCCAAAGAATCATCCGACGAAGATACGTCGATGTGGGCTCAGGAGGGGCTGCATAATCACGTGCAGCGTGATAAGAAACAGTACAATAAGACGTACCAAGAATTATTATGGTATCCGGATACTTACGACTTCGCCAGGGGCTTGTCCCGGGGCAACCACTCGTCGTCGCTATAGGCGGCCGTCGTGGAGCAGTCCGGGAGGAGGGTCCTTCCCTTCTTGGACCCTTCGGCCTCCCCGGATGGGGCGGCCTTCCTTTTCTTGTCCCCCCGGCTGGGGGGTGGGGAACTTTCCTCTGCCTCCTCCTTGTTTTCGTGGGAGGAGTGCGCTTCGGTGTTTTCGGACGATGAGTCCGATATAACCTTGCAGCGGAGACCCTTCCTGGTCCCCGTGGCCTTATTCTTGGCCTTCTTCTCCGGCACCTCATAAGGCGCTGGAACCAGCATCTCCGTTAGGAGAGCATCTGCTGGATCTTCGGGCAGGGGAGTCGGACAATCGATCTGCTCCGCTGTCGCTACCCAGTCCTGTTAAATGGCGTGGAGGCTTAGATCCCGCGCGCGGTTATACTAGGGAAAAGAACATCTTATGAGATGTAAAAGGCTTACCGGATTGGCAGGACGCTTTGCGCTGAGTCCGCGGTCCTCGGTAAGGGAGGAGGTACCTTGGCGCCCTTGAACAGCACCCTCCAGGCGTCCTTGTGCGTCGTGTCGAAGAGCTCTCGCAGCGTCTGGTGCTCGGCCGGGTCGAACTCCCACAAATTGAATGCCCGTCTTTGACACGGGAGGATCCGGCGGAAGAGCATGACTTGGACCATGTTGACGAGCTTGATTCTCTTGCTCATCATGTTTTTGACGCAGGTCTTGAGTCCGGTCAGCTCTACTGAGGAACCCCAGGATAGGCCCTTCTCTTTCCAGGAGGTGAGCCGCAGGGGGATTCCGGGTCAAAATTTGGGGGCCGCCACCCAGTTGGTGTCGCGCGGCTCGGCGATGTAGAACCACCCCGATTGCCACCCCTTTATGGTCTCCACATAGGAGCCTTCGAGCCAGGTGACGTTAGGCATTTTGCCCACCATGGCGCCTCCGCACTCTGAAGGAAATATGCCCTAGAGGCAATAATAAAGTTATTATTTATTTCCTTATTTCATGATAAATGTTTACTATTCATGCTAGAATTGTATTAACCGGAAACTTGATACATGTGTGAATACATAGACAAACATAGTGTCACTAGTATGCCTCTACTTGACTAGCTCGTTAATCAAAGATGGTTGAGTTTCCTAGCCATAGACAAGAGTTGTCATTTGATTAACGGGATCACATCATTAGGAGAATGATATGATTGACTTGGCCCATTCCGTTAGCTTAGCACTTGATCATTTAGTATGTTGCTATTGCTTTCTTCATGACTTATACATGTTCCTATGACTATGAGATTATGCAACTCCCGTTTACCGGAGGAACAGTTTGTGTGCTACCAAACGTCACAACATAACTGGGTGATTATAAAGGTGCTCTACAGGTGTCTCCGAAGGTACTTGTTGGGTTGGCGTATTTCGAGATTAGGATTTGTCACTCCGATTGTCGGAGAGGTATCTCTGGGCCCACTTGGTAATGCACATCACTTAAGCCTTGCAAGCATTGCAACTAATGAGTTAGTTGCGGATGATGTATTACAAAACGAGTAAAGTGACTTGCCGGTAATGAGATTGAACTAGGTATTGAGATACCCACGATCGAATCTCGGGCAAGTAACATACCGATGACAAAGAGAACAATGTATGTTGTTATGCGGGCTGACCGATAAAGATCTTCGTAGAATATGTGGGAGCCAATATGAGCATCCAGGTTCTGCTATTGGTTATTGACCGGAGACGTGTCTCGGTCATGTCTACATAGTTCTCGAACCCGTAGGGTCCGCACGCTTAAAGTTCGATGACGGTTATATTATGAGTTTATGTGTTTTGATGTACCGAAGGTAGTTCAGAGTCCCGGATGAGATCGGGTACATGACGAGGAGTCTCGAAATGATCGAGACGTAAAGATCGATATATTGGACGACTATATTCGGACATCGGAAAGGTTCCGAGTGATTCGGGTATTTTTCGGACTACCGAAGAGTTACGGGAATACGGGAAAGAAGTATTGGGCCTTAATGGGCCTTAGTGTGAAGGAGAGGCAGCAGCCAGGAGGTGGCGCGCGCCCCTCCCAAGCCCAGTCCGAATTGGACAAGGGGTTTGGGGCGCGGCCCCCCTCTCCCTTCCTTCTCCTCTTCCCCCCTTTCCCCCTTCTCCTAGTTGGACTAGGAAAGGAGGAAACCTACTCCAACTAGGAGTAGGAATCCTACTCCCTTGGCGCGCCCCTCCTAGGGCCGGCCTCCTCCTCCCTTGCTCCTTTATATACGGGGGCTGGGGGGCATCCCATAGACACAACAATTGATCCCTTGGATCTCTTAGCCGTGTGCGGTGCCCCCTCCACCATAATCCACCTCGGTCATATCGTAGCCGTGCTTAGGCGAAGCTCTGCGTCGGTAGAACATAGGCGAAGCTCTGCGTCGGTAGAACATCATCATCGTCACCACGCCGTCGTGCTGACGGAACTCTCCCTCAAAGCTCGGCTGGATCAGAGTTCGAGGGACGTCATCGAGTTGAACGTGTGCTGAACTCAGAGGTGTCGTGCATTCGGTACTTGATCGATCGGATCGTGAAGACGTACGACTACATCAACCGGGTTGTGCTAACGCTTCCGCTTTCGGTCTACAAGGGTACGTGGACAACACTCTCCCCTCTCGTTGCTATGCATCACCATGATCTTGCGTGTGCGTAGGAATTTTTTTGAAATTACTACGTTCCCCAACAGTGGTATCAGAGCCAGGTTTTATGCGTTGATGTAATATGCACGAGTAGAACACAAGTGAGTTGTGGGCGATATAAGTCATACTGCTTACCAGCATGTCACACTTTGGTTCGGCGGTATTGTTGGATGAAGCGGCCCGGACCGACATTACGCGTACGCTTACGCGAGACTGGTTTTACCGCCGTGCTATGCACACAGGTGACTAGCGGGTGTCAGTTTCTCCAACTTTAGTTGAACTGAGTGTGGCTACGCCCGGTCCTGACGAAGGTTAAAACAACACCAACTTGACAAACTATCGTTTTGGTTTTGATGCGTGGGTAAGAACGGTTCTTGCTCAGCCCGTAGATGCCACGTAAAACTTGCAACAACAAAGTAGAGGACGTCTAACTTGTTTTTGCAGGGCATGTTGTGATGTGATATGGTCAAGACATGATGCTATATTTTGTTGTATGAGATGATCATGTTTTGTTGAAATTATCGGCAACTGGCAGAAGCCTTATGGTTGTCTCTTTATTGCATAAGATGCAAGTGCCAAATAATTGCTTTACTTTATCGCTATGCGATAGCAATAGTTGCAAGAGCAATAGTTGGCGAGACGACCATGTGACGACACATTGATATAGATCAAGATGATGGAGATCATGGTGTCATGCCGGTGACGATGGAGATCATGACGATGCTTTGGAGATGGAGATCAAAGGCACAAGATGATGATGGCCATATCATGTCACATATTATGATTGCATGTGATGTTTATCTTTTATACATCTTATTTTGCTTAGTTCGGCGGTAGCTTTATAAAATGATCTCTCACTAAATTATCAAGTTATAAGTGTTCTCCCTGAGTATGCACCGTTGCGAAAGTTCTTCGTGCTGAGACACCACGTGATGATCGGGTGTCATAGGCTCTACGTTCAAATACAACGGGTGCAAAACAGTTGCACACGCGGAATACTCAGGTTAAACTTGACGAGCCTAGCATATAACAGATATGGCCTTGGAACACTGAGACCTAAAGGTCGAGCGTGAATCATATAGTAGATATGATCAACATTGTGATGTTCACCATTGAAACTACTTCATCTCACGTGATGATCGGACATGGTTTAGTTGATTTGGATCACGTGATCACTTAGAGGATTAGAGGGATGTCTATCTAAGTGGGAGTTCTTAAGTAATATGATTAATTGAACTTTAATTTATCATGAACTTAGTCCTGGTAGTATTAGCATATCTATGTTGTAGATCAATAGCTCGCGTTGTTGCTTCCCTATGTTTTATGTATGTTCCTAGAGAAAACTAAGTTGAAAGATGATAGTAGCAATGATGCGGACTGGGTCCGTGATCTGAGGTTTATCCTCATTGCTGCACAGAAGAATTATGTCCTTGATGCACCGCTAGGTGACAGACCTATTGTAGGAGCAAATGCAGACGTTATGAACGTTTCGCTAGCTCAATATGATGACTACTTGATAGTTTAGTGCACCATGCTTAACGGCTTAGAATAGGGACTTCAAAGACGTTTTGAACGTCATGGACCATATGAGATGTTCCAGGAGTTGAAGTTAATATTTCAAGCAAATACCCGAGTTGAGAGATATGAAGTCTCCAACAAGTTCTATAGCTAAAAGATGGAGGAGAATAGCTCAAGCAGTAAGCATGTGCTCAGATTGTCTGGTTACTACAATCGCTTGAATCAAGTGGGAGTTAATCTTCCAGATAAAATAGTGATTGGCAGAATTCTCTAGTCACCATCACCAAGTTAGTAGAACTTCGTGATGAACTAGAATATGCAAGGGATAACGGAAACAATTCCCAAGCTCTTCGTGATGCTGAAATCGACGAAGGTAGAAATCAAGAAAAACATCAAGTGTTGATGGTTGACGAGACCACTAGTTTCAAGAAAACGGCAAAGGGAAGAAGGGGAACTTAAAGAAGAACAGCAAGCAAGTTGCTGCTCAAGTGAAGAAGCCCAAGTCTGGTCCTAAGCCTGAGACTAAGTGCTTCTACTGCAAAGGGACTGGTCACTCGAAGCGAAACTGCCCCAAGTATTTGGCGGATAAGAAGGATGGCAAAGTGAACAAAGGTATATTTGATATACAGATTATTGATGTGTATTTTACTAGTGTTCGTAGCAACCCCTCGGTATTTGATACTGGTTCAGTTACTAAGAGTAGTAACTCGAAACAGGAGTTGCAGAATGAACAGAGACTAGTTAAGGGTGAAGTGACGATGTGTGTTGGAAGTGGTTCCAAGATTGATATGATCATCATCGCATGCTCCCTACACTTTCGGGATTAGTGTTGAACCTAAATAAGTGTTATTTGGTGTTTGCGTTGAGCATGAATATGATTTGATCATGTTTATTGCAATACGGTTATTCATTTAAGTTAGAGAATAATTGTTGTTCTATTTACATGAATAAAACCTTCTATGGTCATACACCCAATGAAAATGGTTTGTTGGATCTCGATCGTAGTGATACACATATTCATAATATTGAAGCCAAAAGATGCAAAGTTAATAATGATAGTGCAACTTATTTGTGGCACTGCCGTTTAGGTCATATTGGTGTAAAGCGCATGAAGAAACTCCATGCTGATGGGATTTTAGAATCACTTGATTATGAATCACTTGATGCTTGCGAACCATGCCTCTTGGGCAAGATGACTAAAACGTCGTTCTTCGGAACAATGGAGCAAGCAACAGATTTGTTGGAAATCATACATACTGATGTATGTGGTCCGATGAATACTGAGGCTCGTAGCGGGTATCATTATTTTCTGACCTTCACAGATGATTTGAGCAGATATGGGTATATCTACTTAATGAAACAGAAGTCTGAAACATTTGAAAAGTTCATATAATTTCAGAGTGAAGTGGAAAATCATCGTAACAAGAAAATAAAGTTTCTACGATCTGATCGTGGAGAAGAGTATTTGAGTTACGAGTTTGGTCTTCGGTTAAAACAATGTGAAATGGTTTCACTGCTCACGCCACCTGGAACACCACAGTGTAATGGTATATCCGACCATCATAACCATACTTTATTAGATATGGTGCAATCTATGATGTCTCTTACCGATTTACCACTATCGTTTTGGGGTTATGCATTAAAGACAACTGCATCCACGTTAAAAAGGGCACCGTCTAAGTCCGTTGAGACGACACAATATGAACTGTGGTTTGGCAAGAAACCAAAGTTGTCGTTTCTTAAAGTTTGGGGTTGTGATGCTTATATGAAAAAGTTTCATCCTGATAAGCTCAAACCCAAATCGGAGAAATATGTCTTCATAGGATACCCAAAGGAGACTGTTGGGTACACCTTCTATCACAATCCGAAGGCAACACATTCGTTGCTAAGAATGGATCCTTTCTAGAGAAGGAGTTTCTCTCGAAAGAAGTGAGTGGGAGGAAAGTAGAACTTGATGAGGTAACTGTACCTGCTCCCTTATTGGAAAGTAGTTCATCACATAAATCTGTTCCTGTGACTCCTACACCAATTAGTGAGGACGCTAATGATGATGATCATGTAACTTCAGATCAAGTTACTACCGAACCTCGTAGGTCAACCAGAATGAAATCCGCACCAGAGTGGTACGGTAATCCAGTTCTGGAGGTCATGTTACTTGACCAAGACAAACCTACGAATTATGAGGAAGCGATGATGAGCCCAGATTCCGCAAAATGGCTTGAGGCCATGAAATCTGAGATGGGATCCATGTATGAGAACAAAGTGTGGACTTTGGTTGACTTGCCCGGTGATCGGCAAGCCATAGAAAATAAATGGATCTTCAAGAGGAAGACGGACGCTGATAGTAGTGTTACTATCTACAAAGCTAGACTTGTCGAAAAAAGGTTTTTGACAAAGTTCAAGGTGTTGACTACGATGAGATTTTCTCACTCGTAGCGATGCTTAAGTCTGTCCGAATCATGTTAGCAAATTGCCACATTTTATGAAATCTGGCAAATGGATGTCGAAACTACATTCCTTAATGGATTTCTTAAAGAAGAGTTGTATATGATGCAACCAAAAGGTTTTGTCAATCCTAAAGGTGCTAACAAAATATGCAAGCTCCAGCGATCCATCTATCGACTGGTGCAAGCATCTCGGAGTTGGAATATACGCTTTGATAAGTTGATCAAAGCATATAGTTTTATACAGACTTGCGGTGAAGCCTGTATTTACAAGAAAGTGAGTGGGAGCACTACAGCATTTCTGATAAGTATATGTGAATGAGATATTGTTGATCGGAAATAATGTAGAATTATTCTGCAAAGCATAAAGGAGTATTTGAAAGGAGTTTTTGAAAGGAGGACCTCGGTGAAGCTGCTTACATATTGAGCATCAAGATCTATAGAGATAGATCAAGACGCTTGATAAGTTTTTTCAATGAGTACATACCTTGACAAGATTTTGAAGTAGTTCAAAATGGAACAGTCAAAGAAAGAGTTTCTCGCCTGTGTTACAAGGTGTGAAATTGAGTAAGACTCAAAGCCCGACCACGGCAGAAGATAGAAAGAGAATGAAAGTCATTCCCTATGCCTCGGACATAGGTTCTATAAAGTATGCCATGCTGTGTACCAGATCTATTGTATACCCTACACTGATTTTGGCAAGGGAGTACAATAGTGATCTAGGAGTAGATCACTGGACAGCGGTCAAAATTATCCTTAGTGGAATAAGGATATGTTTCTCGATTATGAAAGTGACAAAAGGTTCGTCGTAAAGGGTTACGTCGATGCAAGTTTTGACACTAATCTAGATGACTCTAAGTCTCGGTCTAGATACATATTGAAAGTGGGAGCAATTAGCTAGAGTAGCTCCGTGCAGAGCATTGTAGACATAGAAATTTGCAAAATACTTACGGATCTGAATGTGACAGACCCATTGACTAAAATTATCTCACAAGAAAAACATGATCACACCTTAGTACTCTTTGGGTGTTAATCACATAGCGATGTGAACTAGATTATTGACTCTAGTAAACCCTTTGGGTGTTGGTCACATGACGATGTGAACTATGGGTGTTAATCACATGGTGATGTGAACTATTGATGATAAATCACATGGCGATGTGAACTAGATTATTGACTCTAGTGCAAGTGGGAGACTGAAGGAAATATGCCCTAGAGGCAATAATAAAGTTATTATTTATTTCCTTATTTCATGATAAATGTTTATTATTCATGCTAGAATTGTATTAACCGGAAACTTGATACATGTGTGAATACATAGACAAACATAGTGTCACTAGTATGCCTCTACTTGACTAGCTCGTTAATCAAAGATGGTTGAGTTTCCTAGCCATAGACATGAGTTGTCATTTGATTAACGGGATCACATCATTAGGAGAATGATATGATTGACTTGACCCATTCCGTTAGCTTAGCACTTGATCGTTTAGTATGTTGCTATTGCTTTCTTCATGACTTATACATGTTCCTATGACTATGAGATTATGCAACTCCCGTTTACCGGAGGAACACTTTGTGTGCTACCAAACGTCACAACATAACTGGATGATTATAAAGGTGCTCTACAGGTGTCTCCGAAGGTACTTGTTGGGTTGGCGTATTTCGATATTAGGATTTGTCACTCCGATTGTCGGAGAGGTATCTCTGGGCCCACTCGGTAATGCACATCACTTAAGCCTTGCAAGCATTGCAACTAATGAGTTAGTTGCAGATGATGTATTACAAAACGAGTAAAGAGACTTGCCGGTAATGAGATTGAACTAGGTATTGAGATACCGGCGATTGAATCTCGGGCAAGTAACATACCGATGACAAAGAGAACAACGTATGTTGTTATGCGGTCTGACCGATAAAGATCTTCGTAGAATATGTGGGAGCCAATATGAGCATCCAGGCTCCGCTATTGGTTATTGACCGGAGACGTGTCTCGGTCATGTTTACATAGTTCTCGAACCCGTAGGGTCCGCACGCTTAAAGTTCGATGACGGTTATATTATGAGTTTATGTGTTTTGATGTACCGAAGGTAGTTCGGAGTCCCGGATGAGATCGGGGACATGACGAGGAGTCTAGAAATGATCGAGACGTAAAAATCGATATATTGGACGACTATATTCGGACATCAGAAAGGTTCCGAGTGATTCGGGTATTTTTCGGAGTACCGGGGAGTTACGGGAAAGAAGTATTGGGCCTTAATGGGCCTTAGTGGGAAGGAGAGGCAGCAGCCAGGAGGTGGCGCGCGCCTCTCCCAAGCCCAGTCCAAATTGGACAAGGGGTTTGGGGCGCGGCCCCCCTCTCCCTTCCTTCTCCTCTTCCCCCCTTCCCCCCTTCTCCTAGTTGGACTAGGAAAGGAGGAAACCTACTCCAACTAGGAGTAGGAATCCTACTCCCTTGGCGCGCCCCTCCTAGGGCCGGCCTCCTCCTCCCTTGCTCCTTTATATACGGGGGCAGGGGGCACCCCATAGACACAACAATTGATCCCTTGGATCTCTTAGCCGTGTGCGGTGCCCCCTCCACCATAATCCACCTCGGTCATATCGTAGCGGTGCTTAGGCGAAGCTCTGCGTCGGTAGAACATCATCATCGTCACCACGCCGTCGTGCTGACGGAACTCTCCCTCAAAGCTCGGCTGGATCAGAGTTCGAGGGACGTCATCGAGTTGAACGTGTGCTGAACTCGGAGGTGCCGTGTGTTCGGTACTTGATCGATCGGATCGTGAAGACGTACGACTACATCAACCGCGTTGTGCTAACGCTTCCGCTTTCGGTCTACAAGGGTACGTGGACAACACTCTCCTCTCTCGTTGCTATGCATCACCATGATCTTGCGTGTGCGTAGGAATTTTTTTGAAATTACTACGTTCCCCAACACACTCCGCTTGCTGGCCGACCACCACCTTCGGTTTAACATTGAAGGTCTTCGGCCACAGGCCGAAGTGGGGCTTGATGCGGAGGAAGGCCTCGCACACTACGATAAACACCGAGATGTTGAGGATGAAATTGGAGGCCAGATCATGAAAATCCAGCCCATAGTAGAACATGAGCCCGCGGACAAACGGGTGGAGGGGAAATCCCAGTCCGCGGACGAAGTGGGTAAGGAAAACCACCCTCTCTTGGGGTTCTGGAGTAGGGACGATCTGCCCCGCATCTGGCAGCCAGTGTGCGATATCCGCGACCAGATATCCTGCTCCCCGTAGCTTTGTGATGTGCTCCTCCGTAACGGAGGAGACCATCCACTTGCCTCCCGCTCCAGACATGCTTGGAGTGGTTTGAGGTGGAAATGCGAACTTGGGTGCTGGAGCTCGAGTGCGCAAGAATGGATGAGCAAGGAGGAAGATGGCGTGGGTAAAAAGAGGAATCCCTGTCCCTTTATAAGGGCGGAAGAAACTATATGCCTCCCCACCTGCGTGGTAAATTGGCTTATTCCCCAAGCGCCGTAATTGATGGCGCGGTTGGGTTACCCACACCCGTATTGATGAGAATCCCGTGATAAGGGGACACGATCTCTGCTTCGACAAGATGTGCCAAGAAAACCGCCTCACAATGTGTGCAGTAGCTGGTTGAGAAAAATGGTTCGGATAATGACCGGGCCATGGTATGATGTCATGCTACCACATGTGTCAGCGGATTAGATTTGTGGAAATATTATTCTCTCTACGGTGGTATGTGGAATTTGTTTTGCAGAGCCGGACACTATCCTTGTGTTCAAAATCTTCTATGGAGTATTCGGAGGAGGAACCCGCCTTGCAATGCCGAAGACAATCTGCGCGCCGGACTCATCGTCATTGAAGCCTGGTTCAGGGGCTACTGAGGGAGTCCTGGATTAGGGGGTCCTCGGACGGCCGGACTATATCATTTGGCCGGACTGTTGGACTATGAAGATACAAGATTGAAGACTTCATCCCGTGTCCGGATGGGACTCTCCTTGGCATGGAAGGCAAGCTTGGCAATACGGATATGTAGATCTCCTCCCTTGTAACCGACTCTGTGTAACCCTAGCCCCCTCCGGTGTCTATATAAACCGGAGGGTTTAGTCCGTAGGACAACAATAATCATACCATAGGCGAGCTTCAAGGGTTCAGCCTCTACGATCTCGTGGTAGATCAACTCTTGTAATACTCATATCATCAAGATCAATCAAGCAGGAAGTAGGGTATTACCTCCATCGAGAGGGCCTGAACCTGGGTAAACATCGTGTCCCCCGCCTCCTGTTACCATCCGCCTTAGACGCACAGTTCGGGACCCCCTACCCGAGATCCGCCGGTTTTGACACCGACAGCCCGCGTCTGTCTGATCCACTGCCTGAATGACAGCTGGTGCCCCCTGAACGCCAACACCGGGCGAAGCCCCATCCTGTTGCGATCCTCCCTCCTCGCGATGACCACGAGAAAATCCTCCCGCCTGAACCGCTGCACCGACACCCTGTCCGGCGGGATGCCCGTCCTGGATTGCAGCACCTCCAGCACCAACGCCGGCGAGACCGCCGCCCTGTCACCTCCCACGTACACCACCATGGCTTGCTGGAGCCTCCCCTCTAACTCATCCATCGCACAGGTCCTCCTGACCACACACAACTCACCCGGCCCCAGACCACGAGAAATGACTTCATTTTCAAGCACACCCCTCCAAACCTTTATACTTGTCAATTTTTTTAAAGGAGGAGCTCAAATAGATCATATGTAGGGTCAAGAGGAAGGAGTGCAACAGCTTTGAAGCCTGGATAAGAGCTTTTAGATGATTTATTTGTACATGCTTTGTTGTTGTATTTCTCTTTGCTTCCCCCCCCCCCTCTTATTTTCTTTAGTTTTCTCTCCTTTTGGAGTTGCATAGCCTTTCTTTATTCTTACGGATCTTATTTTTTTATTTAGTTTCTCAAAAACAATAAAAACACATAGCTGAGTCCTGCTGTTTCCGTAAAGAATGTCAAACAGTGCACCAAAATATAAAAGACGATTGGACTCTAATGATTGTTTTGGAATATCAAGGATTGTTTGCTCTTATATTATCCTTACAATGTGATATTGACTTTATTTTGCCTTGTTTGCTCTTACCCTGTCCTTCAACACAAAATTTATAGACAGAGGAGTATGAGAAATAAAAGACTACAATCCATTTTTATCGCACATCAGAGTGACCAATCTAAGGAGGGTGGTAGGCTACACAAAACAAGATATCAACCACTAACAATTTGTTAGATGTTTGCCTCTTAGACCGAAATGTCATTTTCCTAGTTAGCCATTTCCAAAAAAAATGGCGTGCTCAATCATTTGCACCAATAGTCTCTTTGTTCCAAACTATAGAGCGCATAAGTATAGTTGATCCAATATTTCGTAATTTTGATCATGCTCCCATCATTCTCAAAAGAATGGTGTAGGCTTAAAAGGGCGCAAGGTGCTAATTTTGGTTTGTTTCTTCCGAGACTACCTCACCCCGTCGCCCCTCTTCGTGCTTTAGTCATTCCTAATTTGGCATATGGTTCCATGTGTTTTCCCTCCTTAGTCTACGCCAAATGAACGATGACGTGCACATAGGAAACGAAAAACGCCTACGTTTCCCTCCTTAATCTAAGCCCAATGAATGATAATGCACATATGAAACAAAAATAGCACGCTTTTTCCTCCTTAATCCACGCCATATGAAAGTGCAGTGAATTATGTAATTTTGGAAAGAAACTTCCATGTTTTTCCTCCTTAATTCGAGAACTTTAAAGTTGTATGTTAAGAAATTATCATCACCTTTTTGAAAGGAATGGTAAAATAAACAAAAGTTATGGATCAAACAATATTATCGTGGGTATACATTGTGAGTATGATTTGACTATCTTGTGGGGTATACATAATGAAAATTCATAGTCAAATTTAAACACGAAATATATTTTAGTGGGAAAGAGACCAATCGCATATTTTCATAGTAAAAGCACTGTACGTCGATATATCATGATATATCGCCAACAGAATCAACTGTCCCAATATCTACACATGCTGGAGGGAAATAATAAAAAATCACCCACGCCTCACCACTAACGACGAGAAGAGAGAGAGATTCCTCCCCTCCGCTGTACTAATACAGGGAAGCTCCCAGTCAGGCTTGCCTTTGGAGCCTTGCCCTTTCCCCTAGACTCCCAGCCCCGGAGGCCTCAACACCTACCAGACTAACACTACCACCAGCTGCATCCAAGCCTAGCTACCACTCTCCTCCCTCCCCCTCTGTCTCCTGAGGTGCTCATGGCCTCGAGCTCAAACCCGGTCAGCATGGACATGGACCCGCCCGTCCTCTCTATCGCCGTCGAGCACGGCCCGCCGGAGTCGCGCCTGGTTCAGCTCGGCGTCAGGTCCTGGCCCAAGTGAGTACCGATCGATCACCGGTTCCAGCTATTTCTTGATTCCTTGTTCCATTATTTCCATGGCGGGCGGCTAAGTGAGCGTGTGCAATGGTTCTTGTGTGCCGTGCTCGTGCAGGTGGGGCTGCCCGACGGGGAAGTTTCCGGTGAAGTTCGACGCGAGGCAGACGTGCTATCTGGTGAAGGGCAAGGTGAGGGCGCACATCAAGGGGTCGTCCGAGTGCGTGGAGTTCGGCGCCGGCGACCTCGTCGTCTTCCCCAAGGGGCTCAGCTGCACCTGGGACGTCGTCGCCGCCGTCGACAAGTACTACAAGTTCGATTCGTCTTGACTTTGCCGGGTTCGCGGTGACTAATTCGCCTCCTGATTTAGATTGGTGACTGTGTTAGCCTCATTCTCTAGCTAATTTGCTAGACCATATCCGTCTCTATTGGCTTCCTTGTGTGTAGTAGGGAAAAAATCGGCGTGAGTGAGGTGAGGGGCATCTAGCCCTCCTGCGTAGTAGGTTCCTAGTTATTCAGTTGCCTCGCAAAACCGGTCAATGCAGTGGCCGTTCAAAGTATTCTTATTTATTGCCCTGAGTGCAGTGCAAATCCGTTTTGAATGCCTTCTTTGACCAGCCAGCATCAGTGGACTGCATTGTCTATGGGCACCTTCCTTTTCTTCTTTATATATGAGCAGCATTACAGGGCCAGGGGTGTGTGTGGCTATCGACCACCCACAGCACTTACTAAGCTTTAAGAATGTGATAAAGCATGGCTGCGAGATGAGAATTGACTCGTGCTTTATTTATAAAGCGGGGCTAGAGCCTGTTCGAGAGATGAGAAGATCGAGTTCTAGTTTCTATCATCTTATCTCCCATACACACACTCTCTCTCTTGCGAAATCAGCATATCCTACTCAGCTACAATTAGTGCTACTTTCTTCGTTGTTTTTAACATCCTAGAGCCCAGTGGCTGACCTAAAATGTGGGGGGTGCCGCAATTAAAAAATGTAAAAATTTACACTACAGATAGTAAAATTTGATGTAAACATCATTTTAGTCTTAATAAAAAGTCTTAAAATAGCATGAGCTGGTTAACTTCTAGTATTAAGTATATAAAAAATATTTTACAATTTTGGCAGCCCATGTCGCCACCCTAGATCCGCCCCCTGCTAGAACCCCTGCCCTCAAACAAACAAAAGAATGACCGTCCGCTGATAGTTACAAATTTACCGAAAATGGCTAATGAAAGATGCTATTTATAGACTGCCATCATAGAGAACGTACAATAAAACTTCTCTACTTTTAAGTAATGTTGACTCATAATAACACATAATAATATTTAATTAGTCATGTGAAATATTACATGATTTCGTGGAGAAAAATATTTTTATTTATAATTTATATATTTTACTTTTTTGTGGAGGATATATTTTACTTATATGAAAAGCAACAAGGGAAGATATGTGTTAGAGCCGGCGGATATTAAAAATGGCCTGCTGGAGGATATGCTTCCACATGTAAAAATAATTCTACAAATGTAAAAAAGTCCATAATTCTATTCACATGTATTTGTTCATGACTCTTTGGATGTATGTAATTTTTTAATGAAAAAAACACAAGAATTGTGACTTGTGCTAAAATAAATCAAATTAGTGCTTCAAAAGTTGCTTTTTACACCAAGGCATTTTCTTTTCATTTTGGCCAAGATCAAAACATATGACATATTTTTGTGGAATCTTACAGGAAGATAGAAGGCACAGGTGTGCATGTTGTAATTCAATTCAGTTTTTGTTTTTAAGTATATTTTTACAATTTTACTTTTCATCAGGGAGCATATATATATGCCCCTAGGAGACAAAATGTCGGCATCATGCAAGCGGTGCCTATTTTCAAACACTACTGCACTATTTACTGATAGAGGGAGATCTTGTAATACAATTGTTAGTAAAAGCATTTTTGTATTGCTATATTTCTTTGTACATCTTTATTAATATTTAAACCTATAAGTATCAAAGTAATGTAACCTACATAAAACTCGAAATCAAGTAAGAAGAAACAAAATGAATAATAATCATGGTACTACATTGTTTGTATCCAAATGTAGCAATTCTATTCTAATCGGGACCCCCCCCCCCCACACCCCCCCCCCCCCACACACACACAATTTTGTCTTAGGATAGGTTATTTTCATGTTTGTTGCATTTAAATCATATGATTTTTCCGTTCAATGTGATATGGTGTCACTATAAAAAACTTTCTCATTATAGCTCACATTGTTGGATACTAAACTTGAAATATGTTTGAATATTGAAGCTCAAAAGATCATGCCATCTCTTCGTATCATAGAAGGTCGACACAACATTTATGCACGACGGGTTGTAGCTGTCGTCACAAAGGATAGTCAATGACTAAGAGATAAAGGATAGTCAATGACTAAGAGATAGCCATGTACATAGACTATTTTCCCAAGTAATTGGCAGGAACACTACCTTTTAATTAGAAGAGGACATTTTTTTGCAAATATATACGCATTTTGACCGGCATAACCAATGACATGCCAAGATGACACGGACAAAAAAAAGTCAATGGCTGACAGAACCGGAGAAGTAAGATCTGAGTTAACCTTTATTGTCCGAAAATAGTCGCATACACCTAACATGTTTTTCAACAACGGTTACCACCGGTTGCCTGGATTGACTAGATCGGGCATATTATTATAAGGATAATTATATATAATCTGAGTTGGTTTCGAACACAATTATAGAGCCATTGGATGCGCTAAAATGTTTGCTAATACACCTATTGTACTCCTTAATTGACCCTTCAGGTGAAGATGCTTGTAATATAGTGAGTATTTTGTCTTCATTTAACAATGTATTAAAAAGAGGGAAGCTGCATCATTTTATGTTGTTTGAAGGCATCCACCCAACTCAAAAAAGAAGAAGGCACACACAACAAATATAATTTCTCCCATCGTTTTTATTTACTCCACATATTAGCATTGAGCAAAGTCAAACTTTATAAAGTTTGACCAAGTTTGTAGAAAATAATATGAACATCTACAGTAACAAATTTATATGATGTGAAAATATATGCAATGATGAATCCAATAGTATTGATTTGATGGTGTATGTGTTAATATATTTTTCTACAGACTTGTTGAAAGTATTTAAATTTGATTTTAGACATACCTAATATGCAGAGTAAATAAAAATGAAGGGATTACTATACAAGAGGGGGAGGGTTGATTGATGAGAAAATGTCTTCTCATGCTTTACTTGTAGCCAGTTCTGGAACATGTGGTTAATTCTGAGGTAATTTTGAGGAATTAGGGGCGATAGGTCTTGAGAATTTTCCAGTGAGCAAAAACGCAAGAAGAACGTTGTGTGTAAATGAAATGGTGCGGCTTAAGGACCGACAAAATGATTTTTTGATACCCTTTTGATTTGCCTAGATACATCCGTTTCAGCTAACATGAGACCGAGGGAATAGTGGCTTCGTATGGATACTAACAGCCAATAAATAATTTGTTAGGCAGCATGGGTGATGAAATAGTGCATACACATGGTGCAAAAGAGATGAATCTAACATACCGAATTCTGCTGGTTCCGCGCCTCCTAGGCTCGTAGCTAGGTAGTTGAGCCTGGACTGAAATTGATGGTTGGAATTGGATACTTGGACCGATATGCACGCATATTCCGTGCCTCTGGACCGGCCGGCCGGCGTACTTAGGTCAGTGCCAGGGCAGGGTGGTGGCTCGCTAGAGCAACTCCAACACGTCGATTTAAATGGACGCGTGCTTTGTCCGCTTTGCGTCTGTTTGAATTGATCAGGCGGACGTGGGTATCCGGTTTTTTATTTGGATTGGCAGATGCGCTCAATGGAAGGCCGACCCATTTATTTCGACGTGGTCGAAACTGCGAATTAAACATAATTATACATAAATGTCCGGTCAAACGCCGGCCAAAGTCCACTTAAACATAACTAGAAAATTAAAAACTCTAATAAATGCCCGCACGCTGCCCTAGTAGACCGCCTTGCCCTTGCCCTTACCCTTCCCGTCGTCGTCGTCACCGCCGATGAGGTCAATGAAGACGGGGGAGGCCCAGCCCACCCGAACGCGGCGTGATAGGCCGCGAGGGTAGTCTCCTCCGGCGTCTACTGCGGCGGCGGCATAGCGGCGAGGCGGGCGCGCTCCTCCTCCTCCTCAAGCCGCAGAGCCTCCTCGTCGCGGCGCAACATCTGCTCATATCGCATCCGCCGCTCGCCGTCGGCCCCCTTCTCGGCGAGGCAATGCGCCTTCCAGCGCTTAAGGTGGGTTGCCTCTTCTTCCGGCGTGGCGGCGTAGTGGCAGGGAGGCGCTGCGGGTTCAGATGCCAGCCGTGCGGCAAGTTCACATCGGGATACGACAAGGGCTGGCGGTATTGCCATTGCCACCGCACGTGGTGGATTGGGATTTAGAGCCGCTCCCGCTTCCGCGGTGGCGTGCCGCGCCTAGCCGGTGGCGACGATGCAGAGCACTCGCGGGAAGAGCTCGCTCCAGCGCTGAACCTCCCCTTCTTCCCCCTTCCCGTTGAAGAGCCCCATGGCTGGGTGGCTAGGGTTTTGCTGCTGGCTGGCTAGGGTTTCCTGATCGCCGGCAAGGGAGCAAATGTGGCTAGGTGTGGACGGGGGTTGTGGATGAGGCCGGTCCCGCCGCACGCGTCCATTAAAATGGACGGGCACACGGCCCTTCTACGCACTGTCAGGCGAGCCTGGTGTTGGTGGTCGTCATAAATATGACCGTCGGTGATTGGGCGGCCGATATGTAAAGCCATGATGGTCTAGTAGATATCAATGAAAAGCGCGGTCCGCGCCGACACATTTCAAGGGCAATTTTGGGCTGCGATCCATTGCTGCCAAGCTCGTGGCTGGCTGTGACCGCTAGGTGCGCATGTGGTCCTGTTCACTTACTCGGCCACCGAAAGCGCGGTTGTGGCACGTGAGCCCTCGTCCTTTAGGAATTGATCACTTTGACTGTTTATGTCTTTGTCGTTGTGCATTTAGCTACGCCTTTTTGACTGGGAGGGCAGATTCCGGATCGGATCCACATACCAATAGCTAGATTAGGAAGGGTGGTACGTGCAGCCAGGTAGTACTCCGTTTTGGAGGTGTTTCTGAAACAACCTAAAATCTTAAACGCGCAGCTGTGCTCGTTCGTTATGGCGGACGCACGCGCTACACGATAAGAAATTCTATGCTCTTGTCTCCCGTCTCTTTCTCGCACGTGGTTCCAATACACGGCCCACAGAAAGGAATTAACGCATAGAAAAAGGAGCTGGTCCACCGTGTCTCAGTGCGCCCATCCATTTCGTGATTTCCCAACAAGATCCCAAGTTGCATGTATTTAATTTGCGTTTTCAAAATTTCAAAAAGCTATAACTTTTGAACCGATCATCGAAACTCAAATTTGTTTTCACGGCTGGGTTCCACGCGACGAGCTCTTCAAAACTAGATCCCATATGAGTATGTTTTGACTAACTTTTTTTATGAGCAACTTTGGGTGAAACGGAAGCAACTTCAGTGCTATAGGAAAGCAACTTACTGCCAGTCTGCGTAGGATGACTGTGTATCATCGAAAATCCCTTTGAAGTTAGCTAGCTTCACCTGTAAGTTTCCTACCATAACTAGTTTAGTTTTGCCTCTAAGTTGATAGTATTGTAGGCAACTTAGTTTTCGAGCTAGGCTAATATTTATCCTAAGCTGCCTGCCATGACTAGTGAATAGTTTAACATCATCCTTAGTTGCATAAAATACTTTTTGGTATGCTAAGCAACTTAGTTTCATAGATATGCAACTTAGTAACACTTATACACAACTTTTCAATGTATTGTAGGCAACTGAAAAAGTAATGTCAGGCAACTAAGCATCACTGTTAGGCAACTTCAGAGTGTTTGTAGGCAACTTAGGAAAACAATAATAAGCAAGGGCACAATATTTACGTGTCGTGACTAACGAGTAGCTTGACATCATCCTAAGCTGCCCATATATGGAAAGATTCATCTACTATAGTATGTTGATCTTTCATAAACTCGTCTAACCAACCATATGAACCCAACGATGACATAACATGCATTAATTTCAGTACAAGAAAATTCCAAAATATAACTTTCAAACTGCGTGTTGGAATTATGACCCGTTTTCATCATTGGGTTCCTCGTGATGAACTCTTCAAAACTAGATCCCATATGAATATGTTTTGGTGCTTTTTTAAAGCAACTTTGATGCTAGATGAGGCAACTCTAGTGCTAAAATGGAGCAACTTTAATGCTAGATGAAGTGCATTGTGTGTGTTAGTGATTCACCTACTAGCCTACTAATAGTTGTGTGCAATAGTCTAATGGATGGTTATCATGGTTGTTGAGTTGCATACATCAAAAACTAAGTTGTCGATAGTTTAGTTGCCTACGATACTATGAAAGTTGCTTACCGCAGAGTGGAAAGTTGTCTAACACGGCTTCTAAGTTGCCTGCCTCAGAAACCAGGTTGCCTATATTGCTACGAAATTGCCTACACACCCCAATTGCCTAAAATAGTATGAAAGTTGTCCATCAAGGGACCTAACTTGCCTACAATGTTGAAAGTTTTTGTGGGATATAAGTTGTCTATCATGATTTCAAATTTCGAAACTATGTGAAGATGGATGGTGTGATAGCATTATTCTTTCCTTTTCTGGGGGAGTCTATCGGCCAACGCTACCGAGCACGTGGGTGTTAGCTAGCAATGTCATGGGTGTTGACTGGTTACATAAGTAGGGACAGATGATAAGTTGCATAGGGGGTGATGAGAAGTTTCATAGGGGGCGGATCAGACAGTTGCCCACAAGCCTACACAAGTTGTTCATAATTTTTGCATGAGTTGCCCGTGAAAATTATTGAAATCTCCAGATATAATGATGGAAAACACACATGAGTTGCTTGTTGAATGCACTGGAGTTGCACAAAAACACCCCAAAAGTAGCTAACTTTTTTGTGTGATACTCGGGTTTCATAACGATCTTAAAATGCCAGTCATCTGAGCATCACCGATAGGTAACTTCATAGTGTTTTAGGCAACTTAGGAAAAACACAATGATAAGCGGATAATTGTAGGCAACTAATTTACCAAGTTAGACAACTAAGCAGTAATGATATGTAACTAATTATCAATAGCAGGTAACTGGACATCAATGGTAGGTCAATTTCATAGTATTGTAGGCAAGTGGGCATCACTGATAGGCAACTGAATATCCATGGTAGGCAACTGAGCAACCATGGTAGGCCAGTTGTGATAATTTTAGCATTTTTACACAAACCAACCTAATAGACAGTCCTCTAGGCAAAAAAATGAAGTTGCTTTCCTGTAGCACTAAAGTTGCCTCTGTCGTACCCAAAGTTGCCTAAAAAAAAAGTTTGACGAAACCTATCTATATGGGATCTAGTTTTGAAGAACTCGTCGCGAGAAATACAGCTGTGAAAGCGAAATTAGATTTCGATGCTTAAATCAAAAGTTATAGCTTATTAAACTTTTTGGACCTCCAAATAAATGCACGTGAGACAAGATTCTTTTTTTGGTGGGCTACGTCGAGCGCACCAGCATGTCTTTCCATATTTGAAAGAGCGCTCGATCCCACCAACGGGCGCTCGCGCGCATGCTAGCCACGTCCTTGAAACAAAGGTAGGAGTACTCAGTTTTTACGTGCTCACACTAGAGTGGAGGTGTAAGAGCATCTCCACCCGCGCCCCAGAACGGCCTCTCCAGGCGATTTTTTTGCACCGACGCTAAAAAAACGGTCTAGTCGCGTCCTCAGGAGTCCGTTATTCGCCAGGAGCCCGTTTTTCGGCGGCTTGGGCTGAAATCAGCGCCGGCGGACCCAGGCCGAACCCGACGCGCCGGGGGGCGCCCGGGGGCGCCGGGGCGAATGTTTTGGCGCGAAACAGCCGCGGGCCCGCCGAGTCAGCGAGGCAGCCGCTTCGTCAACATCATCGCCTCGGTTCCCACGGGAATCAATGCGAAGGCTGCCGCACTGCCGCGCCGGTCGGCCTCCATTGATGCCTCACGGGCGGCGCAGTGAAGACGCCGCCGACGCGCGTCCCGCCCGCATGCGCCACGCGTCCGCCCGCATGCCGCCCTCGGCCACCCCGCTTTGGCTATAAAAGGCGCCCCTCCCCGCCGGTGAGCGCCACAACCTCCCCCTTACCTCTAGTGAAAGCCTTTTCCCCGCCGGCGAGCTCTCCCACCACTCCCCTGCCCGCCGACGAGCGAAACCATGGCGGAGAGATACCCAGGCGACGGCGCAGCGGTGAACGAATTCCGCCGCCGCCACCTCCAGGAGCCGGAGGCGCGCCTTCTGTACGAGGCCGAGTACCCGGCGCCCCCCGACATGCGCGTGCCTGGTTCGTGGAGACTGAGCGCCGCCGGCGTCCTGGTGCCGCCGGTGCCCGAAGGGGCGGCACGGCAGGCGGAGATCGCCCGCATCCGCTCCTCGTTGACGGAGGAGCAGCGGAACAAGCCGAGGTACGCGCCCGACAGCGAAACGCTGTGGACGCTGTACTTCCAGCGCCGCCGCGAGGAGCAGATCGCCTCCATCAACGGCATCATCCCCCGCGGCCGCCTCAACTCCGAAGGACGGCGCGAGTGGTGGGGCGTCCCCGGCCGCACACTCGACGCCGTCCTCGACTACATCGAGATCGGCAATGTGCCGCGACTGGAGTACCCGACGCGTCTCTCCTTCTCTCGCCATCGCGGCAGTTCCTGGATGCTGCGGCGAATGGAGCCGGGGTCGTCCTTGTCGTCGGGCTCCGGCTCGCCGGCCCTCCGCCCCGTCAAGCCCGAGCCGGAGGAGACACCGCTCGGGCATCGTGCTCGCAGCGACGCCCTCGTCATCAACGAGCCCTCGCCTGCGACGGCACCGACGAGGCGCTCCCTCCGCCTGGTCCGACCGAAGCCCGAGCCGGACATGCTCCCCGTGAAGCCGGAGCACGCCGGCATGGTGGCCCCCGACGATGAGTCCGCCCTCAAATGGGCGAGGGAGGACTATGTCCGCGAGCAGGTGCGCCGCCAGCGTCGGGCGTACCTGGAGACCCAGGCCCGTAGCCGTGCCGAGGAGCGTCGCCGCACCGAGGAGCGTCGCCGCGTCGCCGAGGAGCGCGGCGTTATCATCGTCGACAGCGATGACGAGGGTGAGGCCGGGCCGTCAAGCGCTTTCGGCGACCCCGGCGAGGGATGCAGTAGGGACGCCGCAGGTGAGGCGCGCGGCGACGACGACGACGACGACGACGACGAAGACTACACCCGCTTCTACAGGCTTCTCGGCATGTAGACGGCGGCGGCGGCGACGGTGGCGGCAGCGTTTGGGCTTTTTAGTTCGTTTTTAAGTTAGTTCATGCATGTTTTTAAGTTTTTGTATAAATTTCGTCGAAAATTGGCCGAGTTTGTGCAAAAGTCGCCGAGTTTGCCAAAAAATAGAAACGAACTTCGCCGAACCAGCGGCAACCGTGGGCGCGTCACTGGGAGCGAAGCGAATCCCGGGGGCGATCTAGCGCCGGCTAATGACCCACAAGTATAGGGGATCTATTGTAGTCCTTTCGATAAGTAAGAGTGTCGAACCCAACGAGGAGCAGAAGGAAATGATAAGCGATTTTCAGCAAGGTATTCTCTGCAAGCACTGAAATTATAGGTAACAGATAGTTTTGTGATAAGATAATTTGTAACGAGCAACAAGTAACAAAAGTAAATAAAGTACAGCAAGGTGGCCCAATCCTTTTTATAGCAAAGGACAAGCCTGGACAAACTCTTATATAGAGAAAAGTGCTCCCGAGGACACATGGGAATAATCGTCAAGCTAGTTTTCATCACGTTCATATGATTCACGTGCGGTACTTTGATAATTTGATATGTGGGTGGACCGGTGCTTGGGTGCTGTCCTTACTTGGACAAGCATCCCACTTATGATTAACTCCTATTGCAAGCATCTGCAACTACAAAAGAAGTATTAAGGTAAACCTAACCATAGCATGAAACATATGGATCCAAATCAGCCCCTTACGAAGCAACGCATAAACTAGGGTTTAAGCTTCTGTCACTCTAGCAACCCATCATCTACTTATTACTTCCCAATGCCTTCCCCTAGGCCCAAATAATGGTGAAGTGTTATGTAGTCGATGTTCACATAACACCACTAGAGGAGAGACAACATACTTCTCATCAAAATATCGAACGAATACCAAATTCACATGACTACTAATAGCAAGACTTCTCCCATGTCCTCAGGAACAAACGTAACTACTCACAAAGCATATTCATGTTCATAATCAGAGGGGTATTAATATGCATAAAGGATCTAAACATATGATCTTCCACCAAAAAAACCAACTAGCATCAACTACAAGGAGTAATCAACACTACTAGCAACCTACAGGTACCAATCTCAGACTTAGAGACAAGAATTGGATACAAGAGATGAACTAGGGTTTGAGAGGAGATGGTTCTGGTGAAGATGTTGATGGAGATTGGCTCCCTCCCGATGAGAGGAGCGTTGGTGATGACGATGGCGATGATTTCCCCCTCCCGGAGGGAAGTGTCCCCGGCAGAACAGCTCCGCCAGAGCCCTAGATTGGTTCCGCCAAGGTTCCGCCTCGTGGCGGCGGAGTCTCGTCCCGAAAGCTTGCTTATGGTTTTTCTTCGGACGAAAGACTTCATATAGCAGAAGATGGGCACCGGAGGGCCACCAGGGGAACCACGAGGTAGGAGGGCGCGCCTAGGGGGGTAGGCCGCCCCCACCCTCGTGCCCAGGGTGTGGGTCCTCTCTGGTACTTCTTCGCTCAATATTTTTTATTATTTCCAAAAATAACTTCCGTGGAGTTTCAGGACTTTTGAAGTTGTGCAGAATAGGTCTCTAATATTTGCTCCTTTTCCAGCCCAGAATTCCAGCTGCCGGCATTCTCCCTCTTTATGTAAACCTTGTAAAATAAGAGAGAATAGGCATAAGTATTGTGACATAATGTGTAATAACAGCCCATAATGCGATAAATATCGATATAAAAGCATGATGCAAAATGGACGTATCAACTCCCCCAAGCTTAGACCTCGCTTGTCCTCAAGCGGAAGCCGATAACGATAAATATGTCCACATGTTTAGAGGTAGAGGTGTCGATAAAATAAAATACGGACATGAGGGCATCATGATCATTCTTAAAACAACAACATAAATGGATATTGTCATATGATTTCTTATGCTCAAGTAATAATCTATTCACAATGCAAAGTATGAATCAGAAACTTCATTGAGAACTAACAAACTATAATCTTAGTCATTGAAGCAATTGCAATTTATCATAACATCAGAAAGAGTCTATGTCAAAGCTTTTCAGCAAGCCCACACACTCAACTGTCATTTAGTCTTTCACAATTGCTAATACTCACGCAATACTTGTGGTTACGGAGTTTTAATCGGACACAGAGGAAGATAGGGGCTTATAGTTTCGCCTCCCAACCTTTTACCTCAAGGGTAATGTCAACAATAATAACTCATGCTAACTTACATCCAATTAGATATATATATATATCAGGATCTTTCCAACACACTGTGCTTGCCAAAGGATAAAATGTAAAAAGGAAAGGTGAAGATCACCATGACTCTTGCATAAGGTAGAAGATAAAAGTAAAAGATAGGCCCTTCGCAGAGGGAAGCAGAGGTTGCCATGCGCTTTCAGGGTTGGATGCACAAAATCTTAATGCGAAAGAACGTCACTTTATATTGCCACTTGTGATATGGACCTTTTTTATACAGTCCGTCGCTTTTATTTCTTCCACATCACAAGATCGTATAAAGCTTATTTCCTCCACACTAATCAATCATACATATTTAGAGAGCAATTTTTATTGCTTGCACCAATGACAACTTACTTGAAGGATCTTACTCAATCCATAGGTAGGTATGGTGGACTCTCATGGCAAAACCGGCTTTAAGGGTATTTGGAAGCACAAGTAGTATCTCTACTTAGTGCAAAGAATTTGGCTAGCATGAGGGGGAAAGGCAAGATCAACATGTTGGATGATCCATGACAATATACTTTATTTCAGATATAAGAAAACATAAACCATTACGTTGTCTTCCTTGTCCAACATCAACTCTTTAGCATGTCATATTTTAATGAGTGCTCACAATCATAAAAGATGTCCAAGATAGTATATTTATATATGAAACCTCTCTTTCTTTATTACTTCCAATTAATTGCAACGATGACCAAAACTATGTTTGTCAACTCTCAACAACTTTTAATCATCATACTCTCTCTATGTGAAGTCATTACTCTCCATAAGATCAATATGATCTCTTTGTTTCTTTTTATTCTTTCTTTTATTCACTCAAGATCATAGAAAAATAATCAAGCCCTTGACTCAACACTAATCTTTATTATATATAACTCACGGACTCGATTACATAGAGGGATCATAAAGCAAAACTCAAAACTAGATCATACCAAAAACTTTATTCTACTAGATCAAGATATTACTAAAAGGATCGAACTAAGAAAAACGGTAAAGATAGGAGTGTGATGGTGATACGATACCGGGGCACCTCCCCCAAGCTTGGCAGTTGCCAAGGGGAGTGCCCATACCCTTGTGATTATATCTCCTTTGCTGGTGAAGGGGTTGTTGGTGATGATGGGTAGTCGCACATCGAGTGTAAGAGATCCCCCAACTTGCGGATAATGCCCTTGAGCGCAACGATATGCTCCTTCAACAAAATATTTTCACATGTGAGATACTTGTTTTGTATACGAGCTAACTCAATCATCTTGAAAGCTTCGATCTCAGTTGGGGAAAGATGATTGTGATCAAGTTGAAGGATGTCTTCTACTACCGGAGCTTGGTCCTCCGTGGCCTTCTTGGTCCCTTCATCCTTGTTGATATCCATGGGTTCTTCCCTCTTCAGCTCTGTCTTCATTAGCCAAGCATCGTTGTCACCATTGTTGGAGGAGGGGGACGACATGATGCCTGGCCTTGACAACCCTGACAGAAAACAGCTCGAAACAAGAACAGAGGATAATTGTGTGATACAGGAGTCAAAACCTTCGGGAGATTATATAATGAATTTTTACCGACCGAAAGAAGTATCGTGCAAGAAAACGGAGTCCGGAGAGCGCACGAGGTGCCCACGAGGCAGGGGGCGCGCCCAGGGGGTAGGGCGCGCCCTCCACCCTCGTGGAACCCTCGTATCCTTCCCGGAATGCTTCTTATTTTTCTATTTTTCTAAATATTCCAAAACGACGAAAAATTGCCATTAGAACTGTTTTGGAGTCGGTTTACTTACCGTACCACATACCTATTCCTTTTCGGAGTCTAAAACGTTCTGGAAAGTGTCTCTTATGTATTCCTCCGGTATCACGGTTTCAATAACATTAGTTTCAACATTTATAGGATTACCTAAGATATAGTGTTTGATTCTTTGACCGTTCACCACCTTCGGATTTGTGCCTTCGAAGTTGTTGTTTTTTATGGCACCGGAGCGATAGACCTCCTCGATAACGTAAGGACCTTCCCATTTGGAGAGAAGTTATCCTGCAAAAAATCTTAAATGAGAGTTGTATAGCAATACATAATCACCTACATTAAACTCACGCTTTTGTATCCTTTTGTCATGCCATCTTTTAACTTTCTCTTTAAACAGCTTGGCATTCTCATAGGCTTGGGTTCTCCATTCATCAAGTGAGCTTATGTTAAATAGCCTCTTCTCACCGGCAAGTTTGAAATCATAGTTGAGCTCTTTAATATCCCAATATGCCTTATGTTCTAGTTCGAGAGGTAAGTGACATGCTTTTCTATAGACCATTTTATACGGAGACATACCCATAGGATTTTATATGCAGTTCTATAGGCCCATAATGCATCATCAAGTTTCTTGGACCAATTCTTTCTAGATCTATTAACAGTCTTTTGCAAAATTAATTTGAGTTCTCTATTACTCAATTCTACTTGACCACTAGACTGTGGGTGATAAAGAGATGCAATTCTATGATTAACATCATACTTAGCAAGCATTTTACGAAAAGCACCATGAATAAAATGTGAACCACCATCGGTCATTAAATATCTAGGGACTCCAAACCTCGGAAAAATAACTTCTTTAAGCATCTTAATAGAAGTGTTATGATCAGCACTACTAGTTGGAATAGCTTCTACCCACTTAGTAACGTAATCAACAGCAACTAAAATATGTGTATATCCATTAGAGGCAGGAAACGGTTGTAACGCCCCGAGACCGACGCTTCAGAAGACTTCCTTATTTTCGTGATCGCCGTGTGTTTCTTTTGTGCTTGCTCTTTTATTTTTTGCATTGCATCATGTCATCATGCCATCATGTTATTAATCTTTGCATCAAAACTCAACTAAGTAAATTGCATGGATCTCAATCCATTTAAATCGAGGGAATTCACATGGTGATTTCTCTTTATAACTTATCCTCCTAATATTTATGGAGCTATTATAAATATTCCATTAGTTTGGAATTAACCGGAACACACTTGCAAAATAATTCCCATGCCTATTTCCACTTCAAGTTTCACCTCCAAGCTTCGCCAACAATTCTTTTCCCTCTTATCGAGGCCCTTCCTAAATGTTCAACATTTTGGACACTTTGTAATCCTACTCCTTCTTCTCATCTTCTTTTCTGTTTCATCTTGCCCTTTCCATCTAAAACATCATCTAGTGCAACACCCCATCACAAGCGTCTTCCTTTCAATTCTCACCCATTTATTGCAAGTGGTATTTTTTTGTCCCAGTAAAATGTTCACTTACTTTCTGTAAATCTTAAACCATGCCAACTACCTCTTTGCCAAATTTCATCTCTTTTAAAGTTGTTTTGGTTGGGCTAAGAATTTACTCAAGTTTGAATCAAATTCAAACTTGTTTAAATTTTCTGTCTCTAAAAGTTGCCAAACCAATTTTATTAAATCTTGCATGTTCCCAGGAGCATGAGGATATTCTTACATGTTCCAAATTCTTTCCCTAGTTCCCCTTCTTTTCTTTTTCTGAAATCTGTTTATTATAAAAACAGAGAGAAGGGAACTACCTTTTCCTTATCTGGGCGCTGCACTTGGGCTTCCTGTAGCCGCAGCTCTAAGGCCCAGCCCGCGCCCCTTAACCCTAGCCGCCAGAGACCGAGCCCATCTCTCCCTTCGTTTTCCTCCAGCGCCGCCAGCCTCCCCTGTCTCATCCTCCCGATCCCCTCACCCTCTTCCTCTCGTCCTCTCCCTTGCACCGCCACCCAGAGAGAGGAGAGGAGCGAGACCCCCTGTCGCCGAGCGCCCGAGGAGAGGAGTTCCTCGAGCACCGGCCGCCCGCAGCAACCTCCTCCCTCTCGCCCCCTCGCAGCCTCGCGCCGACGCCCCCTCGCCATCACCACAGCGCCTCGTCTCGCCTCCTCCCTGTGGCATCGCGCGCCCGGCGTCCATGGCCTCTCCAGCCTCCAGAAGTTCTGCTTCCCTTGCTCCTTCGAGCGCGAGCCCCGCAGTGCTCTGTCTCGCGCCGCGTCCTCCCTCTGCCTCCTCGCCATGGCCGCCGCGTCTCCCTCTGCAGGACCAGGCCGCACCGCACGTCCTCATCGTCAAGCCCCCGTCGCCCGAGCGCTCGAGGAGAGGAGCTCCTCGAGCACCTGCGCCCGCATCCGCTCGTTCCCTCCGTTTTGGTCGGAGTTCACCGGAGCCCGAGCACCGGACGCCTTGCACCCGCGAGCACCACCACCTCCAGCGCGCCGCCGTACCTCCGCCGCCCGGCGACCTTCTGCATCCACCTACAGCAGCTCTCCCTGCGACCTCCTCTTCATCACCGCCTTGTGCTGTCCCTGCCGACTCCGACCAGGGAGCCCCGCCGCTCGCCTGAGTGTGGCAGCCGGCTCCTGTTCGTGCTGCATCGTCTCGTTCGCAGGCACTTCCTTGCCACAAGTGCTCCTGACTAAGACCCTCAAGTCATCTACCCGGAGCCCAAGTCCGAAGACTACCGTGGACGTGTGCCTCGTGTCACCTGGATCGTCAAGTACCGTCTCCGGGATTCACCAAGTACCACGACGTCGGTGTCCCTCCAAGTGTGATGTTGGAACATGCACAGCTGCCGTCGCCGAAGACTCGGGTAGCAAAAACGCCAAGTTCCTCTCCGCCGTGAACCACTACTTCCACAACATGTCGTGTACGACTACCGTCGCTCGGATTCGACAAGACAACGTGTACCACGACACTGGCGACATGAACATCTACGAAATGTGTATGACTACACGATGTGATGCCAAGTACCACGACAACCGTGCACCACTACCGTCGCGAGAACGACTACTTCCATGATGACCCCGTGAACAACTACTTCCACTTCGAACGCGTTCCGCCCCGAATGCACGCTTCGAAGGTATAACCCCGAGACGACGTCCGTGGACCGAATGCATGTGTGTTGTATGAGATGCTCGTGTTTGCACCGTTTCCGAGAGAGGTCTTTGCACGTTCCTCGATTGCCATGCCGCCGTACCGTGGGAACCCGGTAACCGGGAGCACCCCACCATTCTCTTGCGTGTTTCACACATCCGCACAATTCTCTTTTGCGCCGGTATCTCCATGAACTACCGGAACCGATATGTTGCCGTGGCATCATTTTCGTTATCGTTGCCGTGGCACCCTTTCTCGTTCCACCACGGTAACAAATGCTTCATAACATGCTCTTGTCCACGTTTTATAAAATTGCTTAAAAACTTGCATATGTCATTCGTATCATGACAATAACATTTAAATGTCTAAAATTGATGTTTGCATTAAAATTGTCAAATGACATGAGGATTTATCGGAATTGTTGTTTGTTATTTCCGGCCTCATTTAAACGTGCCTAGATAGGTTGTTTAATTATGCTTCACCCCTTGCCATGGTTAACAACATTTAATATTGTTGGTTACTTAAACAAGAGCGAACTAAATAATTAAATGTGGTGTTTCGTCAATATGCAACTCGTTGCATATTGAGCTCCACTTAATTTGTAGTGTTGTTTGTTGCACTTTGCCATGCCATGCTCATTAAACCGGACATGCATCATACTTGATTGTGCATCATGCCATGTGTATGTGGTGGTTGTTTACTATGTTGCTTGTTTCTTTCCGGGTTGCTTCTCTCGTTAGCTTCGGATTCATTCCGGAGTTGTGAGGATTCGTTCGACTACGTCCGTTTGTCGTCTTCATGGACTCGTTCTTCTTCCTAGCGGGATCTCAGGCAAGATGAACACCCCTCGAAATCACTTCTATCTTTGCTTTGCTAGTTGAATCATATATTGTGGAATAGTGAGGGAGGAGATACTCTTCAACAAATCTTCTCTTCGTTCTATTGCCATGCTACGCTACCTACCACTTGCTATATCATGCCTCCCTTATTGCCATGTCAGCCCCTAACCTTTTCACCCTTCCTAGCAAACCGTTGCTTGGCTATGTTACCGCTTTGCTCAGCCCCTTCTTATAGCGTTGCTAGTTGCAGGAGAAGATGAAGATTGCTCCATGTTGGATTATGTTTATGTTGGGATATCACAATATCTCTTATCTTAATTAATGCATCTATATACTTGGTAAAGGGTGGAAGGCTTGGCCTTATGCCTGGTGTTTTGTTCCACTCTTGCCGCCCTAGTTTCCGTCATACCGGTGTTATGTTCCTTGATTTTGCGTTCCTTACGCGGTTGGGTGATTTATGGGACCCCCTTGACAGTTCGCTTTGAATAAAACTCCTCCGGCAAGGCCCAACCTTGGTTTTACCATTTGCCTACCTAAGCCTTTTTCCCTTGGGTTCTGCAGACTCAAGGGTCATCTTTATTTTAATCCCCCGGGCCAGTGTTCCTCTGAGTGCTAGTCCAAACTAGAGCCCTTTGCAGCGCCACCTCGGGGAAACTTGAGGTCTGGTTTTAGTTGTACGGACTGCTCATCCGGTGTGCCATGAGAACGAGATATGTGCAGCTCCTATCGGGATTTGTCGGCACATTCGGGTGGTCTTGCTGGTCTTGTTTTACCATTGTCGAAATGTCTTGTAAATCGGGATTTCGAGACTGATCGGGTCTTCCCGGGAGAAGGTTTATCTTTCGTTGACCGTGAGAGCTTATAATGGGCTAAGTTGGGACACCCCTGCAGGGTATTAAACTTTCGAGAGCCGTGCCCGCGGTTATGTGGCAGATGGGAATTTGTTAATATCCGGTTGTAGAGAACTTGACACTTGACCTTAATTAAAACGCATCAACCGCGTGTGTAGCCGTGATGGTCTCTTCTCGGCGGAGTCCGGGAAGTGAACACGGTTTCGTAAGTAGGAGTTCAGGATCACTTCTTGATCATTGCTAGATCATGACCGTTCCGTTGCTTCTCTTCTCGCTCTCATTTGCGTATGTTAGCCACCATATAAGCTTAGCCGCTGCTGCAACCTTACCACCTTCCCCTTTCCTACCCTTAAGCTTAAATAGTCTTGATCTCGCGGGTGTGAGATTGCTGAGTCCTCGTGACTCACAGATACTTCCAAATAGTTGCAGGTGCCGATGATACCAGTGCAGGTGACACAACTGAGCTCAAGTGGGAGCTCGATGAAGATCTTGTTCGTTGTGTTGTTTCTTTTCATGTTGATCAGTAGTGGTGCCCAGTTGGGACGATCAGGGATCTAGCAGTTGGGTTGTCTTCTTTTATTTTGGTTCCGTAGTCGGACCTATGTGTGTATCTTGAATGATGTATGATTTTATTATGTATTGTGTGAAGTGGCGATTGTAAGCCAACTCTTTATTCCATTCTTGTTCATTACATGGGATTGTGTGAAGATGACCCTTCTTGCGACAAAAACCACAATGCGGTTATGCCTCTAAGTCGTGCCTCGACACGTGGGAGATATAGCCGCATCGTGGGCGTTACAACGGTCCCATATAATCAAAGCCCCAAACATCAAATGGTTCAATAACAAGTGAATAATTCATAGGCATTTCTTGACGTCTACTAATGTTACCAATTCTTTGACATTCATCACAAGATAAGACAAACTTACGGGCATTCTTGAAGAGAGCAGGCCAATAAAAACCGGATTGCAATACCTTATGTGCAGTTCTATCTCCAGCGTGGTGCCCTCCATAAGCTTCGGAGTGACACTTGTGTAGGATCTGTTCCTGTTCATGCTCAGGCACACAATGCCTAATAACACCATCTACTCCTTCTTTATAAAGACGTGGGTCATCCCAGAAGTAATATCTCAAATCATAGAAAAACTTTTTCTTTTGCCGGTATGTGAAACTAGGTGGTATAAATTTAGCGACAATGTAATTAGCATTATCAGCATACCATGGAGCAGTACGAGAAGCATTTATGACATTTAATTGTTCATCAGGAAAGCTATCATCAATAGATAGTGGGTCATCAAGAACACTCTCTAACCTAGACAAGTTGTCTGCAACGGGGTTCTCAGCTCCCTTTCTATCAATAATATGCAAATCAAATTCTTGTAGTAGGAGAACCCATCTAATAAGTCTAGTTTTAGCATCTTTCTTTTCCATAAGATATTTAATATAAGCATGATCAGTGTGGATAGTTACTTTAGAATCAACAATATAAGGTCTGAACTTATCACAAGCAAATACAACTGCTAAAAATTATTTTTCAGTGGTAGCATAATTTCTCTGAGCACTGTCTAGAGTTTTACTAGCATATTGAATGACATTTAATTTCTTATCAACTCTTTGCCCCAGAACAGCACCTACAGCATAATCGCTAGCATCACTTATAATTTCAAAGGGTAAATTCTAGTCAGGTCGCTGAACAATAGGTGCAGAAATCAATGCTTTCTTAAGTATTTCAAATGCTTCTACACAATCATCATAAAAAATGAAAGGTATATCTTTTTGTAAGAGACTGGTCAGAGGCCGAGAAATTTTTGAGAAGTCCTTAATGAACCTCCTATAAAAGCCAGCATGACCAAGGAAACTTCTTATACCTTTGATGTCCTTGGGACATGGCATCTTTTCAATAACATCAACTTTAGCTTTATCAACTTCAATGCCTCTTTCAGAAATTTTATGCCCCAAGACAATGCCTTCATTAACCATAAAGTGGCACTTCTCCCAATTCAAGACAAGATTAGTTTCTTCACATCTTTGCAAAACTCGATCAAGGTTGCTCAAGCAATCATCAAAAGAGGATCCATAAACGGAGAAATCGTCCATGAAAACCTCACAAATCTTTTCACACAAAAGTCAGAGAATATAGCCATCATGCATCTTTGAAAGGTAGCAGGTGCGTTACATAAACCAAAAGGCATACGTCTATAAGCAAAAGTACCGAAAGGGCAAGTAAAAGTGGTCTTAGCTTGATCATCAGCTGACACAGGTATTTGAGAGAAACCAGAGTAACCATCTAGAAAGCAAAAATGTGTATGTTTGGATAATCTTTCAGTATTTGATCAATGAATGGCAAGGGGTATTGATCCTTTTTAGTAGCTTTATTTAATTCGCGGAAATCAATTACCATCCTATAACCTGTAATAATTCTTTGCAGAATCAATTCATCTTTATCATTAGGAACGACAGTAATACCTCCCTTCTTAGGGACACAATGGACAGGACTTACCCACTGACTATCAGCAACGGGATAGATTATACCTGCCTCAAGGAGCTTTAGTATTTCCTTTCTTACCACTTCTTTCATTTTAGGATTCAGCCGTCGTTGATGATCAATAACCGGTTTGGCATCTTTCTCCAAATTTATTTTGTGTTGACATAGAGTGTGACTAATGCCCTTAAGATCATCAAGAGTATATCAAATAGCAGCACGGTGCTTCTTCAGAGTTTTCAATAATTTTTCTTTCTCCTTCTCTGAAAGGTTAGCACTAATAATAACAGGATATATCTTCTTTTCATCAAGATAAGCATATTTAAGAGTATCAGGCAATGGTTTAAGCTCAAACACGGGATCACCCTTGGGTGGAGGAGGATCCCCTAGGATTTCAACAAGCAAGTTGTGTTTCAGAATAGGTCCCTGTTTAAAGAACACTTCATCTATTTCCCTTCTTTCATTCATAAACATATCATTTTCATGGTCTAGCAAATATTGTTCTAAAGGATCACTAGGAGGTACGACAATAGAAGCAAGACCAATAATTTCATCTTTACTAGGCAATTCCTCTTCACGGTGTTTTCTACGAAATTTAGAGAAATTAAACTCATGAGACATATCACCCAAACCAATAGTAACAACGTCCTTTTCGCAGTCTATCTTAGCATTAACAGTGTTCAAGAAGGGTCTACCAAATATAATGGGACAAAAGCTATCTTGTGGGGAACCAAGAACAAGAAAATCAGCAGGATATTTAGTTTTCCCACACAAGACTTCAACATCTCTAACAATCCCGATTGGTGATATAGTATCTCTATTGGCAAGCTTAATTGTGACATCAATTTCTTCCAACTCAGTAGGTGCAATATCATGCATAATTTCTTTGTATAAGTCAATAGGTATTGCACTAGCACTAGCACTCATATCACACAAGCCATGATAACAATGATCTCCTATTTTAACAGAAATAACAGGCATGCCTACCACAGGTCTATGTTTATCTTTAGCACTAGGTTTAGCAATTCTAGCAGTCTCATCACAGAAATAAATGACATGCCCATCAATATTATCAGCCAAGAGATCTTTAACAATAGAAATATTAGGTTCAACTTTAACTTGCTCAGGGGTGTATAAGTTCTAATATTACTTTTACGAACCAAAGTTGAAGCTTTAGCATGATCCTTTATCCTAACAGGGAAAGGTGGTTTCTCAACATAAGCAGTAGGAACAATAGGATCATTATAAGTGATAGTATTTTCTTCAGCTTTAATAGGTTCAACTACTTTTACTTCTATGGGAGGATGATATTTAAACCACTTCTTCTTAGGGAGATCAACATGAGTAGCAAATGATTCACAGAAAGAAGCTACTATCTCAGAGTCAAGTCCATATTTAGTGCTAAATTTTCGGAAAACATCGGTATCCATAAAAGATTTAACACAATCAAACTCATGTGTTATACCTGACTCCTTACCTTCGTCGAGATCCCAATCTTCAGAGTTGCGTTTAATTCTTTCCAATAAATCCCATTTGAATTCAATAGTCTTCATCATAAAAGAGCTAGTACCAGAAGTATCGAGCATGGTGCGATTGTTGTCAGAAAGCCGAGCATAAATTTTTTGAATAATCATTTCTATTGAGAGCTCATGATTGGGGCATGAATATAACATTGACTTAAGCCTCCCCCAAGCTTGAGCGATGCTTTCTCCTTCGCGAGGCCAAAAATTATATATGTAATTACGATAACGATGAACAAGATGCATAGGATAAAACTTCTGATGAAATTCCAATTTCAATCGTCTGTAGTTCCATGATCCCATATCATCACATAGCCTATACCATGTCAATGCATCTCCCTTAAAAGATAAAGGGAAGACCTTCTTCTTGATAACATCATCGGGCATACCTGCAAGCTTAAATAATCCACAAACTTCATCCACATAGATTAGGTGCTCATCAGGATGTAATGTTCCGTCTCCTGCAAAAGGATTAGCTAGCAGTTTTTCTATCATACCCGAAGGAATTTCAAATTAGACATTTTCATTTTCAATAGGTTCAGTAGGTTGAGGAGCAACTCTTTGCTCTACTGGTCGAGGTGAAGATACCCCGAACAAGCCCCTCAGAGGATTACTTTCCATAGTAACAAGTGACAGTAAATTTCAGCACACTATATAAAAATTTCCTTACCAAATTCCACCTACCAAAGGCGCTTCACTCCCCGGCAACGGCGCCAGAAAAGAGTCTTGATGACCCACAAGTATAGGGGATCTATCGTAGTCCTTGCGATAAGTAAGAGTGTCGAACCCAACGAGGAGCAGAAGGAAATGATAAGCGGTTTTCAGCAAGGTATTCTCTGCAAGCACTGAAATTATAGGTAACATATAGTTTTGTGATAAGATAATTTGTAACGAGCAACAAGTAACAAAAGTAAATAAAGTGCAGCAAGGTGGCCCAATCCTTTTTGTAGCAAAGGACAAGCCTGGACAAACTCTTATATAGAGAAAAGCGCTCCCGAGGACACATGGGAATTATCGTCAAGCTAGTTTTCATCACGTTCATATGATTCGCGTTCGGTACTTTGATAATTTGATATGTGGGTGGACCGGTGCTTGGGTGCTGTCCTTACTTGGACAAGCATCCCACTTATGATTAACTCCTATTGCAAGCATCCGCAACTACAAAAGAAGTATTAAGGTAAACCTAACCATAGCATGAAACATATGGATCCAAATCATCCCCTTACGAAGCAACGCATAAACTAGGGTTTAAGCTTCTATCACTCTAGCAACCCATCATCTACTTATTACTTCCCAATGCCTTCCCCTAGGCCCAAATAATGGTGAAGTGTTATGTAGTCGACGTTCACATAACACATCTAGAGGAGAGACAACATACATCTCATCAAAATATCGAACGAATACCAAATTCACATGACTACTAATAGCAAGACTTCTCCCATGTCCTCAGGAACAAACGTAACTACTGACAAAGCATATTCATGTTCATAATCAGAGGGGTATTAATATGCATAAAGGATCTGAACATATGATCTTCCACCAAATAAACCAACTAGCATCAACTACAAGGAGTAATCAACACTACTAGCAACCTACAGGTACCAATCTCAGACTTAGAGACAAGAATTGGATACAAGAGATGAACTAGGGTTTGAGAGGAGATGGTGCTGGTGAAGATGTTGATGGAGATTGGCTCCCTCCCGATGAGAGGAGCGTTGGTGATGACGATGGCGATGATTTCCCCCTCCCGGAGGGAAGTGTCCCCGGCAGAACAGCTCCGCCAGAGCCCTAGATTGGTTCCGCCAAGGTTCCGCCTCGTGGCGGCGGAGTCTCGTCCCGAAAGCTTGCTTATGGTTTTTCTTCGGACGAAAGACTTCATATAGCAGAAGATGGGCACGGGAGGGCCACCAGGGGACCCACGAGGCAGGGGGCGCGCCCCCACCCTCGTGCCCAGGGTGTGGGTCCCCTCTGGTATTTTCTTCGCTCAGTATTTTTCATTATTTCCAAAAATAACTTCTGTGGAGTTTGAGGACTTTTGGAGTTGTGCAGAATAGGTCTCTAATATTTGCTCCTTTTCCAGCCCAGAATTCCAGCTGCCGGCATTCTCCCTCTTTATGTAAACCTTGTGAAATAAGAGAGAATAGGCATAAGTATTGTGACATAACGTGTAATAACAGCCCATAATGCAATAAATATTGATATAAAAGCATGATGCAAAATGGACGCATCACCGGCTCGCCCCCCAGGCCGCTCTTTTTCGGCGCCCTGGGGGGCCGAACGGCTGGAGATGCTCTATGTTTTGGTACCCTCTGCTCATTACTGTTGGCACGGGAGGCGAGGAGTGTCATGTTCCACATCGCGCTGCACGAGAGGTTCAGAGAGGTGACGATCCATATGGTTCGTCATGTGGGGATATGGTTAGCAAAGAACGAGATGGTGCACCGTACGTCATCCCTCCCTCGTTCAGCAAAGCTGTAAGCTTGTGCGCCAGCCGCAACACCTGCGTCACCCGCACTCTTCTTTCAATGAATTCATATACAGCTCTCCTGCATAGTGTCCAGCACCTGCCTGCCTACGCCCCAGTAGGGTACAACCTGCCATCTTGGATGAAGAATGGCCAAAGTCTTGTTCAGCGGTACAACCTCCGAGGATTTCGTTACTGTGCAAATGTGCAATGCCATGTGAATGTATATTTTCTGCCGTATCGCCTCTAAGGTTATGACAGAGCACCTGTAGCAGACCGAATATTGCGATTAAGTCGACTGCATCACAATTGTATGCACTGCCGAATTGAATGTCGTGAAGTATTAGGGCATCTTCAACACTGACCCCGACAGCGTATTCGTTCATGGACCGACGGAGTCCAGTTTACGAACAGTGATGCGGGAGCTGACCATCCAACCCTGTCTTCTAAAACTTTCGCCTTTTTTCCCAAGTTCGTAAGCTCAAAATAACTGCATAAATATGACTGAAAATGTTCAAATGCGAAATTTAAATATTACAATTCAACAATTTTCTAAATTAAAATAGTTAAAACTTGAATTCAACTAGCACAAATGTTCTGGTCCCCTTTAGCCGCCCATAAATGCTCAACCAAATCTTCCCTAAGTTGCTCATGATTTGCTCGATGCCAAATTTATTGATGGATTTGAACAAACTCATCATACGTGGCCAGATTTTGATATCGAAATTGGATAGGATCATCCATGTTCTCAAATTCAAGAGTTGCGGCAGCGTCTTCACACTCATCCTCCATAATCATGTTGTCCATGGTCGCACAACATGTCATCATTGACGATGACATGTACCTAGGGTAGGGTCATAGGCCTGACCTAGACACCCTACCCAAGGACACTGCCCTAGAGTCAAAGACATTCAAAGCACAAGAAGAGAAACCGACTGAGTTCATCAAGGAGTGCAATCCACTCGACCTTCAACCACACTTGGATACCCCAATTCCATTCGACCAAGATGAAGTCACTCGATGATACAAGAAACCACTCGGAGTATAGACGGCCTAACGTCATTCAGGATGGCAACGGTCGGACATTCACTCTGTAGTCTTAAAGATCATTTATACCTCTTTATTATTGGCGTTACCAGTAACGCCCTACCTTAATGTACATTGAACCCTTTGTAACGTGGGTTGGCTGGGGTCCTGGCGCACTCTATATAAGCCACCCCTCCACTAGGACAAGGGTTCGCACCCCTTGTAACACACACACACATATATTCCAGTCGACCGCCTCAGGGCACCGAGACGTAGGGCTTTTACCTCCTCTGAGAGGGGCCTGAACTTGTAAACTTGTGTGTACAACCTCGCCGTAGATAGGACCTTGCCTCCTCATTCGTACCCCCTACTCTTACTGTCAGACTTAGTACCACGACAGTTGGTGCCCACCATGGGGCAGGTGTCTTAGCGACTTCCGGTGAGGTTGCAATTTTTCCGATCTCCATCATCATGGTTTCTGGCGGCGGTTTGGCTGAGGGCCGCGAGATCCGTCTCGGTGCGCTCATCTTCATCACCGACGACTCTGCCTGGCTCCAGGAGGCCCCCCTCGACGTCGAGACGCTCCCCGTCCGCGGGGCGATGCACTTTCGCGCATGTGTCCGCGGCGTCCTTCTGCGGCAGCCGTTGACCCAGTATCGGTCGGCTCCCGCAGCATCTTCGCTCCCGTCGCTCGCCGTCGCAAGCGATCTGGTCAATCGGGGCTTCAGCGATGGGTAAAACATGTGGTGGCCCGTTAGTCCGCTACCCCTCAAGTCGCGGCAATCGAGCCCGACGAATCTCTCTATGGACTATTCGACCTGTCGACTGGTTCCGCCGAGATTCTGTCTGAGTGCGACAGCAGTGATCCTGCGGCAGAAGTCCTGATGGTCGACATGCCGCGCAGCCCTCCTTGCCATCGCAGTGGCGACGACGATGGCGATGGCGGCTCCTCGCATGGTCACGAGGAATATCGTCTCGAAGCCCTCACTTCGCAGCAGAGGGATGAGCTGCACCGACACAACGTGGAGGCGCTCCACACTCCCATCATCGGTGAGACCTCCGAGGCTCGGGCCTTGTATACCGCGCGCCTGGCCACATTGGCTAAGCGCGCGCGCCTGGAGAACCTTCAACATTCACTCCACGAGCGCGCTCGACGACAGATCCCTGAATCTAGTCGACGACATTGATAGTTGTTTCCGCCTGAACCTCAGGTATACCGCACTCCGATCCAGAATCTTACGGCTGTAGCTCGTATAGCAGAGTCGATTCAGCCATCCCAATCAGAGGCTGGAAGAGGTTTGATGCAGATCCGAGCACTGCTCCGAGCAGTAGGTGAACAGAACACAACCATTTCTCAATCGCGCAACCGTATCCACAGCAGGTCTGTAGTGGCGGACATAGTCTAGTCGACTCACAGCCCAAGATCGCCTCCGCGGTGTGAAGGCCATGGGCACTGTCAAGAACAGTACCTGGGTCAGAACCACGAGCAATATGACCATTGACTCGGCCGTGATGACCGCCGTCGAGTGCCTACGCCCCCTTCGAGAGGCGGATCATATGCGCCCCGACAGTACGATGACAGGCGCCTGTATGGTGAAGAACGAAGGGTCCCGGTCGACCCGAGATAGCCGGGATTTGATGCAAGATCAATTCTTGTGCAAGGCCTGGTCGACAGAAACCGGGCACACAGAGAAGGACTTGACAGAGATCGCCTGGTCAGTAGCAGAGTGCATGTTTCTGGGCCTGAATGTTTCAGCAGAGCCATCAGGGCTGCTGAGATCCCTCCCAACTTCAGGTTGGCGATGGGAGTAAGTAAGTTCACCGGTGAGTCGAAGCCAGACACTTGGCTAGAAGATTACCGAGTGGCTGTGCAGATTGGTGGCGGAAATGATGATGTAGCCATGAAGCATCTCCCCCTGATGTTGGATGGTTCAGCCAGAGCGTGGTTGAATCAGTTGGCTCCTGGAAGTATCTTCAGTTGGGAAGAGTTGGCCCAAGTGTTTGTCAGGACATTTGAGGGCACATGCAAACGGCCAGCACGGCTGACTGAATTACAGCATTGTGTGCAGAAACTGAATGAAACTTTGAGGGATTACATCCAGAGATGGACCACTCTTCATCATACAGTAGAAAATGTGTCACAACACCAACCAGTTTGCGCCTTCAAGGAGGGCGTTCAGTACAGAGAGCTTAACCTGAAATCTGGTCGGACAGGAGATATGACCCTGGCCCGAATGATGGAAATAGCCACTCGGTATGCTAACGGTGAAGAGGAGGACCGACTCCGCAGTGGCAAGAACAAACCAGTCGCCCAGGACGCCGGAGGAGGGAATTCCAGTCGGAAGCAGAAGTGCAAAGCCGAACCCGCAGGTCCTGGTGAGGCCGCAGTTGTGACTCAAGGAAAGTTCAAAGGAAAGCCTAAGGGGCCATGGATCCCCAAGAAGGTGAAAGATCAAGCAGGAAATGATGTGCTAGATTTGTCGTTTCATATACACACCAAGAAGGATGAAGAGGGTAACCTGATTTATCCCAAGCATACCACTCGACAGTGTCGACTCCTAATTCAGAGGTTCTGAGAGGGCCAGCCCAGCGAGAAAGAAAAGGAATTTGATAAGGATGAGGACAAAGAGGAAGATGATGGTTACCACAATGTCAATGCTGTTGGGGAACACAGTAATTTCAAAAAAAAAATCCTACGCACACGCAAGATCCATCTAGGTGATGCATAGCAACGAGAGGGGAGAGTGTTGTCCACGTACCCTCGTAGACCGAAAGCGGAAGCGTTATGACAACGCGGTTGATGTAGTCATACGTCTTCACGATCTGACCGATCCTACTACCGAAAGTACGGCTCCTCCGTGATCTGCACACGTTCAGCTCGGTGACGTCCCACGAACTCTAGATCCAGCTGAGTGTCGAGGAAGAGCTTCGTCAGCACGACGGCGTGATGACAGTGTTGATGAAGTTATCGACGCAGGGCTTCGCCTAAGCACTACAACGATATGACCGAGGTGGAAATCTGTGGAGGGGGCACCACACACGGCTAAACAATCAGCTTGTGTCTATGGGGTGCCCCCCTCCCCCGTATATAAAGGAGTGGAGGAGGGGAGGGCCGGCCCTCTCTATGGCGCGCCCTAGGGGGAGTCCTACTCCCACCGGGAGTAGGATTCTCCCCTTTCCCTAGTTGGAGTAGGAGAGGAAGGAAGGAGGAGAGAGGGACAAGGAAAGGGGGGGCCGGCCCCCCTCCCAGTTCGGATTGGGCTTGGGGGGCCCACCTTGGCCGCCTCCTCCTCTCTCCCACTAAGGCCCATTAAGGCCCATGTACTCCCCGGGGGTTCCGGTAACCCCACCGGTACTCCGGTAAATGCCCAATGTCGGTGTACAAACGAAGGGGCACACCTTTGTAGCCCTTTACCTGTGCACGGGCAGTCGGAGCCGCGCCTACGGCCACACCAAGCAGAGCAGGGGAGGTGAACCAAGGTAAAACCGAAGCCCGAGGCAGCTAGAGCAACGCCAAGACCAAGGACGCAAAGAAGCAGAGGGGCGGAGCAGTTTCCCTCTGCAAGACCCTTGCCGGGGATGGCCTCGGCAGCCCCGGCAAGGCCCTTGCCGGGGCAGCACGCCCAAACACCAACAGAGCGAGCCACCCTTGAGCCCACACCATCAATCACGTTGGGCCAGGGCTCGGGAGGCACCTCTGTGGTGGCATGCAGATCTTTGTGAAGACAAGGAGCACTCAAGATCAGATGAGGATTAGAAGACGATGACCCTCGGCAAGATCCTTGCCAAGGAAGGCCACTAGATCCCCGACAAGGTCCTTGCCGGGGACGACGGCGCACCACCGCAAGACCCTTGCCGGGCCACCCGTCAAGGCCCTCACCAAGGACGCCAGCAGGGCCACTGCCAGGCCCGCACCAACCAAGTTTCCACCGCCGTTCACATGCAGCTGCCAGCTCAACCAGCTGAGTAGGCACCTACGTGGCAACATGCAGCTCCCGGGCCAACTCCAAGTGCCTGCGTGGTGGCATGCAGATCTTCGTAGAGGCTCCACCACCACGCCACCTCAGCTGCCTGCTTACCTACATGGCGCCGCATGCATTACTGGTCGGGGCGCGTGTCGAAGCGAGGAGGAGCGGCGGCGGACGGGACGGGCCTCGCCCCCGTCCCCGATAAAGCTAGGGGACACATCAGTAGCGCATTAAATGCATCTTGTCCTGTAATACGAGTGATAAGCTCGCAATACTGTACGCCTTTCCACCTCATGTATGCCACTATAGCAGCCCCTTTCGACTATAAAAGTAGGCCCATGGCATACTGGAGAAGGATTCGGCTCTTTGGGACCGCGCACCCCACCATAGCTAGTTCGAGAGCTCAAGAACTCTCTAAAATACACCCACCAAAGCAGGACTAGGGTTTTACGCATCCTCGCGGCCCGAACCTGGGTAAAAGATCCTTGTGCTGATTACTAATCCTGCTCTTCTCGGAACCCTGTGCCCCGGCAACAGTAGTAGGGATTCTTGTGATCCCATAGGTGTCGTTCCACACCGACATCTTTGGCGCGCCAGGTAGGGGGCGCAATTGTGAGAATCTGGTCTAGTAGTTAGCCTAGCAGTTCTTCATCGCCATGGCTCCCAAGAAGAAGATGGCCGCGGCGGTCGGCTCGTTGGGAGCCGAACAGCTCGTGCCAGCGCGGGCGAGCAGTGGGCCGGTCACGGACAGGACCCGGGCCGCGGACCGCGAGCAATAGCATCGCCCTGGCTGTCAGAGCCGCGCGAGCGGCGTCGTTCGCGCGCCAGACGACCGACCGCACGTCGCCAGATCCAAAGACGGAGCTGGGCCCCCCCGGGCGGCGCAGCGACCTCCAAGACGTCCACGCCGGCGACCACTGCGCGCTCTTCCCATGGTGTGCGCGATGAGCAGCGTCACCACGCCGGTGACCGTGGGCACCGCCGAGGGAAGAGCCTCATGCGTCGTCCGCGGGATGAAGGAGTTCAGCCTGCCCGCCGAAATGCTGTCGAAAATGGCGCGCAGCCGCTGGGTCGTGACGGCGCTCCTTCTAACGTGGTTAGAAGTCGAAGTGCGCCACGATGCACGCAGCTGTCGCCGCCGCCCACGCCAGCAGAAGCTTTGGCGCGTGCGCAGCTGCTCCTCGACTTCCCTCCCGCTGCAGAGAAGCTCGACGAGTGGAGGGCCACCATCCGGAGCCTCGTTGCCGTCGCCAACAAAGACGATCCACGACCGGCGGGGCTCTTGGGTCGGCGCTCCACTGAGCCACCACATGCTGGCGTTGGGAGGACCGGGGGAGCTGTGGCCACGGTGCACTCTCCTCCTCCTCGCCAGCCGCCGCGGGCGTCTGCCCGTCGAGACGGCGCTTGCGATAACATCTCTATAGCGTCGTCCGACCCGCGGACCCGCCGCGACCAGCGCCAAGTTCTTCGAGAACGAGCTCACAAAGATGCTCGGACCACTATTGACCCCCGGCGTGATACACGCCACCAGTCAGACAAGCGGGCGGGACCCGCTATGGACCACTCAGCACCGGGGGGCTCCGGCGGCCTGCCTTACGAGGTGGGCTGCCCGGCCTTTACCCTAGAGCTGCGGAAGTTCCAGTGGCCGTCCCACCGCACGTTCAAGCCTGACGTCGGCGAGAAGTACACTGGCAAGATCCATCCGTCCGAGTTCCTCAGCATCTACACCATCGTGATGCAGGCGGCCGGAGCTCGCGACGACAAGGTGCTTGCCAATTATTTCCCGCTGGCACTGAAGCCCAATGTTATGTCTTGGTTGATGCACTTGCCGGCGGATTCCATTTCTTCTTGGTCGGATCTGTGCCATGAGTTCGTTGGCGCCTTCACTGGAGGCCACCAAACTCATGGCCAGGCCAGTGATCTGCACATCATTCCCCAGAAGGAAGGGGAAACCCTGCGCAAGTACATCCAGAGATTCAGCCGGGTGCAGTACAACATCCCCAACGCTCATCCCGCCGCTGTGATCAGCGCGTTCCATCAGAACGTGCGCAACCGCAAGATGCGTGAAGAGCTGGCGGTGACCAAGGTTAAGGATGTGGCTGAGCTCTACGTTCTAGCCGATAGATGCACCCGGGCCGAAGAGGGAAGGAAGTACCCCGGCGAAGACACCGACACGGAAACCGACTCTACTGACGAAGACGCCGCCACCCCGACGAAGAAGGGTCGGCGTCGCAACAAGAAACGCAAGGGCAAGGCCATACTTGCCGTCGAGAGGTCTGACGACACCGGCGCTGCCAAGAAGGTCAAGGCAGACGACCCCGACAAGGATATTGCCGGGTGCGCCGCTTGCCGGGCCTTAGCAGCTGCCGACAAGCCAGGGGCTCCGGCAAGCAATACTGCAAGATCCACCGCACCAAGGGCCACGACCTCCAGAACTGCCGACAAGTCGAGCTGCTTGCTGGGAAGCAAAAAGCTGAGTACGAGAGGCGGGACAAGGAGAAGGGTCAGGACGGTGCCGAGGGATCCGGCAAGATGCGTGGCGGCCAAGGAAGCCGCCCCGGCAAAGACAACCAGCAAGAGAGGCCCGCCCGGGGCCGTGACAAGAAACAAGAAGACGATGATCACGACGAGGACGAAGAGTCCGGTGAGCAAGAGTTCCAGAAGGCTACGGAGGCCATGTGCGTCGATGGTGGCGCCTCGTTGCATACTTCTCACCGCCAGCTCAAACAGTGGGCGCGTGAGATTACCGCAGCAGAGCCGTCGTTCGACGCTCAGAAGCCGCTGAAGTGGTCCAGCACGCCCCTCATCTTCGATGCCGAGGACCACCCTGACCGCACAACCGTGGTCGGGTGTTTGCCATTGTTGGTCTTGCCAACGATACGCAACCTCAAGGTGAACAAGATGTTGGTTGACGGCGGGGCCGGCTTGAACTTGATCTCGCCTGTCGTGATCAAAAGGCTGCAAATTCCTGATGGAGACCTCGAGGAAACGGGCACGTTTCAAGGGGTCAATCCGGGGAGGAGCCAGCCAAAGGGGAAGGTCACACTGCCCGTGATGTTTGGAGGAGAGTTGAACTACAGGACAGAGAGGATCACCTTCGACGTGGCCAAGATCCCCTTGCCCTACAACGGGATCCTCAGCCGCCCGACACTAGCCAAGTTCATGGCGGTGTCACACTATGCCTACAACATGCTAAAGATGCCCGGGCCGTTGACCATCATCTCTGTCCCCTCCGACAAGAAGAATGCGCTGATTTGCGCCGACCAACTCTACCGGGAAGCAGTTGCAGCAGCTGCCGTCAAGGCACCTGCTCCTGCCGCTGAAGGCCCGGGAGGGAAGAAGAAGCCCGGCAAGACCTCTCGCACCCACTCCGGCAAGCACACCTCTTCGGAGTGTTGCGCTACCGTCGAGGACGTGCCAGAAAGCTCTACTAGCAAGAGCAAGAAGTCCAGAGCTGAGCCGCCGCAGACCAAGAAGGTGTCCGCCAGGGAGGACGGCACGGGAGGGGCCTTCACCATAGGCTCCACCCTCGACAGCAAATAGGAAGGTGTGCTCGTCACCTTCCTGCGGGCGAATGTCGACGTGTTTGCATGGCAGGCGTCCGACATCCCCGGTGTTCCCAGGGAGGTGATTGAGCACCACCTAGCTGTCTGCCCTCATGCGCGGCCCGTCAAGCAGAAGGTCAGAAAGCAGGCTCTGGAGAGGCAGGAATTCATCACAGAGGAGATCAGGAAATTGGAAGCGGCAGGTTTGGTGAGAGGAGTGCTCCACCCGACGTGTTTGGCCAATCCGGTAGTGGTGCGCAAGGCAAATGGGAAGTGGAGGCTGTGTATTGATTACACAGATATCAATAAGGCTTGTCCTAAAGACCCCTTCCCGTTGCCGTGCATCGACCAGATCGTTGACTCCACGGCCGGGTGTGATCTGTTGTCATTCCTCGACGCCTACTCAGGCTACCACCGAATCTTCATGACAAGAGAGGATGAAGAGAAGACAGCATTCATGACCCCATGTGGTACGTTTTGCTTTTTACGGATGCCTTTCGGGTTGAAGAGTGCTGGCTCAACGTTTGCAAGAGCAGTCCAAATTGGTTTTGAACCTCAGCTCCATCGAAATATGGAGGCATACATGGATGACATAGTGGTCAAAACCAAGGACGGGCCAACCCTTGTGCAAGATCTGGAAGAGACATTTGCCAACCTCTGCAAGATCAACCTTAAGCTGAACCCTGAGAAGTGTGTCTTTGGCGTTCCGTCCAGCAAGCTTCTCGGGTTCTTTGTGTCGCAGCGCGGGATCGAGGCAAACCCAGACAAAATCAAAGCTATTGAGCAGATTGGGGCGCCCAAGCAGATTAAAGATGTACGTCGACTCACTGGCTGTGTTGCCTCCATGAGCCGATTCATCTCCAATTCCGCCGAGCGCGCCCTTCCCTTCTTCAAAATCTTGAAGAAGGCAAGCCCAGTGGAGTGGACCCCAGAAGCCGAGGCGGCGTTGCAGGATCTGAAGAAATACCTTTCCTCCACGCCAATACTGGTTGTGCCTAAACCACAAGAGTCGTTGCTGCTGTATCTAGCGGCGACGAATCAAGTGGTCAGCGCCGCACTGGTGGCGCAGAGGGAGGTCGATGAAGAGGCAGCGGCGATGACAGAACCAGCGGATGGTAGGCCAAAGATTCCCCCGGCAGGGCCTGATGCCGTCAAGGCAAGGCCCCCGACAGAGTCTGATGCCACCATGGTAGTGCCTGCGCAGTCGGTTGAGGTGGTGCAGAAGAAGAAGATGATGCAGCACCCGGTTTACTTTGTCAGCTCCCTCTTGCAGGGGGCCAGGTCGAGGTACTTCGGCGTGCAAAAATTGCTCTTTGGCCTCCTTATGGCCTCGAGGAAGCTGCGTCATTACTTCCAAGCCCACGAGATCACTGTCGTCACTCGCCTCCCATTGCAACGGATACTGCATAACCAGATGCAACTGGAAGGATTGTGGAATGGGCCTTGGAGTTGTCAAGTTTTGGTTTGAAGTTTGAAAGCACCTCGACAATCCAGAGCAGAGTCCTGGCGGAGTTCATTGCGGAATGGACCTCAACGCCCGACGAAGAAATCCAGGAGACCGCTCTCCCCGGCAAGGAAGCAGACCATGACTGGATCATGTACTTTGATGGGGCTTTCTCGCTACAAGGCGCCGGTACCGGCGTGCTGCTCATCGCACCCACCGGAGAGCACCTCAAGTACGTGGTCCAGATGCACTTTCCCAGGGAGATGTCCACCAACAACACTGCGGAGTACGAGGGCTTGCTTGCCGGTCTCAGGATCGCGGCGGACCTCGGGGTTAAGAAGCTCATCGCCAGGGGTGACTCGCAGCTTGTTGTCAGACAGGTCAACAAGGATTACCAGAGCCCGTTGATGGAGGCTTACGTAGATGAGGTGAGGAACCTGGAGGAGCGCTTTGACGGTATCCAAGCGGAGCACGTCCCCCGAGTGGAGAACGACATCGCCGATTACCTGTCAAAGCGTGTTGCATTCAAGCTACCTGCGGAACCAGGTACCTTCTTGCTCCGGTTAACTCAACCATCCGTCGAACCATCGACGGGGCAGAACAAGCGGAGGAAGTCAGGTCCCGGCAAGTACTTTCCTACCGAGCCCCCTGGGGCCACCGGCAAGGGTGCTGCCGCGGACACTGAGCCCGCCAAAGGGCAGTTGGCTCCGGCAGGGCGTCAAGCCCTGGCCATGGAGACAGCCGCGCCCATGGCTGAGGAAATGCCTTTGGTCCTTGCCGTTGAGCCCCAGGCTCCGGCGTGGGTGCAACATACTGTCCGATTCCTCCAAACAGGGGAACTTCCTGAGGAGCAGGAAGAAGCGGAAAAAGTAGCCCGCCGATCCGCCCTGTACCAGTTCATCGACGACGTCCTTTACAGGAGAAGGCCGAACGGCGTGAAATTAAGATGCATCCCCCGGGAGGATGGACTGGAGCTGTTGGCAGAGATACATGGAGGCATATGTGGCTCCCACATAGGGTCGAGGGCCCTTGCCGGGAAGGCGTTCCAGCAAGGTTTCTTGTGGCCCACCACCCTCCAGGATGCGACGGTACTAGTAACCAAGTGTGAAGCGTGCCAGTTCCATTCAAAGAGACTTCATCAACCAGCTCAAGCCCTTCAAACAATCCCTCTCTCCTAGCCATTCTCGGTCTGGGGGCTCGACATACTGGGCCCCTTCCCCCGTGTTGTCCGCGGCTTTGAGTACTTGTACGTCGCAATCGACAAGTTCACAAAGTGGCCGGAAGTGGAAGCAGTGAGAAAGGTGACTGCTCAGTCAGCTGTCAAGTTTTTCAAGGGACTGGTCTGCCATTTTGGTGTACCGAACAGAGTCACACCGACAACGGCACACAGTTCACAAGCCACACCTTCATGCAATACATTCAAGACCTCAGCAGCAAGGTCTGTTTTGCTCCCGTGGCCCACCCCCGGAGCAACGGCCAAGCAGAGAGGGCGAATGCTGAAGTGTTGCGAGGCTTAAGAACCAAGACTTTTGACAAGCTGCACAAGAGTGGAAGGCGCTGGATTGATGAATTGCCGCTGGTTCTTTGGTCGTTCAGGTCGACGCCAAATCGAGCCACCAGCCAGACACCTTTTGCCGTGGTATACGGGGCAGAAGCAGTTCTCCCCACGGAACTCATATACGGGTCACCTCGAGTGCTCGCTTATGATGAGCTTGAGCAAGAGCAGTTGCGCCAAGATGACGCGACGCTCCTTGAGTAAGATCGTCTTCGGGCGGCTGTGAGAGCAGCACGCTACCAGCAAGCCTTGCGCCGCTATCATAGCCGCAAGGTTCATGCCCGAAGCTTTGAGGAAGGCGACCTTGTTCTTCGGCACGTTCAGTCGGCCAAGAATTCCAACAAGTTGACGCCAAAGTGGAAAGGCCCTTATCGGGTAACACGAGTCACCAGGCCCGGCGCAGTCCTCCTGAGACCGAAGATGCTGTCAGTGAGCAACTCCTAGAGCATCGAGCATCTTCGCAAGTTTTACCCATAAGGCGCGGCTTGTCGGGCCTCCCGGCAAGCCACCTTTTGTACAAGCTTTGCCGGCAAGGCATGTAACCCTTTGTACAAAGCCAGGCGCAGACCCTGAGCATAAATAAATGTAGCGCTGGCGCCCTAAGTTATAGCATCCATGCTAGGTCGAGTCTCTTCCTTGGTTAGGGTTGATTGTGCTTAGCGGCGACTAACCCCTAGCCTAGAGGTCGAGTGCGCGTCTCTCTGTTTCTTTTCTGTCCTCTTTTGGTTCGCAGGGCACATGAGGACTTCTGCTGAGCTACTTGGAAGAAAGGGCACGGACCGGCGTCTCAACCCCGGCAAACCAAAGTTGTCGGGGGCTGCAAGTACAAGGATCCAACCGCGGCGAGATAAGGTTGCCGGGGGCTGCAGATCCAGATAAGTCTTCTATCCCCTGTCATGCATTTCGTTATGAACTGGGATATGTGAAACCTTGTTTTATTTCTAGGACACCGTGCTCCCCTTTTCTATACCCAAGGAGTACCTCCTGGGCCCGGATTTGGTTCTAGTCGCGGCGGCAAGGAAATAGAACGAGGAGCCTAAGCCCGCTTCATCCCTGCCTCCACCAAGGGCGCGAGAGTGGTTGAGCAAAGTGGGGGAATGGCAAGGCCTGTTGCCGGGCGGAAAACGTTTATCTTGAATAGTAACAAGGATTCACTCCTTGTCGTGGGCTCCATCCACGAACGAGAACCCCCGGCAAACACCCCTTTTTCATTAAAAACATCCCGTACAGGTACAGTTCATACGAAATGAAAAACATGAACGAGGGGGATTACAAGCTTTAAAATTAACAATGCCCGAAGGCTTACAGATTAAAAAAGAGATGAGGTGCCCGTAATCCCTTTCTTGTCCCTCTCCTCAGGAGGCAGGTCAAGGAGGCGAAAGGGCAAAAGGGGCGCCTAGGCAAGCTACGAGCAGCAGAAAGCACCAAGAGAACACCTCGGTGGCCGCCCACGGATGGGTCGGTGATGACGGTGCCGGGAAAGGAGCTGGAAGACGAGGCGGCAGGACCGGCAATACGCGATGAAGGCGTCGGTGCCCGCGTACTCCGAGTTGACGGCCTTGCCGCCCGCCCTCCTCCTCTTCCGCAGCCTCCCGACGCCAGCCGCCCAAGGAGACGGCCCCAAGAAGTTCAAGGAGCTGGCCCCTCCCCTGGGAAAACTCTGCCGGAGGAGCGGCCAGGTACAGATGCTGCTGCTGCCGCACTCGTCCCCGTCATCTGCCCCGCTGTCCTCCTCATCGCTTTCGCACGAGGAAGAGCTTCCGTCGTCGGAATCTCCGTCGGAGGAGCTCTCCACACAGCACTTCAGGCGAGTCCCGAAGTCTCCGAAGACCTTGACGGAGACCAGGCCGTCCTCCATTAATTTGAAGTAGAGGACGAGCCCCGCCGTCAGGCTGTGGATGCGAGCGAACGTCTTCCATCCACGACGGAGGTACATGACCCGAGGAGCCGGGAAGTCGACGTCGACCCGCGTGCCCCCATTCCCATAGCCCCTCATGTGCAATCTGAGGGATTGGGGCGGGTCACGCTCCATCTCCCGAGCGAACGGGGAAGGAAGACGAAGACGGCGACGCGGAGGCCGGCACAGCCTGATGAAGAACTCGCGGGGCTGGTCTCCGACATGGCCCTCCATCGGAACATGCATCATTGGTGGGGGCGAAGCCGGCGCACCGCCCCGTCCTCCTCTTCCCCGAGCACCACGACCTCTGCCCCGGCCTCACCCACGGCCTCGCCCCCTCCCCCTTCCCCTCGCGGCTGGCTCCACCACCATGGGCTCAGGAGGAGGAGGGACGCGCTGTCGAGCAGCGACCCTCGCCGCCACCATCGAGGGACCGGGATTCCCTTTCTCCATGGCGAGTGAAAGGAAGAAGCAGAAGCAAGAGGATATAGATGACAGAAGAGCGCGGGATGCCATCCCCCTCCCCCTCCTTATAGAGGGGCGGGGTCGGGGCTCGGCCGCCCCGCTCGGCCAATCCAGCCACCAGGGGCGCAGGGAATCGAGACCGACCCGCTGTCCCAATCAGCGATGGACCGGTTTCCCGCCTCCACTGCTTGCCACCCCAAGCCCAAGAAGGACGCGTGGCGAACGTGCAGAATCAAGGGGACAGGTGAAGCGACCTCTCTCCGCCCCGTGAGCGTGGGGTGTGGACGCCTTGAAGACCGCGACCCGGCCCCGCGCAGTAAATGAGCCGCGCCTCCACGCCTCCCTCTTTTTATGGGGAAGACGCGAGCCGCCTCTTTACCACGATGTGACGCATGCATGAGGAAACTGCCCCACGCATGCCGCCCACGTCACGCGCATCCCGTCCACGCCACGCCACGCCGCACGCGGGTCGTGGGAAGTGCAGCGCGCGAAAAGTTTTACCGCGGTAAAAACCGCCCTGCCTGCCCATGCACCGTTTTGGGCCTAGCCCAACAACGTGTCGCACTTATGTATGGCCCAGGCCCGGGGGCTCCTGTCGGTGTACAAACAAAGGGGCGCACCTTTGTACCCCTTTACCTGTGCACGGGCAGTCGGAGCCGCGCCCACGGCCACACCAAGCAGAGCAGGGGAGGTGAACCAAGGTAAAACCGAAGCCCGAGGCAGCTAGAGCAACGCCAAGACCAAGGAAGCAAAGAAGCAGAGGGGCGGAGCAGTTTCCCCCTGCAAGACCCTTGCCGAGGATGGCCTCAGCAGCCCCGGCAAGGCCCTTGCTGGGGCAGCACGCCCAAACACCAACAGAGCGAGCCACCCTTGAGCCCACACCATCAACCACGTTGGGCCAGGGCTCGGGAGGCACCTCTGTGGTGGCATGCCGATCTTTCTGAAGACAAGGAACACTCAAGATCAGATGAGGATTAGAAGACGACGACCCTCGGCAAGATCCTTGCCGAGGAAGGCCACTAGATCCCCGGCAAGGTCCTTGCCGGGCCACCTGGCAAGGCCCTCACCAAGGACGCCAGCAGGGCCACTGTCAGGCCCGCACCAACCAAGTTTCCACCGCCGTTCGCATGCAGCTGCCAGCTGAACCAGCTGAGTAGGCACCTGCGTGGCAACATGGAGCTCCCGGGCCAACTCCAAGCGCTTGCGTGGCGGCATGCAGATCTTCGTAGAGGCTCCACCACCGCGCCACCTCAGCTGCCTGCCTGCCTACATGGCGCCACATGCATCACTAGCCGGGGTGCGTGTCGAAGCAAGGAGGAGCAGCGACGGACGGTACGGGCCTCGCCCCCGTCCCCGATAAAGCTAGGGGACACCTCAGAAGCGCATTAAATGCATCTTGTCCTGTAATACGAGCGATAAGCTCGCAATACTGTACGCCTTTCCACCTCCTATATGCCACTATAGTAGCCCCTTTCGACTATAAAAGGAGGCCCATGGCATACTGGAGAAGGATTCGCCTCTTTGGGACCGCTCACCCCACCATAGCTAGTTTGAGAGCTCAAGAACTCTCTGAAATACACCCACCAAAGCAGGACTAGGGTTTTACGCATCCTCACGGCCCGCACCTGGGTAAACGATCCTTGTGCTGATTACTAATCCTGCTCTTCTCGCAGCCCTGCGCCCCGGCAACCGTAGTAGGGATTCTTGTGATCCCATAGGTGTCGTTCCACACCGACACCCAAACTCACTCGGAACCCTTCCGATGTCCAAACATATCATTCCAATATCTCGATCTTTATGTCTCGACCATTTCGAGACTCCTCGTCATGTCCGTGATCTCATCCGGGACTCCGAACAACCTTCGGTACATCAAAACACATAAACTCATAATACCGATCGTCACCGAATGTTAAGCGTGCGGACCCTACGGGTTCGAGAACTATGTAGACATGAACGAGACTCGTCTCCGGTCAATAACCAATAGCGGAACCTGGATGCTCATATTTGTTCCTACATATTCTACGAAGATTTTTATCGGTCAAACCGCATAACAACATACGTTGTTCCCTTTGTCATCAGTATGTTACTTGCCCGAGATTTGATCGCCGGTATCTCAATACCTAGTTCAATCTCGTTACCGGCAAGTCTCTTTACTCGTTCCGTAATGCATCATCCTGCAACTAACTCATTAGTCACATTGCTTGCAAGGCTTATAGTGATGTGCATTACCGAGAGGGCCCAGAGATACCTCTCCGACAATCGTAGTGACAAATCCTAATCTCGATTTATGCCAACTCAACAAACACCATCGGAGACACATGTAGAGCATCTTTATAATCACCCAGTTACGTTGTGACGTTTGATAGCACATAAAGTGTTCCTCCGGTATTCGGGAGTTGCATAATCTCATAGTCATAGGAACATGCATAAGTCATGAAGAAAGAAATAACAACAAACTAAACGATCATCGTGCTAAGCTAACGGAATGGGTCAAGTCAATCACATCATTCTCTAATGATGTGATCCCGTTAATCAAATGATAACTCTTGTCTATGGCTAGGAAACTTAACCATCTTTGATTCAACGAGCTAGTCAAGTAGAAGCATACTAGTGACACTCTGTTTGTCTATGTATTCACACATGTACTAAGTTTCCGGTTAATACAATTCTAGCATGAATAATAAACATTTATCATGATATAAGGAAATATAAATAAGAACTTTATTATTGCCTCTAGGGCATATTTCCTTCAAATGCCACTTTAGTGATTTTTGCTGACATCGAGAGCAAAAGTCGACTGAAAGTTATCAACAGGGAAGTGAACATGGTCGCTCCGGCAACAACGACATATCTGAAGTGGTCAAAAACTCCCATTACATTCGACCAGTCCGATCACCTAGCGCATGTTGCTACCCCCGGGCGGCAAGCGTTGGTGGTCGACCTAATCGTTGGGAGCACTCGGCTGACCAAAGTCTTGATGGACGGTGGCAGTGGTTTCAACATTTTGTACGCTGAGACCCTCCGAGCGATGGGCATTCCGATGTCCAAACTCAGTGAGAGCAATATGCGATTCCATGGAGTTATCCCAGGAAAGAAGGCCGACTCACTCGGTCAGATCACTCTTGAAGTGGTTTTCGGTGATTCAAAGAATTACCACAAGAAAAAGTTGACATTTGAAGTCGTGGATTTTCACAGTGCCTATCATGCCATTCTGGGCGGGCCTGCATATGCTCGTTTCATGGCACAACCTTGTTACGTGTACCTCAAGTTGAAGATGCCTGGTCCCAGAGGTGTGATTACAGTCACTCGGAATCGGCAGAGAGCAGAAGAGTGCCTCCAGAAGGGCTCAAAGATCACCGGTGAACAGATGGCAACAGTAGAGATGCAAGAATACCAGAAGAATGCAGATCCGAGTGATTTCTTACGTGCTAAGAAGCCTGCTTTAGAGTCTGCATTTCAGTCGTCCGGTGAAACGAAACCAGTTCACATTCACCCGACCGATCCCAATGCTGCTCCGACTCATATCTCAACAACACTTGACAGCAGATAAGAAGAAGCGCTCATCCAGTTCCTCCGTGAGAACTGGGACATCTTCGCATGGAAACCGTCTGACATGCCAGGTGTCCCCAGGGAACTGGCTGAGCACCGTTTGTGAGTCGACCCGAAAGCAAAACCCGTTAAAGAGCAGCTCCGTCGGTCCACCGTGGAGAAGAGGAAGGCAATTGGCGAAGAGGTGGCTCGGGTTCTGGCAGCTGAGTTCATCCGCGAGATATACCACTCCGAGTGGCTCGCCAATGTTGTCATGGTCCCCAAGAAAGATGATTCACTTCATATGTGTATCGACTTCAAGCATATCAATCGGGCCTGCCCGAAAGATCATTTCCCTCTACCCCGCATCGATCAAATTGTCGACTCGACTGTGGGATGTGAGCATCTGTCCTTTTTGGACGCATATTCCAGGTACCATCAGATCCGACTGTATGGACCTGATGAAATAAAAACGGCCTTCATCACCCCATTTGGGTGTTTTTGCTATGTTACCATGCCTTTCGGCCTTAAGGTTGCTGGCGCCACATTCATGCGCATGATTCAGAAGTTCCTGATCACTCAAATCAGTCGGAATGTGGAAGCATACATGGATGACATCGTGGTCAAGTCACGTAAAGGTTCCGACCTACTGTCTGACCTCACTGAAACTTTTGCCAACTTGAGAAGATACGATATCAAGCTAACCTGTCAAAATGCACATTCGGAGTCCCAGTTGGAAAGTTGCTCGGTTTCCTCGTTTCCGAACAAGGGATCAACGCAAACCCAGAGAAAGTTGGAGCAATCATCCGAATGAAAAGCCCTGTGTGTGTGCATGATGTTCAGAAGCTTGCTGGTTGTTTGGCTGCATTGAGACGATTCATCTCTCGTCTTGGTGAAAAGGCATTGCCTCTTTACCGACTGATGAAAAAATCTGACTTCGAGTGGAGTCCTGAAGCTGATGCAACATTTGTAGAGCTCAAAACCCTGCTTTCCACCCAGCCGGTGCTTGCTGCTCGAATCAGCAAAGAGCCTTTACTGCTATACATTGCAGCCATTGGACAAGTTGTCAGTACAGTACTCATGGTCGAGCGGGAACAAGAAGGCAAAGCCTATAAAGTCAGCGCCCAGTGTATTATATTTCTGAAGTCTTGACTCCGTCCAAGCAGAGACATCCACATTATCAGAAGCTTGTCTATGGAATTTACATGACCACGAAGAAAGTTGCACACTACTGTTCATACCACTCGGTCTCAGTCGTCAGCGACGCTCCATTATCAGAACTTCGGAACGATAGGGATGCAACTGGTCGAGTGGCAGAATGGGCGATTTAACTCCTTCCGTTGGATATCAAGTTTGAGGCAAAGAAAGCTATCAAGTCCCAAGCAATAGCAGATTTCCTCGCCGAGTGGATTGAACAGCAGGAACCGACTCAGATTTAGTCGGAACATTGGACTATGTTCTTTGATGGGTCCAAGATATTGAATGGCTCTGGCGCTGGTGTAGTTCTGGTATCTCCCAGAGGTGACAAGCTCAGCTACGTTCTCCATATTCACTTCGATTCTTCCAACAATGAAGCCTAATATGAGGCACTTCTGTATGGGTTGTGTATGGCTATTTCACTCGGCGTCCGACGCCTGATAGTTTACGGCGACTAAGATTTAGTGGTCAATCAAGTGATGAAGGAGTGGGATATCAGGAGCCCAACTATGACCGGTTATTGCAATGCAGTAAGAAAGTTGGAAAAGAAGTTTGAGGGGTTAGAGCTCCACCACATCCCCCGAATCAAGAATCAAGCAGCAGATGACCTGGCGAAGTTAGGTTCCACTCGGAAGCCTATACCCAGCAATGTGTTTTTGGATCATCTCCATTCCCCGTCAGTCCAAGAGGATCCTTTCACAGAAGAGCCGCCGCAACCGAAAAGTTCTACCGATCCAACTGAGATTGAAGTCCCGGCCATAGTCGACCTAATCATGGAAGTTGTGGTAATCACCCCCGACTGGACAGTGCCATACATTGCGTACCTGCTCAGGAAGGAGCTTCCGGAGGATGAAGATGAAGCCCGTCAGATTGTCCGTCGATCCAAAGCCTTCACGGTGATAGGTGATCAACTCTACAGAGAAAGTGTTATCGGGGTTGCTCAGCGATGTATCACACCAGAGGAAGGTCGAATGATTCTGAATGATATCCATTTGGGTACCTGCGGTCACCATGCGTCCTCTCGGACCATCGTAGCCAAAGCATACCGAGCGGGATTCTACTGGCCGTGTGCAAATGAGATGGCAAAAGATATAGTCGACAAGTGTGAAGGCTGCCAGTTCTACTCAAACATGTCACACAAGCCTGCATCTGCCCTGAAGACTATTCCTCTCGTCTAGCCATTTGCTGTTTGGGGTTGGATATGGCTGGACCCTTCAAGACCGGCAGAAGTGGTTTCACTCATTTGCTCGCGGCAGTCGACAAATTCACTAAATGGATCGAAGCCAAGCCTATCAAGAATCTTGATTCAAGAACTGCCATCAGTTTCATCAGAGAGCTGATATTCAGATATGGAGTCCCTCACCGCATTATCACAGATAATGGCTCCAACTTTGATTCTGATGAGTTCAGAGCATACTGCGCTTCCCAAGGCACTCGGGTCGACTACGCATCTGTTGCGCACCCACAGTCGAATGGGCAGGTAGAAAAGGCGAATGGTTTGATCCTTCAAGGGCTGAAACCCCGACTGATGCGCGATCTCAAGCATGCTGCTGGAGCTTGGGTGACTGAATTGCCATCTGTCTTATGGGGCCTGAGGACAACTCCGAACTAGTCGACTGACCGAACCCCCTTCTTCATGGTGTATGGTGCTGAAGCTGTACTTCTGAGCGACTTAGTGCACAACGCTCCCCGAGTGGAACTTTTCTCAGAAGTTGAAGCTGAGTAGGCACGCCAAGATGCAGTAGATCTCTTGGAGGAAGAACGCGAAATGGCTCTAATCCGGTCGACCATATACCAACAAGACTTGCGTCGCGAAATGTCAGGGGTCGGGCATTCCAAGAGGGAGACCTTGTGCTCCGAGTGCAACAGAAACAACCTCACAAGCTTGCTCCGGCCTGGGAGGGTCCCTTCATCATCAACAAAGTGCTCCACAACGGGGCGTATCACCTCTACAACATAGCCAAGAAAGAAGACGAGCCACGCTCGTGGAATGCGGAGCTGCTCTGCCGTTTTTATACCTGAACACTCGGATCGACGAGTTGTAATAAGAATCCTTCAGTTTGCTTATCAAAGACAAGATTTTTGCAGTATCTTAATGATTGTTATCCCATAGACACGTGACTTTAAATCCCCCGCCACGAACCTGATTCGCCTAAGTTTCAAAAACACTCCGAGTGGAGAGCAATCCTCCCACTCGGGGGCTTAGCCGCGAACCTGATTCGCCTAAGTTTCAAAAACACTCCAAGTGGAGAGCAATCCTCCCACTAGGGGGCTTAGCCGCGAACCTGATTCGCCTAAGTTTCAAAACCATTCCGAGTGGAGAGTATTCCTCCCACTCGGGGGCTTAGCCGCGAACCTGATTCGCCTAAGTTTCAAAAACACTCCGAGTGGAGAGCAATCCACCGACTCGGGGGCTTAGCCGCAAACCTAATTCACCTAAGTTTCAAAAACACTCCAAGTGGAGAGCAATCCTCCCACTCGGCGCTTAGCCGCGACCCCGTACTCGCCTAAATTTCAAAAACACCCCGAGTGGAGAGCGACCCTCCGACTCGAGGGCTTAGCCGCAAACCTGATTCGCCTAAGTTGCAAAAACACTCCGAGTGGAGCGCAATCCTCCCACTCGGGGGCTTAGTCGCGACCCCGTACTCGCCTAAGTTTCAAAAACACCCCGAGTGGAGAGCTACCCTCCCACTCAGTGGCTTAGCCGCGAACCTGATTCGCCTAATTTTCAAAAACACTCCGAGTGGAGGCAATCCTCCCACTGGGGGCTTAGCCGCGACCCCGTACTCTCCTAAGTTTCAAAAACACCCCGAGTGGAGAGCGATACTCCCACTCGGGAGCTTAGCCGCGAACCTGATTCGCCTAAGTTTCAGAAACACTCCGAGTAGAGAGCAATCCTCCTACTCGTGGCTTAGCCGCGACCCCTGTTTGGGGGTTGGATATTGTTGGACCCTTCAAGACCGGCAGAAGTGGTTTCACTCATTTGCTCGTGGCAGTCGACAAATTCACTAAATGGATCGAAGCCAAGCCTATCAAGAATCTTGATTCAAGCACTGCCATCAGTTTCATCAGAGAGCTAATATTCAGATATGGAGTCCCTCACAGCATTATCACAGATAATGGCTCCAACTTTGATTCTGATGAGTTCAGAGCATACTGCGCTTCCCAAGGCACTCGGGTCGACTACGCATTTGTTGCGCACCCGCAGTCGAATGGGCAGGTAGAAAGGGCGAATGGTTTGATCCTTCAAGGGCTGAAACCACGACTGATGCGCGATCTCAAGCATGCTGCTGGAGCTTGGGTGACTGAATTGCCATCTGTCTTATGGGGCCTGAGGACAACTCCGAACCGGTCGACTGACCGAACCCCCTTCTTCATGGTGTATGGTGCTGAAGCTGTACTTCCGAGCGACTTAGTGCACAACGCTCCCCTAGTGGGACTTTTCTCAGAAGCTGAAGCTGAGTAGGCACGCCAAGATGCAGTAGATCTCTTGGAGGAAGAACGTGAAATGGCTCTAATCCGGTCGACCATCTACCAACAAGACTTGCGTCGATTCCATGCCCGAAATGTCAGGGGTCGAGCATTCCAAGAGGGAGACCTTGTGCTCCGAGTGCATCAGAAACGACCTCACAAGCTCGCTCCGGCCTGGGAAGGTCCCTTCATCATCAACAAATTTCTCCACAACGGGGCGTATCACATCTACAACGTAGCCAAGAAAGAAGACGAGCCACGCTCGTGGAATGCGGAGCTGCTCCGCCGTTTTTATACCTGAACACACGGATCGACGAGTTGTAATAAGAATCCTTCAGTTTGCTTATCAAAGACAAGATTTTTGCAGTATCTTAATGATTGTTATCACATAGAGACGTGCGTTTAAATCCACCGCCGCGAACCTGATTCGCCTAAGTTTCAAAAACACTCCGAGTGGAGAGCAACCCTCCCACTCGGGGGCTTAGCCGCGAACCTGATTCGCCTAAGTTTCAAAAACACTCCCAGTGGAGAGCAATCCTCCCACTAGGGGGCTTAGCCGCGAACCTGATTCGCCTAAGTTATAAAACCATTCCGAGTGGAGAGTATTCCTCCCACTCGGGGGCTTAGCCGCGAACCTGATTCGCCTAAGTTTCGAAAACACTCCGAATGGAGAGCAATCCACCCACTCGGGGGCTTAGCCGCAAACCTGATTCGCCTAAGTTTGAAAAACACTCCAAGTGGAGAACAATCCTCCCACTCGGGGGCTTAGCCGCGACCTCGTACTCGCCTAAATTTCAGAACCACCCCGAGTGGAGAGTGACCCTCCCACTCGGGGGCTTAGCCGCGAACCTGATTCCCCTAAGTTTCAAAAACACTCTGAGTGGAGAGCAATCCTCCCACTTGGGGGCTTAGTCGCGAGCCCGTACTCGCCTAAGTTTCAAAAACACCCCGAGTGGAGAGCGACCCTCCCATTCGGGGGCTTAGCCACGAATCTGAATCGCCTAAGTTTCAAAAACACTCCGAGTGGAGGCAATCCTCCCACTCAGGGGCTTAGCCGCGACCCCGTACTCTCCTAAGTTTCAAAAACACCCCGAGTGGAGAGCGACACTCCCACTCGGGGGCTTAGCCGCGAACCTGATTTGCCTAAGTTTCAGAAACACTCCGAGTGGAGAGTAATCCTCCCACTCGGGGCTTAGCCGCGACCCCTGTTTGGGGGTTGGATATGGTTGGACCTTTCAAGAACGACAGAAGTGGTTTCACTCATTTGCTCGCGGCAGTCAACAAATTCACTAAATGGATCGAAGCCAAGCCTATCAAGAATCTTGATTCAAGCACTGCCATCAGTTTCATCAGAGAGCTGATATTCAGATATGGAGTCCCTCACAGCATTATCACAGATAATGGCTCCAACTTTGATTCTGATGAGTTCAGAGCATACTGCGCTTCCCAAGGCACTCGGGTCGACTACACATCTGTTGCGCACCCGCAGTCGAATGGGCAGGTAGAAAGGGCGAATGGTTTGATCCTTCAAGGGCTGAAACCCCGACTGATGCGCGATCTCAAGCATGCTGCTGGAGCTTGGGTGACTGAATTGCCTCTGTCTTATGGGTCCTGAGGACAACTCCGAACCGGTCGACTGATCGAACCCCCTTCTTCATGGTGTATGGTGCTGAAGTTGTACTTCCGAGCGACTTAGTGCACAACGCTCCCCGAGTGGAACTTTTCTCAGAAGCTGAGGCTGAGTAGGCACGCCAAGATGCAGTAGATCTCTTGGAGGAAGAACGCGAAATGGCTCTAATCTGGTCAACCATCTAGCAACAAGACTTGCGTCGATACCATGCCCGAAATGTCAGGGGTCGAGCATTCCAAGAGGGAGACCTTGTGCTCCGGGTGCACCAGAAATGACCTCACAAGCTCGCTCCGGCCTGGGAAGGTCCCTTCATCATCAACAAAGTGCTGCACAACGGGGCGTATCACCTCTACAACGTAACCAAGAAAGAAGACGAGCCACGCTCGTGGAATGCGGAGCTGCTCCGCCGTTTTTATACCTGAACACACGGATCGACGAGTTGTAATAAGAATCCTTCAGTTTGCTTATCAAAGACAAGATTTTTGCAGTATCTTAATGATTGTTATCCCATAGACACGTGTGTTTAAATCCCCCGCCACGAACCTGATTCGCCTAAGTTTCAAAAACACTCCGAGTGGAGAGCAATCCTCCCACTCGGGGGCTTAGCCGCGAACCTGATTCGCCTAAGTTTCAAAACCACTCCAAGTGGAGAGCAATCCTCCCACTAGGGGGCTTAGCCGCGAACCTGGTTTGCCTAAGTTTCAAAAATATTCCGAGTGGAGAGTAATCCTCCCACTCGGGGGCTTAGCCGCGAACCTGATTCGCCTAAGTTTCAAAAACACTCCGAGTGGAGAGCAATCCACCGACTCGGGGGCTTAGCCGCAAACCTAATTCACCTAAGTTTCAAAAACACTCCAAGTGGAGAGCAATCGTCCCACTCGGGGGCTTAGCCATGACCCCGTACTCGCCTAAATTTCAAAAACACCCCGAGTGGAGAGTGACCCTCCCACTCGGGGGCTTAGCCGCGAACCTGATTCGCCTAAGTTTCAGAAACACTCCGAGTGTAGAGCAATCCTCCCACTCGGGGGCTTAGTCGCGACCCCGTACTCGCCTAAGTTTCAAAAACACCCCGAGTGGAGAGCGACCCTCCCACTCAGGGGCTTAGCCGCGAACCTGATTCGCCTAAGTTTCAAAAACACTCCGAGTGGAGGCAATCCTTCCACTCGGGGGCTTAGCCGTGACCCCGTACTCGCCTAAATTTCAAAAACACCCCGAGTGGAGAGTGACCCTCCTACTCGGGGGCTTAGCCGCGAACCTGATTCCCCTAAGTTTCAAAAACACTCCGAGTGGAGAGCAATCCTCCCACTCGAGGGCTTAGTCGCGACCCCGTACTCGCCTAAGTTTCAATAACACCCCGAGTGGAGAGCGACCCTCCCACTCGGGGGCTTAGCCGCGAACCTGATTCGCCTAAGTTTCAAAAACACTCCGAGTGGAGGCAATCCTCCCACTCGGGGGCTTAGCCGTGATGTAACGCCCACGATGCGGCTATATCTCCCACGTGTCGAGGCTCGACTTAGAGGCATAACCGCATAGTGGTTTTGACAAGTTGGTAATCAGGGCCATCCCCAACTTAGGAGCCCCCTGCTTGATCGAATCGCTGGCGTTGTTGAGTCTAGAACAAAAAAATGTTTTGAGTCTTGGGATTATATATATCGGAGAGTAGGGTTCTTTTTACTCCTCAGTCCCTTCGTCGCTCTGGTGAGGTCTCCTGACGTAGAAGTTTTGACTATTCTCTCCTCAAATTTCACTAAAAAAAATTTTAGGATCACGCGGGTATCTTGGATTCCTTCCGATGGTTTTGTGACGAGAACATTGTTCTTGGTGCCTCCTGTCATTTAGGGGTTGTGGCAGTGTCCCGGGGAGTTGAGCTCCGAGGTGTTGTCGTCACAATTTTATCGTTGTAGTTCTGGAATACCTGAGTTTCGCCGACATCGAAATCTCTTTTATGCAGTTGTTGGTGAGATCACCTCGACGCCACCCAGTACTGGGGCGGGAGTTCGGGAGTATTGCCATAACTTGTATAACGGATGCTTTTCGAAGGTTGAGGTAAACGATTTCCGAAGGTTTCTCGGTTATGTGTTGACGGATGGATACAGCTGGATCTAGGGATTGCTAGTTTGGGTGATATATTTTGTGTCCCCTGTATCCCCAACACCAGATTGCATAACCAGAAAGTTTCAGGAGTTTATAAGTGGGAATTCAAGTAGCCTTAGGATATCTTTCCGACAGACGCATGATATGAGATTGGGGTTCGACGTCTAGTGGTCCGCCTGTACACGGTTGGTTTTACAGTGGTCTCGTAGTGTCTTAAAGAGTCCTTGGCTATGCCGACTCGGGGACGCTTCGTATGTCATGTGCACAGCCTTGTACATGATGGTGTTGTACGATTGAGCCCGTGTGGGCCCCACCACGAAAACTTCGGACGAAATCTCTATCATATGTTTGTTTCGGCTTCTTCTGCAAGTCAATACTTTGTTTTGTTTTGAATTGTGGTATTCGAGTTGCTTCGAATTCATATGTTGATTCCATATCTTTTCAAGTGGCTTCTCAACTTAATGGAAGTGTGATGTTTTACTACGGAATTCATTCGTTCATCTTCGTTCGAATGTTTATTGTGAAGACTTTATGTTGCAATTTCTATCCGTTGATTCTACTTGTCTATTTATCTATCAAGATGCTAACGGATGTCACCCTCTTCAGGATGGCTCCGCCAACGCGTCAGAATCCGGATCGCAATGAAGGGAGTCAAGCGAACCCTCCGCCACCACCTCCACCTCCGGAGGCATGACAAGCTATCATGGCAGCCACCAACGCCAATGCTCAGATGATTCTGCAACTCTTGCAAGAACGTACCCAAGGGCAAGGCAATCAAGGCAATCTAGGTCAAGGCAACAACCAGCTTCACTTTGCCACTCTCAACCAGTTTCTCGCAAATCAGCCCAAGTCTTTCAGCTACTGTGCCGAGGCCACGGATGCCGATGATTGGCTCGTGGACATCAACAAGCATTTTGAATGTAGCAATGTCAGGCCTGAGGACTATGTCAAGTTTGCTTCTTTCCAGATCAAGGACCAAGCTGCTGATTGGTATCAACAATACAAAGATTCCAGAGGAGGTCGTGTGATCACTTGGACTGACTTCTGTCGGGATTTCAAAGCGCACCACATTCCACAAAGTGTTGTTGAGAGCAAGCGTGAGGAGTTCCGCAATCTCAAGCAAGGCAACATGTCTGTGTATCAATACAACATCCAGTTTTAGAAACTTGCTCGCTTCGCTAAACAAGACGTTCCAGATGAAAAGAGCATGATCTATCACTTTAGAGGTGGCCAGGGTTCTTCCAACTCTGGCTATCAGAACAAGTCTCAGAATCAAGCTCCAAAGTCCAATGCTCCTTATCACCGTCCACTCTCAGAGGTGACTTGCAACAAGTGTCAGCAGAAAGGTCACTATGCTAACAAGTGCTTCAACCAAAGGCGTCTGCCTCCTCCTCCTCCTGTTAGATCTTCCAGCAATGCAGTGGTCAAGCATAATCCAAAGTCTGCAAAGGTGAACATGATGAATGCAGCTCAAGTGGAGGAATCTACTGATGTGATAATGGGTAATCTTCCTGTTAATGATATTCCTGCAAAAGTTCTTTTTGATACTGGTGCATCGCATTCTTTCATTTCTAGACCTTTTGTGGCTATGCATGATCTGGTTACTGAAGTATTGCCCAGTCCTCTGTCTATTGTTTCTCCGGCTCGACAACTGACTTCTCGAGCATTCGTTCGGGATTCCGCAATCAAGATGGGCGACTATGAATTTCTGTCTTCTCCAATTGTTCTTGGTGACTCGGATATTGATCTTATTCTCGGGATGGACTGGCTTTCTAAGCACGAGGCTCAACTTGATTGTGCTGCCAGGGAAATTCAATTGACACACTCTTCTGAGGATGTGATTATTTATGCCGCTCGTGACGAAACCATTCGGTTATTTTCTCTCAATGAGAAGGGCGAATTGAATGTCATCTCTCAAATTCCAGTCGTTTGTGAGTATCAAGATGTCTTTCCAGAAGAGCTTCCGGGTATGCCTCCTCATCGGCCAGTTGAGTTCGTTATCGAACTAGAGCCTGGCACTGAACCCGTTTGCAAGCGTCCATACAAGCTTGGACCCAACGAGATGAAGGAATTGAAGAAACAGCTCGATGAACAAGAGCGTCTGGGTTTGATCAGACCGAGTTCTTCTCCATGGGGTTGTGGTGTTCTTTTTGTCAAGAAGAAGGATGGCACGGACCGACTTTGTGTCGACTACCGTCCATTGAACAAGAAGACAATCAAGAACAAGTATCCACTTCCCAACATCAATGAGCTATTTGAGCAACTCAAAGGTGCTAAAGTATTCTCGAAGCTTGACCTTCGTATGGGTTATCATCAGATTCGCATTCATGAAGAAGATATCCCCAAGACAGCATTCAGAACAAGCTTTGGTTCTGATGAATATACTGTCGTGTCTTTCGGCCTTGTCAATTCTCCTCCAGTGTTCTCTCGGATGATGAATTTCATCTTCAACCCCTATACTAATGAATTCGTCCTGGTGTATCTCGATGATATCTTGGTCTTCTCCAAGAATAATAAGGACCATGCCAAACATTTGCGATTGGTGCTCGACAAGCTCAGAGTATCAATTCTATGCGAAGTTCTCCAAATGTGACTTTTGGCTCGATGAAGTTCTTTTCCTTGGTCACATCATCTCTGCCAAGGGCATCGCTGTTAACCCCGAGAAGGTGTCCGCAATTGTGAATTGGGAACCCCCTCAAAATGTCAAGCAGCTCCGCAGTTTTCTTGGTCTTGCAAGCTATTGCTGAAGATTCATTGAGAATTTCTCCAAGATTGCAAAGCCTCTTTCCAACCTCCTCCAGAAGCATGTGAAGTATGTCTAGTCTCCTGAGTGTGACGTTGCTTTCAACACTCTCAAAGAGAAACTAGTCACAGCTCCTGTCTTAACTCCTCCTGATGAATCCAAGCCGTTTGAAGTTTTCTGTGATGCTTCTCTCCAAGGTCTCGGTGCTGTGTTAATGCAAGAGAAGAAAGTTGTGGCATATACCTCTCGTCAGTTGAAGCCCAACGAGAAGAACTACCCCACTCACGATCTTGAGTTGGCGGCAGTTGTCCATGCATTAATAACGTGGAGACATCTCTTTTTGGGAAGACAAGTGGACATTTTCACCGATCACAAGAGTCTCAAGTACATCTTCACTCAGCCCAACCTCAACCTCAGGCAGACTCGATGGGTCGAAATGATTCAAGAGTACAATCCGAGTATTGAATATACTCCAGGCAAAGCAAATGTCATTGCAGATGCTTTAAGCAGGAAGGCTTATTGCAACAGCTTAATCCTCAAGCCTTTCCAACCGGATCTTTGTGAAGCTTTCCGCAAGCTGAATCTCCAAGTTGTTCCTCAAGGCTTTCTTGCCAACCTCATAGTCTCTCCTACTTTGGAAGATCAAATTCGTGAGGCGCAACTTCTTGATGCCATGGTGAAGAAGGTGAAACGTGGTATCGACAAGGGTCTTTCCAAATACAAGTGCTATCGCATTGATGACAGAGACACTTTGTTCTTCGAGGACCGGATTGTGGTTCCTAAAGGTGATCTAAGGAAAGTCATTATGAACGAGGCGCACAATTCTCTCCTTTCCATTCATCCTGGAAGTACGAAGATGTATCATGACCTCAAGCAGTCCTATTGGTGGACTCGAATGAAGCGAGAAATAATGAATGTGATGTCTGTCGAAGAGTGAAAGCAGAACACCAACGACCAGCTGGTCTCCTCCAACCTCTTGCCATCCCAGAATGGAAGTTTGATCATATCGAAATGGACTTCGTGACTGGTTTTCCAAAGTCCAAGCGCAGAAATGATGCTATCTTCGTTGTCATCGACAAGCTTTCTAAAGTGGCTCATTTCCTTCCAATCAAAGAATCCATCACAGCAGCTCAGTTGGCAGAGCTATACACCTCCAGAATTGTCTCCTTGCACGGCATTCCACAATTGATTTCTTCAGATCGTGGAAGCATCTTCACCTCTAAGTTCTGGGACTCCTTCCAGAAGGCCATGGGCACAAATATTCGCTTCAGCACAGCTTTCCATCCTCAAACTAGTGGCCAAGTCGAGCGAGTCAATCAAATTCTTGAAGATATGCTCAGGGCTTGTGTCATTTCCTTTGGCATGAAATGGGAAGATTGATTTCCATATGCCGAATTCTCCTACAACAACAGTTTCCAAGCGAGTTCGGGCAAGGCCCCATTCGAGATTCTATATGGCAGAAAGTGTCGTACTCCTCTCAATTGGTCAGAGACTGGTGAACGCCAACTTCTTGGCAATGGCTTAATCACTGAAGCTGAAGAGATGTGTAAAGTCATCCGTGATAATCTCAAAGCCGCGCAATCGCGCCAGAAGAGTTACTATGATAGTAAGCACCGTGATTTGGCTTTCTAGATCGGAGACCATGTCTACCTCCGCGTCTCTCCAATGAAAGGCACTCGTCGCTTCTGTATCAAAGGGAAGCTTGCCCCTAGATACGTGGGTCCTTTCAAGATCATTGGCAAAAGAGGCGACCTCGCCTATCAACTTGAGCTTCCTTCCAACTTCGCGAATGTGCACGATGTGTTCCACGTGTCACAGCTCCGCAAGTGCTTCAAGACGCCTGAGCGCATCATCTACTTCGAAGAGATTGACCTCCAAGAAGATTTGTCTTATCATGAGCACCCCGTTGCTATTCTTGAAGAAACTGAGCGCAAGACTCGCAACAAGTCAATCAAATTCCTGAAAGTGAAGTGGTCGCACCATTCCGACTGGGAAGCCACCTGGGAACGCGAGGACCATCTCCGTTCTGAATATCCGGAGTTCTTTCAGTCCTATATCTCGGGACGAGATCCTCTCGTAGTGGTGGAGTGTTGTAACACCCCGCATGTAACTTGCCATATTTGTAACTCCGACTCTTGCCATTTTCGGCTTTGTGTTATGAGATTCCCTCCGTGGTCGGGTTTTGTCTTTCGTTTTGCATTTTGTTCATGTCATGCATTTCATATCATGTCATCATGCGCATTGCATTTGCATACGTGTTCGTCTCATGCATCCGAGCATTTTTCCCGTTGTCCGTTTTGCAATCCGGCGCTCCTATCTCCTCCGGTGCACCCCTCTTGTTTTCTTTCGTGAGCGGGTGTCAAACATTCTCGGAATGGACCGAGGCTTGTCAAGTGGCCTTATTATACCACCCGGAGACCACCGGTCAAGTTTCGTTCCATTTGAAGGTCGTTTGGTACTCCAACGGTTAACCGGGCATCCGCAAAGTCCATTTGAGTGTCCAGCAAAAACCCCTTCTAAAACCAGCCCAAAACCCACCAAACTCTCTTTCATGCTCTAGGTCGTTCGATCACGATCGTGTGGGCTAAAACCGCACCTCATTTGGAGTCTCCTAGCTCCCTCTACCTATAAATATGCATCTCCCCCGAGATACGAAACGCAGACGAACCCTAGCTCCGTTCCCTCTCCGCCGCCGGACACGTCCGGACCGGACCGGACGCGTCCGCCGCCACGCCCCGACGAATCAGAAGCCGACACGTCACCCTCTCTCTCTCCTCCACCGCGCGGCCCGCCGGAGCCCGTCCCCGGCCCCCGCGGCCCGAGCCCGCGCCGTCCGCCGCGCGCGCCTCCCGCCGGCCGGCCCCGTCGCCGCGGCCCGCCACCGGCGACCCGCCGGCCACCCGCCGTGCTCGCCGCCGCCGTCGCCCGCGGGCTCCACCGCCGCTCCGCCGCCGGCGCGCGCCGCCCTCCGCCGCCGCTCGCCCGCTGCGGTCGCCGCCGCCGCTCCCCCTCCTCTCCCCGCCGGCGTCACCCTCTCCGGCGAGCTCTCGAGCAGGCCTCGATCCAGATCTGTACTGTAGCAGGTTGACCCGAGCCCCCTCAAATTTCCTGTCTTTGTATTTTCTCAGCAAGTGCACCTGTTCATCGTTGCATAACTCCTTGTATGTAGCTCCGTTTGGCGCGTGTAATATGTCGAATTGTTCGCCTCGTGATGTTCTTCATTTTGTTAAATTGCACCATGTTCATTAGAGGTCATATTAATGCCCAAATCTCTGTTGCAAGAGGGTTAGTTGCTGTTATCTTCTGGTTCTTAGCAGAACTTGGAGATTTGTCATTTTTGTATCATTTAATCTGTGCATCTTATGGGCATGAGCTCTACATGTGTTTTGTTTTATGCCATGCCATATTTCCAAGAATGTATGCCATGTATTTTTGTGACCTCTGTAGTGACTAGAACAAGCATGCAAAGTAGGCTCCGTAATGTTTCTGATTTCAGGGACTTGGTGAATTCTCTAAGTCTTTGTCTGCTGTTATTTTGTTGCCATGTAAACTTGATGCTACAGAGAGATCCATGCATATTTTGGAGATGTTCAGTAAGGATGTTGTGTAGCTATAGTTGTAATTGATCCATTCCTGCCCTTGTTTGCAATTATGGAGTACCATAGCATGACTCAATCTTGCTCTACTTTTGCTATAAAATATTTCTGGCAGATTCTCAACATGATATGCAATTTTGCCAAGCTTATTGTAGTTGATCCATACATCCTATGCTCTTGTTCTTCCCATGAATAGCTTCATAAATATGCCATCTTGCTTTAGGTATGCTTGTTTTGTCATGCATTGCTCTGTAGTGAGTGCTTCAATCTCACAAAGAGGCCTTCATATTATTATTTCTGCCAGGCTCTGTTTTCCGCTAAGTCTGGAACCTGATAACGAAACTTGCTATGTTCACATGCTTGCTATCATATCTTCTGGTCCTTTTTGTCTTATGGTCAGTAAGGGACTTTTGTCATGTGCTTTTAGTATAATACTGTCATGCCTTGTTTTGCTATGTTAAGTTCCTGTAGCATGTTGATTTCGTGCTCTGAACATTGCTACCTGATGCTGTTTTCTGCCATGTCCAGTTTTTCACCAAGTCTGTGATCCTGTTATCTTTTGCACTTTTTCCATGCTTGTTTGAGCTTGATATGTTGTGATCTAGCCGTAGCTCAGTGTTCATCTTTTGTCAAGCATCTCCTGTAGATTACTGTCATATGCTTTGTTGCTACGTTGGAGTGCTGTAGCATTGTTGTTTGTTGCATTTTAAGTGCCATCATGCTGTTAATCACAGATTCGTGTCATTCTTGTTTTGCTTGCCATTTGCAAACCGTGCATCCGTTTCCGGTGATCTTTATATCGATTTCGACCGTAATCATCTCATCTTTCCAGTGGCATGCTTGGTTTGCCAAGTTACTGCCTTGTTCATCATTTTCCTTCCGGAGCACGCATATGCATCGCATATCATCTCTTGCATATCATACATGTTTTGCATCATGTTGTTTGTGCATTTCTCGTGATTGATTGTCGTTCCGTTGCTTGTGTTATTGTCTTGGGTAGAGCCGGGAGACGAGTTCATGAACGAGGAACCTGTTGAGTACGCTTACGAGGATCAAGCTTTCGACAACTCTGGGAACCTTGCAGGCAAGATGACCACCCCTCGAAATCACTTCTATCTTTGCTTTGCTAGTTGTTCGCTCTATTGCCATGCTGCGCTACCTATCACTTGCTATATCATGTCTCGCATATTGCCATGTCAGCCTCTAACCACCCTTTCCTAGCAAACCGTTGTTTGGCTAAGTTACCGCTTTTGCTCAGCCCTTCTTATAGCGTTGCTAGTTGCAGGTGAAATTGAAGTTTTGTTCCATGTCGGAACATGGATATGTTGGGATATCACAATATCTCTTATTTAATTAATGCATCTATATATTTTGGTAAAGGATGGAAGGCTCGGCCTTATGCCTGGTGTTTTGTTCCACTCTTGCCGCCCTAGTTTCTGTCATACCGGTATTATGTTCCTTGAGTTTGCGTTCCTTACGCGGTCGGGTGATTTATGGGACCCCCTTGACAGTTCGCCTTGAATAAAACTCCTCCAGCAAGGCCCAACCTTGGTTTTACCATTTGCCACCTAAGCCTTTTTCCCCCGGGTTTTCTAGAGCCCGAGGGTCATCTTTATTTTAAACCCCGGGCCAGTGTTCCTTTGAGTGCTGGTCCAAACTAGAGCCCTTTGCAGCGCCACCTTGGGGAAACTCGAGGATTGGTTTTAGTTGTACGGACTGCTCATCCGGTGTGCCCTGAGAAGATATGTGTAGCTCCTATCGGGATTTGTCGGCACATTCGGGCGGCTTTGCTGGTCTTGTTTTACCATTGTCGAAATGTCTTGTAAACCGGGATTCCGAGACTGATCGGGTCTTTCCGGGAGAAGGTTTATCCTTCGTTGACCGTGAGAGCTTATGATGGGCTAAGTTGGGACACCCCTGGAGGGTATTATCTTTCGAAAGCCGTGCCCACGGTTATGAGGCAGATGGGAATTTGTTAATGACCGGTTGTAGAGAACTTGTCACTTGACCCAATTAAAATACATCAACTGCGTGTATAGCCGTGATGGTCTCTTCTCGGCAGAGCCCGGGAAGTGAACATGGTTTGAGTTATGTATGACATAAGTAGGAGTTCAGGATCACTTCTTGGTCATTGCTAGATGACGACCGTTCCGTTGCTTCTCTTCTCGCTCTCTCTTGCGTATGTTAGCCACCATATATGCTTATTGCCGCTGCAGCTCCACCTCATTACACCTTCCTTTCCTATAAGCTTAAATAGTCTTGATCTCGCGGGTGTGAGATTGCTGAGTCCTCGTGACTCACAGATTCTACCAAAACAGTTGCAGGTGCCGACGATGCCAGTGCAGATGATGGGGTCGATCTCAAGTGGGAGTTCGACGAGGAATGTGGTCGTTACTATGTGTCTTTTCCTGATGATCAGTAGTGGAGCCCAGTTGGGACGATCGGGGATCTAGCATTTGGGGTTATCTTATTTTCATCTGGTTTTTGACCGTAGTCGGTCTATATGTATGTATTTTGGATGATGTATGAATTATATTTATGTATTGTGTGAAGTGGAGATTGTAAGCCAACTCTTTATCCCATTCTTGTTCATTACATGGGATTGTGTGAAGATGACCCTTCTTGCGACAAAACCAGTATGCGGTTATGCCTCTAAGTCGTGCCTCGACACGTGGGAGATATAGCCGCATCGTGGGCGTTACACGTGACCCCGTACTCTCCTAAGTTTCAAAAACACCCAGAGTGGAGAGCGATACTCCCACTCGGGGGCTTAGCCGCAAACCTGATTCGCCTAAGTTTTAGAAACACTCCGAGTGGAGAGCAATCCTCCCACTCGGGGCTTCGCCGCGACCCCTGTTTGGGGGTTGGATATGGTTGGACCTTTCAAGACCGGCAGAAGTGGTTTCACTCATTTGCTTGCGGCAGTGGACAAATTCACTAAATGGATCGAAGCCAAGCCTATCAAGAATCTTGATTCAAGCACTGCCATCAGTTTCATCAGAGAGCTAATATTCAGATATGGAGTCCCTCACGGCATTATCACAGATAATGGCTCCAGCTTTGATTTTGATGAGTTCAGAGCATACTGCGCTTCCCATGGCACTCGGGTCGACTACGCATTTGTTGCGCACCCGCAGTCGAATGGGCAGGTAGAAAGGGCGAATGGTTTGATCCTTCAAGGGCTGACACCCCGACTGATGCTTGATCTCAAGCATGTTGCTGGAGCTTGGGTGACTGAATTGCCATCTGTCTTATGGGGCCTGAGGACAACTCCGAACCGGTCGACTGACCGAACCCCCTTCTTCATGGTGTATGGTGCTGAAGCTGTACTTCCGAGTGACTTAGTGCACAACGCTCCCCGAGTGGAACTTTTCTCAGAAGCTGAAGCTGAGTAGGCACGCCAAGATGCAGTAGATCTCTTGGAGGAAGAACGCGAAATGGCTCTAATCCGGTCGACCATCTACCAACAAGACTTGCGTCGATTCCATGCCCGAAATATCAGGGGTCGAGCATTCCAAGAGGGAGACCTTGTGCTCCGAGTGCATCAGAAACGACCTCACAAGCTCGCTCCGGCCTGGGAAGGTCCCTTCATCATCAACAAATTTCTCCACAACGGGGCGTATCACGTCTACAACATAGCCAAGAAAGAAGACGAGCCACGCTCGTGGAATGCGGAGCTGCTCCGCCGTTTTTATACCTGAACACACGGATCGACGAGTTGTAATAAGAATCCTTCAGTTTGCTTATCAAAGACAAGATTTTTGCAGTATCTTAATGATTGTTATCACATAGAGATGTGTGTTTAAATCCACCGCCGCGAACCTGATTCGCCTAAGTTTCAAAAACACTCCAAGTGGAGAGCAACCCTCCCACTCGGGGGCTTAGCCGCGAACCTGATTCGCGTAAGTTTCAAAAACACTCCCAGTGGAGAGCAATCCTCCCACTAGGGGGCTTAGCCGCGAACCTGATTCGCCTAAGTTTCAAAAACATTCCGAGTGGAGAGTAATCCTCCCGCTCGGGGGCTTAGTCGCGAACCTGATTCGCCTAAGTTTCAAAAACACTCTGAGTGGAGAGCAATCCACCCACTCGGGGGCTTAGCCGCAAACCTGATTCGCCTAAGTTTCAAAAACACTCCAAGTGCAGAGCAATCCTCCCACTCGGGGGCTTAGCCGCGACCCCGTACTCGCCTAAATTTCAAAAACACCCCGAGTGTAGAGCGACCCTCCCACTCGGGGGCTTCGCCGCGAACCTGATTCGCCTAAGTTTCAAAAACACTTCGAGTGGAGAGCAATCCTCCCACTCGGGGGCTTAGTCGCGACCCCGTACTCGCCTAAGTTTCAAAAACACCCCGAGTGGAGAGCGACCCTCCCACTCGGGGGCTTAGCCGCGAACCTGATTCGCCTAAGTTTCAAAAACACTTCGAGTGGAGGCAATCCTCCCACTCGGGGGCTTAACCGCGACCCCGTACTCTCCTATGTTTCAAAAACAGCCCGAGTGGAGAGCGACACTCCCACTCGGGGGCTTAGCTGCGAACCTGATTCGCCTAAGTTTCAGAAACACTCCGAGTGGAGAGCAATCCTCCCACTCGGTGCTTAGCCGCGACCCCGTACTCGCCTGAGTTTAAAAAACACCCCGAGTGGAGAGCGACCCTCCCGCTCGGGGGCTTAGCCGCGAAACTGATTCGCCTAAGTTTCAAAAACACCCCGAGTGGAGAGGGACCCTCCCACTCGGGGCTTAGCCGCGAACCTGATTCGCCTAAGTTTCAAAAACTACTTCGAGTGGAGAGCAACCCTCCCACTCGGGGTCTTAGCCGCGACCCCGTACTCGCCTAAGTTTCAAAAACTACTCCGAGTGGAGCAACCCTCCCACTCGGGGGCTTAGCCGCGACCCCGTACTCACCTAATTTTCAAAAACACCCCGAGTGGAGAGCGACCCTCCCGCTCGGGGGCTTAGCCGTGAACTTGATTCGCCTAAGTTTCAAAAACACCCCGAGTGGAGAGAGACCCTCCCACTCGGGGGCTTAGCCGCGAGCCTGATTCGCCTAAGTTTCAAAATCTACTCCGAGTGGAGAGCAACCCTCCCACTCGGGGGCTTAGCCGCGACCCCGTACTCGCCTAAGTTTCAAAAACTACTCCGAGTGGAGAGCAACCCTTCCACTCGGGGGCTTAGCTGCGACCCCATACTCGCCTAAGTTCAAAAAACCACTCCATCCTGATCCGCAAGGACAATGAGGTGCAGGTCGTGCGCAGCACCTAGTGCCCATACTCACGACCCTCTCGACCGAGCTGCGTCACAAGTACAATGTGCGCTCCATCCCGATCCGCAAGGACGACAGGTGCAGGTCGTGTGCAGCACCTAGTGCCCGTATCTACGACCCTCTCGACGGAGGTGCGTCAGAAGTACAATGTGCGCTCCATTCCGATCCGAAAGGACAACGAGGTGTAGGTCGTGTGCAACACCTAGTGCCCATATCTACGACCCTCTCGACGGAGCTGCGTCACAAGTACAATGCGCGCTCCACCCTGATCCGCAAGGGCAATGAGGTGCAGGTCGTGTGCAGCACCTAGTGCTCATGTCCATTACCCTCTCGTCAAGATTGCTTCACTCGGAGTTAAGAGATCTGATAGTGGTAAAAGTAGAACAACCGCATTCAAAGAAAAACCAAGTTCGGATAAATCCAGCAAGGTTCAGAACCACGAACGGGAATACTCGGGCGTCAGGCCCGAAGGATTTTAACGGTTACAAAATCACTCGGCATTCCGAGGAAAATAAAAGTGGTGCATAAAGTTTGTTCACTCGGCAGGAGGAGGGCTAGCTGGCTCGACGAACTCGTCCTGGTCGATTCCATCAGCAATATGAGTGGCAGCTTCAATGAAGGTCTCCATGAAAGACTAGAAGTGAAGCTTCCTGGTATTGGCGACCTTGAGAGCTACAAGCTTCTCTTCTTTAACTTCCTTGCAATGGACGCGGACCAGAGACAGAGCCACGTCAGCGCCGCATCAAGTAGAGGACTTCTTCCATGCTTGCACTCTACCGGAAATTTCTTTTAGACGAGTTATCAGAGACTCGAGGTCGTTCTGGAATGTCTCCCTCGGCCAGAGCTCCGTGTCGATCCGTGATACTGCCACCTTCAGTCGAGCAAGATAATCGGTGACGCTGGCGAGGCGGGATTCCAGCCGCAACACGTTCATTGCGACTTCGTCCTTGATGGGAGAGTTAATGGGGTCTAGATTGGTCTCATTCCGCCCGGTCTCTTCCTCAAAGTTTTGATAGAATTCGGCATACACAGAAAAAGATGAATCGGCAATCGTATGATGAGTCGGCAGTTGCAAGTCAGACGGACAGGGGAAAGTACCTTCAAGCATAAGGAACATCTTCTTGGCGAGTCCTCCTAGGTAAACCTCTAGTTCATCCCTCTTCCGAGCGAAATCTTCCAGCTTGTCAGTCAGGGCCACCTTGTCCTTCTTCAGCTGCGTGACTTCTTTGTTGGATTCGTTAATGGCAGTCTTCAACTTGCATTTTCCTCTTCTAACTTGCCGACTGAAGTGAGCTTCTTGTCTACAAGTTTAGTTTTTTCTCGCGCCGTCTTCTGTGCCGCGGAAAGGTCAAGGTCCTTCTGCTCCAGAGCCTGCTTCATTTTGTCTAAGGAAATAACATTCTTCAGACGAGCTTGGGTTTGTCTGTTTTCACTACGCACATCTGTTCAAGTGAAGTCACTCGGTTCAAAAGATGAAAAGTAAAGCTGGCAAGGTAAATAGTCGACAAGTTGTTACCTCCCATGGTAGTCGCTTCATCCTTGGCTTTCTGCAAATTCTGCTTGGCCAGTTCTAGATCAAGGTTGAGTTGAATCTGTTTCTGCTCTAGTTCGGCGAATTGAGCCCCGAGTGCACAAGATTTCTGCAATCGATAGATAAGACACGTCAGTTGACAGGAACAAAAATCAGTTGCTTCTGAGCAATAAGATACAAGTTCAAATGCTTTCGGCGAAAAAAGTTCTAAGCCTACTACCGAATCAAAACATCCAACAGTAGTCTCGGGGACTACACCCAGTGGGTGCACTTGGCGTGCCCCCACTGGTTCAATTTTCCACTCGACGTGGTCTGCCCAGTACGAGTGGAAGGAGTAAAAAAAGAGAACGAAGAAAATAGCAACAATTATTCTCAGACCACGGCTGACTGCCCACAGTTGACCGCGGTCTCGGGGACTCCGAGTGGGTGCACTCAGCTTGACCCCACTGGACCGGATCCCACTCGGCACAACCCGGCTAGACCGAGTGGAAGAACTATAAAGAGAACATTTTGATAAAGATGCCCGCCGAATCAAACATTCGACGGCGGTCTCGGGGACTACAACCAGTGGGTGCACTCTGCGTGCCCCTGCTGATTCAGAAATACACTCGACGCGACATAGTCGATTCAAGTGGAAAAACTTTTCAGCAAAAGTTGAAGCACCCAGTGGGTGAACAGATGCGAGATGCAGACTCATGATAGATGCACGTTAAAGGTTTCAGAACGCTCATCCACGGACGTCTTACAACTAATAAAGCAGCAGTTTTCAAGAACCAAACCCTAACAAAACAAGTGTCAAGCTAAAGATCAGTCGGAAATCAACTAACCTGGACGTTGGTCTGGAGAGCTGAGCTGGCATCATAAGCAGCCTGGCTGGCCTCACCCACCACCTTTATCTGCTCCATCATAAGGCCTGTTTGGCATATAGCCTCCTTAGCAGCGCTCACCTGGTCCTCTGGGACATGATGGGTGACGAAGAGTGGAGCTGGTGGAATGGTCGAGTCAGCTAGAGGATCGGAAGCATGGAGTTGCATAGACGGAGCAGGGACTTGAGCGGTCGACGCCGAGGGACGATCAGTCGACACAGCGACAGTGAAAGAAACAGAAGCCTGAACTGGATCTCCAGATTGCTGAATCACTGGTTCTGGTGCTGGTGTTGACTGAGGTACCTTGCTGGCAGGCACCCTCCTGCTCGAAGTTCTGCTCTTCTTTCCCGTGGTCTTCTGGGGCATATCTTCATCGTCATCTGGAAGTTCAATGATATTTTGAGGCACTGCAAAAGACTCGACCGTAAGAGTTTGGTCGACTAACAGTTCAAGTGACAAAATGAGAGCAAGGTTTTAGAGTTTACCTGCTTTGGAAGTAGCCGCGTCCTCAGTCTCCTCATCATCCTGGTCCTTGTAAATGTCCATGGAGGTCCCAGAAGTAGCAGCGCTGAAAGTTTCAGAATTCACTCGGTCAAGCGAGAGAATGAGTCGACAAAAGCATAGAAGTTTCCAGACGACGCAAAGGCAAAGAGGGAAAGCAAAATACTTACGCAGAAGCGACAGGGATGTCCACCTTGATCTTGGGCAAAGCCTTCTGAGGCTTTGAAGGGGCGGTCTTGAGCTGCTTGGCTGCCTTTTCAGTCGGCTCCGGTGATGAAGTCCGAGTGCGCTTTTGCACTTGTGTGCTTGGAGGTGCTGCCTTGCCACGCCCGCCCGCAGGATCTTGAGACTGCTTGGATCGACGCTCTGAGCGAGGTGGTGATCCGACTTCCTCACTGCCGCCCGAGTCGTCGCTGTCGTCTTCATGGTCGTCGGGGGACTGCCAGTCGCCATTCTCATCAGTGCTCTCCGTTCCCTCCTGGACCTACTCCCCGTTCGGCATTGAATACATCTTAGTATAAATCTGCAAGGCAAGAAGTGGAGGAGGCGTCAATCAGACTCAAGAACAGTCACAAATCCGAATAAAAATACACTCGGAAACGAAGGTCAAACCTTGTCTGGCTCATTTTCGGTGTCGAATCGTGCTACCCTCCTAGACCCCCTGGGTTGTCCTTGTTTCTAGTGATGCTCCGCAATCACTGCTCCACCGTCTCCTCAGTGACTTCCTCTGGGTCAACCCGAGCAGTGTCGTTAGGGCCCGAGTACATCCACATCGGATGATCGCGAGCTTGTAGAGGCTGGATGCGTCTGCTGAGAAACACTTCCAGCAAATCCATGAAAGTCACGCCATCGCGGAACAATTAGACTACTCGCTCGACTAACATGGACACCTCTCCCTTCTCTTCTAGACTCATGAGCAACGAAGAAGGTTAGCGGACCCGATCCATGGTGAAGGGAGGAAGACCAGTCGATTGACCAGGAGTTGGAACGTCTTGGCAGTAGAACCAGGTCGACTGCCATCCTCTAACTGAATCGGGAAGAGTCATAGGTGGAAAAGTACTCCTACCCCTCGTCTGAATGCCTAACCCCCCACACATTTGGATCACATGCGTCTTTTCGTCATTCGGGTTTGCCTTCTTCACAGTTTGAGAGCGGCAGGTGAAGATGTGTTTGAAAAGACCCGAATGTGGTCGACAACCCAAGAAGATTTCGCACAGAGAAATGTATGCAGCGAGGTATGTGATTGTGTTGGGGGAGAAGTGATGAAGTTGGGCACCAAAGAAGTTCAAAAACCCCAGAAGAAAGGATGTGGAGGCAGAGTGAAACCCCGGTCGACATGGGTGGCAAGGAGAACGCACTCGCCCTCTTGCGGTTGAGGTTCGGTCTCGTTCCCCGGCAGCCTCCAAGACCCGTGGGCGATCAAGCCTCCGCTGGCCAGATCCTCCAGATCTTCCTTCTGGATCGTAGACCGAATCAAATCCCCCTGGATCCAGCCAGGCGGCAGACCGGACCTCGACGACGACCCCCCCGACTCGTTTTCTTGCCCTTCGCCGTCGCCGCCGCCTTCTTCACGCGCTCCAGAGCCGCCATCTTGTCCTTTCCCATCGCGGCAGACTGCGCACGAGCGGGGCAGCGGCATCGAGAGTGGAGGCGGACGTGGTGGAGAAGCAGAGGTGGAAGAAGGGGAATAAGGCGCACTGTGCAAACACATCGGCATCGACACCTTTTATGGGCCTGCTTCCGAGTGACTGACTCGTGGGCCCAAGTGATCCTGTCAAATCCCGCAACAGTAGCGCGCCAGATACATGGTGAAAAAGGTGGCGCAAGAATTGAGGTGTCTCTGTCTATCCACTTCGTTTACTGCGGTGCGCTTCGTCCCGCACGCTTCCCCGAAATTTCGAATCCCGTGAGATCCGGGAACCGCAGAGTAATCAATCGCGCCGAAGATTTCGTGCCATATCAACACTCGAAGATTATCAGTTGAGTTCACTCAACGACCTCTGAATCGATTGAGGCGACTGAAACAAGATCGAAGCTTCAACATGATTCACAAACCCAAACGAAATACCTCCGAAGTATGGAATCGAGTCAGAGTCAGCTTCAGTTCTTTCTTCAGTCGGACCTCAATCCATTCGGGGGCTAATGACGATGACATGTACCTAGGGTAGGGTCATAGGCCTGACCTGGACACCCTACCCAAGGACACTGCCCAAGAGTCAAAGACATTCAAAGCACAAGAAGAGAAACCGACTGAGTTCATCAAGGAGTCAATCCACTCGACCTTCAACCACACTCGGATACCCCAATACCATTCGACCAAGGTGAAGTCACTCGATGATACAAGAAACCACTCGGAGTATAGACGGCCTAACGTCATTCAGGATGGCAACGGTCGGGCATTCACTCTGTAGTCTTAAAGATCATTTATACCTCTTTATTGTTGGCATTACCAGTAATGCCCTACCTTAATGTACATTGAACCCTTTGTAACATGGGCTGGCTGGGGTCCTGGCGCACTCTATATAAGCCACACCCTCCACTGAGAAAAGGGTTCGCACCCCTTGTAACACACACACACACACACACATATTCCAGTCGACGGCCTCAGAGCACCGAGACGTAGGGCTTTTACCTCCTCCGAGAGGGGACTAAACTCATAAACTTGTGTGTACAACCTTGCCGTAGTTAGGACCTTGCCTCCTCATTCGTACCCCCTACTCTTACTGTCAGACTTAGTACCACGACAATCACCTCCCACAAGGTCTCCAGATCCCATTGTTTAGCAAATTCACGAACAAGTGCAAAACGGGCACGGAGCATTCCAAATGCCCTCTCCACATCCCTTCTAGCTCCTTCTTGTATTTGGGCAAAGTGAGACCTTTCCAAACTAACTAGCTCAGAGATGGTACTGACAAAGGTAGCCCACGGAAGATAGATACCGTCAACCAGATATTAGCCCATGTTGTATTCATGCCCATTGACAGTATAGTTTCAAGGAAGAGCTTTTCCTTCAGTCGGCCTAGCAAACAGTGGAGACCGCTATAACACATTGATGTCATTGTGAGACCTGGGCATGCCAAAGAAAGTGTGCCAAATCCGAAGATCCTGTGATGCAATTGCTTTACGAATGATGATGAGCTTTCTAACATCGCCCTGATATTGCCCTTGTAGAGCTTTCAGACAGTTCATCCATCCGCAGTGCACGTAGTCAGGAGATCCGAGCAAACCTCGCCACTCATTTGTTTGATTCATTTATTTATTTCCGTTTTTCTTTTTAAATTTTCTTCTATTCTTTCTCCTGGTTATATTTCGCTATTCAAATTTTGTTTTAATAAGAAATTTCAAATAATGCCTTCCTTTTAAAATTTCTATCAAATTTTTAAAAATATATTTGTTTTAAAATATGTTCAAGAATTGATTTTTGTCCGAGTTTTCAAAAAATGTTTGGAAATTTCAACATTATTATTAATTTAAAATTGTTCAAAAGTACAGATTTTTTTGTTTTAAAAATTTATTGACAAATTCAATAAATTTTTGTGTCTTTAAAAAAGTACACTTTTTAAAAAGTGTCCAGGAATTTCTAAAATTGTTCCCAGTTTCAAACAATATTGTTTTTTATTTTTAATACATGGTGGACAATTCTTTAATACACGGTGAGCATTTCTCGAATAAAGATTAAACATTTTTGTAATATACAAAGGGTAAAATTGTCTATATAAGGGAACGCTGTCTTGGGAACCCGTTAAGGCTTGTTGAGGTTTTAAGTGTTTAAAAGTTCGAGAATGCTAAACCTATGTAAAGGCAGACGTAAGGTTACGTGACTTTCCACCTAATCCATAAATCCCCCATGATTTTAACTGGGTGGGGCCCCCTTCCTTGGTTCATCCAATCAAAAGTTGTCCCTTAACCCATTATGTAGATCACGTAAAATCCATTATGTAGGTGTAGCATTGCCCTTAAAAGTTATACAAAAATATGAGACAAATACTCATTCGAGGATCCCACAGTCGATTAGGCAAATATGAGTTCTGGTGCCATCGGCAAAAATAGCAATCATTTCAACTCACTACAATATTTTTGTTCATCTAGGGCACAAAAGTAACAATCTTATATTATAGGTGTGATGTTGGAATGTTCTTTTCATGTTTTTTTGGAACTTTTACACCTTGAACAACTTCTGTCTAACTATCCAGAAAATCCCCTTCGGTATACATTGAGCATTTTTGTAATAGCCACTAAACATTTTACTAATATATAATGACCTTTTTTAATATAAGATGAACATATGTTTGATACACACCGAACATTTTTTAAACTCATACTACATAATTATGTAAATTATTATTATTATAGGTTTCTTTCACATTTATGGATATTTTTTGAAATCCAGAATTTTTAAATATGTGTATTTTACTTTTTCAAATTCATGATCATTTTTGAATTTTTGAATTTCTTTTGAAACCCAGGAACGTTGTTTTTGAACTGCCAAAAGTTTAATGAAAGTTGAAACGTTTTGCAAAAATGAAAATAGAAACAAAAGTAAAAAAGAAAAGTAGTAAGCTGACACCCGCGGGTGTCCAACAGGAGGTCTCCTTACGAAGTGCTCTTCTTCGGCAATGAAGGCGCCAAAATGGTGCTATGGCGCGGAGGGGCCGCACGACATGTGTCGGCTAGTGACTTTTGACGCTCGCTCGCACCCGGCGGTTGGATTGCTCGTTCTCTATCTCCATCTCTTGAAGCTGTTGGTCCATTGTATAAGGATAAAAACGATCGATTTGAAGTTTTGAAAATACTTTGTGATTTTTTTAAAAAGGTGAGAAGTTTAAAAAAACCATGAATTTGTTAAAAAAATCGTAAATTAATTTTAAAAATGTCCACAAAAAATAAAAATAAAATTTAAGTAAGGAAAAAAATGGTCGAAACTAAAAAAAGACTAAACACGAGATGCCACATTGTACCGGTCGCTACAGTACCAACAAGGACAGTAGATTGAACAGCTACAGCAGCCACGAAACGCAGCGACTATTTCTCGCTTTAAGCGAGACGATGGTTTGCCCTCGCTGAAGGTTTTCCCTCCATCGCGCCGTATTGGGCCGCCCGTTGGCGCGCGCTTAACTAGTAAAAATAACACATAAACTGGAAGAAATTGAAGCGCAACCGGGGATCGAATCCAGGTATCCTCAATACAGAGATAGTGACGCTAGCGACTCTGCTCTGTGTTCATTTCGTGAGCACTTCAGTTTTTTTTTTGAAGTCTTTAGCTAGGCTATGTAAGTAGTCCTTCATCAAACTTGCATACCTGGCACTTTGGGGGTCAATCTGTCATGTTGGAAGCTAAGTAAAAGGTACTCCCCCTCATTTAATTGAGAGACACAAGAGGGCTCCCGTGGAGGAGAGAGGCAACTCGCTTAGATAGCGTAGGATCGAAAGTATGTCTAGAGAGGAGGTGTTAAGACTACTTGACCAAATAAAAAAATCTATCATTTTCCCAATTTTAGTTTTTGGCAGATTTCAGCAATTAGCACAAGTCAAGCAATCAACCTACACATGCAATTCTAGGAGTATAGCAGCGGAAAGTAAACATTACATATGAAGGTAAAGGGAAGGGTTTGGAGTATGCAAACGCAATGGAGACACGGAGATTTTTGGCATGGTTCTGATAGGTGGTGCTATCGTACTTCCACGTTGATGGAGACTTCAACCCACGAAGGGTAACAGTTCCGCGAGTCCACGGAGGGCTCCACCCACGAAGGGTCCACGAAGAAGCAACCTTGTCTGTCCCACCATGGCCATCGCCCACGAAGGACTTGCCTCACTCGGGTAAGTCTTCACGAAGTAGGCGATCTCCTTGCCCTTACAAACTTCTTGGTTCAACTCCACATCACAACGGAGGCTCCCAAGCGACATCTAAACAATCTAGGAGACACCACTCCCCAAAAGGTAATAGATGGTGTGTAGATGATGAACTCCTTGCTCTTGTGCTTCAAATGATAGTCCCCCAACACTCAACTCTCTCACACAGATTTGGCTATGGTGGAAGAGGGATTTGAGTGGAAAGCAACTTGGGGAAGGTGTTGGGGAACACAATATTTCAAAAAAAATTACCTATGATCACGCAAGATCTATCTATGTGATGCATAGCAACGAGCAGGAGAGTGTGTCCACGTACCCTCGTAGACCGAAAGCGGAAGCGTTTAGTAACGTGGTTGATATAGTCGAACGTCTTCGCGATCCAACCAATCCAAGTACCGAACGTATGGCACCTCCGCGATCTGTACACGTTCAGCTCGGTGACGTGTGATCTAGTTGAGGTCGAGGGAGAGTTTCGTCAGCACGACGGCATGGTGACGGTGATGATGAAGTTACCGGTGCAGGGCTTCGCCTAAGCACTACGACGATATGACCGCGGTGTGTTTCTGTGGAGGGGGGCACCGCACACGGCTAAACGATCAACTTGTGTGTCTATGGGGTGCCCCCTCCCACGTATATAAACGAGGGGGGAAGAGGAGGCCGGCCCAGGAGGAGGCGCGCGCCAAGGGGGGGCAATCCTACTCCAAGTAGGTTTGGCCCCCTTCCCTATTCCTACTAGGAGAAGGAGGAAAGAGGAGGTGGGGAGAAGAAAAGAGGGGGCCAGCCCCCCAAACCCTAAACCAATTTGGTTTGGGCCTAGGGGGGGCGTGCCCCACACCTTGCTTGCTGCCCTCTTTCTCCACTAGGGCCCAATAAGGCCCATAGACTCCCCGGGGGGGTCCGGTAACCTCCCGCTACTCCAAAAATACCCGATACACTTCGGAACCGTTCCGGTGTCCGTATATAACCTTCCAATATATCAATCTTTATGTCTCGACCATGTCGACACTCCTCGTCATGTCTGTGATCTCATCCGGGACTCCGGACAACCTTCGGTACATCAAATCACATAACTCATAATACAAATCGTCATCGAACTTTAAGCGTGCGGACCCTACGGGTTCGAGAACTACGTAGACATGACCGAGACACATCTCCGGTCAATAACCAATAGCGGAACCTGGATGCTCATATTGGCTCCTACACATTCTACGAAGATCTTTATCGGTCAAACCGCATAACAACATACGTTGTTCCCTTTGTCATCGGTATGTTACTTGCCCGAGATTCGATCGTCGGTATCTCAATACCTAGTTCAATCTCGTTACCGACAAGTCTCTTTACTCGTTCCGTAATGCATCATCCCGTAACTAACTCATTAGTCACATTGCTTGCAAGGCTTATAGTGATGTGCATTACCGAGAGGGCCCATAGATACCTCTCCGAAACTCGGAGTGACAAATCCTAATCTCGATCTATGCCAACCCAACAAAGACCTTCGGAGACACCTGTAGAGCATCTTCATAATCATTCAGTTACGTTGTGACGTTTGATAGCACACTAAGTGTTCCTCCGGTATTCGGTAGTTGCATAATCTCATTGTCATAGGAACATGTATAAGTCATGAAGAAACCAATAGCAACAAACTAAACGATCATAGTGCTAAGCTAACGGATGGGTCTTGTCCATCACATCATTCTCTAATGATGTGACCCCGTTCATCAAATGACAACACATGTCTATGGCTAGGAAACTTAACCATCTTTGATTAACGAGCTAGTCAAGTAGAGGCATACTAGGGACATTCTGTTTTGTCTATGTATTCACACATGTATCAAGTTTCCGGTTAATACAATTCTAGCATGAAGAATAAACATTTATCATGAAATAAGGTAATAAATAATAACTTTATTATTGCCTCTAGGGCATATTTCCTTCAGAAGGCTAGAAGTCAAGGTTCAAAAGGTTGGAATGGAATATATTGATCTCAACACATGAGTAGGTGGCTCTCTACCAGAAAATGGATGGTGGAAGTGTAGGCACGTTCTGATGGCTCTCTCACAAATGGAGAAGGGGTGGAGGGGTTGATACGTCTCCAACGTATCTATAATTTTTGATTGTTCCATGCTGTTATATGATCATTCTTGGATGTTTGATATTCATTTCATAGCAACTTTATATCCTTTTTTGGGACTAACCTATTGACATAGTGCCCAGTGCTAGTTGCTGTTTTTGTGCTTGTTTTTTACTGCGCGGAATATTAGTACCAAACGAAGTCCAAATGCCACGAAACTTTTTGGAGATTTTTTATGTCCAGAAGACAACTTGGGAGCTAAGGAAGTGCACCGGAGAAGGCCCGTGGGGCCCACAAGACACCAGGGCGCGCCCTGATGCGTCGTGGGGCCCACGGAGGTCCTTTCCACCACCTCTCAGCTCTATACATACCCAAATATTCCAGAAACCCTAGGGGAGTCGACGAAACACAATTCCAGCCGCCGCAAGTTCCAGAACCACGAGATCCATTCTAGAGCCCTATTCCGGCACCTTGCCGGAGGGGAACACGATCATACAGGGGTTCATCATCCTCATTGGTGCTCCACTAAGGATAATTTTTACCGCTGTCCAGTGATACACTCCTGGATCACTATTGTACCCGCTTGCCAAACTCATGGTGAGGTACACAATAGGTCTGGTACACAACATAGCATACTTTATAGAACCTATGACTGAGGCATAGGGAATAACTATTCATCCTCTTTTTCTAATTTTTGCGTGGTCGGGTTTTGAGTCTTTACTCAACTTCACACCTTGCAACACAGGAAAGAACTCCTTCTTTGACTGTTCCATTTTGAACTACTTCAAAAACTTGTCAAGGTATGTACTTATTGAAAAAAAATCAAGCGTCTTGATCTATCTTTATAGATCTTGATGCTCAATATGTAAGCAACTTCACTGAGGTCTTTCTTTGAAAAACTCCTTTCAAACACTCCTTTATGCTTTCCAGAAAATTCTACATCATTTCCGATCAACAATCACTACAAAAAAAGACACATCCGTGACATTTTGGGCCAAACGAATTTTTTTTCTGTCATACTTATGACACTTCTATGATGATAATTGTGACAAAATCCGGTATCATCATAGATGTGGTGGGGTCCTACTTCTATGACAAAAAATCATGACAGAAAATGGGCTTTTCGTCCTCGGTGGGCCGGAGACGCAGCTGCATGACATTCTTTGGGCCGTCCATGACGGAAAAAACCGTGGTAGAAGCGAGGGCGAGGAAAATATCGGGGAGTTCCTGGTTATGGTGGGTGGTCGGGGGCCGAGCGATGCGCGTTTCTCTCGTACGTACGTGCGTGTGTGCGAGGCGTTGCGCTCTAACTGAACCCGAGCGAGGCGTTGGGCTCTAACTGAACCCGAGAGATTACACTGCAAGCTACACGTTACTGAACCCGAGCGATCGATCGATGGCTGTTAACTGAACCCGATCGAGTGATTCCTTCGCTACTGCTGCTAACTGAACTCGATCGATACTGCCTCTGGATGAACAGTGAGCGTTGTTGGGGGTTTGGATGAACAGTTCCCGGTGGGGGCTTGGATGAACAGGAACCCGTGGTAGTAGAGGCCGTTGCCGCTGGATGAACAGTACCCCTGATCGATCGAGCCGGTGGATGAACAGGACCGCGTGGAGGGCTGGATGAACAGGACCCCGTTGAGGGCTGGTTGAACAGTAGCCGGTGGAGGGCTGGTGGAACAGTAGCCGGTGGAGGGCTGGATGAACAGTAGCCCGTGGAGGGGTGGTTGAACAGGACCCCCGTGGAGAGGGCTGGTTGAACAGTAGCTGTTGGAGGAGCGCGTGGTGGAGGCTGGATGAATAGGAGCCCGTGGATGAACAGTCGAGGTGGAGGCTGGAGGAGGTCGACAGTGGATGAACAGGAGCCCGTGGAGGCTGGAGGAGGTCGACGGTGGAGATGACCAGTATCCCGTGGAGTCCCGTTTTGCGGTAGGCCACACCCCTCCCGATGAACAGGACCCCCATTTCGACCGTAGCGCTCCAACACAAGTCCGTTTCCTCTGTTTTGCGGTATGCCACACCCCTCCCGATCAACATGAACCCGTTTCGACCGTAGGAGGTCAGTTTCCTCTGTTTTGCGGTACGCCAGACCCCTCCCGATGAACAGGATCCCGTTTCCACCGTGGCCGGTCGAACACAAGGCCGGTTCCTCCGTTCTGCGATACGCCAGGCCTTGTTTAAATTGCCTGTTCTGTCCAAGCCGGTTGGCTCCCGATGAACAGCACGCGTTCCGTTGCTTCCCGATGAACACGACGCATTTCGTTGCCTCCCCATGAACATGAGGACGACATAGTTTCTTCGTTCCGACCCAGCCACAACCATGTACACGAGCCCTGGCCATACGTATGCGTGAGTAGGCGTTCGAGACCCCGCCCGCATGTACGTACGTGGCCGTATTTTCTTTCTTGCACCCTGGACACTGTACGTACGTGTACATGCTACGTGCGCGCCTCTACTACCCCACGTGCGCGCCTCTACATCGACCAGTATGTACGTACACGTTCGCGACCAGAATGACATCGCTACGTACGCTTCGACCAGGTGGGTCCCGACTGTCAGGCACTTCCATGCGTGCGAAGATGTAGCTGGTGGGTCCCACCAGTCAGGGGGAAACATTTTTTCACGAAATACGGTGGCCCGTTCGGTGGGTCCCTGCTGTCAGGTGGAGGAATAATTATTTTGCGCGTAATAAGGAGGCACTTCCTTGCTGCGGCCGTGGACCCAGCTGTCAGCCTCTCCACGTACAGTACTCTTCCGATGGAAGTCGTTCCTTGACCATGTTGACCACGCCGCACCGAGAGCACCATGGCGGTGGACGACGGCGAGGCCTAGGAAGGGGACGACGCAAAGTCGGGGAAGACGCGGCAGTGGATGCCCACGCAGAGAGGAGTACGAGGGTTCACTGGTTTGGCTGCGGTATGAGGCTGCCGTCGCCGCAGGGCCTGGCCAGCGGTGGAAGTAGTAGGGGGTGGTGAGGCCTCCGCGGCATCACAGCCGGCCAAGGGAAGCAGGAGCACTCGGCACGACCGACGCTGGTTTGGGCGGCTGGAGCAACAAGACCAGAGGTTGAAGAAGCACTACCACCGTTGGATGGACATCGTACGGTCACTGAAGCTAGAATCGTTCATATTGACTAAGTTGACAAAGCCCTCTGTCCCCGTCAACTTAGTAGGCCCAGTCAGCCTCCCACTATGGTGGGTCCCAGCTAGCTGGGGGTATTCATTTTTGTGTGCGTAATAAGGAGGCACTTCCTTGCGTGCGAATATATAGCTGGTCGGTCCGACCTGTCAGCGAGGGGAAACATTTTTTTCATGAAATAGAGAGGCCCTTCCAGTGGGTCCCAGCTGTCAGGTGGAGGAATCATTATTTTGCACGTAATAAGGAGGCATTTCCTTGCATGTGGCCGTGGACCCAGCTGTCAACCTCTCCACGCACAGTCTACTTCCGATGGATGTCGTTTGTTGACCATGTTGATTACTCCGCGCCAAGCGCATCCAAGGTCGTGGACGACGACGAGGCCCCGGACAGCAACGAGCCGGAGATGGGAAGACGCGGGAGTAGAGTCCCAGACGGAGAGGTGTACGAGGGTTAACTGGTTCTGGTGCGGAGTGGTTCGGCAGTCGGTGGAGAAGAACAGGAGGTGTGGAGGGGAGGAGGGATGGCCTGACCAACGGTGGGGTAACGCTTCACAGCGAAGCGTGCTAAGCAGAGCTGCTAGCAGCAGGAGGCGGGAGCAGGTGGTCCCGGCGGCGCTGGAGGAAGAAGACGAGAGAGATGGATGCCGGTCGTTGAATGTAAATCCAACGGCAACGATGTCAGAATCATTTGTTGACTAAGTTGACAACGACTTGCGTTGGCTTCGACCTATTGGCCCACATTTCAGCCTCCAAAAATGTGGCACGTATTCAACCATTTTTTCAGAATTTACAGTCAATTTGATCTTTTTTTTAGAATTACAGTCCATTTGCTGGGCTGGGTGAACAAATAATGTAGCGTCCATGCGGCCCATTAATTTTTTCCTAAAAAATTACAGGCCATTTGCACTTTCTCGAAATATACGATTTTGCTGGGCTGATTCTAATTATAATGTTGGGTTGGGCGCAGCAATGTTATCAAAAAGTAAACAGGGGCTGAGCATTTTGTTATAAATATATTTAAATAATAAGTGATTTATTATTACATTGGTCCTTACATCTTACCAAGCTTTTGTACACAATCACCAGGATTTTCGTTCCCAAAAAATGCAGGATTTTATTGTTAAGAAATTATTTTTATAAGTTAATAAGATGTGGGATATTGTTTTCGTACATATGTAAGTATATGTTAAATATATGATGACAATAACAATAATATATAAAATAATTTAAATATATATAATATAGTTAGAACGGAAACATAAGTTGGACCAGGCGTTCCTATTCTTATATAGAAAAATAGAACAGACCTCTGCGTTTTCTTCAAAAAAAATACATAAATTGGGCTGCCGATGTTTCACGAAAAATAAAACCTCGGATGGGAGGTCCATAGGTCGGTCGATACATGACGCCCTCAAAAAAATACAAACCGGCATGTCGTGGGCTGCGCATGTTAAAAAACAAATCCTAGACGGGGCAGCCCAAAACCCAGCTGATACTTGCTGCCCCAATGATAATAAATGGTACCTGCCAGCTCCCCGGCTTCGTTGTGAATTTATCTCCTATAGTAACTACGTTGAAGCACCTAAAAAATGTAACTATGTTGACAAACCCGTGGCAGCACAGCCAGACCCGGGAGGTAGGAGCAGGCGGCACGGCCGACGCTTGTTTGGGCGGCTGGAGCAAGAAGACCAGAGGTTGAAGAAGCACTACGGCCGTTGGATGGACACCATACGGTCACTGGAGCTAGAATCGTTCATATTGACTAAGTTGACAAAGCCCTCTGTTCCCTTCATCTTAGTAGGCCCACAAGTCAGCCTCCCACTATGGTGGGTCCCAGCTAGCAGGGGGTATTCATTTTTTTTGTGCGTAATAATGAGGCACTTCCTTGCGTGCGAAGATATAGCTGATGGGTCCGATCTGTCAGCGGGGGAACGTTTTTTTCGCGAAATACAGAGGCTCTTCCGGTGGGTCCCAGCTGTCAGGTGGAGGAATCATTATTTTGCGCGTAATAAGGAGGCATTTCCTTGCGTGCGGCCGTGGACCCAGCTGTCAGCCTCTCCACGTACAGTCCACTTCCGATGCATGTCGTTTGTTGACCACGTTGACCATGCCGCGCCGAGAGCACCAGGGCAGTGGACGACAGCGAGGCCTAGGAAGGGAACGTCACGGAGCCAGGGAAAACTCAGCAGTTGTTTCCCACGCGCAGGGGAGTGCGAGGGTTTACTGATTCGTCTACCGTCGCCGGAGAATAACGGCGGGTGTGGGTGAGTAGAGGGATGGCTAGGCCGGCGACGGGAGAACGATTGGGCAGTGAGGCCTGCGCGGCAGCATAGCCGGCCGCGGGAGGAGGGAGCAGGCAGTCCCGCCGGCGCATGTTTGAACGGCAGGAGCAGGAAGAGCAGAGATTGAAGAAGCACGACGGCCGTTGGATGGACATCCAAGAGTCACTGCTCTCGTGTGTTGACTAAGTTGACACGGCGTTGTGTGTGCGTCAACCTTATTTTTTAGGAAAGCATACTTGTCAACTTGTAGTAGGTGCACAAGTCAGCCTCAAATCTGTGGAAAACAGCATACAACCCATCTGCCATTATTTCTAATAATTTACAGCCCATTTGCCAATTCTTAAGAATTTTTTTGGAGCCCATCTTCTTTTTGTTAGCATTACACCCCATATTGTGGCCACGGTTAAAAATTATATGAAATTTTGCATATTTCGGTGCGGTCAACTATTTCTAATCCCGAAATATCGAGTCACTCAAACTATTTTGAAAAATCATTTATATAAATATAAAATCCAAATAATTGTCTAGGCATAAAAATCAATGGAATTTAAAATCTTGTAATTAAAAAAATGAAACTAATTCCCGGTTTGATGTGTTTTAAAAATGTACAGCCCATTTCTGGGCAAACCGAATGAAACTCTCTCCTCGTCTTGAAAGATTTGCAGCCCAGCAGGGCTGATAAAGCATGTAGGCCTCGTTTGGGTATTTCTTTTAAAAAAATAGAACTGGGCTAGCCATGTTCAGCAAGAAAAAACACAACTGGGCTCATGATGTGGTAAACATAAATAAAACCCTGGTTAGACAGGCCACAGCCCCCGCACAGCCCCATTGTTACCCTGATCCGTCGCTAAAACTAGTATAAATAACAACTGCTTGGTCCTCAAAAAAAGTAAATAACAACTGCGCGACCTGCTGGGTCCCTGGTGTCAGCCGCTCGTTGTGTAATTCTCTCGTTTATTGACTACGTTGACAATGGCGTGAGCCCCAGATGTCCAACCATTAGGAGGAAACATTTTTTGGGGCTTGTAATAACGAAGCACTTGCTTGCGTACTGCCATGACACTGGTGGGTCCCTACCGTCATCCTTTCCACGTATAGTCATATCCTTGTTCCTCTCGGTTGTTGACGGCGTTAACAACGCAAGAGGGCGGCACACCGCGCACGGTGAGCGAACCAAGGCCGAGGACGACGGCGAGGCCTCGGACGGAACGAACAGGAGCCGTGGAAGATGCACCGGTCCAGGAGCAGGCGGAGGGGAGTACGAGGGTTGACTGGTTTGGGTGCGGGTGCGTGTTGGGGCTGACATCGCCGGAGAATAACAGGATGTGTGGGGGAATAGAGGGAGGGACTGGCCAATGTTGGAGGGTACGGTAGGGCGGCGGAGGCGCAGCCAGCCATGGGAGGTGGAGCCGACGGGGTGGTTTGGTTTGGGCAGCTGGAGGAAGAAGACCAGAGATAGAAGATACATGACAGATGTTGGATGTCAATCCAACGGCTGGTAGGCAGAAACGTTTGTTGACTAGCTAGTAAGTCGACACCACCTTGGGTAGGCTATTTCCTCATGGGTCCCAAATGTCAAAACCCAAATCTGTCACGGTCATGCAACCTTTCCTATGAAAATTTACAGCCCATTTGGTGTGCTAGTTCAAAATAAGTTTGTGGGTGCTGGTGGGGGCTAATCACTTGGCTTGTGTAATGCACAGTGAGCTCAAGTAGCCGGCGAGAGTGATCTTATTTCCCTTGGTTGGGATTTGTTACAATATTTCACTCTAAATTAAACGAATGGAAAGCCATTTGCCTTGTTTCAAAGAAAATATGACAGTCACAGCCGAGTTGAAAAGGGCAAGAACATCTAACTCCAGCTTACAAACTGTACAAAAGCACGAGGGTTAATTGTTCATCAGGTTTAGACAAAACCCAGGTTGAAAAGGGCAACAATATCTAACTCCAGCACTGTTTTCGGCAGTCATAGTCAAATGGACCGGTCAGGTCCATAGAATGAACATCCCGGGTCGTAAAATTTACTGGATTATGACCACAATATGTTGTAAATAGAAGCCCGGCATGTTCAGAAGCTCTTTTGCCCACCTGAAACTCCTTTTTTTGCTCTTCGACATACCCATCCGTCAAAACCATGCTGCTGATAAACTTAAGCCTGATGGACAATAGTAACCTCGCATTCAGCAGGAAGAATGTGACAAATCTAATGTTTGCATGGTTGGCTACATAACGTTCTAGCGTTATTGTCTTCAATCGAATGTCATGAGAACTGAGAAAATCCCGGTGCTTACGAATCCACCGATTGGTTATAACTTTCTTACCCCGTCCTGTTGCCTAAATTGACATGAAGACTGAATACAATTAAGGTCTAAAAAAAGAGTGTGGAAAGAGAACAGCTGAACGGTTAATTCTAGTACACTATATGCGGGCTTCCAATGTGCGTGAAATTATCACCTTTATATTCAACTTCTCCAGACAGGAAAAGCATTGCAGCAAGCCAATAATCTTGTTCAGATCAAAACTATTCATTTGGATATATAAGATCTTGACAGAATCCAGCACCATTGATAGGCTATCCATGGAGAAACTCTTCATTGAGCATATAACATAATATTAGTACAAAATGTGTACTCCGAGATGATATATAACTTATGCGTAGAAATTTAAAATGCAGCTTATGGTTACAAGTGTAGATGATAATATCAAGTACCTGAAGAACTGTGGAGCCAACCACCATCTTGAAATGAGCACAAAGATCATGTATTACACCCAAGGTCTCCAGTTTAGGCACAGAGAGGACGGTTATTTGCGACGGTGAATAACTAGAATCAAGGATCAACCTTTGAAGTGAAGGGGCATCTTGGATGATGAGCTGCCTTCCGTCAAAAGAAATTCCAATTCTTACAAGGTTAGGCGACTTTATTTGGAGACAACCGATTCTAACTGTGAAAACAAGCACCAAGCACTCCAGGGCAGGGCAACTAGAGTGGATGATGCTATGCAATGAGGCCTCCGATATACGAACCCGCACAAGTGAAAGTTCCTTGAGAAATGGGAGTCGAAGGTTTAGTACCAGATTGTCTGGTAGGTCACACAGCGCAAAGGTGGCGGTGTGGAGAGAGGAGGAAAACCGCGAGATGGACATCGGTGCTGAGGGCACAGGTAGATGGTGTTCGATATCTGGTAGGTGATTTCTAGGGGAATAGTAGAACTCAAGCAGCTGTAGTTTTGTGAATTCAGGGGATTTCAGCCAGGCGTCCATCGTGCAGGGCATGGTATGCTTGCTCAGGTAGCATGACGGGATGCAGAGGTTTTGAGCGGAGCCCTGGTGGGAGGAGATGATCGCTCTGGGGATTTCAAAATCATTGAAGAGAGATAGCTGATGACAGTCGAGATTAAGGGGCACAGCACGCCATAGAGGGCGCCACCGAATTGAGAGGACTTGGGTGCGGTAGCAATCCTTGGTGGGGAGAAGCGAGATGATCTCCCCAAGGACGGCATCCAGGAGATCGCTGATGCGGTCCACCCGTGATTCTACGGGTTCCTGGGATCTGGTGGGGGGGGGGGGGTCACCGCTTCTCCCCGCGCTGCCGGGTGCGGGATCTACAACAGGCGTCGCCGCTGGCGGGAGCCTCATCTTCTTGGTGCTGGGGTCAGCCAACTCCATTTTTCTTGAGGGCGTCGCGTCGCGCCCACGGATTTAAGCAGAGTAATGAATGACGAGCCTAGTTGTAGTGCGAGCGAAGAAGAAGGGGAGCCGGGTTTCTCTGTAGTAGGGAGGAAGAAGGGGAGCTGGTTTTTTTGTAGGAGTGAGGTGAGGAATTTGGGGGTACGAGTGGAGCAAGCTGACGTGAGGTGGGTGGGAGTGAGGAGGAAGAAGAGCACCCATATTTTTTTGGGGGGCAGTGTGCTGGGTGTGGGTAGCGCCTCTCATTAAGTAAATATATGGGCTTTTGAATTGATTTTATTATTTACTAGGGTGGATGGGCTGTTTTGTCTTGGGCCCAGAAAAACAATTACTACTAGTACAGTGGAGACACTCTACTGCTACCAGAAAAACAATTACTACAACAACAATGGATACACTACCTCTTCTGGCTCCTCCTAGGTCATCGAAACGTCTCCCTCTACTGAATGCTGTTTTACTTTTGTTCACCGACATGCGGGCCATGCCGCGTGCGGGCCCAAATGCCATCCACCAAATTAGAAGACAGCATGCAGGCGGAGAGTCACCCCGGTCGTAGCGCGGCAGTATAGAGCCGTCGTATCACAAAACCCCACCTCTCCATAGTCTAAGTTTGACGGATGAAGCAACCATCATTTCACTCTTCATTGAATCCCCTTCTCCCTCACCGTCTTCAAGAAAGCCAACACTCGCATCTGCCACTGTTCTTCTCTCCCAACGAAGGGAAGGTAAGCTGATCCGTGATATTGGTATATTTTCATTCAGAAAAAAAGAACTTTTGCAAAGCAGTAACCGATCCTCACTCTATTTTTTGTTTCATTGTCATTGCGATTGTGTTTTCCTTTCAGTGGTCTCCTAGTATTTGTCAGTTCCATGATGGACCAAGGAGAACCAGGCAAAGACCTGCCGATATTGGAGCAGACGCGGGAGGCTGATCCCCACGAGACAGAGAGCTCCAAGAAGATGGAGGCAGCCACCGAGCCGACCCCAAATACGCTCACGGCCACTACTGAGATGGTCAATGCCCCGTTTGAGGTTACAACCCCCGTGGCACTACAGGAGCAGTTTTCCCCCTTCGAGGATGTGCCCCCCCCCCCCCCCCCCGCTGAGCTGCCCAAGATGATTTTCTTCTTTGCCGATCTCAATTGTGGTTTTTCATCTAAGTATGTGGTGATGAATAATGCAAAATTTTATTAGCTTCGATGCCATGCTATACATAGTGGTTTAAATAACTTGTGTTTCTTATACCGGAAAGTAATTCAGAATTTGTTTCTGTTTCATTTAGAGCCTTGATGCAGACAAGGATTGTGTGGTTGTACATGTCACTCGCTATGAGGCGGATGACCTGAATATACGCACTGGGAAAACAGAGTTCTTAGGCTGTTGGATCCTGGAAGCCGTTTGCGCTTATACCGATGGCGAGTTGTATTCGAGCCTCACTGTTGTCAGGCGTGTTGTCCAGTGTGTACTGAAGCACAAGAAGTTCAAATCTACTCCTTCGTTTGTGAGGCATACTGTTCTTGTCAAGCTTACGCAGGAAGATGACGTGGCATGCCTCCACAAACAAGTTTATGAGTGGCAAGGCCACAAGGTTGTCTTCATGAAGGTTCACAGGATTGAGCTGCTGCCGGCGTCCTCGATGATGTTCATGGCAAGGTACGTCTTGTGTCCAGCCCAAATTAGATTGAGGCATGAAATAGTTGCCCCAGCTAGTGTTTGATACTAGTTTGGATTGTATCTACTTATCCAAACCTTGCCTATTATCAAGCCCTCTGGGGCTAGTACTCTGTTTGAATCCGTCTATGGGAACTGCTGCTACTTTTGTGTGCCCGTGAATCATGTGAGAACCATCGTAATTGTTGCCGAAACAGATGCGTTCTCACTAGTTTTTTCATGAATATGGCATGGTAAGACATAAGTTGTCACGGTTTATCATGCGAGCAGTGTGTGTTTGATGAAATAGAGTACTCGTTCGAGAAATGTGCGCCGACGTATACATAAGTACTTGTAAACACTGTTGGTGCTACCCCATTTGTAAGCAGTTGTGCAAAACACGGCACATTGGCTCAGCTCGCTTCAACACTAGGCTATCGACCAGCTAACAATCAATAATCTGCTGTCTGACATATAAGAAACTACGTATCTTGTTACAGTGGTTCATGCAGTTAACTGAGGCCACAATGTAAATTCCAAACGTTCACACGCTAGTCCAGCGTTCATGTGGAACACTCACATTAAACTCGGCTTCATAAAAAACTTGAAAATCATAAGTTAAGCAATTTTATACATCTCAATGATTCATAGAACATAACAAACATATACTAGTTCACAACAAAAGACAAAGTTGTGAGAAGGTTTACAAATCAGGAAAAAACAAGCAAGGCTTCTCTAAGCAAAGGGCCTCCCGGCAGGCTTAAATTTCCTGGAGTTCACTCTGGTTTTTTCTTGTTGCCACCATCCAGGGTTAGGTTCTCTCATTCCAGAATAACCAATTATAATTGTGTTCTTAGCTGGAATGCTGAACTGAACCATGTATTGTACTGACCAGCTGAAAGTCTTGTGCATTCCACTAAATTTAAGCGCCGCTATTTGCAGAAATAAGCAGACCACAATGCCTCTTGTCCGCGCACCTGTCCCAAAAACCTCCGTGCAGCCGTGCTAGCTAGTCCTCGGTCCATAGATGAACTGGAAGAAAGTGCATTCCGGACTAGGATGCAGTTGTTTTCGCTCGTCCCTGCAATGCATTCAGGAAGTAAAATGTACGAATCAGCTTCTTTTAGATTATGTTGGTCATTCTACCTAGTTACTACCAATGTAGTAATACCTGGAAGACTGGTGGTTAGAGGACGACAGCTAGGAATAGCCATCTCATTTTGTGCAGTTGTACTAAAACTGAGGTGTGTACTTTTGATTGCGCAGATAGAAACGATATGGAGACAGACATCCCTGTTTGCGCAAATACGAATACGGTTATTTAAACAGTGACATATATTTGCAGTTGCGTATGATTAATAGCAGCATCTATTGTGTTATAACTGGCACTAGATTGACAGTATGAAAGTGCCCTTAAGTAAGTAGCATCACATCACAGCAACACTGCCACTAGATTAACATGCAGAACAATAGCATTAGTATTACTGTCATGAGAGTAGCACATGGTCAGTAAATGTGCAATCAAATTTGTGTAGTTCCACTGGGATGAAGCAATGTTAGCAGCGTGAGATTTAAGTGTAACTGCAAAAACACAATTCATGGGAAATAAAGCAAGACGGAAGCACTTCATAAAATGGTGGTGGCATTGCTTCAATTTATCGACGACACTAGACCATTACTTATAGTGACATTAGGTGGCATTGCTTAATGCTTCATGTGATTTTACATTAACGGTAGCGATATGGGCGTAGGGACAACAGGGGAATAAAGTGGTGAGGCAGATGTGGTTGCCGAGAGCGGCAAACACTCAGGCAGCATGTCTGCATTTGTCCCATTTTTTATCTCCTCGGCGACATTTTCCTATGTGAGCACAGGAAATCTATACCTGCTCATTCTCATTTGCGTTGTCCCCCAACACCCCTCAGTTTCTTTCCTTTTTCAACCAAGAGACAGGTCCACTTCTCCCCACCCCTCGCCATCCACCATGCTTTTTTCGCCTTTTCAACCAATAGACCAGTTGGGTAGCCAGTATCTACTACTTTCCCCCGTTTCCTCTTAGAACCAAGTCCTAGATTCATGCTACAGCTTTCCCAGTTTCTTCCTGTTTGAACCAACTCTTAGATTCGACTGTATGAACTAGCTTTACCTCTAATAATAGTAAAAGTCTACGTGGCTTTGGAACAGCCGACGGAAGTAGAAAAAGATCCACACGCAGCCACGTGGGGAGCTGGGGCAGTAGAGCAAGGCAGGTTTCGAAGGAATATATACCCGAGGGTCGTCGGCATGTGGCAAAGACGGCGTCGGGAGGCCGCATCTTGGTCACAATACCGCAGGGAGGAAGAAGGGGTCGGAGTCCCTCCCGAGCCGGCGCGGCCGCTGATCGGGACGCGCGGGCAGCCGTTGGTCTCCTCCCTCGCCGCCGACGACAGCGTGAACGATGCACCTACACCCCTGCCTCGGTCGAGGTGGTCCGGCGGGATTTGTGACCAGCCGTGAGCAGAGAGAGAGAGTGTGGACACCTATGTCTTGCTTAGATCTGGAGAGCATGAGAGAGTGAAAGAGAGGAACCCTAGTAAAGCAAGCGCTAAGGCTCCTACTTATATATATATAGTGAAGTGATTTTGTTGTACCAGCTTCAAAAAAATGCGCTCCTACGTGTACCCGCGAGTGGGTGTGAGAGAACTAGTGTGTGCGTGCACCGCTTCTTTTCATGAGAGTACAATATACTATGCCCAAAGAACGTTCGCTACAAGAGTAATAGTATAAGTGTATGACGTGTGAGCTAAAATAAAAGGTGTGCGACGTCTTTTGTTTTTTAGAAGTTCTGAGGGTAGGGTGTGAAGAGCACATATGTGTGTGACGTCTACCTGCAGATAGACGGTGGATGCGAGAGGACTCGGGAGAGTCGTGACTCGTGAGGGTGCGTGTGTGCGTGAGAGAGAGGGGGCACGTATCAATGCAATGCATGTGTCCGTAAATCATTATCCGACAAACGTTCGCCACAAGCCGTTTCCTGACGAATGCCGTAAGAACCGTTAGATCGGCATCCGACAGTGTCAGTTTTGCCATGTCATTTAACAGAGAAGCCACTCAGCCTACACACAAATCTTCCACGTGAGTGTTAGCAAGTGCCGTATGCTCCTCCCTCCGTTCCAAAATGCAGACCATATAGATTTATTGAAAAGTCAAACCTCGCAAACTTTTACCGAGTTTTCGTGTACCAAAATGCACATATAGAATACCCAGTATATATCATTTCATTCATCTTCGAGAGGTAACTATAAAGATGGAGGAGGAGTCTACAAAGAAAGACCGTTGTATCACCTGCAGCAATTTCAACCATCCTTTGGTGTGGAGGAATATCATAGGAACTCTATATGATATGATTTTTATAGGATTTTTTCCTTTAGAGCCAATTGGTTTATAGGGATAGATTCATATACTCCACATTTGAAAGGAAATAAACATGATATCATTTTTATAGCTTTAGAGCCACTTGGTTCATATGAATGGATTCCTATACTCCCATAATTTCAAAGGAAAATAAACATTAGCGTATATTCAATAGAAAAGTTCCTATGATGTGAACCAAATGACATCTCTTTTCTAATCCCTCCTCATAGGAATTGAGATACATGTCATCTCTAGATTCAATAGAGAAGTTCCTATGATGTGAACCAAATCACATCTCTTTTCCAATCCCTACTCATGGGAATTGAGATACATGTCATCTCTTTCCCTACAACTTCCATGTATACATCTTCTATTCCTAAATAGCTAGTACAACCCACTAGTAGCTTTTTTCCTAGACATGCAACTATGGCACAAGAACACGTCATGCATGCAAGTCATAAATCACATTGTTTTTTCTACTCTATGCATGCAAGCACCACATCATCTATTCGTGCATGTTACTCATAAGTTATTTCTTGCATTAAATTTTGCATTGACAATGTATGTGCTGGTCATGTGCACACATATGTAGTTCACATTCACATTTTTTTAGAAATGCCATTCTTTTAACTGCAATTCATTTTTTTTCTCTTTGTACTCCCTCCGTCTAGGTGTGTAAGTCATCTTCCGAAAACCAAATAATCCCAAAACACTTTGGCACGATACATTAACTCCCTCCTCGTTTCTTGTTTCGTGACATATCAACCAATAAGAGATGTGAGCCGTGCATGCTTTCCCAAAACACATGCACTTCTCCTTTGTTCTAGAATTTTCCGTATCATATTTGCCCAAACTTTTTTTTCTAAATGAATTGCCATTATTTGTTTTTTACTTTATGCTTTACAATGCACAATCCCATGAATCTTAACCTTTTTATAAAACTAATTGATTTTGAATGAGATTAACTATAAGAACTAAACGAACATCTACATCATGTATATATGAATCAAAGCTTTACATGCTATAGTGTGTATTTATTCATAATTTGGTTTCCAAATCTCATGCGTTCAATGCATGTACCTTACTAGTTTTGAGTAGAGTAGCAAATTTCACGCGGCCGCGGGTATATCAAAATGCAGGGCCCATGCATCATTGCCTTTCGGTCAAACCTACGTCCACAGTTTTTTGTACGTATATCTCCACTGGTCCCTGAACCCAAAATGCTTCCTCGTTCCCGTAAAACCAAGCGGCCCACACATATTAAGGCGTCGACTCGAACTAATCCCTCTCCCGTTTGCTATGATGTGGCCCCGCACGCCGTAGTACTCCTACAAACCCTATCGCCGCAAGCATCATCTGTTTTCTTCAAGAGGACGAGGGAGAAGCGGATTTGTAGTGGAGGCGCTTTTAAAAAAAGGATTTGTAGTGGAGGCCCCCTACCCTAGGGTGCCCTAGGTACTTGCCGCATGATACGTCTCCAACGTATCTATAATTTTTGATTGTTCCATGCTATTATATTATATGTTTTGGATGTTTATGGGTTTATTAAACACTTTTATATTACTTTTGGGACTAACCTATTGACCCAGAGCCCAGTGCCAGTTCCTGTTTTTTCACTTGTTTCAGTGTTTCGAAGAAAAAGGAATATCAAACGGAGTCGAAACGGAATGAAACCTTCTAGAGAAGTTATTTTTGGAAGGAAAGCAACCCGGGAGACTTGGAGTCCACATCAAGGAAGCAACGAGGAAGGCACGAGGCAGGGGGGCGCGCCCACCCCCTGGGCGCGCCCTCCACCCTCATGGGCCCCTCGTGGCTCCCCCGACGTACTTCTTTCACCTATATATACCAATATACCCTAAAAACTTCGGGGGACAGAATAGATCGGGAGTTCCGCCGCCGCAAGCCTGTGAAGCCACCAAAAACCAATCGGGACCCTGTTCCGGCACCCTGCCGGAGGGGGCAACCCTCACCGGTGGCCGTCTTCATCATCCCGACGCTCTCCATGACGAGGAGGGAGTAGTTCACCCTCGGGGCTGAGGGTATGTACCAGTAGCTATGTGTTTGATCTCTCTCTCTCTCTCTCGTGTTCTTGATTTGGCACGATCTTGATGTATCGCGAGCTTTGCTATTATAGTTGGATCTTATGATGTTTCTCCCCCTCTACTCTCTTGTAATGGATTGAGTTTTCCCTTTGAAGTTATCTTATCGGATTGAGGCTTTTAATGATTTGAGAACACTTGATGTATGTCTTGCGTGGGATACCCGTGGTGACAATGGGGTATTCTATTGATCCACTTGATGTATGTTTTGGTGATCAACTTGTGGGTTCCGCCCATGAACTTATGCATAGGGGTTGGCACACGTTTTCGTCTTGACTCTCCGGTAGAAACTTTGGGGCACTCTTTGAGGTTCTATGTGTTGGTTGAATAGACGAATCTGAGATTGTGTGATGCATATCGTATAATCATACCCACGAATACTTGAGGTGACATTGGAGTATCTAGGTGACATTAGGGTTTTGGTTGATTTGTGTCTTAAGGTGTTATTCTAGTACGAACTCTAGGGTTGTTTGTGACACTTATAGGAATAGCCCAACGGATTGATTGGAAAGAATAACTTTGAGGTGGTTTCGTACCCTACCATAATCTCTTCGTTTGTTCTCCTCTATTAGTGACTTTGGAGTGACTCTTTGTTGCATGTTGAGGGATAGTTATGTGATCCAATTATGTTATTATTGTTGAGAGAACTTTACTAGTGAAAGTATGAACCCTAGGCCTTGTTTCCTAGCATTGCAATACCGTTTGTTCTCACTTTTATCATTAGTTACCTTGCTGTTTTTATATTTTCAGATTAAAAAACCTATATCTATCATCCATATTGCACTTGTATCACCATCTCTTCGCCTAACTAGTGCACTTATACAATTTACCATTGTATTGGGTGTGTTGGGGACACAAGAGACTCTTTGCTATTTGATTGCAGGGTTGTTTGAGAGAGACCATCTTCATCCTACGCCTCCCACGGATTGATAAACCTTAGGTCATCCACTTGAGGGAAATTTGCTACTGTCCTACAAACCTCTGCACTTGGAGGCCCAACAACGTCTACAAGAAGAAGGTTGCGTAGTAGACATCAAGCTCTTTTCTGGCGCCGTTGCTGAGGAGGTGAGTGCTTGAAGGTATATCTTTAGATCTTGCAATCGAATCTTTTAGTTTCTTGTTTTATCACTAGTTTAGTTTATAAAATAAAACTACCAAAAAAAATGGAATTCAGTCTACCTCATACGCTTCATCTTTTTAATATCTTCCATGAGTATGATGGGAAGGAAAATTGCGCCAAAGTGTTAGAAGAAGAGTGCATTAGAATGTTTGGCACTAATATTTATATGGTGAGCATGATTGGAATGTTGTTAGTATGAATTCTTTGAATATCCATGATGCTAATGATATGCAAAGCCACAAGCTTGGGGAAGCTATGTTTGATGAAGATGATATTTTTTGTCCCCCAAGCTTTGAATTTACTATGATGAAAGCATGCCTCCTATCTATGATGATTATTGTGATGATACGTATGCTATAAAGAATAATGATAACCATGAAACTTGTCATCTTGACCTTAATTTTCAATCACATGATAGTTATTTTGTTGAGTTTGCTCCCACTACTATTGATGAGAATAAATTTGCTTATGTGGAGAGTAGTAAAATTTCTATGCAAGTAGATCATGAAAAGAATGCTTTATGTGCTGGTTATATGGTTGAATTCATTCATGATGCTACTAAAAATTATTATGAGGGAGGAATATATGCTTGTAGGAATTGCAATAATATCAAGTTTCCTCTCTATGTGCTTAAAGTTTTGAAGTTATGCTTGTTTTGCCTTCCTATGCCAGTTGATTATTGTTCCCATAAGTTGTTTGCTCACAAAATCCCTATGCATAGGAAGTGGGTTAGACTTAAATGTGCTAGTCATATTCTTCATGATGCTCTCTTTATGTTTCAATTCCTATGTCTTATGCGAGCATCATTGAAATCATCATGCCTAGCTAGGGGCGTTAAACGATAGCGCTTGTTGGGAGGCAACCCAATTTTATTTTAGTTTCTTGCTTTTTGGTTATGTTTAGTAATAAATAATTCATCTAGCCTCTGGTTAGATGTGGTTTTATGTTTTAATTAGTGTTTGTGCCAAGTAAGACCTATAGGATCTTCTTTGATGATAGTTATTTGATCTTGCTGAAAATTCCAGAAACTTTCTGTTCACGAAAATAATTGTTTAAAATCACCAGAACGTGATAAAATACTGATTCAAATTGCAGCATATCAATAAACAAATTGTCTAGGTCTTCCTATTTTGGTAGAATTTGTGGAGTTCCAGAAGTTTGCGTTAGTTACAGATTACTACAGACTGTTCTGTTTTTGACAGATTCTGTTTTTCGTGTGTTGTTTGCTTATTTTGATGAGCCTATGGTTAGTAAAATAGTTTATAAACCATAGAGAAGTTGGAATACAGTAGGTTTAACACCAATATAAATAAAGAATGAGTTCATTACAGTAGCTTGAAGTGGTGTTTTGTTTTCTTTCACTAACGGAGCTCACGAGATTTTCTATTAAGTTTTGTGTTGTGAAGTTTCCAAGTGTTGGGTAAAGATTCGATGGACTATGGAATAAGGAGTGGCAAGAGCCTAAGCTTGGGGATGCCCAAGGCACCCCAAGGTAATATTCAAGGACAACCGAGAGCCTAAGCTTGGGGATGCCCCGGAAGGCATCCCCTCTTTCGTCTTCGTTCATCGGTAACTTTACTTGGAGCTATATTTTTATTCACCACATGATATGTGTTTTGCTTGGAGCGTCATTTTATTTTGTTTTGTTTTGCTTGCTGTTGAATAAAATACCAAGATCTGAAATTCTTAAATGAGAGAGAGTCTTCACATAGTTGCATAATTATCCGACTACTCATTGATCTTCACTTATATCTTTCGGAGTAGTTTGTCGTTTGCTCTAGTGCTTCACTTATATATTTTAGAGCACAATGGTGGTTTTATTTTGAAGAAATAGATGAACTCTCATGCTTCACTTATATTATTTTGGGAGTCTTAAACAGCATGGTAATTTTCTTAATCCTAATATGCTAGGTATTCAAGATTAGTAAAAACTTTCTTATGAGTGTGTTGAATACTATGAGAAGTTTGATGCTTGATGATTGTTTTGAGATATGGAGGTAGTGATATCAAAGTCGTGCTAGTTGAGTAGTTGTGAATTTGAGAAATACTTGTGTTGAAGTTTGCAAGTCCCGTAGCATGCACGTATGGTAAACGTTATGTAACAAATTTGAAACATGAGGTGTTCTTTGATTGTCCTCCTTATGAGTGGCGGTCGGGGACGAGCGATGGTCTTTTCCTACCAATCTATCCCCCTAGGAGCATGCACGTAGTGCTTGGTTTTTGATGACTTGTGGATTTTTGCAATAAGTATGTGAGTTCTTTATGACTAATGTTGAGTCCATGGATTATACGCACTCTCACCTTTCCATCATTGCTAGCCTCTTCGGTACCGTGCATTGCCCTTTCTCACATTGAGAGTTGGTGCAAACTTCGCCGGTGCATCCAAACCCCGTGATATGATACGCTCTTTCACACATAAACCTCCTTATATCTTCCTCAAAACAGCCACCATACCTACCTATTATGGCATTTCCATAGCCATTCCGAGATATATTGCCATGCAACTTTCCACCATCCCGTTTATCATGACACGTTCATCATTGTCATATTGCTTTGCATGATCATGAAGTTGACATAGTATTTGTGGCAAAGCCACCGTTCATAATTCTTTCATACATGTCACTCTTGGTTCATTGCATATCCCGGTATACCGCCGGAGGCAATCATATAGAGTCATACTTTGTTCTAGTATCGAGTTGTAATCATTGAGTTGTAAATAAATAGAAGTGTGATGATCATCATTTTCTAGAGCATTGTCCCAAGTGAGGAATAAAAAAAAAGAGAAAGGCCATAAAAAAAGAGAGAAGGCCCAAAAAAACTGAGAGAAAAAGAGAGAAGGGACAATGTTACTATCCTTTACCACACTTGTGCTTCAAAGTACCACCATAATCTTCATGATAGAGAGTCTCTTGTTTTGTCACTTTCATATACTAGTGGGAATTTTTCATTATAGAACTTGGCTTGTATATTCCAACAATGGGCCTCCTCAAGTGCCCTAGGTCTTCGTGAGCAACCAAGTTGGATGCACACCCACTTAGTTTCTTTTGTTGAGCTTTCATACATTTATAGCTCTAGTGCATCCGTTGCATGGCAATCCCTACTCCTTGCATTAACATCAATCGATGGGCATCTCCATAGCTCATTGATTAGCCTCGTTGATGTGAGACTTTCTCCTTTTTTGTATTCTCCACATAACCCCCATCATTATACTCCATTCCACCCATAGTGCTATGTCCATGGCTCACGCTCATGTATTGCGTGAAAGTTGAAAAAGTTTGAGATTACTAAAGTATGAAACAATTGCTTGGCTTGTCATCGGGGTTGTGCATGATGAGGGAATTCTTGTGTGACGAAAATGGAGCATGACTAAACTATATGATTTTGTAGGGATGAACTTTCTTTGGCCATCTTATTTTGAGAGGACATAATTGCTTAGTTAGTATGCTTGAAGTATTATTACTTTTATGTCAATACGAACTTTTTTCTTGAATCTTTCGGATCTGAATATTCATACCACTATTAAGAAGAATTACATTGAAATTATGCCAAGTAGCACTCCGCATCAAAAATTCTGTTTTATCATTTACCTACTCGAGGACGAGCAGGAATTAAGCTTGGGGATGCTTGATACGTCTCCAACGTATCTACAATTTTTGATTGTTCCATGCTATTATATTATCTGTTTTGGATGTTTATGGGCTTTATTAAACACTTTTATATTACTTTTGGGACTAACCTATTGACCTAGAGCCCAGTGCCAGTTCCTGTTTTTTCCCCTGTTTCAGTGTTTCGAAGAAAAGGAATATCAAACGGAGTCGAAACGGAATGAAACATTCTGGAGAAGTTATTTTTGGAAGGAAAGCAACCCGGGAGACTTGGAGTCCACGTCAAGGAAGCAACAAGGAAGGCACGAGGGAGGGGGGCGCGCCCACCTCCCTGGGCGCGCCCTCCACCCTCGTGAGCCCCTCGTGGCTCCCCTGACGTACTTCTTTCACCTATATATACCAATATACCCTAAAAACTTCGGGGGACAGAATAGATCGGGAGTTCCACCGCCGCAAGCCTCTGTAGCCACCAAAAACCAATCGGGACCCTGTTCCAGCACCCTGCCGGAGGGGGGAACCCTCACCGGTGGCCATCTTCATCATCCCGGCGCTCTCCATGACGAGGAGGGAGTAGTTCACCCTCGGGGCTGAGGGTATGTACTAGTAGCTATGTGTTTGATCTCTCACTCTCTCTCGTGTTCTTGATTTGGCACGATCTTGATGTATCGCGAGCTTTGCTATTATAGTTGGATCTTATGATGTTTCTCCCCCTCTACACTCTTGTAATGGATTGAGTTTTCCCTTTGTAGTTATCTTATCGGATTGAGTCTTTTAATGATTTGAGAACACTTGATGTATGTCTTGCGTGGGATACCCGTGGTGATAATGGGGTATTCTATTGATCCACTTGATGTATGTTTTGGTGATCAACTTGCGGGTTCCGCCCATGAACCTATGCATAGGGGTTGGCACACTTTTTCGTCTTGACTCTCCGGTAGAAACTTTGGGGCACTCTTTGAGGTTCTATGTGTTGGTTGAATAGACGAATCTGAGATTGTGTGATGCATATCGTATAATCATACCCACGGATACTTGAGGTGACATTGGAGTATCTAGGTGACATTAGGGTTTTGGTTGATTTGTGTCTTAAGGTGTTATTCTAGTACGAACTCTAGGGCTGTTTGTGACACTTATAGGAATAGCCCAACGGATTGATTGGAAAGAATAACTTTGAGGTGGTTTCGTACCCTACCATAATCTCTTTGTTTGTTCTCCGCTATTAGTGACTTCGGAGTGACTCTTTGTTGCATGTTGAGGGATAGTTATGTGATCCAATTATCTTATTATTGTTGAGAGAACTTGCACTAGTGAAAGTATGAACCCTAGGCCTTGTTTCCTAGCATTGCAATACCGTTTGTGCTCACTTTTATCATTAGTTACCTTGCTGTTTTTATATTTTCAGATTACAAAAACCTATATCTATCATCCATATTGCACTTGTATCACCATCTCTTCGCCTAACTAGTGCACCTATACAATTTACCATTGTATTGGGTGTGTTGGGGACACAAGAGACTCTTTGCTATTTGATTGCAGGGTTGTTTGAGAGAGACCATCTTCATCCTACGCCTCCCACGGATTGATAAACCTTAGGTCATCCACTTGAGGGAAATTTGCTACTGTCCTACAAACCTGTGCACTTGGAGGCCCAACAACGTCTACAAGAAGAAGGTTGCGTAATAGACATCACCGCACGCATCATTGGTTTTCTCTTTTCTTTATGCTCTTGCGCCCTAGAGTGAAATGATGGTTGCTTCGTCCGTCCAGCTTAATGCGGGAAACTACTACGGCGCTACGACCGGGGTGCCTCCAAGTCCAACCGCTGCTCCGAACTGTAATTTGGTGCATCGCACGTGGAACAAGACGGTGGATGAGTCACATGTCGGCCAAAGGGGTCCTGTTAAGTGTGTCACCATTTCGTGTGCGGACTGACCCTGCTTGAGTTGCTATGCCAACACGACAGGAGCAGCCTACCACTTGGTTTTGCTCCTCGGTGAATCCCGACTATATTGATCTAAAAAGATACGTACTGTACTACCCTCTCCGTCTTGGTTTATAGGGCGCACACATAGTTCTCGGTCATCCATTTGACTAACTAAATATGAGTTACTATGTCACAAAAAGTATATCATTCGATTCTTAAGCGGATGTAGTTTCTAAACATATATTGTTCATCACATATATAGCCAGTTAAATTCTCAACCTAGAACGACGTGCATGCCCTGTAAACCGATACAGATGAAGTAGTAAAAATGAGGTGATTTTACCGAGCGATGGGCAGGGGAGCATGGCCTGTCATGCGGTCTCATGTGTCATGATGTACCAAGGCGATGCGCGTGTCCCTCTTGAGGCAGAACAATGGCAGAAGCAATACTACGTGGTTTTCTTGAAGGAGATGATGGCGAAGCGAAGTGTGAAATAATGGTTGCTTCGTCCGCCTGGGAAGGTGCGGCATTGTGATTTGACGTCTCATTGCTCATTACTACTACTGGGGCGGTACAACTGGGGTGCGTCCCCCTGCTGTTCTGCACTGTTAGTTGGTGCATGACACATCGACGCGGTTGCTATATGTCCCACATGTCGGCGAGAGGAAGTACAGAATTCATGAAAGCGAGCATCGACGGAGGAGTACAAGACACGGCTTGGTTTTTGCTGCTTCGCGCTATCCATCGATACAAACCCGGACTAAAAAAAAGGCGAGGGCGGGTCTTTTCCCGCGCGACAGGCAGGGGAGTTTGGCATAGTCTGTTCGAGGCAACGAGGAAGGAAGGGAAACAAGAAAATAAAGGTTGAGCGACTTAGTTTTGGGAAAATATGATTTTACGGAGTGCGTACCCACTATGGAGGTAGTATACTACTTACTACTCCTTCCTTTCCGGTTTATAGGGCTCGTCTAAAAAAATTCGTTTTTCCATTTTATAAGTCTCAATTCTACTCGTAGTAGTAGTACCATCACATGTTGGATGTCGAGGTGCGTTAAATCACCCGAAGCAAGCATTTTCAAGAGAAAACTCACCAATGCATGTAGTAGTTCATGGAAATTTAGTGGTCATGCATGCATTCGTTCTAATTAATGCCTCGGTAAACATAACTTCTTAGAGAAAAACGAGCGTACATTACTTGTGCAAACTACGAAATCAATTCCACCACTCACCGTCTACCTTGGTTGGAGAGATTTTGAAATTGAGCCATAAACTGGAAAGGAGGGAGTACTAGTAACATAGCCTAGGGTAGCTTGCTGCACCATTGACTCCAAGGAAATTGATGTAGTGGTACTACTCCTATATACTACTCCCAGGAAATTGAGCCATAAACTGGAAAGGAGGGAGTACTACTAAAGGACATATATTCCAAACAATATGATAATCTCTCTAACCAAGGTAGGGACGAGGAGTAAACGGAGGGAGTAGTAAAATTTTCTCCTCGTCCTGCGAGCCACCGCACGCGTGGGTAAGGGAGCGGGCGTAAGGCGTACTAATAAGTAGTAAGCAAGCTTCACCTCATCCTGCGAGCTACCGCGCCCGTGGGCGGGGGAGACGGCATACTAAGCAAGCTTCTCCTTGTTCTGCGAGTTGACGGGACACATCAAAAGTACTCTAGTGTATAGAGCCTTGCCTCTAAGGTAGGCCCCACATGGTTTGCCTCTTATTTAACATAACGCGTCAAGCCGCAATTTGTTTGTTCACCCGTGGTAGACGATCCTCCATCAAGTGGACAACCAGTACACGTGTCAAATTACCACGTGCGCTGCCTTTTCATACAGAAATGAGCTCGACCGTGTACCCGCACGGGTGTGGTTGGGAAAGAGATGGGAGTACGTGCGCCGTGCATGCACCTCTTCTCTTCGTGCAAGTCCCCCACCTACGTGGGTGTGTGTGAGAGAGATACAACCCTAGATATAATGCGCCATCCATCCCCATGCCTCCGCCCAGTCCGACCACCAGTCACCACCACGCCCCACTCCTCCTCACCTTATCTATCATCTTTCTCGAGACTAGCAATGTGCCCGTGCGTTGCAACGGATCCAAAGTAGAATAGTACTTGTTCACAAACTTGAAAGAAAACACTCTTGTTTTGATATACATATATACCACTAAAAATATATTACGTTTCACTCAAAATATATTTCTCAGGTTGTTTTGATGAGGCGAGGGAGGGATGTGGTTGCTTTCAAGATAATAAGGGGTTTTCTTCAAATTGGAGCAGAGAAGTGGGTTATTGTTGCAAAAATGCCACAACTTACCTCGCAGCCATTAGATGTAGATCTAATGGTCAGAAATGACGGATGGCAGACACACCATCATCACCAACTGAGTCTTTTATAGGAGTAGAGATATCATTTTTTTGATGAAATTCTCGAGATACCATTTTTCCGATAAAATTCTTGAGATATCATTAGTTTTTACACATGGGATTACTCCTGCATGGGTCAATCACAACAGGTGTTTTGTAAAAAAAATGCATCTTGATGTTCCCTGCAATGCACGGGCAGCTTGCTTGTCCATGAAAACAACACATGGCAAAATTTCACGGCGAACGAGGGATTTGAATCTGCTGGGAGGGGCTGTTTGATTTTGCCTGTTTGGCGACCCTTTTGTCCACTGGTGCCTTTGCCCCCGATGAACAAGGAATGGCTCGGGTGCTCATGCATCCTCCAGTGCGCACGTTGGAGATGAGCTCGCACAAGCTGTGCTTTTTTTGTCCCACCACTCCGCCCGAGCCGGCCGTAGACCGACCGGCGACCCGCATATTACGCCATCCAACCGTAGCCGCACACATTCTAACCGCAACTCAACCAACTGGACGAAATTCATGTAAGCACGGCGATATTTCTCATAAACAATGATGGAATTCATATAAAATACCGGATTTTCATACAAACATGACAAATTTCATTACATTCAAATCAACTAAGCGGTGCTAGTTCTGGACAGCACAGGTATATATTACCTGGCCTAAATGGTCGCCCGCCGATCCATTTGTGTTCCTCATGTCCGGCAGCACGATCATCGAACTGCTGGGAGCCTCAGAGGTATATGCTTCAGCGCGAAGGACGGCTCGCTTCCCCGCTGCCCAACTGATATGGTTGGCTGATGCCCAAGATGATGGTGGAAGGAGGCTTCTCCGCTTCCATGGAGCCCATGCGGGGTTGACAAAGGTCCTCGCAACAAAAGGATCCGGCAAGACACTTGCTGTGTACGCCGGCGTCGCCTCCGCGGTGGCCTTCATGGGACCGAAGCGGCGGCGGCCTCCTGTGTTCTACTTCTCCTCGATGATGGCGGCGGACACAGAGGCGCTGGCCACCGACTCGTCACTCTCCGCGCACCCGGCTTCTATCTCTGCTTGCATGGCGCGGCCGCCGGCATGGGAGTCTCGGCCACAGAAACAGGAGACGCGGTCGCAGACATGGGAGGCGCGATACGAGGTGGCGGCATGGACGACAACGATGACACCCATGCGCCGCTCCTCGTCGAGCTAGCCTGGAGCGGCGAGTTGCTGAACCGCGCGCCGGCTTGAGGCAGCAACTGGCTCCGTCGGGCGAGGGGAGGGAGGTGGATCAGCAAGCTGCATAGCTCGTATCCGGCGGGCTCGGCGAGCCACCCAGCCGGCTTGGATGCGGGATAACTACTCTTCTTAAGCCATTGTAAGAGTGGACAAAATGTTGAAGGAGGAGATAGGGGAGTGGTGGAGGGGTGCGATTCTTG